>NC_091446.1:3427500-4627500 GCF_964237555.1 Oryctolagus cuniculus
TGGCTGATGGACTCAGGAGAAGGGCACCCTGCCTACCGCGGCCCCCAGCACCCACCTGTCCGCATTCCCGTGGGCTGGAATGGCGCTCAGCCCAGCACTGTGCAAATGTGCAGGGCCTGGGGCTGGGTTGCCGGAGGTCCCTGAGCCATGCAGATCTTTCAGGCTTTCTCAAACAAATCCCCAGTAGAGCAGTCCTCCCCCAGCAGGGCTACCGGGCTCTCCAAGAGCTGTCTGTTAGCATCTTCATAGAGAGGCCGGCTCGCAGCCAAGAGCGCAGGAGGCAGCAGCGAGTTCACGGGTCTCAGCATGGCCAGCTCCCCTTGGGGTTGGAAGCTGTGGGTGGATGCGGGGGCGGGGACTGCACGGAGGACCGACCAGCCGCACCTTCCAAGGCAGAGCCCGAGAAAGGTCAGAGGAGCTGCACCTTTGGAAACAGCTCCCAGCAGCTCCCAGGAGCCCTGGTTCCTTCAGACTGCTGTGATGCCCCACCCCCACCCCAGCCTCCTCACTTGTTCTTGCTCCCAGCCCAGTAACACACCTGTCATCACTGGTTTTCTAACGAACGCCGCCCTAACTGCTCGCACCTTCTGGTTCTCCCAGCGCAGCGGCCGCCCGGAGGATCTGTGGGAGATTTGGTGGCAGCTTCAGGAGCCCTTGGAGAGAGGGGCCTAGAAGGCTGTGCCTTGGCTCCTGGGTGACACTGTAGCCTGGAGGGGAACCCCAGGCCTACAGGGTGGTACCCAACACGTGACAAAGACGCGGGAGAGACAAGCAAACAGGAGGAGGCCGTGGGAACCCAGGGTGTGTGTGTGTTGGTCTTGAATACACCTCTTCTGCCTTGAAGTCATATTCAAAGAGAAAGCACACAGGGATCCGCACAGAAAAGACCCCAGAGGAAAGCCACACACCAGAAGCACCCGGAAGAGGGGAGAGGAAGTGAGGACGGGGCAGGTCCCCAACCTGGATGCCCCCACCCCTGCTCCCGGGGCAGGAAGTCGACACCTGCAGCCGCCTGGACACCTCCTGAAGGGCGGGAGCCTCAGGTGGGAGCCTGAAGAGCCCAGCCCCTTTCCAACCCAGCCGTTTGCTGGGAACGTCACACGGCACCCACTAGAAGCACCGTTGACACCTTGTCTGTTCCTCTGTGTCAGCTTTGGCAATGCTGAGAGCGACTTCTGCAAGAGGCAAGGCTGATTTTCCTGGGGCGCCTCTGCACTCCGGGCACTAGGCATGAACACTTAGCATTCATCCTTTGATGTTTTCCAAATGGCCTGCTCAGGGGCTGTCAGCAAGGAGAAGTCTTTTATTACGTTTTCAGCTGTAACCGGGAAATCTTGTTTGGAGCCACCGCTTGGATGTTAACACAGCATCGGCTGATTTTCCATAACTGGAGGACAAATTGATCCCGGTGAACACAGCAAGAGGAGGTGCTGGGAGTGCGCGAGGGGTGAAGGCAGGAGCGGCGGCGGCCAAGCACCTGCTGACCACAGAGCGGCCCGAGCAGCCCCAGCCCGCCCGGCGCCTGCCCTCCGCTCTGCCTTCCAGGTCGGCCTCTGTCTGTCTGAGCTCAGCTGTTCGTTAGCAAGGGAAGGGATCTGGACTGCCGTGCGGCTCTGAACTCTGACCCAGAATGCCCGGGGCCGGTGCCGCCACAGCCACAGCCACAGATCTGATCTGAAAACTACTGACCTTAGGCCCCGAGAAGGGTCTGCCCCACCCGCAGCGGAATGGGGTCCTGCAAGTCCTGCCCACCCATCCTGGCTTGTCTCAAGATTGGACTCCATCCCCGCTTCCCCCCACTCTCCCATCCAGGGTTCTGGGTGCTTTGATAAGAAGAGGTCAGGAGGGCAGGGTTGTGGCGCAGTGGGCTCTGCCATTACTTGCAACACCGGCATCCCATATCAGAGTTCAAGTCCCTGCCGCTTCTGATCCGGCTCCCTGCTAATGGCTAGGAAGGCAGCGGTTGATCCAAATCCTTGAGCCCCTGCTACCTATGCGGGAGATCTGGGTGGGCCAGTGCTGGCTGTTATGGCCATCTGGGGAGCGAACCAGCAGACAGAAGCTCGCTCTCTCTCTCTCTCTCTCGCTCTCTCTGTATGAGTGTCTCTCTGCCTTTCAAATAAGTAATAAATATATCTTTAAGAAAAATGAAGAGATCAAGAATGGAACTGGCGTGCATGTGTGCCCACACATGTGCATTTATGTACACGTGTGTGTTCGTGTTGCATGTTATGTGTATACATGTATTGCAGGGGGCACACCACCCCCCACTTTCAGTCTCCCTTGGGGTCCTCAGGACCTGCCCCACCCACCCCCATCCGCAGAGAGCAGGCACCTCCTCAGGGTCTGCCGTTACTGCTGCCAGCGTGGGAGTGACATCCCAAGTCCCTGTGCCCTCAGCGCTGGCAAGGTCACTCTGAGGAAAAGAAGAGGGAGCCCGGTGGGAGTCCCTGTGCCCCCTGCCCCAGGGCTGGTCCTGTTAAGATGCCTGTGAAGCCGGCTCTGCATAAGCACCTCTCCCCCGGGCTCACATGCAGGGCTCAGGTGCAGGAGAGTGAGACGCGGCCCTGGAGGACTCCAGGCTGGGTCAGAGGCATCAGGAGACAGAGCCAGCTCTGTCCACGGCCATGGCACAGGGGCCTTGTCAGTCCCTACGTTGGGGAAACGGGAACACCAGGCCCTGGACACCCTGTGGCTGCCCCGTGGGCAGCAGAGAGAGGCAGGTGCCTGGGCAGGGCCAGGGTGGGGAGGGAGTCATGAGAAACAGGGCCCCACCTGCTGTGGCTGGAGGAGACACTGCAGGCGGGGAGCCGTCTGCCCTCATGTCTGCTGCAGGAGCTGGGCACAGTCCGAAGGCCGGTTGGGTCCACGGAGCAGGCTTGTCCAGGGTTTCACGCCCCAGCCCCAGGCTGCACCTCGCCCCCGTGTGCACAGCCGCACATCCGAGCGGAGCTCCTGGTGTGTTCAGGGAGGGAGGCTGGGCGCGGGCACACGTCCCCAGCCACGAGTCACTCACTGTCTCTGGCAGCCTTGTCCGGCCTGGTCTGGCAGGGACGATGGCTCAGGACAGGCCTCTGGGCAGGAGCCTCTTTGCAGAGATGTTGATGACCTCACAGCTCGTCTGGGGCGCACTGGGAGAGGGGACTGTCCTGGGAACAGGAAATGGAATTGACCTAGCAGGTCCCCCTGATGGAGACGGAGCAGGACACAAGCGCTCGATGGGGAGTGTGTGAAAATTATAGATCACCTGGTGTGAGACTGAAGCCTCCTCCTTTGTCTCCTGGCCTCTGGTGATGGGGAACCGTGGACTTGGGTTCTGCGTGGGTATCCACGGTCAGGTGCACTGGGCTAAACCCGGAGCAGGTGGTGAGGAGCGGCAGGGCTCAGCTAAGCACAAGGCAGCCACAGGGCCCAAGAGGACGCCAGGACCCCAAGAGGACGCCAGGGCCCAAGAGGACGCCAGGACCCCAAGAGGACGCCAGGGCCCAAGAGGACGCCAGGACCCCAAGAGGACGCCAGGACCCCAAGAGGACGCCAGGGCCCCATGCAGGTTCCTCCCTCACCCCAAGTCGGACAAAGCTCACTGATATGGTACAAACCCCTGCTCCTGCCTGCGAGCTGTGGGGCAGCTTGCGGGTCCTCTTGACCCGGCCCCTAACCTGAGGGGCACAGAAGAGGCAGCACAGAGCCTGGAGGCAGCGTCTCCAAATTCCCAGCTCAATGCTGCCCTCAGAGCGGCCTGCAGGCTTGGCAGAATTAGAGGTTCGGGTTTGGGTGCCTGCGCTGCCAACGCCCATCAGCGCCGAATCATATGAACTCATGTATATAATTAAATTATCATCGAAATACAAATCGCTGTCACTATCATCGTCCTTATTACTGATGCTAGTTCCCTTTTTCCTATCTCCTGGAGTGGAGCTGGGAATAAAAATGGCAACCTATTACCAGGAAGTCGAACCCATGGACTGGCACCCGGCCCCACGGAGGAAGGGGCGGGGAGGAATCCTGAGTACTCACCTTGACAGAGAGTCACCGTCTATTCCACTCGTGCACTAGAAAATGTAAACTAAGACCAAAGTGCACCGCAGAATAAGCCCGTGCTGAACACAGCCCAAGCAGCCGCTGGAGACTTAGTGATAGAGGACTCAGAAGAGGACCAGCGGTGCTGGGAGGGCCGGGCAGAGACCCTCCGGACAGCAGCGAGGTGGCACGTGCGGGGACACTGAAACATTCTTCTCTCTGGGTCCCGAAGCTCCATCTCAGAGCCTCTTGCCCGGCGAACCATAAAAGATATGGACTGGGTTGCACAAGGATGTTTGTACCAGCGTTGTTAATCTTTGTTATAAAAGTTAGAAATAACTTTTGCCTAATAGCCTAGCAGGCTTCTGTGATCTACATTAAGCGGAAGACCATGTGGTCAAAGCCAGGCTTCAAAACCAGCTCTGTAATTACATTTATAAGACAGCAGGAAACGCGCGGTGCCACCAATTCTGATTCGTACACAACAAAGCTTAAGAGCTTTCTTTGTCGCCACCATCTTCCATGTTTCCCAAATTTTATGAAGCTCATGCAATATTTTTGAAGATGGTTTTATTTTCCCCTGGAGTATGTTGCTTTAAATTTCAATTGTTTTATTTTTAGTTGTGAGATGTTTCAAACACAGAGGACGACAGAGAACATAGCATAAAGATGCCCACCTACTCAACTCGCCAAGCTTACTGTATGCTAACACACTTAGCACATGTTACAGGGCCGTGTTGCACAGGCTCTGGGCTCAGCTGCAGCCCAGCAGAGGGTGTGCACCCCTGGGAGGCGGGAGGCAGCCCTCCCCTGCGCTCTGTGTTTTGTGCCAGGACCAGGGGGTGGACTCCCCACGTGGTGTGCACCCTTGAGGGAGTCCTTTGGAGCTTGCATAAAAGTTATCTTTCATTCTGCAACTTCTTTTTTAAAAGATTTATTTGAAAGGCAGAGAAACAGAGAGCAAGGGAAAGAGGTCTTGCATCCACTGGTTCCCTCCCCTAATGGCTGCAGTAACCCAGGCTGGTCCACGTGGAAACCAAGAGCCTGGAACTCCAGCCCGGTCTCCCACGTGGATGCAAGAGGCCCAAGCAAGTGGGCCATCTTCTGCTGCTTTTCCAGGTGCATTAGTAAGGAGCTGGACAGGAAGTGGAGAGCACGCATATGGGATGCTGGTGTCGAAAACAGTGGCTTTACCTGCTGCGGCACCAGACTGGCCGGCTTGTTTTGTTTGTTTACCTGTAGATCACGCTCACTAATTTCCACTAGGGTACAGCATCCATTTGTACGAACCAACTACCACTTACCCATCAGTTCCTCTGTCGATGGCAGCCTGTGCTCATGCTGACGAAGGCACAGCCTCCCAGAGCACCTCTTCAGCTCCCTTTCTGGAACTGTGACGGGCATCTCTCTAAAGACACACCTGCAGGCAGAATGGCTGGGCTCCCGGGTGCCGGTGCCTTCAGCTTAGGTCACGTGGTTTACTCCCTGTAGTCGCAACAGCCTGTGCTTGGCAGGTGGAGGGATGGCCCCCACCCGAGTCCCCAGGACCTGCAACTCCAAGGTGTCACACAGCCTGGGAGACTGAAGTGCACAGGTGGAATTCAGTTTACTCCTTAGATCCCCTTAGAACACGGGGGTTACCCTGGATGGCCCAGGTGGGCTCAGCATCACCCCGGAGGCTGTGATACGGGAGAGGGAGGCAGGACAGTGGTTGGCTGCATGTCGTCCATCCCCCCAACCCTGGAGAAAGACCTGCTGGCTTTGAAGACAGTGGAGGCTGCCGGGTGCCAAGAAGCCACAGCAGGCTGGGGAGTGGATTCTCCCCTGGAGCCCGGGAAGGAATGCAGTCCCCCCCGCCCCCGTCAGCCCCGAGACCCTCAGCCCCGAAACCGTCACCCACAGTGACCTACTTCCGGCTTCTGACCTCCGGAACTGTGAGATCCTGAACTGCATTGTTTTAAGCCATTGAGTTTGGGGCAAATCCTTATAGCCACCCTGGGAGCTCCCACACACTCCAGCCGCCAGCGCGTGGGTCCCAGTGTCCCCACATCTCCCCAGACGCTGAGCAGCTTCCAAGTCGCTGATTTTTTTTCATTAATGAGCAGGAAACATCTCATCACAGAGTTACTTTGCATTTCCCTGGCAGCTAAGGAACAGTTTTCCTAGGATAATAATTTCTATTTCCTCTTCTGTAATCTCCCAATTTCTCTGCCCATTTTTCTACTGGATGGTTTCTCTTTTTATTGCTTTATAGGGTTTCTTAAAATAAGCAGACATTTAAAAGTTCATGGCAAAGGAATTTAAAGATGAGTTTGTTTCTGGTGCCGGGAAACGAAGTCTGTGCTTACCCCTTTCGTAACGCAAGCTTCCCCTGAGCTTCTGGAAGCCCCTCAGATAGGCTACAGGCTGGGGCTCTGGGAGCTCTGTGCTGGGGTGTGTAGGTTTCCCAGGGAGGAGACCCGAGCTCCGGGGACACGCTCCAGCTCCAGGCATCTGCTGGGCTGTGCCTCCTCCAAAACCTCTGGTGGAGGCCCCTCCCCTGCCTCTCCCAGACCCCGGTAGCTGCAGGGGCTCCCTAGCTTAGGCAGCGTCCCCCTGATCTCTGCCTCCTCCCAACGGGGCTTCCTACGGGTCTGTGTCTGCCCCCACCCTCCCAGCCTTCCTGGAGTCAGACACCATTCCACGGCAGAGGGGCCTTGCCTGAGCGGCCTCTGTCTGCAGCTGGACTCCAGGGCAGGCAGCATTCGGAGACCCTGCAGCAAACCCCTTCCACCCGTCACCGTCGCAAACCTCGCCCATTTGTCCCGGGAGCCTTCGCCATGCAGAAAACCTGAATGTCAACACCGTCACATTTGTCCATTTTATTTCTTTCTTAGGGCTCTTTCTATCCTGTTCGGGAGTCCTTCCCTATCTAGATATCATAAGACACTTTGTCACTAACCATTAAAACAATAATCAGCAGCCACAAATAATCCTCACATACCTCTACTCACAGAAAAACCGAGGACCAGAGCGGGCCGACGGGTTGCGTCCACAGGCCGTCAGCTGTTACGAACAGGTCATCTGGTCTTATACAGACTATTCTAGAAAGCAGGTAGAGGGAAAGCGCTCCAGCTCACCTGTGAATCCAGAGTAGCACAGATTCCAAAACCTGAGTGCAGGAGCAGCAAATCCTGAATATTGCAAGGTGAACAGGGAGGGAAAAGAAGGGAAACGCACGCCTTGCCAAGTGGGATTGACCTAGGAAGCATGCGGAAGGCTGATCTTCTTAAATCTGATCATGTTATTCACCTCACCAACAAATTATGGAAGAATAATCACTTATATTCTATATCTACAAAATCATCTCGTCAGAGCAGGAAACAGAACTCAGGAAACTGCGGAGCCCTCAAAAGTGAAAAGATACAAAGTTATCACAAGTCAGATCCAGTGTGGAACAGTCCACCAGGACCCCTTGTGAGCATGGATACTCAGTGAAACGTTAGTCTCTGATCTTGTAAAGGAATCCAGCAGAGCAACTGGCCCCACTTCCTGTGCAGGAGAGCAGGAGCCATCGTCGCTGCCTCCTGCGGGGTGTGGCAGGGTCCCTGGTGCACCGTGTTCCTCCCCTGCAGAGCTGCTGCTGGAGATGCTGTCCCCTCTGGCCACAGTCAGGTCCACGGTGCGGACTTCTTGTGCACTGACCCAGGGCCACTCTGGGTCACACAATGGACCAAGCTTTGAGACACTCTAGATTTCCATACTTCTGCTTGTTACTAAAACCAAAGAATGGATTCCTGCAATATTCTGAAAACCTCACTGCACTAGACAGATGGCTGATTTACACACCTGCAGCAGGGAAGCAAAACAAGGTTGGAGCCATAGAACCAGTAAGAACATTCCTACAATAGCTGGGGAAATTTACTACGTCAAAGCAACAGCTCTCCTAGATAGGAAAACAACCAGCTGGAAGTAAAATGATGGGGAAAATGGTGCTCTTTCTCACTGGCAAAAAGTTAGCAACACAAGGAATCCCGACCGTCTGCCGTGAGACACGGGAGAAGTCCTGAATAAACACACATTTGTAGTCGGCTTGAAAGATTCAATACAGCAAAGACGCCAATCCGCTCCGACTCCGTCTATAAATTCAGTGTAATCCCAGGGAAAACACCAATGAGATTTTTGAGCGAAAGATGATGAGCTATTCTAAAACTCTCAGAGAAAAGCCGGAGAAACTGTCTAAATAAGCAAATTTCCACCTACCGGTCCTCGAAGACCTTAACGCGCACTTGAAAACTGCGAAAGCCGAGACCGTGAGCGGCTGCCCCGTCCCAGAAACAGACGGGGGACCCGGAGAGGCCTCTCAGAAGGCCAAGCGTAAGCAAGACACTTTTGGGAATTTTCAAGGTGAGAAAGATGGCGTTTCGATTTCATAGGGAAAAGGCAAAGGTCAAACATTTGGAATTCCTGGGTCTCTTTTTACACTAAATTATTTCCAGATAAATCCGAGATTTAAATGTAAAAATGAAAGACTAAAACTATTAGAAGAAAAAAATAGAATTTCTATTTTTAATATTGTCTTGAAATGGGCTAGTCTTTCTTGGGAAAACACACAATCTGGAAGCAAAAAGAACAGATTTGATGGATTTAACCACAGAGTTTGTGATATGGAATTTGAAATACTGTATTTAAACAAAATAATGAGGCCGGCGCCGCGGCTCACTAGGCTAATCCTCCGCCTAGCGGCGCCGGCACACCGGGTTCTAGTCCCGGTCGGGGCGCCGGATTCTGTCCCGGTTGCCCCTCTTCCAGGCCAGCCCTCTGCTGTGGCCAGGGAGTGCAGTGGAGGATGGCCCAGGTGCTTGGGCCCTGCACCCCATGGGAGACCAGGAAAAGCACCTGGCTCCTGGCTCCTGCCATCGGATCAGCGCGGTGCGCCGGTCGCAGCGCGCTGGCCGTGGCGGCCATTGGAGGGTGAACCAACGGCAAAAGGAAGACCTTTCTCTCTGTCTCTCTCTCTCACTGTCCACTCTGCCTGTCAAAAAAAAAAATAAAATAATGGAAAAAATCCTGAAGAACAGATAATTAAGGAAAATGTGTGTGATGCAGACAGAGAAGTATATATAAATCAGTGGTCCAGTACAAGCGCGAGTGTGGGCCACAGGTAGACAGGAAAGTGCAGGTGGAAACCAAGGCCCAGCACCGCGGATCTGACACGCGGTGGAAGGCGCGCGGGTTGACACAGCATTCTGACAGCAGCCGTCCACCAAGGCCAGACATTTCGGGGCAGGCACGCTCCAGCGAGCAGCGCTCATGGGACTGTAAGGATTATAAACAATAGGATTGTTATTCTCTAACGAAATAACCCAGCAGTCCCAGCTCAAGGATTTTATTCTACAGATTAAGTCCACAAAGATGAATGTAGAGATGTTCAGAGCAGCGTTGTTTAAAGTCACGTAATCACAGAAAAGGCGACGCTGAGTGCACGCGGGGGAGGCAGTCTGCTGTGCTGTCCATCCGTTGGGAAGCTCAGACCCAGGAGAGGGGGGAGGGGGAGAGAGGGGGGAGGGGGAGAGAGAGGGAGAGGAGAGAGACAGAGAGAGAGAGAGGGAGAGGAGAGAGAGAGGAGAGAGAGAGAGAGACAGAGAGAAGGAGAAGGAGAGGTAGGGAGAGAGAGGAGAGAGAGAGAGAGGAAGAGAGAGGAGAGAGAGACAGAGAGAGACAGAGAGAGGGAGAGGAGAGAGAGGAGAGAGACACAGAGAGAGAGGGAGAGAGGGAGGGAGAGAAAGAGAGAAGGGGAGAGAGAGAAGGAGAGAGAGGGAGAGGAAGAGAGAGAGGGAGAGAGAGGGAGAGGGAGGGAGAGAGGGAAGGAGACGGAGGGAGAGAGAGAGGGAGAGGGAGGGAGAGGGATGGAGACAGAGGGAGGGAGAGAGAGAGAGGGAGAGAGGGGTGTCTTTGCATTTACACAGGAAAGCAAACCGTGGATGGTGATTGAATCTGCAGCGCAGGTCTGGAGATGTCAAGATAGAACTGCGGTTTTCATTCTCCCTGCTAGGGCTGACTTTGCAACCCCATCATGTATTTCTTTTACAATATAAATTAGTAATGAAGCAATTCTGAGACTAGAGGATATGGAATTTTTTCTAAAAGATAGATTTATTAAAGCCTTGAAGAAAATTATCTAGGGGATGGCATTCCTCTAATTAAAAGCATACCCAGCTTCCTAACCTTGCAGTGTTTCCTGCTCAGCTCTGACTCTGATTTTCAAATGTCTTTCTTTATCTCTCGGTGTCTTGAAGTGGACATTCCGCATGCTTCCTTCTGAGAACCCTGCAATAGATTATATTCCACTTCCTGCCCCTCGCTGATAGAGCCCGAGCACAGGAGGCCCGCCCCGGGGTGCGGGGTGCGCGGCTGGGGACCGGCCTCTCGAGCCGCGGGTGTTTATCAGCGGCTCCAGACACCGACCATCTCTGGGAAATGTCGCATCGCGCCTTTGCGTTTCTGCCTTCAGTTTTCTGATGTTAACCCGCAACGGATGCCGGCTTACCCCAAACTCGGCCAGCGTGCGCTGGGAGAGAGACAGGCAGAGGGGGAGAGGAGAGACTCACTCAGAGAGACACAGAGGGCCAAATCCTGCCATGAGAACGTCTGGAAAGAAGCTAAACTGACTTCCGTTTACTGAAAGTATTGTCCTTTGCGGCTCAGAATTATTTTCACTGGGAATTCGGTCTACTTGTCCTTTCAAAATTGAGCAGGAAAGTTTTAATCCAGGCGTGGCCATAACACAGAAGAGCAGTTATCTGGGAAGATCCTGTGGCTGTGGCTGGATCTGATGTTGAGTCCTTTCTAAGAAAACGCCACAAAGGTCTTGGACAGCGGCTTGCTCCGCGTCACCTGCCCGCGCCCTACCCGCTGCCCGGGACTCTGGTGCAGTGGTGCCAGCCCCAGACACACCGATGCCCCAGTGTCAGCACTCCCAGACGCACCTGTGCCCTGGCCCCAGCACTGCAGGCCCGGGCAAGCCCAGTCTGCAGAAGGTAAGACTGGGCTGGATCTGTGACCACCCGTGTCGAGGGATGGCTTCCCAGGGAACGTGCCGAGTGCTCCCACCTCTTGGTGTACGAGAACGAGGGGGAAGGCAGCCCGGCTCCGTGTGGAGCTCATGCACAGAGTTTCCTTCTCGTTCCGTGACCCGCGCGACGGGAGCTGGCGTGATCCCCGTCTCTCCCGAAAGGATTCAGCCATCGCCACGACTGCGCGTCCCCCTCCCCAGCTGTGAGGCAGCCCTGCAGCCACTCTGCCCTCGCCTTCCCAGCTGTGGCGCGGATTTTACGGTCCTCCCCATTTAGTAAAAGTGGGAAAGATCAAGCACTCTAAATTTTAGCAGAAATGTCAAGGTGAACACAATGGCAAACCCCAAACAACTCCCCTAGACAGCCTGGGACGGCGCCATTTCTAGTTCAATGACAGCCCGCGCGTTCAGCCCAGGATTCAAACCATAAACGGTTGATACCATCAGACAGAGCCGCCTGAAGACGCTGCCAGGGAGGACAAGGCTGCAGACATTTAATTGGGCTTCTAAACCCCAACAGCTTTCCCAAGCCCCAGATTTAGTACCCAGTGCGGTGTTGCTCCTGCCAAGGACAGCCGCACAGTAAAAGGCATTTTAATTGATTCTTCATTCCTTTTTATTGTTATTTCAGAGACTGTGGGAAGAGCAAGAAATCAGGTGATGTGCAGAGAGAGAGAAGGAGCTGGGGAACATGATTAGGTATTCACACTCTGTCTGTGGCTTCCAGCTGAAAAGTGATGGATTCGATTAATAATTTCTGTATTTCCTGAAACCTAAATGTTTGACATCCCCGAGTAAAAATGTCCGGGTGCGTGGCTGACTTGTGGGGTTTCCCCCGGACGCTGGAAGTCGACGTGACAGCCGTGGAAGCAGAAGGCCACTCCCTGGGAGACGGCCGGGGGCCAGGCCGGCGGGGGCCGCCTGCGTGAGTGGAAGCTGTCTTGTGCACGGTGTTTGCACTCTGCCCTGCTGTACATTAGAAATGTGCACATGTGCACCTACAATGCACTTGGCAAAACAACTAAGACGACTAAGAAGGAAGCACATATGACTTCATACCTTCGTGAATAAGGAAGTAGATAAACACGATGATATCTCAAATCATAGTAAATATCAGAAGTAAAATAAAGACTTTCTGCCCCTCCTCCCAGGACCCCACAGCGGCGCTTTCAACAGCTGCAGTATTTCTGTTCCCCGGAAGTGGCCACCGGCACTTTACACGCCGCGGCTGCCCTCTGACTTCTGCAGGTGCTCATTCTCGTGCGGCATCGGGTGACCCTGCTTCCTACAGAGCAAGGAACTGAGCTCAGCTCACTGCCTTGGCCTTGCTTCCTTCTACTCCCACTGGTTCTTCCAGAAGCTGCGTTCCTACTTTTAATAATGCAACGTAAATCCTGAATGCTTAGCATCAAATTAGATCTACTGAGCTCCACTGCCAGGGAAAAAAATCAGGGAACTCGAGTGAAAGCATTTCTTGCATTTCTCTTTATCTCAACCTCCTGGAATTGTTCATCAGTTTTGCATAGGTCATCAGTCTGTTCAATAATTACACGCTTTCCTGTCACTGGGACTTCCTGTCCTGATTTATCTGTGTCTGTGTTTTTCTGATCTCTACGTGCATGTGCAATAGCTTCGGAAACTTGTTAAAACATGCTGAAGGCTGGCGCCACGGCTCACTAGGCTAATCCTCCACCTTGCGGCGCTGGCACACCGGGTTCTAGTCCCAGTCGGGGCGCTGGATTCTGTCCCAGTTGCCCCTCTTCCAGGCCAGCTCTCTGCTGTGGCCCAGGAATGCAGTGGAGGATGGCCCAAGTGCTTGGGCCCTGCACCCCAAAGGAGACCAGGAGAAGCACCTGGCTACTGCCTTCGGATCAGCGCGGTGTGCCGGCTGCAGCCCGCCGGCCGCGGCGGCCATTGGAGGGTGAACCAACGGCATAGGAAGACCTTTCTCTCTGTCTCTCTCTCTCACTGTCCACTCTGCCTGTCCAGAAATTTTTTAAAAAAAATGCTGAAGCCAATTTTCTGCCAGCCATCTCCGAGTCAGCGGCCCCACACCAGCCCGCTGGCCAGGACAAACACCACACTGAAAGGCACAGTCAAGGCCATCGTGTCCAGGCCCAGCAGCCGGCAGTGTCCTATGAGGATGCCCGGGAGAAGGGACACTCCTGACGCCATTACCATGACCCCCACCACGGAGCGCAGCACAGCCACACTGGGAGCTGAGGGGCAACCGCAGAGTCACGGCAGCTAAGCCGGCTCATCTCTGTGGATCCAGGGCTGGAGTCTGACGGGCAGGTGTGCAGGAGGGAGCCCCAGCATCCGTGGGAGGACCCCTGCAAGTTGATGGCTAGGAGCCGGGCTGGACACTTGCCAGTTGGGCTTCCCGCGGCAGCGAGGCAGCAGGGACGTGCCGAGGTCCAGCTGCGAGGGAGAGCCTCTGTCCTGGGCACACTGGCATCTGCTCTGCCAGAGTAGAGGGACGTCACACACATGTCGGTGACACCATGGGCATGCACACAGCTGGGACTCCACAAAGCTCCCGTGATGGGCAAAGGCCTCACACTGGAGGAGGAGCCGTTCTAGAACACACCAGCAAAGTGTGGAACAGAGGGTGGCAGTGTAGCCAAGTGGTGAGGACGCCCACTTTCCAAGTCGCAGTGTCGGGGTTTGGCATCCACCTCTAGCCCAGACTCCAGCTTCCTGCTGAGGCAAACCTGGAGGCAATGTAACAGTTCAAGCCATTGGGTTTCTGCCACCTGCGTGGGGGGCTTGGACTGCGCACTCTGTTCCTGGCTCAGGCCAGTCCAGCCATGGCCATGACGTGTGGCAGCTCTCTGTGTCTCCATCTCTCACTCTGTGTGTGTGTGTGTGTGTGTGTCTGCTTCTCAAATAAGTAAATCGTTTTTCTAACGAGAGTAAAACCAATTCAGGTATTACCTTCGGGGATACAGTGTTTCAGTACCGATTCCTGACAAGTTGAACTGACTTGGACAGCACCCTAAGCTTCCCACAGCTCTGCTCCAAGAAACCAGAGAGGCAGGTCAGCAGGAGCAGCCAGCGGTCAGACTCCTGCTGGAGTAGCAGTTCTCAGAGGTCGGCAGCAGAATCCAGAAACAACAGAAGCAACTGGGTACATGGAGAAACAGAATTCGAACCCAGGAACCATCCATATCAGATTTTAGTGGATAAATCTTTAAAGCAACTCGTATAAATATGTTCAGATAATCAAGTAAAATGCTCAAGTAAAGAAAAATGTAATCTTGGCTGGCGCCACAGCTCACTAGGCTAATCCTCCACCTGCGGCGCCGGCACCCTGGGTTCTAATCCCGGTTGGGGAGCCAGTTCTGTCCCGGTTGCTCCTCTTCCAGTCCAGCTCTCTGCTGTGGCCCGGGAGTGCAGTGGAGGATGGCCCAGGTCCTTGGGCCCTGCACCCACATGGAGAAGCACCTGGCTCCTGGCTTCAAATTGGCTCAGCGTGCCGGCTGTGGTGGCCATTTTGGGGGTGAACCAATGGAGGGACGATCTTTGTCTCTCACTGTCTAATTCTGCCTGTCAAATAAAAAAAAAGAAAAGAAAAATATTATCTTCATGACTGAACAGATAGGAAATATACGCAGACGACTGGGAACTGTAAGAATTAACCAAATGGAAATTCTAGGCCTGGAAAGGAAATGAGTGAAACTAAAACCTGTTCTGGGTGGTAGCAGAGCCAAAGACCTGAGAGCTGTGTCCTTGGCTCAGTGCCGATCGTCCAATCCGGAGAGCAGAGAAGGAAGTCACTTTGAAGGAAAATAAGCAGAGTCTTGGAAATCCGGGGGGAGGGGGCAATCACAGGTGGTCCCAGGACCCCGGAGGGAGCAGAGTGAGACTCGGGCGGGAGAAAGCGAGGAGGGTAGGTGATGCCTGGGAGCGCTGGAAAGTCCATGGAAAACACGCGATTCCCAGATTCAGGAAAGTCAGGGAGCTGCCCGCAGCGCAAACCCAGAGACAAGCTACGTCACGCTGCTGAACACCCAAAGCCGAGCAGGCAGACGGAGCTCAGCCCGGGGAGGAACGGCGGGTCAGGTTCAGTGGCACAAGGATGAGCGACGGCTTATTTCTCACCAGAAAAATGGAGGCCAAACGCCGATGGGTGAGATGACTTACAACACTGGAAGGCTGACCCTGCGGCCCCCGTCCACGTCAGGGCCACTGGCCTCCAAGAGTCTGAAATGGGAGGTGCCATCAGGCAAAGCAGGCCGAGAGGGCTATGAGTGGTGTGAACGGGTCTCTTCCAGGCCACAAAGGAGTGAGAGCAGCTTAAAGAAAGGGGATAAATATTTCAAAAACATGCTTTCTTACTTAAAGGAACACTGGATGTTTAACACTTACATCCAAAATAAAAACATCAAATATGGAGTTTATTGTGTAGATACAAGGAACAGCTGTGATAGCAACTTCACACACTGTGGGGGTAGGATAGGGTTAAACGACGTGCCGCTAGCATTATTAAACTGCAGAGTGAGAGGGCAGCGGAAGTGCAAGCTGGCAGGTGTCCGATGGAAAGGAAGAGCAGAGGGAGAGGAATGTGCAGATCGGAGCTGGGCGGACCGTGCGGCATGGGGAGAGGTAGGCTCCCAGGTGAGCAAGCATCTTCCCAGTGCCACCAAGAACAAAGAAACAAGGCTAAGAAATCAACAAAGCAAACAGAGCCGTACAGAGATAGGATTATTGTAAAAGAAGGCAGAAAAGAAGCAAGAACAGAAAAACTAAAAAAGTAAGCCAGGCCGTCAGCTTCCAGCCAACCACTGCAATAAATGCACTAAAATGAAATGAACTCAACATGCTGAATTAAAAGGAGGAGATTGTAGGATTGGACAAAGCGAAGGAAGGCCCATTGCTGGGACTCTGTTTTCCAGACAAAGAACAGCTGAAAAAGAAAGAAAAAAGATGAGAGAACAAAATAATAGACTGCGTTAGAAGTGACCAGAAGGAGACCACGGTGATTCTACAACCGAGCCATGCTCCAAGGCAGACAGTACTATAAGGGCTAGGGTGCCACGTCAACGTCGGGGAGGGGGGAGCGGTATCCCCATTGTTCATCTGGAAGACACAAAGACCCGAACATGAACAACCTAATTACAGAGTATCAACGCCCGTGGATAAAAGTGACAGAACTATAGGGAGAAGTGGCGAATCCCATTCATACTCACAGGTCAGATGTTACCATTTATTTAAATTAATCAATGAACTTCACAGGCAGAGAGTCGGGGGAGAGACTTCGCCCACTCTCTAGCTCTGCCCCCAGGCTCCTGCAGAAGCCAGGGCTGGGCCAGGAGGAAGCCGGGAACCAGGAACCCAGTCCAGTTCTCCCCCAGGGGTGGCAGGAGCCCAGGGCTCAGGACGTCACCTGCGGCCCCCCTGGGCCTGCGTTATGAGCAGGAGCCCAGAGCTCAAGGCATCACCTGCGGCCTCCCTGGGCCTGCATTATGAGCAGGAAGCCGGAGTTGGAAGCAGAGCTGAGGACTGAACCCCAGGATGCGGGCACCCCAAGTGCCCACCCCGTTCCTTCCCACTGAGCCAGGAAAAGCAGGTGTGCACGTTGGAAATCACACGGAACCACTTTCTGTTTGAAGGGCTTCCCTCTCCTGTGGGTCCTGTTGCTGGCGTGTTTCTCTAGGACAGGCTTCGGTCGGGACCATGGCCTGGGTGGAGGGAAGTCGGATTCATGGACTCAGCCCACGGACATTTTGGAATCTTTGTTTCGGAGCGTGATCGAGGGAGATGCCCTGGGAGCAGCCGCGTCTCCCGTGTCTCCCGCGCGAGTGTTGTTTCGGTGGAGGGGAGGGTGTTCAGATCCTAGAGCGCTCACCACCGTGTGCTTCTTTGCTGTGAGACTTCCCTCTAAGCCTTCTCCGTTCTCATCGGCAGCGTCCAGAGTGGCGGCAGGCGGGACGGCCCGTGGTCAGTGGCCTGCCTGAACCACTCCCCGGACGGACAGGACCAGCAGGGCCGTGGAGCAGCCCGAGCCGCAGCCTTCCCCGAGAAGCTCCCCTGCACAGCCGAGGCCTGGGCCGTCGGGTGCGGCTCTGCTCTCTGAGAAGCGGGAGCGGTTGTGAAGATCGGAAATGCGTTCTTTGTTCCCCCCCGACTCGTGTGCAACGCCTCCTCTCCCGCTGTTCCCCACACGGCTTCTCACAGGCAGATGGATGGCGAGAGTGGGGGTAGCCCCGCGCCGTGGTGTCCCAGCTGCAGAAGGAGGTTGTAGCCCCGGGAAGACAGGGCCGTCCGCCTCTCTGCCCCAGCCTCACCTCCAGCCGTGTCGAGAGCACACAGCGGTTCAGCCGCGGCCGCCTGAGGGCCGCTCTCCCCTCACCGACTCCATCACGTGCCCTTCACCTGTCATTGTTCCCCCTCGCCAGGTTCCCAGCTGCACTTCAGATCCTCACGGAACCGCAGAAAGGACTTTAAAGTGCACCTGCACCTTTTCTCCAATCAACACTTATACCCTTTCTGGTTAGTTTATGTTATTATTTTATGGTATCAATTTTATCATACTTTGTCAGAAGATACCCTTGGCTGCCTGCATTTAAGGGTGCAAGGCAAATATAATAAAGGCTGACTTGCTAAGGAACTTAAAAGGCAAAACACTTTTTGAATCACGCCATGAGGAGACACATAGAGAAAAGCTCTGATTAAACCCACGTTCGGCTGAAAATTTCTAAGCATTATATTAATGACCTTGAAGTTGTCCGGCAGAAATATCTTGCGGGTATGAATTTCTTCAAAGGTTGAAATACAGGTTAGAACTCTCTGGAGGTACCTGCGATATCAAATGAAAAGCTTAATCAATTTGTAAAAGCAAAAAGGTGGACATGCTTTAAAGCACCAGAAATTGATACTCTGAAATCTACAATTATTGGAACTCAAAGTAAATGACTTGCAGTCTGGTAAGATTTCTCTCCTGCTTGAGCAGACATGAAAGGAGAAACAAATTTCAGAGTATTTGGAACCAACAGGACCTTGGAAAGGTGTCAGAGCTTCCATGCTATAAGACAAAAAAGCCATCTCATCCAGCCAAAGGTAAACCCTTACCCTTGGCCCAGACACGACTCCTCTGTCACCCACGATTACCCCCACAGGATGAGCGTAATGCTTAAGCCCCCCATGTATGCACGGATGGGTTCCCAGCCTGGAAGCCCATCCACCTACGGCTAGGCTACAGACAAGTGCCCGTCTGTCCGTCCGTCCGTCCGTCTGTCTCCGAAGCGTGGAAGGCATTCACTGGATGATCTCACACAGGAAACAGAAGCTTCCGAGACTAAGAAACGCCCACGCGCATCTGCCTATTCCTCGTCTCCACACAGGAGGAGGGCTCGCCAGCCTGCAGCCGCAGGGCCCTGCCCACCCTGGCTACCAGGGAACCTGCACTCCCTGGAACTCACTGCCCAGCCCCGCAGGAATGCAGACGTGTCCCTGAGGAGCTGGGGGAGGACAGTCGGTCCACGGGCTCCTGACGGTGTGAAAGCTCGGGGGACCGTGTGACTGTCACCCACGCGGGTGACTGCACACCCTGGTTGCCCTCCCAGGTGACGCTCCCTTGAAACGCTGGATTTGGACTGACTTCACACTCTGCACTGAGACATGGTGTTTTTCGCCTTCTTTCATTTCTCCAAAGCCTTGAGAATGCCTTCCGCCAGGGGGTCTCGCTCATTCACTCCCCGCTGAGTGTCTGTCTGTCGTCTCACGGAGACTCCAGCTCATCCCAGATGGGACCGAGATTCCATGGAGTTCGGGGCTGTGGGCTGCCTTCTGGGGGGACGTCGCTTCATCAGACTGTCCCCGTGCTGGGGACACAAAAGCGGGGCCCTGGTAACCGTTCTTCAAGGAGCCGCTCGATCTGCCGGGGCAGCCGTGATGTCACCTGGAGTCACCACAGTCCTCGGTTAACCCCGGGCAGGCGGCCGAAGGGGAGGCGATGGGACCACGCAGGGGAAGAAGTTCCCTTCGCTAATATTAGCACATAGACCATTTTCAAATCGCAGATTCTTAGTGGCCAGAAACGAAAACCCTTAAGACCAACCTAAATACTTTGATGTCTCTGCTCGACCATTCAGACCCACTCTCATTTATATAATGTACCATAAGCCACTTATTTCCACTAGTTTTCGTGTTTTTGTAAAATGTTAATGTAGTTCACATTTTCCTAATTATTCTTAGGTTCCAAGCTGGAACACCAAAAGCACAATTTAAAAAATATGAGTAGTTAGAAGTGGAAGACAAAGTAGTTCAAGTGGCTCCCTTGAAAATTGCCAGCAACACAAGGAGTCTAAACAGCAGTGATGAGGCAGGAATTTTTATGAAATTTTCCTGGATCAACAGCTTCAGAGACTAACTTTTCAACACATCACCTAAAAGAGACGGTCTTAGCTTTTGGAGATTAAAGCTACGAGAAAAATCTGATCAGCCACAAAGTGTGTGCATTGCCAGGGCTTAGATTCGTTGAGTCTGTTTCATGTGCAAAAGATTCTAAGAGACGTAGAACACATCTGGAACAGAAACCAGGCTCCTCCTGTTTGGATGAGGGCGCTCTGGAGGCAACTCCAGCGGCCGTAGCAGGTGTCCTCAGCTTCAGCTTCCCCCGCTGGTCTCCCCAGCTTTCTTCCTCTCCGCTCATCAGTGGTCCCTGGGCCAGCAGTGCTCCATGAGAAGGAACCGCCTCTCCGAGGTCAGGTTACCTCCTCACCTTTCCAGTGCTGTGGATCCAGAAAGAACTGGCTGGAGCCTGTTTGGCTCCCCACCTGCAAAGGGGCAGAAGAAAAGCCTGGGTCCTGGACACCCTACCCAGACTTCTCGTGGTGAAGGAACCCGTATAGAATAAAATCGACAAGAGTTGCTGGAGACATTACTGCAAAATATGCACTGCCAGCTGCCATCATCTAATGCAGCACACGGGAAACAGCAGTCAAATCATCATGAAGTTTCCAGGCGCTTTCACCTCTTTGTGGACCAGAGTCAGACATCTCGCCCCCACCCCAATACACGCACACACACACACACACACACGCATGTATGCATTGCACACACACATATGCACACACATGCACATATGCACATGCACACATATTCATTTATGCACACACGTATACACATACACACATGCACACATATTCATTTATGCACACACATATACACGTATACACACATACACACACACATGCCACACCACCACCACCACCACCAATTCTGGGCCTTGCTCTACAGGGCCGGACTCCCCTCCAGCAAGCTGGCAGCCAGTAGCTTTTCTCTGTATTCCAGCACCACCCGGAGGATGAGTCCCGTCCCAGCCTTTATTTGAAGGCTAAGGTCGTCAGGGGAAGAACCAAAGATGGACAGCTCTGGGGAGACAGCAACAGTGTTCCTTGTTAAGAGAAGCCCCTTCCTGGAGAGCTGTGTCTGGGACCGCAGAGCAGAGAGCCACATCTGGAGTTTCTCACAGACATTAGGGACCGGAGAGATGGAACTGGAGGGGAAGGACCGAGGTGAGGGAGAGGCCAGACCAGGGGTGGGGTGGGAGAGGGGAGGAAAGCTCTGCCTGTTGCAAAGACCCATCAAGGGGCCTGGGGCCCCAGAACCAGAGATGGAACCAGAGCCAAGAGCAGCGGGGGCTCCCAGGAGGTACAGGGGAGCTCCCAGGAGGAGTGGGGGGGGGCTCCCAGGAGGAGTGGGGGGGGCTCCCAGGAGGAGTGGCAGGGGTTCCCAGGAGGATGCAGGGAACGGGCTCCTGCTCGCCTGTCTGGGCTGTTTTAATACAACCCCAGCTGAATGGGGAGACCCCCAAATGACTAGATGATTCCTCAGTGTTCACTGATGGGATTCATTGATCTTTTATTTTTATTTATTTAGAAGACGGGGTTGATCTCATCTGCTGCTTCATTTCCCTAATGCTTGCAACAGCTGGGACTGAGCCAGGCTGAAGCCAGGATCCAGGAACTCAATCCAGGTCTCCCTTGTGGGTGACAGGGACCCGGCTACTGGGCCATCACCACTGCTTCCCGGGATGTATGCACGTTAGCAGGAAGCTGAGGTCTGGAGCGGAGTCAGGACTCAGACCCAGGCACTCCACAGTTGTGTCTTAGCTGCTGTGCCAAGTGCCAGTGATAGGATTTAGAGAAGAATTAATAGTTAGATTTAGAAAAAAAATTAGTGACAATTTCTGCCCTATACAATTTTAGAACATCCCATACACATTTCGTTTGAACCAGCAGAGAAACCGCTGCCATCTACTGCCTCCTCTGTGAGAGATTCGAGATGATGGAAAAGCAAGGTGACTCTTCAGACTGCTTCACAGCGCTTCGGGAAACCTGCCGAGGTCGGGCTGGTCCCACGCAGCGACGTCCAGACGTGCGGAGGGAGGAAAAGGGCAGAAGGGCTCTCCGTGGCCGGATACGGGAGGATTGTGTACCAAACACTCAGGATGCGCGTTCCTGTGCCAGGAGCCCCCGCACCTGGGGAGGGAGTCGAGGGTGCCCCGCCAGCCTCAGCCCCCCACAGCTCAGGATCCAGGGTCTGGCATAGAGGAGACCAGGATAGCCCAAAGCTACTGCTTGGTTCCCCAGAGTGAAAGCATCCTGGAAAATTAAAAAAAAAAAAAAAAACAGACTATGATTTTTTTGTTTTCCTAGGTTTTAGAGCTAACAAATAAAGAGAATAGTGTGATAGAAGCAAAGTCCACATGTTTGGAGGAAGGTTCAGGGGATTCAGTGTGTGTATAAGAGGGAGCCCCCGAGGGACACTTTTTGGCTAAAGAAAGCTCCTTCCTTCGGGGCAGGCGTTGCGTGATGGGTGAAGCCACTCGTGTGCTGCTGACACCAGTTGCAGACCTGGCTACTCTGTGTCTGATCCGCCTCACTGCTAATGAGCCTGGGACTCAAGTCCTTGGGCACCCAAGCTGCCGCGTGTGTGTTTTAGAAACTGCATCACCCAGACTCATTCTGAGGGGAAATCACTCAAAGGTGACCTTGAATATGCTGAAAAATAAACCATCATCATTATTTCAGGAAAATGGAACCAACAGTGGAATTAATGGGTGGTAGAAAGCTATGGAATTTCCAGAGTTAATGACTAACTAGTTTGAAAATGATAATGAAACTAATTAAAGATACCCACACACCCTCAAAAAGCACAAAACCAAAAAACAATGCATAATCGTGTGATCACCATAATCGAGACCACTGTGGCCTTGGACAAGCCCAAGACTGGAAGGAGAGGAAAACAGGAGGAAGTGCGATGAGGAGCCTTCTTCCGTGTTAAGGGCTGGAGAGAAGCGACAATGGCACTGCCACCGGAGCGGGATTAGCTAAGAACCACGAGGAAAGCTGGGGGGCTCAGCAAACCATGTCAGTGCAGCAGACTCGGGATGCTGGAAAATCCATCTCTCCTCAAATTAATCTGCAAATTTCAGATAATTCCAAAAGAATCCTGAGCAGAAGCGTTGCTGTAAAATAAAATAATCCAGAGTTCACTGGAAAATAATCACTTTAGGATGAAGAAAAGGGAGGAGGGGCACTTGTCTAGGAAAACTCAGGAGCCGCTGAGCACAGAGACAGATACACAAAACAGAACAGGGAATCTTGAAGCGGACCCAAGAATACCGTAGTGGCATTCAAATAAAGATGAAATAAGTGGTATTACGGGATGTAACCAATCATTTTGAAAAAAATAAATTAGACCCATGCCTCAGATAAACCCATGCAGAGGGTTTCAGATTTATCATAAAACCATAAAATAGCAGAAAATACGTGATAAAAATACCCGTGCAATCTGACGATGGGGCAACCTGTCTGAGGATGGCACCAAAAGCGAAAGCTGTGACAGAAAGGTTGGTCTCTGCTTTAACAGTTACAGATGATGCTCTGCCAGGGACCAAAATGCAACAGGAACAGCAAAATGCAAACGGTAGTTAAGAAAATGTAGGTGTTAAACTATAAAAGCAAAGCTTTTACAAATTCACGAGAAACAAATTTAAGCCTCAAGGGAGACCTGGCCATTGTGCATGCATCAAGACAAACCACAGATTATTTACAGCCCATAATGTTTAAAGATGCAGGGCCCTCATTGCTGGTGTAGAGGGGCAGCAGGTAAAGCCACCGCCTGCAACCCTGCATCCCATTTGAGCACCAGTTCAAGTCCCGGCTGCCCTGCTTCCAATTCAGCTCCCTGCTGGTGCACCTGGGAAAGCGGTGGAAGATGGGCCAAGTTCTTGAGCTCCTGCGCCCACGTGGGAGACAGATGGAGTTCCAGGCTCCTTGCTTTGTCCTGACCCAGCCCTGGCCATTTGGGGAGTGAACCAGCAGATGGAAAAATCTCTTTTTGTCTCTCCTCTCTCTGTGTAGCTCTGCCTTTCAAGTAAGTAGATAAATCTTTTTAAAAAATTGAAACATAATGAAAAACATCCTCTCCAGCTCCTATTAGATTAACAAATATTCAAGTTAGCTGGATGGGTGGGTGGGTGGATGGATGGACGATTGGTAGACAGATAGATGATGGGTGCATGGATGTTAAAGTATATGATAGAGATGATAGATGCATAATATATAATATAGATAAGAAAGATAGATGTTGGATACATGATAGGTTTATGGGTGACAGATATATAAGATGATAGATGGATGATAGATAGATAGATAGATAGATAGATGATAGATGATAGATAGATGATAAGTAGATAGATAGATGATAAGTAGATAGATAATAGACGAACATATGGAAAGATAATTCCTGGTAAGACAGGGTACGGGAAGAAGCCACATGCTTGGCTCCTGGGAGGGTGAATTGATGCAACCTTTCTGGAAAACAGTTTGGAGAGACCGATCAAATGCAATTCCCATTTTGCCAACATACTCCAAGTAAGTAACCACGGACTCAGACACATAGATGTAGTTAAACTGATGTTCCTCGAAGAGATGTGTACACGCGCAAAGACACGCTGGCTAAGAAAGCCCAGGTGATCAGCAGTGCAGGGCTGCTCACACAGCGGTGGCTGCAGAGAGCCACGCGGGACTGCCAGACAACAGTGACCCTGCAGCTGGGCACCGCATCTCCTCCGCACAGAAAAATACAACCTGCTCCAGCCCCGGCAGGCTTGTTTGTTCCAGTGAGCACTAAATAGGTTTGCCTCAAAATGATTCCAAGCGTTAATGTTCAATACTATGTTACAAAGAAAGCTGCTTTGAGATACAAAGAAAGCAACTCTGCCTTCCGGTGGGGAAGTGAGCTGAAGCTCCTGCCCGGTCAAGACTGCCTGATTCCGTGCAGCCGTCAGAGCAGGTAGGTGAACCCGCAAGGAGCGGGAAGCTCCCTGGTGCCCGGTGCCGTCCTCTCTTGGTCCACGGACGCGGGTCCAGCCCCGCTCTGACTCTTCAGCATATGCTAACCTACTGCAAAGACGCCTGGACCAAGAAAAGTACAGTTTGTGAGGGCTGCACGGACGGGTCACGCCCGGCTGGTAACACCAGCTGGCAGAATGAGTGCAAGTTTTAAAATATGAAATACAAATTTTTATCAAAGGAGAAGTAAAACGTTATAGCTTTAGGTTCATTAAACCCGGCTCACATTCTGGGATTCCAAAAATAAAGCACTGGCTATTTAAACTTGCAGCTGACGAAATTGCTCCGGAACAAACCCTGGAGACCCGGGGAGCAGGCTGCAAACTGTTGCCCTCCGCCCTTACTGCTCAAGTGGTCCTGGGAAGGCGCCCTCCCCCTCTTCCTCCTCCTCTCCCTCCCCCTCCCCCTCTCCCTCCTCTTCCTCCTTCTGACCCAGCCTTGGGAAACAGATGCCACAGCAAAGGCCCAAGGTGCCTTCAGCTAAGACTGCTCAGTTCCCGGCTTCCCTGGAGTCCCCAAGCAAACCCCAGGAGTGTGCTGTGCCCAGTGCTCTAGCAAGAACCAGGAGCTGGCCGTGTGACCCGGCGGGGGCAGCCCCTGCTGCGTCTGGAGACTGGCACTTGGGGCCATGCCCCCGGGGGTGGCTCCCTGCAGATTTTCAAGGTGGCTGGAGTGCGGGATCCAGCCTGCACAGCCGGAGCCTGCAGGTGGGCGTGGCTCTTCTCTGTGCCTCTCCATCCACCCCAGCAAGGAGCCTTTGGGGCAGCCAGGAGCTTAAGGGGCTGCGGTGAGGATCCCGTGGCAGGGCATGCGTGCTGGGCCCTGGATGAGGAAGCCACAGAGTGAAGCTGATGGTTACCCAGTGTGTCCAGCTCAGACCAGGGAAGGCCACAAGGCGCCGGGGTGGGCAAGAGGCACACACGGAGGGCAGGGCGAGCACCCTGGTTCCTTCTCCCCACCAGCACCTGGGGATCTTTCCAGACAAGGTTTGATTTCCCTCGCTCCCTCGACGGCCCGCCCCCTCATCTTTCCTTCCTCCTATCAGCAATTCTCAGCCTCCTCCAACCTCCAGTGTTGGCCCCTGGGCCACACAAGCCTCGGGCTGCCATCTGGCTTCCCTGCTCGGGAGACCTGGTGGCCCCCTCCTCCTGACCGCCCGTTACCCTGGGTTCTGTACTCACATGGCTCCAGCCGGTGCCTTCCGGGTGCAACCCTTCCTCTGCTGAGCGAGGAGAGCGACACGCGGACCACGTTAAGATGCGTTCTTTAACTGCATGCAGTTTTGCCTCAAGTACAGAGTTTAGCTGTAGACATCGATCAAGTGCATTGGCCAAACGAACATTGCATTTCTCCCATTCACGGCCACACAGTCATTACCTTTTATTGATCGACAGAATTCAGGGGCCTACAAGATAGAAAATGACATCACCAATACAATTGAAACAGCAGCATTTAAAATTAGCTCTGTGAATAAATAGAAACACGTTGCCAAATCGTGGAGATGATCTTGACTTTGGGCTCTGCGCGGGGGCGGAGCCGCTCACGGTGAGGGACACCAGCCCTGCCCTCTGAGCCTGGTGTCTCACGTCGTCTGAACAGACAGCAGCTAGCAGCTGTCTTCATACCAAATTCCTGTTTTCTCTCTTTCTTTCTTTCTTTCTTTCTTTCTTTCTTTCTTTCTTTCTTTCTTTCTTTCTTTCTTTCTTTCTTTCTTTCTTCAGCGTGAGTGTGGGGGCGGTATAATTAAATAAAATTAGCTGTGATTGCACGAGGCGAGCCATGCCATAGCGCGTTCTGGTTGCAATAAAAGCTTTCTCTACTGAGAACAAGTTCCTATTCACCTAGAACTGATCTTATAATTCAAACACAGACTGTTTGTGAAATCTCTCCAACGAAGTCCTTATGAGCTATTTCATCTTAAATGCAGGCCATGAAAACCGGGGAGATATGCTCATAGCAGCGCTGCATTAATTAATTGCTATAAAATTTGCAAAATAAAAAGAACATTGGGAACAAAGCGATATAATATTTACCAGTGCTGAAAATTAGAAATAAATATTCAACATGCCCTTTCCGAGTCACGCAAGCAATGGGTTTGAATAATAAGGCAGGACAAAGTCTTTTACAGAGGAAAAGCTAATGATTTCTGCATTTTTGCTGCTGGTGAAGAATTGAAGGATGGCTGATTTGAATCTTCCTTCAATGTCCCATCAATAAAACAGAGACAAGGCAGAGGCGAAAGCTGGCGTGGGAGAGTCATGTTTTTATAATTGCTTTTCACCCTCAGGCATTGAAACCCAGGGGGTCGGGAGGACTTGGGAGAAGTCGAGGGGAGCCGAGAGGCCCAGTCCAAGCCCTGAGACACAAATTAATTTGTTTGTGGGGCTCAGGTCTAATTTGTGGGAAGAGAACCCTGCGTGGCACTTTCTAATGTTATAACCTAATTAAAGATGGGCCTATGTAAAATATTTATGCAAACTTTACCAAACCCAACGATTTTAATCTCATTTGAGCTGACTTGTGGGACCAAAAATAATTCCTAAAACAAGCATCTGCCCCAGAAATCCAGAAGGCAAACTATTTTTTTAGAGGTATCACTAAATGTTAAGTGGTTTGGGTACCTTTCTATCACTTTAATTAAGGAGACCTCATCTCACTGCATTGGTTACTGGCCAAGTCCAGATTTCTTTATTCATATCTACTGCAACCTCCTTTTTTTTTCTCTTTCCTACTTTACTCCAAGATGGGAAATGAATGTGGAAATTTGCATTTCTTAGGATCTTGCAGTCTGCCACTGATGAGCCTGCTTGGGACAGATCAGCCGGAGCCCCCACGTGGCTGCCTTATTAGGCTGGAGCAGGTGTTCTGGAAGGGAGGCTCACACAGCCGCAAGAAAGGAGGCACAGACGCTGGCGGCCAGGCCAGCGCGGGGGAGCCCTGGAGACACAGGGACTGTCCCCGTCTCCGTGCGGCACAGCAGGCCACAAATGCACGTTGCACCAGAGCCCCGGATAAAGCCTCCTGGGGGCTCTGTTCACTCCCAGTCATTAACCGATGAGGAATAACGAGGTCAAACTTTAAGCAAACGTGGTGGCCACACAACGTGTGTGTCCACATCTATCATGTGTGTGTGTACCTCCTCTGGAGACGGCACGTCCCTAACTCTGCCGGGCTAGCACTTCCTCATCTCGTCTGATTTGGGGGTTGGGTCCACTGGCACCGTCAAGACAAGAGGGGCCTCCTGAGATGGCTTCATGGATCCCAATGGGCCCTCTGGCGGGCTGGCTGGGCCCGTGCATGGCTGACTCTGGAGAGACCAGGTCTCGGCAGGAGGAGGTGGCTGTGTTCATGCGTAGAGAGGTCCCCGTGGGCTTGGGGGATTTCCGGAAAACCAGGGCCTCCATGGGCCAGAATTTAGGGTTCACCTTGGGCACAATTTCGAAAGTCTTTTTATTTGGTAAAGTGTACACACACACACATCATACGAAGTTTGCATTTTAAGTGTATGGTGCAGTGCCATCAATTACATCCATAATATTTCCAAAACTTCCCTTTCACCAGCCTGTGAGCTCCAGACCCATTTTTTAAGGATTTATTTTGTTTATTTGAAAGAGTTACAGAGAGAGGTCGAGACAGAGAGAGAGAGAGAGAGAGAGAGGTCTTCCATCTGCTGGTTCACTCCCCAGATGGCCAAGCCAAAGCCAGGAGCCAGGAGCTTCTTCCAGGTCTCCCACAAGGGTGGCAGGGACCCAGGCACCTGGGACATCTCCTTCTGCTTTCCCAGTCCATTTGCAGAGAGCTAGATCAGAAGTGGAGCAGCCAGGACTTGAACCAGCATCCATATGGGATGGCGGCACTACAGGTCGGGGCTTTACCCACCGCACCACAGAGCCGGCCCAGGCTCACTCTCTTCTGAAGCCTCAAGCTCCCTCTCTCCAAATGTGGCTGTGGGACACAGCGGAAGGTGCTCTTACAGTGTTGTGAGGGCAGAGAAGGGCACAGAGGTGGAGTGAGTGGTGCCAGGTGCCCAGGAGCCCTTGAAGGCTCTGGTAGAAGGGGCTGCCCAGGCTGACAAAGCGCACAAAGAAGTGGGAAGCGTTCAGACCCAAAAGCCACACTGGGAAGAGCACAGTGAGGCCTGAGCAGGGTGGAGGGGGAGCGAAGGCTCAGGGATGCCCGTCGTGTCCACTCCACAGAAGCAGAAACGTCCAGCAACCCCAGCACAGCGCGGTCCCTTGCAGCCTGGAGATGGGGGAGAGGCGGCCCCGGTGGGGTGCCCCTGGCAGAGGGATGCATCTTCTGTCCCGGCCACACTTCTGCAGGCTGAGCTTTGCAGACGCAGTTGGAGAAGCTCAGTGAACTCTGCTTAGGAGGCTACAGGCTCTGAAAGCAAATGAGGACCGTTTGCAAATACAGCCGGAATAAATGCATTAATTTCCGCGAAGTTCACGTTTGGAATCTAGGCAGGCAAGTACCCAAGGCCAGGGGGTCCTTGTCCGGGCCAGCACCTGGGTGACCTCTCTCAGTGTTGGGAGTACCTGACCCCTCCTGGCCAGGAAGTGCCACTCATGTAATTAGGTGACACTTTCCAAGCCACGTAGACTTCTCTGCTGGGCTGTGCGTCTTGAAGCTGATGTGTGAGAAACAGCTATAACGTGTCTCCGTTCAGAACTCCGTCTGACCCATTCTGATGGTCCCCAGTGTTCCATAAAACACTCACCTCCTAAGGAAGAGCTCAATGAAAGTCAGCCGTAAATCACCATATTTAACATTCACAACTGTTTACTCTGCACCTGACTTGGAACTGTAAGGTGACCTTGTCGGACATGTGTTGCGATGGCTACGGCTCCCCTCGCAAAGCCTGGGACGCCGGTTGCCCCCACCCTGACCTCTGTGGAGCCCCCTGCCCCAACACAGACGGATCTGGGGGGCAGGAATGGCCCCCTCTCAGCAGATGTTGAAGCGAATGTCACATTGACTCTTTCCCCAAGGGCAAATGGAAGGAAGTCCCAGGAACCAAAGCCGGCTTGCAGCTTCATTTTCCTAAGAGCAGCCCAGAGCGAGAAAGTTGAGAAGGGCAAACGCGAGCACGCATGCTTTGCTTTCCCACGCGTGTCTTTGGAAAGGAGGGAAAACCGTGAGTTTTCGCTCTCCCAGCTGGTTTCTTTCACACATAAAGACCCAGGAGGCTGCCCTAGAGGAGAGGAGGCCACGCCAGGGGCTGCTCCCTGGTGCACCCGTCAGGAAACACCCATTGTGTGTCTCAAGGTCAGGTCCCTGGGACCAGCTCCAAGCCGTGGCCTTGGAAACGGAGGGAAAACCCACCCATTGGTGTCAGCAAAAGCCCCCTTGCATCTCGAATGAACCATATTCTGGATGATGGAACAAAACAAAATGACTTCCAGACTTCACAGCTCCGGGTCTGGAAGGAGATATTTTATCGATGGTGTCAGTCACATCTTTTGTCTGTGTTTTTGAATCTCCTTCTGATGGGGGGGAAAACATAAAGAATCCCGAGAGCCCAAGGGCACCGGGACGGAGGGGCGCTGGCCTCAGGGAAGGAGGCTCTGGAGACGGAGGTGGCAGGTGGTGTCTTGATCGCCTCCCTGGCAGGGGTGAGCAGCCGATAGTCATTGTCCTAACAGGCCTCTCATGCAAGCTGGCTGGTGGCTGCCTGCCCCTGGGACAGCCCCGGGACGCTCCCTCAGCGGCCTAACCCTGTGAGAGCTGTTGGTCACCACCCCCCTTTCGGAAAGTGCAGCAGCAGCAGCAGCAGTGGGTGGCCTGTGGGAGGAACGGGAGGCAGCGCTGAAGCGGGTCTCTCCCCCAGGTCTCCGGCACCAGCCTCTGGGAGACACTGGGCATCTCAGACCTCACGCGGGACACCAGGGACCCCCAGGGAGAAGCCTTCTCTTCCATGTGTCCTGTCTGAAAGAGGCGTGTCAGAGGGCACTTCCCAGAGCAGGGAAGTGTCACCGTCTCTCTCAGCAGCCAGTGTTAAACCCCTGGGCTCCCTCCAGTAGACTCGCTCTTGTCGGCCGTCAGCCCTGAGCCGTCCGGAGCTGTCCGGCTGTCACACACTTCCCGACTGCTATCCACGTCTCTGGGGCAGAGGTTCAGACACGACAGGGATGCCCAGGGTGGGGACTTCAGCCCCTGCGAGGCCTCCCTGTGTTCTGCAGTGCGGTGGTGAAGACACGGCCAGAAGGGAGTGTGGGTTGGCGACGTCAGAATCCGTCACTCAGAGTCCAGCTCAGAGGGGACTCCGCGCTCGCCCTCACGCTAGCTCTGTGAGCAGAGGAGGAAACTCAGAGAGGCAGGAGGAGGGGGAGAGGGAAGTGGGGGAGACACACAAGACAAGCCAGGGAAGTGGGGTGCCCCAGGGAAAGATCTCATGCTGTCTTGCAGAAAGTCTTTTTAAGTTACAAGCAATGTTATTTATACAAACGCTGTTTTCAGTTGAGGGATCCAATATAGGTATCAAGGATTTTTTTTTTTTTTTTGTGGCAACATCCACTGGGGACAACATTTTCAATAGCACCACGTCTAAGTTTCTATTTTAAAGTTTTAAATGTGCTATCCAAATAGCACCCTGCTGTTCATTAAAAAATAAATCACAGCCAGCTGCTGATTGGTACCCATATCAGGTCTGGCAAAACTTTACATGCGACCCTGAGGAAAAAAAAAAACTGACTTATGCATTGATGGGAGTCTGCAGAGTATGTATGGCTCACCAACAGGAAAATGTAGCTCTTAGGAAATAAATTAATCGACGCTGGTATTGCAGTTGGAATTGGGTGTTGGATGCATAGATTAATACTCTGAAAAGCAATCAAAGCTCAACTGAAATTCCTGGAGAAGGGATGTGCATTGCCCGGCCACGCAGACTCGATGGGGTTTTGGAAAAAGAGGAGCTTTCACGACGTGATGATCATACCAGGGCCCTAACACGTTCCTAACACAGAGACACAAGGTGACCCTGGAGATCAACAATAAAACAAAAGTTTATAATGGGCTTAAATAGCCAGAAGGGCCCGGCGACCACATTGCCTGCTACAGCGATCCCCTTGGGACGTGGGTTTCGTTCCAGGAGCTCTGCTTTCGTGGTCTCCCTTCAGAGCCTGGTAAAGGCAAAACACGGATGAGGCCCCTCCAACGTCCCCCACATTCCTGATAAAGGGGGCAGTGTATGGGGGTGCACCGGCCAGAACTTGCCAGCTTCTGATGCTGGCTCGCTTCAGACCCCTTCCCAGGAGATGAAATGGAGGAAAATTAAACGAATCACAAACTAGGCAGGAGCTGAGATGCTTTGCCAAGTCCGAGTGCCACCAGCCCCTCATCCCGGGGTGGGCTGCGGGGGTCCCTATCTCCTCCAGTTGCCCTCGCCACCTCCGAATGTGTCTGCAAACGGCCTCACAGATGGCCTCGTATGTTTTACAGGAAATATTACTTAAACATTGGAAAGGATCACATTTCTCCTGTTAGGAATTACAAATCTGGATTTCATTTTCTCTCTTGCTTTTTTTTCCTCCTCCAAACCCTGGGAAAAAAATGTGACTGTTACAGATGACATGCAGGAAGCATTTGGGAATTTTTTAATATACCCCTGGCACTTGCTCGTTTGCCCGTGCTTTGTATATATATGTGTGTGTGTGTGTGTATATATATGCACACGCATATAAAATATATTTACATATGGTATATAAATACACATATACTCACAATCCTGTTATTTCATTTATAAGTAAACATAATTGCACAGGGGGAAGAGACTCGTTTTGAAAATTTAGAGGACTGTCTCTTCCCTTTTTTTCTCCTTTTTTTAATCTTCTGTAGCAGAAGAAAAGAATCCATCATTCAACTCTCTTGGATAACTACACCCGGACTGCCCGCTGTTCTCCCTGGTTTCTGCTCTGCATTTATGCACATTTGTGAAGACCAGGGGGAATTGCCGTTGTTGGAAAGTGATTAGCATCAATAAACAATTAAAGTGGTACTGAGGACTGTGGGCCCGGACAGCAGCCGTCCAGTTCCCGGGCTGAGGCCTGTGATGCCCGGGTGGGAGGCTGGCGACAGGGCACTCTGTGTGCAGTCAGTCCTGGGGTCCGTCCTGGACACCCCCGTGGAGGCACGCTGGCTGAGCCGGAGCTCTGGCTGGACGTGGGAGTGGAACCAGAACAAAAGAGGGCCATGTGTTGTCCCCATGTCCAGGGTGCGTCCCCAGAGCTCCTCTCCCTCTGTCACCCAGCACAGGTGGGCTCAGAGGGACCAGGAGCTGACACCACCACGGGGACCCTGGCGGGAGCCCTGGCCACACTCAGAAATCCCAGGCTGCAGTTCGTACGCTAAGCTTTCTCCTGTGAACTCAGATGGGGAGATAGCGACACAGCCAGGCGGCAGCGCCACGGGGCATGGAGGCAAAGTTGCATCGCACTTACCGGCACGGCAGCCACTCTCGAAGCCCAGCCGCAAACCTTGTGCTGGAGCAAGCCGGTCCATGTCGCATTTTATAGGAGACTTGCAGCCATTGCCTGAAACTTCAAGTCCAGAGCACAGCGGGCAGTGCGGCAGGGGGTCCGCGGTGGGCTTCCTCCTCCTCTGGCGGAAACAAAGCAAATGAGTCTCCTGCAGCAAACAGGGCCCCCTGGGCCTCTCCAGCCCAGCCCTTGTCCTAAGGGACTCGGAAGCTGATTCTCCTGCCACAGCAGAGCCCTGCGGGCCAAGGCTCCTGCTCCTTGGTCTGCCCGGCCCCGCGCGTGGCACTGCCCTCCTGGGTCTCACCTCATTCCGTCCTCCTCTGTGCCCTTTGCTCCCTGGCCTGAAACACCAGCTTCCCTTAGCATCCCCCAGCCTCCAGATGAGCAGTGGATTTGAGGGCCTGGCGAAGGAAGCCTCTGGAACCCACAGCTGGCCTTCCTGGGAGGTAGTGCCGGAGCCTTCGCTCTGCCGTCCCTGCCCTTGCCCCCCAGGGCAGCCTCAGCCCTGCCATCACCTGGACCTACAGCCAAGGAAAGCAAGGGAGAACCCAGCAGGGCACTGGCCAGGGGCCCAGTTCAGGCCCAGGAAGTTGTCCAGGAGGGGAGCAGCCCCCTGCCTGGGGATGCCGTCCGGCTGGGGGCAGTCACTCTGGGCCCCCACTTCTCACCACTCTGGGAGACAGATGATCCCCCTGTGACGTCCTCCGGGAAGGCTGCCAACAGGTGGAGCGCTGGCTTGGCTGACAGCAGCCGGAAGGAGCACACGGGCCAGGCCCAAGGCAAAAAGAGCGGGGTGCGAAGTCCCAGGCCCGGTGCTGCTGCCAGAACAAGGCTTCATGCCACCACCCCAGGCCGCAGCCACCCCTCTGCAAGCGCGTTTCATGCTAAAATGTGGACGCTTCCAGGGTGGAGCGGTAGAGACACCGATGATGCAAAGATGTGGGGCGTTGTGGGACCCTCACCTGGGGCCTGCAAAGGGGGCAGAAGGCATCCTGGTCACCTTGACCGCAAAGCAGGGAGCCGTGGCTGGTTTCCACCACACACGCCCTGCAGCCCCCACCACCCCTGTACAATGTTGATGCCCCAGCCCATCCTGGAGACCTGTCGTAGGGCCTGGTGAAGCCTCCACCAACTCAAGGGCCCAGACCCAGCATGTGAGGCTCCAGCCCTCCTAATTGTGTTGGCACCCCGCAGTGCTCCCAAGCCCCAGCGAGTGGCTGTGCCTGCAGCTCTGTCCCTGGCCCTTCCTGGGGCTCCCCTGGCACTCGGGAGAGGAACGCATTTCGGGAATCAGGCCCCGAGGTTTAAGCAAGCAGAAGGTCACGTGCACAAGGTCACCCAAACAGCCCTGCACTCAGCATTTTAAATAGGTTTCTGCTCACACCCAGGAATGACAGCTTAAGGGAAACCAGCCAAGCCTGCTCATTGCAAAGACGGTGAGAACGCTGCACACGCGATAAGCGCACCTGCGGACATATTTGTATACATTCTTACCCGCGTTTAGCACATGGGATGCTCAGTAAGTACTTCTCGAATGAATGAGTGAAAGAGGGAACCTGTCATGGGACACTGCCAGACCACGCATCGGGTGCAATAGTTCGCGGCTTTGTCGGTTTTCCCTCGTGCGCGCGTGACAAGAGCAAACCGGCATCGCTCCTAGCCCTGCCTCTCTGCTCTTGGAAACTTCTTCGGAAGCCACTTGAATGCTTTGTTCTGAGCTCTGACATTTTCAGAGGACGAAAGCAGGGCCCCTGCAACGGGCACTCTGGGGTGGGGCTGGGGAGCCCCAGGGGAAGGGTGCACCCCTGGGTGGCCGCGGTATGCAGGCCCCTTCCTGGGGAGGAAAGGTAGAGCGGAGAGCAAGCTGGCAGTGTGGGAAGGTCACGCACTCTCACCCTGTTCTCTCTGGAGCCGAGCATCCAGGAAGGGGGCTGAGGAATAGGCCCGAGAGCCACAGCCCGGCCGCAGTCAGGAGTCCTGTGGGCTCACGAACGAGGCTTGTCTGAAACCTAAAGAGGGCCCCGAGCCGCACGCCTCTGGCGCTGCCCGCCAGCCCCAAGGGCCAGCTCGGAAATCCAGGGTCTGCGGCAGGGGAGGGGGAGGAAGGGGCTTGGTCTCGCAGCTGCAGCGAACATCTCCCTGCATCCTCCAACGTTCCCCCAGTGCTGAAAACACTCGGCGTGCTCCCGGGGACGCTGCCCAGGACAGAGTGGAGGGGTTTCCCGTGGCGTTCCCAGCGCTGCTGGAAACAGAATCCCAGTGCATTATCCCCCGAGAGGAGGGCACGCCCGGGCCTCTGATGATGTCGAGAACACAAAGTTTACACAAAGGCTGAGACCAGGGAGCGAGAGGGAGACATCGGAACGAGAGAGCGAGCACAGAGCCATCTGGAAGAAATGCAGAGTGCCAGCTCCTGCACCCATTGCTGCTCCCTGCAGCAGGCACAACACCCCAGCAGCCCTGAGAGCCTGGTGTGCAAGCCCGGGATGCCTCTGCAGTTTCCCCGCAGTGTCAGCTCCTGCCTGTGCTGTTGCCGACGCTGGATGCACCAGACGCCGGAGGAGGGCCAGTGCTTCCACAGCTCTCCTGCGCCCTCCGCCTCCCACACCTGCACCCCCCCATGCAGTGCTTAGCAGCCCCCATGCTCGGAGACAGACACAGCGGGCCCCCTCCACCTGCCTCCCACGGGCGGCGCTGGGTGTGACCTCTGCGAGAGGACCCTCCCTCTATGGGATTCCACATGTCTCCGTGTTGACACAGGCTGTGTCTGTGCCCTCACCCCCAGGTGGTAGGAAGCTGTAGGCAGGGCAGCAGGAAGTCCTCCATATGGACCAAAACAGGCACTTGGAGTGTGGGCCTTCTCTGGGTCTTCTGCAGGCGACACATTCGCAGGCTTGCCCAGACCTTAGGCTGACAGCACGGACGTCGGCAGCAAGAGAGGGGCCAGCTGCCCGAAGACACTCCTTGGTCAGTGCCCACATCAGTGTCCAGCAGACAGTGCCCACGGCAACCACGAGGCTGCACAGTCAGCTCCCCAGGCAGCGTCCGGCTGGAAGGTGGAAAAAACTCGCCTGAGTTGTTCACACGAAATGAAAGGGAGGCTGGAAAATGGAAAGAAAATGGCCTCTCCCTGGTCTACCGAAGCCCCACCCTCCACCCAAAGAAGCCACCCAGCGCCCAGTTTGGTCAGTAGCAGCGCCTGCCAGCAACGGCTGGGGTGGGCAACGCGGGGATACAGGATGCTTTGTTGAAGGAACCCTTTCAGGGCCGTTCGCTGCGGAATGTTTGTCTTTGGTTAAAACAGCAACAACAAAAAGGCTATTTCAGCTTCACCACTTTTACCTCCTCCCCAAGCTCTCCCAATTCAGAAATCGCCACCCTGTGTCATTCATGATAGGGATCCGCTTGTGGAATATCCCCTCATGATGGCCACTAATTTCTCCGTGGCTTTTGTCACCCTGATAGGAGCGTGCGATTGAGATCAGTGTTTACACAAGTCCAGCAAATTCGGGGCGCCGTTCTTCCGTGGCTCCAGCATCAGCCGCGCTGCAGGGAGAGAGGGCGGTGGCGGAGCTGGGCGGGCGGCTTTGTCAGGCTGGGCTGTGTGCAGCCCGCGACTCGCTCCTGGCGTCCGTGCCAGCACACCCGGCTGGCTGCCTTGTGCCGTGCCTACCTGGGGGACAGCGAGGAGGCCCAACCCCGGGCTTCTCACAAAAGAGACCCTGCCCCCGCTCCTCCCCGACCGCCTGCCTCCTCTGTGCCCCGAAATACTTGTGTTCCCCCTGCGAGCCCCTCCTCCCGGCTTCCTGTGGAAGAATGCAGCCGGCACGGCCCTCCCGCGCTCAGCTATCTGCCTGGCACAGGCCCTGCTCAGCTGGGACCTCCATAAGGAGCTCGCTTTCCTGGGCAAACACGGCTCCACCTGCCCTCCCAATCCCTCGCTCCTCCTCCTCCTTCCCCAGCCCTCCCAGCTGAGAGCTATGTTAATCAGGTGGGGGACACAAGGTAACATTGAAGTAATTCAGCCAATTAGGCCCGGAATTGTTTGCATCCAACAGCATTTTGTATTTCTGCAAATGTGTGAAATGCAAAATGTGCCCTCCAGCAAAAACCACAGCAGCCATGTACTGGCTGCGTGTCAACAGATCGTGGGCGCGGCGGCCCTGACGGCTAATAGCGAGGCGTGCATATGCTCCACAAGGCTGGCCTTCTTTATGTGCGTGCCTCTCTGCGAGGGAGGCAGAGCTGGGGGTCTTGGTGGCAGATGGGCAAGGGTAACGGGGATTGGCTAATCCCAGTTCTGCATTCTCTTCTTCACGTAGCAACTGGGGAAAGATGGGCCAGCTGTCAAATGGAAGACTTTCATGGTCCCCTGCACACAACAGCTGCACAGGCCCTGCCTGCTTGGTTCTAAATTATTAAACATCTTTTTAGTTTGTTCCAGCTGTAGGCATCAGTGTGTTTATGCAGCCTTTGTGCATTTTACGTATGATTCCTTCTCCCCTCCTCTCATCAAAATGCTGTTTGTAAAAGTCATTATCCCATCTGTGCCCCAGTTTGGCCAAACAGCCTAAGACAGATCCGAAGCCGCTCTCCTTCCAGGACAATCTGGGAGCTGGAGACGACTGTGCGACGGGAGACCCCGGGGCTCGCCGCAGCCTCTCTGCCACCTGTAAGAGGAGGTGCGGTCTCGGCAGCTTCGGGACCAGTGCCCGCCGGGGCTCTCTGCGAGGAGCCGCTCATTGCCACGCGGTGATGGCTGGTGTTGGAGAAAACACACACGCCGAGAAGCCAAACGCGGCCGCTGCCTCTGCAGGGCCTCTCTGGAGCGGGAGGTCGGGCGCGGGGCTGGAGGTCGGGCACGGGGGCGGGGGGCGGAGGGTGGGGGGGGCTTCTTTATATCTGAGCTCCCTGGTGGCTCCCACCCCGAAGGTCTCAACAGCAAGGATCCTGCGCCCATCTGCACAAGCAGGTCTGAGTGCCTCTGCTTAGATGGGCGACGCCCCTCTCCTGGACGGGCTCACACCGTCTGCGAGGCGATAACGTGGTAAAGACGCCCCTGGCAGGGCTGGAGCCTGACCTGATGTGTTAATTATATTTCCGAACCCAGAAAGCATTTGCTGGATGTGGCTGCTTCCTGCAGGATGCCGTGGCGGCAGCCAGGTTCCAGCACAAAGGGAAAGTCACCAGCAACAGTTGCACTGCTTGTAGCCAACATGAACCACGTCGTCCAAAGCACCCGGGGAGCTCGGGCAGAGGCCGCAGGCCGGGTGGCTTGGCTGCTCTGTGCTGCCCCTCCCGAACCATCTGCGAGCCCAGAGCTGCACACGGCCGTGCACAGGACTCTCTGCCCCGACCAAGGGCCGCGGCTGCTTCTGTGCTCTGCTCAGGGTCTTCCCCAGCCCCTCACCCACCTTCCGCGTGGCTCTCGGGCACTGCTGGGTCACCGATGGTGTGTTTACTGAAATGCATGTGGCTTGCTTGCACTGCATAACAGCATCTCAATGTTGTACTTCCCAGACGGTCCTTATCAATGATTGCCCACGGCCCTTCCTCCCCTGCTAGATTGGGGTACGACTGGACAAGTGCCGGGGTCACCCATGGATGGCTTCCCCGGGACTTCTGAAATGCCATCAGACACACCTCCCGATGGGGGGAAGCAGGAGAGACCAACCAGGCTCTGGGACCCTCCAAAACACAGGCAACGGTGCTGACTGGGCACCTGAAGCCCAGGTGGCCTTGGGGGTGGGCACACCTTCATGGCCAGGGGCAGGAGGACCACTGGCCATGTGGTGCCCACCAGGGCATGTGACTTCCTGGGGACCACGTAAGGAGGATCTGAGGATCTCTGAGAGTCCCCTGCAGTGCCGCCTCTCCCTGTCCCCAGAAAGCACTGGGACTGCAAGGGCTGGATGCAAAGGCAGCGTGTGCCTCAGGTCCCTCGGCAAAATCACCAGAAGAGGGGAGCTGGTTCCACAAGAACGGCCTTTGTCAGCACTGCACTTTGCTTTGCTTTCACTAAAGGCAAGGGTGACCCTCTGGCCCTTTTTGTAGGACAGGGCTGCACCTGCCAAGCAGGGCCGTGTGACCTTCCCGAGACGGCAGCACATCGCTCACAGGGCCCGGGCCCGCGCAGAAATGTCTTAATGAAGTACTAAGCATTTATCGAACTTCACTTACTTTAACTGCAGCCGGAAAAAGTCTCCAAGGACAACGAGGATACCAAAATTTCCAGGGAATGTAAATTCCAGCTCCGGCTAATTTTGAGGACAATGATTCTCTCCTTTACGAGGTGCATAATGAGGTAGCCCACGGCCTCTGGAGCGAGCTCCGGCAGGCAGGGCGGGAGGGGTGCTCCCTCCCCGGGGCTGGGGAGCAGGCTCAGGAAGAGCTGGCTTCACACGAGACAAATGAGCCTTTTGTTTTACTTCATTTTTAATTAGCCTCCTTTTTAATGACCTAAGTTAATAAGTGTCAAAAGGTGTGAAACACAGCTCGGCTTTGTGTTTGGAGTAGGAAATTCGCCTTTAATCTTTGAGGCAAAGCTGCGCCCCGGCTAAGTCTCGCCTGTGGAGGAGGCAGCACGTCAGCTTTGCCACCTCTGGACCGGGGTCCCTGGGCACCTGCCTGCCAGGCACGGGGGAGCCCCAGGAGCCATGCAGATGGGCCGGGGACCCCACCACATCCCAGCACGATCCCACGCACCCTCCCCCTGGACCACACCTCCCGCAAGCTCACTCCGTGTCCATCCTACACCAGCAAATACACCCTAGCAGCTGCCTGCTTTATACTGGAAGGCAGACCAGGGCCATCAGGGGTGGCAGCGGCATCGCCAAGCCTGGGAAGAAGGCATGTCCGTGGGTTGCCAGGTGGTGGGTCAGGCACACCTGCAGCGTGGGCCACCCTCTGCCATCTCCAGTGCCAGAGGCTCCCTTCACCACCTCACTTCCAATTGCTTCCCCCACCAGCCTCAGTGGAACCACACAGGGTGGAGGGAAGAGAGAGGAGGGCGACCCGGGGCTCCAAGAAGCTTCCTTGCCCGTGCCCTGTGGGGCACCTGAGCGTGCGGGTGTGCTGGTGCTTCCCGCCCCGGCTCCTGGGGGGCCCAGAAGACACGCTGCACTTCGCATGCATATGAGCCCACTCCATTAGCGTCTGCCACAGGAAGCTGCCGCAGAGAGCATCCGAGAGCTCTCCTGTGAGCTGCTGAGCCGGGATTCACTTGGCGGCCTCGTGAATCCCACACCACAGGTGTGGAGAAGCAGAGGCCATCACACCCGCTTAGGATGGATCACCCGGCAGAGCAGCCGCATTAATTGTGTGGCATTTTATAGCCTGGATAAATATTCCCCCAAGGCCAGGCTCCAACCACAGCATTCCCATTTGTTTATGATCAAACAGAGCGAACAAACAGGGCTGGGCAGAGGTGAGGAGCTGAGTCAGGCATCTTCCCGCACCCACCCGCACCACAGCCCGCAGCTGACAGCCACGCAATGCCGCGCTCCCCGCGAAACCACGGGGGCGCTCACGGTGGACCTGAGTCTATCCTGACACAGCCACTGCAAACCTCAGCAGGTGCATGTGAAGCCCCCAGCTCTTCCAGGCCCCGGGGCCCCTGCGGGGGAGCTGACCCCACAGGCGGTTTGCAATAGTGCAGCAAGAGTGAGGTTCTTCCTCTGAAGACTTTCTGGCCAACTCCTGCCTTTTCAGGAAGTGTTCGACTCCAAAAGTCAGGGTGAGCAGTAATGTTGAATGGTCCACAAGAAGCCTCGGGGGCAGCTTTCAGGGTGGACGCATTGAGGCGCGTTTCTGAAGAGATTTGCTTTTGTGCATTTCACAAACGATTCCACAAAGCAGGTTCGTGGCTCCGGTTAGTCCGTGCAGGTAATTTCCATAAAAATTAATATTCCTGACTTTACTAGAATTAAATAATTGAGTAAGAAAGTATATTACAATAATAAAATTATCAACAGAGTTTTGACAAGCAGTCACGTGCTTGTAAATGAAATTTATTTCGGTGCCACTCAAAACATTGTAATTAAGAGGTACAGAACGCGTTACCAGATGGTTCCTGCTTGGTGTCTGTTTCCTTGAGAGAACAGGATATTAGAACACGCATGTACCAGTGCCCAAAATACCCTCTCACCAGCCCCCAAAACAGCACCCCCACCACGACACCTCTGTGCTTGGCATATCTCTTTAAGCACACGGACAATATGAAGTCGGGCAGGCGATGAAGAGAAGCAGGTTAAGCTGCCCTTGGGTTACCACATCCCGCTCTGGAGTGCCTGGTTCCAGACTGGCTACTCCACTTCCAAGCCAGCCTCCTGTTAATGCGCAGCCCAGCACGCAGCAGGTGACAGCTGGAAGAGTTGGATCCCTGTCACCCATGCGGGAGACACTGATGGAGTCCCTGGCTTCTGGTTTCTGCCTACCCCAGCCCTGGCTGTTTCAGGCATTTGGAGAATGGAAGATCTTTGTCTCTGTCACTCTGCCTTTCAAATAAATAAATAAATACTTTGGAAAAGTTCGTGGAAAGTGGAATCGAAAGGTGAGTTTATTTTGAAAATAAAATATGAAGTTAGGTAATCGCCAGCTGAAAATGGCAGGATGGGGAGAGAAGGACCGTGACGACATCAGGGTTAAGAAATGGAATTTAGGAAACGACTGGTAACATGGAATCTCAGCCAGCAGTCGCTAGATTCTTAGAGTGCGCGTGGAGTCTCGGCTCAGCTCAGACGAGTGAAGGAGGCCGTCCAGCAACTGTCACCCCGGTGCCCAGCTCTGGGTGACGCTCTTGTTTTCCTGGTGTGACTGTTGTGACAGAAGTTGCAGATCCGAGTCCGGCGCCATAGCTTAGCAGGTACAGGCATCCCACATGGGCGCCGGTTCTAGTCCCGGCTGCTCCACTTCCGATCCAGCTCTCTGCTATGGCCTGGAAAAGCAGTGGAGGATGGCCCAAGTCCTTGGGTCCTTGCATCCACGTGGGAGACCTGGAAGAAGTTCCTGGCTCCTGCCTTCGGATCAGTGCAGCTCCAGCCATTTCTGCCAACTGGGGAGTGAACCAGCGGATGGAAGACCTCTCTCTCTCTCTCCCTCTCTCTGCCTTTTCTTTTCTGTGTAACTCTGACTTTCAGATAAATAAATAAATCTTAAAAAAAAAGTTGCATGTCCTCGAGGCAGAAGGAGCTCAACTCCTCATTGTCCAGAACAAGTCACATAGGCCCAGAGAAGCTGAGTGTCCCAGGCACACAGCCCCGGGGGGTCAGCCCCAAGCACCGAGCACCAGCACAAGACCACCCAAGAGCCCCTCCTGTGAGGCTCCGCGGAAGACTCCAGGCCCCATCCACAGCACAGCAGAGACCCCCTGCAAGGTGACCTGCTGGCAGCCTCCAGCCTCCAGATCGGCCGGGGTGGGGGGGTAGGTCAGGACCATGGCCCGGTGCACTGTGGGCGGGGCCATGTTCAGGGAGAAACTTGCCTGGGGTGTCTGGGGAGTCCTGGTGCTATTCTTGCCAAGTTACTACCTGTGTAATGGTTTGAACAGGAACAGGCACGTGGCCAGCAGTTTAGATGCCATTAGCATGCCCCACCCCACATCAGAGCACCAGGTTCAGCGTTAGGCTCTGGCTCTTGATCCCAGCTTCCTGCCAGGGGGGCCCGGGAGGCAGCAGTCATCGGTTCCCTGCCATCCACGTGGGAGACCTGGATTGAGTTCCTGGCCCAGGCTGCAGTACCTCTGGCCGTTGTGTGCACTTTGGGAGTGAACTAGCAGATGGTAGCCCTCCCCCTTTCTCTCTTTCTCTCCTCTCAAATAAATAAATTCAATTATTTGAAATAAATTAAAAAATAAAAAGGAAAATAAGAAGTACTGTGACGTGTGGTTCTTTGACATCTAGAAGATGGCAATAACCCATCAGCCAATCTCTCAAAGAGTGGCGGTGGTGGACTTGGGACTGAGGGCAGGGTCGGGAGAGGGTGTGGGGGGCAGGTGGTGTGGACAGAAGAGGAGATGGGAGGACCCTATCCTGGCTTCCAGCCTCCCACCGTCTGCCCCTTCCCCCGGGGCCTTCTCAAAAGCCCACCAGGCTTCCCTGTTGCCTGCTGCGGAGTTGGGAAATGGAGCAGTTAGGAAGAGCGATGATCTGACAGTCACCCAAGAGGCAAATGCCCCAGAGCTGGCAGAAGGGGGCTGCGGGCCTCGGGGCAAAGCTAGAGAAGGAGCCCCGGGCCTCCAGAGCTGCAGGAACCTGGCAGGAGCTGGCTGGGTGATTGAGGGGCCGGCGCCCTCAGGAACAGGAGGGGTCAGACAGCAAAGAGGAAGGGGTCCCAAGAGGGAACGCAGGGGAGCACCCCAACAACAGAGGGCCAGCAGGTACCCCAAACTCAAGAAGCGCTGCCCTCCGGGGAGCCAGGGCCAGCATCCACCCCGAGCGTGGAGGAGGGGCCGCGGACGGACATTCTCCCAAGCATTTGATCTTGGAGGGACTCGTTTCAGAAAAGGGGCTGCCAGGTTTATTTTGGCTGGAGGCGGACACGGTCACGTGTCGGGAACCTAAGCCCCGCCTCCTGCAATCAGGGGGCAGCCGGGAGTCTTCATCAACTACTTTACCTCTCCCCTCATTTTCAAAAGTGGGTGCTTAAATAACGATCAGCTGATTTGTTACAGGGACCAGAGCATCAGTCACGTCTCAAACTCTAGGAGAAGGAGGCAACGACAAAGACCTGGGAAATGCTCCCAGCAGCAAACGTGACGGTGCAGAGACAGACACTTGCTGCCAGCGTGAACCTAGCAGCGGTCCGTGGGCAGGGAACAAGGCCAGAGTCGCTGCTTGTACCAGAAATTACCTTCCCGTAGACCTGCTTGTTCTTAAAGAGACAGTGTGATTTGGGGGCAGGCTGTGGGGGTGACAGTGAGACTTCCTGTGGCAGTTCCCCGGGGCCGGGGTGTGGGGGGACCGTCTTGCTGAGTCCCTTGGTCTTGCTGCAGACCCAGGGAGGGGGCTTGGCTGTGCTGCATTCAAAGCAGATTTGCAAAACTCTCAGACTCCCTTCCCGGTAACCTGTTCATAAATTCTCTCTCCACTCAGCCAGCTTCAAGGGCAAGAAATGTGCTTCTCGCGTGTTCACAGAAGGGTCGTGGCATTTTCTGCTAGCGTGCCCTAAAGGCCTTCAACGGCACAGGTGCTCATGTTGAAACTCCGTTCCAGGATGCTGCAGTTCACCCCACATTCCACCCGGCCCCACCCCCTCACAGGGCACGCACTCTGCATGTCCTTTCTGGGTACGCCTCCATGCACCTGCTCAGGGGTGCTCGTGCGGGGTAGCTCTGCGGTCCCCACTGCCAGGGGGCAGCGTGTCTGTGTCCGGCGCAGCAGGACAAGCGTCACATCTCGACCAGCCCCTCCCTGTGGGCGTCTGAGCCTTAGACCGTGTGTAGGAACACTGCCCCAGACCCAGCACATCCCAGTCTGCTGTCCCGCTTCTCTGCGGTGTCTCCAGCACCAGTGCGTCACCGCAGGCTGCAGCTTTTCACTCCGCGCTCCGCATCCTCGCGGTTCCCTCGAGAGCCCTTGCCCATGCATCCACCCCTCTACTGCAGGCAGCCCTGGGGCCTGCCTGGCAGGGCTTTGCAAATGCAGCCAGGGGCTCACAGCTCCGGTGATGCAGGGCTGAAGCAGGCCTTGCGGAAGGTACTGTCTGGTTGGCTCTTGCTAAGTTTTGGGGGTGGAGAGAACATCCCCAGGGGTGCATGTCTGAGCTCCCAGGCCAGAGAAACAGCATCCCCTGGGGTGCAAGAGCCTAAGGGCACTGAGTGACCTGATTGGGGGGGGAGGGGCTTCCCTGAAATCAGCCCCTTGTCCACCACGTCGTCAAGGGTCCTTCCATAGCCTCTGCCCCCAACGTGTCTCATGTCTGTGGCCACGCTCCGAGATCACGGCACTCCGTCAGCAGCTTGTCTTCATCAAACAGCCCAGTCCACATCGCCTCGTCTTGGGAAGCAGCAAAGATTCTTCTAGAAGCTCCAGTGTGCGCTGCTGCCCGGAGGTGGGCGACGAGCTACAGGCGTCTGTGGCATCCCCTGCCTTCCGCTTTAAAGCCCTCGCCTCCCCCGCAAACACGACGCTGAATGAGGTCAGAGAGCAGCAGTTGCGCATGAAAGATGTGAAAACTCACTGCAAATGAGACAAGAGCAGTAAATTCATTTTTATTCAAATTACTGTCATCACACATTACCATGTCGCCTGTAAACACCGCGCTGCAGACAGAGTGACGGCATATTATTATTTGCGAGATTATACTATTATTAAGCGATTAACATGTCACCCCTGCTTGAAACAATGACTCAGCTTGGTTCTGCATAATAGGACAAGTGAGGGAGACAAACAGAGGTGACGGAAAGGTTAGTTTTCCGACGGCGGGCTGGGCGGAGAGTGACAGCTGGCACTTACAGACCCCGTAATGAAGGGCCTGTGCATTTCTATTTGGGGACCTTTGTCACCGTGTCATGGCTCCAAAGGCTGAGCTGTCTCCTTCACACGGCGCATCTCACCCCAGTGTCAGTAATGAGTCCAAATGCTCACTGCAAAGCCCAAAGCAAGAGGGGGTTGGGCTAAAGGAGCTGCACCCCTCCGTCACGTTGCCCACAGCCGTGGATGTTGGGGTGTGAGAAGGCCCACCGTGCACAGGGGGCCCAGGAGGCCCGGGCGCTCTGAGCTCTGAGCACCCAGTGCACAGAGTGCAAGGCGGCGGCCTCCCTGACGTCCCCCCCCCCCCACCGTGGTCTCGCAGCCGTGGACTCCGGTTCTGCTGGAGTTGCTGAGACTCTGTGAGCCGCAGAGAACCTCGGCGCCGCGATGCTGCCCAAAGCTACCAGGATGTTCTTGTCCTTAAACAGATGCGTGCCACAGCCCCCGATCAGAGCCACCTGATCAGCGTTCTTAAAAATGTTCGCATCACCTGCGGGGCTTTTTCTGTCTCCCCTGCAGCTGCTCAACGTCGGTGGATATGGTGCAGCCCGATCTGGTCGCTGGTAGGAGCCTGGGCCAGGTGCCTGCCCTTGAGGCCTCAGGCCATTGTGGTTGTCCTCTAAGCTGTGTGTCCCTGCACCCAAGGGGACAGCAGAGGCCCCGGCAGCCCAGAAGCCTTTGAGGGCTGCCCTGGGCTCAGCCACCACCCCGTTGTCCCGCCTCCGCCCCGCGAGGTGCCAATCACACAAACTGAGCTTGTTTCGCTTTCTTGTTTCAGGGCTTGGCAGGCTCCTTTGGACAAAAGCGACCTTCTGTGAAGTCGGGGAGGGAGCGAATGTTGGACAAGCTTTGCTCTGAATTAGCTGGGAAGGGATCTTGTGAAGTAGAACAAACGTAGGGAGGCATAAGAGAGCTACTAATGATGGCACTTCGGGCTTGATGAAAAGGCCAAAATTACAGGTGCGGCTCAGAAGGCTTTCCGCCTCCACGGCTGCGTCTCTGTGCAGAATTCACTAAAGCTCCCGCACTGGCTGCCGCCGCCTTGGCAGCCGGGCTCTGTCTCTGAAGACGGTGCCTGGGCAGGAGAACACAGCTTTGCAACCTCGAGCCTCTGATTTGTCAGATTGTCCCCGAACAATGAGGAAGCTGAGGAATCGGCCGAACGTGAGCCCCCAACACGTTCTGAACTCCGTCTTTCCCTGCAGGTAAAGCTGCCTTGTTCTCCTCGCACTTCCCCAAGGCGCTGGCCACACGGGTAACCGGCCTTTGCTGTTTCTCTCCCTCCTGTCCAGCGTCTCCCTGCTGCTTTCTCTCAGTAAGGAAGACCGTCAGCCTCCCATGGCCAAGGGCCCCTTCAGCCTCTGGGCCCCACTTCTTCTAAGGTCTCCTGCGTGGGCTGGGCCGAGAAACCTCACAGTTGATCAGCCCGAGGGAGGAGTGGTGCAGGAGTGCACCAGCCCAAGCTCCCAGCTCGTTCACAGCAGCCTGTTCTTTTTTGTCAAAACGAGCAGCCCAGCTCTGCTCACTCACCTCCTCCCTTCTCTCCCGGCACAGACCCTCAGCAGATCTCTCTCTTCTTGTAGACTTGGTTGCAGCTTTCGCCGGCATCAATGGAGTTCTGTGCAAGGCACTGAATGCACCATTTTTCTTCCCCGCCTGTTTTGTGTCAGAGCGATTGCCCTAACTTTGAAAGGAGCAAGTGGAAAGGGTTCACTCAACTTTATTAAGGGAGGGTCTGCTGAGATGTTGTGCACGCGTCTTTTTGTCGGATCATGAGGAGAAAGTGCCAAGGACCCTCTGGCCCAATTCCCACCCTCCCACCGAGACAGGAGCAAATCTCAGGGAGGTGACGTACGAGGTCACGTGAACTCAGGGTGCAGTGTTGTGCTGGACCCACGTGGCTTGGCTGGTCATGGAGAGCACGGATGACACCGCTTCTCATTGCAAACTCTGTGCCTCCTCCCCTGGGCCAGCAGGAGACACAAGGGCTGAGACTGCACGGCTCTGCTTCCAAGCCACCCAGAGCCAACAGTTTTATTGTCCATCATTAGGCTACGAAGACCATCTAGTAATAACCAATTTGTAGAGAAAGAGCAGGACACACGGAGATCACAGACACGCGGCCATCTTTGGATGTTTAGGATGACACTCATCTCGAAGGCTGTGCGTGGCCCGGTTTGCTTCATCACCAAAGCTGTTCTGTCTGCTCTCGACGGAAGGGTGAGGTCTGCAAGAACAAGAGCGCAGTCGGGCGCTCCAGGCTTTGCTGGCCTCCACCGTGTGTCCACAGGTATTGTCCACCCTTGGTCCCCAAGAAAGTCCCTCAGTTGTTGTTCAAGGTGACTGTGCACTGGCACGGGGGAGGCATGGATGGACTTGGGTCTGTGCTCCAGGCTGGGGCTCTGGCAGCATCACCTGGTCCTTTGCCTGCACCCTCATTGCCTCTGGCAACAATGGCCTGTCCTGGATGGAAAACCTTGCACCCACCCTTCTTCACCCTTTCCAGCCTAGGTGGACAAGCTCGGGGGTGGGTAGCTGCTATGGTTTGAACATGATTTGGCTCCCAGTCCATGTAGATGTTTGAACTCTGAACGTTCATACCAGCAGTTAATGGGTCAATGTTAATAGCTGGTGAACACCCTGGGCCCTGCACTGAGCCAGGACCTTCACACCAGCAGACAGAGCACACGGCCTCTGGGCTCCCCACCACGAGAAAGTCGTAGGCACCAGCATGCAGCCATGTGGACAAAGACTCGCAGGGCCAGGGAGGTGCAAAGGAGCTGTGAACAAAGCGGAGGTCCAAGCGGAGCCCTGTCAGGTGAGACCATGGCAGAGAATTCCCTGTGGGGTCGAACCCAGTGCAAGGATTCTCTCGGGTATTTTAAAGTAGCAAGAAGCTAGTAGGGTGGCTCTGTGGGGCAGTGCTTCATAGCTGTGGCCTTCTGGGCCTGGCCCCGAGCCACAGAGGCCAGTGTCTCCCACATTCCAACATGGAGAGTGAGGCTAAATGACCTGCCCTGGGACCCAAGCTGCTGGCCTGGGGTCACCCCATAACCACCACAGCAGCCTGTCCTCATGGCCACCTCCTCTGGTGGGATGCCACTCTCCTCTTCAAAGACCACCCCTTTTCTGGACAGGCTGAGTGAGCCTACATCTCACCTACATTCGCAGTTCTGAAGGTGCAGCAGGTGCCACAATGGAGCTCACTCCTGCTCTCAGTTAGATTCTGGCGGTCCCGACATGAAACTCACAGCTCCTAGGCAGCCATAGGGTCACCCTGAATGCCCCCGCCCCTGATCCAGGGCCCTCACACCAGCAGGCAGGGCACACAGCCTCCCATCTCCCCACCACGAGACTCCATCCGTCTGGGCCAGCACCGTGGTGGAGAAGGGGGTGACTTTCTTGCTTGGATGGAGCAGGGTGGGTGATGTCTGCGGGAAGCAGAGAGCACCTGGGTGCTGCCCAGAGCCTGGCAGATGCTGCCCGTCCTTGAGGACACAGGGGCCTTAGTGGGGGAGGAGGAGGGCCTGCTGGAGCCCCCCAGGAAGCCGTGTCCTCAGCATGGGGCAATTCTGATCCTTCTGATCACGGCGTCTCTGCTAGGGGAGGCGGAGGTGGAGGAAACCACGCTAATCCCACCAGAGTCCTGTCAGTGCCTTCTGGGGTCTGGCTGCATGGAGGCCTGGCTGGGACATGGCCAGAGGAGACCTGGGGGGGGGGGTGTTTAGGACAATGAGCTGCACGGGGCTTGCTGTGCCACCCTGCTGCCCCCAGGACACCTTCAGAGTCTCATACCAACAAACAGCTGAATTATGTGCGGCAGCCTCCCCACGAGGAGAACCCTGGGGAAACGAGGGGCTCTCCAGGGTCCAGCGAGATGGGCAGCAGCCGCGGGAGCCCAGAGTGATGGGCAGGGTGGTAGCAGCACAATCAGCCAAAGTCAGAGGACACAGACCCCAGGCTCCTGGCACGGGGTGGGGGCACCCTGCAATGTGTGGATCGGAGGCCGTCTGGAACTCAGCAGTGGAGCCCAGTGGTTGCATGTGAGGCCAAGGTGGCGAGCGCCGGGAGCAGGGGTCTGCGGTGATTCTACTGCTGGGTCCCCAGCGCTTCGAGGCACCTGAAGTGCTCTCACCGTGGGAGCCCAACAGAACTTTGCTGCCGGGCCAGGTGCTGCCTGCAGTGGCGAAGAAGCCAGCAGGACTCACGCATCGTAGGCCAGAGCGCCGAGGTTCGCTCCCCAGCGCCAGCTCCCGACGGTAGCTTCCTCCTGGAAGGTGGCAGTGATGGCCTACGTTATTAGGCTCCTTCCACCTCCACGGGGCAGACCCCGATGGAGCCCCCAGCTCCCTGCCTCAGCCCTGGCAGTTGCAGCTTTTGGTGGAAAGAACCCACAGACGGAGGCTGTGTGTGTGCCTGCTGGAGCACATCAGAGCGCCTCAGTCTCTGTATCTCTTTGTCTCCGCCTCTCAAATGAAACAAAGTAGTGTAAGTGAAATAAGAAAGGATGTTTCTTTCTCTCTCAGCAGGCAGAGCTGCTGAAGCCAGCGGCCATACACAACCTGCATCCGCCAGGCATAGCGTGTGCCCAGCTCTTAACAACTGATGTAAAAACTGTTACTGGGTGAAGGAACGAAGGGACGAGCAAAGGGGGCAGCCTGTGGAGGTCAGAAACAACTGTGCACATGTCGGGCACCTACATGCACACAGGGGTCTCCTGGGCCCTCTCCATCGGCCCAGATGCCCTGCTACACCCTGTGGCACTGGCTCGGGCCTGCCCCTCAGCTACAGTCGGGTCCCCCTGCCCGGACCGCGCCGGTCTCAGCCTGGCTGACCACTACTCCCAACAGGAGGGTCAGTTCCTGATCTAGCTTTTCCTCCTCCCCCAGCCCCTCACATTGCATTTCCGGCGCCCGTGACTTTGGGGCCACACAGTAAGGCCCTGATGGCCTGTGGCTTGCCTGGGCCACTCCTCCAATCCACTCGCTCAGCCCTCTGCAAAGCTCCAGGTTCATTCATCCCTCCTGGAAAACTTTCTCCCCACAGCCTGGCTGCCTGCAGACCCTGTCATGCATGTGCGGGTGCCCGGGGCAGGACTGACACCGCGGGGACCCTGCCATCCCCATCACCGCTCCGTCAGCATGAACATTCCAGGACACGGGCAGCCACAGGAGGGCTGTGCTCGCCCGCAGGCCTGCCTCTGTCGGGAGCCCTCTTGCACCCCGCAGTCAGAGTGCACACGGGGTCCCTCCCGAGACCTGGGCAGCCCCTGTGGCAGCCCCGTCTTCCTGCACGGTCCTCCCCCTGAGAACTGCACCATGGAGTTTTGCCATCTATACTTCTTCCCTGACGACTCGGTGTTTACCAGAACTGGGCCAGCTTCAGAATCGGAACACATCACTGTGTTTGCTCACGGATAAAACCATAGCAGCTGGCGCTGGGAGGCAGCAGGCTAAGCCCCCTGAGGTGCCAGCAGCCCACAGCGGAGCATCAGTGGGTCCCTGCTCCACTTCCAACCCAGCTTCCTGCTGAAGCAGCAGGCGCAGCCCAAGTACACACGCCCCTGCCACCCACGGGAGAGACCCGGGGGGAACTCTGGGCTCCCGGCTTCCCCCAGGCCCGGGCCCAGCCGTTGCGGCCTATGGGGAGTGAACCAGCAGATGAGAGATCCCTCTCCTTCCCTCTCTTCCCCTCTGCTTCCCTCTCATCCCCTCCCCTCTCCTTCCCTCCCCTCTCCTTCCCTTCTCTTCCCTTCCTTACTCACATGCTCTCTCTCTCTCTTTCCCTCTTTCAAATAAATAAAATAAATATTCCAAATAAATATAACCAGGGACCAGTACTGTGGCATAGCAGGTAAAGCTGCTGCCTGCAATGTCACCGTCTCATGTTAGTGCCAGTTCGTGTCCTGGCTGCTCCACTCTGATCCAGCTCCTTACTAATGGCCTGAGAAAGTAGTGGAAGACAACCCAAGTGCTTGGGCCCCCACGAGCCACCCACGAGGGAGACCTGGAAGAAGCTCCTGGCTCCTGGCTTCAGCCTGGCCCAGCCCTGGCCATTGTGACCATCTCAGGAGTGAGCAGTGGGTAGAAGATCAATCTCTCTCTCTCTGTGTAACTATGCTTTCAAATAAATAAATAAATAAATCTTAAAAAAAAAAAACCACCCACAAATGAGTTCATTGAAAAACTCTTCAGGAAAAAACTTCCCCAGTTCAGTTGAAGAAGCAAGACTTGGTGCCTATCAGCTCAGTTCCTAAAGGCACACAGATTACTCTATTAAGTGTATTTTCAGCAAACAGAGTGTGATAACCCTGTTAGGCAGATCATATCCCTAGGAAGACATGGAAATAGCCGGCTGTATCAATTCTTTCTCTAAACATGGCTTTTTCCTTCACTGTGTGCATGGCAGGCAGAGCTCACCAAGGCCTTGCATGAGGTTGTACAGAGAGCTTGACCCAGCACGTGGCACGTAGCCACATTATTGCATTGCTAGCAACACGAGTCACAGGGAAAAAGCTCATTCCTGGCACAGAGGTGTGTGGGAGACTGAACCGAGTGAGACACAAAGCGGAGGTGTTTTCAGATGGGTGAGTCCCTAAACTCTGGCGAGGATGCAGGATGAAGCCTGGGCAAGACCAGCCCAGGGCCACTGGCAAAACAGCCTAGAAATTTCTGTCTGAGAGGTACGGGTGGCCGTTGCAGTGATAATTTCCTAAATCAGGAGTCATGGAGCAATGTGGTCTGCAGACCAAACCCAGAGCCCTATCTGTTCTTGTCAATAAAGTTTTATTGACAGCGACACCTATTCTCTCATTTAGCATTGTCTAAGGCTGCTTTCACACCACGATGGAAGAACTGAACAGTTGCTACGTGGACCATGTGGCCTGCGAAACTGAAAATCTTTATTCTCTGGCCCCAAAAAGAAAAAGCTGGCTGACCTTGATGCCAAACAGATAAACTGAGACCTAGGGCGGCTGGAGGGCTCCCGGAGCACTGGATGTGCACGCGACAGCTCATCTCCAACCCAACAACCCTGAAGGCAGGAGCTTCTGTCGTGTACACCTCCCTCGGCGGGGCAGACCAGGCCCAGGTGCCAGAGGAGAGCGGGTGTCGGCAGCCCTGAGCGGGCTGTGAGATCGCGCTGCACACCAGGGACACAGGTCTTGCCTGTGGAGGACTCCCCTGGAGTGCCATCTGCTTCCCGGGCATCCCAGCCAAGGAGCTGCATGGAGGAAATCCTCAACGCGGAGGTGTCATCCCGACGGGAGGGACGATGCCACCTCGGCACCTGCACACGTGTGCGTCCCTCCCTTAACACACATTGCTGGGAGCCCCGGCCCTGGCCGGGAGGAGCGTGTGGCTCTGCAGGTGGCGCTTCTAACATACCAGGGAGTGGGGGGTCGAGGAGGCTTCACGGCAGGGCAGAGATGGACTTGACCTGGCCTTTCTCTTTGACGAGCGGGCAGTTCAACAAGTGCAGTCTTCACGCCACCGTGCAGACTCTCAGAAGCTCCGTCATCTGAATTAGCGCCGGAGAGCGTGGGGAGGGGGGGCGGTGCTGAGGACCCACGACCTCCCGCCCCAGCATCCCTGGCCCTTCCCACGCACGGGGGCAGCTCCTGGCCTGTCTCTGCCTAAGGAAACGGCTTGAGCTCAGATAAAGCCTTTGTCTATCGGAAGAAAACGTGGAACACTGGATTTTTACTCTGCATTGCAACTGCTATTATTGAACAACCACAACAAGCAGCCTGGCTGGCACAGAGCTGTTGCTTCGGAACAAACAGGAACCATTCTGAATCGCTTGGAAGGGAAAGGAAAACTTGGATGAGCAGCTTCCTCTCTGCCCCCACCGCCGTCACGAGGAAGTAGGCAGTAAGAAAGCCAACGTGCAAGGGACACATGGGGGCCACGTCACCATTGCACCTTCCACCACCCCACCGACCTCCGGAGGCACCCGACCCGCGGCACCGCGCTCTGCTCAGACTCCCCAAGGGGCCCTCAGGGCCTGACACTTGCAGTCAGCCGCCCAGGGCTGAAGCACCCACCCCAGGATTGCCACAGGGTTTCAAGGCAAGTTGGAGCCCTCGGCCCCGTCTCCTCCCTCCACCCTACCCATGCGTCCTTGGATCTCTCTCTGTTCCTCGTGAAAGCTGCAAATTCACCAAATCTGCCGCCCCGCCCACGGCGCTCCTCGCTGATTATCTAACATTACGTCTGCCATCCTGCTGGGCTTCGCACTCTGAGGAGCGCGCTTGCCTCGATCTGAAACCAGCAGACACCAGGAGAATTCGCCGATCGCTAATGAGAAAGCGGAGGTTTTGCTGGTGCCATGGGGGACCCTCTTGCTGTGGGCTGAGATTAGGCAGAGGAGCTCGACATAACACAGCGTATTAAGCAGGCAGTGACTTTGTTATGGGCGCAGTATAACTTTTCATGTCTGCTGTCCGCCAGGAGCTTAGCCTGAAACACCTCTTTCCACAATATGAAACATAATATCTCGTGCTCATTGCATTATTTAAGAAGGGGCAATGTGGTTCATAACTTTACATTTACTGCATACTTTTAAGCCACTTGACCCATATAAATATTGCTATAGAGTTGCCCTCAGTGATTAAATTCTTATTGCTTATAAAAGGGGCAACAGGAAGTATATAACCTGCCGACCGCGACTCCGGGAGGTTCTGCACGGGACCGGGAGCCAGCCAGGGCTGGGCCGCGAGAGCCTGTGCAGCAAATAGGTGCGAGCTCTGCTCGCGGCTTCCAAGCCTGGATTTTTATGATATTTTATTTTCCTGGCTGGCTGTAGGCAGCAGCCTGTTTTACTTCAGCTCAGAGAATTATGTATTGACAATGGCAAGCGACATTTTGCCTCTCTACTAATTAAAATGGAACCCCGCTCTTAAAAGAAATTGTTGAAAGAATTTTTTATTTCAGCAGCACAGCTGAGACCAGATGCAAACAGGGCAGCAACCTTATCAGGCTCAAAGTCGAGAGGGACGCGCCCTGCTGCTTCTCCCGCAGCTCAGGGTCCTCCCAGGTGCTGCCAGGCCCGCACCCCGGCCACTCCCAGCGCCTGCCCGACTCGCACCCGCCTTAGCAGGCTCCCTCCTGGAGCCACTTTCCAGAAACAACAGAATGACCATGACCGCTTTCAGACCCGTCAACGCGGTTCCACAGAGGAGGTGTCCAGAAAGCAGCCCTTTGCGAGCCCGCGGGGGCGCTGGGCTGGGGGTGGGGCTCGTCCCCCCCGCCTCGGGTCCAGAGGATGCCGTGGAGAGACTGCTCGTTTGATCGTCCCTTGCGACGCGTGGGGGTCCAAGGCTGTGACCGAAGACGATGTTTTGAGACAGAATAAGGGTTCCCCCAGCAGCAGGCCGCGGGCCGGGCAGGTGCACCTTGCGCCGGCTACCCTGCGTCCTAGGGACACGCGCGCGCGTGCGCACATTAGCATGGACAGCTTCACTCTCCGCCGCATAGGGCAGAGCCCGAAACCTAGAGGTGATTGCTGTCAACACAGGACCTTTTCCCTCCTGTCACTTTGTTCAGAGATGAAGGGAAAGAGCTCCCTTAGCCTACAGCATTTAGCGCGCAGCCCTCCACCACCCCATCGTGAAGCCGCGGAAATCAGGAAGCCAGCCTGCGACCTTCCCGCTCAGTGACAGGGCAGCACTCCCCAGAGCGGTGGACGCCTCCTCTGATATTTGGAAAAGTGTCATGTTTTCTTTACAGAGAAAACTGTCAGCTTGTTGTTGGCATAAAATACAACACTTCCCGCACCGTGAGTTCCTTGTTTGCTACAAAATGTCACCTGGGCACATGACATGTTTTTATTTTGCTCACAGCCACTCTCCACTTAAGATATTCAAATGTCGCCGAGCCGTGTGCCCTGGCGGGCCCCCCTCACAATTACCTTCCTGGGGAAGGAGCCGCCTGCGTGGGGCCAGGGACGGGCCGTGGGGTGAGCTCGCCTGCTCGGCTGGGCCGAGAGCACTCTGCAAACGCGTGTTTACCCTACGGATGTGCTTTTCAGAACAAAGGCCATAGCGATGGACGGACCGCAGCCCCACAGCCGGCACAGAGGCTGGGATGTGACTCCCATTCAAACGCCACACTCAACACCCAGTCGCCGGCTGAGCCGGGCTGAGCGCTCCCGAGAGCCGGCTACCTGATCCCAGCCGCTGCGCTGAGGACAGCCTTGACCTGCCATCCCGGCTAACGCTGATCTGCAAGCCCCCACCCCACGGCACCCCACTTTCTGGGTGCTACTCTGGGAACCACACGGCAGTATGTGAGCCTACTAAACGGTGCTGGAGGTGACCCCAGAAGAAGGCTCGAGGAAACACTACCCTATGCTGTTTTCTTTTTGCTCCTTTGAAGACACAAAGTAGGAAAAATCTGTCCCTCTTTTAGCTTTGCGTCTTGACAGACTCCCATGCGAACATTTAAATCGTGTCCTTTTTTCCTGCTGCAAATGTAGAAGGTAACATAAAAACAAGACACAAGCAATGCGAGGCAGGAATGGGGCGGTGCTGTTGATACATGGAACCCCCTCCGAGGGGCCGTGCCTGGCCCTCCTGGAGCTCCAACTGCTTGGCCAGAGGAGCAGAGAGGACTCCTATCTGCAGGATGACAAATGCAGGAAAAATCAAGCCCCAGTGACTCCCTGGCTGCCCTGGTACTTTTGCACTGGGGGTTGGAGTCAAGTGAAAAATAGAAATAAAACAACAGCACAACCACAGGGAGGATTTATCCCTGGACGAAGCCATCAGGGAGTGTTTTCAGGTCACAGTGAAAAATACAATCTCATCTCGGCTGACAACACCAGTCACTGGGCTCCCACTGCTGATGCAAGAAAGGAGGCGAAACAGACTGCAAAGTACTCGGAGTGGTGTTTCCTTTTTTAACGGTTTGTATGATTTGAAAGACGCGTCACCCAGCCCACGAGCAGATTCTTAATTGCCATTAAGTCCCCCTGTGTCTGTGGGGACCACAGCTGGACAGCTCGGCAGCTCTGTGGTCGGGGCCAGCCTCCAGGCGTTCTCTCCTCATCTTCAACTCTTTGTGCCAAGCCCTCTGCGAGTGAAGAAGTCCAGAGCCTGCTGGCACGCCCCGGCTGGAAGACGACATTTATTTCTCGCCTTTGTATCCGTCCATACTGCAGCCACGGGCGCGAGCCCCTCAAGACCCTGCCCCCGGGTCTCCGAAACCGGCCCCTCTGACAGTGTTCCCTTGAATGCAAATGAGGAGGCACACAGCGTGCTGGCCTTAGTTTATTCAGGCTTGCGTGAAGGTTTGTTGGTCTGTGTGCTTGTTTAGTTGTGTGCTGCCTTTTCTCCACGGGTGCCCAAATAAAACTGCTTCCCCCCCGTGACTGGCAGTACAGTGGGCCAGGGGCTGGCGGTCTCCTGGGGCGGCCAACCCCGCCACGGGAGGAAGAGCGGAACCTCTGACCTGCACAGTGACAGCAGGGACATTGCATATTTCCATGTCATTGCCACGGCGATAAGACAGCAGAGGGCCCCGCGGCGGCCAGCCAAGGAAGCCCAGGTGCTGGCCGGTGGCCCCCCGGTAGTCTGGGGAGCGCTCCCTGTGGGGACTGCCCCAGGCGCCCAGGGTTGCAGAACCCACTGAGGACCCCTGACATCACAGAGGCACCTGCCACCGGTCAGAGGCCGCTCTCAGAACGGATTCCACATTCAGTGGAGTCTCTGAAGTGAGCTGTGCTTGGAACAGAACCAGACAGGAGCTGTAAGAATGTGGGAAGTGTCGCTGTGTTCCTGAATCTGTACATGTGAAAGACAGGAGATTCGTATGCCTTAAATGAAATTTAAAAAAGAATGGACCCTCTGGAAGAAGCCCTCCAGCTGGCCTGTCTCCGGAGGGAGACTGAAGCCAGCCCTCTCGGGCAGGGTCTCACCTGCCGTCCTGGCCCGCCATGCCCACAGCACAAACAGCCCTGGCCCTGGTCCCCTGCAGAAAAGCCTCCCCAGAGGCACAGAGCTGCCCGCGGGCCAAACGGGGGGGGGGGGGTGGTTAGTTCACGTGGAAACTGAGCCACAACCGGCTGCTCATTCCAGCAATCCGAGTGTGGAGCACAAAGCGAGGGCCCATGCCTGTGCGGCGCTTTGCGGCTGTGGTGCCCACCAACCCACTGCACCCCTAAGAAAAGAACTGCAGGAGAAAACGGGCCGTGCCCCCACCCCCGGCGCAGCTCAGCTCGGGGCAAGCACCCACCTCCTAAGGGTGGGACTGGATTCTCTTCCCCAACGCAATACACAGCGCTGGAATTCCAAGGGCTTCTGGTGCGTCTCAGCTGTCACCTCAAGTCAAGACCATAGCGCTCGGCTATAAAAGAATATAATAAATTTAACCTGACCTAACCGGGGATTTTTTAAGCAGCCAATTTTTTTTTAATTGTGTATCTATGAGCTCCCTATTCCCACGTCTAAATGTTTTCCTCGCCCGGTTCTTTCTGGAGTTCAAACTTGTGTACACACGCGTAATTCTCTGCCAGGGAGGTCGCAACGCTAAAGAGAACTTTGGCGGGCAACTGAATGGCCGCGCGGGACGCGGCGCGGCAACCTCGGGCCCGCGGGCCCCCAGCCCCGCTCGGCCCGGCCCGGCCGCCCGCTTGCCGGCGCTCCCCGGCGGCCGCGCGGCTTTCCCGGCGCAGCCACGTCGCGCGCCCGCCCTCGGCGTTTCCGCGGCGCGGCCTTTGTAGATTGAGTCTTTGTTAGGCGCGCCCGCCCGGCTCGGCTCGCGCCCGAGGACATCCCCGGCCTCCGAGCGCCCCCCAAAGGCGGCCGGGGCGACGCGCAGGGGCGCGCTGACCTTCGGCGGGCCCGCGAAGGTGAGCCGCGGAGCCCGGGCCGCTCTGCCTCGCCCAGCCGAGCGCCGAGGCGGGAACCCGGGGCGTCCGGGAGCGGGGCTGCGGGCGCCGGCCACCGCCGAGCGCCGGGCCGGCTCTCTCCGGGCGTCGGCCTGGCTGCTCGGGCAGCCGCCGCAGTGGCCGCAGGCAGAGAGCGGTCCGCTAAGGGCGGCCGCGGCGGCCCGCACACCGCGAGCCGGGAGCCGCGGCGGTGACAGCTGCGCGGGGAGCGCGGCGCGGCCCGCGGCGCCGTGATTTATGGCCCCATCTGCCTCGCGCCGCCGGGACGCCTCCCCCTGATTTGGAGAAAATGAAAAGGACCTCGGAGAGCGCCACGCGGGCTCTGCAAATGCGCAGGAACTTTTTACATTTTTTTAAATTTCCTGATGTGTGCCCCCTTTCCCCCCAGAGTCCGCGCGGCGCGGGAGCGAGGCCCGCGGGGGCTCCGGCTCGGGCTCCGGCGGCTCCTCCCGCGCCCTCTCCGCCGCCGGCCCGCGGAGCCCGGCCGGGGAAACTTTGCGGGCGGCCCGCGCGATTCCGGCCGGCGGCCCGCGGCGCGAGAGGAGCCCCCGCGCGCTCCCGCAGGCGCCAGCCCGCGCTCCCCGCCGGCCGTGGGGAGCCGGCCTCGGCCCCTCTCCGTCTTGGGTTTCCCGCGTTCGCGAAAGTTCCTTTTTCTGGCCGCTTGGCCACAGCGGCTCCATGCTCCAAAAAAAAAAAAAAAAAAAAAAAAAGACTCTTTTTTTTTCTTTTTTTTTTTTTTCCTGAGAAAAAGAAAAGCAGAAGAGGGGGAGGGGGCTGGGAACGGGGGAGGGGGCGAGCGCGCCTGGGCGGCTACCGTGGAGCCGGCCTGCCCCCTGCCCCCGGGCCCTGCGCCTTCGGAGCGTGTTCCTGCCAGGCAGGGGTCAGCACCCTTTACCTCTTTTTTCCATTATTCAAAATAAGTATTGATGTTATGTTTTAGCTATTTAAGAGCCAGCTGCCTCGCTCGTTTCGGATTCTTTTCCTGGGCTGATTGTACGTGGTAATAGCTGGCCTGTGTATCGTCTTTCACAAAATCTAGCCTTTCAGAGCCTCGGTCTTCAAATGATATCAATCAACATTTATGCAATTCAAAATCCATATGTATCGAGTCCCAGTCCACCTCATTTCATGATAGCAGCGAGCCACATGTTGTGTGCATGTCTGAAACACTTTTCCCCGTCTTGACTGCAGCCACCCTGGGGGCGGCCGCTCCCCTCGCCGCCCCCCACCCCAGCAGCACTCGCTGATTAACACCTGGCAAGCCAGGAAATCGTGAATAATAAAACGCGGCCCACGCGAGGCAGCGAGCGAGGCGGGAGCGCGCCCGTCATGAGGGGAGACGGCTGTTGGCGGAAGCACCCCCGGCCAGGCTGTGCAGAACTGTCCGGAAGGAGCCCTCCGGAAGTCCGTCTCCTGCGAGCGCGGGTGTAGTCGCGCGTGGAAAACGAGCCGTTTCGGCCGAGGGTCCCTCCAGGAGCTAAGACCACCCCCCAGCCCAGGCCGGCTCCCAGGCCAGGGCCTGATGCTTCTGCGCTGTGCTTGGTGCAGGGGGTGGGGGTGGAGATGAGGCCCCACCGCAGTCCTGGGTGGGAAACGTGGCCGCGGGGCTCGGCCCGGAGCCCTGGTCAGCAGGAGCTGGAGTTTCTCCAGGAAGCAGCTAGGAGGGGGCTGCGCCCTGCAGCTGGCCCTGGGTGCTGCTGGTCTCCAGCGCGGGTGCAGAGGGGTGCACCCTGGCAGGGCGGGGGTCCTGCCCCCATCTGGGTGACTCCCAAGCAGAATCGGGAACTTGGTGTTTGCACGCAGCGGTGCTGTGGACTTCAGCTCTCACGGACGTGACAAACAGGATTTGCGTTCCTGGAAAAGCGTGAGACATTTGGCAGGGGAGAGCTGCGCGTTTTCCCTCATTTGTCTTGGCAAATCGGGAAAATCGAAGTCGTTACACACACTTCTGCCTTCCAGAAGCATGGCAAGGAGCAACCATTGTAAGGAAATCGGGGCTGTGATTAAACTACCAGAACGCTGCAGGCGTGGAGAAGGTGTGAGGCCGTGGGGGTGGCGAGGGAGTGCGAGAGCCAGCCAGGCAGGCTCTGGCGGTGTTTCCTGGAGTTATTTACAAACACAAGGTCAGATCTGTTACTCAGCCTCAGACTCAATCGGCTGCCGTTCCCCCACGCCACCCCCACCCAAAAAAAAAACCCAAGTCCTTCTGAGCCCCGACGTGTCCACTGGTGTTTCTGGCGTGTGATGTCACACGCCCAAGGCTGAAAAATGAAGCACATGTTTGTTTTGATGAACTGAACCGGCTCCTGCGACCGCAAGGTGAGAGCGCGGCCAGCGCCGCCACAGCTGCGTCTTCCCTCCTCGTCCGCCCAAGCAGCCGCGCCGAGGAGGGAGAGCTGTTGACAAATTAATACTTTAAGAAAATAAACTATGCTGATGTTCAACACAGAGCAACTTTATCCTGATTAATTTGTGTTGGAGACGCTCCAGCCCCCTTCTACAAAGCCTGGCAGTTTGCACAAATGTGATTTCCTGATATTTACATGAGCAAAGCCTCCCAGTCAAGCTCTGCCTGCAGTGTGCGTCCTGTGGTTTGTAAAAAGACAATAAAAATACAGAGAGGTAATTGTAAGCACATTCGAAAAGAAAGGAAGAAAGAAAGGATTTTCTCCCTCTCTCTCCCTCTCTCTCTCCCTCTCTCTCTCTCTGTCTCTCTCTCTCCCCTGCATGCGCAGCCCTGTAAAAACAGCCCGTGTGTTGCAGAGTGGCAGGAAGGAAAGCCAGCATTCAGCCCGCGAAGTTTTAAGTAATGTAACACCTACTACTGGATCACGGGTCCCCGCAGCCGGCTGCAGCTTCGCGGCCACGGCGCGCGGCGCGGGCTCTGTGCCGGGGTGGCGTGATTCGTCTCTGTCCATCTGCGTGTTCTTGTCATGTTGCGCCTGTATTTGTCTCCAGCGTCAGGCCCTTGCTTGACTGTCTGTTTTAATAAATACGAGAAAAGAAAAATGCAGTTGTAATGTGTTGCTTTGTTCTGAGAATATTAAAAAAATAACCTTTAGTTTTAATGAGATTTTCCCCATCAGTTTACACAATTTTCCAGATGCAAAATGAGCTTTTGGCTGTAAAATATTTTATCACATTGTCTTACACAATAAAGATTAGATGTTTTCTCTCTCTCTCAGCTGCACCGCAATTATTTTTTAGTGTTTGCAAATCATAATATCATTTAAAAACCATATTTTATACCTCATCTAAAATACTTTTATAGCAGTATGATGAAAAAAATAGCATCTATTTAACTACTCTTTTTAAGTGGCTGTTCTGTACTCCAGTATAATTTCCCAGGAAAACGCACAGCTAAAAAACTTAAGCTTTCCTTGAAAACAAAGCCCCCAGGCAACCTCGTTGCAAAAATCCCCAGAATTTAATTCCCCTGGCTGGAAAGCCCAGAGTGCCGGGATGTAAAAATAGTAGCCCTGTCATTTCACATTCATTAAGTGTGAAACTCAGAAATTAATAATGTAAAAATATGCTTTTTAATTAGTCTTACATTCTGCCCAATGTACTTAAATGGGATCAGCGGCTCCCTAATGATTTTTTTCTTAATAAAGTATTAGCCTGTGATGCACCGAGGTTGACAGTTATGATAAACCGGAAAGTACTTTTGGAGGTGTATGAATGATACCAAGATAGTACTCGCCCATTTAAATGTAATTAACATCAGGGAGCAATATTACAGGAGAAGCCTGCAAGATTTTTATTTCAGGGTTTTTTTTTTTTCATTTCTTATTTTATGAGTAGTTTGATGATTGCAGCAATGATTTTGTAATTTAATTACCTTTGCTGAAAGCTAAGCTTCCACTAATAGCAGGTCAACAGGACCATAAAGCAGTCTTCAAAATATTAAAAAGAAAGTCAATCCCTTTAGATGGGCTCTTGGAGTGCTACGTCTGTGTGTGCACACACAGGGAGAGATCTGTCTGCACGGGCAGGCATTCTTCAACACAGGGGATCGAGTCCCCAGACGCATGGATGCAGGCACGAGCCGTGTCCCGCGTCAGTCAGCGCGTGTTCTCCTGGCAGCGACGAGAACCCCTGGAAGGCACTCTGGCCACTGTCCTAAGGAAACACTCGCTAGCAGCACTTCTGAAACACCCAGTTTGGAAAAAGGCAGACAAAGCCTCCAAAGAAGTAACTGATCAATGCATAAATATTAGGAGCCATCACTGAATAAAAACCGCTGGGTGACTGTCAGCTGACTGCGCTGACGTCCACGGCGACTGTGGATGTCTCTACCATCGTAAGTCATCAGGAATAATGGAAGATAGATGTCTTCACGCACCAGCCTGCTGACCATCGCGTGGGTTACTCAAGGACGGCCCCTCGGATCTCTGAACAGCTGAGCCCCAGAAGAGGCTCCGTTTCAACTCCACAAGCAAGAGAAGCGGCCAGGACGTGCAGTCCCTGACGAAGCCACGGCGGCCCTGCAGGTCCCCTTCCCCGCCGGCTGGGCTGCAGAGCCTGACTCCACAGCTCCCCCGGGAGGACCCCGGGAGACCGACTGTGCCTGGGAGCTTGGGCACAACGTCAGTGACGCCCTAGGTGGCCGTGGACAGGACCTAGTGGCCCACAGCCCCTTGCTGGTGCCCAGTGTGTCTGCCCGTGGGCCAGCTCTCCTCCAGTACTGCCCTGGAAGGCGAACACCTCGGCTGGGCGCTGACAGCAGCACGCTCACCAGTCATTTGGAATGTAAAGGACACGAGACCAGTCCACTGTCCACGGCTGTGGAATGCGAATCAAGGGGTGTCAGGCCTGAGTGTGTTTGGTGCCGAGGCACATGTAGCCTGGCTCGTCCTGAAGTGGCGTGGGACCTCCCGCGTTTATCTGTGCTTCCCAGGGGCTGCTAGAAACCCGGGAGGAGCAGTCTGGGAGCCGTGTTAGGAGAGTGTCTGCTGCACAGCAGGACACACTTTCAGACACCCTCCTCTGCCAGGGAGGGGCGAGGAGGCCATCGAGAACTGATCTCCCTCCATGGCTTCTTAAAATGTGGGAGAGCGAGATCCCAGCGGGAAGCTGCGTGAGGGCAGGGCAGGTGTCGGCTGGCTCACAACAGCAGTCTCTTCTCCGGGCATCCTGCCCAGGACACAGGGGCAGGACAAATGCACCCCGAGGGGGGATGTCAGCAGTGCGGCTCCTCTGTGCACAGGAAGCCACAGAGAACCCTCAGGTCCGGCCAGGAGCTGCAGCAGCGTCGCTGTCCTGTTCGTCACGGTCCTGTTCTTTGCCACATCGAACGGAACAGCATTGTTCAGCTTGCCAGCGTCTTGCACAAACCACCTCTGAAGTCACTGTGAAAATAAAACTGTGAGAAAGCCACGCATTGGAAAGGTCACGCACTGGACTCAGGCTCGAAAGCCCCCAACCGTACGAGGGTTCTTCAGAAAGTCAGTCTAACAACGGAATTAAACGAAAAATGTATTTGGGTGCAAACGATTTTGAAATCCATGCATGGTTTTTTCATAACACACATTTTCCAACAAAGTCTTTGAAGATCCCTAGGCATGGATTTCAAAATGTTTTTGCACCCAAATGAGCTTATCTTTTCATTCCATTTCCATGAGCTTCTGGAAGTCCCCTCATGTGAGACGGCTTTGGCTCCGAGCAGTGGACACTGAGCCTGCCTTTTGAATCTGCTGCTGGGGGGTTGCACCCCCGAGATGTTTCTGGAGACTGTGAATAAATTGACCTAAAAACATGAATTCCAGCTAATTCTGCGGATTTCTCTAACTGCATCACAGATTAGTCTTTCTTTTCCTGTTTTTGAGAATTTAGCCTTGCTAGTAATTCTTTCTATTTTTGCTGGAGAGACACCCCAAAATACTTACTAACTTTCTGACCAAAGGTCATTTTAAGTTCATTTTTTTTGTTTTAATCAAGATTAGGCAATTTATGCACTTATTTGCATGTTCTTAATAAGAATAGATAATTAAAGGATTAAGTAACCTGGAACTTTTTATAAAATTTCACTGAACTTGAACAGCTTTGGTGGTTACTAAGAGAAACATTTTATTAAAACAGATTCTTTAATTGCCTCCCACATAAAAATAAAATCAACTAGAACTCTGAAAACCACCTGTGAATAGCCGGGGTAATGTTTAAGGGCGTAGCTTCTAAGTATAGTAGCCAGACAGATTCTGTTTCGGGAGCGTGCTCAGTGATCTCACTCATGGATGAGGGATCTGCAGCTCAGAGGCTTCCAGGGACCTTCCCAAGGCCATGGCCAAGCTAAAGGCTGCTCCGAAGACAGCACTGGACACAGCTGAGAGCCACTGGGTCAGCTGCTTTGCAGCCTCCTGGGGGTGCGGGTGGTGGGCCAGGCACTCGGAGGCCCGGTCCTGCCAGAGTGCAGACAGAGCCGTGGTGCCCCGGCAGCCTTGGCCCAAGACCCCCAGCACTGTGGTCAGGAAGCCGCCTGCAGTCACTGGGTCTCTCCCAGAGTGCCCACCATCACAGACAGCAGGAGCACCCGGAGCGGCCACTCACACAGCGGAATTACTCAGGTTCAACCCGGGTATTCCTACCCACTTAATTGCAAATTTCATTAAGGCAAGATTACAGACCCCAGAAATAATAATTGCAACTAAAGACGGTATACGCAATAGTAATAAGGGAAAGCATTTTAATTTAGTCCCAATGACTTCCTTAGTTTGTTTGTCCGTCCTTTCTTCTTTCCTTTCTAATCCTCACACCCAACGGTGAAAGTGAGTCGTCTTCCTTTCTATCTTACCTCGATCTTCTTGGAAAATATGGCTTGGGCCATTCCCTTCAGGAGAATTGCATTTCTTTCCCCAAAACCCAGACTTCCAGGTCCATGTCACCTATGGAAAGAGAATCAAGGTGTCCTGGACTGCCCGGGCCACGCTGGTGACCAGGCGACAGCTTTCTGGAAACTCGGCTGTTACACCGCCCTCAGCCAGGGTCCTGCAGGACGCGGCCATCACATGCCACAGAAGGCTATCGCCTTGTCCATCTCCCCCACTAGCAGTCCTGGCGGGCTGCGGGTCCCCTGCTCTCACCAGGAGAGCGGCTCCAGGTGGAAAAGTTGTGCCCCCCACCAGGCTGGCCTCACTTCAAGGCTCCAGCAGTTGGCAAGGCGTGATGGCCCCCCAGTGTACCTTCTTCTTTTTGTGGATCCACAAAGGATTCCAGTGTGCTTGAGTGTGAAATGAAATCACAGACATTAATGGAGATGTAAAGACAAATCATTGAACGCGAATGCAGGTGGCCGTGACACACACCAGGAAAGTCCAAAGACCTGGTTCTCGGGGACATGGGAGTGCCAGCCCTGGGACAGAGGAGCAGAGGACATCATACTGGGGACGTGCGTCCTGCCCAGGAGGACCAGCAGCAGCTCCCGTTACAGGCTTGCTTAATGGCCAATCCATGCACTGGCATTTGTGCAGGTGCCGGAGGGACTCCTTGTTTACCGAGTGGCTGGAAGAACATGCAGCAGGGTTAGGAACACGGGACCAAAAGCGACCTGGGAAAGCCAAGGGACACGAGTAAAGTACAAACCGCTGCAAATGGGCCAGGTGCATGGATCCAAGGATCCGATTACCAAAGTTTTCCTGCAGTCCCCGGAAAACCGCAGAGGTCCGAGATGAGGAAGCCAGCCAGCCAGCTAGAGTCCTCGTCCAGAGGCATCGTGGCTCGGCCACAGGGGGCGCCCAGCAGCCCTCGGCCAGCCCCTGCCCCTGCTTCCTTGTTCGTCTGTCTGTGCCAGACAAGGCAGTGCAGAAGCTTGCTTGGTCCCGGATGTGGGATCCAGTCTGACTTCCAAACGGAAAACCTGGATGTGCAAATGACACACAACTGGAAAAGAAAACACACTTGCTATGAGGTCTCTCTACTGTCCAAAAGGCATGGGGACGGGTGGAGGGGACGCAGTGGGCTCGCTCAGGGCAATGTCTAGGCAGCCTTAGTATTTGTCAGTAGATGGATGCGGCAGAGGTGTGCACGCGCCTGTGAGGGCTCAGTTCACCTTCTGCAGCGTTCGGCGATAGAGTCAAGGACAAAATCTTCCTGCCCGAGCTGTGCTTTGGCGATAAGCGTTCCTAGCCCTGGTCTCCCTCCTCGTACGTGATGTCCCAAGGATGTTCCTGAAGGAGCAACAGTGCATGGGACACAGAGGACTCAGTCTCTGGACCGGCATTAGGACTTGCCATCCCGGTGTGCCTTGTGGGCACAGGGAGACAGGCGTTTAGGCAGCTCCGCAGGACAGATCCTGCCTCCTGGCTGAGGAGGAGCTGTCAGGCTGCCAGTGGCTTTACAGCAGGACCACAGCTCAGCTAACTGACCAGGCTCCCCCAGGTGCAGGCAACGTGGAAGGCTTGGTGGGGCGCAACTCTATCCGGAGCATCAGGCGAGACGGGCTGGGGACGGGATGGCCAGGAAGAGGCCTTCCAAGGCTTGTCAATCTAAACCAAAACCATTTAAACATTGCCAGAGAAGGACACACTTGGCGAGTCGGCCCGGATAATCCTGACTCGGTTGTCAGCCAAATTGGGGTACTGTCTCCTTTGATCCGAGGCATGACGGGGCTGGCAGCTCCTCACGCTGTTGGAGGGACTCCTGCGTGACAACAGCAGGTGGGGAGGCTTCTTGGGGGTTTGGCTGGGGAGGGGTCAGAGCCTGAACTGAGAGCTTCCGAGACAGGCTTCCGAAGCCCACCTTCCCTGGGGGATGCCAGCGGTGTTTCTCTCCAAAGCCGTCTAAGACTAACCCCGAATCCGGGCATCTTCACTGGCCGGGGCGGTCATCCCGCTGTCACAGCTACGGAGTGACAGAGTCCTCTGCTGGGCCCGTGGTCTGGATCCGAGCCCCGCCCGGGTCCCGGTTGAGGGACACTGGTATCTGGCAGGTGTGGGTGGCCTCTAAGCCCCTCCTCCATAAAACTGCTCCCCGCCCCTGGGTTTGTCTGTGCTTTAGTCGCCACAACACACAGTGATCCTCCAGGTAGGAGCCTTTGCGGGTAAAATCCAAAATGCTGCTGCGAGCAAGGAGACACAGACATCAACCAGACACTTCCACTGATGACCAGCAGATGGGGCTACGGCAGTCACCCGCTGAAAAATACGGGGAGGAAAAAAACCTTTTCACCTAAAATCTGACGCTTTCAGAGTCATCTCAAAACATAAACGCACTCTTCTCTGTGTTCTGGGATGCTAGCGGGTGTGTTCCTTGCTGGAGTTTTTCCAGAATCTCCCATCACTCAGGAGTGGAAATTAACTCACTTTTTCTTTTAAAAACATGGTAGGTTTTTAAAGTACTTTCAGCCCTACGTTCCTGTAAGCAGGGTACAACACAGCTTCCTGGAAGACCAAGTAATTATCTATAATTAATGGAACCACAGCAACATAACCAACCCGTGTCTCAGAACCAGAACACAGCATGCTCTAGCCATGTTGCTGTGTTCACACGCACCCCGTGCAAATCCCTGGGATAATTATTGCTCATTAGAGATCGTAGCCGGCACCAGCACAGCCTGAAGAAGCTCAGTATCAAGCGTCAGGCGTTGCACAAATCTGTGTGCAAAGGAAGCACAGCCACGAAGGGCAGAGTGGAATCGGGCAGGAAGTGTCTTGTTGAAAGACGACGCACATCAAACCAGGAAATCGATTTCTCCCACTTGAGTCAAGAAAAGAGTCCTTAGGATTTTCCACGTGGGAACAGGAGTGAGCCGGTCCAGGGCGGCTGCCGCAGCCCAGTGGTGCCTTCTGTGGCTCTCCTGATTCCAAGGGCTTTCTCAGCCACCAGCCGGGTGCATCTGGGGAGAGAGGTGAGCACAGAGCAGATGGACAGAGGCTGCTTCTGGACAAAATCGGTCCACAAGTGTGGCAGTGACCCCAACACCGCCAGGTCTGGCTGTGTGTCTGGGTCAAGGAGGAGGACGCCCCTGCCTCGGGCGAGGAGAACTTGGGCTGCCAAGGAGAAGAGCTGCGATTTTATGCTTGTGATAGACATTGGAGCAATTAACAGGAATGCGTTGTTTCAAAATAAGCGTAAATCTGCATTTTATGTGTGCGCGTCTCCAGCTGTAATGGGATTATGATGTCAGCGAAGGGAGCGAAGCCTGCAGCTGCATGGGCTACCGAGGCAACTGGCAGCTGCTGAAACAGAGAGCCTAGTGGTGGTTAATTCCTATTATGTGTTTGAAGATGTCACAACAAGTTCAAGACCGAGTCCTTCCCATGAGGCGTGGACCGGAGGAGCTGCACTGTCACCTCACTGCCCCGGTCACTTTGTTGTTGAGTTTTTAAGTCGATGCAGCATTTCTATCAGCTCGGGTAGCCGGAATGTCCTCTGGGTCACACTTGACGCAGCTGGTGTCAGAGAGGGGCTGCCGGCCCTGTTGCCCACGACTGGGGGCTCCTGTGCACGTCCGATGTGGGAAGCGCTGCTCTCTGTCTGGGGGAGGTGGGACGCACTCCCGGGGGGCCTGCCCTGCAGCTCCCTGGAGCTGCTGCACTTCCTGCCAGGCGGCCCAGCTGTGTGTGGAAAACTCACACAGCCCCTGAGGAAACTTCCAGAAACTCTGGTTTACCTTTGACCCCCGACCACGTGTGCATCTGTGGTCAGGTAGCGGCGGGCCTGGAGAAAAGCTGACTCCATCTCTGAGGTTGTCTGTCTGTGTCCCCCCGGCTCTGCGTGCGGACTCGAACGTGACGTTCTCAAGAGGCGGATGGAAATCTACGGCTTCGTCAGCCAAGAGAACTGCAGAGCAGTGGGAGGAACAGGAACGTTTTACACTGAAGCCACCAGAGGAGGAGAAAAAACCTTTCTGCTAAACGCCTCTGGTGCAAACACTGTGCGATGTGAACGGTCGTTGGGAACTGCGCAGCCCCAAAGCCAGGTCCCTGGAACCTTCCAGATCAGAGGTCACTGGTGTCCGGCCCTGGACACGTCCCCATGGTTACAGTGATGTCTGGTTACCAGCTGCATCCCTGAGGGGCTGTGGACTTCCCAGACCCTGAAGCGGGGGCAGCCAGGACCCCGACCCGTGGGCGCCCCGGTCCAGGGCAGCACCTGACGGCCCTGCCGTGGCTGCCCGGCTGCCTTCCCACACGTGGAGGGCACTGGGGATTCTGAAAGCAGCTCGGCAGAACCCGCGACTCGGGCTGCCGGGGACAGGGAGCGCGGCTCGGCCCGGAGGGCCGGGACTGAGCGCAGCCCAGGAGCACGGGGCCGGCCGGGCTCGCTCTGCAACGCGCTGCATGCGCTCCAGCCACGCACGCATGCCTCCACACGGTCAGAAGGCAGAGGCCATGGAAATGAGGCAGAATAATGCCTGCCTCCTCCCAGCCCAGCCGGCCTCCGGCTTTGGCAGAAACAAAGGGCTCTTGTCTCCTGCTTCCTGTCTCTGGGAAGACCCCACGGCTCAGCCCTCACTCCCTCTTTTATTGGGGGGTGGGGCAGGTAAAAGGAGAATTGCAGAGTTCAAACCAGGAAAGCAGCCGGACACCCCCGAGGGTCCTTGTGCCCTTGCGGGAGGAGGGGGGCTTGCACCCCTCGTCCACCAGACGCTCCTCCCAGAACCAGGGCACAGCGTTCTGTGGCCCTAGTCCATGTCCGCCCCACTTCCCATCGGAACCCATGGAGCCCCCGACTCCCCACGCCCGCTGCCGGGAGAACTCCAGGGTGGCGTGGCCGCCATTTCCTGCAGGCTCTGCTGCTTTTGAATGAAACTGGAGCGGTGGGACACAGATCCTGTTCCACCTCCTCGGCTATCGCCCGGCGAGACCGCGGGCCTGGCTGTGGCCGGGAGGTCACAACTCGCGGACACTTAATCGGAGGAAACCCCGTTCACCCAGGACAGCTTCTCCCCCAGCGCCTCAGCCTCTGGGGGGGAGGGACTTGGCAGAGCAGCCCCTGAAGAGCGCGGGGTGTCCCAGGGGCTGCCGAGGACCCTCACACAGGCCGCACATGGGGCATCTGCCGAGCCCGGCGGCAGGGCCCAGCTGAGACGCGGCCACAGCTGCTGCGCCCTGCCACTCTAACAGCCAAAGGTAGGGGGTCTTGGAGGGGTGCCAGGAACTGCCTGAGAGGTCAGAGTGAGGGGGGAGGCTGGGGAGCTGGGAGGGGACGTGCGGATGGAGGCTGTAATGGGATGGCAGCGTGCCCAGGATGCATGGGGCAGGAGGGGGGGCAGGGGAGGGGGGGGAGGGGGAGACGGCGGCTGGGCAGCAGAAGCCTGGAGGAAGCCTCCATGCCTCCCGGAGCGGGCGGAAGGACCCGGGTCCAGCGTCCAGGCGGACTGTCCAGCCCTGCTGTGGAGCATCGGGAAAACCCGGCAGCCCCTCAGACGCCAAGGGGAACCCGTTGACCGGATCCCAGGGACAATGACAGCTGCGGCTTTCAGCAGTTTCAGCTGTCATCTGTAAAAATCTACAAATTAAGCCATAGCTCTGTTGACCAGAAAAAGGATCCTTAACAGAATTCTGAGTAGCGTGCGTGTCCGCCCACACGCACGGACAAGCTGTGTGGCTTGAGAGACATTTCTAGAACCAACGGTGTCTGGTTTTCCGCGTGTCTTCTCCCAGTTCCCACACCCCGGCTGCAGCAAGAGTGCGTGAGCGGCGCAGAGGGCAGCTTGTGAGACGGGGCCGGGAGCGCGCTCTTCCGGAGGCGAAAGACGGGCTGCAGCCTGCACAGCCAGGCCAGCCGAAGACGGTCACCGAGGACCTCAGCAGGACCCAGAGACTGGAAAGCAAAAGAGAACAGCCCACGAGGGGCAAGAGGGGGCGCTCAGGGCAGGGAGGGAGGGCCGGGGGCGGCAGAGCCGGTGCCCTGACGTCTCTGCCAGGGCTCAGGGGCGGCCCGGGAGGACTGGCAGCCCTGCCTCGAAGGCCAGCGCCCTGTTCTCTTGACTCGTTGCCTTCATCCCACACCTTCCACCAAACCCTCAGCCTCCATTACTCATCAGAGACCTCCCTCACCGTTCACCCACTCCACTGAAACAGAAGCATCATGAAGGCAGCGTTCCTTGTCTGACTTGGTCGTTGGTGGGACACAGCGCCTGGGACCGGGCCTGACCCACGGGGAGCGCCCCATACCCAGCAACAATGAAGAATCCAAGCATTCAGGGGCTGGCGCCGTGGTTCACTTGGCTAATCCTCCGTCTTCGGCGCCAGAATCCCATATGGGCGCCGGGTTCTAGTCCCGGCTGCTCCTCTTCCAGGCCAGCTCTCTGCTGTGGCCCGGGGAAGGCAGTGGAGGATGGCCCAAGTGCTTGGGCCCCTGCACCCTCATGGGAGACCAGGAAGAAGCTCCTGGCTCCTGGCTTCGGATCGGTGCAGCTCCGGCCATAGCGGCCATTTGGGGGGTGAACCAACGGAAGGAAGACTTTTCTCTCTGTCTCTCCCTCTCACTGTCTGTAACTCTACTTGTAAAATAAATAAATAAATAAATCTTTAAAAAAAAAAAAAAAAGAATCCAAGCAATAAGACCAGCAGTGGGAGAGAACCTTCTGAAACTCCATGTGTTCCTAATCCACGAGAGAAACCACCCACATAGACCTGAGGGGCGCACAACTGGTTACGTCCACCCAGAAACACCAAGTGACGACGCGAGATAACTTGGGAAATCTGAGCTGGTCAGGTTTATTGCGTGTCACCAGCAAGTACCTTTGGGGACTTAGGGAATTAGCAAACAAATTCCACAAACCACTGGCAGTTATTTTTAGCAAGGTAGTGGGAAATGAGAGCCTAGAGCAGAAATGGCAAGACTGGATATGAGAGTGATTTTTTTTTTTAACTCGAAAAGAAGATTGATCCTGATTTTTACCATCTGGGAGCTAACCTAAATCCCTAGGAAAATAAGGCTCCCTCAAGCCAAGGTAAAATTAAAGAGACATTGCAATCCATACTCATTAATAGCCCCATAAAGCACGGGGGAGGGCGCCCTCCTAGCCCGATCCTTTGGCTGGTGGTGGGCGCCCGTCTTGTGAAGCAGAAGAGTGGATATATTTACAATGTTTATGAACATGTGTTGATTGCAGTTAAACAATTGATGGAAGTTAATCCCGTTTGGTTTATATAAAAAATGGTTGTTCCGAGCCTGAAAACCTATCTGAGTGATGACAAATTGGATTTACTGATTTGGGGGAGATGGCCTGTAGGGATGGGGCAGATGAAAAATACATGGCAGTTGGGATATTGAAGCAGGTAAATGATTTAAGGCAGCTTGGGAAGCAATTTGTTAAAAGTGAGTTGCCGGGAAATTTCCCACCCTGGATGTCAGGGGCGTCCCCTCGCTGAGCACAGAGCCAGAGCCGGGCAGGTGCACCCCCTTTTCTGACTGAAGCTCTGCCCCTCGTCCTGGCTGCACTCGGGACAGTCGCTGCTGCTGCTGGACCCTGCTGTGGTGTCCTGTGACATGGCCAGGGCCCAGGCCTCCTGAGGACTACACGGCTGACCAGGAAGGACCCCAGGGGCTCCCACGGACTGTGGCATTGCTCAGCCTCCGGGAAGCATGGCCCTTGAGGGATTGGGGGGGTAGTTCTTAGCGCTGCCAATGGCCCCGCCCCTGCAGTCAAAGGTGGGAATACAGCTAATGAGAGGGTGAGAGAGAGCGCGCTGTGTGTCCTGACTATTGGAGACACAGCCACAGCCTGGTCTCCCCACACCATCGCCACCCTTTCTACCCAGAATGCCTTTCTTCAAGAACGGAGCCCTTGTGGAGTCCCCTCCCTGCTGTGAGAGCAAGTTCCCATCCGTCACGTATTTTTAGCCGACCTTGGATTCTTTCCAGCTGCCAAAGGCAGAGGGGGCCCCGGTCTTTGCTGCGGCTCCCACGGCGCAGGCAGCGGGAGGAGTCTGGGTGTTCACAGCCGCAGCTGCAGTTTCAGGGTGTGTCCCGTCATTTCTGACTCCGTGATGCGACCACAACCGGCTTGACCCGAGCCCTTTCTGCTCAGGGACTGTGACAGGAGTGGGGTCCTGACTGGCAGCTGGGACAGGCTCTCGCACGCTCCCAGTTCTGCAGACACCGGGCCAAGGGCTTACTCCGGCCACTCCCGCTTCCCGTCCATGTCCTCCGGGCTCCTGCAAGGACCTGAGCCAAGCTCACCTGCACCAGGCTGTGTGGTAGCTGAGGGCCAGGGAACACCCACTGGGTGCTGGTGGCTCTCGGCCACCAGGTGGTGGTGGTGGTGATGGCGGTGGGGTGTTTGTGCACTAAGCTTGGCCCAGGGTAAAGCTGGCCCTGGCTCCTTGGTGGGGGCTGGCGGGGTCAGGCCTGGGATCGCCACTTCTTCCTGCTTGGTATCTGTGATTAAAGGAGCCCAGGGGTGAGGAGGGGCTGCCTCCTTCACATTCTGTGCCCCCTCCCATCTCACCCCGCCCCCCCCCCCCGAAGCAGCTGCCTTTGCTGCCACAGCCCCCGGGGCCTTCAAAGGAAGATGAAGCTCGAGCAGTGAGAGGAGGGGCAGAGGTGCGGGCGCCAGGCACAGGAGCCGGCGCCAGGGCAGCAGGCAGAGCCCGCGTGCCCGCTCCCCACCGGCAAGGCCCCCAGGCTGTCACCTCCAGGCTGCTTCCAGCCAGACTCTGTAAACTCCTGGTCCCTACATAACAGAGTCAAACACACAACTCAAACAGGAGGCCAAACTTGCAAACAGCAATATTTTTTTAACTTCAGAGAAAAGAGAGAATGTATTGGCTGCGCTGCAGGTCTCAGAGAAAATCCCACTTTGGGCCGGGCCAAGGTGGCCGACTGGCACAGGGAACCAGTCTCCTGCAGGCATGGACACGGCTCCCCAGGGTGCAGGTGGCCTGTGCGGGGAGCAGGGTCTCTGGCTGGACAGACAGGGGCAGGGCGCCTCTGATAGTTGGAGTTAGGAGCAGCAAGAGGCAGACAAGTGAACCCAAAGAGAAAAACTAGATTCCACTAGAGACAGGGCGATCAAGGCAATAATTTACAAACGTGTTTAAGACGCAAGCCTCCTTTCTACTCTGCAGACAGAGACAGGAGCCTGAGTTCAAGCTGGATCGGGGTCTGCTGTCGGCAGACGATCAGGGGGTCTCTGCAGGAACAGGTCACTATTTCCAAACTACAGGCAGGGCCCCACCCCCGTGTCCTCACACAGCCCAGGGGTCAGATGGCTCCCCTCACTGTGGGTGGGGGCTGCTCAGCACTGGCTCATGCTCACCCCATTCATTCATTCATTCATTCATGCCAGCACTCAGTTCTTCATTCATTGCAGGGTTCCCAAGTAACACCCACGCCCTCCTCAGGCTGGCGCCCATAGGCGACAGCGACAGCGTCAAGAGTCTGTGCAGCCCTTCCTCTGAGCCTGGCCCTGGAGCTGCCGGGGAGCTGGGAGTCCAGTGCGGCCTGCGGCTCGAGTGTCAGATCCTCCACCACCCGGTCACAGGAGGACGCCCATCACTGGGGCTGCTGGGGCTCAAGGGTGCCGTTGATTGGAGCTGGCAGGGGTGCTGGTGGAGCACCGGGCCTCTTGGCGGGGGCTGGGTGAGGGCCACTCCCTGGAGAGGGTCTGCACCCAGTGCTGCCTGCAGGAAGGAATGCTGTATGCTCCAGCAACCCCCTGCTGGGTGCTGGGGGCTGGGTGCTGGCACACGGCACAAGGCAGGCACAGTTCCTACCGCATGAGGGTCACAGCCCCACAGGGGTGGCTGACCAGCAAATGGGGAGCCGCCTCGCACTGTGCTGGGTGCTGGGACGGCTCAGAGAGGAGGTGGCCGGGGGGCGTGTGGGAGAAACCCTCAGCCAGGCTTGAGAGCCAGCGTGTCCAGGATGAAGCCCACAGATCTGGGAGGGGGAGAGGCATTCTAGACGATGGAGACTCCCAGGCAGTGAAGAGTGTCATGGGGTGACGTGGGGACACCCATATAGGAGGCAGGTCAGGGTCAGAGCGCACGCAGCCTGGGGTGCTGACCCTAATGCTTCGACTATGGAGCCACTGCAAATGTCCACTGGGAAAGCCTGGAAGGTGCTAGGCAGGCCGGATTCCCATACCAGGGCCTCTGAGGGGCAGAGTCAGCCCTGCTGGGTGACCCTAACAGCCAAGGAGACCGTGTGAGAAGGAGCACCCTCGATGACAAGACGCAGGCCTGAAACCAGAGACCCAACAACAGAGCCTGGCCTGGCGACATTGGTCCTGGACCCACAACGACCTGGGTGCTCCTGGCTCCTTGACACTGGGAAAAATACCTTTCCCTGAGCTTCCACTGCCTTTTAGAAGTTTAGTTGGAAAGGTGAGTGATGGAAAAAGGAAGGGAGAGAGAGAGAGGTCTGGCATCCACCGGTTCACTCCCCAAATGGCCACAGCAGCTGGGACTGTGTCAGGCTGAAGCCAGGAGCCAGGAACTCCACATGGGTGGCAGAACCCCAAGTCCCTGGGCCAACATCTGCTGCCTCCCGGGCACATTGGCAGGAAGCTGGATCAGAAGTGGAGCCAGGATTCCATCCCAGGAACTCCCAGATGGGAGCAGGCATCTAAGCACGGGCCCAACACGCTCACCACAGGCAAGGCTTGCTCTGTGAGCTTTGGTCTCTGCACTTCACCTTGTCAAGGTCGTTCCGCCCTCGGGAGCCCTGATGACGGTTCCTCTGCAAGAATCAGAGCAGCCTGTGCACAGGAGAGAGCGAGGCTGCAGAGCGCAGGAGCGCTTCGTTTATTTATTTATTCCTAAAGATTGATTTATGATTGGAACGTCAGAATTACAGAGATCTTCCATCCGCTGGTTCACTGCCCAAGTGGCCGCAATGGCTGGAGCTGGGCCAATCTGAATCCAGGATCCAGGAGCTTCTTCCAGTCTCCCACGTGGGTGCAGCAGGGGGCATCGTCCACTGCTTTCCCAGGTGCATCAGCCGGGAGCTGGGTCTGGAGTGGAGCAGCCGGGACTTGAGCCGGCACCGCATGGCATGTTGGTGTGACAGACAGAAACGTAACTCACTGCGCCCCAGCGCTGGCCCCTTGGGAGTGGTTTTATCAACGTGGGTGTTACGTGAGCAACGGGTCCATGCCAGAGGGGGTCAGGCCCTCTGCAGCGGGCGCCGGGAAGTCTCTGCTCCTCTCGCAGCCCTGCCAGAGGTAAGCAGGCCGGAGCAGGCGGGCGGCACACTGCAGCGGCAAAGTTGCCGGTGGGTTCTAAGGATGTTGAGAGCTTGTGAAACAAAAATCAGGCTGGAGAAAGCGACTCTGGAGAAGGCTGGCGTCCATGTGGGCCAGCCTCACCACGATCCACCAACAGACACGTGGGGACACCTGGGGGCCTTAGCGACCTGCTGCATGAGGCTGGCTTCATGGGGACTTGGACACAAAGGACAGGGGTGTCGTGTATGTCTGCTCTGCTGTGACTTCAGGCTCTCAAAGTGGGCAGCAAGCATGGGCCTCCGTCGCCGCCTCCTGGACTGACAGTTTGTCTGGGAGGGGCGAGGGTGGTCCCCAGGGGTGGTGTGGGCCCGGGGCTGGGGGTACGAGGCAGGATTAGCTGCTCTGGTGGCTGCACCCCTGTGGCTGACAGGCAAGAGCCACGTGAGAGAGACAGTGTCCAGAGATGGCCATGTCCAGGCCAGAGAAACTTCTGGAAAGATGCCCTCCCTCCCAAGCTGGAGACCACAGCCCCAGTGGGGAGCTGTCACACACAGCGCAGTCCAGGCCCTGTGGGCGTTTGCCATGAATCAAAGCCATAATGTGTGTCCCTGCAGGGCACGCCTGTCTCAGGGGCACAGGGGCTCCCCTCACTTGCCACGCACGGGGGGACAGCTCCAGCTTGGAAAAGGATGCCTGCCTCACGCACACAGCCCCACAGCATGGGAAACCCAGTGCTGGCCATCACTCAGGCCCTTGTTTTAAAAGGTTTTTCATGACCGAATGACTGCTAAATAAATGATGACTTCATCTGACACTTAGAAGACGCCTAGGTTCTCTTGCAACCGGCAAGGAAATTTCTTGAAAACAAGGCTGGAGATCTTCTCACTCTCGGCTCTCCCTCGTTTTACACAAAGGTCGGCTTCAGGTCCAGGCCCGCAGATTCCAAATGCCAGACAAAAGCCCACCCCTGCAGCTCGACCTCACGGAGACAGCCCCTAAGCCTCCTTCTCCCCTGAAGTGCAAGGCTCGCCTTTCTCAGGGCCGTCTAAACAGTGGGACACTGTGCTCCCCGCTTAATCTACATCAGCATCCCCAAGGCCGAAGCAGCCGGGCAAAAGCGCGGGAGCCGACGACGCGAGAGCAGAGATTGGGCAAGCAGAGCCTTGCGGTTGAAACACAGTCAAAGCGACGCTCAGACCCGCAGGCCCCGCGGCACCTCTGCTCCCGGCGGCACCTCTGCTCCCCGTGCTCTCTGCTCTGCATCACTGCAGACAGCAAAGCAGCCCGGAAGTTTCTGGCAGGGGGGCAGAGAGCAGGCAGCCCCTCGATGCTCCCCAGATGGCCACAGCTGCCCACACTTCTCTCTCTGGCGACTTTCCCCCCCACAGCATCGTCCTGTCTGGGGCTGCCTCTGCCTGTGCTGTGTTATTGTTCAAACTCTCCTTGAAGTGTGAGGCAGCTAAAAGCATTCCTTTGGAGATGCTATCTCGTGTGTCTGGGCTCACGCGCTCCTGCCTGCCTCACAGGGAGCCTGGATGACTCCTGCCTCTCCCCCTGTTAGCGGGGGGCTGTCAGGGAGCAGGGAAGTCTGGACCGACCATGGGCTTCGTGCGGCCCCCGCTCTGAATGCAGGACACCACCGCATGTTCTCTAGGAGAGCACTCAGTGGGCTGCATGGGCGGCGTGCCCCCGAACCACAGAGCTTTTTTTCTTTAAATAACGCTTATTACAGAAGGTCCAAGTTCATTTCACCGTCAGTAATAAGTGGCAACACAAAACGCAGCCACTGGCACCACGGCCCCAACGTATTTGCTTCGTGTGCAGACTGCGCATCGTGCTTGCTCCCTAAGTGGTGGGAGAACCAAATTGAAGTTCTCTTCAGCATTCGATCATCTCGCCTAATAACAGCAGATGCTCCGAGCAGTGGCATTTGGAAAGAGCTCTGTCTGCTGCTGCTGATGAAATGGCAGGACATTTGGCATCACTCGGTTGGAAAGCGCGGAGCCACACAGCCACCGACGAGAGGCAGGAAACGGAGCTCCCGTCTGCGCAGCACAGCTCACGTCTTCCCGGCGATGCCGCACGGCAGAGCTGCCTGTCCAAAGACCAGTCTCTGGAACTCCCAGATCCCCTCTCGACGCTGGCAGCAGACGGGATGCGTGCACGCACACGCCCACACGCACGTGCACGCACACACGTGCACACGTTGGGGGAAGACAGACACGAAGAAGCAGCGTTCATGAAGAAAGGCCGCGCTCATGTCTGGCGTGTGTCATGACTCAAAACTATTTGCAGGGAGTGGACATTGCAGCCCACGGCAGAGCTGCTGCCCGCACAGCCCAGGCCCAGAGCCTCGCTGGGCTCGAGGACACACGGTCAGGAGAAGCAGGGGCCCACAACGGCCCCCTTCAGTCCCCACGGCCCCAGCCGTGGGTCCTCTTCCACCCACACACTTTGGAGATGCCACACGTGGCCCAGCAGCTGGTCCCATTTGTTTCTTCCCTTCTTTCAAACATGGGGTCTTTGTTCAAGGTCAGTCCTTAGAGAGGCGTGAGACTCAGAGCCCCTCTCTCTTCACTGTGAACCTGAGGGAAAGGCCCAACCCCTGGGGTGGCCTTGTGGGCTGTTGAGCCCTTCTGGGTGCAGTGCCTGGGGGCAGAGGGTAGCGCCGAGGTGAAGACGTTTGTCCATTGCTCAAGGGAAAACGTAGAGGAGATGCGTGTGTTTAGCTGATCCAAGCTCAACATTGCCGGGCCTGCAGCGGCTCAAACGCTGGCACCAACAGCTTGGGGCAGGACTTGCCCCTAGGGTTGCTCTTGGCTGTTGAAGGGCAGCCCACGACCTCTCCACTCACTCTCGCCCTCCCTCCCACGTCTGTGAGGGCCAGGCCCACCCGATCCAAGCAGAAAGGGAAGGCTCTGGGGAGCATCCTAGATGCTTTGAGCAGAACCTAAGTCCCAGGTTTCAGCTTTGGGAACAGGAAGCCGAAGATCCTGTCAAGAGTCATGGGAGGGGGCGACGCAGACATGGGAGTGGGAGTGGGAGGGGGCTGACCTGTGCACCTGCTGGGGGCTGTGGCAGTGTGGTAAGGTGTGCTCTTGCTGACAGAATCAGAGACACCAGGGCTGTCGGCATCAAGGTACAAGGCAGGCCAGCGAGGCAGGGTCGCCTGGGCCACGGGAGCGTGGTTCTGGGCTCTCAGCGTAGGCCGCCATGTGATTGAAAACCAGCAGCAATGCCGGGCTGCTCACGGCAGCTTGGCTCTCAGACTCAGGCCCCAGAGAAACCTGCAAGTGCTGCTGGGAGATTTTTCCTCCGCTCTGCCATTGCCCTCCTGATGGGGCCCCAGGGTCCCTCCCTAGGGCGAGCCCCATCGCTCCTCCGATCGGCACCCGGAGCAGACTGAGCAGGCCCGCTACGGCGCGCGGGCACCCAGGGCCAAGGCACCCGTGCCTCCTGTTCCCGGGCTGGATGCTTCTCTCCGCCTCTCCACAGAGCAGCACTTGCCGTCCCAGGCAGCGCATCCGAGGGAAACGCCTGTGTGGCTGCCGCCTGGCGCTTCTTTTCCGAGAGCCATTGAACACAAACCTTGCTGGCTACGAGCTCATTGGTTGGATTTCATCTCAGCCCAGAGTGATTTTTTAAATGACTAATTTATAAAATCTTTGGAAATAAGAGTTTCTAATGGAAGTGCTTACACAGCCATAACTCTGGTGTTGCAAATGGCACCATTGTCGTTAAGGGTGTGTAGTTGTTTGTTTCATGCTACTCTGCCTTCGATGTGACAGACTGTCACCTGCGCGGGGGGTACCGTACAGCACTCCATCGGCCCATATGGCACGAGCTAAATTGTATCGGAGCTATGCGCTAATTACGGACGAGTTAATAATGCTGGGCAGACCCGCCTGGCCACCTCCCCCGTCCTTGGAGGACCGTCTTCCCCCCAAAGTGGATCAGGCAGGTCTGAGCTGTTCAGGCCTTCCCCGAGGTCTTGGAGAACAAACCCGTGGCTCTACTGTAAGTGTGCCTTGTAGCCTGCCTTGTCCCCGTGATCTGGGTGCTAGACTTAAAAACGACTGTGACGCTTTCTCGAGTGAACAGTTTGAAAGTCAGCCCATCAGGCATCCAGGCAGCTAGAGGGGAGACCAACACGCGAGTTGCTTGAAGCGCTCGGGCTCTGTTGTGGGTGCAGGGAAAATACGTCTCTGTAGATGTGCAGACGCTAGGTGGGTCCTGCTCCGGGCACAGGCAGGTGAACACTTACGGTGGCGGCACGATCACCGGCTTCCTAAGGAGCAGACGTTTCGCCGAGATGGAGCTCGTGATCCAGACTGGGGTGTGCTGGCCAGCTCGTCCTCCTCTCTTGCCGGCCTCCCCGTGCAGGGCTGGCCGTGTGGCCCCTCTGCTCTCCCACTGCACCTGTGCCACCCCTGAGGGGAGCAGCACCCCCCTCGCCGGGAGTGTGAGCCCCGTGCGCCTGCCCTTGGAGACGGCATTGACGCTGCTCTGTTAATCAACTGGCACTGGGAACTGGGGACTCATTCCACTCCCCTCCCCAAATCCCGCCCAGCCTGCTCCTGATAGGCCAGCCTGGGGAGTCGCATTTCTTGGGCGACACCCCAGCTTCTCCCCATGTAGTCTTCAGATGTCTCGATTAACTGGGACAGTGCCTCTCAAAACCTGGCAATCTGCTGGCTGCCTAATGTTTGCCACTAACTGCACTTGGTGTCTGGGAAGCCAGCAACGGAAGTGAGTTTTTGGAACATCAGCAAATCCTTTTGTTTTTGTATTTTTAATATAATACACACTCTCCTTTTAATTCTCTGTCTATATTTTTATTAGGCCATTGGCCTCTGAAATAAAAAAAACACAAGTAAAAGTTCGCACAAATGAAAGGGAAGAAGTTGGTGAGATTCGCACCTGGGGAGGCCATGGGGCCGGCTCTCCCCATCCTGCTGGTCAGGATGCTGAGTCACCCTCCCTCTGCCCCCACATCCTCATCTCAAGGTCTCCGTCATCAGCTTGATCTTGCTCAACCCATTGGCACCACCTGACTCAGCAACGAGAGGAAAACTACAGACGAACCTCGACAGTCACTGAGCAAGTGGCGCAGGGATCTGCAAGAAAGGGCTGGGGCTGGAACCCCAAGGGCGGGGGGTCCCCAGTGCCGAGCAGCCCCAGGAACCCTGAAGGTGGGGGGCCCCCAGTGCCGAGCAGCCCCGGGAACCCTGAAGGTGGGGGCCCCCAGTGCTGAGCAGCCCCGGGAACCCCAAAGGCAGGGGGCCCCCAGTGCCAAGCAGCCCCAGGAACCCCGAAGGTGGGGGGCCCCCAGTGCTGAGCAGCCCTGGGAATCCCGAAGGCGGGGGCCCCCAGTGCTGAGCAGCCCTGGGAACCCTGAAGGCAGGGGACCCCCAGTGCCAAGCAGTCCCGAGAACCCCCGAAGGCGGGGGGCCCCCAGTACCAAGCAGCCCCAGGAACCCCAAAGGCAGGGGCCCCCAGTGCCGAGCAGCCCTGAGAGGCCTGAACTGGCAGCGTGGGAATTGGGCCTTGACATGCCCACATCCCGCATCCGAGTGCCTGGTTTGAGTTGGGCACTGCCCCCAGTTCCAGCTGCCCACATGCCCACCCTGGGAGCGGCAACAATGGTTCAGGCCGTTAGGTCCCTGCCACCCAGCTGGGGACCTGGACTGAATTCCCTGCGCCTGGCTTTGGCCTGGTTCAGACCCAGCTGTTGTGGGCATTTGGGGAATGAACCAGTGGATAGGAGCTCGCTCTCTCTCTCTCTCTCTCTCCTCTATCTCTGCCTTTCAAACAAATACGTATTTATCAAAATGAAGCCTGAGTCGGAGGCCCCCTGTGGGCACAGCTGCTCTGTGTACGAGCCGGGGTTGTGGTCTGTTTTGGTAGCTGTGACAGAACCCCTGCACCTGCACAGGTCATGAATAAAGAGGCTCTGCAGCCCAGAGATCTGAGGCAAGAAGCCCAGGCTCCAGGGTGCACCAGCTCAGCTCCCCACGTGAGGCGGACGGGGGAGACGGGTAGACACGCGTGGGAGCAGAGCCCAGCAAAGGGAGTGACCTGCTTGACAGCAGGCTGAGCTCCTGAGACTAGTGCTTTCCTGGGAGAGCTGGTCTAGTCTCTCAGGGAGAGACCCCCTTGCCGATTCTGCTACCCCGGCAACCAAATTGCAACGTGTTTCCTGAGGATGAACGACATCCAAACCAGTTTGTCCCTGGCAAAGGATTTGCCAAGGAGGTTGCTACTCAACACAGTCCCGGGACTGGACACCCCGCCAGGTGGGGCTTCTGCTTCTGTCTGGTGCTGGAGCTGGGAGCCCACAGCACCAGCGGCTGGGGAGGGAGAGCGGGAGGCAGGAGCGGGTGGACCTGGACCTGCAGTGCTGAGCTGGAACCCTTGGGAGGGCCCAGAACCAGGGCACCCTCTCAACACCTCTCAGCCTTTGGGGACTTCCTGCTGCAAAAAGCAGGTGGGTGCCCTCATCAAGACCCTAACCACCACTGGTGTCAAAGGTCAGAGAGGCTGAGCAGGAAATGGGCAGGATGTAGGGGAGCCCTGACCCTGCCGGCCACTGAGAAGTGAGGCTGTGTAGGTGCCACAGGGGCACCTGGAACCAGCCCTCGACTTCCACCCCTAGGACCTCCCAGTGGCTCCGAGTGTCTCTGTGGCCCACACCAGCCCAGCACCCAATCCCACCCCAGGGTAGGCAGGCGATGAGATCACCAGACCATGGTGAAACTCAACACGGCAGCTGAACCTTTCAATTTACATAAAAGCAAATGTTACGAGAATCGACCAAACCTGTCCGTGCTGCACACTGCCCCCCATCAAGCCTGCTGGTGGCCCAGGCGATCAGCCCCCGGGACTGCAAGTGCTGGGGTGCAGAAGGAGTTTCCGATGGAGAGAGCGTGACCTGGTCAGCAGTGCGTCCGGGGTGCTTACACCCAGGAAGGCGGCAACCAGGAAACAATTCCAGCAGAAACAGAAAGAGACTCGGGTCCCCGGCCCGCCGCCTCTGGTGGGCGACAACTATCAGATTCCCCGTGGGCGCTGCACGGGTTCCGCTGGCTCCAGGGAGCGCTCAGTTTCCCTCTGAGGAAGCCCCACCTGTGATGGACCTGGGCTCTGAGCCTCTCATCTCCCTGGCTCCAGATCTGCAAGCCACTCTTCCCCGCCCGCAGACACGGTGCTTCCCTTGTCTTCCGGGGAAAGACTGCCCCGTTCTCTCTCTCTCTCTCTCTCCTCGGTCCACACTGGCGCTTCCCCAGACAAGACCCCGGCAGGCAGGCCCACGGGAGCCATGCTGTGTCAGCCACATTTGCAGGGGTGACATGTGTGATTCCTGCTCTTTCCACCTCAGCGCACGGAGGGAGGATGTGCGGCCTCACCCCTCCCAGTGGCAGAGAATACATCACCATTGCCAACACAAATAATGCTACCACGCAGTGGGCAGGGGCCAGGGGTGCTGCCAAAGCCGCTCCCCGCAACCGATACACAGGCAGCCCCCACAGCGCAGAACGACCCCGACCCCAGTGCCTGGAGTGGGGGCCCACGGGCCCGGCCCATGGGGAGAAGCCTGTCTCTAGCTAATTCTAAATCTTCAGTTTCCTGGCCAGGAATCTGGGATCCCCTCTCCAAAAAGGCACTGAACGGTGCTGCGGGTGGGAGAGTGTTAGCTGGCTCCGTTGTTTGGAAAAGGATGTGGAATATTCTTGCTGGATGGGCCAGACTGAACCCAACTGAAAAGGGACAACTCCGCCGTCCTCTCCCCCATCCAGAGCCGCTCATGAAGGGCCTGGCCCTGGCCCCCTGTGAGGACGAGCCTGCCAGGTAGCCGCAGCCTGCACCGTGACCCTCGGGCTCACAGCAGGGCAGCGGGCAGCACGAGGCCCGCGTCCCCTCCAGCAGACCCGGTGTCGGCCACCGGGCGTGGTGGAAAGCTGGCCAGTGTGTCCCTGCAGAAGGACCAGAGAAGCACTGAGGCCACGGCCCCCGTGGGGCCAGTGACCGAGCCTGTGGCTCCCCGCCTGGCTGGCCGGTTCTCCGCGTGACTGCCGCCCCTCGCGGCCCACCTCAACAGAGAAGCTCCCGGTGCGGATGCCCACCTGCTCTGGCGGACAGCAGCTCGGGGGCACGGCTGAGAGCTCTGCCCGGGCTGGCTGCAGCACACCCGAGCCAGGTCATGGCTGATGCCCGCACTGTGCTGTCCACGGAGGCCTGAGTTATGCGTGTCACACGTGGGATTTAATGTAACCCAGTGAGGTGCCAGCTCTTCTTGTCACTCCCTTCCCTGCGAGAAGACACAGGCACCGGGAGGTTAGGTGGGAGCCCAAAGCCACACAGCCAGGACGTGGCCAGGGCGGATTCAGGCCCAGGTAGCTGGCCGCGGGGGTGCACAGCCGCCTCAGCTCGCTCCCAAGGCTCCCAGAGTGCACCAGCTGAAGGGCCTGCTTGTTCTTCCAACAGTATCCAGAAGCCTGGCTGCCATGACTGTGACCATGGCCCCTAAATGCAGCCCACTGCCCTGCCGGGCTGGGGGTCAGGACCCCCACCAGAGGCAGCAGAGGATTTCACGCCAGGGCCCCCCTCCCCAGGGCTCCCACCTGACACCGTGGCTCTGCATCCCCTGTCCTGAGACAGGTTCCACCCCAAACGCATGGAGTCCAGCGACCACGGCTGAAGCCGGCACACCGCCCAGGATACAAGGGAGCCCCGTGCGTTCACACACACCCCCCGGGGCGGGGGGCGTCCACCAGGAGCCAGGGTTCTGCTCCTGCCTGCAGAGGCCTGTCCCCACAGGCAGGCTGCTCCCGCCAGCTACCTCGGCTGCTCTGCGCGCCTGCTCCCCTCTCTTCAAAGACGGCTGAAATCTGCGCCATTTAGCAGCACCGCACTCGCTGCACAGGGTATCGATCGCCTGTTTTGAGACCATTTTCTCACACAGCCTCCTGGCGAGAGTTGAAAATGGAGGTCCACTCAGTAAAGGGCGCCCTTTATCAAGTTCAGCCACAGCAACACTTCTGGGTTACAGGATGTTCTTATCTGGATCTTATTGGCCTCGCCAGGCGCAGAACCAGAAGCAGGTACGTTGGTTTCTTGGTTCTTTTCTGCACTGGGAGTTCCATTCTGCTCTCCCGGAGAGAGGACCCCTCCCCGCGGGGCCGAGGGGCTGCAGAAATCGTCCAGCACGTGCGGTCCGTGGGCCCGCAGGTGACACGGGACAAATGTGTGGTTCGGCTGGGAGACTTCTCATGAACATCTTTTCACGTCCTGGGCTGAGAGGGAGAATTTCCCAGAGGCCTCATCAGTGACAACAGATTGATTTATATTTACAATTGCAAAGGTGAACGCAAGGGTAAACGTTAGCGCTGGAGAGTCCGGGTGGTGGCTGGCGCGCGGCTGGAGGGGGCCGGGCGGGGCCGGGAGACAGAGGCTGTGGCAATGCTTTGCCAGGCCTTGGGCAGTCTATAAATAGCCAGATGTTTCGAGTCGTCAAGATGGCTGCCCCGCCCGGAGCCAGCTGAAGCTGCCCTCCGTCTGTGCGGGTGGAGGTCCTGTGTTCCCGTTCCAGATGCATCTGTGTGGAATCGCTGAGTACCGCCGCTTAATTTAATTTTACCATGAATTATTTTTCTACCCAAAACCTTACAGCTGGCGTTGTGCAAAGGAAAATAATATTTTAAAATATATTGGCTTTCCTAAGGCGGCGTGTCCATCAAATCCCTTCAGCTGTGTCACAACCTACTAATTAGATTAAAGCCAATTTAATGACTCAGGCATAGAAAACACTTCGCCATACCACTCCTTCCTTCATTGGTATGCACACAGACAGAGAATTAGGTGGGATAATGTTAAGGCCAGACCCATATAAGCTGGCAGATTCAAATTAAGGTTTAATTAACCTGCTTAGTACAAGAAGCTCTGAACAGTGGGAGGGTTTGCGCACTGTTACATGTGATCTGTAAGAACCAGCACAACAGGCCGCTCTACAGCCATGACTGCACCAGAATATCTGCTTTGGCCCATGCATTGCCTCGACGGCTGGAGCCTGTCCATTCCAGGAAAATAATATTTGGATTTAGCCTTCCAGGTCCTCCTTAGGCTATACGTACATACGCAGAAGAATCTGGGAAGAGAAGGTTGTATCCAGGCAAGCCACCTGTGACGCCGGAAACAGCCGGCTGGGTTCATGGGGATGGCAGACCGACAGAAACATGCGCGATCCATCCCTGCCCAGCCGCTCCTGCAGCAGCCCGCCGCTGAGCTGGGAGTGCAGCTGAGTCTGGGGTCTGCACCCTTCACTCCAGTTTAACCCTTTGAACACTCACAGCGTGGGCAGATCATCTGATGGGCCTTTGGGTTGGAGAAAAGCCCGTGCTTGGGTGTACGAGCGCACCACGTACCTCTTTATGGAGCAGAGACTTGTCTGAGGGCTGCTAGAATTAACACCCTCTCGTCCCAGGCTAATTCTACAGAAGGATACGACCAAGGGTCAGACCAACTCATGGCCAAGACCTGTTCCTTGCTTGCTGAGAACGTGTCGATCTCCTCGGCTGTGGCCAGCCGTGGTTTAGAGGCAGCCATGGGAAGGCTGGCAGGCTGTCCAAACCCTGGCTTCGTGTGCGAGTGTGTCGGCTGGGGCAAAAGAAACCTCACGAATTGGGATGAAAGGAAAAGGGAAGACAGACCCCTCCCAAGCCCGTTAGCAAGGACCTGGGTCAGAAGTGGAGCAGCTGGGACTCAAACCAGCTCTCTGATATGGGGTGCCGGTGCTGCAAGCCGTGGCTTACCCGCTTTGTACGGTGAGAAGCAGAGTAATCAGACAAGGTATGCAATGCGTGAAAAATGACACAGCGTGCCACACAGGAAGGATCTTCGCTTTTGAACTGGCTTCCAGCCTCCAACAGGTGCTGGGATGGACTAGCGCATTAGAATGCGGAAGCAGAGGGACACATCCAGGCTACAGGACCCCTGAGCTGGGTTCTCAACAAGTCAGAGGCATGAAATAAAACAAAGGAGAAGGCCAGAGTCAATGCAGAGACCTGGGAAGACTTACCCAAAGGTGACGTGTGCGTCCTCTTGACTCTGGATTGATATCAACCAGCTTTAAGTAGACGGAGGACACGTGACGAGGCAGCTCGCACGGACGCACCGCACACACTCGCTGGTTCACCTCATTTCCTGGGACTGGACCGGGTGTGAGCCATTTGAGGGAGAATGGAAAACACAACATTGATTTCCCCGGAATTGCAGTCACCTGTTCCGATTGGGACATCTGGAATGAATTGCTGTCCCTGCCAGATGGAATTGAGAGCACCAAGAAAATCCCGTCCAAGGCAGACCTGGAAAGTGGAGTTTACAATCCTTGAAGTTTCTTCTGCTGACACCAGGAGAGTCACCACCTCGCAGCCGTGTAGACGCTCGCCTGGGGCGGCTCCCCTCTGAATGGACCAGAGGGTGCTTTCTTTGAGTTGCTCCCGAATGCAGTGCCACCATGCTCTCTTCTGGAACATTCTACCCTTCGGCCAGCCTTCCCAGGGCCTGTCACCTCGCTGACTGCAGCATTGTCGGCAGCCTCTCAGTTGTCGTTGGCATCCTGGTGTCTGAATCTTCTCCCTGCTGGTGTAGACTGAACAGTTCCACTGCTGTACCAGGGCCAAGGCCTTGCAGCGGTTCAGCCTGGAGAGCCACGGCTGGCAGGGCCAGAGGACAGGAACCCGGGACGCAGTCTCCCATGACTTCACCCCACCTGAGAGCCAGGAAGGAGGTGGCCTGGGCACAGCTGCCTTGAGGACCGTCCACTGCGCACGTTTCTGTGGTCCCGCTCCGCGAGCTTCCCAGCCTTGCTTTTCATACCAGCTGCGCAGTCAGGACAGGGCTCGTGTGTGGGCCTCCCCGGACTCCAGCTCTGCCTTCAGGAAGCTCACCATAGCATTTCTTTTTTAAAGTAAAAGTTGTTTTTCATTTGGGAGGCAGAGAGACGGATAGCAGACAGAGTTAGCATCCACTCGTCCACTCCAGGGGCCAAAGCAAGAAGCCTGGAGCTCACTCTGGACCCTCCCACAGGAATGGCTGGACGGTGAGGCGTCACTGCTGCCTCCTGGGGTCTGGGTGTCAGCCCCAGGCACTCTGGATGTGGGCATCTGACTTGCTCAGCCACACACATGCTACATGCATGTTCCCCATCTCACACTTGAACTTTGATGTTTGCCCATGCAGTGGTAAATAATGTTCCCTTCACGGGGAACCTGTGGCATCGTGTTCACGGCTGTCATCAGGTTAAGATGAGGCCAGTCCAGAATGGGGGCCCTAACCCTAGCATGATGTGCCCTTGGAGGACAGGGAGATTTGGACACAGAGACCCAGAGAGGGATGAGGCCACATGGACATAGGCAGTTTGGAGTGATGGATCCATGGCCAACGCATGCCAAGGACCGCCTGCAGCTGCCAGAAACGGCTTTGACCTTGGTCTTGCCCAGAACTGGGTGCGTGAACTGTCAGTGAGGCCCCAGCTGGCCAGGGGCGCTTGGTGATGGCAGCTGCAGGAGACTGCCGTAGCCACAGACGTGTTCTACACCGAGGGAGGCAGCAGTTGTGGCCTGGTGCAGAGTCGATGCTTACACAGAAGCGGCGTGGCTGCCCATGGTCTCTGAACTGGGGCACGCATGAGGTAGGCACAGGGTGCCTCTCTGGGTTCCTGTAGACAGACGGTGCCCCCTGAAATTGCCCAAGCGTGGGAGACCACCAAGTGCTTTTCTGAATCCACCTGCAAGATATATTGGTAAGAATTTCTCCCAAGATGATCAGTTGGTTGTCTTGGGTCTGGGTTTTGCGCTCTCTCTCTCTCTCTCTCTCTCTCTCTCGTGTGTGTGTGCGTGTGTGTGTGTGCACTCGCGTGTGCCTTTGTCCTCTTAGGTGTTTGTGGGGACGCTATACGCTACCCCTGGTTTTGGAGAAATGTACGAGAGGAATGAGTGAACCAGAGAGACTAAGGACATTCAGGCTCCCCCAGACTTGGGCGTAGTTCAGCCAGGACGTCTGTGTGCTGTGTTTCAGGGCATCCACGTGGGCCATGTGGCTCCCCCACCGCTGCCTCACCCACTGTGATGCGTGGACCACAAGGAGGTCTCCCGAGGCCAAAGGCTTTCAGAACTGAGTGGAGGAAGTCAGGGTGCGGGGTGATGGTGAGGACCACTTCCTCGGACGCCCTGGGCCCCCCCAGGGCTGCTGGCAGGGGAGGGGGCGCTTTGACAACCCCAAGTGCCTGGGCATCAGGGAAATGTTGCGCTCACTCACACTTCCCTGGACACAGTGGGTGTACCGTAAGAACAAGAAGGGAGTTCCGTGGAAACCCAAGAACAGGCGAGTGATGTCCAGGGGCTGAAGCCCGAGAGGGAATCTGGGATTTTAGTAATCCTAGTAATCCTAAAGACTCCACAGCAGGAGGTCCTGATTTTTCCTTCTGGTCTCCACCATGGACCCAGCACACACAATGAGAGCCCACCCGTGACCGCAAGACGGAAAGTGCTACCCATGCAGGGAATACCTGGGTTGTGCCTTTGAAGAGAACAATTGCATTGTCTCGGCTCATCTTTTGGAACCAGAAGCCACTCATAAGCATGCAACTTGGGTCATCTGGCTATCCCAGGCCAATCAGCCTGGGCACAGTGGTGAGGGCCCAGGACGCAGTCCAGGCTGTGTGAGGAGCAACGGCCCCACCAGAGCCCACAGACCGCAGCTGACGCAGGTGTGAGGGCCACATGAGCAAGCCGCCAGCCACAGCTCACACAGCCCATGTATCACGTTTCTCTGAGCCAGCAGATGCAAACACACACACTACACACACACAGCAATGCACACACACAGCAATACACACACAGCAATACACACACACAGCAATACACACACACACAGCAACACACACAATACACACACAGCAATACACACACACAGCAACACACACAGCAACACACACACAGCAACACACACAGCAATACACACACACAGCAACACACACACAGCAACACACACACAGCAATACACACACATACAGCAACACACAGCAACACACACACATACAGCAATACACACACAGCAACACACACAGCAACACGCACACAGCAACACACACAGCAACACACACACAAGACACACACAGCAACACACACATACAGCAACACACACAGCAATACACACACACAGCAATACACACACACATACAGCAATACACACACAGCAACACACAGCAATACACACACACAGCAACACACACAGCAATACACACACAGCAATACACACACAGCAACACACACACACAGCAACACACACATGCGCAGCAATCAGAAATCAGCACACATGCATAGACACCCAGCCATGCTCACCCGTACGTGGATTAGCACCGTATGCACACACACCTCCACGCACACCACACACTGGTCACACACACCACAACATGCACACACACTCTCATCCACATGCTTGCACACATGCACAGCGCCACAGGCACGCGTCTGTGCTTGGGCTGACGGGCGTAGGCGCGAAAGCAGACGGAATGTGCAGACACTGGAGAGAGGCTGCACGCGCACGCGCACGCGCACACAGGCACACACGTGGGCGGCGTGGAACTGCGGGAGGTTTCATTAGTTCATGTATCTTTCACCTCTCCCCACAGGTGGCTCTGCCTGGAAGACAGTCGGCGGAGAAGGCAGCTCCTGGGCCTTGTGGGCTTGGGGAGCCCCAAGTTCACTATTGATTTCTGCCTTTCACTCGGCATCAGGCCGGGCTCATCAGAGAGGGAACTGGTGCTGACTGTAGGCGGTCCCGCACGCAGCAGCCTGGAGCCGACAGTTTGCTCAGAGGCAGAGCTCGCTCCAGACGAGAGCTTGCAAAGAGGGGCAGACCTCCCTGCAGCCAGGGCACGGGGGCCAGGGGGCGGAGAGGAAGCCATTGGAAGTCAGCCCGGCGCCCCGGTGTGGGGTCAGGTGCTTGCCGGGTGTGAGCGCATCGGAGGCAGCGTCCTGCGGCCGTCACGAGCTGTCTTTGGACTCTCGCCTCCTGGCCTGAGTCCTGACTGACCTGCCAGGAGACCCTCCGTGCCTCCTCAGGCTGCCGGCCCTCTCCACCGTGCCCAGGTGGTGCTGGGAGCATGAGAATGAGGCAAGCAAAGAGGGCCGGGCCGGACGTGGGAGGGGAGCTCCGGAGCAGCGGAGACCCCTGCAGTGGCGGACCCTTCCGGAATGTCCTCCTGCCCCGCTGCACTCGGCTTTGAAGCTACAGCGTTGCCTGACTTCCAAATGGAATTTTTAAAAGTGAAAATCAATGTGCTCCAACAGAAAGCACAAATGTTCAATTACGAAATAAATGGAGCATTGAAGAACACATTACGTAACACGATTGGTTAATTGTGCAGGCGTTAAACATCTAGCAACGCCAGCGGACCCTCAGCGAGGCAGCGACACGTGGCTGCAGGGAGAGACTCACAGGGGCTCAGAGAAGCCGGAGAAGTGCTACCTGCCCCCTGCACTCCGCTGCGGGCCAGAGCAGAGGCCTCCCCCGCCTCACGCCAGCAGGTGCCAGGGCCGGCTCCCCACCACTGCTCATGTTGGTCTCCACGTCCCCATCCGAAGCAGAGCTCAGTCACTCGGTGTCACCGTGTCCAGCACAGCTCCCTGGTGCCCATCCCACAAGGCTCCCATGCCAGCCTTGGATGGGTGAGGCCCTAGACACGGTGTGGCCATGGCCCTGGGTCACCTCCCAGCTACACTCAGCTCCTCTCCCCAAACCTGGCTGTGGGCCCTGCCGCGGCCGCACGCGTATTTCTCTTTTGCTAACGAAGAGGACTTTCGGCCTCTCACAGACAGTTCTTAAGCACCTGCTGCGTGTGAGGTGAGGTCCACAGGAAGCCTGAGAAGCCAGGTCAGGGCTTGTTCTGCCTTAGCCCCCACAGCCCCTACCTCAAGGCTGTGCCCGGCCAGTGTGCTCAGTCCCAGCGGGGGGCTCGGGCGCCTGCTAAGAGCAAGCCCCTTGGGAGCCTCTGGGCGCTTTTCATCCTGAAGCAGACCTGGCTGCCATGCTGGCAGCCATGTGTGTGCACACAGACACCTCCTCCCCACGGCTCCCGGGGGCAGGAGGGGGACCCAGATGATCGCTCACTGACACAGGCCCTCGCCCGCTGGCCACCCTCCCCTGGCCAGGACACAGAGGCTGTGTTGGGGGAATGGGGTACAAAAGGGTCAATTCTCCAAATGCCGTAGCCCCTGCCTGGGTGCCCACCCCACGTCTCTGACTTCACTCTGGGTGGCACTCGGCCTGGGACGTCCTCCGACAGTGGCCCTGCTGTTGTCACGGTGGCTGTCAGCAGATCGGCTTCAGTGGAAACAGGCCCTGCCCCAGGGATGCCTAGAAGGGACACATCACAGCGGCAAGGACCCCCCAGAATACCGCTGCCCAGGGCACAAGCAGGGGTGTCCACTGGTGTCCCGCAGGCCCCCAGCACAGACTGGGAGCAATGATTGGCCAGACCGCCGCCCTCAGGGCTCCTGTCCCCATTCTCTTGTTGGGGCTGAGCCAGCCCGGCCCTGCTGGCCGTGGGGACCGGGCGACGTGGGTGCAGAGCGGCAATTCTCCACAGCGCAGAGCCTGCAGCTCCCACGTGCCCGACCCGCACGGGCCCAGCTGGGGTTTGCAACTTCCTGGAAAGACACAAACGGCGCCGTCTCATCCGCAAGCACAGACGCACATCGGCAAGAAACGATTCCCACGTCACACCTTACTGTAATTTTCCAATTAATTGTGATTTAAATATGTTAATGCAGCTAACTAGGTTGAGCATCCACTGAAAGACTTTCTGAATAATGAAGCAACCGCTCCCGGTGCACACAAAGGAGGGAATTTTCCACGGAACGCAGCACAGCCGAGACAGACAGCACCCTGTGACGCGGGGGCCAGGCTCAGGCCGACAGCATGGGCCATCCCTCCCTCCCCCTCTGCTCGGCCTTTTCTGGAAAGATCCTCCTCTTAGGGAGGAGCTGGCCCCAGATCTGCCCGTTAGCCGGCCGTGGCTGCCCAATCTGTGAATGCTGCTTTTGAACAATTTGCCCCCATGTTTGCATCCCAGACGCAAAGTGCCCAGCCCAGCCCCCGGGAACACGTCGACGGGGCCACCCATGGGAAGAGGGACATGTCCTCCCTGCCGGTGATGTCCGACACAGGTCAAAGGGCAGAGCTCCCTGCACTGGGGCTGGCACTCTCCCCAGCCTAGGTGAGGCAGGGCAAGCACCCTGGCACAGAGAAAGCCATGCCTGGCCCAGGGCTGTGAGCCCACCCGGGACACCCTCTCAGCAGCCTCCAGCCCCCCGGTCATGTCTGGATGCTCTGCCGTAGCAAGGCGTCCAGCTCCGGCCTCTCCCGCCTCTCCTGTCTGTTTTCCGAGTGCTCATAAAGACGTGGGCCATGAGGGTTGTTGCGAAGGTAAAACAGGATCAAGTGCGTGAAAGCGCGGCCTGGAGTGGGGAAGCTGGGAGCCTCAGGAGGGCAAAGCCACCGGCCCCGCGCCCAGGGGTGGGGGACTTGCTCAGGGTGCAGCCCACCTCCTCTGTTGGTGACAGGAAGCCAGAGCCCTGGGCTGTGGGTCCCAAGGAGACGCTCACAGGCCCTGGCCTTGTGTGGCTCCTGCTAGGATGTGGCGTTCATCAGCTGCACCTGCCCCAAAACAGATTCCACAGGGTGGGGGCTTAAACAACGATGTCTGTTTCCTGGCAGACCTGCTGCGTGGGAGCTGAAGACCGGGTGTCTGTGGGCTTGGTCTCTGCTGGGGCCTCGCTCGCTGGCTGTGGATGCCTTTCTGTCTGCCCAGATCTTCACGTAAGTACTTCCTCTCTCTCTCCCTCTCTCCCCACCCCCTCTCTTCCAATATCCTGTGCTTTCTTTAAAGGGCCTACTGAACTAGGGCCCGTTAACTACCTTTTCACAGAACTCTTCTCTGCCAATACCAGCATGCCCTGAGCCCTGGGCATGAAGGTTTCACCTCTGAATTTTGGGGACACAAGGCACTGTGTACAGAAGCAGAACTACCTCGTAGCCCGCGTGCATGGTTCCCCTCATTGCCTTAAGCAGAAGATATCTACGGGGTGCCTACAGCAGAGGAGACAGTGTTCTGAGGGATGAGCACACAATGGCGGATAAACACGAGTCCTGCCCCCCGGAACCTGTGCTACACGAGGGGAGAGAGATAACAAGTGCATCCACGCCACACACGTGGTGCGAATGATGGAAACCAAGTCATAGGAGGGGACAGGAAGTCCAGCCGGCACCGCAGGGACGCAGGAAGGGTGCAGGTGCACCCACAGCCTCTCCAGGAAATGGGTCACATTTGGGCGTCCACACGGAGCGGCGGAGGCCCCTCCCCGGGGAGCACCAGCTCTTCCTGGAGCAGGCAGATCTGTCAGGGTGCGTCCCCGCCATGGGCTCAGTGGTGCATTTATCTGAATTGTGTGAACGGCAGAGTTTCTTTGGACTGTGGCGGTCGCTGCAGAGTTTCACAGGCAGCTATGACGAATGTGCAGATTAACGGGGAAAATCTACTTACTTGGTCATTACGTTTAGTGCTTGCAGTCTTTTAGTGCCCTAATTAAGTCAGGGACGAGTCCTGTTTGTCAATACAGAAGGAAGCTCTCAGCCCCAGCACACGGGGAGGCGGGGAGGCGGGGAGCCCTCGTGCTGAGAGCGTCACCATGACTGTGAAGGCGCCAGAGAAAACCGCCAGCACCTTCCAGCAAGCGTCAGGACTCCCCCAGGATACCGCGGCAGGGGAAGGATCAGAGACGTGCAGTGGCCGGCCCCAGCCCACGTGGAGGCAGGGGAGTCTGGTCCCCTCCCTAGGGGCTGCATTCCAGGGCCAGAGGCCGTGACGCCACACTGAGCAACACTGGGCCACACTGGGCCACGCTGGGGCCACGCTGGGCCACACTGGGCCACGCTGGGGCCACGCTGGGGCCACGCTGGGGCCACGCACATCAGTCCTGGAGCTTTTAGATCTGGCCACCTGCTCAGTGCTCGTGGTAACGGCTTTGCTTTCTAGGGCCAAGGAGTGGGCAAACACCGGTCAGGACAGCTGCCTGCTCAAGACCATTGAGTCATAGGTCAACGACCTCGGGCAGGACAGGACTGCCTTTCTGTTTCAGAGGCAGGAAAAAGGCAGCAGTCCAAGAGACCCCGGGGGGCCGGCACAGTGGCGTAGCGGGTAAGAGCCTCCGCCTGCAGTGCTGGCATCCCGTACGGGCGCCGGTTCGAGACTCCACTGTTCTTATCCAGCTCTCTGCTGTGGCCTGGGAAAGCAGTAGAAGATGGCCCCAGCCCTTGGGCCCCTGCACCCATGTGAGAGACCCAGAAGAAAAACTGGCTCCTGGCTTCAGACCTGCCTAGCTCCGGCTGTTACTGCCATTTGGGGAGTGAACCAGTGGATGGAAAACCTCTCTCTCTGTCTCTGTCTCTCCCTCTCTGTCTGTAATTTTGCCTTTCAAATTAATAAAACACAATGGGAGGGGTCTGCCCATCCCTCTGGGGCAGGGAACCTCCGCTCAACCCCACCCTGGTGGCCCCTTCCTGTTCAGACTGGCCCTCTCGAGGTCGGCTCCGTCTGGAGCCAGAAGCAAGAGCCGGCCCCTGGGTGAGCCTGAGTGCCTAGGGTGCACTGGAGGCGCAGATGTCTGCACTCCACCCCGGGCTGACCAACCTCTGGGTGAGCCCAGGGCCCTCCCCTCCCAGGGCTGACCAACCTCTGGGTGAGCACGGGGTGGGGCGGCGCGCTGGTGGGCAGAGCCCCTGGCTTGCTGCTCTGGGGCTGTTAGTGTCCCCAGCCGCCAGGGAGGGGCAGCCGCTCCTGGCCTGAGTTACTATGGGTGGTCTTGAGCAGAACCCACCTGGGCCCTAATCAGGAGAACCCAGCTGGGGGAGGGTCCCCAGGGCATGGGCCACACAGACACTGGCCGGGGGCCCCCGGGAGACCCTGCTCCCAGGAACGTTCATCTCTGCTTCCATCAGAACCTTCACTGCCTCCTCCTCCTGCTCACTGCTACCTCCCCGAGGAGCCCAGGGGCCCTCTTGTGCCCATTCCCCAGGGGAGGCTGGAGCCCGACCTGGCTTCCTCTGGGGGCTCTGTCACTGCTGTGAGAGGGAGGAACCCAGCGCACGCGTGTGCACGGATGGCGCCTGGCCACGGGAAGAGGCCCGGCCTCCATCCTCGCCTGTGGGTCTAACGCTCCAAGTCAGCAGAGCAGCCGGGGCGGGGGGTGGGGGGGGAGGAGGCCAAGTGGAGTGGGAACAGCAGGGCCAGGGAGCACCGTCCAGGGAGCAGGCTGGACCACGCAGCGAGCCACGCCCGGGGCTGCCCCCGGGGACCAGCTGCAGGTTTAACGCTCCAACCAAACCGATGAGCTGACTCGAAAGTGTGTAATTAAAAAAATGCCAAAGCATTTCACTCCGGCACGTGAGTGGTTTCTGTGTCTGAGGTTCTGCAGGGAGTCCATTGTCCCAGGGCTCTGACCCTCTCAGACCCCCACGCCCCAGACGGTGGCCTCTGGAGGGCAGCGGCAGGAGCACGCCGTCTGAGCTCCGTCCCCCCAAACATTGCCCTGTGCCAAGCTCCCTGGCCGGGAGCTTCTGTGTGGAGGCCTGGAGAGAGGGCCCCGGAGCACTGGGGCTGCCTCCCTGGGACTTGGGCAGTGGCTCCCAAGTAGGCCAAGGGCCTGCCCAGTGGCCTCAACTCACTGCTGCCTCAGGGGAAATGTACCCATTTTAGAGAAGGAGAAACTGTGTTCCGGGTCTCACAGCTCGGGAGGGCAGGGCGGAGGACCTGGGGGTGTTGACTGCCACACCTGGGCTTCCGCCACCGCTCTCTGGGTGCTCTCAGCTCCGAAGTCCCACGTGCTCTGCTCCCACTGTCCCTTGCCCTGCTAAGGGCCCCCTCTGCAGGATGTCCCAGGGCCGCGTGGCGACTCTCCCCGACCCCGTCCGACGGCACAGGATGTCCCAGGGCCGCGTGGCGACGCTCTCCTTCCTTCCCAAGTGCTGGAACGAGAACCCCCCCAGGCCAGCGCCACGGCTCACTAGGCTAATCCTCTGCCTTGCGGTGCTGGCACACCGGGTTCTAGTCCTGGTCGGGGCGCCGGATTCTGTCCCGGTTGCCCCTCTTCCAGGCCAGCTCTCTGCTGTGGCCAGGGAGTGCAGTGGAGGATAGCCCAAGTGCTTGGGCCCTGCACCCCATGGGAGACCAGGAAAAGCACCTGGCTCCTGGCTTCGGATCAGCGTGGTGCGCCGGCCGCGGCGGCCATTGGAGGGTGAACCAATGGCAAAAGGAGGACCTTTCTCTCTGTCTCTCTCTCTCTCACTGTCCACTCTGCCTGTCAAAAAAAAAAAAAAAAAAAGAGAGAGAGAGAGAGAGAGAGAACCCCCCCCCCCTTCCCTCTGCACCTGTGTTATCTCCGCACTGGCACCAAGGCTGGTGCTCGGCTGAGCCAAGCTGTACCTGGTGACTCCCACCGTGGGCTTCTCTCCTTGCTGGCGTGGGGAGGCCTCTGCTGGCTGCTGCGTCACTACATCACACAGTCTTGCCTGTCACAGACGCAGAGCAGAGCCCGTGTCACTCCGTGTATCGTGCGTCACGTTGCATCACGGGTTAGCGAACGAGGCTGGGCTCTCTGAACCCCAGTGCCTGACACTCGCATTTGTCTGTCTGTAGGGAGCGCACCAGTAGCCTCACGCGGTTGTTGGCTTGGAGAGCCACCTCGAGGCAAAGTGGCAGCTGACGCAGACACCGATGGACGTGTGCCGGGCGGCGTGACAGGAGCAAGGCCTCTGCTGAGACAGGCGCCTCGCACTGATCCCGTGTCCCTGACAGCCGGGCACCGCAAAACAGGTGACAATCCAGTGACTTCTTTTGTCATCTCGTGCACGAGCTCCATCTTGGGACAACTCAAAGACGTGGTTTTTGGAAAGCAGGCGATCTGATTCGTCCAGACACCTGTTTCCACCTGCTGTGGCGGGGAGGCCTCTCCTGGCTCGTGTGCACTGAGGTGCACAGAACACGGGTCGGTTCGCCAGCTCCCTGTCTTCCTTCAGTCCTCTGGCATCTCCCCCCCCACCGGCTCTCACCCCAGAACCTGCCACTCATCAACCCATCAATCCTTACCTGAGAACCCCTGCTCTCCCCAGATCATCAGCTTCCCCTCTTGGTACCCAGTGCCCCCAAATCTCACAGCTCCCCCTCTACACTCCATGGAACACGTGGGATTTCCTGTTCTCTTCCCCGTGGATTCTGGGCTCCCCTGGGAGAGATTCCCTCTGTCTTGTCCATGTCTCTGTTTCCACAAAGAAAGAACACAGAGATTGCTTTAAAGAAAGAATTAAGGTTCGAATCAAAGCTGCTGCTGCCGTGTGACTGTGCCCACAGCTCCTTCCTAAGCCGACCGAAGGCCTTGCCTGCCACGCTTCCCAGGAGGAAGCCCAGAGGCCTCTAGGGCCCTCAAGGAAGCGAGAACCACGCCGGGCCACAGTTCACACGGCTAGCCGATTCTAGCATCATCTTTCTCCCCTTTTCCTCGGAGCCAACGCCACCAGGAAGGCCCTGTGGTCGCTCCGTCACATGTTTGGCTCTTCTCGCTCAGGTCAGCGTTGACGGTCATTGGAAGTGGCACATTCAGACACAAGAAGCAAGAGGCATTCACAGATCCGCCGCTCAGGGCCCTGCGCCCTTACATCAGCGACACGCGGCTGAACTGTGTAAATGCCAGGGCTTGGGGGCCGCTCGCTCCTGTGCCCTTGGCGGGCCCGTCTCCCGCAGCCACGGAGGACGCAGCGGGATGCGGGCATCCTGGTGCTTGCACGGCCTCCGTCCCCAGGAAGCCAGGCGGGGATCGGGAAGCATTCCCAAACTGCACTTCTGTGAACGACACCTGCTAAAAGGCCCTGTATCCGACTGGGAGGCTTGGCCGGCCGTGTCCGCTGCACATCGTGGTGTTTCTCTCCCCAGAAGCTGCCTCGTCACGTTCGGGCCCCCGGGCGTGTGTGCACAGCGGCATCGCTGTGCTCCCAAAGCCTTCGGCGTGCATCGTCCCCTCGTGACACTGGAAGGACACCTGTGGGGTGGTCATGCAGGTACCATACCCACTCGTTGATGGGGAAACATAGGCATGCAGCAGCTGCCGGACTGGCTAGGACCTGTAGGCCAGGGGCTCCTCTCCAGAGAGCATGCGCCCGCCACCCCCACCTGCACAGGGGTCAAACTACCAGGCCCCTCTGTGATGCCAGCAGTGACATCACTGCCAGGCCCCAGGGCCACATCTCAAGTGTCTGCCCAGGCTGCTGCGGAAGTCCCCACATCATGGAGAGCACTCGAGTTCCCTGGGTCTCTGAGTTGAGGTCTCAGTGGAGCACCATTTCTCCAAGCCTGAGCCCACATCTGAGACACGCTGGCGCCGGGAACCTCGGCCTCTGGGTTTGAACCTCTGCTTTCTGGTTCTCCGTAGCCTGGGGCCAGGGCTAGTCCTTCCAGGCACAACCCTTGGCGGGTGGACGCCCTGACACATGGCTACTTCCCCAAGATGGGAGAGGGGCCGATGTCAGGCCAAAGAGCTTCTAATTTTGGTTTTGCAACCATTCCCCCAAAGCCAACAGTGGCGTCACTGCCCCAGAAGCCTGGGTACCTCAACTGGTAGAAATACTGAAGATGAGAAAGGACATTTTTACAGGCTCAGGTTAAGCCCCATGGACATCAAACAGCAGGTGGGGTGTCCCTGGCATGAAGACCACATCCAGGGGCCAGTGCTGTGGCACAGCGGGTTAAAACCTCTGCCTGTGGCACCAGCATCCTATATGGGCTCAGTTCGAACCCCAGCTGCTCTACTTCTGATCCAGCTTCCTGCTAATGCGCCTGGGAATGCAGCAGAGGATGGCCCAAGTGCTTGGGCCCTGCACCCACGTGGGAGACCCGGAAGAGGCTCCTGGCTTTGGCCTGGCCCAGCCAAGGTCATTGTAGTTGCAGTCATTTGGGGAGTGAACCAGCAGATAGAAGATCTCTCTCCTCCCTCTCTCTCTGTCTACCTCTCTCTGTAACTCTGACTTTCAAATAAATAAAATTAAAGCCCTAAAAAAAGGCCATGTCCAGGGTGTGCCCTGGGTGGGGAGAAGGCTGCCTTAGCTCCTCACTTCTGTAACAGAAATGCCCCAGATGAGCTCTTAGGAAGGAGGAGTATGTTTGGCGTAGAGTCTGGGGGTTCACAGTTGGAGATCGGGACAAAGGCAGCACCGGTTCAGGCATGTGGTGCGGCTGTGGGGCACAGGAGGGGCGGCCCCACCCTGAGTCTGGACACAGAGCGAGAAGGAAGGCCGAGCTTGGCCGCTATGGAGGGCTGCCTCCGGAGAGTAAGCCCCTCCCACTGGGCCCCTCCCTGAGGCCCTCCCTAATTAGTCCTGGCCTCTGCCCTTAATCCACCAACCACGGACACTAATCCAGTCACCGTGCACACACGACTGCAGCCTGGGTGTCTGTATGAGCTGGGAAGCCAAACCCTGTTCAGCCACAGCAGAGGCAGCGCCACCAGGGTCCCTGGGCTTTGGAGACCAGCACTGGAGCCTCCCGCTCCTCCCTGCCACCTTGTTCTTGCATCTCTGCAGCTGCTTCCCAGGGAAGCCTGGCCTGGGGGTTTCTAGGTCCCAGCCCGGGCCTGGGGAGGGTACAAGCCATTGTGAGGGCGGATGCTGCCTTGTTCCCAGGTGGTGTGGAGTGACCACCCCATGGGTCTGTAAGATGAAGCCAGGAACCCACTGCCACCCGGGTCTGTGCAGCTGAGCGCCTCCCCCAGGGTCCGCGTCTACTCGGTGCCTGGCCAAAGGGTCCTCGCAGGTGTAATCAGGTAAGACAGGGTCTTAGCGCATCAGGGCGGGCCCTAAACCCCTGGGTGACGAGTGTCGTGGGAAGAGGGCATTTGGATACAGACACAGACATGCAGGGATACAGTAAGGAGAGCCCAGTGTGAGGGTGAGACAGCGCCCCGCGAGGCGTCTGTGCGTGAGAGACACCAGCACCTCCAGGAGCCCCCAGGAGCCAGGAGCGGGGCAAGGACGGAGTCCTCCTCACGGTCCTCAGAGGAACGGACTCCTCTAACACCTCGACTCCGACGTTCAGCCTGTGGAAGCGCAAGGGGAGAAACCTGTTCTGTTTGCCACACAGTTTGTCACGTGCTGTTACAGCAAACACAGATAAACAAGACGTGGTCCTCAGCACTCTGTCTTTACCAGGACCAGAAGCAGGGATGTTGTCCAGGAATCCTGTGTGTGTGTGTGTGTGTGTGTGTGTGCGTGCACACACGCAGGCCGTGGAGATCCCCCAGGGGCCCCAAAGGACGGGAGGCCAGCTCACACCTCTTTCTTCCACGTCAAGCCATCCCGCTTGTCCTTGATCTTGCAGGGTGAGTGTCAAGGTCAAGGGCACCCATCTCTGAAGCAGCTCCATCGCACGTGCACGGAGCAGGCACCTGGCCTGAGATCTGTGCTCAGGTGGACCCGCGGAGGCTCGGGTCCCCCAGCTGTCTGGAGCTGGCACGCCGGTGGCAGCGTGGGTAATTGCAGGGGAAATGCAGCCAGGTTTCCGAGGCTGAACATCACTCACGGTTGTTCTGCAGAGGCGGCCGGGGCCGCCCCGAGCCTGTGGCCCTAATTAGCATAATGGGCTTTGTCCAGAAGGAGGAGGGTGAGCAGCTGTGTCGTTGCTGCTGGTCCTGCGGCCGGGTTCGGGAAGGCGGGTGCCATCTGTTGTACGGGGTTTGGCCACTATTCGGAGGGAGCTGGAGCAGTTCTGACTGCAAGAGGCGGCGCCCTGGGCAGAGCGCCCTCCTCCAGGTCCCCCTCCGAGTGTGCAGTTGTCCTGCCCTGAGCGTGGGGGCAGGCAGGACCTGCTGTCCTCTGGTGCTGGGGTGGCTGGCAGATCCCAGACACACCCATCCTACCTCCTGGGGAGCTGTTTCAGATGGCGACCATAAGCCACCGTGTTGGCCGTGGAAGGTGCCTTACTCCAGCTAAGCACGTGGTTCAAGGGTCAACCAACCAATGGAGTCTGCCTGCCTCGGGGCCCCACTCTGCCCTGTGAGAGCAGCCCAAGGAAGGGGTGAGCCTGGCACAGGCAGGGCAGAGCTCTGTGAGCCCCTAGAGGGTGCCCCCGTCAGGAGCACACATGGGAGCAGACGCAAGCTCTGTGGAAAGAAATCCTTGAGAAGAAATGCTGCCACCCCCATGGTGCTGGGTGCCCTGGGCTTGGGGTGGAGCCTGTGTGAGGCCTCCCCGACCCCACCCAGCCATCAACTCCCCACAGGGCACTCGGCATCTCGGGGAGCAGGACAGAGCCCCCCAAACCCAGCCCACCTGCTGGGACTCCGAGCTTCACCCAAGGCCAGGCGCCACAGTCAGGGGCCAGGATCCCCAGGCCGTGCTTGGCGGCAGAGCACTTGGCAGTGCGGGCTCCGTCGGCACAGGGCGCTCCCCAAGGCTGGCCTTGCTCGTGGGGTGAGAGGAGTGGAGGGCGGGGGATCGGAAGGAGCTCCGCAGGCTGGCGGCGGAGAGCAGGCTCAGGCCCTCCTTCTGTGTGGGTCTGGGGTCTGGGGACTGAGGACAGCTCCTTTGCTCTGCTGAGACTTGATGGCCCAGCCTAGGATGGGGTGAAACTGGGAGAGACAGGTTTAGGAGATGTCCAACGCGCCGGAAACACCCGCAGCGTCCTCGCCGGCCTTCGGGGATGCACCTTGCCCGGGGAACAGGGACATCTCAAGGCTCCCCACCTTTCCCCAGCCTGTTGGGCCTGCACCTGCCGTTCGCTCTCTGTGACCCGCTGTGGCTGCTGGGAAGAAGGCCCCACGACGGCACGCTCTTGCACAGCAAACTCCCTTGTCCTTTACTGCTCTCTCTGGACTGTCCACACCGTGTTTGCTTAAACAGACATTTAATAAAAGCAGTGGAGAGTGGTCTTCCACCAGATGCTCTCGTTCTAAATGCCAGAACTACGAGCTCCCCCAGCGGGCTCTCTCCAAGGCCAGGCTCGCCTGGGGAAGCCCCCCCCCCTATTTTCTTTGGGACTGCAGACAGACTCAGGCTAGGGGTCTGCTAGGGATCCAATGTTTGTGTCCCATCTCAATGCACACGCTGGAGCCCAACCCCTAACGTGATGGTATTTGGAGACGGGCCTTGGGGAGGTGACTTGGGGATGCACGACGCGGCTGGTGTGGGGCCCTGAAACCACAGGATTAGTGTCCTCGCAGGAGGAGACACGAGAGAGCTTGTTCAGCGCAGAGAAGGTGCCTGCCCACGGCCAAGAGAAGAGCCTTCAGGACGGGCCTGCCTCGCGGGCTCCTTGACCCTGCACGTCCAGGCTTGCGAACGGAGCAGAACAGACACCTGCTGTTTAAGCCATGCAGTCTGCGGCATGCTGCCCCCTCGGCCCGAGCAGATGGACAGCGGGCCCTTTCTCGAGTGCTTGCTGCCCACGGCCTCAGTCCGTCCCACCCCGCCCCACCAGGTTTGCCTGGCAGCCTGGTCCTGACAGCACGCGGCATCCCGCTCCAGCTCTGAACTCTTGGGCCTTGGGGCTCATTCAGGTCTCTGCAGCTCTCGTCGGTCAGCCCTCACCCACGGCACACACCACACACCTCTCAATGCCCCTGGGTTCCTGGGGGCTGGCCACTGAGGTGATGCCCGCCCCTGCACCGCGGGCCCTGCCCCGATGGCCTCCTGGGCCCCGCGACAGCACCAGCCAGGCTCGCTCTTTTCCAGCTGCAGCTAAGCAGCAGCCGAGGCTGCGCTCCTCGGGGAGGCCAGAGCCCATTAACGCGTGCGGCAGGCACGCCGTGCCCCTGGCACGAGCCGATGTACCAGCTGTAGCTCCAACAACTGTCAGCTGACATCCGGACATGGACGAGCGCCGGGAGCCGGGAGACCCGGGCAGCTCGGTGCTCTCTCCCACCAGCTCCCGGACCCCCGGGCCCAGCCTCCAGCCAAACAGGTGTACGCCAGCCTGTTGCGGGTCCTGGGAGAAGGCTGTGGGCTCCGGAGAGGCCTCCGAGGTAACAGCAGATGAAAAGAACAAAGGAGGTTAGGCCTTGGGTTGACAAGCTCATTGATAACAGTTTAGGGGGAGCAGCCCTGCCTGGTGACGACAAATTGCTCCTAATGGCTTTTGTCGCCTGCAGACCCCACTCGTGGAGAACAAGCTGTCAGGCTGGTCTGAGGGAGGCGACATTCCCCCAAGCAGAGGGACCTCGGCCCACCGCTGCTCTTCCCCGAGGCCTGCAGTTGCAGGGACTTCATGTGGGGGGACCCCGCTGGGGGCTGGGTCAGGGTTGCAGTGACAGTGGCCGTCAGTAGCCCGCCGCAGACTCTCGCTTGCTCGGGCACGCCAGCTCTGCCCAGCGACGCCCTCCACCTGCACCTGGGGAAGCTACATTTTGCATACGCGGGAAGTGGGGTTCAGAAAAGTCAAGGTCCCAGGGTCACACCCAGGCAGAGGACGGCAGCGCCCATGCAGGAGCCTGGCTGGGTCCAGCTCCATCCTGCACCTTTGTCCCTGGTCCAATCTGTCCCACGTGGAGGGAGTTCCTGGGGCGCTGCTCCCTTGCTGGGTTCAGGGACTGGATGGTGTGCCTTGGGGAAGGGCCCCTCACCCAGAACCCCTCTCCAGAAGATGCCATCAAACGCCTTCTTTCAGGAAAACAGTGATGCAAAGCCAAACGGGCTGGCGTGAGCGGCGGCCTGGGCTACCTGGGCCACCTTCCAAGGGCACGCCCCCTGCTCCCCCTGCCGGCTGGGACAAGGTGGCCAAGCCCTGCCCCGGCAATTGCCCCAGGGAACACTGGCCTGGACTCTCCTTGTTCCGCAATCAAGTCACGTCCACAGACAAGACGCTCAGATGCCCGGCTGGAAGCTCCAGTTGGCGGCTGCCATTGCTCGGGCAGTGTGGGGGGCAGGGGTCCTCCAGCCCACCCTCCCCCAGCCGGGGGCCAGGCAGAGTGGGGGCGGGGGGAGCAGTGGCGATTTCCCTCCCTCGTGCACAGAGGGGCCTGGGCCGGGCCTGTTTACCTGTCTGGGCCAGTTTACACTCCCCGCCCCCCCCCCCCCCGCAACTCCCCAGGGTAAAAGTAGAGAAATACAATGACAGTCAGCAGGGCTGGCTGCATCTGAATCATGTGAATTAAAAGACAAAGGAAGAGCCACCTATTCCTGGCCCAGGCAGGGTCAGCTTGCTTCCCACGGCGCCTCCTCTGCTCAGAGTGGCCTGGTCAACACGTGCCCCGGCATCCCCGCCCGCCCGAACAGGTGGCCACCAACACAAGCTCTCCCTCTCTCACGGTCTGCTGCACCTGGGTCCCCTGGGCTGCGCCCCCTCTCGGCATCTGGTGGCGGCCGGTGTTCCTTGGCCTGCGGTCAGTCAGATCACCCCAGTCCCTTCCTGGACGGTCACCGTGTCCTTTTCTGTCCTGTCCATGTCAAATCTCCACCTGCTTCCCCACAGGATGGCTGTCATGGCAGCTGGGACTCGCCCAGCCACCCCAGCGTCATCTCGCCACTTCGCACATCCTCCAAGTCTCCGTTGCTTGAGAGCGGTCGCGGGCCGGGGGCCGTGGTTCAGTCTGTCAGGCCTACGTTCTGGTACCCACATCACGACATAACCCGCACCTCACGGGTGTGGTGTTTTTAAAGATTATGAGATGTGTGGTTTCCAATTCTTGTGGCTCGTTGAAGCTGGCAGGAGACGACACAGCAGCTCTGTCTGCAAATGGGCAAATTTACAGATATCTGGACCCCAAGGGCCTCTGCAAGCTGGCATGATAGGTGTGTTTGTTTTCCTGTTGCTCTCTCCGGGTTTGATCGCTCAGGCTGTGACCTCTCCTGTCTGTTTCTCGTGGTCTGGTCACTGCATTCCAGCCCCCACAACAGGCGCTGGTCCGAGCAGGTGCCCTCCAGTGGGTGCATGATTGGCCCAGTGATCCGAGGGCCTGCATGTAGCCCTCTGTGGGTCCCAGGGCCCCCGTGCCCAGCCCCCTTCAGCAACACCACTGCCTCATTCTGCACTTCCCCCCGTACCTCTGAGCACCTGTAGGTGGATGCCGAGGGGCTGCCGCCAGCACTCAGCCTGGGTTGAGGGGCTGGGCCTTATGGTGCTCACCGTGCCGGGGCCACAGAGCCGCGCCCAGAGCCGCAGCTGCTCTGGCTTGGTCACAGTGGTCACCCAGCGCAGCCCTGCTGTTTGCCAAGCTCACACTGGTACCGTGAGGGTTGGTTGGTTCCCCTTTTGCAGCTCGGGAAACTGAGGCCCAGAGAATTCAGGGACGTGCCCGAGGCCACTCAGCCGAGCAGTCACCCAGCCGGGATTCGTTCGAGCCTGGAGCTGTGCCACTTGCAGGCCCCTGGTCCCCCCGGAGCGCCAGGGCGAGAAGAGCAGCCGGCGAGGCTGGCTCAGCGGGGCTGCGGAACACGTCGGGAAGTTCTGTTTTGTTTCCCCTCTCCTCTCTGATCCGAAGCAAAGAGGAGCGGGGACCAGCCCTGCTGTAACTGCCTTTGCCCACGGGCCACATGGCCTGCTTGGCAGTGTTGGGCGGTGGGTCCTCCAGCTGGTCAGCCACAGGCGCTCCTGCCATGCCCTCAGCCCCCTGCCATGGGCCCCAGCTGCCCATCCCATTCCTGTGCTTCCAGGGCTCTCGGTTTAATTTCCAGCTTTTAAAATTTAATTTGGGGCCAGATCCTGTAAACGATGCCTGAGCAGCAATTGTCCGGGCGCTGAGAACTCCGAGAGAGGACCAGGCAGCACCGCATCCCCTCCGTGCAGACGACACGCGTGGCGGCCAGAGCGCCCTCGCCGGCTCCTGCGGGCTCTGCCCACTGCTGGCTGGGCTACATCCCAGACCCTGCCATTTGGCACCCTCACCCGTGCCCGCGAGAGCAGCGAGTGGAGTGTCTCCTTCGGGCGCGTGCCAGGCAGGACGGGGCGCCTGCCCAACCACCCTGGCACAGCCTGGCCTTTTGGACGCGGGCACAGGGCTCCCCTCTGAGGCCCTCTCCCTCGAACCCTCTCAGAGCACTTAACTCACCCGAAAGTGAAGAGGGTTATTTACGGCGCCAGCCGTCGGGTGGCGGCGAGCGGTGCCAGCGCACAGATGATTGTTCTTGGCACCGCCAGTTTTTGGTGATGTTTGCGCAACAGCATTAAAGCTGAAATATAGTTTTCTGGGGATCGCGGCATCAGGCACTTAATTACAGACAAAATTAGATTTCCTCGCCGTTTCACTGGAAGCTCGGGGCATTTGGATAATGACTGCAAGAAAAGACAGAAATGCCAGTGCATCCCCGAAACTGGGCCCCCAAGCAGCAGCGAGCAGACACGCACGACGCCACCCCTGGGATGCCCCTCTTCTCCCAAGTCAAGGCATCAGGCGCCTGGCTCTTGCCTTTGTCCTGCCCAGGCAGGTAGTGGCACGGCCGATTCCCACTTCCGCAGTGAGAAGGCTCAGGGGCCAGGAGGTGCCATCGGTTTTTCCTAAAGCCCAGTGCGGTCATGACTTGTTGGGGTCTCTAAGGGAGGCCCTGGTGCCTCTCTGAGCTCCCTTTTGTGGGAAAAAAGAGAAGACACAGGTCAGCAGAGACTGTGTCTGGAACTTGGGCTGCAGAGTGACCTGGTTCTGCTCACTGAGTGACCCTGGGGATGTCCCTCCCCTCTCTGGGCCTTGGGTGACCCCCTGAAGATGGGCCAATGTGAGGCTCGGTCCCTGTGCTCGCTGGGGCACCCGGGACGGGAGTGGGGACACGGACAGCTGATGCTGGCTTCCGGGGCCCCCTAACCTGCTGGAGGCCCACATGCTCATTTTTGTCGTGGATGGTGCTGGGCTCGAACCCCTTGGTTGCTCTGCAGGGGGACCCTGGGCTGCGGCTCCCACCCCTTCACTGAAACAGAGGTAGGCGGGTTCACAGGGGGCTTTCCCGGTCTTGAGACTGACACAGCAGGGCGCCTCCGCTCCTGTCCACAGCAGCCGCCCCCAGGGAAGCCGCCCAGCCCCACCCGTGACAGCCAGGACTCCGCTGCCCCCGTGCTTCCTGGTGAAGTGTCGGGTGGGCAGGGTCCCTCCACCTCCAAGCAGCCTTTGCTGTGTCTGTCTCCAATACCTTGCAGAGGCACCCCAAGACCGAGCCAGGCTCCTCCGGGGAGTCTCTGGCCACCAACCCTGTCCTGGCCTGCAGCTGGGCAGCCGGATTCCCGGGCCACAGGGCTGGGTTCCCGCCATGTGTGTGTTCCGCGCTCTCGGCCGAAGCCGCATGAAGCCGTGCCCAGTTTAAGGGCCAATCTGGGTCAGCCTCTGGAAGGCTGGAGGCAAGGTGCATGTAAACAGCTCCCACTGTCACCGATGTCACCAGGCTGAAGCTCGTCTTGTTTACCGGGTGAAGGTGTCACGCCGTGTCAGCATCCTGCCAGAACCCGGCATTAAAATGAGCAGTTAGTACAAGTCAGCCCTGAACGTGGCAGATCCGTGAGATGGGCAGCAGCCACTCGGAGCTCCCGGTGCAGCTCTGAAGCGGCTGGCTGGCATGCTGCTCACTCAGACTGGAGAGGAGCTGTGTGCGTCGTTTGGGCCCGAGTGCAATGCACTTGAAATAATTACTTTAATCAGCAAAAGTTAATTACTTTAAATCATAAATTAATGGCGGGGCATTTGGCAGCGCCTGATGTGCGTGGCGAGGCTGTCAAGTGAAAACCCAGGTGAACCCGCGACCCAGCCCGCTTGGCGCCCACCCGCGGCGCGTGCCGCTTCTGTGCCATCGGGAAGAACTCCCTGCACCCGGAGCAGCGCCACCTTAAACTGTCACCCATAAAACAGGGGACTGTAAACAAGCAGGCGCTAGGCAGGTGCCGCTGGAGGAGCCGGCCCCTGGCAACAATAAGATCTTCACGTGGCATCTGCCTTTATTTTATAGCACAATCGGAAAGATGGTTAAAAGTAATAAACGCAGCTGATATGTTTTATGAGTCAGTAGTTAGCAGTGTTTGCTGTGGAGGAAGATTCTGGAGAAGATATCGGCAGCCCCAAACGCACCGCCACCCCCTCCCCTCCTCCCTGGTTTCCAGACGACCGGAGCCGCCAGAACGCGGAGGGGCCCGGCGGAGGAGCAGGCAGCGGCGCGCCCATCGCTCTGCCTCCCTCCCGGGGCTGGCGTTACAGGGAAGCAGCTGTGATGTGCAGAGGAAAGCAGAGGCTCTTTCGAAGAAAGGGGAGCGCCTTTGTGCACGCATTCGGTGCGGTAATGGCGCGCGAGGGTCTTTCTGACTGCGGCAGTCAATGCACGTGTGCTGTTAGGGGCTGCGACAGGCTCGCCACGGCCTCATTTGGATGTCAGGCAACTTCGATGAAACTGACACACAGGCGCAGGCGACAATGGAGGCTAACAAACCTCCAGGGGCGTGGGAGTGCGGAGAAGGTGCAGGGTCCTCAGCCCTCAGGCCGAGCCCGGGCTCTTCATGCATCGGCGGGGGCGGGAGCTCCCTGTGTGCGCCCTCCACGGCGAGTCCCCACCCTCTGGACCCCATGGGAAGAGGAGGGCAGTGTGGCCACGCTGTGTTGTCTTAGGAGGGGCAGCGAGATCACCCCCGGGGACTTGGCAGGGGCAGCCGCCCAGCTTGCCACGAGCAGAGCCCCTCAAGAGTCCCCATTCCCAGGAGAGGTTGAAGACCCTCGCTGCTGGGCACCATTCAGGCAGCTGAGAGCACGGAGCTGTGTGCCCTGAGCTGCGGTGCCTGCAGCTCCGCTTCCAGGTTGTCCCAGTGCTGACAGCAAGATACTGGGAGAGCCAGGGTTCCCGCGTACTCGGATATCTCCAAACCCCTCCATGCATCACAGCTGTGCCAGGAAAAGCCCTACCAAGGCTCTGCCCCTCCCCACTGCAGTGAAAAGCCCCCCGAAGGGACCAGGATGACTCCTGAGGAGTTCTGTTCAGGCCCAAGTGTGCGCCACCGGCAGGAGAGCCAGGGTGTCTTGGCTCTGGGATTGGACTTCTGGTGGCTTAGGGGCGGGGCGGTGGCCACAGACACGGAGCTGCTGAGCCCTCTGGCCAGGCCTGTCCCTTTGTCCCTGGCTCCAGAACTCCTCCATCGATGGGGTTGGATGAGAGATTCTAGAAGCCAGGGTCACTACGTCTCTTTGTGCACTGAGATGGATGGAGGGTCACTGCTCCGCGTCATGAAGGGCCATGCGTCCCACTGCAGGCCAGTGTCCCCGGTGTCCCCAGTGTCCCCAGGCTCATGCCCCGAATGGCCTCTGTGGGGAGCAACTGGAGCAACTCGGACTAGACTAAGTTACTGGAATTAAGACTTATTCTATGCATCTGCTCTCCCACAATATGGCGCTGGGAGAGGAGGAAACAGCTTCTACACAGCTGCCTCCAGTTCAACCAATAAACAGCAGGACCTGCTCCTGATTGGAGGAGAGCAGCGTACTCGGCGTGTGGGTAGCAGAGTTGGGATTGGTGGAAGAGGACTATAAAGGAGGAGAGAGACAACATGCACCAGGAACATCTAAGGGGAACATCTAAGGGAACACCTGTGCAGCCCCCGAGAGAGCCGGCCGGCGGTGTGCCGCTCCCCTGCGGAAGTGGGGAAAGTGGCAGGGAGAACCGCCCTTCCACGGAGGTGGAAGGGATGGTAGCCAACCCGGGAAGAACCAGCAGCAAACCCGGGGAGGGCCGAGCAGACGAAAGAACAGCGCAGGGTCCTGTGTCGTTCCTCCATGAAGAGGGGGAGCGACAGGCCTCAGACGCTGGCTCCTGTCCCCAGAGATTCCCTGATCAGCCAGAGCCGTCTTTGCAGAGAACAGCCCAGTGTGTCGATCTCGGCTTTGCCCAAAAGGAGACTCGGCTCCGCGTCTGAACCTAGCAGCCCTTGCACTGTGCGACTTAAGACTGGTGACCTACCGTCTGGCTCCCATTTCCGCGTTTGAGCATTGGAGATGACGGTACTGTCAGTGACATAACTAAGGAGAGGCCTGGCACACCCTGGGAGCGTGGCGGGTGCACAACAACTCCTCACAGCAAGGACACGGACCGCCAAGGTGCCATGGCTCCCATGTCTGCCCTGATCCCAGTCATCCTCGTGAATCCGCCTCCCCCGAACACGGCCACTGCCGGTGCTGCCCGGCGGGCAGTGGCACAGCCCACGCACCAGCACCCACACTCCTCCTCCCGTGACCCATCACTCGGTTCCCTCAGGCTGGACTTGCTCTGATGGCACGCAGGTCCACAGCCTGACATCCGTGGGCAGGCGGAAAGCCGCCCCAGGAGGGCGAATGCGGATCCTGGGCCAGGCTGGTCAGAGGCCCCTCCGAGGTGGCCGAGCAGGGAGGTGAGTGCAGCTGCTCCGCCCTGGCCGCTCTGTATGGAAAATGATCTCAGCAGGGTCCAGGTCCTGAAACAGTGTAGACCGCAAGACATCAAACATCATCCCGGCTGAGCACGGAGCGGGTGTTGCAGGGGATGCCCCCTGGGGTCTTCACCCAGTCCTAGCACAGGGGCTCAGAGCTGACGGGGGGCAGCGCCCCAGATGCAGGAAGCATCCGAGACGTTCCAGATGGAGTGACAGTGCAGAAAACAAGAAGACTCCTCGGGCCGTCGCCGTCGGCAGCTGCAGTCCTGGAGTCTTGCCTGAGGTATTACACTTGTTCCAAATCCCATCCGGGTCCCCTGGGTCACGAGTGTGCTGGCAGAAGCACTGCCAGCCGGGCTTTCTCTTCAGGATACTCTGGTCGGGGTGGGTCTCGGCCCCATGTGGGAGATTTCCACGTCCATCAAAGTTGGTCGAAGCCCACAGGTCCACGCCCCTGCCCCAGGGCAGCACTCGCGTGCAGCCAGGCACCACTGAGACCCTTCTCCTCCGTGATGAAGCTCTAACCCAGCAGTGTCTTCTAGACCTTTCTGCGTGATGGAAAGTGCCGGGGTCTGAGCTCCGGTGTGGCAGGCGCTCACTGAAGGCCCAGCTGAAGACCTCGAGTCTTTGTTTAATCTTTGTTTAATTCCCACTGATGTGTAGAGCCACACGTGCTCGTGGCTGACGACATGGGCATCGCGGTGCCTGTGAAGCCAGGAGCAATGGCGACCACAAGGCTTCCAGGCCGGCCTCAGGCACAGGCTCCATCCCACAGGGCCGACTTCCTACGGCGAAGGCAGACACTGTCGATTCCTTCCTAACACAGCTTTGTGGTTGGCCCAAGACCGGGCAGCTGATGACCAGGGGACAGCGGCTTTAACTCCAATGCAGTCTTGACATCAGGCCGAGAAGTGGGGTTTGTCATGAACACATTCCACGCACACACACGTGTGTCCCACATCTTCAGATGTTTGAAACCCAAACTCAGGCTCCTAAGTTATCCTGGATCAAAAATCAGGAAATACAACAAAGCTCTGTACCAAATTAAGTACATGGAGACTGTTCCTATGATTCTGAAGATCAGAGAAAATTAAACGTGAATTTTGCATATGAAAAAAGACATTTGCAACCTGCAAAAACATTTCCAAATGAATGCATGGCTCCCAGGGTGCCTGATCTCCCAAGGTGCCATTTTCCCTCCTGAAAATCCCATAATAGCTTCGGATGAATAACTGATGGTGGAAGCAGTGTGGGTCCCACCGCCCCCAAGCCCCCCACACCCTGACCTGGGAGAACTCTGACACGGAAAAGAAAGCAAAGTAGTTCGTGCACCTCCTCCAGCAAACCTCAGGGAACTTGCAGAACAATCACACCTTGGCCTGTTCACCCGCCCGACAGGGCGTGAGTGGGGTTTGCTAGAAGCGTGTTGGAAGGTCCGGCCAGTGACTTCGCTCTCCTTGGTGGCACTCTGAGCTCCTTGTCCCTGAGGTGCCCCCTTGAGAATGTGCCCTGGGGGCCCGGGCAACAGGGGAGAACCGATGAGCAGCAGGTGTCTCTGTGCAGCCCCCTTGCTGGGAAAGGCTGCCCCCAGGCCAGCCCTGAGCACCCGGCTTACCAGGAGGAGGGCACCCCAGGAGCCTGGAGCCCGGGCTCAGCCTGCAGCCCCAGCACAGAGGGCAAGCAGGAAAGGCCAGAAGCAAACGCACCCGGAATAATCCCGCACCAAGTGTAAGTCCTGCCCTGCACCAGACTCTAATCTTCTCCCCAGGCATCTGCTGGAGGAGCATTATTTTATTTAATTTTCTTTACTATTAATATTCTGTCCGCGAAGTGCTGCGAAGCAACTTCATGCAAAGAGAAGAATGGACTTACCGGGAGGACTCATTTGTCTTCAGCACCTGGGCTGTGTTAAATTAGAGAGCCCCAGCACGGCTACAGTGCTATTTTAATCATTGCAATGTGTCCACTCCGGGAGATGAACTCAGAAGGTGAATATTAAAAGTAGTTGTGGAATTCAGTCATTTCACGAATGAGCACGTAATAGCCACAGGCAAAACCGGAAGGCAACTTCACTTCCAATCAGCGTTCCCATTTTATTGAAACCAGATTGGAATTCCTGGAAGGATGCCCACAGATCACATCTCTAATACTCATTTTCATATACTCCAGTAAAACTGTCAGGGTGAGTCGGGTCTGGAGGAAGGCTTCCTGTATAATTTACAGATGTGCCTCCCTGTGGCCCATTACTTAGACCTGAAACAGAAATATGTTTTTGATCAAGGGCAGAGACTTCCTCTCACCTGCCCAGGTCCTCCTCGCTTGAGTTCGTCGATTAATACTGGCCTCTGCGCACGGCCCTGACCGGCCACACCGGGGACCTTACTCCCCACACACGCCGTGGCGAGCCCGTGGCTTCCCCGGGGAGACGGTGCGGGGAGACAGAAGCCTCTGCTGCGCACTTCCTCTGGGCACGGGAGGAGGCGGCCGAGGCTGGGCGGGCTCTCAGGGACTCTGGGGTTTGTGGATGGTGCACCACGGGAGGCCACGCGTTCTCAGCCCCGCCACGGCGAGGAGACGCGTGTGCTGGAGCGGGCGTGGTCAGAGGCCGTGGAAGGGGCTTGAACCCCCATCCCCACTTCCCTTCCCTCCTAAGGGACAGGTCCAATCAGGGTGGTGCTTATGCCTGTCTCTCCTGTTTACCTGTTTCCAAATCCCCACCCGGTCTGGGCCCTCCAGTGGGCGGGCTGTGCAGCCCCCGCCGACTTCCTTCCCGGTGGAGACCCTGACGTGTGGGGCAGGCAGCCTGAGGGCTGGGGCCCACAGCGGGGCGGGGAGGATGGATCTGCACCCGCTCCCTGGGCCTGATGGCTGGCACTGTGGGGAGGGAGCCAAGTGTCGAGGGTGCCCTGGCCCTGCCCCTGCCTCAGCCCCGGCCACCAGGATTGGGCTGTTCACTGGGCGATTCCCCCAGCTGACAGGTGTTGGTTCCCTGCTGGGAGGACTTCTCGTTGTTCCTAAACTGTGGTCTCTGAACCATTCCAGTCTGGGCTCCCTCTCTCTCCCAGGACATCCCAGCAGGACAGTGAGGGCAGGCTGCGACAGCTCAGCCTCATTGAGCTCTAAGACGGGGGCATCAGAGGAGCCGCCTCGCCGACACTGGGGGCGATGGCATGAGATGATGCCGCTGAGTGCTCGGGCATCGCCGCCACAGGGACCAGTCTCCTAGAGCCTCCGCTAACCAGCTGGGTGGAGGCCTGGCGGGGTGGGACAGGAGGAGGACGATGGGCCGAGAAGGCCAGGTGGGACCACAGGGCTCAACACCAGGGTAGCCACTTTTCACCTGGAGGTGAAAAGGGAGGCCCAAAGCAGGGAGGTCACGGCGCAGTCTGGCGGGAGACACCAAGACCCGGGCTGGTCCAGAGTCCTGCCTTGGAGGCTCGGGTCTGCGCTCTTCCAGATGGAATTGACCATGGTTCCTCCTTCCACTCCACACAGAGAGGGCCCCAAGGTGTCCAGCCGTAGGCGACAGGGAAGAGCCGGGGCCACCACCTTCCCCACGACGATTCCAAAGGAGCTGACCTGCCGCTGCCCCCCGACACTCTGCTCCCCATGCATGCACACACATGCACAAGACGTGCACACAGACATGCACACACACATGACAATGAGATGTCACAGCAGGAAAGCAGCTAAGAGCAGGGTGCACTCCACTGGCAAGAATTCTGCACCTCAATAAAGACTCACTGTCTACCTTCACTACAAGACAGCCAGCGTGGCGTCCAAACTCTCACATTCCTGCTAATGACATGGGCCTGTGAACACAGCTGGACAACTGGTCAACCCCCCGGCTCAGGTGGGCATGGCGTTTAGGTTTGGGTTTGAAAGCAAAGTCTCCTTCGTGTGCCATTATGCCTGACCGCTCCTAAGAACCGGGGAGCGAATATCCACTCCCAGGGGGTTGTTGTTTGTTCGTTAGGGGCCTGAAATAATCTAAAATTGCTGTGCAGGCAAAAGCATCCCTGGGTGTCCTCTCAGCTCGTGCCAGTACCTGGAGAGGACCCAGGCTCTTCCCCGCCGAGCCAGGGCTCCTGAGACCAGGCCGCCTGGGTTTCCTCTCTGCAGTAGGGGGTCGTGGCTCCCCTTCACCGTCCTTGTCGCCACAGTGAGCTGAGAGCTGACGGCAGGGACACCAGGGAGAGCGGCCTGATTCCACTCTGTGGACTCGGGACGAGGCTTCTGCCGTCACCTCTGTCGCAGCCCAGGACCCAACACCAACACCAACGCGTGGCCTCCTGGAGCTGAGCGCAGCTATGGTGGGGCGGGGGCAGAGAACGCCCGCTCATCAAGGAGACTGACGCGAACTGAGGGCGGCTGGAGGAGCCGGCGCTTGCTTGCACACCCACATGCCCACGTGCACGTGTGTACATGTGAATACCCGCCCCACAAACATGCCCACTTGGAGAGACTTGCCAGAATCTCTGCTGAGAACAAGACGAACCAACAGCAGCAGCAGCAGGAGAGAGAGAGGAGAGGAGCTGCTGTCGCTGAGCGTGAAGGGCATCCATCCTTTGTTCAAGTGTTCCGTCCCAAACCTGGAGAGGAGGGAGCGTCCGTGTCTCTGTTTAGAGGGGACGACGCCAAGGCCTGCAGGGAGAAGCGGATCATGGAGGACGCGGAGCTGGGAAAACACAGCCCCGGTGCAGGCTGAGCAGGGTCCGCTCACTTCCCCGGCGTCGCCCTCCACAGTCACCACCGCTGCGCTCCCGAGCGCCACGGAAGGCCCTGGGGAGCCCAACCACAAGATGCCGGCCCAAAGTCCGAGTGGGCGTGGCGTGTATCCGATTTGTCCAGGGCAGCCGGGCCCTCCTCTGCCTGCTGCAAGACGCCCAGGATGTGCGTTCACCCTGGAGCCTGGCCAAAGAGCTGGGGGCAGCAGCCCATCCCCAGGGGGTCCCCTAGCAGGCGGCAAGGACACACAGTGGCTTCCCGGAGGGAGGATGGTTCCCTTGAGCAGCCATCCAGAGAGGAGCCCGGCTCCTTCCCTGCAGAGCTTCCTGGAAGCAGCAGGGGCCTCTTTCCAGAACTCCCAGAAAGGGCCTCCAGCCCCAGCCCCAGGCAGGGTCCAAGTGGGCCGGGGGTGAGTGACACCAGCACAGCCGTAACCGCGTCAGCACACACCTGGGCGATCCGCTCCCAGACTGGCTGACGGAGGCACAGCCGGTCCTCCACGGGGAGGTGCTCGGCTCCTAACAGACGGGAGGAAAGCAGCCAAGGTGGGCCACGGTGGAGCCACCTGCGTGGCTCTGAGGTTCGTCCCATCCGGGTCTCAGGACTCTGGCCTTTGTCTAGAAAACTCTCATGTTCTCTGAGCCATGAGGACATCACGAGTGCCAGAAGAAATCTGGCTGGCCACAGCCACCCCCTGGCTTTCGGCTACCACGTCGCAGGCAACCCAGCGTGGACGCACATCAGCCGGGTGTGCACAGTGACTACTACAACTGCCCTTAACTTCCGGAGGAGTTCACGATCGTGGGGAAGTGGCTTCCACGCGCGCCTCCATGACTGAATGGCTACGTGAAGCGGGTGCGTTTCTAAGGGCTTCCTTGAAAAGCCGTTCAGAGCTGAACGGGGGAGGAGAGCCCAGGCTGGAGGGGCCGCTCCACCAGAGCGAGTGCTCCGCAGAGCGAGGACGTGAAGGATGACGGCCGCGGCCAGGGAGCCCTGGAGCAGGTGTTCCTCGTCCTCATTTGCAGTGGAGCGTGGCCCCCGCTCAGCGAGCCACAGCCAGCGCCTGGCAGCGCCTCCCGTACCTGCGTGTGCAGGGGCGCTAATGATAATGGATGTGGCCCGATTAGCCAGCCCATTTGGAGTGGCATGCAGCCACCAGGCTGGGGCGTGCGTCACCGGCTCAAAAGGGATATAGGAGGTGGGGGTCCCAGGGGCTGGCCTGGGGTCCTGTGTCCAGGCCTGGGGTGGTCATAGAAGCTGGACCCTGAGTCTTTTCTGGGGTACCTAGAGCGACATCGGTCCCTACCCAGTAACACACGATACACATGGCTTCCTGCTGTCACAGGGTGGGTGGCCTGTACTCCTGTGGGACTCGGCCTCCCTGGCAGGGTCTGTGTTGCTCTTGCTTGCACTCGGCAAACCTGGGTCTGTACCCTCCTGCTGCCCTCACTGACTCGGGACACAACGGGGTGCAGAGCACCCACGTGGGGTCAAAGCCCAGCGCCACCCCGCGCCAGCCCCCGCCCTGCACGCCCTGGCCCTCGGCCTCCTGCTCTGGAAGATAAAGGATGGTGGTGCCCTCGTAACGTGCAGTTACTGGGGGGGGGGGGGGTGCTGTGCAAACGTGGTCAGAACTTGAGGAAGTACCTTCACTGCTGTCGGCAGGAAAACATCACCCAGCGCCCCAGGGAAGGTCAGGTGCTCGGCTGCCTTGGAGGTGGCAGGAACAGAGGACCGGGCCTTGAGGGAACAGGAAGGCATCACAAAGCCAGGGCGGACGGGGCGGGGGGGTCCTCAGGGACTGACGGGCTCTTCCTGGCAATGGAGGAAGTAGCTAAGGTCTCAGACAAGTGTGGCACTGTGGCGAGGCCCCGATAAGCTGGGAGGGCTCAGACCATACCCACCACGTGGAGGGCAGGTGTGGGCATCCCCGGAATGAAGCCAGCTGGGCGAGGAGGCCTGCACTGTAGCCTGACTCCTCTGCCAGCGCCCAGGAGCCTCAGCTGCCGGCCCCCCCGGTGGCCCCCCAGTCGGCTCCAGCCCACAGCTCTCTCTGCACAGTGTCCAGCTCCAGGAGTACTTTGCTTTACAGACACAGCAAATGGGGAAGAAATGATCCAACCACGAAGGAGGTGTCTGGGAGCCTGGTGGGTGGCCATGGATGCCAGACCGCAGCCCTGGGTTCCGGTCCTGGCCCAGCCCAGTCCACTGTGGGGCCTGGGCTTCTGGGGGGCTCAGAATCTTGGTCTGTGGTGTGAGAAACCTGGAGAGGTGCTGGATCAGGCCACTTTGGCTTAAATTGGTGGTCAGTAGCATCCCATGGTGTGGGAGAGAACTGGTCAAGAGAGACAGCGGAGTTGGACTGCCCGAGAGGTGGTGAATTATCTCACTTGTGCCTGGGAACAGAGTCAAGGGCTCTGCAGAGCCTGGGTCACAGAGTCCATGCAGACTTCACACAAGGTCGCTACCAACACAAATGCAGATCGCCTGTGCCCCCTTGCCACTCACTTGCTAAGAAGCCGCGCGAGCCGTCAGTTTAGGGGTAGGATTTGGGCACCATCTGCTGATTGTGTTTTTGCAGCGGTGTTGTGGTCTGGACAAAGGCACCCTCTTTGAGAACGCTCCCCCGTCACTAAGGAGGCCATGCCTGGGGGGCCTTCCCCACTCAGAACACGGCCCTGGTCATCGCTTCATGGGAAGGCATCATCATGCCATCTGCACTGCGGGTGGCTGTGTGTTCAGAGGTGCCCAAGTCCCGCGGAAAGCCAGCTCTCCCAGCTCTCCCACTGGGTGCTGCGAGCTTGACCCCTGGGTTGAAGCCCTGCTTGGCCACTGGCTGTTTGTACACCCTTGGGAAGAACAATTCATTCCCACCAGGATTCACCTCTCACAGAAATGCCTTCATCTAAACAGGGAACAGCTGGGTGAGAGGTTGGCCACACAGGGTCTCGGGCAGCAGGTCAAGGTTGCCCCAGACAGCTCCAAGCTGGCAGCAGTAGCCGGAGGAGTGGGCCTGGGCGCAGCAGCAGAGCGTGGTGCAGAGCCGGGGCGGTGCACCTGCTGGGAGATGCGGCCCTGCTCCCGTCTCGGAGCACAGCGAAGTGCAGAGGCCCAGGCTTGGGGAATTCTGTCCCCTGCAAGGATGCCACTCCCACAAAGTCCCTTTCCTGCCTTGTCCCCATCCTCCCCACCCTGGCCGATCCCCCTTGATGGTCTGCCGGCTCTGAGCCCCTTCACCGACACCGGGATTTTTGGAGAAATGCCTCTGCCCCACACAGTATATCAACACCCGATACGGGAGCGATTTAACTTCTTAATTTACAGCATGCAGCAGCAACATTTTCAAACTGGTCATAAAACATCCCCTTCCTCCCCTAAGCCGGGGTCTCGGGATTCCACACTGGGAATTCTACAACCGGCTCAGGAGGCCGGGGGTGGTTTATGGGGTACCTCTAAGGAAACGGTGTTATTACAGCAAAAGTTAGGTGACAGGAGAAATGAAGATGGCGGTGTTTAAACCCCAAAACTCTGGACAGAGAAATATCCCTGTCCTCCTCTATCTGCCGGACAAGCAGAGTTATTAGTACTGCTGTTGTTTTATGGCCTTTTTCATAGGAAATATATGGCATTGTGAGTACCGAGAGCGAGAGTATAATTATATATGACCGCACAGAGACTCGGCCACCAGCACCCACCAGGCAGAGACGCAGGCAGGCTGAGGTTGCTCTTCGGCTGGGGTCTTCAAGCTCAAGGCCAAGGGGGCAGCAGAGGCGCAGCGACCTGGTCTAAGTTCATGGCCGCCTGGAAATGGGCTTTGGAGCCCAGCCACAATGGTGCTTGTGTGCAGGTGTCACTCACTGTGCAGAGAGGGGAGTGACGCTGGCAGGAGTGCGGCAAGACAGGCCAGGCCAGCCAGCTCCATCCTGCTCCAGGGGCTTCCCAGGAGGGCCCCTGCTCCCAGCAGCCGCCTCTGCCTGCCTGCTGGGGGCCTGAGTGTGGCCTCTCCACCACCCTGGAGGCCTGGGTGCTGCCCACTCACCTTCACAACGCCTTGTGCGGTAGACTCAGTCATCTCATTCCCAGACGAGGACGTAGAGCTCGGAGGCTGTGTGACGGTACCAAGGCCGCAGAGCCGTGAGCCATGGAGGAGCTGCGAGTCCCACCCACACCGGCCAGTCCCCAAGCGGGGAGCCCCGTCAGCTGTCCCCTGCAGACCTGCAGTCGCAAGAAGAGCATCCCAGACCCTCGACTTCAGTCTTTGAGCCATTTCCTAGGGCAGGCGTGGCCTCAACACCCCCCCCCCCACACACAGCCAGGGGCCAGCCCCACCCAGCCAGGCAGGCAGCCAGTGCCCCAGCCACAGACTTGGCGTGCTGCTCACCACAGGGGTCCACTGGTGCACCGGGCAGGGCAGGAAAGGAAGCCAAGCAGACTCAGCCCCTCACTGTGGGAAGCCCCTTGCCCACCCCCCGGCCCGATCAGAACAAGGAGACGCAGCCAGGAGTGGAGGCTTTGCTGGATCCGCCGACCGGAGGGCATTTCCCCAGCTCCTTTTGTTGCTAAAGAAGCCGGGAAGAACAGTAAATGAGGGCTGAAAGCCTTGCTTGTCTGTGAGGACGACTGAATAATGAGTATTGTGAAGAACAAAGAGTTCACCCAGGACGGGGCCGGTGGTGAGGGCTGGCCCTCGAGCCCTCTGCCCACGTGAACCTCTGCCATCAGCTCTGCGGGGGCAGGCACAGGGCACGTGTGAGGTCGAGCTGTTTGGGACATCCAAGCTGGGGCAGACGTGTGTGGCAAGGAGGGACTGGGCAACCTGCGGCAGCCGAGGCTGGGAGTTTGGGGTTATGGGCTCAGGCTGACCCCAAGAGCCAGAGCTGGACTTTCAGATCCTGGGTTCCACTGGGGAGAGGTTTAGCCCAGCGGCATGGGCGCCCACCTGCCCTGTGTGCCTCGTCCTTGTAGAATGAGAGGCAGCGCATGGCCATCCCACCCGCAGACACCTATCGCCGGGTCCCAGGGAAGCACCCACGGCGGAGGGGGCTATGGAGAAAGCCATCCCTGTGGGGGTGACCTCTCCGTGTGTGCTGAGACACCTGCCTGTCCACTCGTGGAGACTGGAGAAGGCGCCCCGAGAAGGGGCGGGGGGCATTGAGGAAGGGGCAGCATCTTCAACCTGACACGCCTCTGGCTGCCGAAGGCAGTGCCTGTCCAGAATCAGAGTTCAAGCCAATGCATGTGCTTTGGGAGCCCAGCCCCGGCACAAGAGGTGTCAGAGGTAGTGTGCCGTGGCCGTCACCGTGGCCTTGCCATTCCACCCTTCACTGTGTGTTGAGAGTGACTTGCCGACTCGTGGCCAGTTGGCTACGAGGGACGCAGCCGCACCTGCACGCTTCTCACTTCAGCTGCCGAAGTGGACTTCTGTGTACTGTGGGGGCGAACCTGTCTGCGCAGACGGCCTTGAGAAGCCAATGGGCAGGTTCCCAGCTGGTCCACTGCAGATGATCACGCGGTCACTCCCTGTGGAGTGACCTCCGTGCTGGGCCTACAGCGCAGGAGCAGGGCACTGCTCTCCTCGGGTGCTGGACCAGTCCTGTGCCCTCCACCTCCAGGCGGGGAGGCGGGTCAACCACGTTGATTGGCATGCTCATGCAGAAGTCATCACTGGTTTCCCTGTGGGACCTCCTCCACGTGTGTAATCACACGGGCTTCAGGAGTCCCGTGTGGCTGAGCCAGCCAAGGACAGGAGTCGCCTTCCGCTTCCCAGCTGCACCTGAGCCTGGGATGCCCGATGACCACAGAGCTGCAGGGCGAATACAGCAGGTCCTGCCCCCAAACCCACAGAAGCCTGGGCCCTCCTGACGGAAGAGGAGCCCCCTCCCCCACCAGCCTCGCCCGGCCAGCTGCGCGCTCGCCCCAAGGCGTCCTGCTCCCTCGAAGCCGCCCGCCACCATTCTGCCTAATTATTATTGTGTGCGGCTTTTCTCAGCAGAAGGACAGAAGATTAGGGCAAGAGAAAAGAACACTGAAACCTCTATAATGAAATTTTAAAATCACAGAGCTCCTGCTGTTAATATTTTCCCAGCCTCCAAAAGCATCAAATATTGTTTTATCCCGCAACGAAGCGCGTAGGCCTCTCTGTGTTACAATATTTGGACACGTCAACTCAGAGCTGAGCCCGAAGATAAGAGCTACGGCAGCCGAGTGCGGCGGCCTCACCGCCAGGCCCTACAGAGTTAATTGGTCACTTTGTCCAGCTGAGCCATAGGGGTTCCGGGCCGTTCCAGTCATTAGAAGCTGCCAGAGTCTCCGCCGCTTTGAATCCGCGGGTACCTCCTGCTCTGCGCTGCTTTTCAGCACCGGCCTGCCCAGCATCCGTGCCACTGACGGGAAGCTTCCGGTCCTTTGATGAGGGCTCTGGATAATTTAATCAAGTTCCTTTCGTCCTCTCCACGAAGTGAGTGCTCAGCTCACTTTGGGGAAGCGCTGGGCTCAGGCACATTCCAGTGCTTAACAAGCACCACGGGGTGTTTATCTCAATTAACGCATTAAGAGCGCCACGGAAAGTGCGGGGAGATCTGACCCCAACTCCCTCCAGCAGGGTCCTGGTGCAGAAGATGCTGACCCAGCAACCCCAAACGCAGCCTCTGAGCCCACCGCTCCTCCGGTTCAGTCGGCTTCACCTGATGCCTGGCTGGTGACCACACGCACGCCCGTCACGCACTGCACTGCGTGAAGGAACTGAGAGGCTGCTGGGGTGGAGGAAGGGGAACCAGAAGTCAGGCCGAGCAGGGTCCCCGCAGGCAGCCCTGGGGCCGGGGCCACGTGAGGCCCGCAGCAGGGGGTGGGTCCACGTGGTGGACGGAGGCCCGCGTGTCTGGCCCCGTCAGTGCTGTGGCCGAGGGGACTTGCGTGCCTCTCCCCACGGCATGCCAGCAGCTATCCTGCTTCTGCTTAGCAATCAAGACACACGACTCTCGTCTCGGGGTCTCCTGGCACAGCAGCCCACTGGTGACCCGGGGCTGCTGCATAAGAAGGGAGATTTCTGTTTCTAAGCCCACAGGCCAGGCCTCTGCGGCAGGCAGCGGTGTCTTCCTGTACAACAGACTGCGTAGACGACACACACAGGACTGGCCTGGGGTGGGCCCTGGGCCCCTGGAGACTGGCTTGCAGGTGGCAGCTTTACAAAGACAATGTGCAGCGTACAGCTAAGGAAAACCACACCCAGGCCCACAGCGCCGGCAAGGGCACACCCTTCCTGGTGTCGGCGTCTGACAGGTGCCCTGTGCTGTCCCCAGGGGTGAGTCCCGGGCATACCTGTTCCAGTGTCAGCTGAGCCGAGAGGTATTCATTCCCTGTGGCCACACCGGCTCTGCTTGCTGGGGTGGACGTCGGGCAGGGCACTCCAGAAGGTGTGCAGACCACGGCCTCGCCCCGGGGTGGCCTCGGCACCTGTGGTGCTCGGGGTCAACACTGTGAGCGGAGTGACTGCCGCTCCCTGAGTGCCCCAGAAGTGCGCAGCCCCAGAGGACGCGCAGGCTGAGAAGCGGGGGGAGGGTGGAGGGAGACAGGCTCCCAGAGGAAGGGACCAAGCAGAGGTGGCACCACAGGGCAGGAAGGCAAGAGAGGACTCGGTTCCCCAGGGGACGGAACAGAGCAGTGGCAGCAGCCAGGCCCGGCAGGCCTCAGAGCCAAGCCCCGGACTGGGATGCGTGACGTGTCTGGAACCAAAGGAAGACACAAGTGCCAACCCCACCACCAAGGCCAGGCTGGGGCTCTCCCTTTAGAATCCATGATCCACCTCGCTGCAGAGCTGTGCCTGCTGGGCGTGTCACGTGGAGACAGTGATGGCGGCGGTGCCCGTGGCCACACCTCGCCAGAGCCCACAGGCTCGGCCAGACCCCGTGCTCAGCCCTGCACGCCCTGGGCGTTGCTGTCCTTGCTGCTAATGTCGTGGCAGCCCCCAGCCTCCCAGCACAGCCCGCACCCCGGCCTCCGCTCGGGGGGCCTCTGCTCATCTGACTGTCCTTGGGAAGCTCTGGCTTTACTCTCTGAACCCGCTGCCATGGGCAGCTGCGCTAACCAGTGTTCTGAGTCACACGCATCAGGAGGCCCAGCCGCGGGAGGGCACACCCCGCCTCTTAGCTCTGAGTCGGGAGGAGAGACGCCAACCCTCCCAGCAAGCCCTCGGCACCCGCAGCCGGGGCCTCCTCCGTGCAGGCGCGGCCACAGCGCCCGCTCCCCAAAGGGTGAGGACGACGACCTCACGGTGTGAGCACAGCGACAGGCACTCACCCGCTCTCGCCCGTGCTGGGCACCTGTCTGGCTCCCACCACACCCGAGGCCGCAGGTGCTGAGCCAGGCCAGGGTTCAAGACTGCCGTGGGTGGGAGGAGCCACAGGTGATGGGCTGGGTGTCAGGGAGGGAAGGACTGTGCAGGTCACCTGGATGCAGGTGGAAGCTGGGCAGGGGGCTGGACTGGGATGCAGAGTGGGGCCTGAAGTCCTAGATCCTCCCTCGCACCCGCCAGCCCCAGCCTGTCTTCTGGTCTGGATTGGAATGCTGCTTCCTCCAGGAAGTCTTCCAAGGCCAGGCTGATGTTCGCCCCTCAGAGCATCTGTCCAGCAGGGCTTTTGCTTCCTGGTCTGCCCCACTCTCCACAAGACGGTCAGCTCATGCCCCGTGTCCCTCTCTCTCCCATGCCCTTGGCCCTGGCAGGTGCTCAGAACATGTGACGAATGACGAAACAAAGTCACACCCTGGTCTGTGGTCCAGCATGTTCTTCTACACATTCCTGTCTCATGGGTCTGCCTCTGCACACGGGGCTTCAAGCCTGCCCGTCCTCACTGTGCCCACGCCCCCAGGCCACCTTCTTGCTGCAAACGCAGGTCTCTCATCCAGCAACTGCTCTGGGCAGAGGAGCAAGGCTCCACCCGTTGGCTGCCAGGTGCCCAGAGGTCAGAGGTCCTTGGTGAAGTCCCAGGTTCTCCCTAGGCCTGCAGGTCACCAGGGTGCTAACTGGGAGCCAGCAGTCGGCCTGTCCACCCTCTCTGCGTGTGCCTGAGGCCCTCGCGGCTCTGGAAGGCGTGTCTGGCTCAGGTGAGTGACGTCACCCTCCGGTGAGAAGTCGAGCTCCTTGGGGATGCTCCGAGTAAACGGAAGATAAGGAAAAGCGTCACGGGACAGCCTTCGCGCTGGGATCACCTGCCTGGGGTCCAGGACAAACCCGTGTGCCCAGGAGCCCCTCACCCCCCCGGGGAGCCCCCTCCAGCATCTCTCAGTCCTCCTGCCCCCGGCTCTAGTGCCCAGCCCCCTCTCTGTGTCCCAACCCCTTAGGTCTTGGCCACTCCCGGGCATCTCTGGCCAGGTCACGAGCGCCCAGCCCTCTGACTGCGCCTCCTCCCTCTGTCTACCTCCAGAAGCAAAGACCAAGCAGGAGGGCCCACGAGCCCAGTGGCTGTGTGCAGCTGTAGCGACAGCAAACCCATGGTGCTGGTGACCATCACCCAGGAGTTTCAGTGTCTGCAGTACAGAGGGAGGCAGCCCAGGGCGGGCTGGACCGTTTCACGGGGCTATCGGGGCCCGCGTTCTGTTTACCTTTCTAATGTCATCCTCAGCCTTCGGCTTTCACCTCCAAGCTCACCTCATGGCCCCAGGTGGCTGCCTGCATGCCAACCTTCATGTTCACTTTCCATCCAGAAGGAAGAGGGGGAGCAGAAGGGACACGCGTCCCTGAGGTCGGCTGTCCGTCACGGCACTTCTGCTTGCATTTCATCAGCCGAAGCAAAGCCGCTCCCGACTGCAAAGGACCTAGGACACTGCCTTGTACCTGGGCACACTGCCCCGCACCCCCGCATAAAGGCTGGGTTCATCACCGGAGAGGAGGGGCCGATGGGTACTGAATGGCATTTAGCTCTCTGCGGGGCATTCGTCCGAGATCACACCCAGGGAGTGAAGCTGGCTAAGTTCATCTGAGGCCCAAGTGCCTGTGGGTAGCCCCTATATGAAGTACCCATGGGCCTTGCTGCTATGCCTCAGGGAAGGAACCGACCCAGGTCTGCAGGGGCCACCCTCTGTGTGGACCTGGCCATTTGCCAGGGCCACCACCCCTCTGGTCAGCCTGTGACGCCAGCAACGCCGACAAGGGGAAGAACACTCCTGACCTGACAGGAGCCACCGCACACCTGCGGGCTTGGGCCCTCCGTGTCTGCTGTTGAAAGAATCCTCCCCTCTGAGTGGGCAGAGGTGGGCACACCGGGGCTCCAGAGGTCAGCTGCCCCAGGGCCAGGGTGAGAGCAGGGCCTGGGTCCCTGTGCTTCTGCCCTGAGGCCCTCTCCTTCTGCATCAAGCTCTGGCCTTCTGGAAGGTTCCATCTCCGGCCCTGGAGAGCTCCAGTGAGGCTGGTAGATCCAGTGGGGACTTGGGGAGTCTGTTCTGCCACCCGCCCCTCCCCTTGGGTGCTCCCCTTGAATTGGCCTGCGGTCCTGCGCTGGGGCTTCGATGTCCTATGAAGCATCTTTTTAAAAAAGATGTGTTTATTTGAAAGGCAGAAAAGAGAAAAAGAGAGAACTCTCTACCTGCTGGTTCACTCCCGAGGTGACCATGACAACTGGGGCTGGGCTGGGCCAAACCAGGAGCCAGGAATTCCATCTGAGTCTCCCATGTGAGTGGCAGGGTTCAAGCACTTGGGCCATCTTCTGCTGCTTTCCCAGGTGCACTAGCAGGGAGCTGGCTCGGAAGTGGAGCAGCTGGGACTCGAACCGCTGCCCTGTTATGTAATTCTGGTATTGCAGGCAGTGACTTAGCTCTTTGTGCCACAGTCCCGGGCCCCTAAGATGCGTCTTGATGGGTTTGTGCATCGGAATTGGACTCCCAAGTTTCTCATCTCTGCGTCTTCCTGAGAAGGAGAAGCTGATTTTCTGGGTAACTGGAGTTTCTGGGTAACCACGGAAACCTAAAGAAATCCACAGCCATGGAAAAGTCTGCAAGACGTAGCTGATGCCTGCCTGCGAGGAGTGACATGATCAAGCAGCGTGGACATCCTTCGCCCTCTCCGTCAGGACAGGCCGTCATTACGGACATCAATTCCGGGGCCGAGCGCGGGTTGCAGGCTCTCTCAGGAGCTGCTGGCTTGTGCAGGGCCCTTTGTTCCTGCTCAGAACGGCCCCATTTGTTTGGTGTTTCCAATTCCTCTGACTTTTCTTCTTCGTGTTGTTAGTTTGTCTTGTGCCTCCCTCCATGAATGGTCACGGAATCTCCATGCTGTCACTGGCTCCCGATTCCCCTGGTTGGTCACTGTTTCCCACCATCGTGCGGCCACGGCGTGAGCGCGCCCGCAGGCCCCTCTCTCGTGTAGAACGCGAGGGCCCCGCGCCACGTTCCTGCCCAGAGGCCCCCGGGTCTGCTGCCTCTCTGGGTGGAGCTGTGCTCCACACGAGTATGGGGGCTCCGGGACCCAGGAGCCATAGGAGCACAGGAGCCCACACGGTGGGCGACCCTCAGACCCGGACTTGTTCCTGCTGCCCAGTGACCGGTGGCTCCTCGGTGGACTGCATCAAAGAGCAACCACGAGGCGAAGGTGCCACAGAGCGAGCAGCCTGCCACACAGCGACTCTGCCGTCCGCCACAGCCCAGCGCGTCCCAGGTCTCAGGTCCAGGACGGGCGGCAGCGGAGAGTTGTGCAAAGCACAGCCTTGGCTGCCTGTACTCCCTGGCATGGATCCCCGTGGCCTCTGAGGAAACAAAAGGGAAGATAAAAGTGAATCCCAGCTTCTTGGAATTCTGGGGGAGTCACTGATCCACAAAACAATAGCAATTTGCAATTTTCCTTTGAAGCACATGAACATGCCACAATCCATTAACGTGTTGGTTAAACACAGCAAATGCAAATCATGTTAATGATCATATTTGCGAAATAAATTCCCTTTACATTCAATAAATGCAATGGGTGTTGAGTTCTTTGGAAGGCTTGAGACTCGCGTTCTACCTGCCCTCAAAAACAGATCACAGGAAAGGGATCCTAAGACACGGGTTCATTGTTTAATTCCTCTGACATTTGCATGGGCGTGAGATGGTCCAGCCTTTAGACCTTGACCGCGATGACCGCCCAGTGAAGCTCTCTTGCCTGCATTCTGGTCTGCAGGGGCCCAGCGGAGCCTGTTAAGGGGCCAAGGCACTGCCTTTAAGCCACGCTTGACTGCAGAGACCACAGAGTCTGTTGGTGGAGGAGACAAGGGTGCAGGCTCTGGGGCTGCCCTGGGCCCTCTGCAGGGCACCCCCAGGCGGTGGGAACTTGAGCCACAACACCCAAGCCCGCTCCACCACCTGCATTTCCCATGACCCCAGAAGCGTACACACGTGCATGGGCCGACACCTGTCCTGCTCCGTTTCCCCTGCAGGTGAACAAGTAAAGGAGAAGCATACAGGGTCCCCATCAGACCCTCCCCACTCCACCCCCGACAGCGTCCAATCACCACTGCCCCCCCCCCCGACAACGTCCAATCACCACCGCGTGATTCTTCTCGTCCGTGGCCCAGAGAAACCAAGCCAGGAGTCTGAATAACTACGTAACAAGACGGTGGGAAGCAGCTTCGTGGATTTGAGGGACACTGGCACAGCTTTCCCGGGCAGCAAACTGGGCCGTGGCCTCCTGAGAGCCAGGCCGACCACTGGCAGACACCCACAGGTGATCCTACAGGATGGCGTCCAGAAACCAGGTCCGACCACCAAAAACGAAAGAGAACAGAGGAGTTGTCGGTTCCTGGAGATGTCGGCTACGGGAGAACAGCATAGTGCAAATCGCGGAGTGTGATGAGGTTGAGCCACCACAGGGATGGGGCCCTCGCAGGGAGCAGCTCTTGGTAGGACAGGGGCCGGGAGACCACGGAGCAGGTGCGCCTGTGTCCTGGAACAGGAGAGACACGTTTACCCTCACTGGAGGTTTAGCTCTGGAAAACGAGGCATGAAACATGTTTACGGCACGGGAGAGGTAGGGCCATTACCACCAGTGCGTGAGCTTGCTTGTGCTAAGTTCTCTCTTCCTTGGATAAATCATCTTCAATTAAATATTAAAGATTAATAAATATAATACCCTTAATAAATGACACGCACTAATTTAATTAAAAATAGATGGTGGGTTTTACAATTGGGGCATTATCGTGATGATATAGAACGGACTTGTTATGGTAAAAGTGTGCAGTCCTGAAAATGCACGCTCTGTGCACGCTTCACCCTTATTGTGGCTCATTAAAATTTTAAAAATAGCTATTTTAATTGTCAAGCATTTGACACACTGCTATAAAAACTTGACACTTAAGTTTCAATTTTACAATATGCATTTTAATGACTCCTTTCAGTGCCTGTTTGGTTATCCATAATCCAGTTTTTGTTGAAAAAAATTAAAATGTCATTTTCCAATAGTTTTTTAAGAGAGCAGAGTGGAGCTGGCTCCAGGGCTGCAGGAAAACATGCTTAAATCTTTACAAATAAATACGAAAATGAGAACTGGATTTTCTTTGCAGCGCCGTCTGCTTGTTGATTTCAAAGCCTTCGGGGCTAACGGAAGATACTCATGGGGGCTCCAGCTAGTCTGACGGCGGGGGCCGTCAGAGGCTTTTAGCACCAGCTTTTGAAAGGCTTCCCCATTTTCTGCACTTGGGATGTCAGACAAGGTGACAGATGTGAGTCACAGCGGCCACCGCGTGCACGCCTTCTATTAGGACAGAAGACTCACAAGTGCGACACAGAGTGGCGCCCTGGAAATGGAAACGCCGCCTGCCCGTCGTCGTGCGGGAAAGCAGTGCGAGTCCTTGCGGGCACTGAGGTCTCCTTGGCAGGCTCTGCCAGGGACCCCACCGAAGGCAGGGCTCTCCTGATGCCCAGCGGGGCGGGATGTGGCTCCCTGAGATCTCACCTGCAAACGGCGGCCAGTCCAAGAGTGGCCTCGGGTTAGAAAAACACGGCTCCGATGAGACACAAAGAGGAGGGACAACTGTGATGATCCCAACGGTGCTTTGAGTGGCAGCTGCCAGGCACCAGGCTACGTGGGCTGCTTTGGCTCCCCGGCCTCACAGCAGCTCCAGAAAGCGAGTCCCCACACCCCACCTCTGTGGATGGCAACATCGTGGCTCAGAGGGACCGAGGGAGTGACTCAGCCAACGACACACAGCTGCTACACAGCAGACTCTGGGGGCAGCTGGACCCTCTGAGGACCCCCGGCAGCTACAGCCCAGGGCACCTTCTCTGAGAAGAGGCCTTGGTGACGTCACAGGCTGGTGTGTGGAGGCTCACTTTGGGCTCTCAAGAATTCCCTTAGCACCCCTCTGTACACAGCCTGCAGATCGGGGCTGCCCTGTGCTGTCTGGAGACCCTGGGGGCACAGTGCAGCGGCTGCTCCCTACTTTCCGCATTGAGGGGGTCTTCGTTCCACATCATCGCAGTCAGGATGGAAGGGCCCCGACAGCAACTTGCTGCGTTCTTGGCAGAGCGGGAAGCAGACCTCCCCTGTGTGGTCCAGCCTGGCCCTGCTTCTCCTGCTGTGCACTGAGAGACTGCAGCCTTGTACTGAACGCCCCAGAACGCCTGCAGGAGAGCCAGCACTGGCCTCCGGGCAAGGAGCCGGCCCCACTCCACATCAAAGACACAGAAGACCCTCCCAGCCTTGCCATGCTATTCTGGGCCATGCAGCTGGTCAGTGCACTGACAAGGTCAACCCTCCATCCTGCCCCAGCCTCCAAGGATCCAGGGGACCAGGGAAGAATGCTCAAGAATGAAGCCGAGGGAAGTGTCCAGGGAAGATACGTAGGTGATAGATAGATGATAGGATGATGGGTGGACAAGTGGATGGGTGGATGGAGTGGATTGGCAAATAGGGAATAGGTAGATAAAATGGATGGATAGATAGATAGATAGATAGATAGATAGATAGATAGATAGAATAATGGATGGATGAATGGAAAGGATTGGTAGATTGGTACTAGGTAGATAAAATGGATAATAGTCAGATAATAAGTAGATGATAGATAAATAGATAATAAGATGATGGATGGATGGACAGATGCAATGGACTGATAGATAGGTACTAGGTAGATAAAATGGATAGTCAGATAATAAGTAGATAGATAGAATAGATAATAGGATAATGGATGGATGAATTGAATGGATTGGTAGATAAGTACTAGATAGATAAAATGGATAGTAATTAGAAAATAAGTAGACGATAGATAAATAGATAATAGGATGATGGATGGATGAATGGATGAATGCAATAGTACATGGGTACTAGGTAGATAAAATGGATGTATAGCTAGATAATAAGTAGATGATAGATATTCATACATTAGAACATACTGCAATGTTATGTGTAATACAACATTTACTATTACATGATGTAACTTCTGTATTTCTGAAATACATGGTCCTACTCTTGTGTGCTTGTGCGTGCATGTGTGTGTGAAATCCCCACTTGCTCCCTGTAATGTTGCCCTCACCCAGATGCATAGGATGAAGTCTTAACCTTTCCTGGAAGTAGGTTCTCTTTAGATGGAATCCAGTCAAGACCTGCAGTGGGCCCCATGCGGCGTGACTGTGTCTTCACAAGCAGAGGAACTTGGACGGAGCCACACCCACGGGAAGACGCCGTGTGTGTGCAGACGGCCACTTGCACGACACCGAGGGCCTGGGGAGACCGCTTCCCTCACAGCTGCAGAGGGACTTCTGGTCCCTGCCCACGTCTGGAGCTCGGATTCCGGCCTCTGGGCTGTGAGACAATCTGGGTTTACGCCACCATCTCCAGGCTGTCCCTGCAGCCCCGGTGAGCACTCCCACCAGACAGAAGGAATGCAAAGGCAGGACAAGCCTCTCCTCCTTGGAATCACCGGATCCCTAAGGCGTAAGCCAGTGCCTGGCACATGAAAGATGAGCCAGTGTGCTGAGTGAGGGAGTGGAGTCCCAGGTCGTGAAGCCAGAGCCTGGCACGTGAAAGATGAGCCAGTGTGCTGAGTGAGGGAGTGGAGTCCCAGGTCGTGAAGCCAGAGCCTGGCACGTGAAAGATGAGCCAGTGTGCTGAGTGAGGGAGTGGAATCCCAGGTCGTGAAGCCAGAGCCTGGCACGTGAAAGATGAGCCAGTGTGCTGAATGAGGGAGTGGAGTCCCAGGTAGTGAAGCCAGAGCCTGGCACGTGAAAGATGAGCCAGTGTGCTGAGTGAGGGAGTGGAGTCCCAGGTCGTGAAGCCAGAGGCAGCCGTCCCTTTCCAAAGGGTCAGGCAAGATGCTCCAGGAAGCTGATGCGCACCCAGCGAGCCTTGTCAATCCCACGCCTGCAGCAGCGAGGTGGATTCTGCTGTCCTAGGCCTCACGCCTACTCTTTCCCCAGGTCCCCAGACACCTGTTGGGGTTGGGAGGGCCAGTAGCTCCCGGGTTGGGCTGGAAGCTGTCTTGTAAGTCTGCAGTCCAGCTGTCCCTAAGAGGTGGACGCTACAGCAGCACCAGCCCTCAACAGCGACAGCAAGGTGAGTGTAATTCTTCAGCACTTCCTGTGCACCAGGGGCCTGTGCTGAGTGCTACACACGGGTCTTCCCTTTTAGTAATTAACAGTAAGCCCGAAGAGAAACAGCCAGCCATCCTTGCCCTCGTCTTTCCACAGGTGGCAAAAATGATGCTGAGAGTGGTGAACTTGCCCATGCATTGCTAGGTTAGGGAGCAGACAGGGGCCAGGCAGACCCCCACCCCAGGGGTTTGGACACCAAGGCTGGTGCAGGGCATTGAAACCCACTCGCTGCCCATGCTCAGTGTCCAGCCAGGCTGACTAAGGCACCCAGGTTGACCTTGCCTAGGCCAATCAGCCCCAGAGAGCCAAACTGCACCACCGCGGCCTGCAGCTACACCCAGGTAAGCAGGTTAGTTGGAGAAAAGGCTCTCCCGGCCCCGTGTATCCACATCATTTCTGGAAGACAACCTTGAGGCCACACTGGTTTGTGACAAGGAACATAAAAGTCTGTTCTCAGTAGCTCACCTTGGTTGGAGCTGGGCTCAGCTGAGGACGGTGAGGCGGCTCCAGGTGCTGCTCCTGGGAGCGGGTGTCTGAGGCACCCTGGTGCACAGGCCACTCTCACTTTCTCCCGTGGATGTGAGGACACAGACCAAGTAAAGAAGGAAGCGCTGGCCATGGGCACAATCCCTACAGGGCTGAGGCTGCGGCAGTCACTCTGATGGCCTGCAAGAGCCATCTCCAGTGCAGGTCCAGGCTTTGCCAGGCTCCAGAAACTCCTGGACTTGCTTGATCTCCCCTAACACCAACGCATCTTTAATATCTCCAGGGATTTTTTAAATTAATTAATTAATTAATTTTTTAAGGAATACAAATTTCATAAGTACAGATTTAGGAATATAGTTATTCTTACCACCATATCTGCCCTCCCACTCCCACTCCCACTCCTCCTCATCCTCCCTCTCTCCTTCCCAGTCCCATTCTCCATTAAGATTCATTTTCAATTAACTTTGTACACAGAAGACCAACTCTATACTAAGTAAAGATTTCAACAATTTGCGCACGCGCAAACACACACAGAGAACTAGTTTTGCAGTTAACTCTAATACAGCTCATTAAGGACAGAGGTCCTGCATGGGAAGTTAGTGCACAGTGACTCCTGTTGTTAATTTAACAATTGACACTCTTATGTATGACGTCAGTGATCACCTGAGGCTCTTGACATGAGCTGCCAATGCTATGAAAGCCTTTTGAGTCCACAAACTCCACCAGAATTTAGACAGGGCCATAAGTTCTCTCCTCCCTTCAGAGAAAAGTACATCCTTTGATGGCTACTTCTTTTCACTGGTGTCTCTCTCACAGAGATACTTCAGGTAGATCATTTTTTGCCATAGTGTCTTGGCTTTTCATGCCTGAAATGCTCTCATAGGCCTTTCAGCCAGAGTACAAAGATTTAAGGGCTGATTCTGAGGTCAGAGTGTTACTTAAAGCGATTGTCATTCTATGAGTCTGCTGTGTGAACTGTTTCCCATGTTGGAACATTCTCTCCTTTCTAATTCTATCTATCTTTTTAAATCTATATATTATTATTACCAGGCACTTGATTCTATTTATGATCACTTTAACACTTAATCATATCTATATGTTCACTTTAACACTTAATATGGCATTTTACCACCCAGCTTAATGGAACTTGGGGTTCCATGACAAGTTTTTAAACTGTACCCTTGGAAGTAAGTCTGTAGGAATATATGCAGAACTATACAGCTTTACAGTTACAAACTTCCTCTTCCCTCTCTTATTCTCACTCTTGTTTTTTTACTGAGATCCATCCTCAATCACCAGTGCTATACAATACAGTCCTGGAAGTTTTAGCCAGAGCCTTTAGGTAAGAAAAAAATCAAAAGGATACAAATGAGGAGAAAGTCAAACTATCTCTATTTGCAGATGACATGATTTTATATATAGGGGATCCAAAAGACTCCACCAAGAGACAACTGGAACTCATAGAAGAGTTTGGTGAATTATCAGGATATAAAATCAATACACGAAAATCAACAGCCTCTGTATACACAGACAATGCCAAGGCTGAGATTGAGCTTCAATCCCATTCACAACACCTAAAAAAAAAAACAATTATCTTTGAATATATTTAATAAAGGATGTCAAAGATCTCTACAATGAGAATTATAAAACATTAAAGAAAGAAATAGAAGAAGATACAAAAAAATGGAAAAATCTTCCATGTTCATGGATTGGAAGAATCAATATCATCAAAATGTCCATTCTCCCAAAAGCAGTTTATAGATTCAGTGTGATACCAATCAAAATACCAAAGACATTCTTCTCGGATCAGGAAAAAAATGATGCTGAAATTCACATGGAGGCACAGGAGAACTCAAATAGCTAAAACAATCTTGTACAACAAAAACAAAGCCAGGGGCATCACAATACCAGATTTCAAGACATACTACAGGGCAGTTATAATCAAAAGAGCCTTCTACAAAAACAGACAAATAGACCAATGGAACAGAATAGAAATGCCAGAAATCAGTCAAGCATCTACAACCAACTTATATTTGATCAAGGAGCTAAAACTAATCCTTGAAACAAGGACAGTGACTCCAACAAATGGTGCTGGGAAAACTGGATTTCCACGTGCAGAAGTATGAAGCAAGACCCCTACCTTACACCTTACACAGAAATCCATTCAACATAGATTAAAGATCTACATCTATGACACAATGCCAGGTTTTTATTAGAAGCATCAACAAATGTGTCAAACATGACATTTTGCCCTACAGGTGCTAATGGCTTATAAAACACAACAGAACACGTAGAGAACCGAAGATCCCTGTCGTGTGTCGCTTCATTCCCACCTGCTCCTTCTGTTCAGAGACCACCAGCGTCCCATCCCAGAGAGGCACAGTGGTTATAGTTACCACAGGTGCACAGATCTGGCACAAGCACACCGACTCACGTATCTTCACTTTATGGATATGCCAACACAGCATGTGTATCCTGATGCAAAGTTTGTGTTTGACTCAACGTATTTTCCACCCTTTTACCGAGATCCACGCTGCTGGATCTATGTTCAGATTTTGTGAGATCTAACTTTACAGCTTTTCCTCCCGTCAGCTGGATCACCATTCCCATGCCGTGCTGGTGTGGGGCAGCTGGGCCCGCCGTCGACGTCCCCTCCATGCAGCTGTGGAGGCTCCTACCGCACCACGCCGTGCACGGTGGTTTCCTGCCTTACTCCCGGGCAGCGCTGGCACGCTGCAGGCACTGACCGTCCGAGGGGTGCTGTTCGTGTTTGCAGTGCCTGGATTTCTGTCGGAGTTTCTCCCCAGGTCTCTGAGTGCTACGTTTCCAGTCTGGGTCATCCTCTCCGACGGCTGGCCTGTTTCACTGTTGTGTTCTTCAGATCTTTCCTAAGTGACTTTGAAGCGTTGATGAAAGGTCTGGGGTGGTTGTCTGTTACCTGCATTTTCCCCGAGCCTTTTGGCCCTGCCCTTATTTACCCACGGCGGGTACCTCACCTGCCTGAAGCTCGTTCTCCTTCAGGAAACCCTTCTCTGGGCCCACGCTCTGAAGCTCCACTCCCGCGTTTTCTTCTAGAACTTAGGAGGGGGGCTTTTCAGAGGAGCTGGATTTTTATATGGCTTTGCCTTTTACACACACTTATCACAGAAACAAATTTACCTGGGGAGTGACTGTGTCCGTGTCTAAGGCAGAGTCGAATTTCATTTTGGCCTCCTGTGAGAACAGGCGGTCGCCACACCTCCATTTACTTCACAGTCCAGCCTCGCCTGGCTAACTCAGCGTCACCCCCGCACGTGGTGTCTCCACGCACACACTCTGGGGTCTCTGCACTGACCCCCGGGTTGTATCTCCCTGTTGACCCCCAAAACTTTATGAAAACTCCTAAAACCTGGGAGGCGAAGTCTTCCTACATTGCCTTCTCCAAAGTTATCCTTTTTCTTCATAAATATTAAGATTGGGTTATTAAATTCCACAACATATCACATTAGAAATTTACTAAGGATGTTTTGGGCGGACTTACTACCAGGTTTTCCATCCAGGTGCCTGGTGTATTTTGTTCAATTTTTATGTCTCCCTATAACTTTTATTATTTTCTTCATCAAAGCTAATGTTTCTTTTTCTCCCAGTTTTATCTCTTTTTTTTGGCTAAGCTTTAAAATTTTATTTATTTATTTATTTATTTATTTATTTTCACTCTACTTGAGAGGCAGAGAGACAAAGAGAAACAGACAGGCAGAGAGAGGTATCTTCCATCCTCGGGCTCACTTCCCAATGGCCGCAGGAGCCAGGGCTAGGCCAGGCAGGAGCCAGGAGACCAGAATCCAACCTGGGCTTCCCCCCTGGGTGGCAGGAACCCAACTCTCTGAGCCATCCCTGCCCCCTCCCAGGGTGCACATTAGCAGAAAGCTGGATCAGAGCTCAGGAGTCAGGAGTCAGGACTGGAACCAGGCACCTTCGTATGGGATGCCGGCAGCACAGGCAAGGACTTCACCTCCGCACCAAATGCCTGCCCCTTGCCAGGTGCTCAGAAAGTCTCCGTCGGAATTCATGAATTACTCCGACTCTGCTACCACGTTTTACTCACATTTTATAAACAGAGTAAGCTGCAAAGACCATGACCCGTCACTCCCAAGTGATCTGCACGGATTCCCAATGGCAGAAGACATTCCTCCGTGGGGCCACACTGCTGCTCCCGCAGCCAGTCAGTGAGCCTGCTTCCCTGTTCCGACACCGGCACACCTCTCTGTGTCCTCAGTGGCTGGCTTCCGCCAGTTCCCAGACCCAGCCCTGCGTCTTTCGTTGAGTTCAGGTTGATACAGGAAGTAACCCCATCATTCCTGTATCATCTCCATTGCTCATGGACACACGCGTCCCAGGTGTCTGCGTCAAGGCACACGCGTCCCAGGTGTCTGTGTCCACGCCCCCGCTGTTCGAGCCCTTGATATGAGATGAAACTTGGCTGACCAGAGCACTGCGGCCGAAGGGCTCAGCGAGAGACAAAACCCCAGACCACCCCACTCCCGAGGACACTAACCGCGCTGCTGGCCAGCAGGGGGCTTGCACATCTCGGCCCCGCGCAGGGCGTCTGCCTTCCTTGCAGGTGTGCGTCGATGGCGGGTGACTGTTAGAAGCCAGGTGGCTCCCCAGCCGCTCCTCCAAACACGCAGGTGCAGGACGATGCTTGCCTGATTCAATGGCGCCGACGGCTGCAAAGCGATACTTGCAGAGCTGCGGGTCTTTCTGCATTTACTGGTTGGCCCTCACTGGTACAGAAGAGCCTCCATCCTCACCCCACCTTTCCTTCCTCGACAGTCACTGTGGGCAGGCCACCAAGGGTTAGAATCCATGAAAGCCCTGGCTCCTGGCTCCGACCTGGCTCAGCCCCAGCCATTGCTGCCATCTGGGGAGTAAATCAGCAGATAGAAGTGTTCCTCTCTCTCTCTCTCTCTCTCTCTCTCTTTCTGTGTGTGTGTGAGTGTGCAATTCTTTCAAATAAAACAAGTAAACCTTTTTAAAAAGCTGAGCTGCAGTGCTTGCACTCCGCTCTCCGGCTGTAATTTGCACAGGGAGAGAGGGTTCACTCCCACACGAGGAGAGGGGTTCACTCCCACACGTGGAGAGAGGGGGTTCACTCCCACACACAGAGAGGGGTTCACTCCCACACGAGGAGAGGGGTTCACTCCCACACTCCCACACGCAGAGAGGGGTTCACTCCCACACGCGGAGAGGGGTTCACTCCCACACGCAGAGAGGAGGTTCACTCCCACACGCAGAGAGGGGGTTCACTCCCACAGGCAGAGAGGGGGTTCACTCCTAGCCCAGCCCCTGGAATTGCCGTCTCCCCTCTAATGGAGCAGCAGAGCCCAGCTTCCTGTCTGCTCGGCTCTCGGCACCGCCCTGTCTGTTCACCTACACAATCCGCTGCACTTACACCATCCCCAATCCGTCCACGACAGCCTACCCACTCGCGCCCAAACACTGCCCACTGGGCCCCACCTCCCAGCACCCCAACACCCCAGCAGAAGTGGGGGTGCTGCCCTTCTGAGCAGCCACTATCAGCCCCCACGGCCACCTCCAGCAGCCTCCTGGAGGGAGAGACTCAGATCTCTTCTCCAAGTCCCCGAACTTCGCTCCAGGACCCAGGACAGAGTTGGTGCAGGGCGGACGTTGGTCTCTCCTAACTTAGCCACCTTTACCCTTCCCTGCTGGTCTGACCCTGGCCAACTCCTAGGCTTCAGGGGTAGCCCCCACCCTGATCCCCCTAGCCCTGCTGTGGTCAGGTGCCTCTCCTCTGGGTGCAAAAGCACCCTGGGTTCTGCCCTTCCATCCCCCACTTCTGCCTTCAGAGCCCTGTGTTTACGAGCACTGAGTGCGTAGCGAGCGCGACCTCTCTCATCATCCCGTCAAGCCACGGCGGACGAGCGCGCATGTGATTTACACAGTGCACATCGAGAGGGAGCCTTCGGTCTCCGCTTGTTCGCCAGTGGACACCCCCGCATGTGACTCCGCCCACCTCTGTGTCTCTCAGGCACGGCTGATAAAATAGGCTGGCAGCTCCAGGGCCCAGGGCTTTGGAGCTGGGATGGACTAAGGACTGGTGCCCCACTGGCTAGGGGCGAATGAGGGGCCCAGGAGAGGACCGGACACTGTCACTCGTGTCCTAATAGCAGGCCTGCATCCACTGAGCCAGGGAAGTCAGGGTTAAGGCAGCCTCCACTGGCCGTTCAAGGGCAGCTCAGGCAAGGGCGGTGATCAGTAAAACCAGCTCCCGTCGGCACTTGCTCTCTTCCTGAAACACTGAGAAGGGGCGCATCACACTGAGAAGGTCCACGCACCAGAGAGGCCTTCACGCGCTGCACAGAAACACCGTCGTGCAAAAACCCGAGCCCAGATTTCAAAACTTCCCGGCGCCAAGACAAACTCGCCTCTTGAATCTCATTGTTTCTACAAACTCCTCATAAATATACAAGACGAAAAATGCCAGCTCCGTTAGATGCAGGTTTGGGATTCTGGGCGAGCCAGGGTGCAGGTGTACAAAACAACGCAACTTGTGCCTTTGAAGGTGTGTGAGATGACGCTGATGAGTGAGTCAATCGGACACCTGGCTCGGTGCAGTCGGCACAGGGGACTCGGGGCCGGCACTGCTAACTTTCAGAAGTTCTCGAAACAGCCGGAGCCCTGGGAGGACACTTAGTACAAAGATTCCTCTAGAACATGTGATGAGACCAAGATTTCCTGCCTTCCACAAACCGTGTCTCCGAGTGTTATCAAAACACAGCCGGCCCCTGCACATGCATTTTAAACACTGGTAATGCGCGTCACCGTCTGACAGCCTCCCCACGCTCTCTCCTGCCACCAGGGAAATTTCCACGCATTCGAATCCACTGGGCCAAGTGCGGCCTCCCACCCTGACAGCCCATTTAACTTGGTGATAAGTTAATCTCTGTGCTGCTTGATAGATTTCTGTCTTCTACCCAAAACAGAGGCTGTGAAAATGATGCAGGGACAAATCTGTAACACAGCGGCGCCCCCATCTGCGTCTCCCCGAGAGCTGGGGACGCGCGCCTCGCAGGGGTGAGGCTGCCGAGAGGGTGGCCTCCCTCTGCTGGCTCTCCCAGCTGCGACTCCAGCTGCGTTTATTCAACTGCTGAACAGTGATCAGCCTATATGTCGACATGTAATCAAATTTAACAAATTAAGGGGCTGGCATTGTGTAGTGGGGTTAAGCTGTCACCTGCATCCTATGTGGGTGTCTTTCCCTTCCCCACTCTCTGTGACTCTGCCTTTCAAATAAAGAATTCTTGAAAATAAATTTAAAAATAAAGAATTAGATGTTCTGGGGCTAGTGCTGTGGAGTTGCAGGTAAAGCCACCGCCTACAGTTTCGGCATCTCATATGGGCGCCATTTCGAGTCCCGGCTGCTCCACTTCCGATCCAGCTCTCTGCTATGGCCTGGGAAAGCAGTAGAAGATGGCCCAAGTCCTTGGGCCCCTGCACCCACGGGAGACCCAGAGGAAGCTCCTGGCTCCTGGCTTCAGATCTGCCCAGTTCCAGCCGTTGCAGCCAGTTGGGGAGTGCACCAGCGGATGGTTCACACACATACACTCTCTCTCTCTCTCTCTGCAACTCTGCCTTTCAAAGAAAGAAACCATGAAAAGAAGTTTAAGAATCAAAAATTACCGTTCATTCTATGCTGATGTGGTTCCTGCCGCCATGCCCAGAGGCGTCTCCTCAGCCTCTCATTCCCTGGGCCACAGCAGGGCCATCCCACGGCCGGGGGGGGGGGGGGGGGGGGGGGGGGGCCTGAAAGTCACACGCTTTTGTTTGCCCACAAGCAGGTGCAGCCTTGAGGTGTCTGCGGGGGGGCAGGGGGGTGCTCCGTCTGAGGCTCTGGGCAAGAAGTGGGTTCACGCCTCCCTCCTGGATTCCGGGTGGCCAGCGGTCTCTCTGCTCCATCCTCACACGGGGCTCCCGCCCCTCTGCTTTGCTCTTCATCAGTCCTCACTCCTCGCTTTGTTTAGTTGCAGCTCAGCAGGGCCTGGGGATCCCAGGCCCCCACGGAGCTTCTGCCCGAGGGCCCCAGCACACCCCCTACACTGTCCGTGAGGGTGCCAGCAGGGGCGGGGGATGCACACTGCACCTGCTGACCACGGAGCAGAGGCCACAAGGGCGGTGACTCTGCTCAGGGCAAAGCCAATGGGGAGGTCACTCCTAGACCTACTGCAGGAGAGGGAGGGGATCGTGGCCAGCGGTTTAACTTCCGGCCGATGCTCCAGCACCAAACCCAACCACCCAAATGCCAGGAGGGCAGGGGCAGGAAAGAAGCAGCTCAGGAACTGCTGCGTTCTCGATCAAGCTGTGAGACAGCCCTCCGACTGCTTGTCAGGACTCTTGTATTAGGAATGAGGGCCAGCTCTGCTTCGGGGCGCTCAGTTAGAGGCCAAAATGGTCTCATCCGCGCATTTGACTCCTTGACAGGAGCAGACAGAGGCTGGGCTTGGAGGAGACACTGCCTCCCTCCAGCCCAGGGCAACCAGGCCACGCGGGCTTCAGTCTCCTCGCTTCACCCGTCGCACGGCCACAGTTCTCCCATCTGCTGCTTCGGCAGTCACAGCACAGCCTGCCAAGGTTTGGACAGCGGGGACCCCATCTCCGGGAGGGAGGGAGGTCAAATCATTTGTGTCCATGTTGGAAACGGTTCCAGGAATCAGGTGGCCTGTGCTGAATTCCACCTCTGCCACTCACCGGCCAGTGACATTGGGCACAACACGCTCTCTCTCCTCAGCACAGGAAGAAAACCTCAGTACGGACCCACAGGTTTGTTCTGAGGCATGAATTAGGCTCTGTGAAGGGCTCGGGCTCCTCCACAACTGTTACTCTTAGGTGGGCCTCGGGCTTCTCGCACTGCTACCCCGGAGGTCTCTCCCACCCCTGAGATTAGGTCTGACCACGCCCATGTACAGTCATGTGTGCGCGTGTCCGTTTCCAAGTGAACAGCAAGCGCTGCGTGTCCCTCAGGTCCTGAGCTCTGTCCCAGGCACTGGGGCACTGTGGTGGATGACAATGGTTCCTGCCCCCAGGGATGCCTGCAGGAACCATTTGTTAATCAGAAGGCAGAAGCACCATGGTGATGGCGACAGGTCTGCAGAAGGGAGCCTGTGATGGGAGGGACTTCCCCTGACCCACGGAGGGAGAGACAGGCAGTGACACGTGCTGGGATCTGCAGACAGATTGTGCACACACTAGGTGAGGAGGAACGGCAAGAGTATTCAGGGACAGGAAACCAAAGTCGGGTTGAGGGGCTGTCATCAGAGCAGGGGAGGGAGTGGTGGCCACCTGGCCACTGCACAGCAGCAAAGCACACATGCACCTTTCAGTCAAGGACCTGGTGACACAGGACCAGCGCCACGCCCAACAGGGAGACGAGACAGTCTGTGGGGAAGACGGAGGAGGTGGCTCTGCAGGATGGTCTCCCGAGAGGCCACGTCCTCCTGCCTGCAGCGCCTGCCGATGGCCATCACGCGGCACGTGGGGAGCACGGGTGATGCCGGAGCCTGGGACGCATCTGCAGAAGCAGGCCCCTGTGGAAGCCAGGGGAGAAGGGTCCGAGCATGGCCCGGGGCGCCCGGCTGAGAGGTGCATGGCTCGTCTTCCTCTGGGGCAGGAAGGAAGAAACAGGTGCGGTGGCCAGCAGACAGAGTGGTGGACGACAGCGAACTGTGAAGCAAGGGCTGCGCTGGGAGGCGGGGGGGGGGACGGGGAGCTAACCAGGGAGTCTGGGGAAATGGAGGGAAAGGCGACAATGTGAAAGACAGCGTTGAAGAGTAGGGAGGACAATGACACAAGGGGCAGGTGGGCACCGCCCACGCTCGAATGTCCCGACTTCGGCTTGAGGCCAGCCAGCATTGTTGCAGGATTTGGGCGAAAATGCCTAGTCCCTGGGCTGTACAGTGAGTGACGTGAGTGGAGAGCCCGGCTGTGCCAGGCATGGGGCGTGGCCTTGCTGCTGGATAGGGAGAGAGGCGGCCAGGGAAGGGGAGCGTAAGTGGTCAGCCAAGGAGCCTTCCTCAGATGAGCCGCTCCAGGAAGGGCCTTCGTGAGCGAGGAGGGGTCTACCAGTTCTCCCTTCCGACGTGGGGCCCAGCCTGTAACCTAACCCCACCCAGGCCCAGCTTCTCCCCTGCAATCTCTGGCCTTGTGCTGCACACACTCAGGGGAGTCGGAGTTCCTCCATCTCCTCCGTCCATACTGCTTGCAGAGGCCTCCTCCATCGTGCAAGACCCTGATGGCCCATGGCCACGAAGCGTCACACCCTCAGCCAGGCAGCCGGGCCCTCCACCCACCCTCGGCAGCTACCTGTGTGTCCTGCCTGTCCCCAGTGACCTCACAGCCTAGGCAGCTACCTGTGTGTCCTGCCTGTCCCCAGTGACCTCACAGCCTAGGCAGCTACCTGTGTGTCCTGCCTGTCCCCGGGGAGCTCACAGCCTAGGCAGCTACCTGTGTGTCCTGCCTGTCCCCAGTGACCTCACAGCCTAGACAGCTACCTGTGTGTCCTGCCTGTCCCCAGTGACCTCACAGCCTAGACAGCTACCTGTGTGTCCTGCCTGTCCCCGGGGAGCTCACAGCAACCCAAGGGCAGGATCCTTGCAGGTCTGCTCCCTGCTGGGCTGCAGGTTTAGTGAGGCTGGGGACACACAGCAGCACTCAGTAAACGCATCTCGTGTTCCTCTTGTTCTGTCCTGTGCACGCCCTGGGACGTGGAAACATGAGCGTGTTGAACACTTGGACGACGCCTATGGGCGAAGTCGCTGTGAGTGCACCGGGCCTACCAGGCACAGTGAGTCCCCTCCTCTGCTCACCCTCTACCCAGAAGGCAACCACTGCCACTGCAGCTGCGTGGAGCTCAGGGCACCCCGGAAGCAGTGCTGCTCCCCACTCCCCCCACCACTGCACCAGGGCCCTCACGGGGATGGAGGGCTGCGCGGAGCCTGGGAGCAGGGACGCTGGTTCCGCTCCTTCCCGCGGGAGCAGCAGCCCTGTGGGCAGCAGGTGTTTTGGTTGCCAGGGATACTCATGGCGGGAGGTGTGGGGTTTGCTAGGAGACCCCACTATTTGAGCATGAACCTCCGGACAGCACGGCAACAGCCAGGTCTCGGGGCAGACGGCTGGCAGGGAACTCCTAATGCTGCCTCTCTCAGTCAGCGATCACTCAGGACAACGTCCTGCGTCCAATCAGAAGGAAACGCCGGTGCGGGATCTGCTCTGGTGCTTTCTGATCTCTGCTCAGCGCTGTCTCCAGAGCGGGATGCCTCACCCAGGGCAAAGAGCAGCCTCAGCCTTAGCCCATGGGCATCCTGCCCCCAGCTCCGTGGCCTGCAGGGGCCCCAGAGGGCTGCTGAGGCTTGAACTGGGGGCAGACGGCGCGTCTTTGGGGGAGGGCGGCCGATGCTTGTGCTATGCACACGGACGGTGGATCCTGGAGGCAGAATAGCATTTGTCCAGAAGCAGCCAGAACTCCAGGTAGAAAGGTGAGTGCGCTTGATTTGCTGTTAGTAATGACTGCAGACGTCTCTAAACAGGCACACGGCAGGTCCACAGCCGGCTGTGAGCACAAGGCAGCAGCGGGAAGCCCTGGCGTCTCTTCCCTCTTAACCCAAATCTTGCAAAGCAGCCTCTGCCTCAACGAGGCCCCGCCTGGGTGCCCGCCAGGCTCAGCCTCTCCACGCTTTCTCTTCCGCATCTCTTTCCAGGATGCCCAGAGCCAAGAGGTGTGTCTGCAGTGACAAATCTCCAAGCCCCCTGGAAACCCCGGGATACACAGAGGGTGCGCAACGCGGGGAGGACAAATGCGGGCTGGATGCAGATCTGTCAGCGCACCCTCCGAGTCACGGCTGGCAGCTCACGTGGTGCGCACCTGCGGCTTGTTGACAGCACAGAAACGAGAGATTCAGAGGCCATTGAACACCCGGTGAATTCGCACCACCAACCCGCACAAAGGTATTTAGCACAGGTGTTTCCGTAATTGAGATGCATGAGGACGCGTCCTGGTGTTCAGTGGCCCTCGACACACACCTCTGCCTGCCAGGGGAGGCTGGTGGGCAGGTTCAGGCCCGGGCAGGGGTGAGACAATGCGAGTCTGCAGGCAGAGCCCAAGTCCCTCCACTCGCCTACCCCTCCCACCCCGACCCAAGGCCCTTCATGCTCCTGCTTCATTACTGGGGATTCTCATCAGCCAAAGGGCACTTGCGTGTCGGCTCAGCACTCCCCACCCACCCCCTGGCCCAGGTGGTCCGGCAGCTTGCAGGAAACACCCCAGAAGCAACAGCGGGCGGATAAGGAGGCAGGAGCAGCATGATCAAGCTCCAACATGGAACTGGGATGAACCTGGGGCTTGGAAGGGAGATGTTAACAGATCACCGAAGGCAGGATGGTCAAGACCGAGCGGAGACTTGGTGTGGGCTGGGGCAGCACAGACCAGGAGACCCTGGCACAAGTGACTGACAGGGCGGGAGCAGCCAGGACTGCCGTGGGGTGGTGACAGCTGGGCTCAGGGCAGCATCTCCTTCCTGAAGCTTAGCAGGAAGTCCTCGAATTCCCTCCTGCACAGCCCCTGTGGGCAGCCACCAGCCTACGCTCTGCAGGCTGCAGTGTGGCCTCAGCCTCCACTCACAGGTCACAGGCCGCCAAGGCAGAGCGGCTCCACCTTGGGAGAGATGGCTTCTCCCCCCGTGTCTTCCGACTCCAAATGGGTGCCGTATGCTGCAGAATGGAGACGCCAGCGTCTGGGCAGCCACCGATGCCCCCTAGGTGGATCTGGCTTCCCTGCCGCCTGCCCTTCTGCCCACACCCGTGTCAGTAACGAGGGAAGGATCGGGGAGAGAGAGCAAACCACAAGGCCAGCGATGCACACTGCAGACCTGCGTGCCAGGACCCGTGTGCAGCAGGGATGCATGGTGGGGTGGAGCCAATGGTGCCCGGGGGTGGAGCACACAGGGACTCTAATGCACCACAGCCCGGCGGTGCTGGTCATCCCCGGAACAGCCGTGCCTTTGCAAGTGGTGGGCGCCAGCAGCCAGGGGAGCATGTGCAATCCAGAAAGCCATTTGGCACCTCGCTTGTTTTTAAGTACTTTTCCATATTATTCCTCTGTTGCCACATGGTGAATTTTGTCCTTCTGAGAGCCAAAGACAAATACAGTCATGCTCAGCAGACACGATCAAGGGAGTGGTTTCCTAGCAACAGGAGCCCAGGCCGGGCCGGGAGCCACCTTCCCTTGCAGGGATGGGAGTGTGGCCTGTGAGTGCCCATGGCTGGCACGGAGGCCGCATCCACTTGTCCTGAGGAATGGGTTTGGATCCACTGGGAACCTCTCTCTGGGTGCAGACCCTGCTGCTGGCAATGGGAAGACAAACGTGCCATGCACAGTGCCTGTGTGTGTGCAAGCTCACACACACACACACACACACACACACACCATCACCCTCACCCTGCAGAGGCCAAGCCAGACGAACCCAAGCACAGCGCCACCCTCATTGAGACTGCATGTGAGGTCCCCACATTCAGCTCAGCCCCAAACCAGAGGGCAAGCCCACAGGGATGAGCAGGGTCCCCCACCCAAGCACCCGGGGACCCCTGCCTCAGGGTCTCCCTGGGCTGCAAGCGGAGCCCAGCTCCAGCCAAGTCCCACCCCATCTCCTGCAGTGGCCGGAGCAGCTCCGTGCTGAACTCTTCCAAGGTGACTGTGAGCTCCTAGAGGACAATGCAGGCATGCGGCGGGTGCTCGAAAGGGAGGACTCGCCCTTCAGCTCTGCAACCCAAGAGCGCCCCACTCAGCAGCCCAACCCCGTCACATCCGGCTGGCCGTGCCTCCTAGTCTACACGGATCCTCCATGGCCTTGGGAATGGGATGGCTGGGGCCAGGGAGCCTGTCCGCGGTTCCTGCCAGAAAGGAATTCACTCTGCCTCTGACACCTTGTGTGGTAAGGGAGGCTGTCCTTCCCCCGTGCTGCTAATTCTCTCCTTTCAAAATACGACTGCTTTGTCCTTCTTAGTTAAACCTCCCATCTTCTGAAAAATAATCTTTTATTTTTGCTTTTTCCATTTTCAATATGTATGGCCCTTTTTCTGTCTTACCCTATTAGTCTGAGCTGCCATCTCCTTTACAGACTCCAGCTTGAGGCGCACATGGGAGGTCAAGATGGCGGAACAGGCCCTGAAGCTGGAAGGAAGAACTGCCCCCTGCTGGGCGTAAGCGGCACTGTCCTGAGACGCAGAAAGCGTTAGCACCTCCGAGCTGAGAAAAACCAAACCCAAAGGAAACAGGACGAGGCTGCCTCTGCCCCACACTTTCCTCTCATTTTGGATCTGAACAAAGCTATGTACAACCCCAAAAACCCAGGGGGCAAGTGCTGTGGCATGGCAGCTAAAGCCACCGCCTGCAGTGCCAGCATCCCATATGGGTGACGGTTCAAGTCCCGGCCGCTCCACTTCAAATCTAGCTCCCTGCTAATGCACTGGGGGAAGCAGTAGAAGATGGCCAAGTCCTTGGCCCCCTGCACCCACGTAGGAGACCTAGAAGAAGCTCCCGGCTCCTGGCTTCAGATTGGCTTAGTTCCAGCTGTTGCAGCCATTTGGGGAGTGAACCAGTGGATGAAAGATTCTCTCTCTCACTCTCTCTCGCTCTCGCTCTCTCTCTGCCTCTTCTTCCTTGTGACTCTTTCAAATAAATAAATAAATCTTTAAAAAAATAAAAAGGGAAAGCCCAGAGCCCACACCCTCGTGGAGAACGCCTCCCATAGCCAGAAGCCCAGCAAAGCCAGAGCCCCCGTCCCCCACTCTCCTCCTCCTGCCCTGTGCTCCCCACCCAGGGACCACCACTCAGAGAAGGCAGAGCGGTCTGCCATGGAACTCGCCAGCACTTCCACACTGGAGAGATGCAAATGAGCAGAAAAGTAAGTCTCTAAAAACTATTTTATTACTATTATTTATTTCCCCTTTCATTTCTAATTCAGTGTATATTTACTTTTCCTGTTTGCTTGTAGTTGCATTCTCCGGAGATTTGTAAATGTTATTGTTTTGCACTCGCTTTCAAAGAAGCAGCTCTTGGATGTGTTCATCATTTCTGTAGTTTCCGGGCTTCGTCTCTGCCTACCAGAGGCTGAAGCCCCAAGCCTCTGTTCTTTGAAGTCTGATTTAGAAGTTCTTCCGGGCTTTGTCTTAGTGTCCATTTGCTTTTGTGTTTGGATCAAAGGGTAATCTTTTAATTGGAAGTTTTCAGCATTTTTATTTACACCCTCTCTTGTTCTAGAAAAATCTTCATGGAGATCAGCAGTTTTGCTGTGGCGCAGCAGTCCCGCACAGGGGTCCGGTGTTGTGGTGCCGTGGGTTACGCCGCTGTCTGTGACGCCGACATCCCATATCGGAGTGCCAACCTGAGTCTAGCTGCCCTGAGTCTCAGCCGGCTCCCTGCTAAGCTCCTGGGACAGCAGCAGGAGGCGGGCCAACTTCCCGGGTCCCTGTCACTCATGGGGGAGACACGAATGGAGCTCTAGGCTCCCAGCTCCGGTCTGGCTCAGTCTCAGCTGCTGCAGCCATTTGGGGAGTGAAGCAGCAGATGAAAGACCTCTCTCTCTCTCTCTCTCTCTCTGCCTTTCAAATGACTAAAGCAATTCCCGCCTGTGTCTATCACTACTGACTCCCTGTGCCCTCAACCTGTTGGTGCTTCCTGCATAGTGAATTAATGTCTCTCCTTATGATTGTGCCTGCATCAATACCCAACCACTTCCATGGCTACTTTTCTAATGGATTTTATTTAAAACACTTTGATACTATATTATTTGGCCCTTAGCAAGAAATTTAATTAATGCTACCCACGCATTATATTTTTATCAAAATAAACAGACCTTTATCTAAGTTTTTAATTCAGGTTTGCTTTATCTGTTTTTTTTTCTCTGTTTTAAATTCCTTTTTGTGTAGCTGGATGTCTAACAACACTTATTAGATCCTGCTATTTTTACGATTTATTTATTTATTTGAAATTCAGAGTTAGAGAAAGAGAGGAAGAGAGGGAGAGAGATCTTCCATCTGCTGGTTCACTCCCCAGAAGGCTGCAGCAGCCTGTGCTGGGCCAGGCGGAAGCAGTTGGGCCGTCTTCTGCTGCTCTTCCCAGGCTCATTAGCAGGGAGCTGGATCAGAGTGGCACAGCCAGGACACGGAACGGCACCCACGTGGGCTGCAGCCGTCACGGGCGGTGACTTAGCCTGCTACTGCACAGCACCAGCCCCTAGATTTTGCTTTTTCCACCGGTGGCCAGGCTGTTTCTGGTGTGAACTCAGACCCTGTGGTAGGATGCTGTGTTGCTATCATCACCGGGAGACACTTGGTCACTGATGGCTCGTGATGCCTGCCCATGCCTCACTGGGTGTCACACACCAATGATGTGAAGGCCCTATCCACGCTGACCACCATGATCTGATACAGCATCCACAGAGCTGACGTCGGCAGTATTCACCAGCGTCCCATCAACGCTCACCTCCGGCCTGGGGCGGGGCGTGGGCTGGTGCTGTCACAGGCACGCCTCGGCCGCCCGTTCCCATGGCAATGACGCACCTTGCCCGAATTCACTACAATCCCCCATGGTTAGCGGTACCCACGCCAGGCTTTCAGCAAAATGCTACAGATAGAAAGAGTGGCCCTCACTGTGGAGTAGTGAGTGAAGCTGCCGCCTGCAGTGCCAGCATCCCGTGTGGGTGCCGGTTCAAGACCTGGCCACTCCACTTCGATCCAGCTCCCTGCTGCGGCCTGGGAAGGAAGTGAAAGATGGCTCAAGTCCTTCCGGGAAGACCTGGAGAGGCTCCTAGCTCCTGGCTTCGGATCGGCTCAGCTTCGGCCGTTGCAGCCAGTTGGGGAGTGAACCAGCAGGTGGAAGACTCTCTCTCTCTCTCTCTCTCTCTCTCTCTCTGCCTCTCCTCTCTTTGTGTGGCTCTGACTTTCAAATAAATAAAATAAAATAAATCTTTAAACAAAAGAGTGCCGTCGTGGCTCCCATCACAGGACCTCACCGTCCACTGGCAGGGCTCAGATGAGGAGAGAGGTGGGAGCAAATACACCCCGGAAGAGGAAGTTCCCAGCCGCACCCTGGTTCCACGAGGAGCTGGACGTCTGTGCTGAAGAAGACGAGACCCAGGAATGGGCCCCGGGAAGACATCTTCATCTTTCCTGGGTACAGAAGAAAGGGAGAACCGGTAAAGCCCGGGCAGAAGCTCGAAGGTGTGAAACCAATGGTTTGGCGTAGCTGGGGTCACCGGCCGTGGTGGGCAGGAGCCTGTGGGCAGTGTCGCGCACAGGAGGGCTCAGGGCCAGATGGTGACCAAACGTTCAGAACAGGAGCACTGCTCACCACCCTCCCGTGGCTGCAGAGAGGAAGAACCGGCAGTTAGCACGTGTTCCATCTCACGGAGGAGCAGCCAAACTCAACTGGCTTACTACAGGGACCACCTGGCCCAAGAATGGACAGATGCAGGAGAACTGTGGGCTGCTCTCCGATTTCCACCACCTCCCTCGTCTCTGATGCCCGAGCCTCCCTCGGCCAGGTTCAGGCCTGCAGGAGTGCGGGCCTTGCCTTCAGGCACTGTGGCAAGCAGGAGAGAAGACCTCTGTGTGCTAGAGCGAGGGTCTGAGGCTCACCTGGTGGGCTCCTGAGCCCCACGCCCACTCCTGACCCACGGCCATGACTGGGGAATGGAGGCACAGGCTGTGTGGAGTCCTCCTCCATGGCCCTCGCAGCTCAGGGCTGGGCCAAGGACTGCCCGAGAGGCAGGCACACACCTGCACAGCAGGAGAACTGGTGGCAAGGAGGGAGGCGACAGAGCTGGGAGGACGGACGGGAGCACCGGAGCCTCTGCAGCAGCCTGGTCGGAGGCCACATCCTAGGTGGGGTTGGGGCGGAGGCTGGGAGACCCCACAGACACCAGGCACCAGGACTCCACCTGTCTCCGGCCCTGGGGCCACTTTCCTATTTAGGCAACCTAGAGCACTGCCCTTTCATGTTCCAATATTGGTTTTATTTTATGAATATTTTATCTCAGTAAGTTCTAGAGCTTGGTACCTCTGTTTACGTATTCTCAGTCTTTGGCTCTCTGGGGACCTCAGCGCGTGTCCTCCACCTTATCCCTTGGTCAATTTCCCCTCTGTTGTCGGCAGTGCCTCTGGCTTCCCGCTCCAGAATGATGTCTCTGATCTGGCCTGCAACACTGCCTGGCTCTGTGACACTGACAACACACGGGACCTCCCCAGTCTCTTTTGTCATCTGCAGAATCGAGCAGTGCTGGCACTGACCTCCGGAGGCACTGCAAACTCTCAGTGAAGTGGCGCTTGCAAAGGTCATGGCAGGGGCCGGTGCTGTGGCACAGCGGGCTAAAGCCGCCACCTGCAGTGCTGGCATCCCATATGGGCGCTGGTTCTAGTCCCAGCTGCTTCACTTCCAATCCAGCTCTCTGCTCTGGCCTGGGAAAGCAGTAGAAGATGGCCAAGTCCTTGGGCCCCTGCACCCACGTGGGAGACCCGGAAGAAGCTCCTGGCTCCCGACTTCAGATCGGCTCTGCTCCAGCCGTTGCAGCCATTTGGGGAGTGAACCAGCGGATGGAAGACCTCTCTCTCTGGCTCTACCTGTCTCTGTAACTCTGTCTTTCAAATAAATAAAAATAAATCTTAAAAAAAAAAAAAGGTCACAGTAACCGAGAGCTGCTTAGCAAACACACAGTTCCTGTTCTTCTTCTGACTTGTACTTTCTCACTAGTGTCGAGATTACACGTGTGTTTCTGGAACGCCCGCCATCCCACCTTATGGATCCAGATGCACTGGAAGACACAGTTCTTGTCGTTGAGATCTATTTATGTATTTGAAAGTTAAAGAAACAGAGAAAGAGAGAGAGAGAGAGAGAGAGAGAAAGAGAGAGAGAGAGAGAGAGAGAGAGAGAGAGAGAGGATCTCCCATCCGCTGCTTCACCCCCTAAATGACTGCAAGGCTGGAGCTGGGCCAATCTGAAGCCAGGAGCCAGGAGCTTCTTCTGGGTCTCCCACACAGGCGCAGGGGCCCAAGCACTTGGGCCATCTTCCACTGCTTTTCCAGGCCATTAGTAGGGAGCTGGATGGGAAATGGAGTAGCCGGGACTTGAACCAGCGCCCATGAGGGATGCTGACACTGCAGGCGGCGTCTTCGCGGCTGCGCCACCGCGCCGGCCCCTGTGGTTCTCGTCACAGAGCTGCCTCACTGCTCTTCTCTCTCCCTGGTCACTGGCCTTTTCCAGCGCTGACGTTTCCACCAGAGACAAAGTCAGGGTGAGATTCACCTCGGAGCTTTTTCTGTTTTTCTTTTCCGTTTTCTTTGGAACCAGGAAACCTTCGCGGTGGAATTGGCTGCTTTTCCCGATATGCGGGGACCAGGTTGTCTGTGGGCAGCTTGGAGCTCGCGTAACTCAGTGAACAACATGGGAAACTGCCCTGGGCAGGTATGAGGGTGCAGCAAGGCAGGACGTGACGTTCAAAATGCAGTTCCAGGGCTTTCTGTGGCCTGGGGCCTCCGTGTCCCCCAGCAACAGGGCCTCCCTGTCCTCAACCCCACCTCCCCCACCACCCAGGCCCTGACCCGCAGCCCAGGAACTGATCTGCGTACCTGGGCCCTGGGCCTGGGCATGCGTATCAGGTGCCCTTGGGAAGGATTTAGTAAGGTGTTGATGAGCATCTGCTGAGTGCACCTGTACAAGGAGCTAGGGAGACCCCCAAGGGGCAGACCACGCCCACTGTCACCCAGCTAGGGAGACCCCCAAGGAGCAGACCACGCCCACTGTCACCCAGCTAGGGAGACCCCCAAGGGGCAGATCACGCCCACTGTCGCCCAGCTAGGGAGACCCCCAAGGGGCAGACCACGCCCACTGTCGCCCAGCTAGGGAGACCCCCAAGGAGCAGACCACGCCCACTGTCGCCCCCTAGGGAGATCACCAAGGAACAGACCACGCCCACTGTCACCCGCTAGGGAGACCCCCAAGGAACAGACCACGCCCACTGTCACCCGGCTCTACTCAGATGACTTCAGCCCCAGGTGGAAGCCACCACACCTGGCTGAGAGCTTCCAGCAGGTGACTGGCCATGTCACCTCCCATACCTCCCAGCCAGAGACATAACAAGCCAAAACCTGGAACACCAGTCTGCCCTGCTGCCAGTTCTACAGCTTGGCCACTGGCTTGGCACATCATAGAACTTTCCGGAATATTCTGGAAACCCAGCTTTTTTAGGAGTGATTTTCTTTTTCCTACCCCTTCCCCACCCACCCCAAACCCAGATGATGTCATGAGGATTTTAATGGGAAACAGAAACTGGGCCTGGGGGCAGGGAGGGCGTCCAGTATTTCCCACATCTGCTCTGGCAGCCCCTGTGTGTCTCTCTCCTGTGCTTGGTGTCAGGTGAGTGGAAAGCTGTTCCGCTCAGCACCATGTGCACTGTTGATGATGTTTCTCACTGGATTGTACCCACAACCTTTTTTATAGAAGAGGTTTTGCTTTGAGAGGCCGCCAATCTGATCTCATCAGAAGTTCATGAGACAGCCTGGTTCGCTGGGCCCTGCCCGAGGGCCTGCCATGGCCAGATTCTGCTTGGCTCCGGGCAGGCGCAGCTGCTGGGTTCCTCAGTGGTCTCTGGGGCACCGTGTGCTTGCCAGAATGTTCGCGACATCACCCACGTTGTTGGCAATCAAGGTTATTCACAGGTGACACGCACGATGCAGAATTGTTTAATCTCGGCCAGGCTATTTCGCCAACACGGTTCCCTCTGCCCACTCTTGCTGCCGCCTCCAAGAAAAAAAATTCATAGAGAAGCAGAGTATCTATGAAAGGAAACCAACAATCCGGATGGAAGTCTGGTTCACTTTCCCAGGACCCTCTTCCTCCTCCTGCCCTGCCCCCGTCCTGAAGAGAAGGCCAGTCCCTGGCCCCGGCCCAGCCTCGGGTCACGGCAGCTGGATCTGTGGTCCCCAGTCCCCAGGGGCGGGAGGGTTGCAGCTGACTGTGTAAGCGGATATTCATGTCTGACCCACAGCTCCTCCCCAGATTCTGGAAGGAAAATGGAACAGCAGGACCCGTGCAGCAAGGGGTGTGATCTGTGCCAAGCAAGAGACCACGGAGCACCTCTCTTTGGTCGGCTTCCAAGATGACCAGCCTCGTTTGTTCAGGACTTGAGGTCCTGCAGCCAGGCTGAAGCTGACCTTGGCATGAACAAAGGGAACTGCCCCTGTGAGCCTGGACGCAGGGAGCTGCCAATCCCGCTGTCCCGTAAGTCGCAAGGGGACCACACGCTGTCACCCGGTGCTCCTGGGTTCTCAGATGCTTATGCTTGGTCTAAAGCAGTAGAGTCCACCATCAGCCAGTCTCCTCTTTCTTCCTTTCCCTTCCTCGCTACCAACAGCGCCGGAGCACGGTCACCACTCTCCTGAGCACGGTGCAATACTGAGTTGTGATGTCGTAAAAATGGGCCAAGCATTCTGCCTTTGACTACAGCACCAGCTCTCTTCAGCTCTGTGCTGGTCACCCCTTCATCAGAATATAAATATAAATGAATTCTCAGCCCTAAGTGTCTTAGGACCTCTGTGGATCACGGATCCTTGATGTCCTGTTACACCTGCAGGCTCGGAGGAATAAATGGGCACAATGCACCAAGGCATGGCTTGTCACTGGCATTTGGAGTGAACAAGGCACAGTTTTTGCCCTGTATAACTGGGAGAAAAAGAGACATTTTCAGAAAACATCTCAGCTTATACTCACCTCCCTGTGCAAAGTATGTTGGTGTGAAAAAGTTTTGATCATGCTTGAACTTCCAAGTGTTTGATTATGTCCAAACTGTCCCGTGCTGTGCTGTGTTCCTGCCAGATCTCCCTGTGTGTGCGGATACAACCTAACCATCAGACGCTTGGCCACTGGGCTTTGATGCAGCCTGTGAAAACCTGGCCTGTAACTACCAAGCACTTCCGGAAACCTGTCTTCCGCAGGTTCACCATGACCCCACAGTTACCGACTGAATCTACTTTGCTGAGAAGAGCGCCCACTCAGACACTAGCAGCTGATGTAACTATTTTCAGAATTCGAAGGCTGTGAAACCTTAATTCGTGGAGAACACCTGGCAAGGGCTGAATAAATGCATCCCTCAATAAGGAGATGCATACGTAGCAGCATGTGGACTCTGTCCTCCCGAATGAAATCCCCATCCCGGGGAGAAGGGCAGGGTCATTCTGGAATCAGTTAATGGCAGAGGAGGAGGCCAATCAGGCTGTCCTGGCTGCCGCACAGTGCACACAGCTTATTAAATATTGAAACTCGCAAGGAAAGTCTATTGACCGCAGAGTTCAAATCATCTGTGGCAAGGGGGATGCAGGAATCCTACAAATCACACCCAGCTGCCCTCCAGCCCCTCAAGAGCAGCTACCGGTGCTGGTGCCCTAAGCACCGGGACAGAGTGCGACCGGCCGCCTGCCACCTGTGCCAGGCGATTGCTTCGGACGGCACAGGTTTGTACCAGAGATCCCCTCCCCCAACGAAGCTCAACCCGCAGAAATGAACAGGCAGACCAGGCAGCCAGGCTGGGGCTCTAGTCTGACGCTGGCCATGGCAACCCAGCTAACTGGCCCACCTGGGGCTCCTACCCTTGACCTTGGCTTCATTAGCACCGTGCTTTTATCCCCTGAGCCAACCGGGCTGCTGAAATATAAATCAACTGCCATCTCCCAATTCCCGCTCCTCTGGCAGAGGTGCTAATGAACAAGGCAGTGGCCAAAGAGTGCAATGGGAGAAGAAATAGGGTTGGGGGAGCCACAAATTGGATAATCTACCTCTGGACAGCAGCAGGTGGCTCAAGAGGCTTTCCACACAGGCCATCCACCTACCCGGCTCTCCCGTCACCCCGGTCAGCACATCCGGGCTACCCCTGCCTCCCCAGCACTCCTGGTCCGTGCCCTGTGTCCCCACCCCCATGCACTCGCCACCCACAGACCACAGCACTGCCCTTCCCACTCCAGGACCTGAAAACCAGATGGTGTGCCACCAACCCCCGGACACCCTCATGCTTTCAAAAGCTAAAACACACGTGTGTTGGAATTCAGGCCACTTGACTCCCAGCCCTCCTGACTGCAGTGGCGGATAAGCGTGGCACAGGTGGCTCTGTTGCTGTGTTTCCACTCTGCGTGCCGGTCCCCCGCCGCTCAGGCCCCGCTCTCGCCCCACTGGACGGCTGGCAGGGCCTGCACCTAGCACTCGCTCCTCGCCTCTGAAGCAGTCACGTGCCCCCATTGCTCCGTCTCCTCCAGCCCCACGCAGGCCGACTTCCCTACTCGCTGCCGAAGCCCCCATCTGTCTGGATGCGCCACCTTCATTGCCCTTTGTGGAGTGGATCTCATCTCTGCACCTCCGCCCGCTGCCAGTCTCTGAGCTTCATCTACGCCGTAAGGCCGAGGCTAGCGTGGCAATCCCATTTTTCTTAGCGGCACTAAGCGATCATCATTTATCTTCAAAATTGGCACCTTCCTCCCAATGCATTCATAAGACAGTGGGTGTCTGCTCCAATGAGAGTCGGAAGCTTAGAGAAAGCCTCCCCACCTCCTTCTGCCCGTTCTAAAGCTAATATGAGAGAGATCGGGATGATAGGTTCTATGGAAGCAGAGATTTGGGGGAAGTAGACATTGAAATGCATGAGGTGAAATATATCCAAAAATATAAGCTCAAAATTTCATTCTGTAATGAAACAAATACCAAGTAGAGGGAAAAATTCTAATCGCATACATAGAGATCAAGAACATATTGCATTTCTATGTAAAACAAACTGATTTCTCAGAACTGAGAAAGAAATTAGAATTATTCATTCATAACTTCATAGATGAGGTTTTGCCTCCAACATCCCGCTAATCCCAAGCTTTGTGCTTCAGGGACATCTGAGCCCCTCTGAGAAACCGGAGCAATGGCACCAGCCTTGCTTAAAGTGCGTCATCCATAACACGGGCTGAGCCAGGCCGCCCCGTGCCCCTCCCCCAGCAGCACCGGGACCCCCAGGGTCCCGCCCCGCCCGCGCCAGGCCCTGCTTCACAGCGGGAAGACCAGGGCTGGCCGGTGACCTGGGGCCGCAGCTTCCAAGGTCACAAGTTGGCTTCCAGCCGGCAGCTGGCAGCTGTTTGCCCTGGACGGGGAGAACCTTAACCACTGCAGCTGATGGCGCACCAGCTCAGAGCAAAGCCGCCTCCTCTCCAAACAGGAAGGGTCTGTTTATCATCATGGCTAAAGTAAATTCCACGGTCTGCAGGTGGCCCTGGCTGTGCAGAGGCACTGCCCATCTGTGAGGCCCTCGCAGGTCTCACGGGGTCAGGTCTACAGCACGGTGGAAAGCATCCCCAGTGCCCTCTTGCCCCTGCTGACTGGCTCAGCCCCAGCAAGGGGTACAAGGAGGCGCCACTCACCTGTGGCCAGAGGACAACGGACGGAGACTCCTGGCCTCCCTGCAGCAAGGATGGACGATGCCTGCCTGGAAATTCTTCCTGCTCCACTTGAACTTCTGATTGGACGGACAACATGTGTGTGTTTGTGCACATGCATCTGCAATTGTGTGTACATGCATGCAAATAGACCAGTTAGGAGAAGCCGGACTTCCACTGCCCAGAGGTACCCACACCTTCCCTCTCCTGGAGGTGCTGGGGAGGCTGGAGAGGGACCCCCTACTTCAAGTCTCTGCTTCTTCAAAACTCCTCTGAACTCCACCCGGCAGGGCAGCTGGGCCCACACGTTCCCGGGATGAGATTCACTGGGGGGTTTTAAGTCTAGGATGTGCTCCGCACAGGCACAAAGGCCAGGGCCTCCATGGGGAGCGGAGCTGGGAGCATCACATCTGTGTCTGTCTCTGTAAGCCCCTGGGGACACACACAGACCAGGGCGTGGGGGACACAGACCCGGGTGTGGGGGACACAGACCCAGGGTGTGGGGACACACACAGACCAGGGTGTGGGGGACACAGACCAGGGCGTAGGGGAGACACACACACACCAGGGTGTGGGGGACACACACAGACCAAGGTGTAGGGGACACACAAAGACCAAGGTGTGGGGGACACACACAGACCAAGGTATAGGGGATACACACAGACCAAGGTGTGGGGGACACACACAGACCAGGGTGTAGGGGACACACACAGACCAGGGTATGGGGGACACAAACAGACTAGGGTATAGGGGACACACACAGACCATGGTGTGGGGGACACAGACCCAGGGTGTGGGGACACACAGAGACCAGGGTGTGGGGGACACACACAGACCAGGGTGTGGGGGACACAGACCCAGGGTGTGGGGACACACACAGACCAGGGTGTGGGGACACACACAGACCAGGGTATAGGGTACACACACAGACCAGGGTATAAGGGATACACACAGACCAGGGTGTAGGGGAGACACACACATAGACCACACACAGACCAGGGTGTGGGGGACACACACAGACCAGGGTGTGAGGACACACACAGACCAGGGTGTGGGGACACACACAGACCAGGGTATAAGGGATACACACAGACCAGGGTGTGGGGGATGCACACAGACCAGGGTGTGAGGACACACACAGACCAGGGTGTGGGGACACACACAGACCAGGGTATAGGGGAGACACACACAGACCAAGGTGTAGGGGAGACACACAGACCAGGATATGGGGGACACACACAGACCACACACAGACCACGGTGTGGGGGACACACACAGACCAGGGTGTGGGGGACACACAAAGACCCAGGCATATATGGAACACACACAGATCCAGGGTGTGGGGATACACACAGACCAGGGTATGGGGGACACACACAGACCAGGGTGTGGGGGACACACACAGACCCAGAGCTGTGAGCTCCCATTCTCATGCCCCCTGTGAGTCCCTGCTGTGTCTCTCCCCACCACTGCCAATGCCCTGGGTGGGGGTAGCAGTGGTGCCCAGGGTGGGGGTAGCAGTGGTGCCCAGCGAGCTCATGTGGGGCGGGGGGAGGGGCGGGGAATTCTCACTTTGCTCTGATCAACACTATGAGTTTGAAACTAATATTTGTGGATTCAAAATTTATTTTGTGGTTCTAAGCATGAGAACTGACTCTAACTGCTTGGCGACCCAAGTCCTGCTTCAAATACATTTTATGATTTTCCGAGTCCCCTAACTCTACCTGCATCAAGGCTTCCTAAACTATGTGTGCAGACAAATCCGATCTCTGGGCAGGGGGATCCCCTAAGAATGCAGATGCTGGGAGAGTGAGGTCCAGAGTGGCCCGAGATCCCGTGTCCTCCCAGCTCTCGGGTGACCACCCTGGACCACACTCGGGGACAAGGGGTCCCCGCCGGCCCTGCATGCTCCTCGGGCCTCACCTGCCACTGGTGTTCTTGAACACCAGGCCCTCAGCTCCACAGAACTCCCCTCAGGTGTGTCAGGAGTTGAATTGTGTCCCTAAAAAGGTGCTGAAATCCTAACTCCAGGCCCCACGAATGTGGCCTCATTTGCACCTTTTGAGACGATCAGGTTAAGATGAGCCCCTGGGCCGGCCTTCGATCCAGCCGAACTGCTGCCCCATGAGAAGGGGGTGAGTGCAGACAGGTGTAGAGGGAAGAGGCTGTGAAGTCACGGGGTGACCGGCACGCCTGAGCGGGGACCCCGAGGCTGTGCGAGGCCAGAAGAGAGGCCTGGACCCTCCCTCACAGCCGCGCTGAGCCCTTGAGCTGGGACCCCTGATCTCCAGGACGATGAGACGATCAATTGCTGTTCAAGTGCCCCGATGGTGGGACTTGGCGCTGACTCTCCCGAGGCGTGCGAACAGCCTGCCCCTTGCCACCGCTGAGCAGGGACACGGCACACTGGCTCTGTCCTCTGCACAGAGACCCCTCTCCTGTGCCCCCAAAGCCACTGAACCCTCACGGGTCATGAGCAGTCTTGCAAAGCAGAATGTGGGAATGAACAGGGCCCAAGCCACCTATAAACGGTGAACTCTGACCCTCAGCCTCCGCGAGCTCTTGGCCCAGAATGTTCAAGAAACTTCCAGCTCCCTTTGTTCTGCTCCTTTTTCCAGCTCAGACCCAACCAGAGACCAGTGAACATGCTCCCCAGACAGGCCCGTGGGACACACAGCTTCCGTCAGCCTCCTCCTCACCCCCACGTTCTCTGGGGCAACAGCCTGTGACCAGGACGACCCAGGAGCCTCCAGGCTCACGGCGGAGAGGCCCTGGCCAGTGCCAGCTGTGGCGGCTGACTCCCTGGCTGTGCCAGTGTGGCATGGGCAGCCACGTCTGCTCCCACTGGGTGGCCATCCTTTGTTCCTCCGTCTGCCTCCCATGGTGGCCCAAGCTCCACGGGCAGGGGGCCCGGTGCAGGGCACCATGAAGGTTTCAGGAAATAGTCTTGGGGGTGGTGCAAAAGTGAGGGAAGGCTGTCAGGACAACAAATAAATACCTGCTGAACGAGTGAATGGGCTGTGTGCAGCCCTGTGTCTGGGAGAAGAAATTATGGAGGAAGTGAGACATGACCATGAATTGCATTACCAAGGTGTGATTGCATTTGTAGCTCTGGGCTTTGGTCAAACCGGGAGAAACGGCCGGACTGAGTTTCCAGTTTCCAGCACAATACGCATTATTCTTTCTGCCTTATTTATTGTGGTATTTTTCAAATTATAATAAATTTGCTTTCTTCTGAATATTCAGATGCTTCAAAAGGTACCCAAAGGATGCAATCAGCCCCTGGGGAAACACGCTATTATGTGCACATATCATGTTTTGATAGGCTTTCCATCATCTACATAATTTATGTGCTTCTGCATAATTTGGCCTCTTTTTATGTTTTCTATGTTTTGCGAGATAATCTAGAAGTCGGCTTCCTACCATCGGAAGCACAGAAGGAACCCGAGTCAGCGCTGTCGCCTCCCCACCCTGCTCTCCTTCCCGCGAATTCCTCGGAGAAGCCTCGGGGGGCGCTCGCCTTTCAGAGGCACCAGCATCAAGGCGCGCGAGGAGAAGGTTCAGGGGGCTTTCAGGAATGAAACAGAACCTTGTCCATTTTCATATTCTTCTGAGGGCTCACTGGGGTCTCTGATGAACGGTGCTGGCGTTTTAAAGCTCTTTAAACTGTTTATAATCCTCACTTTGGTTTTGAAACAGAAAAGTAATGCCAAAATTAATGGCTTTTTAAAGCTTCTGAAGTGAGTTGGTTGCATACAAATTTCCGCAGCACCAGGAGAGCCCATCGTCTGGGGACAGGTGAGCTGCCTGGGACTCCGGTTGGACTTTAATTGATTTTTCTCTCTCAACAGCATTTTCTATTTTCCGTGCTTTTAATTTCCATCCCTGGTGCCTTCTTCACTGCTCAGGTCTCCTCGCAGCGCGCTCGTTAGATGTGGGATGGAGTCCCCAACCGAACCGCGATCCCGTGAGGACTCGGGCCTCGGTGGCCCTGGTCAGGCCGGCCTTGCCACAGCCCAGACTGCGTCCACGTGGGTCTCAGCCTCCCTTTTCACAAAGAAAAGGCGATGTACATTTCACACTGCGAATGACGCCCATCTGGGCCTCCTCCCCCAAATGTAGGGAAGCGGAGTCACAGCCATTGTTGGAAATGACTCCACCGACTGCCTCAACCTTCGAGATGCGGACGCCGAGACCAGAAGGAATTCAGCAACCCTTGCCCCACAGAGCCAAGCAGTGGAGCTGTGTGTCAGGGCTGGGCAAGTCCCAGCACCTCCGGCTCCCGTCCAGAGCAGCTCGGGATGGGGGTCGGGGCGGGCTGTCTAGTGAAGGCAGGGCTCGGTAATCCATGCACTCGGGGGCTACGGCACACACTTCCAGCCAAGGCAGGGCCTGCCGTGCCCATGGACTCAGGCACAGCTGAGCACAGGTGCACAGACCTATTCCAGGAGCTCGTGAACACAGCTCAGCAGTTCTCCCCATCCAGGTCGTGAGATCCTCTAAGCTGTATGACTCACCTGTAGGCCCAACCAAGACCACCCCACCCCCAACAAACGTCTGCCTGAACCACTGCCCCTCATCCCTGAGTAATCCCTGAGAAGAAAGCCACACCCAGCAGCACACCTAGGTCAAGGGCAGCCAAGCGGGAGATGCCAGACGCTGAGTCACATCTGCCTCAGACATTTCCAGCAAACAGGAAGGTTTCGCACGCGAGCACAATGGAGAGTTGCGTATTGCCAGCGGTGGTCACCAGGTTAACAGGCTTCACAGTCCAGCATTTATGATTTCCACAGCACGCGTATCAGTGTCCACAAGGGCCAGGACAAATCCTCCTGGAACTGGCAAGTGTGAAGACTGGAAGTGCAAAATAGAACCTCTTTGTCCAGCAAAAGCCATTGCCAAAGATAGCGCAAGGGAGGAAGAAAACACCACTCCTACTAGCCTGCAACTCAGCATCATGCCAGAAGCCAGAGCCGCCAGCGCCAGGAAGCCGTGGAGTCTGGGGTCTTTGCCCGAGGAAGTTCCCAGCAGAACCAAAGCCAGTGTGGGCAGGAGGGCTGCCCGCGTGTGCCTGGGGAAGCCTGCCCCGTGATGCCCACTGCCAGCCCACCTGCCTCTGGGTGCTGCCCCTGACTTCAGCTCTTCCTCCCTCTCTTTTCTGCTTATCCTGATTGTTCCGCTCCGGGGCTTCTCTGCCAACCCGGACTATCACTCTGGCAGAGACCCTCCTGGAAACCACAGACCCTTTCAGCTTTCATACCTAGATCAACTGCCCCCTAAAGGAATGAGCAAAGTGAGACCCAGGGAGAAGAGACGAGGGGCCGGGGGCAGAAGACGGGGCAGGGGCTACAAGCCCTGATTCCAGTCCACAGTCAGCTCCTCCTGTGGCCCAGGCAGAGCTCTTTCAAATCAGGTGCTGTTTCCTCTGGTAACAATGGAGAAGGCAGTTACAGGTCCTTAAGTTAAAACAACAGAGCTGGCGCTGTGGCGCAGCGGGGTAAAGCCCCAGCCTGCAGCGCCAGTGTCCCATATGAGCACTGGTTCGAGTCCCGGCTGCTCCACTTCCAATCCAGCTCTCTGCTATGGCCTGGGAAAGCAGCGGAAGATGGTCCAAGTCCTTGGGTCCCTGCACCCACGTGGGAGACCCCGAGGAAGCTCTTGGCTTCAGATCAGCTCAGCTCTGGCTTTTGCGGTCATCTGGGGAGTGAACCAGTGGATGGGAGACTTCTTTCTCTCTGTCTGGCTCTACCTCTCTCTGTAACTCTGTCTTTCAAGTAAATAAAATAAATCTTTAAAAGAAAAAGGAAAAACAGAAAAACATTTGAGTGGAGCCCTGACCTCAGCACAGACATCCAAAGCACCAGCAAACGTGCAGAAGGGAACTCACACGCTGTGTTCCCAGCCCTTGGATCAGCCAGTGCAAGCTGACGCTGCATGAGGCCCAGCACAGTCAGGGAGGATTCTGGGAAGGCATCTTGGCTCTGAGGGTAAAGACTCTGGCCATGGCCTCCCTGGAAGGGCACACGGCTCACTCAACAGAGCGGAACGCTTCCATCTGGAGCTCCTGCAGGATGCAAGCAGTACCAAGGTGTCTCTGAAGGAATTTTGGTTCCGTCAAGAGGCCACACCTCTTCCCAGGAGCAGGGGCCACAGCAGGAAGCAGTGGGCGTGGCATGGAAAGTACCCCAGCCGTGGCAGCTCCCTTGACCAATGGTGCTGTGTAACAGAGTGATGTCATTGTGAAAAGAGTAATGTCATTGTGTAACAGAGTGATGTCATTGTGTAACGGAGTGATGTCATTGTATAACGGAGTGATGTCATTGTGAAAAGAGTGATGTCATTGTATAACGGAGTGATGTCATTGTATAACGGAGTGATGTCACTGTGTAACAAGTGATGTCATTGTGTAACAGAGTGATGTCATTGTGTAACAGAGTGATGTCATTGGCCATTTGATACTTGCTTCCTGTGCTGTAATCTAAGCTCCATGCAGGCAGGAGCTGTCATCGTCTCGTTTCCAAGTCCAGTTCCTAATAGAGGTGCTTCATAGAGAAGGCGCTAGGTCAGTGTGGGACAGGGGAAAACGGGCTGGATAAACAGAGTGAGAAGACCTCTGTGGGAGGAATCCAGGTGGTGCGGGCACTGCCCGGACTCCCAGTCTCCCCTGGGCGTGGGGCCGCTGCTCTCTGAGAACACACGCTCCCTCTGCCCCAGCCCAGGACAGGAGAGCCTCAGCATGGGGGCTGAATCCTCCCAGTGTCTGCCTGGCCACTCACCAGACTCCCAGCTGCAGAGAAACAAAACCTAAAGATTAAAAACAGGGAGAACATAGGATGTGAAGTGGAGCAGGCTTGATAAATGTGTCCAAAAAAAAAAAAACCACTTCATTCAAGCCTGAGAGCATCTGTTTCTCTCAAAAACATCTTTCAAAAAACAGGACAACTCTTAGAAATGAGAGGATGGAAGGCATAAAGTAATTGAATCAATCAAGAGTGAGTGAGAGGAGAGAAATGACGTTGACCGGAATGACACAGGACCAGGAGCTCTGGACGAGAGAACGGAGTCCTCGAGAAAGCACCTGCTCAGTGAGTGAAGAATGTGTGGCCTTTTAAGCAGGGAGAGCACAGAGAAAAAAAAAAAAAAAACAGTAAAAGAAAATATGCTGGACACAACGGCACAGCATGGAGATATGGAAAAGTAGATCAATGTTTCTTCAGGTCTCCCACGTGGGTAGCAGGGTCCCACGCACTTGGGCCATCTTATGCTGCTTTCCCAGGCACAGTGGCAGGAAGCTGGATCAGAAGTGGAGCAGCCAGGACACAAACTGGCAGCCAGGTGGGAAGCCGGCACTGCAGGCAAGTGGCTTAACCTGCTGCACCACAAGCCTGCCCAACATCTTGCTTTAAGGATTAATAAAAAGTGTGACAAGGATCCACGCAGGAAACAAAAGCAAAACAAAACGGCCGGCGTTGTGGTGTGGCGGGTAAAGCTGCTGCCTGCGATGCCGGCATCCCATTTGAGCACCAGTTTGAGTCCTGGCTGCTCCACTTTTGATCCAGCTCCCTGCTGATGGCCTGGGAAAGGCAGTAGAGGATGGCCCAACTTCCTGGGCCCCTGCCACCCATGTGGGAGACCCGGATGAAGCTCTGGCTCCTGGATTCAGACTGGCCCACCCCTGGCCATTGTGGTCACCTGGGGAGAGACCCAGCAGATGGAAGATCTTTCTGCCTCTTTTTTTTCTCTCTAGAACTCTGACTTTCAAATAAATAAATAAATATTTAAAAAAATAAAAACATGAAAAATAAAGGAGGTTCCTTACAACAAGTAAGTCAAGTTGCAGATCTCTCCTCTACAGCATTCAGCATCATGTCCCTCTGGTGTCTAGAAACCCAGGAGGACCGAGGGGTTCCCAAGTTAATCAACATCAGGGTGGGCACTGTGGAACAACAGGTTACGGTGCTGCTAGGGACGCCCACGTCCCATAGCCGATGCCAGCTGGCTCTGCGTCTGACCCAGCCTCCTGCTGATGCACACTGAGAGGCAGCGGGGGAGGGCTCAAGTGCGTGGGCCTCTGCCACCTTTGCAGGAACCCAGACGAGGTCCAGACTCCAGGCTTTGGCCTGGACCAAACCAGACTGTTGTGGACAATTGGCAGTGAAAACAGATAAATCTCTTTGTCTCTGTCTCTCTCGCTCTTTCTGACTTTCAAGCAGATATAAATAAGCATTTAAAATACAATTATTAACATCCTACTGCGAATGAATTAATGTCCTATTACAAAACTGAGAATCAGAAGGTAATGCTTTATGCTTAATATTAATAGAATACAGGCTTTAAATATGTTTCCAATTAAGAGCAGTCACTCTTGGAGTTAAACTGTGATGTCAGTCAATAGGGAAGATCAATAAGGTAGGCTGAAAGCAGTGACGATCACTGGAGTCTACTCTGCCGCTGGAAACAGTGAGGGATTATTGCTGAAACAGGCAGATGCTAAAAAGCAGAGAAGAACTGAAAAGGAAGTTGGGAATCTTCAGGTCATATCTGGAACAAGGACTCAAACGGCTCTGAGGACACTGGTGGAGTCCAGTGGCTTGGGCAGTGGCAGAGGACGACGCAGTAACTACCATTCCCACTTCCCTGGAAGACCTCAGAGGGGGCCCTCTTGGAACTGAGCATAGAAGAAGTGGACAGAAACAGTTCAGAAGCTGCGGCCCCAGCTGTGGTAAGCGGCCACGTCCCAGGCTTTCAGCACCCAGGCGACTGGGAAGGCTCGGGCAAGACCACAGGTTGAATTAGGTCCCAGACGTCCCCTCTCCAAGAAAGGCCAAGCTCCGAAGTTTGTAGACTAAGTGAGAACAGGCAACGTACGGCAATAAGGAAGTCATCAGCGCTAGTGACGACACAGGCAGACAACTTCACTGTGCTTGATGATTAAAGAGAAGGACCAGCTTGACAGTCTGCAGCAAAGAGGAGCTGGCCCTGTGGCATAACAGGAGAAGCCTCCACTTGGCGGGGCTGGCACCCTATACGGGCGCCAGTTTGTGTCCCAGCTGCTCCACTTCCAATCCAGCTCCCTGCTAACGGCCTGGGAAAGCAGTGGAAGATGGCCCAAGTGCTTGGGTCCCTGCACCCATGTGGGAGATCTAGAAGAAGCTCCTGGCTCCTGGCTTAGGATTGGCCCAGTTCCAGCTGTTGCAGCCATTCGGGAAGTGAACCGATGGACAGAAGAGCTTTCTCTCTGTCTCTCCCTCTCTGTGTCTGTAACTCAAATAAATAAATACAATCTTTAAAATAAATCCTGCAGAGAATAGAAAAGGATAGCAGGCGACACTGAAGATCTGAAAAGGGATCAGATAGAGTGTGTAGAGTTAGCACAATGACTGAAGATGTAAAGTCAACAGATGACATTTGCCGGCAGAACGGACCCAGGAGGAAAGAGAGGTAGTGGATAAGCAGAACAGGAGTGACCAAAACAACGAAGAAAAGTCAGCGCATCACAGATTAAAAACGGTGGAGGAGACAGAAGAGGTCAAGTGTGCGGCAACATCGAATGAGAACACCACACTCAGGTTCACCAGCGCCCGAGCAGGAGAGGGGAAAATTCAGAACGGGGGAGGTTGGAAAAGATCATAAATGAGAATATCTCAAGGCCAAAAGCAGTGGCATGCACGAATCCACAGATTCAAGAGGCCAAGACAATCCCACGCAGGAGAAATAAAAAGAAACACTAGGAAAAGCCAAGAGCAACTACAGGAAACCAAGACAATAAAGATATTTTAGAAGAAACTAAAGAAAAAAATGATCTCTCCTTTCTGAAGATCTTCCATGCAGGGATGAGAAAAACAGGAATGACAGGAGTATACTGTCAATGAGGTGAATGAAGAAAAAGACAATCGGGTCCAGCTCCATGGCATAGCGGGCGAAGATGCTGCCTGCAGTGCCGGCATCCCAAATGGGCGCCAGTTTGAGTCTCAGCTGCTCCACTTCCCATCCAGCTCTCTGCTGTGGCCTGGGAAAGCAGTAGAAGATGGCCCAAGTCCTCCCCTGCACCCACGTGGGAGACCCGGAAGAGGCTCCTGGCTCCTGGCTCCTTGCTTTGGATCGGCTCAGCTCCGGCCGTTGCGGTCAATTGTGGAGTGAATCAGTGGATGGAAGACCTCCCTCTCTCTATCTCTCTTTCTCTCTGCTTCTGCATAACTCTGCCTTGCAAATAAATAAATATTTTTAAAAAGCAAAAGATAATCAAAAGTGGTGGTAGATGGTTAAAATACCCTAAGGTATTTGTATTTCCTGAGAGTATGAGAAATATTTTGACAAACTTCCAACTCGGCAAGTTAAGTTTGCACATTGCAATTTTCAGGGTAATCCCTCCAAAGACAGACTCTGAGAGACTGGGAAATTTGAAAGAGGAAAAGCATGAAATTATTTTCACAAAAGATTCTCCAATACAAGGCAAGGAAGGAGAGAAAAAGCCAAAGCACAACATGAGGAGGTGGATGGAAGCCCCAGCCGAAGCACGCATTTCCCTGCAAAACTGCACCTGCCCCAGGGCTGCCGGCCATCCCGCAGTGCCAGCCACAGCCTATTCCCTCCTCCTTTCCTCCTCAACTCCAGCAACCTTAAAGGACCCAGGGAAGCCACAATCGCAAGTCTAGAGGCCATGCCGCTGGGGAAGCACCAGGGAGACAGGGGCCCTGAGGAGGGACGGGGCGGGTGCTTCGCTCGCTAAGGTCTGAAGATGCAGAGAGCAGGTGTTCAGGTCAGCCAAGGGGCTGCAGGACTCGGGCTCTGCCCCTGAGGAGTCACTCTGAGGGCCTGGGGGCTGCAGCCGGGGGTGGGGGGGAGTGCTGGGAGCAACTGTGGGAAAGGCAGGGAGGAGACTTGCAAGAGCGGCCATCTAGGGCCCCCCGGGCACATGGGCTGGGCCCACCCTGCCAGGCTGTCTTCACGGAGCCAGGGTACCCGGGCCATCAGACCCTGCAGCCACTGGATGTGGGCTGCCCCCCAAGAGCGGCCATGTAGGTCCCAGGGGCACGCGGGCTGGGCCGACCCTGCCAGGCTGTCTTCACGGAGCCAGGGTACTCGGCCATTGAACCCCTGCAGCCACTGGATGTGGGCTGCCCCCAAGGAGAGGCTTCCCCTTGGGCCAGGTGCTCCCTGCCTCTCAGGGCACTTCCTGGGCAGACGCGGGTGCAAACCTCCAAGCCAGCACTTCCCGAAGCTGGGGGTGTGAGAGCCTCGTCCTGCAGGGGAACGGGGCAACAGAGGGCCCCATACAGGGAGACGGGCGCCTGGATACCCAGCCACTCCCGCCCACCACCTGTGAATGAGTGGAGGGGACGCACGTGCCTTCCCTTCACCCCCGCCCTCCTCTTTGCCTTCACCCACGGCCCACGGCCACTCCAGCTTCCACTTCTCCTACCTCAGAGCACGCAGGGCACACCACTGCTGGGCCTCCAAAGGGAGCCATGGCCCTCGCTGTCCCAACACAAACTTCATAGCTGCGTGTGGGCCCTGTCAATTAGGGCCTCAAACACAGTCCACTGGTGGGGGTCCCCAGCTCACTCCCCCGCCCCCACGCCGCGCCATCTTTGCAGCTGCACTACCACCAACTTCTTCGGCCCCGGTTGCTCAGCAAGGCCTTCGAAGCCACCAGGGGGCTTTCCCGGCCACCGGCTCCTTGGGACAGGGCTCTCTGTGAGAGAAGCGTAACCGGCAGACTGCGTCCTGGGTGGGCGCCTCCCATGGCTTTCTTTAGGTCTCGAGTTTAACCGCAGACTTGCAGAAGCGAAGGGGCTGGATGAGCTGAAACCTTAGGATGAATTTAAGAGCGAGAGCAGAGGACGGCGCCGCGGCTCACTAGGCTAATCCTCCGCCTAGCGGCGCCGCCACACCGGGTTCTAGTCCTGGTCGGGGCGCCGGATTCTGTCCTGGTTGCCCCTCTTCCAGGCCAGCTCTCTGCTGTGGTCAGGGAGTGCAGTGGAGGATGGCCCAAGTGCTTGGGCCCTGCACCTCATGGGAGACCAGGAGAATCTCCTGGCTCCTGGCTTCGGATCAGCGTGGTGCGCCTGCTGCAGCGCGGCGGCCATTGGAGGGTGAACCAACGGCAAAGGAAGACCTTTCTCTCCGTCTCTCTCTCTCACTGTCCACTCTGCCTGTCCAAAAAAAATAGCGAGAGCAGAAGGAACACGGCAACCCCCAGGGAGCCAGGCCTGCAGGGAGTTCCAGGGAGACCAGCCATGACTCTCCCACGGCTCCCTTTGCCCGGGGCTACAATGTCGGGGACACCACCCTCTTACGTACCAGGAAATGCTCTCTGCACGGGTGTCCCTCTCCCTGGGAGCCGAGTTGGCCAAACATTTGTCTGGGTTTCCCCAGAGTGGAGGGGCTGAAAAGGGCAGCCCAGCCACCCAGACTTCCTGGGACAGACGACCCTCAAGGTTCCACGGAATGCCTGGAGACCACCCCCTCAGGGCCCCTGTGCAGGGCACCGTGTCTGCACAAGTTGGGAAAATGTAAAGAATTAAATCATCTGTGGAGCACAGGAGATGGTACCTGCTGCCTCTCTTATCTTTTATCTCCCATAATTAATGTGTTTAACAGCCAACTCGCAGATGTATAGAAAAAGCAGCTGAGAAAATAATGAATAGGTTTATTAAAAAGTTCAGATGAAGTTGAAAAAATTACAGGGTTAATCACAACAGTGTCTGGTTACAGAAAAACACACAAGAGCGCATCAGATTCGGCTCTGAGACTACGAGCAAGAGGTCGACGCGTTCTCCAGATTCCTCTCCTGGTACACGTGGTGTCGCGGCTACAGTGGTTCTCAAACAGTTTGTTAAACCTGGAAGAATAAATTGGGAAATCAGCACGTCCGTGGTTCTTTTCCCCCGTCTTGAAGTGCACATGCTGGTCTTTCTGTGATTCTGCACCGTGAGAACTGTAGACACTGCGATGTATCAAGGCCAAGGCCAGGGCTTCGGATAAGCTCTGCGAGTGTTCCTAGTTACTTGAGCAGTGTTTCCTGTCGTCATTTGGCTGAAAATCGAAAAGATTATTTTTGCAACATAAAAACTTCCCTTTCACTGAGATAATTTCTCATCAAAGCCACTTCCTCGGAATAAAATTTCAGTTTCCAAAGTGACTGTGGACTCCCCCGGGGTTTCTCAAATAGACTTGTGGGATTTGTCCATGGCTCTTTTCTTCTAGAAACGTAATTGGATTCTGACGCCACAGCTTAAAGAAGCAATATGCTCCATATCAACAGGACCGGAGTCTTTATTTGCCTTTCTTTAAGGGGAAACATTTAAACGCGCACACGTGTGAAGGCTTACCTTGACGATTTAGTTACTTCTTTGAAAAGGGCCTCCTTTCACTCGTGTGTCCTGGGCTCTGTGGAGGCGACTACACCGCTCGCCCATGGCCGCCTCCCTCGTGGGTTCTCGCCCACGTGCACTGCCCGTCTCCCCCGGGAGTGTGGGTGAGGCACGTGACCGGCTTCTACCCAGCGGAGAACAGCAGAGGGTCAGCGTCGCGTGTGGTTCCCTTACAGAGGATCTTAGCAGCCGCCTCACTCAGAGACCTGCCCTCCATCAGCCTGGGACAAGGAAACCTCACGCTGTGAGCAGGAGCTGGGGAGCCCTCAGCCCGGCTCCCAGCTTCAGCTGCTCGGGCATGGACGCTGCCAACCAACGTGAGCTTCTGGAAGCAGACCCTTCCCCGTGCAGCCCTGCCCCAGTGCTCTGCGGAGGACACAGCTGAGCTGTGCCGACACGAGAGGCGGAAACGGAGACAATCGCACGTCCCCTCCAGCTGTTCAGCCCGTTAATCCTGCTGCACCCCACTCGGTAAGGACAGAGGACCCAGAACCTGGGCGCCGAGCCTCCTCTCACGGTGGTGGCCTTGCCCGGGCTCCGCTCCATTCCAAGGTCAGCCACTCTCTTCCCACAGTTGCAGTGGCCACGCCTCGGGCCCCCGGGCTCCCAGCGCTCCTGGAAGAGTCTAAGCTCCTGGGCCTTCAGATGAGGACAGCGCCCTGCCCCTTCTCGCCTCTGCCTCCGCACAGCCACAGCTGGCCCCGCACCGCCACGCCACTGCCTGCGCTGCTCCCCTGCCCGAGATGCCCCTTCTCCCTCCACTGCTGACCCTGCTTGGCCCCCACAGGAACTTGGGCGGGTGACCCCCATCATTCTCACTGTAAACAGGAGTAAACTGGGATTCTGTGACCGCCCAGGTCACTGCCAGCCGGTGACTATCCTGGGACTAGAACCAGACCGTCAGACACCAGGTCCTCCTCTCGCTCCACCTCTGCCTTCTCTGGGGACTGTCTGGTCTCCCCCTCGGCGGGCCATTCTGCACCGAGCCTGGCCATGCGCAAGACTCTGGCCAGGGGAGGTCCACCCCTAGGGACGGTGTGAGTGCCTGTCTGTGCTCCACCCTCCCGCCCCTTGCACACCTTGGAGGCCGACCAGCCTGGTGCCTGCCTTGGCCATCTGGATTCAGTTTCCAGTGGACTCTTGTCAAAGGGGCCAGGGACAGTGCGCTGGCGGTTTGGACATCTGCTGCCTCCCCCCACAGGCTTCTGATTGCCCCCTCGAGGTCAGCGGAAGCGTCTCCTCTGCACCTGAGGTCTACACCGGCAGCACTCCTGGTGTTGCCAGCCTGGGACACCACGTGTCCTGCTCATGCCTGGCAGGCAGTGCCCTCGTTCAGCCCTGTTGGGTCCCCCAGACTGAGCACAGTTTCCCTCTGTGCCCTTCCTGAACAGGGACCTGCAGTGCTGGGAGGCAGCTTGGGCTCCACAGGAAGTCAAAAATCAGCAGTGGCCGCCCACTGAGGAGCCCTGGTGGCTGGGGAGAGTCCTGCTCTGCGGCCTCTCTCCAGCACCAACAGCCGAGGCGCTGGGCAACCTGCCCGCAGCGTGTCTGCTCCTTCTCCGGTCAGCATGGCCACGTGCCCTGGGTGTGCACGCACAGCCCCCCTGCCTGCTCCTCACCTCCGAGAGCACCAGTACTTCTCAGCTAGGAAAGAGTTGTTTCATTCATTGCCATCTGCCCAGATGTACAGGACATAGCTCCAACCAATCCCAGGAAGTGCATTCTTTACAAAGAACCTGTACAAACAAACGTGGCACTAAGAACCTTGTTAAAGTCCATGACCAGCTCCATTGGCAGTTTAACCACTTTTTACCTTAGCGTGATTACATTCGAGGGAATTGTGAAAACACAAGGCAAGTTAGAACCTACGGGATAGCAGGTGGTGCTACCATGGTTAGCATTCCGCAGTAGCCACAGCTGGGAGGCGTGGGGCAGGCAGCTGAATGGTAGAACTCCAATGGCCACAGCAGCAAAACTCCCACTCGGAAAAGTTTCCTTCATACAACACATATTGTTACGTAAACCCAACTTAGACTCAACAAATGCAGTCGCGCCTGTCACTCGGGAGACCCCTGTTCTCTGGAACACAGGTGAGAAAGCCGGGTGCTCACTCAGCTACTGACCTGCGCTTGACGGAGTGGATTCACAGTCAAGGAGCCAGACAGATGCTGGCTGGAGCTCCCACTGCGTGTGCCATGGCCTAGAGTGCCCGTGAATTTCAGGAAAACTGCACCTGCTTTATCTGCTGAACTGGCAGGAAGGCCCACAAGGGCCAGGAAATGCTGCCCCTGGCTTGCTCAGAAAGCCATGGGTCACTCCCGACGTCCAGTGGGCGGGTCTGCTGCTGGGAGGTGACAGCTTCTGCCCGTGGAACAGCACCGTCACGAGCAAGGCCACGACCGGGTCCCAAGTGAGAGCTGGGCCGTCCTGACACAGGCAATGTTCTCCCAGCATTTTGACTCCTTCCCCAGGAACAAATGGCCTACCGCACTGTTCTCCAGCATAATCAGGAAAGAAGTGAGTTCCAGAATGGCCCACGGCCTTGACTAAGTCCTTTCAAGCTAAGAGTCCCGGCTTCTGTAGGCTGAAAGCACAGCCTCTCTGGGCACAGGATGGATTCCCCTTCCCAGCTCCTCTTGCACTGTGGCGTGGTCATGTGACCATGGACCTGCATGAGCCGACATGGACAGCAGTGGGCCTGGTGTGTACACCTGTGTGCTTTGGCTCTGTGTGGGGAGCAATTCGGACTAGACTAAGTTACTGGAATTAAGACTTATTCTATGCATCTGCTCTCCCACAATATGGCGCTGGGAGAGGAGTAAACAACTTCTACACAGCTGCCTCCAGTTCGACCAATAACCTGCAGGAGCTGATCCTGCTCCTGATTGGAGGAGAGCAGCGTACTCGGCGTGTGGGTAGCAGAGTTGGGATTGGTGGAAGAGGACTATAAAGGAGGAGAGAGACAACATGCACCAGGAACATCTAAAGGGAACATCCGGATAACATCTGAGCAGCCCCCGAGCGAGCCGGCCGGCGGTGTGCTGCTCCCCTGCGGAAGTGGGGAAAGTGGCAGGGGGAACCGTCCCTCCACGGAGGTGGAGGGTCGGCAGCCAACCCAGGAAGGACCAGGAGCAAACCTGGGGAGGGCCGAGCAGACAAAAGAACAGCGCAGGGTCCTATGTCGTTCCTCCGCGAATGGGGGAGCGACAGCTCTGGTCACTGAGCTGTGACCCTCACGCCCAGTCTGAGACTGCAGCCAAGGGACAGGGCACTCTCTGGACTGCTCTCAGGCAGGAAATGAGTGTCTGCCATCATCAGCTGCTGAAAGGTTGGCCAGCCCACTGGACCCAGCACAGCCTCTGTCACTAGACTGTGGTCAAGAACTCAAAGCCTTGCGCTGAATACAGCACCAATGGAGGACAGGTCTTCAAGGGCAGCCCTCCTTCCCCTGCTTCATGGCTGCAGCACCTTCCCAGACAGCACTCACGGAGGGCGGGGGTCCAGTCCTCAGAACCTGCTCCGAGCCCAACAGGGCTGGCGACAAAAGGCCATTCACGGGCAGCTCTGCCTGGAGCAGCCCCCAGCTGCTGGGGAGCCATCTCTCCGGTCCACTCTGCTGCCTCCGTGAGGTTCTTGTGCACTGGCCCTCAGTATCTAGCAGCCCCCAGGCATTCAGTGGCCCTGGACTACAAGGAGGCACCTCCACTCAACTCACCTCCAGGGACCCTCCTTTCCCTACCCAAGGGACTCAGCGCTCCCGGCCATGCTGGGCCCGACTCCTGCTGTCCCGCGGCACGCACACCCCCGCCCCTGCACTCAGTAGGCTTCTTGTCCTCCTGGACACAGGGTGGGGTTGTGCTTCCCCAGGCTTTCACGTGAGGTCACCGGGCCATGTGACTTCCTTTGACAATACATGCGTGTGGAAGTGACTTGTGCCCACTCCAGGCAACAGCCACTAAGAACCATTGTGTGTTGCCTCCTTCCCTTCCCCCTGCCCAGTCCCAGCGGGCGGGGGTCCTGCCCCCACCAGCCATATCCTCAGATGGAGACACGACCTTAGCATGTCAAGCCGCTGACACGGGGAGGCTGTCAGTGCAGCACAGCCTGCCCCATGCTAGGCAAGTCCTGTCCCCAGGGACCGTCTGAGCTCCCTGGTCCTGTCCCCAGGGACCGTCTGAGCTCCCTGGGCCAAGCAGCCTCACTCCCCCTCTTCCTAGAACATTTTTACAGTTACAAACTGCTCACCAGGAACCTATTAACACGTCTCCCCTGCCTGCCTTCATTCCTCTGCTCGGAACCTAACCCCAAGCCTGGGACGCAGTAGGCACTTGCGGAATCCATCTCTAGCCCCAAATGGAACAGGTCCCTGGGCGCAGCCGAGGCCACCTGGCAAAGCACATCCCAGGGGGTTGTCTTTCTCTCCGGCAGAAGCCTCGGGAACATTCTAATTCTGGAACAAAATGTCAAGGTGATTGTGATTCGAGTTACAGGGCTTCTCTGCTTCTGTCTGTGCCAGAGCACAGTGGGAAACGGAGACGGAGAGGAATGAAAACAAAATCCCACCGGAGCAGAGGACGGGAGACAGCAAGAAGTCAGGCTGCAGGTACGGGGAGAGCCTGGGCCCTGCACGTCTCCCTGCGCCAGCAGCAGCTGCGAGCTGCGGCTCCCTGGGTCTGTCCCAGAGCCAAGCACTGGCGCCCTGGGCAGTGTGCTGTGGCGTGACATTATTCTCTGTGACAAGGACACTGAGGAGTGAGGAGCATTTCCCACATGGAAGGTTGTGCCTGTGCAAACGTCTGTGCACAGCTGTGGGCATCACAAACAGATGCCAGTGAGGCTGCTGCCGGCTCTGGCCTCGGACGCCAAAAGCTAAATGCCAGGCCCGCCCTCCCTCCAGGCCTGCAGGGACACAGCCTGGCCCGGGTGCAGGCTGAGTCACTCACTCACGCAGGGGGACATCCAATCGGGTTTAGGGCCAGACTCAGCCACACACACACCTGGTCAGCAACAGGCAAGACCAAAGGGCGCGTGACTACTTGACTTCCCTGGGGAGCCTGGGAGGGTTCAGCCCTGGCCCGCAGGTGCCCAGGCTCCGGGCGCCAGGTCCCTGTTGTCCCCAGAGGACAACAGCTAACCAAAGGGCCACCCCACCCTGGAGGAGTGAGCCCCTAAGTCCTGCTCTGCTCAGCCAGGGCATCACGGTCAGGGAGGAGGTGTCACAGTCACTCACGCACCTGGCCTGGCCAAGTCCCTTGAGGGGGAAGGAGACCCCAAGGACTCTGGGTGGAGATGAGGAGGAAGAGATGGCAGAGGGCGACGGCTGTGTGTAGGACGTTGGTACCACGACCACTGAAACAGCCCAGGGAAGTGAGTGAGCAGCCGAGAGTCGGAGCCCCCCAGAGGAACTGACCAGGACCCCACTCCCAGGGGCTTGCAGGCTTCTGCAGGGTGGTGAGTGGGCCAGTGCCACCTGTGTCCCACTGGGCAGCGTCGCACCAGGAAGGGTCAATGTTGGGATGTGACCAGCACTTGACTTAGACGATGCTTGGTTAGGGTTCCAATTGGAGAGGGCACCAGGGCTCACAAAATCTAGGGAGAAGCCAATACATTTCCAGGGAGAGGGCAGCGGTTAGCACATCCCCAGCTTCCCAAGATATGCAACGTGTCTGCTCCCACGCGGCGGGAGACGGGACCAGACCTGCACCAACTCCCAGCTCTGGTCCTTCAGAAAGACCTCAAAAAAGCAGCCAAGTGGTGAGTACTTAATTCACACGCACACACACACACACACACAGGTCTGTCAACAAGAAGAAAAAAAACGGCCAAGAAAATTAAAGGGAAAATGTCATCATTATAAAAGGAAAAGCAATGTTGATAGCAGGAAAGAATGCGGACCTTAGTGTTAACTGAAGGGCAGTCCTCTAAATGGACTCCAATGAGGGTGGTCAGACTCTCAAGTCTCCTTATTTTCCTGTTTTTCTGGTTTCCGTCTAAGGGACCAGTCTGAGGACTGGGGTCTGTAACTGCCCCGCTCACGTCAGGACGCACAGGTGGTTTTCACAGAGTGGGCAGCAAGACCAGGCTATTTAGAGAACTCGAGTTAGAGGACTGCCCTCAACTGCCAGTGAAAGGCATGCAAAATGAATCGGACACGTTTGGTCTATGCTGTTCTTAGAACCAGAAAAACACAAAGATGGCCGTTTTTACCGCTCTAAGGCAAGCAAGGCTGCCAAAGGGTGTCAGGGTGCTGCCCCTTGTGGGGTTCACCTTTGCAGCCCTGGTCTGTGGGACCCCCAGGTTCCCAGCAGGGATCCTGAGTTTGTTCAGCAGCCCCCCCGGGCACTAGGGAGCCCTCCTCCCCCGGCTTCCACCTCAGGACCCTGTGTGAGCTCAGATCACACAGCAACCATTAAGTTCAGTTTATTTGCTGCCTTTACAGAAAAATCAGTCACCAATTCCATCGAATTCTCCTCCCCCAAACGGGGTGCTGGCAAACACGGGCATTGTCGCCAGGGCTCCAGATCCCCCCTCGGTCCTCCTCAGGCACCTGCCCAGCTGCAGGCGATCCTACTGACCGCAGTCCCAGGCACTGGGTCTACGTGGGGCCCTGCGTGCTTTAGAATGAGGAAAGCTGTGTGTCTGCACGTTTTTTGGTTCTTAAAAAAATAAGTGACAAAATGAGCCCAATGCGTCTTGCATGCCCTTCCCAGTCAGCTGAGGTCATCGCTCTAATTGAGGGCTCTCTCTAAATAGCATTCCTAACGAGCTTCCAGGAGACGCTCACGCTGTCAGTTCACAGATCACATTTTCAGAATCTAAAGTCCAGAGCACCGCGCCTCCCAAGTCACAGTCCTCCCCAGGCCCAGTGTCTAATGCCAGGGCCCTGCTGAGTACCGCTTCCCCTCCCCCGCCCCCGACAACCTGACCGGGCAGGCATGTGACGCTGTGTGCCACTGAGACACCACGAGACCAAACAATGTTGGACCCTATTCATACCTGCCTTACGTACGAGAACCAAGCAGGGACCGCAAGAACTATCAGAACGGTTCCTTCTTTCTTGCTGAAGACAATACGGCCCCCACCAACACGGCTGATCTGCAGATAACACAGAGGGCTTGGTATTTTTGTATACGTCCTAGGGTAGCAGGAACATTTTACTTTCTTCATGCATATTTAAAATATTAATGCACACGCAACACAAACGGATGCAATGTACGTTCCTTGTGGAAGTTTTGGAAAATACAGAGAGAGATGTAGAGAGCAAATTAAAAATCATCTGTGATTTCACCATCCTTCTCTTCTCCACACAACTACGCCTCCAGGTCACAGTGTGCATAATTTTGTCCTTGGGTCAGTATTATCGTCCCACTAGGAGCTCGGTACCCCTCGCTTTTGGGGAGCACATAACTCTCCCTTGTAATGTGGTTCGCTGAATAGCAAAGTGACTTTCTTGATGGAGAAGAGGGCGAATGCTGTAAGGAATTTTTGTGTCCGTCTTGCTTCCCATTTGCATAAGCGCACCACGTCTGAGCTTCCGCCGTGTGGAGGCACGGGTCCTTTTCTTAGCTCGACTCCCTTAGCTAGGAAACCTAGCACACGGCAAATGGCTCTCCAGCAAGTCAGCGACAATTTAACCCCTCCAACGAGAGCCCCACAACTTCAGCAGCACTGAGTTTTGTGAGTTTTTACTTCTGAAACATCGTTTCCAAAGCAGAAATCCATGCACTTTGTCCCTGCCTGTCTGTCCCCAGCCCAGCTAACGACTCCCCCGCGTCGGCCCCGTCCCCAGAAGCACAAGGCGCCACATCCTCTCTCTGGCTCTACTGGAAGCCAGGTCTTGAGCCAGTAATAAATGAGCAAGGGAGGAAAACCCAGAATCTTCTAATTGATTATTTAGTGCAAAAGAGGAAGAAAATGATCACAGGTGGCGACAGCAGATGTGACCGCCCGGGATACTTGGCAGATGGCGCCTTCGAGGTGTGGACCGGCCAAGCGCACGGCTTCTGGCCCTCCAGAGCTGTGAATTATATCTATTTTTATTTTCTGCATCGACTTTCAACTCTCTTTCCTAAATACTTAAAGCAATGACATCAATAGCAGATGCTGGGTGGAATTAGATGCCTAAGTGAGGCTATAAAATCCTCTCCATAAACAATGCCAGCAATTGCATGTTTCAACGCTGCCCGTCGCTGTCATCGCTCAGAACGGACAACTTGAAAGACGGCGGCCGCAGAGAAGAAGTTTGGCAAAGGGCCCGACTCAGCTCTCATCCCAAGCACAAATGCAAAATGTTATTATTGTTATTCTTAATTAGCGCATGCTAATTACTTCCTAACTTTTCTCTCGGCTTAAAAAGCAGCTCCTTCTCTCCTGGAGTTCGCAGGCTGCTTGCCGACGGTCTGGCTCGGAAATGAAGGCAGCCCCCGGGAGAGGCCCGGCACGCGGCAGTCGGGCCCGGGCGCCATCGCCAGCGCTCCTAAGATCTCCCTGGTGTTGCGGTTTGGGAAGACTTCGGCTCCCGGAAGGAAAGTCACACGCGGTCACTGTGCGTCCAGCACATCAAAGGCCGCTTCATTTGCATCTCACCAGCACGACCAGGATTCAGACAAATGACCAGGATCTGCAGCCCCACTGAGTGGAAAGCCAGGCAGACATTCCCCACTGAAGCGAGAAGACAGCGTCCACTCCGTGGGAACACCAACCCCACAGCAACAGAGGCCTGCACTGGGAGTCCCAGCCAGCGCCCAGCACCGGCCTTGGTCCTGTGGTGGAAGACTCTCTCTCTCTCTCTCTCTCTCTCTCTCTCTCTCTCTCTGGCTTCCCCACTCAGAAAGCCTGGGTCTCATCAACATGTTCTCAATACCAGTGACCTCTGGAGCGGGGCGGGGTAGGGGGGTTGAGATGGAAACTATTTTAACACCCCCCCACCAGCAAACTCAGCAATAGGAGGGAGAAAAAAATCTGAAACTATAACACAAATAACAAACCACACACACACACACACACACACACCCCACATGGGAGCACGGGGAGGCAGTCCCCTTGCACACTGCTGTGCTGGCTGGGAGCAGCTCGCTCCTTGCGCCCATGTGTGCACTTGTACGATCACACTCAACCTCAAAGCTCTCACTCAAACCTTCAAGATAGACAAGGTCATTCTTGCTCATTCTCCAGCGAGGGAACGGGCTGATGGATCAGACGTCCGCATGGCTGGGGAGAACTGGTCCAGCTCTCTCTGGTTCTCACGGAGCTTGGTCAATGGGACCACACTCTGCCTCGCCCTCTGTTTGACCTTGAGCTCCACGTGCTGTTCTGGCTTTATCTGTCCTCAGGGTCAGTGTAAGCCATGGTATTTAAACCCGAGGGGGGGTCAGGTCACGTCAGGTGGTGATGAGGCCTTGTGACGGAGCCATAGCTCCAGCCCTCTTACCAGGGGAACAGCAAAGCTCTTTCGCAGGATTGTTACCACTGATCTACAATACTGGGTGTGCGAGTGTGGACAAAAAGGCAGCCCCCTTCACCGAGGCAGAGCCCAGGCCACTGGTGGCAGGTGAGGAGCACGTGTTCCATAACCAGGGTTGAACTTGGACCCTAGAACTGAGAAATGGGACAGAATGCAGTGTCAGCGATTGTCCAAGCTCCAAGCACACTACCACAGGCAGACCTCCTCTTGTGACAGATAGAACGGATCCTGAAAATGCCTGACGTGGTCGCCTGCAGTGGCCACCAGAGCGGAGCTCCGTGTGGGTGCCTGCGTGGCCAGCCCAGGGCTCAGGTGATGCCACCACGATGACCTGCTCCGCTCTTCCTCCGAGACTTGGTTCTCAACTTCCCCCAAGGGCCCTGTGCTGTCAGCTTCAAACCACACCTGCAACCCAGGACAGCCTGGCCTCTACCAACACCTCGATCAGTCTGGTGGGTGCACCCTGCTCGCTGTCAGGAACCTGCTGTCATGAGCCTGTATCTAAGCTAATTACTGAAGCCAGGGGTATAGAATATGAGGCGTGGGTTAGCCCTGGGTGCAGGTTTCACTTAAATATGTTGGCTGAGCGTTTGGGTGGGTGCATCTGCCTGGAGGAGAGAGGGCCTGAGGTAGAGCTACCGGAGAGAGAGGATAAAGGACAGTTGGGAGACAAATGCAGCCAAGCTGGGGAAGTGTGTGTGTTGGTTGCAGCTCATAGAGATGGAGCCAAAGTAAGAATTCAAATTGTGACAATGGCAAATCGTAATGGCCCTGCTGGCTGCGGCACTGTGTCCCCTTGCACAAAGGGACAATGGGGGCTGGCACCATCAGAAAAGGTCCATGCTACACAAAACCAGCATCACAAATAAATTGTGTCATGACCCACTTGGCCAAATGAAGAGACATTCCTGAACCATCGAGCCACGAGAACCATCGCAAAAGGCATAAACACTGTCTGAGCAGGAACCCTGCCTGAACTTCCAACACCTCACACGAGCCCCGTTGACTCCTAACAGACCTACTGTGTAATCTGCTAACTAACCACGTAAGCTACCTTAGTATTTTCATTAAAATTTGTTCTTTAAACCATGTTTTCCTTCAGGCATTTACTGGTTACGTGTTTATCCACTCAAGACTGGTTGAACTGAGTGACCTTTCTCCCGTCTTTATTCCGCAGACGCTTCCTCTGCAGCTGCACTAGGCCAGGCCTTGCACTAAGTCCTCGGAACCAAGAAACAAGCAGGAAGCGGCGCCCACCTGCAGGGAGCCCACGCTGCGGGGAAAGAGCCCGCGGCCCAGTGCTGACTCGAGACACCAGGGATGGATCAACGGGGTTTTCTAGTCCTGAGAGACTTCCCGTGAGAGATTAACTAGCAACTTTCCAAAGTCTTTGGACAACAAAATAAATACTCTGTAGTCTGATGTACTTGGCTTACCGTGTTAGTTGGCCACAAAGTTTCACAGCAAATCTAATGGGAACCATGAGCACCATGGAAGCCCAGCGTACAGAGTCCCTTTCTCCTGCACTGGGGGCCTGCCCACTCTGCACCCAGGCTCTGTCCTGAGACTGGTCCCCATGAATGGGCAACTTGTCCTCATCCGGGGGGTCATGAAAAGCAGAGAGGAACAGAGCAAGGAGAGTGGAGCTGGGACATGTTTGGTCCAAGCTCCTTCCTTGCCAGGTCTCGAGGGTCAGCTGTGACCCCACCGAAGGCCTCACTTTCTACTTGGGGAGACTCACCTCACCCGTGTCTCCTTCCAAGTCCAGTGACTGCCCCCTCCCTGCGCCTCCAGACTGAGAGGCAGCAATGCACCAGCTGTGGGTTTCTCTACTTCTCACTCACATCTTTGTGAAGAGTTCCTCTATTACCTTCTCAAATTGTGCAGCTTGAGTGTGCAATCCATCTCCTCCAGGCACCCTAAGTGATAACCCCAGATGAGTCGAAATGTCTTCCTCATTTGGCGTCTTACTAGGGTTTCTAAAGTGGTGCTGAACACTCCCTGTTCCCCCGTCCGACCTCAGCGAGGGCCTCTCTCTGCAGTGAGCTCTGAGCTCCCACCAACTCCTCCAGACTGGCCCCATAGCTAAACTCTGCCTGGTGTTCCTGACACCCAGGGCTGAAGAGGCAAGGCCCCCAGTATTATCTCTGCACTTACTGTCGTATTCCTATCAGTTTCCCTGGAAGAACAAATGCACCTCAAAACACACCAGCATTCAATTAATCGGGAGACAAAGCCAAGTGCTGGCAAGGACAGAGAGCAACTGCAGTTGATATCATGCCGTCTGCAAGTGTGGATTCGTGCGACCAGGCCGGGAAAGTTCTGGAAGGATCTACTAAAAATAAGCAGACACCATCCTGTGACCTGACAACTCCACGCCGAGGCACGTCCAGGAGCAATGAGTGGATGTGCCCAAGAAAGACACACAAGAGGCTGTTCCCAGAAGTCCTGTTTGCAGCGGCCTCTGGCTGGAAGCAATCAAATGTCCATCAACAGGGAGACAAATAAACACATTAGAGAGAGCAAGCCATGACGTGTGTGTCAACAGAGCTGAACGCTAGCTGTGATGTGGAGGAGGGGCCTGGGCACGAGGAGAACAGGTTGTGAGAGTCTATTTATACACAAGTCAGGACCGAGAGGAGCCCACAGGGATGAAAGATCTCAGGAGAGTGGCTCCCGCGGGGAGAGATGGGCTGAACAAGGAGAGGGAAGGGGGTGATCTCCGGGGGCTGCGGAGACCCTCTGTGTCGAGCAGGGTACACACAAAAACAAAAACCATCCAACTGTGCACCGAAGTTTAGCAGCACCCTTACACCTCCTGCTGTGTCCCTTAACCTCAGTGACAGATCAAAACTCAAAATGGAGACCGAAAGAATGGGGGAAATAACTGCCATAAAACTAGATGCAGCTGCTCATCGAGGGGCTTATCCCAGCCCAGCACGACAAATGGCTAAGATTTCCTCACAGAAGCCCGGGCAGGGAGCACATCCCAGCAGGTGCTCAGGGAGGGGCTCACAAGAACTGGCAATGCGCCTCCTGCCTTTGTATGGCCGGGGCAAGCCCTGTTTCAGGGTCTTCCCCAAGCTGTACGAGATGACAGATACGACTCACGGGAACATGGCTGGCCGCGGCGTGGTGGCACCGTCACCGAAAGGCCCCGGAGCTGCGTTTTCAGCACGAGGGCTTGGTGGGAGGAAGAGGGCAGGAAGCAAACTTCCCCGCAAGAGGAACGGGTTTGTTCACGTCTACAGAGACGCCCTGCGTGACTCCGGCGCAATCCACTATTGTTGACAAGCAAAGACTTGACCTACACCGAGTCCCCAGACTTCCTCTCTCATAGAAGCCCTCGGAATTCCTGTGCAGCTGCCTGTGCGGAAAGCAAGCGGTCCCTAGATGGTCTACAGCTTGACCTCCGCCCCAGCAGTGAGATGTCGGAACCTCGACTGGAAAACCACGGGCAGGCGAGGTCCAGGCTGTGCCCCCGGTCAAGCTGCCTCCCCCCACCTCACCTGGGGAGCTCCCAGGCGTTTGGAGGTCAAGACAGAAACGTGCTGTGGTCTTAGGAGAATGTGTGCAGGCAGTGCCTTGTGCTTCCGTTGCCCCTGAACCTCAACCCCACCTGCAAGCCGCTTATCCGGCTACAAGAGGTGCCTGTCCCAGCCCTGGCCCCTCCGCTTCTCCTCTTCTCTGCACCTGCCGCCTGGCCTCGGCCTGATTCTCCACCCCGGCAGGGGCCTGCCCTGACACCCCATCTAACGCAGCCCCCGTGACGCTTCTCTCACACATCATCACAGGGTGTGACGGTCCAATTCCCTGCGTGCCAGCTCGCCCCTACACCGGACCCCACCGAAGGAAGACTCTCATCTGGGTTTTCCACCAGAATCAGCCCCAGACTGACAGCAGCACAGGGCATCGAAGGCCAGCGTGAAAACGTATTTACAGTGGACGCGATTCCGGACCAGGGTGACCGCTCCTGTCAGGCCACGGGAGACGTGCTGCTTAAAATGAGGACACGTGGGGCCGGTGCTGTGGCGCAGCAGGTAAAGCCACCGCTTTCAGTGCCAGCATCCCATATGGGCACCTGTTCGAGTCCCGGCTACTCCACTTCCGATCCAGCTCTCTGCTGTGGCCTGGGAAAGCAGCAGAAGATGGCCCAAGTCCTTGGGCCCCTGCACCCACATGGGAGACCTGGAATAAGTTCCTGGCTCCTGGCTTCAGATCAGCGCAGCTCAGGCCGTTGCAGCCAATTGGGGAGTGAACCAGCAGATGGAAGACCTCTCTCTCTCTCTCTCTCTCTCTCTCTCTCTGTATCTCTCTGTCCTAGTTTCTGCCTCTTCTACAAAGATACATAGTTATGTCTTCATAATAACTTTAAATTAGAAATGACCTTAACTATGGTACAAAGAAGGATCTTTTAAATACAATTTGTCAGTTGGATGTAATTTTTGCAGTTATCTGAAATTATATGAATATGAGAGTTATAACAATTTTGTATCATTTTCTCATATTAAGAAAGATAGTAAACATAGTTCACAAGGTGTTTATACTGCCTCATGCATATGGACAAGGGATGGAAGGAGCACCCAAAATGACCATCAAAAGATCACAAAATTGTGGTTTAATTATCCTGAGATACAATTTTAATAGCAAATAAAGTTGTGGAACAGTAAGAATTCAACCCATATCTCAAAAATATTCAAAGATATTTGCCATTGATGGTAACAAACACTTAGCTCTGAGCCCTGTCTCAGACAGGGAAGGACCTTTTTTTATCCCCTCTCTCTCTCTCTCTGTGTCATTCTGTCTTTCAAATAAATAAATCTTTTTATAAAGAAGAGAGAGGGAGACACAAAGCAGTGAACCTGCCAATACTTAAGCCGAAGACACAGAGTTCTTTGTGTATCTTTTTAAAAGGAGCTAAGTGGAGTAGCCAGCTAACCAGGGGCAGACAAGGTCGTCCTGAGTCTGGGTTGTTGCAGTCCCTGGATTTTAATCAGGAACTTGACCACTGAGGTCTCTCCCGTGACCGTGGGCGACAGGGCCCTCCCCAGGGCTCCATGTCCGCCTGCCACACTGCACCGTGCTGGGGCCGTGTGTCCTCCCTGCCGGGAACAAATCCCTCCTCACTCTGATGCTTCCTGGAGGCCCATTTAGGCCTTGGCAGGACGGCGGGGACACAGCAGCTGTTCACTCTGACTTGTTCCCATCATTTGACCGGTTTTTAATCCGCAACAGTGCTTCCAAAATTGAAAACGGAACCAGGCTGGATTCCCGACCAGGGCTGACCGAGTGCGGGGCTGGCTGGGCCTTCCACAGAGGGTGCCAGAATGAAGATGGATCTCGGCGAGCGCCTGGCTGTGGCGCAGCAGACGCGCGGCTGCAGGTGCTCTGCTGGGCGGCGGCCAGGGCCTGGCATCTCCTGGGCAGGGACACCGCGTCCTGACAGACCCAGACAGCCCATGACCCTCAGCACAGCCCCTGGAGCAGCCCCCGGGAGACCCTTATCGGTGGATGCGATGACACTGATGCAGCTGACGCAGTCTTATCAGGAAGCCGCGGCGGTCTGCCACTCCTGAGTTTATTCTAAGCTCTGTTCATTTAAAATATCCTTATCATTGCTTCCAGGAACTCGGCCCTCTTTTTAAAAATTGTGGTAAAATACACAGATCATCACATTTACTAATTTAAGGCATGCTCAGGTGTCCAGTTCGGCGGCAGTCAGTACATCGGCTTTGTCAGGCACCCACTGCCTCCCTCTCCCTCCACAGCTCTGCATCTTCCCCAGTGAGACTCTGCCCCCACTCAACACTAACACCCATTCATCCCTCCGCCAGCCCTGGCACCCACCCTTCCACTTCTTGTCCTGGCGTTCCATTTCCCTGTCTCAACATTCTACTTCCTGTCTCTATGAGTCTGACTCCGCTGGGACCCCACGTAAATGGAATCACACAGTATGTGTTCTTGCGGATTGACTTATGCCAACTACCGCAATGTCTTCAAGCTTCCTCCACGCTGTCGCAGCGTCTGAATTTCCTTCCTTTTGAGGGTGGGTGACGGTCCATTATGTGGCTATACTGCATGTGGTTTACCCCTTTATCCACAGTGGACCCATGGGCTCGTCCACTCTGGGGGGAGGCACTGTCAATAATGCTGCTATGAACACAGACCTACAGATGTCTGTTGGAGACCCTGTTTCACTTCTTTTATGGGTACCCAGAGATGGAATTGCTGAATCATGCGGTAGTTCTACATTTAGTTGTTTAACGACACTGATTTCCACAGCAGCTGTACCATTCGCATTCCCACCGACAGCGCACAGGAGTTCCAACTTCTCCACGTCACCAACAGTGGTTGTCTGGGTGTTTTTCTCATGGTCACTGCCCTGGTGGATGTGATGTGATGCCTCACTGGACTCAGACTTCTTTTTGAGGGTCAAAAAAAAAGAGAATTCATGGGTATTGCAGCGCCCCCTAGAGGAAAACCAGATGAGCCTAAGGATAGCACAAAGCCCAGCTGCCGCTCCCGCCCTCACGGCAGCCCAGGGGACCAGGCACCAGAGCCGGCATCTTACGGACCCTCCAGGGCCGAGAGAATGAGGTGATGGTCTGTGGACGTATGGAGGACTCGACTGCTATGCGGCCAGGGGTGAGTGGATAGGGAGCAGGGAGAAGCAGAAAACAGTCCCTCAAGAAGGCACTGGAAAAGAACTGGAAGCCACGGGCTCTTTGGAGAGAAGCCCCGAGAATTTGATGGTCTCCCTGCATGCACCTGTGCAGGGTCCGCCTGGTTAATTAGCATCCCGCACATATGGAAGTCAGGAGGAGCGCTCAGGAGCCCAGCCAAGACTGCTAACTCAGCAAGTCATCTGGAACAGAGACCACACTGCAGAGCTGCACGCTGAGAGTGGGGCACAGATCACCTTCCGCTAAGAAGCAGCCCAGAACGCGGCCTGGTAATGAGATGCCCACCGCATGACAGCCCCTGTGCAATTACAGCAGAGCAGGCCAGAGCACAGTAATTAAAGAGAGCAGATAAAAGCGGGAGGGGCGGGCAGAGGAAACGCGAGCCTACCCCGGCACCCTGGACCACGAGCACGCGAGCCTACCCCGGCACCCTGGACAGTGAGGAGGCGAGCCTACCCCAGCACCCTGGATGACAAGGACACGAGCCTACCCCGGCACCCTGGACGGCGAGGACGCGAGCCTACCCCAGCACCCTGGACAGTGAGGACGCGAGCCTACCCCGGCACCCTGGACGATGAGGACGGGAGCCTACCCCGGCACCCTGGACGGCGAGGACGCGAGCCTACCCTGGCACCCTGGACGACGAGCACGCGAGCCTACTCCAGCACCCTGGACCACGAGCACACGAGCCTACCCCGGCACCCTGGACAGTGAGGAGGCGAGCCTACCCCAGCACCCTGGACGGCGAGGACGCGAGCCTACCCCAGCACCCTGGATGACAAGGACACGAGCCTACCCCGGCACCCTGGACGACGAGGACGGGAGCCTACCCCGGCACCCTGGACGGCGAGGACGCGAGCCTACCCTGGCACCCTGGACGACGAGCACGCGAGCCTACTCCAGCACCCTGGACCACGAGGACGCGAGCCTACCCCAGCACCCTGGACGGCGAGCACGCGACCCTACCCCGGCACCCTGGACGGCGAGGACGCGAGCCTACCCTGGCACCCTGGACGGCGAGGACGTGTTTGGAATTGTTGGGGGGCTGAAGGCAACATCCACACTGCACGGAGTCCCCACAGTTTCCTTGGACTTGACTGCTTTCTCTCTGACTTGTCCTGAGCACCTCCACACTGATGGGTTCGCGCCTCGTGCCTGTTGCTCCCGTTCCCCTTTCTCGCCTTGGCATTGTGTGTCTGGGTGGCTCTGTGCACACAACCCCTCGTCCTGCCTCCTTCCTCTCCCCTGAGTGGGCACAGCGCGGATCACAGCCCACACGCACCGAGGACCTGGGGCACTGGCCCCGACAAGCTGTTCCAGTCCCACTTCCATCCTGTCGCAGCCAGAGGGGCACATGTCTCCATCACAGACCTTCAGCTTCCCACAACCCTCGACTTCCCACAGTCAAGGCGATGACCAGATTGCGTCCAACAGCGTCAGCGGCAATGGCTTTTCCAAGCATAGTCTGGACGCCACAATACGCGGCCTCCACATCTTGTCCCTGCGCTGGGAGCTTGGGGAACGGTGCCCTTGCTTGCCACCTGCCAGCACTCAGGGCCAGCCTCGCGAGCACCCAGCCTGTGCAGCTGCTCCATCTTGGTTTAACGCTCTCCCGTTGCCCTCGGAATTCTTAATACTTTTTTAACAAGCACTCGGAAAATTCTCCAGGAACTTCCGACGTCATCAGGAAGTAACTGAGCTCCGGGCAAGCACAGGTTACCAGGTCCTGAACCTCAGCCTCGCAGGGGCCTGGGTTTTCCCTGTTAACCTCGCCCCCACCTCTGCACGGTTAGACAGCAAAAAAGCACAGGCTAAGGATATTTCCCAGTTTTCTCCGTCTTCCAGCTGGAGCTTGCAAGTGGAAGCCAGGAAGGACGCAGTTATGTGAGTACAGGGCAATTTAAAAAAAAATAAAAACGGTTTATCTGGAATCCAACAGGCGCCTGCGGAGGCCACACCTGGCAGTGCCAGGCTACAATGACGACGCAGATTCTGAGAATGGCTGGTTCTGTAACCAGACGCAGTGTTCAGATCACTCTCCTGTCAGCTCTCAGGTTCGCCCCAGGCTTCAACCGTTTTCAAAAAGCAGCTTCCAGTGCTTTATGTGCATTGGAAATAAGTGAACTATAAACAAGCCCGGTGCACGGAAAGAACTCCACAGAGCCTGCTCAGAGAGGCGCCATCGCACGCAGGCCCTCCAGACCCAGACTCAGCAGGCCCCGCGCTGCGCTGGACACAGCTACACCAGGGGCCGCTGCACGCCAGCCAGGCAGCCGCGCTGGGTCACGCAGGACCGACCCCTTAGGCTGGGAACCGGACAGGTGCTGTGAGAAAGGCAGGCGGCACCTAAAATGAGGGGCTGGGGAGGTGTCTGGTACGGTGACACCAAGCAGAGCTGCAGTACAAGCCAGTGTCGGCCAGAGCAGCAGGTGCACCAGGGAGCCTTGCACGCTCACTCCAGCCCGTGGCTGTGCCTCTCAGGACGCCCGCCGTGGCTGTCTTGCCTGGAAAGCCGGTCCTCTCCCCCAGGCCATGCAAAACGTACCCGGGTTCTCTCCCAGTCTCTGGTGGAGATCCACTTCACCCTTAACCCTCAACTTCAGTTGGTTTCCGAATGTGTGCAAACAGGAGCAAGGGCTCCCAAGAGGTTCTGGGACTTCCCTCCCTTTTCTCAAACCTCAGGAGACAGGAGATCCCTCCCAGGACTCCACCAGGTCTTCTCTTGGTGAAGCCCCTGGTGGATGAGGAGGACTCACGACAGCGACAGGGGACCCTGGAGCTCCTGACGGGGTCCCAGGTGACCTGTGGACATGCCACACCTTGTCCAGAACCCCCAGGCAGCCCCGCTCCCGTCCTCAGCTCTCTGCAGCCTCACCTCAGGCACTAATGCCTCTGGGACTGAGCAGGTCGGGGTCCCCACTCTCATTGTACTCAATACCATCACCCACATTCAACTGGCAGCCTCAGGGAAAAGACACGACCCCGGCCACGACCACACACCCTCCCCCACCCTGCATTTACCACATTTGTCCAATTACAATGATGTCAACTTAATTTCCTCACAGTGGCCTTTCCTTGCTAAGCTGCGATGTTTTTCAGACTGATATTTTGAAGGCTCCCTGCGCGCCTGCCTTGCCATTATTTTTGCTCCATATGCTGTGAGTTAATTCACAGCACAAGGTCAAATTTGTCTCCCTGCTAAGCCACCAGTGCGTTTCCCTCCCTTATAATCGTGAACCTGAAGGCCCCACTAGATGATCAGTGTGAAGCCACGCCCTGGCTCGTTCTAACCGTGGGTTTGCTGCTTCCCAGTTCCCCTCAGCTAAGTAAACGGATGCTGGTCAGGCTCCCAGGGGGCCCCTCGCCTCCACACCAGAACCCCAACGAGGCAGGTTTGGCCTCTGCTGATGGGACTCGGGCCCCAAGTGCTCTGGGCACATCAGCGTTTGTCCCCTTGCACACAGACACTCTGAAAGGGAAAGCATGACATCGAGAGACGGTTTCAGACCCTCGGCCCCGGGCCCGCCCCCGGGGGTGCCCGCCTCGATCAGAGGCACGCAGGTGCACGGGCTCTTGCAGCTCCTGGTCACCCAGAAATTACAAGTCAGGTCCCCATGCCCTGCCAGTGTCAGCTCCACTCCTCTGGTGACAAGAAAGACAGAACAGAGTCTGAAGGGCAGGCTTCCCCGCCCCCGCCCTGTCCCACAGAGATGCACACCCGCCCCCCACAATGCTGCGGCCCAAGGGGCTGTAACTGATGGCGGCTGAAGCGTATCAGCGTCACTCTCTGTCTCGGGAACCTGCCCTCCTTTGCTCCCTGCTCACCGACTTGCTCCCCAAAGAATAAACTTTTTGACATGTCTGCTGTTCCACGGGCCTATTTCAAAAGGGCCACCAGTGCAGATCGCAAGGTAGAAATTATTGTTCCCTGTTAAGACTCCAGGCCTCTTCCTGTCACCAGCATTAGGCTGGGGCCAGGGGTGTGCAGGCAGACATGAGAAGCACGGTTGATTTCTGTAAGTCAGACCCGCAGGCTGCTGGTTCTGCCCGCACCAGCCATCAGAACGGTGCGCCCCTTGCCTGGAGAGCACTGTGCACGTTGCCGACTGCCCGCTGAGCACCTGCACTCCCCACACACCTGTGAGGGAGCCTGCAGCAGCGGCTGTGACGTGATCACACAGGCCCTGGGAAGCCCAACGCTTGCTAGCACAAACGTGTTTAATTTATGACGTGACCACTTCAGTTGGGTTGGGGAGATGGCCTGGCTGGCTGGCTGTGTTTGCATACCTTGTATTTATAGCTGGCAAACAAAAACCTCCTCTGAGTGAGGGACCGCAAGCCTACCTATCAATAAGTCACCCTCAGAGAGAGGGGAACCAGGGCTGACTCCAAGCCTCACTCTAGAAATAACTGCGTAGAGAAACACGAAAGCACAGCCGGCCAGGGGGCGACGGCCCAGCAGACAGGAGGTCCCTGGGGAAGGGGGCGGGGCCATCCCCCAGCTGGCAGCCTTGAGGCACGGATGGTTGAGCCTTTCAGGAAGGACACACTTGAGTGGCAGCCCCCAAGATATGGACCCCATCGGCCAACAGGCCGCTGGGCAGAGCCCTCCACCTGCTGCTGGAAGTCCTCGTCAGTCCTGAACGACCTCCGAGGATGGAGAAAGAGGAAGCAGTGTCCCTAGTTCAGGGGCCCTCCAACCTCTGCACCGAGGACATGGCTTAGAGCACTGGGTTCCGTACCACAGTAAAGCCAGCCAGGTTCTTCCTGTGGTCTCCAACCCCCAGCTCGAGGCAGGGACGCTGTGGCCTTGGGCACTCTGGGCCAAGTGTCTATTTGATGACACTGTGGGTCCTTGTGTTCCTCAGTCTAATGTGTCCCTACCAGAAGGTGGGAGGTGGAGCTAGCAATAGGCTGAGTGATAGGGAGCCCCCTCCTGCCTTCAGGATGAATCTTGTGGGTACTGGGCGCCCTGGAGGTTTGGAGCCAAAACCCAGAACCGGGAGTGGAGCTTCAGTCATCAGTGTGTCCACCTCTGCTGGGTCCTAGTCTCTCCTAGCTCTGGACTCTCTTCACTAAAACCTTTGGGTTGAATTGGATAAGAAAAAACTACCTGGTAAAAGGATCACCCGGCTGCAAGCTGCTTCTAAAGGGCCCTGTGGGGTCCAACTCCAAGTCTGCTGCCCGTACAGACCCTTTACCCTCTAAACAAGGCACGCTCTGACCAGATTTACAGAGCTGACCTAAGAATGCGATGCCCAAGGGAGTGCTCAGGGATGAGGTAAATCAAAAGATGCGCAAGAAAACCCAGTCTGCCCTCACCCAGCCAGGCAAGCAGACACGGTGCTGGCCTACTGGTTTCCAGAGTGGGTCCCGCCTACTCATGGCAGGTGTCCCGTCCTGCCCATGGGGTGCAGAATAACACAGAGTAGGGGCCAGAGTTGTGGCACAGCGGGTAAAGCCACTGCCTGTGACGCCGGCATCCCATATGGGCACCGGTTCATGTCTGGCTGCTCCACTTCCCATCCAGCTCTCTGCTATGGCCTGGGAAAAGCAGCAGAAGATGGCCCAACTGCTTGGGCCCCTGCACCCACATGGGAGACCTGGAAGAAACTCCTGGTTCCTGGCTCCTGGCTCCTGGCTTTGGCCTGGCCTAGCCCCAGCTGTTGCAGCTATATGGGGCGTAAACCAACAGATAGAAGTTCTCTCTATCTCTATCTCTCTCTCTTTCTCTCTCTCCCTCCCTCCCCCCTTTCTTTCCCTCCCTCCCTTTCTCTCTCTCTGTAACTCTGCCTTTCAAGTAAATATTTAAAAACAAAGCATAACCCAAGGTAAACACCCCTCTGAGTCCCATCTCTTGCAAGCAGACCCACAGAAACAAGGCCCCTGCATGGTGGGCAGGTGCACTCTCCAACAACACCGTGTCCACAGCCATTACTCTCCATCGTCACTCCTTTTGCTGCCTCTCAGGCTCCTCCCCCGCTGGCAGCTCCCCGCTGGTCTCTCTCTCTGGGGGTCTCCTGCAGGGCTCACAAGTGCTGTGAGTGCAGAGCCCATAGCAGGATGGCCAACCACCCATACGCTCCAGCTTCAAGACAGGGCCCGGCACACAGAACGTGCTCTATAGGCCTGCTTATCAGTGTTTTGTGAGTGTCCTGGAAACGGGGCACTGGGAGGTGGCTCTTGTGGCAGGACTCTGAGAATCAGTATCCCCAGGCAAATGCCAGACACAGCAGCAGGCTCTGCCCCGGACGGCTCCAGGCCCTGCATCCTGCAAGCTCCCGGTCAAGAGAACCCTCCTGCCAACACTGAGCCCAACACCTGAGCCCAATCCAGGTCTGCGTGTCTCACCTTTGTCTGCAGAGTGGACCCAGCGGGGCAAGGGGGGCTCTGCTGCCTGCACCCCACTGCACCTCCCCCACCCCAACACTGACTTCACTGCTTCTGGACGCTGGAGGAGACAAGCGGGGCCCAGGTTGAAGCAGTCGGGAACAGGTGCTCACCTGGCCGCTCAGAACAGACCGACCCGCTGCAGTGGGCGTCTTCGAGTCCCGAGCAGGCCAGGCCGAGCAGTAGCCCTCACAGTCCCCAGGGCCCCGAGAGCAGGCGCATTCTCAGCTTCCCGTCCAGGGACAGTGATTTCCTTAGCCCTCGGTGGGGTCTTTCTCAGAATGCAAGGACATTGGAGGAGGAAGCCGTGGCCAGGCGGCGTGGCGGCAGGGTGGCCGCAGTGCTCACGGCACCCACGCTTCAGCCCCGAGCCCACTGCGCCTGCCATGCCCCAGCCTCCCCGGCTCCCCACGAAGGAGAAGAGACAGGGCGGACACCAGAGCCACCTGTCACACGGCCGCCACACACCCCACCTGGAAAGTAAACTCACGGCGTTAGGGACGCACTCCCCCGGGCTGGGAAGCTCATCCCGGCACCCACCGCTTTTGCTCCCAACCACGGGAGGCAGAATTTGCTCATCTAAAGCATCAAGTTTGTCTTTTTTTAATGTTCCTACAAGGCTAGTGATGGCGATCTGTTTTTACTATGAAACAAATCCTAACTGTCCCTGCCGCACGTCCACGTCCAGGTCCACGCCCAGACTCAGCTGGTGCTCGGCCCAGGACAGCGAGACCTTCCCACGTGGCCCGCCACACCGGGACCCTCACTCGGCCCCTGCCCCAGCGCTGCTCCTGCCAGCCGCCCGCCCCTCAGCACACACAGAAGACCACGTTCTCCTCCATACTCACCAGCAAGCGCCCCACGGTGCAAAGAGCTGAAGACGAGGCTGGAGGTGCCCGGCAGCTTTTCCCTCCACCGTCCTCACCCGGGGCTTCCTGTCATCACTGACCCAGGGGCTGGTTGGAGCAGCGAGCCCCCCCCCCCGCCACCCCCCCCCACCGCCCCCTTCATTGTGCTGCAGGGAGGCACGGAGCACTGGGCCAGGACACGGTCTTCCCAGGGGCCACTGGCGGAACATCGGGGATCGATCCATCCTGGAATGAATTATCTTCTCTTTTGGGACTGGAAACGTTGAATACTGAAGTGGAGGGAAGCTGACAATAGGGGAGCCCAGGAGGACAGCTGGGGACAAGGGTCACTGCGAACGCCACACGCCCATCCTTCTCCTTGTCCAGCTCAGCTCTGCCGCCCAGCAGCTTCTGCCCACCCCGGCCTCCCACACACGGCCTCTCGCTTGTTACAACATAGAAGTCCCCTTAATATTTTTATCATCTCCATCACCAGCACCCTAATGTCGCTCCCCCTCTTCGCGGAGGAACGACACTAAACCCTGCCTAGGCTTCATATCCGAGTCACGGCACCATTATGTCGCTCCCCCTCTTCGTGGAGGAACGACACAGGACCCTGCGCTGTTCTTTCGTCTGCTCGGCCCTCCCCGGGTTTGCTGCTGGTTCTTCCCGGGTTGGCTACTATCCCTTCCACCTCCGTGGAAGGGCAGTTCCCCCTGGCCGCATTCCCCACTTCCGCAGGGGAGCGGCACACCGCCGGCCGGCTCTCTCGGGGGCTGCACAGGTGTTCCTTCAGATAGATGTTCCCCTTAGATGTTCCTGGTGCATGTTGTCTCTCTCCTCCTTTATAGTCCTCTTCCACCAATCCCAACTCTGCTACCCACACACCGAGTACGCTGCTCTCCTCCAATCAGGAGCAGGTCCTACAGTTTATTGGTTGAACTGGAGGCAGCTGTGTAGAAGTTGTTTCCTCCTCTCCCAGCGCCATATTGTGGGAGAGCAGATGCATAGAATAAGTCTTAATTCCAGTAACTTAGTCTAGTCCGAGTTGCTCCCCACACCTAAGAAACCCTCAGGAGCAACCCCACCACCTGAATATTATTTTTAAACTTTGCTGGCGTCTTCTGCAATTGCATGAACTTGAAATGAGTCTCCATGGGCTGCAGGGCAGTGACAACGCACTGGCTTCCCAGCCACCCGCTCCGGCGCGCCCATTCGTCCGTGACACTGCTGGCCTCTGCCTTGGCAGGCTCCTGCACAGCCTGGCTGTCACATGCCGCCAGGGGCCCTCTCCTGCCCCCAGGGCCCCTCGCCGGCCGGCCCGTGGCTCTCCGTGGCCCTAGGGTTCCAGGCTTCTGATGCCTCAAGCTTTCCGTTTCTCAAGGAGGCCCTTCAAGGCACTCGTCCTGGGAACAAATGCAACGTGGAGCCACAGCCACTCCCTGTCAGAGACACCTGCAAAGGACCTTTTGTTTTTGTTTTGTTTGGAGCCTGTTTTGCTTGCGGTAAGAGCGATGCTGGGGCTCTCCTGGGAGGCGCCGCCAGGCGGCTTCGCAGTCCTCAGACGCCCAGCTCTTTCAGCTGGGTTGTCAGGAGCATTCAGAGTGAGCTGCAGATGATGCGCTTTGACATGCGTCCCTGGGTGAGCCAGCACCCACTTATCTCCTGCTCTGTAATTGCCCGTAAGTGCTGCCTGGAAGGCTGGGGCAGGTGGCCCCGGTGCCACCGGAGCGGCTCCTCGCTGGCGCTCCCTGCGTCTCAGGGTCCCACTCGGGCAGGGAATCTCTCCGGGGTTAAGTGCCCCCCTGGCTCTACAGAGCATCTTTCACATCAAAGGCCCCACACGCCCCTTCCCACCCCAGCCCATGCTTTGCTGCGGGAAACTGTCCCCCCCGAGGACCCTCGCTCCAGAAAGGGGTGCCTGCCCGGCTCCCCGAGATGTACGAGGCAAGAGAAGGGAGACGAGCCCACGGGAACGGCGCCCACCAGCGCCACCAGCAGCCACTCCTGCCGTGCCGGGGAAGACTCCAGCACTGCTGCCTGGAGCCAGGTGTGGATGCGAAAGATAATTCTGACCCTGCTGCTGCGCCCCAGCCAGAAGCCACGGCGCACTCCCCCAGTGCCCTCCAGGTTATGTCCCTGGCACCTCCTGCCTGAGCCTGGCTCCCGCTTCTCTCAGACCCTCACCTCCCTACACCCCTCCAGCCCACAGAGGGCGGGGTGTCCTGCTACACCCAAAGCTGACTTCATGGCTGCGCTGAAGTCACCTCAGTGGTCTCCAGTTGGAGTCCTCGGTGGGGCGTCTGAGCCCAGGGAGCCCCGCCCACCCCTCCTGGTGGGGAGTCTGAGCCCAGGGAGCCCCGCCCACCCCTCCTGGTGGGGAGTCTGAGCCCAGGGAGCCCCGCCCACCCCATCTGCCCAGCCTAGGGTACACAGGACAGGAAGTGGCTGTCAGCTCGCCCCACCCCCACAGCGCCCGCACAGTGTCAGCAGGTGCTCAGATGCCTGCAGGCCAGGTGAGCAGACGGAAGCTGACGCCCTCCTTGCTGGGGAGTCTCAGACGCCACGTGCTCTAGGGCAGTGAGTGCTGGGGAACACGGCCTTCCCGGCCGGATGGTTAATTGCCTTGTAAACGGTTTCCTGAAGCGTGTAGCTTGGAAATGCGCTTAACTACCCTGTTCATCATTTGCTCATCAACCCCAATGCGAAGGTGATAAACACTGTCACAGTGAACACACAGCAAACCTGCGTGATGGTGAAACGTGTTCTCTGCTTTCCCGAAGCAGAGGACTGGATCTGTCCGAAGTCTGAGAAGAGACAGCAGCCCGTCTGTCATACGTTCGTCTTCGAGTCACTTAACAGGCAGGAAGCAAAGGACACGTTTTGGATTGGCCCTACCCCGAAGGAGCCCTTTACCTAATTAACTCCCATAAAACCACACATGAGTTCGGTGAAATGAGTGAGGAGTCAGACCTAATTCATTAGAAGCCAGGGGACCACGTCTCAAAGCTCACGCTCCCAAGTGGAATCACATGGCGGTCTCCGCAGAGAGCCTCCTTGCTGAATGGGCCGTGCAGGGGTAATTCTGCGCCCTGCTGCAGCAGAGCCCCCGTGGCGCCAGCACGGTCCCTGCACTGATGTGTCTCCGTGGCTGCAGCTACCCCAGAATGCCACCTCGGTATCCTGCAGCTTAGCGCCGCGCCTGGGCCCCGAGCGGAAACTTCCGAATCACCGTGAGCGAGCAGCAGTCACTGGCAGGTGGAACCGGCACTCTCGCCCATTTTCAAAGCCTTCCTGAAGCTGACACCCACTTCCCACATCTCTGCGGTATCGGATGTGCACAGCCTGGCCATTTACTCTTGGTACTGACAGAAAGGAGAGGGTGCCTTCCCACACACAGCTTGCAATGCATTCCGAACCCAAGTTGGCGCGAGCAAATGTTTCCCTGTATCACTGGCCATGAGCCGATGATCGTAACAAACACAACAGACAGCTCGCACCCTGCGCTGCTCAGCGTTGCGCGCACCCACCGGGAATCTAAAAAACAGCAGCAGAGAACAAAGTGAGCACAAGGCAGCGATTCAGAGCGGGAACCGGACTCGGAGAGAAACCCCCACAAGTGCGGAGCCGCAGTGCGCATCTCGGGCCTGGCTTCCAGAAGGAAATGGAATGAACCGAAGTGCAAGGGGGAAGCATCCTGGCCAAGTCACACAGACCTCCTGGGACAGAGCTCCGCAGAACCGCACAGCTCTCCCGCGGAGGGAGAGGACAATGCTCGCGTGGGCAGACCCGGCAGCTCTCCAGGGCCAGTCTCCTAACCTAACCCTCCCTGGTGCTGACCCCTACCCCAGCCCCTGCAGGGGGCCTATCAGGAACAAAAAAGTGGAAGGGATGCCACACCAAGGAAAATCTCGAGTGTGCACAATGAACAGCAGCTGTGGGAACAAACAGCTGGGTGTGCCCCCACCACACACCCCAGGGTACTCACTGCGTGATGCTATGGGCAAGGTGACTGCACCCCGGGTCCAGTATCAGCCATGCCACCTGGCAAACAGCAGGTGTAAGTTTGAATAGCAAGACTCTCTTCAAAGAAAGGAAGCAGCACCCAAAGTTAACAAACAAGCAAGCCAACCAACACACCTCCACTTTCCCGGATTCTTCCATTTAAAATTCCCACCAAGTGCAATCAAATGATCTGACCATAAGGTGGACACGGAGATGTACTGCCCAGCTCCCTCTTCGAGAAAGGCCTGGAGGAAGGAGGTCAGCTGACGGTCTCCAGCTAACTCCTGCCCTTCCACCTGTGCCTTTGGGCCAAGGTCAACTTCCGTTGAGATGGACCATAGCCAGCTACTGAGCAATGGGGTCATAGCCGGAGTCCCACTGCTCCTGGGATGGGCCCAGACGGCGAGTGAGGCAGTGACTGTAGAATGGGCATTTCCACCCGGCACGAGCTACTCCAGGGACGGCTTTGCTCTCTCCGTGGGGTGACACAGACGGTGTCAAGGCTGCATCACAGTCCACAGCTTCCTGCCCAGTTCTGCTGGGCTCCCTCCTGTCTCCGCCCAGGGACTCCCTCCCACTGCTGGCTCTGAGCTCCTTCCACGGAGTGCCCACACAGGAACACGCTTCCCTGCAAGAACCCCCTTCCAAGGCTAGAGGTTCGCTCTGCTGCCCTCATGAGCTGTGACTAAGAAATCGTCAGCTGGGCCAGTGTGACCCAAACACTGTGTGACGGTGAGTGGAGCCAGAACCGCTCGGTGGACACCACACAGTGAGCCCACCCGTGAGGCAGTGTCAGCGCTGTCACGGGCCCTCCTCACCCGGGGGGCAGCAGAGGTAGACACCCCACTCGAGCTAGCATCTGAGCAACGGTTCCCAAACCACACTCCACCAAGGAAAAGTAGGGAGAGTTCTTGAGCTGAGTTCAGGATTGAAATTCAGTGGAAAAATCCTGCATTTTTTACTATTTTTTTTTTTTTGAGATCCGCAGTGTTCAATAAATGCTGCAGTGGAGAAGGGCTTTTTCTACCTTGTCCTATCCACCACTTTCCCTATAAAATTGACCACGAAAATTTACTCCCACACTAGTCTCTTACCCTCTCGGCAGCCACCCGAAAACTGCTGAGTCAGACAGGCTTTCGCCTGCTTATTCATCAAGTTCCTCTTTCCTTCACAAATCGTAGGTGAGAGGTGGGCAGAGAGGAGAACGCAGATGCGGGACCCACAACTCCTCCACCCACGCGAGACCCTCCCAGGGCTTTCTTCTGTGCTTTCTGCTCAACTGAAACGAAGTCGGAGGAATCTGAATCTCTCAGAGCTTCTGCAAAGCCCGCCTCCTTCCCTGGCTCCCAGCACATGGGGCTGGACCTGCGCCTTCTCGCGTCGCCATCAGGCCCCACCTCTCGGTGCCCACGCGTCTGCGCGGATTCTGCCCCGCACCCTCTCCACACAGCTGCCTCATCCCGGATCAGCTCCCCCTGGTCCTTTCTCCCAAGCCTGCTGCTGCCTCCAGTCAGCCGCTCAGTCCTCCTTCCCAGCCTTGGCTGGTTCCCACGCAGACCAGCGACGAATGCCTTGACCGGCGCGGTTGGCACGCCCCTCCCTTTCTCCTACAAGTCACCCCACCCCATCCCTCTCCCCCAGCTTCCTCACTTCAGTCTGTGAACCTGCTCACATCTCTGTCACCCGAGCAAGTCGTCCTGAACCCAGTACCCCCTTACCAGTGGCCAGACCTTGTCCCCTCTTCCCAGCTGAGGTCTGCGCCCCCTGACGGTGACGTTGCAACGTGGGCTTCCTCTCCACCCCTGTGCTTTACCCGCATGTTCTGCACCCACTGGCAGAGCAGCAGCCCCTCTCACAGGACGCCTGGCACCGGGATGCATCAGGAGAAGGCCTATGGAGGCAGGTGTTGGTCTGGCATAAGCACCACGTGGGATGCCCGCATTCCCTACCGGAGTGCAGCGGTCCGTGTCCAAGCTCCACTTCCAATCCCAGCTTCCTGTGAACACGCACCCGAGGAGGCAGCAGGTGACGGCTCAGCTACTTGGATTGCCACCACCCACGCGGGAGATCAGACTGAGTTCCAGGCCCTGACTTCAGCCTGGTCCAGCGCCAGTTGGGGCAAGCTTTTGGAGAGTGAACCAGGAAGCAGAAGATTCTCTCTCTCTCTCTCTCTCTCTCTCTCTCTCTCTCTCTCTCTCCTTCTGTGTGTGTGTGTGTGTGTATCTAGCTCTGTTTCTCAGTCTTCAAAATAAAAATTAAAAATAAAGACCTCATGGGTTGACTGAGGCAGGTCGATGATATTGCCATGGTAATAACTTGCAAACAAGCTGTCATCGTAAGGTAAAAGCCTCCTGAGGGAAATACAAAGTGCTCTGAGAAGATCATGCCTAAAGCCACCATCATCCGGGTCACAGCTTTGTGCTCTCTGAAACTCTTCCCACTTTTCCCCCAGTAGTCACAGGGCCAAGTCCAGGAACATCATCCTTCACCCTCTGCTCCAACTCTCGACCCCCCGTGACCCCACAAAACAGCTCCCTGCCGTTCCATCCCCCACGGGCCAGAACCCTCCCCCACCCTCCCCGACATCTTGGGGAACAGGCCCTAGCCCTGTCACCCCCAACCACTGTCGGTGGAAGATGCTTGCCTGAGTGTCTAACCCAGCCCCTCCTCTGAGACCCCACCGCGCCCAGCTCCCAGCTCAGCACGCCCGAAGGCAAACCTGTGATCCTCCCGGGGGGGGGGGGGGGGCTGGAAACCACAGCAGTGATCATACACCAACCACCTCTCTCCATCCACTCCACTCTCATCTCCACCAAGTACTTCTATTGTTGCTACTCCAAAACGTCCCTCAAGTGGGGCTCTTTCCATTTGTTCCACCCTAATTTGGTTCATGTTCGGTCAGTGTTGATCAATGATAGCCAATAGGCTTTTCTAGATGTTCCTCCCTCCCTCACCAATCACCCTAACCCCATTAACCATGCCACGGCAGCACTCACGCTCCTCACGTGAGCAGGGCAACCTCCCGTCACACATAGACTGAAGTACAACCGCCTCTCCTGGAAACTGCTCTCCTTGCAAACCACATGGCCCCTCCCGGCACAGGGAACATTCGGAGTGTTCACTGCCTGGGACTGATGGTATAGTTGTCCTCACAACTGAGATTCCTGTTACAGTGATGGCCCTCACACACAGAGGGCCTGAGCAAAACCCATGCATTCATTCATTTATCACACCAAGGTCACTGAGAACCTTCCGTGTGCCAGACTCCACTCGGGCACGGTGGATTCATGAACACGTGACCCACGTCAAGGGCACGGTGGACTCATGAACACGTGACCCACGTCAAGCGCACGGTGGACTCATGAACACGTGACCCACGCCAAGGGCACGGTGGATTCATGAACACGTGACCCACGCCAAGGGCACGGTGGACTCATGAACACGTGACCCACGCCAAGGGCACGGTGGATTCATGAACACGTGACCCACGCCAAGGGCATGGTGGATTCATGAACACGTGACCCACGCCAAGGGCACGGTGGACTCATGAACACGTGACCCACGCCAAGGGCACGGTGGATTCATGAACTTGTGACCCACACCAAGGGCACGGTGGATTCATGAACTCGTGACCCACGCCAAGGGCACGGTGGACTCATGAACACGTGACCCACGCCAAGACCCGCTTCATGAGCTCCTGCCATGCTGAGACCTGGCCCTCTTGGAGATGCTGTTCCAGTCTGGGGTGACAGTGAGTCAGCATAAATTAAATAATCAGTTCTAAGTTATTCCAAGAGACAAAACAGAAAGCAAGAGGAAGGGGACTGGGAGTGGCCTTTACCTGCAGTGGCGTCTTGGCAGGGGACATTGGAGGAGGTCCTGGAAGGAAGGGAGAGGACGGCCCAGCGACTCTGAGGGACGAGCGGCCCAGGGAGAGGCAACTCTTGCAAGGGTTCCGGGGTCGGGGGTTGGGGCGGGGGCACGCGCCGGTGTTTCTGATGAGAGTAGCAAAGCTTCCTGTTGGATTTGGAGAGGAAGGAGGGAGTGGGCAGAGGGCCACGGGCAGCATTGGGAAGCATCGGACAACCACCTGGCTTCCTGGAGGCCATCAAAGGACACCGCGTTTTCCTAAGAAAGAATTCCATTGTCAAACACATTTGCAAAATGCTGCAGTCACTGGAGGTTTCTTAGTGTCTCCAGGAAGTCGCTGGTGAAGAAGGAAGCCGGCGCCCTTCCCAGATCTGTCCTCCTGGAACTCTGGTCCGAGGAGCCTTCATGGACCCCTAATGAATTCTACTTCTCCGCTCAGCAGGAGCTTGGGAACATGGCCTTAAAGGCAAACTGGAGAAATGTTAACTCTTCTAATAACAACTGAAGTTGTTAACAACCAACCTCCAATTATGCATAGAAATGCCTTTTAGATATTTTAATTTAACAGCTGCTCTCAATAAAGAATTAGAAACTTATATAAACAGAAAGCAGGATTAATATATGTATGCATGTGTTATGGTTTAAACAAATAAGTCTTTTTTTTTTCCTGAAAGCCAAGAAGCAGGCAGCGGAATCTCCCCGTTTCCTCACAGCCGCCTGCTGAAGCTATTTAGGGTGCAAACATCCTTCTAGTATTTCTGAGGAAGCAGCAGCGTTCTAGAAAGTTACGTAGACTGTGACGCAGTATAATCTACAAACCTGCAACCATCCAAAACTTCAAAAAAAATAGCAAAGAGGATACTTTACTTCCTCAAACCATAGTCAGTTGTTTTGTTATAACTCAGTGATCAAAACGTCATCATAGCAGATTAAGCAGGAAACACTTACTGATGTTATTTACTAAAAACAGAACAGAATGAGAGTCTCTGGGCCTCACCGAGCCGCCCTGATCTCCAGACCCCTCTGTGATACCTGTGCCGTCACATGTTCCTCTAACGTGCTGGTGACAAATCCTCAGGACTCAGCACAGCCCCCTCAGCTCCCCAGGGGCTCAGTCCTCCCCTCCCAGGGGTGATTTCTGCCCCACTCCCTCCCAACCATCTTAATTAGGTCCAATCCCAATGTGGAAACAACTAGCCAAGGTCCCATGAACACCTTAGGAAGCTTCCAAATAGCTGACAGTTAGAGTAAATTTAACCCAGTGTTTTCAAATAAATTTGATGTCCACAGAAAAATGTCATAAAATGCACTTTTTAATTTTTTTTCTAAAAAATTATAGCTGATAGTCCCTAGACAGAATCAAATGGCCTACTAGAGAGAACAAAGAAACTATTCTTCAATTTTCTTCCCTTGGTTTGCACAAAAAGTTAAAATAGCTGTTTGAATTTGTCATTTTTGACTTGGAACATAAAGACATAAAGCAACTATAATCTCCTATTGCACACTTAGAGAAAGTAAAATTATTTGGATTGAGAAGCTACATGACATCAAACATGTAAGTATTTAATGCTAAAGCAAAGACAAATGAACAATGAATACTTGCTTTGTATTTTCCCTCTTACTATCAGGATTTTAAAAAGTGAAATTAAAACAAAATTTTAAAAAAGGTAAATCAGTAGGCCAAACAATCAAGAGCTGCAGAAAGATTGTCACCAATAGGCTTGCACTAGAGCAAATGTCAAACATAGTCTCTCAGGCAAAAGCAAAATGGTACAAGACAGAAACTCACTCTACAGGTGAAACAAGGAGCTCTAGAAACACGAGCAACGAGAAACCGCGGACACGGCACAAGACTTCTCCTTATGATGTAATGTTGATGGCATCAACAAAAATAGGGGCCATGTGATATAGGGCCCATCTTTCTCAAGAATTTACTTATTTTATTTATTTGAAAGGTAGAGATAAAGGGAAAAAAAAGATAGCCCATCCGTGGTTCATGCCCCAAAAGACAGTAAGAGTTCCTAACCAGGGCCAAGCCAGGAGCCTGGACCCCAACACAGGTCTCCCACGACGTCGGCGGGTGCGCAACTACTGAGCCATCACTTTCCACGTCCCAGCGTCCACGAGCAAGAAGCCGGGATGAGGAGGAGCCTGGACCCCCACCCAGGCCCGGCAGATGCGGGACGCCGGCCCCCCACACAGCATCTTAACCACTGCACTGAACACTGCCTGGTAACGTGGGGTTTACAAAGCAAGTTAATCTAAATTGTATGACAACAGCACAGGTTAGAAAATGAGAACTATAAGTGTATTTTTGTAAGACTCTTGTATTATAGGTGAAGTGAGATGTCAATGGAAGGGAGACTGTGATAAGTTAAAGGTATACCCCATAAGCATTAAAGTAATCACTAAAATAAAAAAGAAAGTTGTAACTTATTTATCAAGGAAATAGATAAGGTAAAATTAGAAACATATAATTAACCCAAAAAGAAAAGAACATATTGGACAAAAAGAAAGCAAATCACAAGATAATATATTTAAACAAAAACATATCAATAAGAACACTAAATGTAAATGTTTTAAACACCCTAAATGTAGAACAGAAGACTGGGGTCAGCTCTGTGGTGCAGGGGTTAAGCCCCCATCTGCAGCACCAGCGTCCCGGATGGGCGCCAGTTCGAGTCCTGGCTGCTCCACTTCTGAACCAGTTCCCGCTAGTGAGCCTGGGAAAGACACAGAACACGACCCAGGTGCTTGGCCCCTGCACCCGCACGGGAGAGCTGGACGAGCCCCTGGCTCCTGGCTGCAGCCTGGTCTCGTCCTGCCCCTTGGCGCCACCGGGAAGTGAAACAGCCCATGGAAGACCTCTCTCCATGCCTCTCCTTTTCTCTCTGTGCAACTCTGATTTTCAAATAAATAAGTAAAACTTAAAAATAAAATAAATGAGGTAGAAAAAGGAAATTAATGAGCTCCAAAGCTAGTTCTTTGAGAGGATCAATAAAATTGATAAGGCTCTAGTCAGACTGGTCAGGAAAAAAAGGCCAAAAACATTACCAATATCAGGAATAAGAGGTAATATCACTGTAGATTCTAACGCTATTTCTAAAAGATAATAGAGTATCATAAACTTTATTTTTTTTTGACAGGCAGAGTGGGCAGTGAGAGAGAGAGAGAGACAGAGAGAAAGGTCTTCCTTTGCCGTTGGTTCACCCTCCAATGGCCGCCGTGGCCAGCGCGCTGCAGCCGGCGCACCGTGCTGATCTGATGGCAGGAGCCAGGTGCTTCTCCTGGTCTTCCATGAGGTGCAGGGTCCAAGCACTTGAGCCATCCTCCACTGCACTCCCTGGCCACAGCAGAGAGCTGGCCTGGAAGAGGGGCAACCGGGACAGAATCCGGCGCCCCGACCAGGACTAGAACCCGGTGTGCCGGCGCCACAAGGCGCAGGATTAGCCTAGTGAGCCACGGCGCCCGCTGAGTATCATAAACTTTATATCAGTACAGTTGACAACTTAAGAGATTGCAGAGAAATTCCTTGAAAGACACAAATTCCGAACACTGACTCAAGAATAAATGGATAACCTGCATTTTTAGTTAAAAACTTTTTCACAAAGACAAGGACAATCACAGCTGTCTTTACTGTGAATTCTACCAAATACTAAAAGAAAGAATCATACCAATTCCATGCCTACTCTGCTAAAAATAAAAGAGCAATAACAATCCCAGTGAGGTCAGCATTCCTCTGATACCAAAATAAGCGAATAGGCCAATTCAGCCCAGTTTGATCTCTAAATTTAATATTATTCCAATCAAACTCTCAGCAGGGTTTTTTGGCAGAAATTAGCAAGCTGAATCTAAAAGTTAAATGGACACACAAAGGACTAAGAATAGTCAAAACAAACCAGAAAACTCTCAAACTTGAAGAACTTATACTACTGATTTCAAGACAACATAAAGCAACAGTAGACAAGATGGAGTAGTGTTGGCATAGGGTCATATTAATCAAAAGATTACAGATTTTGGAAACTATCCAACACATATGTCATCAATGAATTTTTCACAAAGGCTCCCAAGGCAATTCAATGGCCAGCCACATGGAATAAAATTTTCCTCCATACTGATGTCACACAATATAAAAAATTAACTCAAAATTGATTATAAGCCTATACACAACACTATGACTATAAAATTTATATTAAAAATAGGAATGGATCTTCATGACTTTGAGGTAGACAAAATTTCTTAAATGAAAAAAATGAATAATAAATAAAATGATTAATTGCATTTCATCAAAATTAAAACTCTCAACACTGTTTTCTAGTTTGTAGAATATAAGTTTTTCATTAACTTTGCTAAAGTTGTTGATATTGTTATAAATGGAATTTTTTTAAGATTTTATTTATTTATTTGAGAGGCAGAGTTACAGACAGTGAGAGGGAGAGACAGAGAGAAAAGTCTTCCTCCACTGGTTCACTCCCCAAACAGCCACAACAGCCGGAGCTGCGCCGATCTGAAGCCAGGAGCCAGGGGCCTCTTCCTGGTCTCCCATGGGGTGCAGGGCCCAAGCACTTGAGCCATCCTCCACTGCCTTCCCAGGTCACAGCAGAGCGCTGGGTTGGAAGAGGAACAGCCAGGACTCAAACCGGCATCCGTATGGGATGCCGGTGCTGCAGGCGGAGGATCAACCTACTTCACGTGGCGCCGGCCCCTGGAATAATTTTCTTAATTTCGTTTTTGGAGTGTTTATTGTAAGTGTATAGAAACAAATGATTTTTATGTATCCAGCTTATATCCCACAACTTAGCTGAATTTGTTTATTATTTCTAATAATGTTTGGTGTAGTGGATTCCTTAGGAATTTTTATATACAAAATTATATCATCTCTAAATAGAGATGATTTTACTTTTCCTTTCCAATTGGGAAGTTTTTTTTTTTGTTTGTTTTTTTGTTTTTTTTTTGGCTAATTGCACTGGCCACTGGCAGGCATGTCCAGCACAATGTTAAATAGGAGAAGTCGGAGTGGTTACCCTTCTTCTTTTTTTAATTTACAGACAGTGAGAGAGAGAGACAGAGAGAAAGGTCTTCCTTTCGTTGGTTCACTTCCCAAGTGGCCGCTATAGCCGGCGCTGCACCGATCCAAAGCCAGGAGCCAGGTGCTCCTCCTGGTCTCCCATGGGGTGCAGGGCCCAAGCACTTGGGCCATCCTCCACTGCACTCCCGGGCCACAGCAGAGAGCTGGCCTGGAAGAGGGGCAACCAGGACTAGAACCCGGCTCCCATATGGGATGCCGGCACTGCAGGCAGAGGATTAACCAAGTGAGCCAAGGCGCCGGCCCCCAAATTCCCTTTTTCTGATCTTAGGGGAAGGCACAGGGTTGTTCTCCAGTGAGGATGATGTTGGCTGTGAATTTTCCACAGGTGGCTTTCCCATGTTGAGGAAATTCCTTTCTACTACAAATAAATGTGAAGCAGCTCACGTTCACAGATGAGAAAACTTAATCTTGTTACAATGATAATACTCCCCAGGTTCAGGCACAGATTCAAGACAATCCCTATCAAAATCATAGTTGGATTCTTTGTATAATAGAATATATATATTATATTATTTGATATTATTTACCATCTAATCCTAAACTTTACATGGAATTGCAAGAGACCCAGAAGAACCACATTATTGAAAAAGAACAACGTTGGTGCACTTAAACTTCCCAATTTCAACACTTACTACAAAGCAACAGTAATCAAAACGGACAGTACTGGCACAAGGACAGATACACAGTTCATGGAACAGGAATAAAATATTTATGTTTGACTTATTTTTGACAAGGACACCAAGACAATTCAATGGGGGAAGGAATATTTTTTCAACAAGTAGTGCAAGAATAACTAAATGGCCACATGCAAAAGAATAAAATTGGAGTCTTACCACATACCATGCAGAAAATTAATTCAAAAATATCAGGCTTAATGGAAAAGCTGAAGCCAGAAACTCTTCTGAAGTTCATCGAGAAGGTGAAGACAACCCACAGAATGGGAGAAAAATATTTACAAACCATATATCGTACAGGGCCTTGTATCTAGGACATACATATTTTTTAAAACAGTGACAATTCAATAAAAAGCCACATAACCCATTTTTTAAATGAGCAAATGAGATGAACAGGCATTACTCCAAAGAAGATGGATGAAGGGTCAATGAGCACATGAAAAGATGTTCAACGGTCATCAGGGAAATGCAAAGCAAACCATAATGAAACAGAACTTCAATCCGCTTGGAAGCTGGATGACAAGAATCAGTGAGGATGCAGAGAAATCAGAAGCACTGCACATCGCTACCAGACTGTGACGTGGCAAAGCTGTAAACATAAAAATCTAAAAAATGTATAGCAGCATCATTTGTAATAACCAAAAATGAAAAACACGACTGTCCATCCGCTGAAGACGGGGTAAGCAGGATGTGCTAACTCCAGACAACAAAACATCACTCAGCCACGAAAGAGGAAAGACGATCTTGTACTATGTTATGATGTGAATGAGCCTTAGAGCCGTTATGTAAGTTACAGAAGCCAGGGATCCCGGAGCTCACGTCATTCCACTTACGTGAGGTGTGAAGAACAGGCCGATCTAGAGAGCAGATTAGTGGTGAGCAGGGACGCAGGGTGAGGTCCAGGCATGGGATAAGGTCCACGGGATTTCTTTTTCAATTGAAAAAAAATGTTTGAGATTGACTGTCGCGATGGTTATGGACGTCTGTAAATTACTGACTTGTACTCCTTGGAAGGGGAAAATGTATGCTATGTGAATTGTATCTCAGTAAAGTAATAAAAAACTAACATTTTGACTCATTGATGATGAAATAAAAAAGATTCACCAACGACTAGAACGATTTTCGAAACATGTCTAACAAGGGGCAAGGAACCAGAATATACGAAGAATTCTTTTTTCACAAAGAAGAAGAAGTGAACAGGAGCCGGTATTGTGGCACAGCCCGGTTAAGCCAACGCCTGCAACACCAGCATCCCATTATGAGCATGGGTTCAAGTCCAGGCTGCTCCACTTCTAATTCAGCTCCCAGCTAATGCACCTGGGAAAGCAATGGGAGATGGCCGAAGTAACTGTGGGCCTGCCACCCTCGTGGGAGACCCGGGCTCCTACCTTCAGCACGGCCCAGCCCCAGCCATCTGGGGAGTGATCCAGCGGACAGAAGCACTTGCTCTCCCTCTCTCTCTCTCTCTCTATCTTTCTCTTCCTCCCTCTCTCCTCTGTGCAACTCTGCGTTTCAAATAAATAAATCTTTTTTTAAGAAAGGAATAAGCAGACATTTGATTAGACATGTCACAAGAAAAATATACAAAAAGCAAATAAATCCATGAAAACTGCTCAGCACCAGTAGTCCTTAGAGACATTTAAATCAAAACAAGCTCACTTCTTAGTATTCGCTCAAGATGAATGAAAAACACGTGCACATGAAGACATACATGAGGAGTCTTCAAAAACTTCATGGAAAGTGTGCGTTATTAAGAATTAGGAAGGGATTTCATTTTTGCACCAAAATAAGCTTAGCTTTTAGTTAGAGTTTCCCATGAGCTTTTTGAAGTATCCTTATTCATGAATGCTGGCAGCTGGTGGATGACCAGTTAGTAGTACATCATACAAAGGACACCACTCAAGAAAGTGTGAAAGAACCAGAGACAGAAACATCAACACAGGTGGGTCTCAGAACCATGAAGCTAAGTGAAGGAAGACAGATACAAAATAGGAAAAATGATTCCATTTATCTGAAACTTTAGAATATCAAGGACTTGAGTGATAAAAGCCTAATAAAAACACCACATTGTTTATCCGCAATCTGAGAAGGGGGAAGAATTAACTTAAAAGGAACATAAGAAAACTTTGGGAATGAATGGACATATCCCACATCTTGATTGGTGTACCTATATATACACACACAATTAACTATTTCCATTTGTCAAAGTTCGCTGAACTATACACTGAAAATAAGGAAACTGCATTATCTATAAATTATATCTCAATAAAGTTAGGTGAGAAGCATGAGAACGCTAGATACTGTCAAAGCTGTCTCAAACTCGTGGCATAATTGACAACTAACTGTAAACATTTTCCAAAAATGATTCAGCCATGTGAATGGGGCTCTTTCATCCTGTCTGTAAACTCTGACCAGGAACACCAAGAGGGCAGAGGAAGTCTCAGAAAAGGAGCAACAATGTTGAGAAGCTGTGTTCCCAAGCTGTGTTCTGTACGCAGTAGGACTTATGTGCAGCACCATGAAGAACTAGAGATTATTGGCCGGCGCCTTGGCTCACTAGGCTAATCCTCCACCTGTGGCATCGGCACCCCGGGTTCTAGTCCTGGTCGGGGCACTGGATTCTGTCCCGGTTGCCCCTCTTCCAGGCCAGCTCTCTGCTGTGGCCCTGGAGTGCAGTGGAGGATGGCCCAAGTGCTTGGGCCCTGCACCCCATGGGAGACCAGGAGAAGCACCTGGCTCCTGGCTTCCAATCGGCGCAGCTCCGGCCCTAGTGGCCATTTGGGGAGTGAACCAATGGAAGGAAGACCTTTCTCTCTGCCTTTTTCTCTCACTGTCTAACTCTGCCTGTCAAAAAAAAAAAAAAAAAAAAAAAAAAAAAACTAGAGATTATTTACTCTAGTGGGTTTTTTCATTATTGGATCATTAAATTATGATTATAAACCCTTTTTTGAATTGAAAAGATGAAATACTTTGTTAGAATTTTTATTAGATAGAAGAATTTCTACTACAATCTCAACTAGCTTAAATATATTTATAGAAAACAGCAACGGAAGCAAATATACCAGAATTTTACCGACCCGGATCCCTAGGTAGTGAGATTCTGAGTTATTTTTACGTTCTCTTTTCCCAAGTTTTCCAAATTTTTTCATAGTGTGTATGTATAATTTCTTTTACCGTTGGTCTTTGGGGCATCAAGTACACGGTGTTGCGTCGTCTGCCTCGCTGGGGTGAGCAGGAACGTGGACTCGGGAGCCCGCTCTCTGCTCCCCAGCTGGGGTGGGGCTGAGGCTCCGCGCTCTCACTTTCCTCACCTGTCAACAGGGACCACAACACCGCCCTCCGCCACTCCTGGCACGGGGACAACCCACACTAAGCCAGGCTGTGCGTTACGGTGAACTGGGGAACTAACACTGGCTGGCACTTACTGAGGAACGATCCTACGCCATCTCACACAAGCCCCTGTTTTGACCTCCCACTACCCCTGCCTTCCCAATTTTGCAGAGAGCGAAACCGGGCACAGAGCATTGGTGCCCGCAGTCTCCCTCCACAGGCCCGCAGCTCTCCCACCGTGGTAGACGGACTGCCATGGACATGCAGGCCGGGCTCCACACCTGGACTCCTGGACTTGATTCCAGACTGACACAGGTCACTCGGGCAACCATTCACTCTCTCTCAGCTCAGCTGCCTCAGCCGTCACATGGGGATGAAATGTTTCCCTGACGCACAGGCTGCTTCACACCTAGCAATTCCGCATTCAGGGCAGCTAAATGTCTGGGAGACGTACTCTTTTCTCTCCTCTGTCTCTCACTCTTCCCAGATTTCACCATATTTCCTGCAGGACATGTGTGCATGCATGTGGCTGCTTGGAAGGGCTGTGTCTGAAGAGAGTTTTTAAGAGCAGTCAAGCTTTGCATTTCTATTTGAAGGGCCATGTATGTGCGTGAGTTTCATTCACACATAGGTGGTATGAGTTCAAGCTGCATTGGCTGTGCTACACCGGCCTGCTGCTCCAGGGCACGGCCGAAGGACTCCTGACCAACCTCACTTCTGATCATTCACTTGGCACGGCATTCCGCGAAGGCACAGGCGGCCAGTTCTAGGAAGTAGCAGAGTCCATGGACGGGGCCCAGACTTAGGGCGACTGTTTGAAAAGTTCCCATCAAACCATCACGTTTGTTTTCCTTTCAAGTCATTTGGGAAGAATAAATTTAATCCCAATTTTATTTCGGCTCAATCCAATTCAAGCCTTCAAATCAGATTCAAGAATACCTGGCACAAGCTAGAAAAACCAATCAATGCTAACTGAATTAAAGCACGAGCAAGCAAGTCCCCAAATAATTCAGCACGTGACCAGACTGCCCATCATTAAAGCACTTGCTTAAGTAAAAATAAAGAGCTCTGCGTGAAAACCCCAGAATCCTTGCAAATACAACCTTTTGGTAAACCTCTGAGAGAGGCTCTTTCTGCAAATACTGGCTACGTTTTAGCTGGCCAATGCTGAAAATTATCCGCCAGAATCATGACAGTCCGTATCCAACTCCATCTCAGTTTGTGAGTGAGCAGTCAAGTTTAGCGAGCTGGGAGACTGTTACAGGGCCAAGGTGACGATGGATGGAAGTTCCCAAGCCTGCCGTGTTCTCACGGCCCCACCCTGACACAAACCCAACTACCTGCCTCATGAGGACATGGTGACTTCACCGACACGGCTCCCTTCTTCCTACAGGCAACGAAAAATCAGGTGGAGGAGCACTTCTGCAATCCCCTCTCATAAATGCAAATGGAGCACAGGCGACACTTTCCAGAATCAGCTTTTGACCAAACTCTGGAAATGAACCAGAGGCTTTCGCAATTCTTCAAGAAAAATGGGTGTTTCCAAGAGACAGCAAGTTCTGTGATGTTGCGACTCGCCCTGTTCCCATTCCTCCTCCCAGTGCCATAGAGGCTTTAACAAGGAACCTTCCAGAACCCAGTGAGCTGAGCACTCTGCAGCCACCACGGGAGGCAGGAGCACAGCTGGACTCATTCAAAGTCCTAGCCCCAGAAACGTCCACTGACCTGCCTGGGGGCTTCCTGGAGACCCCACTTGCAAGGCCATCTGCAGGTGACCTAACTTGGGACTTTCCAGTGAGACAAACTCTCCACCAGGGGCATCTGTCAAAACCAATGGGCAGCAATTGCTTAAAACCACAGGTACCCGCAGCTTTGAGGGACAGTGCAGACGACAGTCTGAAGAAAGCTTAAAAGGGAAATCAGGACCACTACTATCTGAGCTCCCAGGTGCGCACTGGGGGTCTTGGAGTACATTCTCCACAGATGAGGGAACTACGCACACGCAGAGACAGCGTGGGCCCCACACGGGAAAGCCCCAACAGCCACTGCCGAGAGACAGGTGAGGCTTGCCCTCCCTGGACAATGCCTTAAATCAGCTGTTCCAAGTACAAAGAAAGTGCAGGAAACTACACCTAAGGAACTAAAGAAGGGCCTGAAATATCTCACCAAACAGAAAACATCAACAGAGAGATAGAGAACATGAAGACGCAGTCCACAGTTGGAATACAGTAGCTGGAATTTACAGCCAATCAGAGGGGTCACCGGTCGATGTGAGCACGTAGAAGAATTAGAAAACTTACAGACAGGGTGACTGAAATTATCCAGTTTGAGAAAATAAGCAATTCCAGATTGGTTCTTCAATAAACAGTGAAATCAGCAAACCTTTACCTAGGCTGATCAAGAACAAACAAAAGGCAGAGAATATGCCAATTACTAAAATCAGGAACAAAGAGGCAGCATTACTTTCACTGCAGAAATAAAAAGCACCATGGGTAATACTATCAACAATTCCAGGCCACTGAAGTAGCTAACCTAGGTGAAATGGAAAGAGTCCTGGAAAGATACCAAAATGGCTCAAAACCAAAGAAAATCCGTATAGACTTACAGTGAGTTCAGAGATTGATGTAATAATCAAAAACTTCCCACAAACAAAACCCCAGGACTGCGTAGATTTACTGGTGAATTTTGCTGAGCAGTTAAAGGAAGAATTAATACCATTCCAGCACAATTCTTACCCCTCCCCCCCCCCCCAAAAAAAAAAAAAAAAACAGGAAAAGAAGGAAGATTTCTTAATTCATTTTGAGGCCAACAGAAACCTGATTCCAAAACAAAAACTTCACAAGAAAATGAAACTTCACGTCAGTTATCCTTCATGGATCTGGAGGCAAAACTCCTCAGTATCCAACATTTCCAAAGGATTATACACCATAACCAAGTAGGATTCAATTCAGGTTTGAAAGTTTGGTTCAACGAAAGAAAATCAATTGCTGTGATATGCTACATTAATAGAATAAAAGACAAAACTCACAATCATTATGGTAGACACATTAAAAATATTTGGAAAAATCTATCCTTTTTGTAATAAAAATCTTGAGCACTTATCACTTCCATTCCACAATGCAGAGGGGCTACCAACCAAGGCAGTGAAGCAGCAATAAACCGCATCACAACGGGACAGGAAGAGGCAGGCTGCTCTCTTCTCAGATGACTTGATCTTGTATTCAGAGAATCCTAAGGAACTAAACAAGCATGCAAGCAAAACCAGAGAAAGAATTTAGCCAGGATGCGGACACAGTACCAATATTCAAAACTCAGTAGTATTTCTATAGGTTAGCAATGAAAAGTCAAAAATTAGTTTACAAAAACAGTGTTTTAGCAAAGTAAAAAGGAATACAATACTTAAAATAAAAGTAACAGAAGTGCAAGACTTGTAGACTAAAATACGTTGAAACAGAGCACAGAAGCCCGAGCAAATGAAAGAATCCTGTATTCTGGTTGGAAGACAGTTGTTGAGGAGGCTGTACTCCCCAAATTGATCTACAAATTCAACAGAATCCTTACGAAATTCCAGCTGGGTGATTTTCAAAAATTGCTGATCTGATCCAAAAATTCCTATGGAAATGTAAAGAACCTAGAACGGCCAAAATAATTTTTAAATTTAAGAACAGAGTTGAAGGAGTCATGCTTCCCAATTTCGAAACCTCCCACAAAGCAGCACTCATCAGAACTGTGCAGTCCTGATATGCCTATACACATGCGGATCGATGGGGTAGAACACAGAGCACAGAAATAAACGCACACATGGATGATCAACTGAATTTTGACAAAGGTACAAAGACAGCCCAATAGGGGATGAACAGTCTTTTCAACAAATGGTGCTAGAAAAACAAGATCTCAACACACAAAAGAATGAAGTTGGGCTCATACTTCATACTATACAAAAAACCCAGTTCAACATGAATCCCAGATGTAAATGTAAGGGCCAGCACCATTACAGGAAGATATGCGTGTACACCTTTGTGACCTAGGATTGTGCAGTAGTTTCTCAGATATGACACCAAGCAATGAAAGGAAACGCCAGATAAGTTGGACTTCATCATCAAAAACATTTGTGCTTTAGAAGACACCATGAAGAACGTGAAGGCACAATCGAGAGCCCAGCTCCCCCGCATACACATCAATGGAGTAGAATACAGAGCCCGCGGGCACTGACGCTCACTGTTGGTCAGCGGCTCGGCCGGGTCTGGTAAACAGAGGGGCCCACGGCCTCTCCAGGTGGCACACAGTTGCTGGGGTCCCACAGGTGTGCCCCCAGGGCATCCAGGAAGCCCAGGCAGCTGTGCGGCTTTGTACGACTGCAACTTAGAACTCAGTGCCATCTCCACAGTAGTCTAGTGGCCAAAAGCAAGGGACAAAGCCAGCTCAGGTCCCGGGGAGGGGACGCACAGGGGTGTGAGTGCTGGGAGGCCTGGAGGACTGGCGGAGGGCAGATACCTTCATGGAAACCACATATTGAGAAAACAACTGGAATTTTAACTTTCAATCTTTGAAATGAACTGGATTTTCAAGCATATTAGTTCAGTGCTTTTATAAACAGCTTTATGGAGAGACAAGCTTCCTACCTCATAATTCACCCACTCATGTCAACGGTTTTCAGTGGATTCAGAGATCTGTACAAGCATCAGCACCATCAATTTTAGAGCATTTTCATTATTTCAGGAAGAAATCCCATACCTTTAGCTGTAGCATCCCAACCCCTTTCTTCCAGATAAAATATTTGATAAAATTCTCACACATGAAATGATGGGTGTGGAGCTCTGGGCTGTGCCCACACATCCTCTCGCCGTACCCCACAGCAGGCTCTGGGTCCTGCCTGAAGTCCCCCAGCTCCACAGAAGTGAACTGATCACCACTGCCCATGGCTACAACCATTCTCCTGCTCTACTTCCCTCCTTTGAACACCAGGAAAATCACAGAGGAAATTTAACTTTTAGGACTCAAAGAGATTTTTGAGTTTTCTTGCATTTGTCATTACCAGGGATTTGACACAGAGGGACGCAGCAAAGGCGAGCAGGACTCTTCAAAGCCTAATCCACTGTGGCAGGATGATTCACCCCCAAGAAGCAAAGGACAATGTACGGCGTCCAAGGCTTTGACGCTGTAAAATCTCAAACAAAGAACCAGCCTTTGGGAAGTCTGAAGCATAGAATTACATCATCCCCAGGCGTGTGGGTGGAGAGCAGAAGGGATTGGAATCCCCAAGACTCAAAAGCTCCAGGACGGCAGCCAAGAGCAGAGAGCACTTCCCCGTGCCAGGACGGAGCGTCGAACACCAAAAGTGATTCAGAGAAAAAGCGATTTACTGGTGAGCCCTGAAACCCCTGGACCCGGAGCAGCCGCAGGTCAGACACCTTCCACCTGCCCCTCCCCCACACCCTCCCCTCCGTTCACAGACTGCTTTTCTCTGGATACAAGCGGCATCCAGTCCAGCACTCCAGGGCGACACAGTCCAACTCACATCCTCACCCCAGCAGGGGAAACCCCAGTAAGTCAGCTCCTTCAGCTGGCATTTGCGTTAATAACACCTTGAGACTGTAGCCCACAGCAGTGATCAGCTACTCTGTGCTCGGAACCAAAGACTGCAAAGAGGCGAGGAAGAGCCCAGGAATCCGAATTATGCAGAACAAAATTCACGTACCCGCGTGTACTCTTCAGTGACTACGGTGCCGACAGAAATATTAACGGCCCTGGCATTTAAATTTTACATTGCTTACTTCTGGAAAATTCGGAGACACGACCACTCTTACCAGTGCCAAATCCCATGGTTTTACTTTACTAACACATTTATGTATTAATTGTGGACTTTTAATGAAATTCCTTTCCCTCAAGGGAAGAAAATCACGGGGAAATCACATTCTTTTCATTACAGGCAACTCTAACAGCGGCTGAGGCGAGCGGGCCGGGTTCAAGGGAAGGGCTGTGCCGTGGCCGGAGCTGGCGTGGGCTCTGGCAGGAGGGGCGCGGAGCACCGTGGGCTGCCCCTGACCCTGCGCCTTGGCCTCCTTCCTGTCTGGGGCTGTCTCGAGCTGCAGCACATGACAGTTTGAGCAGTGCATCCATCTCACCGCTCGGATTCTCCCAGGCTTCCTCCCTCGCGTGGCCTCTGTGACGCTGTCGCTGTCCACCTCTCAGAGAAAACGGGGCAACTGTTGAGACAAGATGTTTCCTCGTTATTTGCAGCTCTGATTCAAGCCACACGTTCTCGGGAAGCTGGCTCCCATCTCATTCCTCCTCTGGCTGTTACCTGCTGTGTCTCAGTCACACCTAATTGCTCCTCTGTTATGTGTGCATTGAAAGGTGTGTCCTGTTCCCTCACACTCCCCACACATGCACCTAATGAGCTCTCCTTCCCAGCTAGGCGGAGGGAAGACAAAGATGTTCATCTGGCCCGCCAATTTCCTCCCAGATTTTACAAAATCTTCAAATCATTCCTTTGCTGGGACTTAACGTCTATTCCCCTTCAGAGCTGAAACGTTTCCCATAAAGGCACAGTCCTTCTTCTTTCTTGGGAACAAGCCGTCCTCGTGCCACAGCGAGTGTCACCAGGGTGCCAAGCACTCGACACGCCAATCCACAGGCGGCGGCGCGTGGAGGCGCGGCAATGCTGCACAGATCTCCCGGAGACTTTGCCTCTAGCGACGAGAAGGGAGAATGTCTTCTGTTAGAAAAGCGTACTCGTTTCCTGATAACTCGCTTTCTGGCTGAACTCACTCACGGGCTTTGATCTAGAGACTCTGAATTCTGATTTCACGGGAAGTCGGAGGGTTGGGGAAGAGAGTGTGATGGCGCCCCCCTCTCTCCACCTGCCTGTCTGGGGTGTTCTAGAAACCGAAATGTGTTTGCACATTGTATAGGCATCGCCGGGCTGCAGGCTGGGTCAGTCGCCCGTGCCTGGCCCGCTGGCTCCTGGACAGCGCTACTTTCTTGCGCCCCACAGGCCAGGGGAGTGCCCCCACCTGTGGCTTTTCCATCTCAGGATCCCCACGTCTGTGGCTTCCTCCCAGCTCCCCACTGCGACCCCCGGGGCAGGGCTGGGGGGACAGTGGGGAGCTGCAGTTGGAAGTGACTCTTGGCAGCTGGATTTTCAACGTCACTGCAGTTTCTCCAGTGCCTGATGTACATTGACTGGTATTGCACGTGACATTCATCTATTTCAGAACAGTGATCTGCATGGAAAGCTCTCACCTCAAACACAAGCAGCCATAGAATATGTTTCCGTGGAAGTCTTCTGAGAAATTATCTGATTTTGCAGCAGCAGCCATTGATTTAAAATCATACTGGTGCGAGACAGAACCAATCGGCGGTCTCTCCTGACAGAAGTTAAACATCTCTACTCCCGAAAATAGAATTATACATGGTGCGGAAATGTATTGGGGGAAAATTACTCCTGAATGTAACGATGACAATGCAATTTCCTGGATTTATGATGGGCGCTTTGGGAATTGTTTAAGTGGCCTAAAAGAGTTAATGTCCCTCCCAAAGTGCTCGATTTGAATGTTTGGGAAGTCCATAATCCAGTACACCACAGTGCTTTACAGAAATAGTGCCCTATTACAGACCTGGCCCATGTGACGGCATCTGCCCTGATGGATGGAGATGCTCTCCTGACGAAAAAAATATTAAATGTAGCAAATTTGCAACATTGTACAACCTAGCACATTAGCACAACAATAAAAAGAACACATACAGGTATGCAGCGTGATGTTGGCTGAACAAAGAGAAATCGCCTTTCTCTTTCACTCTATTTACAGTGTCACCATCCGTCGCCATCAGCAAACACAGGGAGACGACAAACTGCCCATTAGGAAATATTAGCGACAAATCTAGGACATGAACCGGGGAGCGGCTCAGCCGTGCAGGCGTGCTCAGCCAGTGACCCGGCAGGAGAGACGCGCGCAGTGGTTTGGGGAGAGCATCTTGAGAGAGCAGGTGGCGTGCACTGGGTGTGCTAAACGGGACTCTGCTACCTCTTCCTCAACAAAAAGATGCTACTTCTCCACAAGAAAGAAAGCAGGTCTGTGTTTAAATGATGACGCTCACAGTCTCTTCCCCGACCAGGCTCCCATAAATCACTTCCTGCACATACGGCACACCCTTTGAAGCCAATGGCGGTATTATGGGAACAACATGCCGCCCTCCTCCCCTTGGGCACAATAAATATGGCCCATTATCAGCCAGCAACAGTGCTTCCAACCGGAGGCCCCAGAAGCCAGAGCCCAGCCTGAGCGCAGAGCAGAATCCAAGCTCAGACACTCCTTGGGAAGTTTGACTCCAGCTCTCCTGGCTTCTTGAGGCTGCCAACTTGGAACGAAAACCTCTTGAGAACATGTTTTCTAACAAAATTTACAAAGAGCTTTGCTGCGAGCCAACAGCTGGAAATGCCGAGTGAGCAGCCGCTCTTGGAGATCTGGTTTCTTACAGCATTTTGGCACCTCTGGTCGGCTCCTGGCGAGCACCCAGAAGCCAGAGAGGTAATAAAGCACGGTGCACTCCCAGGACAGTTCTGGGCCAGGCTCCCTCTCAGAGAGGGGATGACTAAAAGCCAGGAGAAGGGCTGGCTCCCACGCCTCTGCTGCTTTAGGTAGAAGACACAGAGAGATGTCTCCAGACCGGCACACACGCACTGTGCCTTTCCCTCTTTGCAAGGCCAGTCAGTGCCCAGTCGGCTGCAGGATTACGCTGGCCTGGACCGGATTTCAGAGCCCAGGTGACCACAGAGGTGGCCACTGCCGATCAAAGCTGAATTTGATTGAATTTGCCAGCTTCAATCCCAACGTGAATTGAAACATGCAGCGTGCGCGCCCTCATAGCTCTCTTTCTGAATAACGGGAAATCCTCCTGCCTGTTAGAGCTGGCTACCTATGCTTCCTCCTGTGTTTATGTTTCTCTTATTCTTACCTGCTTTCCTCTATTTTTCCACTCAATAGAAGGAGGGGGCAGGATGCTAAAAAGCCTAGATCTGCAAACCTGGGGGAGCTCGTCCCGTTCACATGGCCGGTGCACACGACTTCACCTCTGGCCGAAGGGACAGGGTGTCAGCGTGTCCTCCAATGCAGAACCCACGTGAGCGGCACTCACCACGCTGATGGCGTGGAGGGCCTCCGACCTGTGGGGAAAGCAGCAGCCGCCATTCGAAGCCATCGACTTCTTAGTATCTCTCTGGTTGTGGAACTTAGTCTGCTGGATTTTAGATTACAAAGGGCAATGGCCAAGCTTGAGTTTTCTAACATGACGCCTTCCCGCGGGCAGAACCCAAGCAGAAGCAACAGGGATGACTGCCCCCAACACTGTGGTCCTGGCAGACCCCACCCATTGGCTGTGAAGTACGAAGACCCCACTTCCGGCAATGCAACTCGAGCCACCGTAAGGCACACAGTCATGCTGGCCTTGACCCACGGAAGGCCTCTGATGTACACTCCATGCAATATTTGAGAAAACGTTGTTCACTCGAAATCAAATTGAACCAAGCACCCTGGCTCCTGTCGGCTCACGTGCTGGACCCGGCAGTCCCGGCTGGAGGTTCAGTGGGTAGGAATCTCCGAGTTCATTCACACCCAGAGCAATCACACGGAGTCGGAGCCAACGCAAGCCCAGAGGACTGAGAGAGCTCGGGAAAGGAGGGGCGGAGACCTCTCTCCCACATCCCCCACAGTCACGCGGACGCCCAGGACCCCGAGGAGACGCTCCTTGGCTGACAGACAGCTTTCTCAGGATATTAAGCCAGGATGCTAGGAGCCAGAGAAGGAGAGCGGATCCAATTTGAAAAGAGCAAGTCAGACTTGGAGTATGGAAATGTTATTAACTAAAAGCCGAGAGGATGCAAACCACCACCTTGCAGAACGGCTACAGGGAAAGAAGTGTAGAGTGGGCGAGCGAGCCCAGGAACCCCAGCCTCCCCCAGCCCCAAGCTCCATGGGGGCGTGGCCAGGCTTTCCCGGGGGCGCTGGGAGACAAGGCCTGGGCCACTCCCATGGGGAGCTCTGGGAGTTCTTTATTGTGAAGATTATCATGACTGGTGTGCCGCCTCCATTGTGAGAAATTCAGAACAGAAGTTTTAATTTAAAAATAAAATTCCCAGGAAGGGAAGATAAGCACTGGACTTGGGCCCCTCCTTTATCTAAGTGTGCTTTTCACGGTGTCAGAACTGTGAAGGACGGAGCACTGGGTAAGCCGCTTTCACCATTTAATATATTGTGACCGTTATTGCATATGCGTAAATGGGTTCTGAGAACACGGTTTTTAATGACTACTTAGCATTCCATTGCTTTTAATGGACCACAATTTATTTAACCCATTTTCTCTCATTGAGCATTGATGGTGTTCCCCATTTCTCCCTGTTATAGAGATCAGCACACAGGGCCTCCTCGGACTTACAGCTCTTCCTGATTCCCCGAGACAAATACCTGGGATGGAGACTGGGGGGGTCACTGGAAGTGAATGATGATCAGGCTTTAATTCTTGGTGTCAATTTATCCCCCCAAAATTAGATAGAGAATATATAAGAATTGCTGTCTTCCCCTAACATGGCCAACATGGGGCACTGCCTCTCTCAAAAATCCTTACTAATTTGATCAGCTCAAAGTGTCTGTCGTTATTTAAAATCACATTTCCTTCATTGCTAATGGGGTGAACATTTCTTCACATGTTTATTGGGCATTATAGCTCTTGTTAATGAAGGCGCGTTCGTGTTACTAGGCATTTTTTCAAGACTTTTACTGAATAGTAAACATTTTTATGCATTAAAGAGAATAACTACGTAACAAAGGGCTCCAACGCGACCCTGGTTATCTGTTAGGATGGGCAAGGGTGTGATTTGCAGTTGGAAATTTTCAAATCTCTATGTAGAGAGACCTCAGTCACTTTCCTCTGTGGTTTCTTCCTTGTTCCTCCTCCTCCTCCTCCTCCTTGAAACACAGAGTTCTTCTAGTGCCTGATGCTCACGTCTTAAGCCCGTTGCAATGGATTTTTCATCTAGGAGGGATAAAGGGATCCTCTGCCAAACGGTTCACCTGCTGTCTCCACGTCGTTTGCTGGAGAATCCCAACCTTCCCCATCCACAGCTGACACATCACGGGCACCATCTGCCCAGAGAGTGGGTCCTCCCGTGGCCCGGCCGCTCGCCGCCCGGTCACCGACCTCGGGCAGACTCACCCCTCGCTGCCAGCGTCTGTCTTACCTACACCAACTCCTTACCTCCCTGGGAGAGCTCAACATTTGGACTGCCCTAGAATAAGTTAGCCTCAACTCGAGTTACCTTTTGATTGGAATGCTCTACAGGCCCGAGTTAAATTGGCGAAAGTGGGCCTCTTGGCACACAATTCGGAACCAGTGACTTGATTTCTGTTTGCTCCAGATTTTCTCGAGACCTTTGTCCTTCTTTGCACGTGGGTCCCTGCACACCCCATCGGGTTTACCTCTAGGACTGAGTGTATTAACACTGCTCTTGTGGGTGGGATATCTTTTCACTTTTCGATTCCCAGCTAATTACTAACAGAATATAGGAAAAATGTTGACGCGTCACGCTGCTACCAAAAGCAACTCTGTGAACACAGTCTCGCAGGGCTCTGAGACACGCGGCCGAGCCTCATGCAGATCTGTCCCTCCCTTAGTCTCCCTGCTGCCCTGCACCTGTCAGAACCTTCAGATTGATGACGTAACGCCCTGCCCCGTTCCAAGCCGTAACTGAAGGACCGTCCTCGTTCGATACTGCGGCTGCTGACTTCACCGCGCCTTTTTCTTGTCAAGGAGCCGTTCTCCGATGCCTGCCTTATTAACTTTTTATCAGAAATTGATGTAGAATTTTACCAGATGCCCTCTGGGAACGTATTGAGGTTTTTCCGCGTTCAATCTACCCATGTGATATATTTTATTAATAGATTTCTGAATATGAAAACACTATTGTGTTCCTGGAATAGACCTATGCGGCGTAGGAAACTGCTGGTTCAGGGTGCCGTGTAGCAGTTAGGATTTCTTGTTCTTCGATTCAACCGCTTCAGGAGCCAGCCGCACCCCCTGCTCCAGCCTCACCTTCCACGGAAGCCAGGCTGGACTTGACCTCCCCTCCCGCCAGCGTCGGGCACACGTCTCAGCCAGCTCTGGAAACGCGCCCAGAAACTCTTCCTACACATCTCTGACAGCCACTCCTGGAGCGCGCGGGGCGGGCGGGGGTGCCGGTTACAAGACGGCAATTCCTCCTCCCCAGACTCTGAAGAACGCTGCAATTACTCTGGAAGAAAGACGAAAGGACCGAGGAGGGGCAGCGAGGCGCCGCCGCCGGAGATGGGTCTGAAAGCATCACACTACGGCAGCGCAGCCTTCAGCGGCTCCTGAAGTCCTCCACCTCATTGCCCGTCGAGGGCTCCCCTTTTCTTATCACACGGGAAGCTTCGTGTTTTCCTCGGAAGAATCTCCCATTCCTGTGGTAGCTTATTACAGTGGAGTTATGGGCAGCGGGGGCGGGAGGGTCTTCAAAAAGTTTGTGGAAATGCATATTATGAAAAATATGCAGATTTTGAATAATTCTGCATAAGAATAAACATATCTTATCCCATTTTCCACAGTTTTGAAAAATCCTTGTATATTTCTCTATAGTTTTATTACTGTAAATTATAGGATCTTCTGTTTGTTTCTTTAACCATATCCATCCACTTCTCTTTTTGTATGTTTATATTTTTCGTAAATTGATTTGTTTGTGGTTAATCCACTTGAATGTGTATCTGTTTACTATCAAATTTCTTCCGTTTATCAAATGTGTTGTTTCTCTAGGTTGTAACTGACAGTTTCTCTTTTGTGATTGTTACTACTTGCTTGTTAACGTCCTTGAACTCAACACCCTGGATTTTCAAAGCCATTAGGTGGCATCAGAGGTTTTTAAATTCTTGCTTATTCTCGTTTAATAGCAAATATATTTAATACATTTCACCCTGAAATGACTTTTGGCTTCAGCCCCTTCTATATGTACTTGTTTTCCTAGCATGCTGGAGTTAAAGACGCAATGCTTTGATCCTATCGCCACGGCGAGGCTATTATTTTGTTTTTTGTGTATTACAGTTGCTTTGCATTAAAATGTGTGTCTTTTTGGTTTCAGCTGTGGACTTTTTCTCTTTAAAAAAAATGAAAGACATTTATTTACTTGAAAGTTAGATGAGGGGGAGAGACACAGAGAGAGAGAGAGACAGAGAGATCTTCCATCCACTGTTTCACTCCCCAAATGCCCACAACAGCTGGGGTTGGGACTGGGCCAGGTCAAAGCCAGGAACCAGGACCTGCAGATGTGCAGAAGGGGCCCACATGTCGCTCCCCGTCTTCATGGGGGAACGACACTAAACTCTGCCTAGGCTTCATATCCGAGTCACGGCACCATTATGTCGCTCCCCGTCTTCATGGGGGAACAACACTAAACCCTGCCTAGGCTTCATATCCGAGTCACGGCACCATTATGTCGCTCCCCCTCTTCGTGGAGGAACGACACAGGACCCTGCGCTGTTCTTTCGTCTGCTCGGCCCTCCCCGGGTTTGCTGCTGGTTCTTCCCGGGTTGGCTACCGACCCTTCCACCTCCGTGGAAGGGCGGTTCCCCCTGCCACATTCCCCACTTCCGAGGGGGAGCGGCACACCGCCGGCCGGCTCTCTCGGGGGCTGCACAGGTGTTCCTTCAGATGTTCCCTTAGATGTTCCTGGTGCATGCCGTCTCTCTCCTCCTTTATAGTCCTCCTCCGCCAATCCTAACTCGGCTGCCCACACGCCGAGTACGCTGCTCTCCAATCAGGAGCAAGTCCCACAGTTTATTGGCTGAACTGGAGGCAGCTGTGCAGAAGCTGTTTACTCCTCTCCCAGCGCCATATTGTGGGAAAGCAGATGCATAGAATAAGTCTTAATTCCAGTAACTTAGTCTAGTCCGAATTGCTCCCCACACCCACGCACTTGGGCCAGCATTTGCTACCTCTGAGGGTCGTTAGCGGGAAGCTGGGTCAAAGGCAGAGCAGCCGGGACTCAACCCCAGGCACTGGAATATGAGATGTAGGCGTCCCAAGCAGTGGGCTAGCCCACAGCTCCACAACGCCCACCCTACACAGTCTGTTTCTTTAAGGAATTCATTGATTGTTTTTCTTTCTGATTAAGATTTTGAAGTCATCAGTTTCTACAGATACATCATGGATGTTATCCTCTTTCTTCGGACAGCACCAAGTTCACTGCATTTCATTAAATACTGAAACTCTGTTATAGCAACTACGTTTTCTAAAATTTTTATTTAACCGAGAGGCAGAATAGCAGAGACAGAGAGAGAGAGAGAGCTCCTGTCTGCTGGTTCATTTCCCAGATGTCTGCATCAGCCAGACAGGCTGAAGCTGAGACCCAGGAACTCAATCCAGGTTTCCCTGTGGGCGAAAGGAGCCCAAGTGCTTGAGCCACGACGGCTGCCTCCCAGGTCCCCGCTGGTGGAAAGTGGGAGTCAGGAGCCGGAGCTGGCGCCAAACCCAGGCACTGCTATTGGACACGGGAGTTTGAAACTCTAGGCTAAAGGACTGCCCATGCTGTTCAACTTTTTATCTCTGTTTATTTTTGTCTTATACTATTGTTCGTCATTAAAATCACTCGCTGTGCTAATCACGTATCTGTTCATTTCTTCTTGTACTTTATTTTTACATATTCTAATAATTACATGCCACATATAAGGGACCACTATCATACACAGTCACGGTGAATTTTAGTTTTCCTCAATACAAAAACAAGCCATCTGAAACTCCTTAAACTAATCTGATATCAATAGCGCCTCTCTCTTTCAGTTTCATCCGTACTTTCCTAGTGGGTCTTTGTCAATGCGTGTTTTCGCCTTCCCACGTGTGTCAGGATGGATGTGTCTCTTCTGAATGGATTCTCCATGACTCGGGCAGTTGCCGAGTCTGGAAGTCTGTCAGTGGGAGACCCTGGTCTGCGTGCAGCATCGCTGGGCCCGGCCTGCTGTGCCTTAAGTGTTTTGCGTTCTTGTTGCTTCCTCTTTGTCCTTGGCCAAAAGGTATTTTTCTTAGTTTTTTTTTTTCCCCTTAGCAATCTGCAAAGTGTAAACTCTGTTTTACTCCACATACGGTTATTTTTACATTTCTTTGTTTTAAAATCACATATGTTTTCTAGTTACCATTCACACTGAGATATTACCCAGGGTCTCTTCCTGGCCAATTTTTCCTTTTATTACCTAACTGCTAAGGTAGATGACTCTGCTCTCAGGTGTTCTGTGTGGAACCGGACTCGGTCTTCAGGCAGGCGGCGGCAGGCGTCAGGCCCCACACACTCTGCCGGCTGCACTGTTCACATCTCTCCTTTCCCACTTTAAGGAAGGGCGCATCAAGGGTAGATTTTTTAGCTTCTCTTGCCAATCTGAGATCTTTCACTTTTAAACCCACATATGTGTACAGTGCACACCTACTGTGTGTCTGGCACCTTGCTGCGTCCAAGCACGAGTGAATTAATGAGACCCTCCGGATCCTCGCAGCCCCGCAGCCTGCGGGCTAACCGGACGCCCCCTGAAAACATGACATTGCCTGAACAGAGATCACTCTGAACATGGACCCACAGCTGCTGGGCTTTGCTGCTGCCCAGGTCTGGCGACCATCCAGACCGTCCCGAGGTGCAGATTATCCCGAGAAAGCGGACAGTACTGGACCTGGAGTCTCCCCAGGTAAACTGTTCAGACAAATAAAAAGCAGCCAGACCACTGGAGATCCTAAGCAGAGAGGACTAGGAACAGTTCCAGTGAACCTGAAAACGGAACTGGACTTTTTGTAGGCAAAAGAGGCTCACGCCAGTGCGTCAGCTCTGCGTCAGTAAACCGTTCGGCAGCCTGACGCAGGCTCCCTTTCACTTCTGAAGTTCAGCTTCCATTAGTCCGTGTGGTACCCGGGGAGCCCTCTGCTTGTTCAGGGGTTGGCTCCCCCCCAGGATTCCCGATGTGCATCGGTGGGACTCTCGCCCTGTGCGTCTGCTTCTTTCTCCTTCATCATTTTACGTATTTATCCCTTCGCTCTGAGTCAAGTTCACCGTCTTCCTCCCTGAATCCCTTCTCTAACACTTGACCAGGCTCTGTGTGTATCCCGCAGCCCTTGAAGGCCTGGCTTCTATCTCCACACCTGCGTGTTTGGACTTCTTAGGTGCAACGTCACCCAACAGTTCGTCTAAAAGGCACTAGAAGCTTTCTAGAATTTTCTATGCCTTATTTTATTTCACAGCAAGGCATTCTTTACGGAGTCTCTGGAATTTCTGATACTCTGATGTCACTGTTCTCTCCTTACCCTATGGGAAAAGGGCCGGGTTTGGGCCGTTTTTGAGATCCTGTGTCTGTCGTCCACTGTATTAATCACGGATATTTTAGGATGTGGGCCGCATGGCTCGCCGGCCAGTACGGCTGCCCAAGACGCGTCCGGAGCGCCGGGGCCGGGTCCGTGCGGGAGCCCGGTGCTACGAGCCTGGCCGGCCGCGGGGCTCCTCGGTCCCCCGCGGGCGGGAAGCCGGGGTGGCTCGGCTCTCCCTCCCGCAACGTCCCGCGTGCTGGAACGCGGCCACCGCGTCTGCTCCAGTCTCCCCTCGGGGACCCCAGCGGCCCCAGGCAGGCAGCGGTACGAGGGCCGCCCGCGGCCCAGCACCGGGGAGGGGCAGCGCGCGCGGCAGGGCCCGGTGCTCCCGCAGGACCCCAGCCCGGGCTCCGCGCCCTCCCGAGCCCCCCGGAGCCCCCAGGGCCGGGGCCGTCGCCCCCACAGCAGAGCGGGGCTGGCAGGCTCTCGGGCGGCACCTGCTGGCGGGAGGCGGGACTGCAGCGGCCTCGCGGCTCCCTGACTCGCGCGCCGCGTTTCCCGCGCGTGGGGGGCCGCGGCGGGAGCGAAACTTGCCCAGCTCGTCCCTTCTCCCCGTTGCCTTTTTTTTCCTTTTACATAAACCTACAGAAGCCCTCCCCATCCCGTCCTGCGTGGCTGCCGGGGAGGCCCTGCGTGGGGGCGACCGCAAATCCGCAGCCGCCGGCGCCGCGCATCGATCGCCCCTAACGAGCGCCGGAGCCGCCGCGCCGGGGGCGGGCGTGGGGCTGGCCGCCCACCCGAGGGGCCCGCCGCCCGCGGCGGGGACGGCTCGCGAGGCCACGGGATCGACGGAGGGCGGCCGCGGCCCCCGACCCCGCGCCCCTCCGGAAGCCCCAGCCCGGGCCGCTGCGTCCTCGCGGCGCAATTAGCGCGGCCCCCGCCGGGGCGGTCGGGGGAGCGGGGGTCCCAGCCCCGCGTGACCCCCGGGAGGCCGCGCGCCCCCAGCCCGTGCTCACCTGAGGGAGCCGGCTGCCGCGGGACCCGGTGCGGGGCCGCGAGGGTGCGGGGTCGGCGCACAGAGGGGCCGCAGTAGTGAGACTTAAAAACAAACGGCCAGCGGGTGCCTTCGGGGCCAGGTGCGGCGCCGTCCGATGGAGTCCCCGAGACTGGGACTCGAACCCCGGCCCGGGCAGGAAGGGGGCGTGGGTCCCCTCAGTGCCCTCAATAAGTGACTCCTAGAGGACCCCGGCTCCGCCACAAGCAGCGTGGTGACGTGACACCCGCGGTTGTAACAAACCACTTACTAGGATTTTTAAATTCCGGGGGCAGCGCGTTTGTCTGTCAGGTCCCTGCCGGCGCAGGAGCGTGGATCTGTGAGCCGTGACCGGAAGCCGCGTGACCTCTTGGTACAACTGCAGGAAGGGCACAGTCCTGGGTACAAAAAACTAAAAAAATAAAATTTAAAACTGCCACAAACTGTGATCAGACAGACACCGAGCTGGGCAGAGGTTGGACGTGAGGGAAACGTGCAGGAGAAAGGTGGGCTGAGCCAGAGGGAGGAGGCCCAGACAGTCAAAAGGCAGGGGCCCAGGAGGGCCCCACAATTTCCCAGAGGCAGCTCAGGGTCCTGTTCCGCCACCGGGCTGTGGTTCCAAAGTCTGAGCTCCCTCCGTGGCTCCAGGGGCTGCACCCACCTCACGGGGAGAGCGGGAGAGGAAGGACGGAGCCACAGGTGTGCAGGTGTTGCTGGCCAACCCGGGAACGGCAGAAGTCAGCCGCAGCACTACAGGAGGTCTCCCGATCCCAGCTCCCTGGTAGGGGCCCCCGCAGCTCCTGGCTCCCCGCGGCTCAGTGTGTCTTGCAGCCTGGTCACTGCTCAGTGGCCAGGGACAGCCATCAGACACAGGCATGGGCGCATAGGTGAAGGACACAGTGGTGGACTGGCTGGTGGAAAGGCCTGTCTGCCTGCTTCCCAAGCATGGGCCCGCATTTAGGGAGACACAGGAAGCCTTCAGAGGACCCAGTGAGCCTCTGCATCAGATGTCCGTGCTACGGTGGCCACCTCTGCCACACAGCACTCCCCGCCACACTGGGCAGTGTGGCTTTAGGAGGTCGTGGTGTGCTGGCCCCGCCGACCTCCCAGGCACCCGCCTGCCCACTCTCCCGTTTCCGGGTTGTCTCCTGCGCCCTGACCTTGCTCGCAGCATCCTCTCTGCCTCTAAGGCCCTCCCACTTATTCCAAGCCTGGGCTCTCCAATGTCTAGTGCAGGAGCCACGTGTGACGGGCGCGTGCTGCTCCCGGCACGCCCAGATTCCCCGTAGGAAAAGACCTCACAGCTCTGTGTTGTGGCCACTGGAGCCAACCGCACCGAGTCTCTCCAGAGAAGAGGTAGCTTTTCTTTTTATCTCTGTCCTTAACATCCAAAAATGCCTGGCCCATAGGTGGTGTTAAATAATTGATACATGGCTGAACACAAAGCTGGCACATATTAAGGGTCTCTTGTGTGTACGTAACTCATCCAACCTTTATAATAACAACCTATAAGGTAGGCATGATTTTGTGCAAAACAATGGGGGCTCCGGAAATAGAGCAACTATGACCAGATGCATAGGGTTGGTGCCCCTGGGGAGCTGAGGCTCCGACAAGCCCACGTGGCTATGTGGGTTTAGGACAGGGTCCCAGGAAGGGCTATCACAGAACCCTGCTTGCGTATTACACAGGCACTGGTTTCTAGAATCCCTGACGAAATCCGTGATCTTTCTTTTATGATGTATTATGCTAAAAGGATGGCCCAAGAATAGCGCAGACTAAAAATAGCTACATTCTGTGGACCGTGTGGGTGCATAAAGAAAAAAATCAATAGTTTGCTAAGAGTTTTCATTATATTCCATTATTACCCCGATCAAGTTAAGTAAATGGGAGAAGCCTGCAGCCAAATGAACCGACAGGTGAGGGAGCACAGCGGAGAGGGATTGGCATTTCAACCTGAAGAGTTTCATGGTTTCACCTCGGGATAATGACCGGGGTGTGGAGACGTCCAAGGGACATTTCCTCCTGGATGTGGGTCCCCCCACACCCCTCTCAAAGAGCCTGCGTGTGGACTTCACACGCAGGGGCCACACGAGCATGCAGAAGCCAAGAACAGAAGGCAAATTTGACACTGGAATCCTGTTTCCCCATCACCGCTCTCCTAGAACTTGAGCCCCAAGCAAGGACAATTCACACTTAGGACCGAAAAAGAGGGAGCAGCACTGTGGCACAGGGTTGAAGCCATCGCTTGCCAGGCCAGCGCATCACATCAGAGCACTAATTCAGGTCCCAGCAGCTCCACTTGCAATCCAGCTCCCTGCTAGTGCACCTGGGAAAGCAGCGGGAGCTAACCCAGCTACCTGTCTCGGCCACCCACATGGGAGACCAGGCTGGAGTTCCAGGTTCCTTCAGCCTATTCCAGCCCCAGCTATTGCCATTTGGGGAATGAATCAGTGGTGAGATCTCTCTCTCTCTCTCTTTCTCTCTCTCTCTCTCTCTGTCTCTCTCTCTCTCTCTTTCTCTTCCTCCCTCCCTCCCTCCCCCCACTTCCCTCTCTCTATCACCCTGCCTTTCAAATAAATAAAATAAATATTTCTTTAAAGACCACAACAAAAATGTTTGAAGATTTACATTTTTAGGCATCAAGGACTCCTTGGGTGGAATTGTTGGACAGCCTGACTGTGGTGGCAATCACACACACTGACAAAATGGCCTAGAACAAGACAGACCCACATGGGATGGGCACCAGTGCCGTCTGAGTAGCTCGGCGGCCGTGCCAGTGTCCTGGTGGTGAGGTCACTCTGTGGCCATGCAAGAAGTCACCGCTGAATAAAGGCCGCCCGTCTGCATCGTTTCTTTCCACGACGGGAATCTCCAGTTAGCTCAGAACAAAACGTGTTTTCTCTGCAAAGCGAGTCCTGGCCCAGGCTGGGATTCTGGCCGTCGCAGAAGCCGCCATGCAGAGGAGCAGTTGGCTGAGCCCCCTAACCCTGGCACTTGCAGCTTCATAGCTGAACGCGTGTCTTGCGGTGCCCGCTGCTCTTGGTCTGCTTGTACCTTCCCAGACCTTCCCTCCCTGGACTCTGCTCAGCTGTTGGAGTGGTTACTCTGCAGAGGCAGCCAGGAACGAGACAGCGTGAGTTTGTCAGCTCAGAGCAGCCTGCGCCACACAAGCCAGGCACGGTGGGAAGGAGTGGACCGCTGTACACACATGTGCAAGACCCGTGGAAGGAGGAACCGAGCCAGCTCCTGGAGACAGTGGTTGTCCATCTTCCTTTCTCTTCCGTCTGTGCCCTTGACCTCTGCATCTCAAACCCAAACCCCAATGTTCAGCACCACCAAGTGGGTTAGGGCCCTACCTGGGCAGTGACTTTTATCCTCAGCCTGTGACAGACAAGGCCACGTCTAGACACCGAATTGAGCAGACGGAACTGAGAATGCTCGGGGACATGTCAGCATGTGTCACCCTCAGGAAGTGGGGTCACCTGGGTCCCACCTGTGTCGCAGATCCCACATGTGGAGGACGCCGCAGTGCCAGAGCACAGGGACACCTCTGCTTTACAGACCAGGGCCACGAGGGTTTCGCCACCCCACGTCTGCCCTCATTAGCCTGACGTAGACACTAGGTCCTTTCATCCCATCCACCGCACGTTCTAAATGTGTCTGCTCACCTGTGGTTTTTAGGGTCCCCGGCCACTGCTGGTTCCCCCAGAGCATTCCCAACAGCCCTGTTTGCTCCATCTGCCACCTACGCGTGGACAGCAAAAAAAAAAAAAAAAAGTAACATCGTGCAATGTCTCCCGTATGCAACGAGAAATGAGTGGCTAAAACCCTCGACCTGAGCAAGCAGCCCAGGTGGCCGGGTGAACACGGAATCAGAAGCAGCCTGGATAGAAACCTTGGTAGAAGAAGAGGAAAAACTAAAGATACTCCTAATGTGTATTCTGTCCCGCTTGGACACCAGGACTCTTTGGGTCACTAGTGACAGAAACAGTCTAAACCAGCCTTCACACTTAAGGTAACCCACTGCCCCACGGACCTGAGAGGCTCCCAGGGCAGAGTCAGGAGCCTCACTGCTGCCTGCAGTTCCACCCAGGTCGGCGCCGTCCACCCCACGGCGATCAGAGCTCAGGACCCCAGAGAAGTGAGCATGCTCCCAGAGCGCCCAGGGGATGCTGGGTGGCCCAAAGGGTCATGCGCCCATTCTCAAGGCAATCACAGGAGAGGTGAGGACTCTGACGGCCCGTCAGCGTCAAGTGCTCACTCTGGCCGTGTGGGCAAAGGGCAGCAGCTTGACGTCAGAGTCTGAGCGAGGTTGTTTTGGAACGGAAGCAAGGCTGCTTCTCCACAGTGATGACCGGACGGACGAAATCTGCAGACTTTCTAAGCACACGACGACCCCTGAGGGCTGGTCACAGAACTCTGTCCAGCTAAATCAGAAGCAGAATTCAGACAGGCAGGGAGCAGAGGACACCCTAACACATGGCGCTGGAGGTTAGGGGGTGCGGTGGGGGCCAACAGCTGGAGGCCCCAGGCCCTCCCACACCTGCTTCCGTGCAGGTTGGTTTTGCCCTCCCAGCTGTTCTAAGGCCAGAACCATGGCTTCTAGAAGCTTCTGAGCTCATCATCCCAGCTCCCCAGCTAGGAAGTAAAGACCTTCATTACCACTGACAGCATCAACTGCACTCAGGTTAGACTCTGCCATGTGACCACACCCAGGCCCCTCGCAACCAGCAGAGTGAGGCCCTGAGGCTCGGCAGGATCGCTGCATCCCCTCCCAAACCAGGGGCCGTGGTTTGCTGGGCTGGTGGGGGGCGGGGGGCGGGGAGTGGTTTATGGAATCCTCTTAAATCCAGGCAAACAAGTTGGGCTCTGGGTCAGGGCTCTGAAAGTCCAGAGAGAGAGGAGATATGGCTGCACCTGCGCATACTGAGAGCCAAACTGTGTTCAGTGACAAATCTGGCTGGACACCTCCGCCTGGGAGTTCTCTGAAAGGTACAGAGGTGCCAAGCTGAGTAGCCGACACCAGCGCCATTTCTAACCCTCGGGTGGGAGAGATGGGACAGCCACAGTGACAGGCAGGCAAGTGAGGTGAGGACCACAAGCCCCAGAAGGAAGGATCTGCATCCCACTTGAAAAAGAAAGCCTGTCCAGCACAATGCTCTAAAGAGCAGGTGCCCTGCCCAGAGGACGTCGCCCTCCGGCTCTGCAGACCCTGTGGGCCACCCAACCAGGGCCTCAGGGGGACAACGGGAGGAACCCAGACGGGGCTTCCGCCCCGAGGCTGAGTAGCCCCATTCCCAGTCCATGTTCTAGCGTCACAGTCCTGCTCTGGATTCGAACCTGCGCTCCCTGCGGAAGCCGGGGATCTCACCTTGAGCTCTCCTCTGCTTTCAGACAGGAAAGCCCCTCACGGACCATTCCGGAACCATGCCAGAAAATTACCCTTGCTAATTACAGTGAAATAAAGAGCGCTTCGGTGCCAGGCAACAGGCCTGCGCCATCGCTGCAGCGACTGTCGGGGAGAAAAGCAACCCAGAGTCGCAGTGAAAGAGGGAACTGAAGTATCGCGCTCTCGCAGGAGAGTGAGGGAGAATTCTCATCTTCACCTCGTCTGCCAACAGATGTCCTCACCCTGGGGGACGCCCTTTCTGCCTGCAGATGGGTCAGGTAGCGGAGGGCTGGTTCCCGCCGACGAACCCACTCCAGCTCCCCAATCCTCCGATCTCTCCGAAGAATACTTAATCTTAATGATATTTCTTGCAGATACACATTAATTCTGCCCTGTTCCGAATGCCGCGGTCTCGGACCACGCGTTGGACATTCCCCTCACGTCCCTTCCCGAGATTGAGTCTTTGCTTTGTCAGACACGCTGCGGTGCTGCCACTGTGCCAGCCCTTTGCAACCTCTGGGCTCTCTCTGGAGTCCACAGTTTCCTTCTGTTGCTATCTGATGCCTGCCGAAAGCCTTGCCCGCCTCTTCCCTTGCCCGTGGCACTGCAGTGGCTATGGCTGCGCCTCGTCGTGCCAACAGCTGGTGCCCTGGAGAATGGGCCACCACCATGCCGGTGCACCTGAGGGCCGTGCAACAGTGAGAGCCAGTTCTAACGTCTTTGTGCCTTTCCTAATTAATCCCTCCTAGCAAGAGGCAGACATACAGACGGGCAGAAAGAAAGAGACAGCGACAAAGATGGAGACATAGGGGGAAAAAAAAAAAAAAAAACACAATAAACCGAACAAAATTCTACAATCCACCAGGCACTACCGGGAGCCTCCACTAACCAAGTCCCAGTTCTGCCTTTCCTGGAATCGTCACCGCTCCAGGGCTTTCCCTCAGCCGGGAAGCTGATCGTGCAAAACAAAAACCTCAAGAAACGTATCCGCGCCCACACCACGCAGATTAGCCGCCAATGAGCACGACACGCATCAAGTTCTCTCTGATTAAACAGCGGAACTCTGTTCCCTTCATTTCACAAAAACGTTCAAAAAAAAAAAAAAAAAGAAGAAGAAGAAGAAGAAGAAGAGGAAGGCTGCGTGGAACAGGAAATCCAGTGCTGAATCATGAAAGGCAGGGGTCAAGGTCTTCCATCTAGAAAATCTTTAGCTAAAAGAGAGAGGGAGAGAGAGCGAACATCAATCAGATATTATTTCCAATTATTTTTCAAATTGGAACAGAGAAAGAAAACACACACACACATGAGCCTGACATGGTGTTACCCGAGCTCGTTGCTGGAAGGGGAGTCCTTGCTTATATTGAAGTAAAGTTCTGAAAATAAGCAAAGAACAGATTTATTGATTTTGGGGGAGTCTGGGTGTAAAAAAGAGAAAGAATAAAGAAGTGCTCTTTGCCCGCTCTGTCCAAATGACGTCCCCAGTGGCCTCCCTAATGGTGGGGGAGGGGAGGGGGCAGGTGCCTACCCGGGCACATGGACAGAACTGCCCTTAGGCTAGGGCTAATGGTATTGGCTGAGCCTGCTGTAAGCCTCTCTTTTCTAATAGCCAACTTTCTATGTGCGAGAAGACAGACAGATATTGATTGGTCCAAATGCCCTTGAGTTGACAACATCTGAAATGAAAATCCACAAGGCTAGCACAAACTTTCTGCAAGTTCAATTTCTAGAATCTGATTACCACACGGGATTTCGTACCCCCGTTTGGCACCTGTAATTGGAGGGAGTTAAGTGGCTTCAGCAAGTTTGTTATTCAAATGTCCAACAGGAAGAGGCAGCTGCAGGCTAATCTTGGGGTGACTCCAGGAAGACACATCCCTCGGCTGGCCGGTGCAGGGCTGCTGGCAGCCACAGACCGGGCTTGGGCCCCGTGTGCTCGCCACCTGAAACAGGAATTACACGCAGCTACACACGCATTCTCTAAAGAGCTAATGCAGGGGGCATTATCTCAGGACAGCTATGGAGAATCCTCCCAGCTTTCATTCTCGGGCATTTGGTGGCTATTTAAGCTCCCACGTTACAGCCTCCATTACTCTATCACAATTATTTTTCTCCTTTCCTTCCCTCTCCCAAATAAGATGCTGAGGTTGCGATTCGCAATTGTTGAAGTCTTGGGAATAGCGAGGTTCGCGGTACTCCAGCCAGCTCTTATTAAAACACGCCTCTGTATTCTACAAATTCCTCTTGATCGATACATCGACTGCAGCCAACCCTTAAATAAAGCACTATTACACGTGAAGTGTGCACTGCCGGTTCCTAAGGAGCACGAAAGCCAGCGCCCTTCAGAAGCGGCATCCGGACGCGGTGCAGGGCAACTGCAGTCGAAGGCACGTGACACGCTGCAGCCGAGCGGGAGTGCTGATCCCGGATGGCTCCACGCGTCCTCGCTAATCGTAGTCAGCCCTCTCAAAACAATGCCAGCCTTGGCGTTCCGAGTACCCAAAACCCGCCACGCAGACAAGGCGGCTCTTGAAGAAAGCTCTGACTCCTGGCGTCAGTAGATTGGTCAACAACCTCTGTCTTAGAAGATGCTGCGGCTCACTAGGCTAATCCTCTGCCTTGTGGCGCCGGCACACCAGGTTCTAGTCCCGGTCGGGGCGCCGGATTCTGTCCCGGTTGCCCCTCTTCCAGGCCAGCTCTCTGCTGTGGCCTGGGAGTGCAGTGGAGGATGGCCCAGGTGCTTGGGCCCTGCACCCCATGGGAGACCAGGAGAAGCACCTGGCTCCTGCCATCGGATCAGCATGGTGCACCAGCCGCGGTGGCCATTGGAGGGTGAACCAACGGCAAAGGAAGACCTTTCTCTCTGTCTCTCTCTCACTGTCCACTCTGCCTGTCAAAAAAAAAAAAAAAAAAAAAAAAAAAGAAGATGCTTTCTCTTTCAACATTAAAATAAGAAGAGCTTTCTGTGTGGAGACTGGAGAAAAGGCAGGGGGCGTCCCCGCCAGCCAGGTGGGCCACACACAGGAGGGTCCCGCTTTAACCAGGGAGGCACGGGCCCACAGTTCATCAACTCTCGCGCACCAGCCCAATGTCACCAGCAACTAGAACCAAAGACGTGGCCAGGCCACCTGCAGCACACAGCAAATCAATGTCTCGTGACTCCCACACCTCGAGAGAACGCAATTCCAGCCGGTGAAGCCACCACTAGCAACACCAGAATCCCACATGAGCACAGGCAGGAGTCCCAGTTGCTCCACTTCTGATCCAGCTCCCTGCTAATGCGTCTAGAGACAGCACAGGGTGGCCCAAATGCTTAGGGCTCTGTCACCCGCATGGGAGACCCAGATGGAGTTCCAGGCTCCTGGCTTCTGCCTGGCTCAGCCCCAGCTGTTGTGGGCGTTTGAGAAGTGACCCCATGAATGAAAGACCTCTCTCTCTCTCTCTCTCTCCCCCTGAAACTCTGCCTTTAAAATAAGTAAATAAATCTTTTAAAAAGACTGAATATGCCTCCCAGTCAGCAGGAGTCCAGGCCTTGGGATGCCATAGCTTTCTACACGCAAACACCAGCAACGACCTCAGATGTAACAGCTGGGGTCCCTGTGCCCAGTCTGGCTGGTTGATAGGACAGTGAACCTTCCATCTTCCACCAAGCACAAGGAATCATTGGCATCATCTCCCTTTCCCACAGCACGAAGTGGGCATAGGCCGTGCCTCTCTGTGCCAACAGCTGGCGCCAAACGCCTGCTACCCCCAGACCAGGCCACGGCTGCCCCCCAGACCAGGCCACGGCTGCCCCCCAGACCAGGCCACGGCTGCCCCCAGACCAGGCCACAGCTGCCCCTCAGACCAGGCCACAGCTGCCCCCTTCTCCCCAAGGGCATTCACAAGACTGGGCAGCACCGACTCCCACCCTGTCCCGTCCTGCTCCTCAATCCCTTCTAACGAGAGCAGAGAGAGTGAGAAGAGGAGGAATAGTGAGAAAACCTGAACACAAAATTATGGAAGCTTCTAAGTCTAAAAGAAATGGAATGCCTGGCAAAGAAACGTTACCAGTCACCACCACTACAGCCAAAAAACATTCAAATACGGCACAGAGGACTCCAGTTCTGTATCTGCCTCCAGGAAGGGGCTACACTACGCATTCAAAACCTCATGAGTGGCGCTGCAGAGGTAAAGCCCTTTCTGAATTGATGAAAAGATCAACATCTGAATATATATTAAAGATAAAGTCTAAATAATTCATAAGAGGCAGAAAAACCCCAGCCTAACTTGTAGGGGGCTGTGGAGGCCACTGGTCCCCGAGTGGGGGCAGAGCCCTGGGGAGGTGTGCACTAAACGAATTACGCCCTCATTGCAACCAGACAGGCATGGCTCTAAATGGCAGCCGGTTCTACCGAAGAAAACCACAAGCCGCTTAGCCCAGAACATGTGATCGTGGCACAGAACGGGAGGAAGGGCCTGCCAAAGCCCAGAGCTTTCAGATGGGACACGAGAACGGCCATGGGCCTCGGACGACTCACCGGCCTGGATGCAGAGCTGTCAGGATGCTTCCTGGGTGCAGACGTAGCAACGGCCCAGATGCCCAGAGCCAGCCTCACACACAGGGCTGGGGCCGTGACCACACAGCGTCACCAACGGAAGCCCCTCTGGCAGGCTCCGGGGGCTGCACGCTGCCCCGAGGCTGACCTGGAGGGCTCCACCTGCGCCTCTGCTGGGCCCTGCCCGTGACAGGCCCCTGGTCTCTGCCAGCCTCCGTCTGCACAGTGGCCCCTTGTCCATCAGACAGCCCCAGGCTGTCCCACAGCGGCGAGGCCCACCTCGGGCACCGTAGTCCTCATCAGGCTCCACCCCAGACTTCTGCCAGCTTCTGCAGAGCGAACCTGAATTCCTCCAGGGATCAGCCGGGTTTTCAGTATCAGTCAGACGACTAAGCGTCAGCACTGACGCCTGCTCCGAACTTGAGGGTCACCAGAGAGCCGAGCACTGCTGTGCTGGGGCTGGGTTGCCTCTGCTGGATCCCGCAGGCAACAGGCCCTCCAGGCTGCCTGTTTGCAGAGTCACCTCTCTGCCTTTACCCGAAAATCGGAGCTTGCAGGAAACACCCAAACGTCACCGCCCCGCCCGCCGTCACACAAGAGTGCCCAAAGAGAGCAGGGCTCTGAAGAAGAGCCATCCACCCTCCCGCCTGCAAGGCCAGGGTTTGCCGGCCCGAGCGACACCACTCTCAGAGGGTCCTCATCACACCGTGGATGCTGTGTGACACAGTCAGGACCCCTGGGACTGCTGTCCTGTGACCTAGTTGAGTGGCCAGTCCCACGTCAGCCATGTGCCTGTCACCAGGGGGCCCTGCCTCTGCCCAGCGCCCCTGGAAGAGCAGGTCACGGAGCAGGGCGGGGCTGCAGGCTGCCTCTCCCAGCCCAGCGAGCAGAAGCGTGGGGTAGCCGGTGGCTCCCGGAGCGCTTGCACTGGGCCAGCTCGGTGCTGGTGCTGGACACAGACACACGCTGTTTCCCACAGTAGAGAAACTGCCTTTCTGTTGGAGAACAGAAGATCCACTGGAACAGCGTGCCTGTATTTTCCCACGGAAGCGTCTCGTAGGGCACTCCAGCGGGATGAGCCAATCCCAGGGCAGGGCCACCTCTGCCATAGCCTGCCCCTGTGGCAGCTCCCCCTCTGGCTTGTCCTCCAGGACACAAAGAGATGTCCTGCTTTCCCTTTCATTTCTCAGAAATACAAGGGTGCTTTAAAACCTTCTAGGAAATGGAATAAAAAGTGGTTTATTTTGATGCAAAAAATGCTGAAGTCCATGCATATTATATATATATGTATATATATACACATATGTATATATGTGTATATGTATAAATACACACATAAATAGATAGATAGATAATAGAAAAGTCATGAAAAAGCAGGAAGAGAAAGCAGTGTCCGAACACCTATAATTCTAATTCTTCTTCCCAGAATAACCAAAGTTTTGATATGCTGTCCTAATATTTTTCCATGACCATAGAAACAAAACTGTGATGGTACTCTGGGCTGTTCCATGACCTGCTTTTTTTTTTCACTTCTCAACGTAATCTGAACAAGTCTCGAGCCCTTCAGCCGTGCAGGCTGCAGAGCTGCCACCTCCACCATCGTCCCAAGGCCATTGCCGTGCACTTGGCTAAGCCATGCTGCCAGGAACTCCTGGCCCGGCTGAATCTTTGCCCTCTTGCTCGGTTATTCCTTCAGCATAAATAAGAAAGATAAATTAGACAGAATCACTTGAGTTCAACTGACACGAACTTTTAAATGCTTTTGAAAAGCCAATGTATAAAATAAATAGCAACGTCATGGTCAGTGCCTTGTCACACCATTAGCAGAGCATGTTCCCGACCCGCGTCCCCCAGTCCCATCTCTGCCTTTGCTGGTTGCCATGTACATGGGTGCACGTGTGTGTATGTTTGTGCATGCGTAGGCATGTGTCCACGCATTGCACGTATGTGAGTGTGCGTGTGTGTGTATGTATGCATGTGTCCATTCGCGCGTGGCACATGGGTGAGTGTGCACGTGTGTGTCCAGCATGTTTTCTGCTTTTCGTGTGGTTTCTGTGAGAACCACGGCCCAGTGACGCTCTTCCCAGAGCCTGGACGTGGCTTTGAGCTGCTTCCCTCCGGTGTTTGGAGAGGGCCACAGCTCCCGGCAGGAAACACTTCCTCCAGTTGTCACTGCTCCCGACTCCCGGTCAAGTCCACTTCCACGGTCTGTTCCAGGTGTTCCCAGGGCGGGGCTCTCTGACCTGCAGGTGGGACCTGAGCCTTGCTTAACCCAGGTGACTCAACCCAAGCTCAGCGTGTCCTCATCTGCTCTGCCCGAAGCTCTCTCTGGGGGTCACTACCAGACATGCAAGCCGGGCATTTGCGTCTCTTCAATCTCTCTCTCTCTCTCTCTCTCTGGGGGTCACTACCAGACATGCAAGCCAGGCATTTGCGTCTCTTCAATCTCTCGCTCGCTCTCTCTCTCTCTCCTTTCCCCTTCCCCCACAATCAAGGGCTTGTTCACAAAGCCCTAACACCTTCACTTCAGAATTTGTCTCACAGTGGTGTCATTACCTGGAGTGGCAAGTCCTTGGCACAGCCAGGGCCATGAGCATCATCTGCAATCATACGCCACGTTGTACACACACGTGCACCCACACACACACATATATGCACACGTGCACACACATACGTTCGCCCCCCCCACCCCCATACACACACGCATGCACCCCCCCACATGCACACACGCACACACACGCATGCACCCCCCCACATGCACACATGCACACACACACGTTGCACCCCCCCACATGCACACACGCACACACACGCATGCACCCCCACATGCACACACGCACACACACGCATGCACCCCCCACATGCACACACGCACACACACGCATGCACCCCCCCACATGCACACATGCACACACACACGTTGCACCCCCCCACATGCACACACGCACACACACGCATGCACCCCCCACATGCACACACGCACACACACGTTGCACCCCCCAGATGCACACACGCACACACACGTTGCACCCCCCCACATGCACATACGCACACACACGCATGCACCCCCCACATGCACACACTTCTCTGGCTGCGGCTCCGTGCTCCACGTCTTGCTCCACACAGGCCCTCAGCGCACCACTCTGCTACTTAACCCTCCTGTGGCTTCCTGCCAGCCCCTGGACAAGCCCGATGCATCTCCCAGCATCCTCTCTGTCAGCGTTGCTTCTCTGTACTTCCCTCTTCCTCCCACCCAGCCAATGTTCCAGTCCATTTCCTGTAGCTATAACACACTGCTAGAAGCTAGGTGCCGCACACAGAGGAGAGGTTTATTTAGCTCACACTTCTGGGGGCCCAAGAGTAAGGTACAGGCACCTACTGAGCTCGGGTGAGGACCTTCCGGCTGTGTCGCACCTCGGCAGATGGCATCATGGTTGCAGCACCTGTGATGGGGTCACTGGCAGGACCAGAGAGCTGGACTGAAGAATTCCCACTCTTGCAGGAAGGGATTCCGTGCCTGGAGCACTGCATCAATGCCGCGCAGGGGCAGCGTCCCTCTGACCTCATGACCGTCTGCCGAGTCCTGCGTCTTACAGATCCACCCCTCCTCACTGGGCCACTCCGGGGACCTGGCTTCCGGCACGTGACTCTTGGCGAGCACATTCAGGAATCTCGAGGCACACAGTCCAGCTGCAGCCAAACCATACAAACACCGCTGTGTCCACCACATCGTCCGTTAGCCACACCTGGGTGTTCGCATCTAAATTGATTCAAAGGAATTCAGTCAAATCCCCAGCTGTTCCCCTGCACCAGCCACACTTCACACGCAGCTGCCACAGGGGGCACCCAGACGGAGGACGTTCCCACCACACGCACCCTGCTGCATCTCGTAGAGAGGGCTAGCTCCCTGCAGGTGAGAGCCCGGGGCGTACCCAGGAATCCATGCAAGACCACAGTCCATGGTAAATTCTTTTTCTTTCAAAGATTTCTCTATGTATTGAAAGGCAGGATGAGGCCGGCACCGCAGCTCACTAGGCCAATCCTCTGCATTGAGGCGCCGGCACACTGGGTTCTAGTCCCGGTCGGGGCGCCAGATTCTGTCCTGGTTGCCCCTCTTCCAGGCCAGCTCTCTGCTGTGGCCAGGGAGTGCAGTGGAGGATGGCCCAAGTGCTTGGGCCCTGCACCCCATGAGAGACCAGGATGAGTACCTGGCTCCTGCCTTCGGATCAGCGCGGTGCGCCAGCCATGGCGGCCATTGGAGGGTGAACCAACGGCAAAGGAAGACCTTTCTCTCTGTCTCTCTCTCACTGTCCACTCTGCCTGTCAAAAAAAAAAAAAAAAGGCAGGATGAGAAAGAGAAAGAGAGAGAAAGAGAGAGTCTTCCATCCACTGGTTCACACCCCAACATGGCTGCATGCCAAGGGCTATGCGAGGCTAAAGCCAGAATCCTGGAAGTCCATCCAGGTCTCCCATGTGAGTGGCAGGTGCCCAAGTACTTGGACAAACCTCTGTCATGAGTTAGATCAGAAATGGAGCAGCCAGGACTCGAACTGGTGCTCATATTGGAAGCCAGCATCGCAGACGGTGGCTTAACCCACTGTGCCACAACGCCAGCCCCATACTTCTTCCTAATGGACTGTATTGATTTTGCTCCTGCACTTGCTCTTGGGTAACGAGCTGAGGGCCCCTTAGCTGGGCTCATGGCAGATCCTAATGTCCTAATGTGTGTCCCCTACAGGGACACTCTGTCCTTGCAGACATCCCTGTCAGCCAGGGGACCTGGCGTCACACAGGGCTCTTCATCTTCCCAAACCCCTCATGGAGCCCCACAATTTGCAGAGACGTCGCCTTCGGCTCAGCAGCAGCCGCAGCTGGGGCAGCCAGGACAGGAGCAGCTGCCTCCCGCCCCCTCCAGCAGCCTGGCCAGCCCTCAGCGAGTCCACAGCCATCCAGCCCCCGCGACATGGGAGGGGAGCCAGAAGTTCAAAACTCACCCAACTGGTAGGCCTGCATCTCACACGCAGCGGCCCCTCTTGTTAAGACATGAAAGGCTCTAGCTAATATGAAAGGGAGAAAAGTTACCAGGAGCGGAAACAAGCCAACAGCCGCCATGCGTTAATGCCTAATCACCAATTAGCGGGAGAGCGCTCAGTGCCCACGTGCAGAGGAGCCGCGAGGGGCTGGGGCTGGGGCTGGGCGGGGGCTCCCAGGGAGCGCGAGAAGAAAGAGGAAGGGCAAGTGAAAGGCGGAGGGAGCGGCTCCAAAGCCCACCCTGCTCCCCGGCTGGCCCACGGCCCCCGTTCTTCCCACACGCGGGGCCCGTTTTGCAACCAACTTCACGCTGAACATTTTCAACATCAAAATCTGACTAACGAGGCACCTTCTCCAGCTTCCCCTGGGAGCGCCGCCTTCAGTGGAGGAATCGCCAGCCCAGGAAGCAGTGGGGGACCCTGCACTAAGTGGGCTCGTTAAGAGCGGTTGGCATCGTCCCAGCAGGCTGCTCGACAGTCGATGAGAATTACTCGCCTCGTGGCAGGGAGGCCGGGCACCGCCACGGCCAGGGAGGACAGGGAGATGGAGTTAATTGGCACCTTGAAAGTCAACACCCAAGCCCGCACGTTCTGCAAAGCATCCTTGCCCGGAGGGGCTTGGCGGACATCCGAGGGAGACCCCGGTTGGCGAGGGTGGCATGATGGGTTCCACGCGGGCTCAGGAGGCCCCGGTGCCGCCGTGGTGGTCACCAGCGGGCGGCTCCTGAATGGAGGACCCCGACAGCTCCATTCTGCAAGCCCTTGAGACCAAACCACGAGGATGGGGGGGCGGGGTACTAGGACGGAACTCACAACGGGGCTGAGAGTGCTGAGCGGGCTGGGGCGAGGTGCTCCTGCACCTCCTGCATGCGGACAGCCACTGGGCAGAGCCACGGGTGCTGAGGCAATGCGGGGAACGGCTTTGGGAGGCTCTGAGCCACGTGTGCTTTTGTGGCTGGACCCACCTTCCCAGGGAGGAGGGACGGACAGAGCAGAGATGTCCCCGCTGAAGGAGAAGAGCAAGCAGTCCCTTTGCGGCCCGTTCCTGCTCCCAGCCTGTGGCCTGCCACGCAGGGGCATGACCGCAGAGCCCCCCGGTGCCAAGCCCGGGGTGGTCAGTCTAGACCCGTCCCTGGGAGAGGCTCTGCTACTTCCCGGCTCAGGCAGTGTGGCCAGAGAACGCCGCTGAGTGGGACGTTTAAGCACTGTGTCCCTCACGGCCCCGGACTGAAGGGCTGAAGACGCTCGTGCACCTGCTGTTTCCTTCCTTGAGCTGGGAGGGAGAGCAGTCGCCTGTGGTCCAACACAGGACTGCCTCGTGTCGGTGCTGACCAGTTAGAACAGATGTCCCTTGGGTGTGCACAGCTGCCTGCATGGGATTCCGTCTATTTTCTGAGGCCCACATGTGACACAAGTGGCACCTGCTTAGGTGAGGCTGCCTTATACAGCGCCCCCCAGGATAGTTGGGAACAGCCTTTCCGCTCCGCTGCACTTCATGATAGGGGAGGTCACCTTGAACAAGTACTGACCGCAAGACCGTGCAAGGCACTGCCCACTGCCCCACTACAGGGCCCGATACAGGTTGGCCGTTATTTCTTCCCTGGATACGCCCAGACGGAGTCAAGGGGGCTCCTGGATGCCATGTGATTTGCCTTTGGAGCCCCACCAAGGTGACCACCCCCCACGAGGTGTGCAGGCGGCAGAGCTGTCCTTGGCCAGCGGTTGCTAAGGCTGCCAACTGCGGGCTGCCTCTCACGGCTGATCGGCCACCCTCAAGGCCGCGGCTTAACAAGTCCCAGTAGAAGAGGACTGGAGGGTTTTTCTCTTAACTCTGCAAAGAAAATGAAACTAGTGGGAACAATCGTGAGGAGCTGCTCACCCCTGCCTCCTCTCCGTTATCACACAGGAAGTGGCTGGTGCCAACTCAAAACCCAGCGTAGGATTCTGCCGCCGGGATGCCTACAACCCCCACGATGCGTCGAGTCCAGCTTCCTGCGAATGCGCACTCCCAGAGATATCAGGTGTAACTCAAGTACCTGGCTCCCTGTCACCCTCGTAGGAGGCCCGGATTGAAATCTGGGCTCCTGACTTCTTCCTAGCCCAGCCTTGTCTATTGTTGGCTGAACCAATGGATGGAAGCGTGCACTCTCTCTCGCTCTCTCTCTCTCTCTCGCCCTTGCTCTTGCTCTCTCTTTCTCTCTCTTTTTCTCCCTCTCTCCTTGTCTCTCTGCCTTTCAAATAAAATTAAAATTTTTTTTTACATTTTTTAAAGATTTATTTACTCATTTGAGAGGCAGAGTTACAGAAAGAGGCAGAGACAAAGTGAGAGGTCTTGCGTCTGTTGGTTCACTCCCCAGATGGCTGCAATGGCTGGAGCTGGGCTGATCTGAAGCCAGCAGCCAAGAGCTTCCTCTGGGTCTCTCACATGGGTGCAGGGGCCCAAGGACTTGAGCCATCTTCCACTGCTTTCCCAGGCACATGAGCAGGGAGCTGGATCAGAAGTAGAGCAGCCAGAACTCGAACCGGTGCCCATACGGGATGCTGGTGCCCGTCTGGGACAGGCTCGGCGTGGTAAAGTGATGGATGCCCAGCTCCGTGGATTCGCTGTGCCATGTATACTTCAGGGACAGTCACGGCCCCCCAGGGGAGCCTCTCCCACTAAGCCGCTGCTGGACCACGCTGCAGCCAACGGGGGCACACAGCTGCTCAGAGGGGGCAACAGCAGCGACTCACAGCTCTCAACCACATAAGCCCAGTCCCCTCCCCAGCATAGGACACGCTCATAGGCCAGCACCGGCACACCCATGTGAGGAGGGTGCTGCACGGGACATCCTGGGCCCAGGAAGAGACAGGCACAGTGAGGTGTCCCTCAGAGCTCAGCAGTGCATCCTTCTCCTCACCCAACCCACGTCCGCGAGGACTTGCAGGGGCCACCCACCCACAGAAAAGTTCCTTCCGTTCCCGGCACTCCGCGTGGCCATGAACATCCTGCCTTGATTGGCACCAAGACTGCAAGACAGACAGACGGCAGCCCTGTGCGCCCCAGGGAAAGGCTGGGAAGCCCTGGCCCACGCTCCGCCGTCTCCTTGCCTCCTTTGCCTCCGGGAGCCTGTGCCGCATCGCGATGCTAACATGACCCAGAGAGCTTGAAAGTAGAAATTTGATCTCCCTCTCAGTTTGCTTGGAAAGGACTGTGACCGAGGTGAGGAGGGACAGCTGTGACGAGGCCGCCATGTGACACCCACAGGGCTCTGTTCAAAGCACCCTGAGTGTATTTTCAAATTCAGCCCTGCATTTGCTGCTCGGCACAGTCCTGGAGGGGAGGAATGATCCCATTTCACAGATGAGAAAATCAAGGCTCAGAGTCAAACCCCTCCTGAGGGTCTCTTGACCCACAAAGCCAAGGCTCCCTGCACAGGGACACAGGGAAAGGTGCCCCCCCCCGCCGTGTTCTGGCCCCACACATCACTGCGTGCGCAGAAAGCACTTGGATCCCAGCTTCCCTGCACAATCGAGGGCTCACCTCACCTGCTTCTGTCATAAAATTCAAAACAAGCTGCAAAGCAAACTCAAGGTCGTTTGACAGCCAGACAACCTAGCTAAGTATTTTCAGGGCAGCCCAGACGTGAATCCCAGCTGTGGACGATCGGGAGCTGGATGGAATTACAGCCCCGAGACCTGGAAGGAGCCTGGCCCAGGGAGTCCAAGCCCCTAATTAGTGAGATGAGAGCACTGCAGCCCGAGAAGAGGCGTGACCCGCCCAAGGTGAGCCGGGAGGAGGCGGGAGGGGGCAGCGGCCCTGAGCCTGCTTCCACGCGGGCCGCGCTCTGTCTGATTAACTCGTAGCTGAAGGCGGAGCTGTTTCCCCGACACCTGACAAAAGTGGTTTCCAGCGAAGGGTTCTATTGAGTGCTTACCCATGACCTGTGTGTATTTCCTCTCCTAGAATTTGATATCTCGGGAAACCTGCCAAGCACCGCTCACCAGGGAGGGGGGCATGTGGAGCGGGAAGGGAAATCAGAAATCAGCAGGAAAGTGCTGGCGCGGGGGCTCAGGCTGGACCCACTTCCCAGCCTGCGCTGGGGGCTGGCCTGTGCACGGCCGGGCCAGGGACGTGACCTCGAGGGAAGCTCCGTCCACTCCACAGGGCCGATTTCTCTCCCTGCCCCCACCCAGCTGCCTGGCCCTCTCTCATGTTGTTTCAGAAGCAAATTTTCTAAGCTCATCAATCAGTAAGCTGATGTCCAGAGTGATATTAACGGCAATTATCGCTGTCAAGGCTCTTCCATTTTTTTCCGAAGGACGGCTTAATCTATTACACCGTAATGGACCCGGATGGAGGCCACGACACGTGTAAAGTAACAAGAAAATGGAGGCAAGGCCTTGGCCCCACTCTCAGCTTGCCTTTCTTCGAGTTCACACTTGGTCCTTCCCTGGTTCTTGCCACAAACACCCTCCGCGTGCCTCCTGGGGCGGGCAGCAGGGAGAAGGCAGCCAGGAAGCCCCCACCCCAGCAGGGCTCACAGCGGAATCAGAACAAGGTGTTTGCTGAAGATGTGGGTGCCTGGGCTCACCCTGGAGCCCTGGCTTCAGGAATCTGTCTTATGTCACGCGGTGTCCCTGGTGTCAGCTAGCGACGCACACACCCTATTCGGAGACTCACAGGGGGCGCTGTCCCGGGAGGCAGAGCAGGGGTCCCAGGCCCAGGGCAGAGTGCCTCCAGCGAAAGAGGGTGGGGGGCTGCGGGAGGAGCATCTGAGGGAAGGGGAGAGTTTGCTGAGCGGGGAAGGCAGTAGGGACGCACAGGCTGGGAGGCTGTAGGGGCACAGGCTGGGAGGCTGTAGGGACTCACAGGCTGGGAGGCTGTCGGGACGCACAGGCTGGGAGGCAGCCCCGAAGCCACGTGGAGGGGAAACAGCCTGGAGGAGGGGGAAGCCCACACCGCCCGCAGCCAGGGCGGCCAGCCCCCTGCCTCGGAGTCCAGCCCCTCAGCCTGAGCTTGCCGGTGGCAATCACAAGGGCCAGGCTGCTCCAGGGGCCCAAGGGGTCACCGTTTTTCCTGGTTTGCTGTCTGCTGGGCTGCGAGGAAGCTGACCAGGGAGAACCTGCCCTGTCGGAGAGGGAAGCTGGCACAAACTCTGAGGACAACTGCCCGCGCGAGCTGGCCCCACCCTGCAGACTGCTCTCCACGCCCTGGTCTCTGGAGTGAATACCCCCCTCATCCCTACGCCGAGTTTATGCAACACAGTCCAGGCCCAAACTTCAGACCCAGGGAGCCTCTTCACGGGGTCTCAGCATAGAGCCAGCAGGGTGGAGTGTGGAGAGGCCCAGCGCAGCCCCAACTCCCCTGCGCTCCTTAATGTATTCCACATCCAATCTTCGCTCGGTCTACAGGGAATCCAGCTTCGTGGAGGTCCTGGTAGCTGAGGATTTATCAAACCAGAGTATATGCACGGTATGAACAGCAGATCCATTATCTAAGCTGTTGATTTTAGTAGAAATGTCAAGAAATGATTTAGTATAAAATCCATCACAAAAGCATTTATTAAAAAGTCTTGTGCCGCTCTTCATCTACAAACATTTACTACGCTGCATACAAATGTCGGCGGCTCGGCCTAATACACTTCTTCATTCATGGACTCTTCATCGTTTTCTGGAGAGACGCCAAAAACCGTGCTCCCCTTGGACCACGGCCCGTGCGCGCTGGAGAGCTCCTCTCAACACCTGGGTCGGCGCGCTCCCGAGGGCCGTGTCTCCTCTGGGGGCAGAGCCCTCGTTACGTGCAGGTTTACGTAAAGACAGGAGCATATCCAAGTCTACCCAGGGCTCTCCAGAAGTCAACCAATTAAGTGAGAACTGGACAGCCAAGTGGACCAAATATGTCCAACAGGCGTGTGTCCAGATTTAGAAACTGTAAAAAAAAAATTAACCCAACAGCCCCAGCCTCAGTTCAGAGACCCTGGCAACCTCCGGGGCTCTCATCCGTGTTGACCAAATGCTCCAAACTCAGCCAGTTCCCTGGAACAGCAGAATCCCAAATGGATTCTTTATCAGCGGCATCTGGCACCCTCCCTTTCGGGAAAACAGGGAGAGCCCAGAGAGCTGAGGGGCCTGCGGGGCCCACACGGCTGCTGGGGACGGCGGCAGCCCCGGGACCCTGGATTCCTGGTTGTGGGGGCCCACACGGCTGCTGGGGACGGCGGCAGCCCCGGGACCCTGGATTCCTGGTTGTGGATGAAGTGGGTGTGGTTGGGCCTCCCTGGAGGGGGCAGCACAGGGTTCCACCAGCAGAGGCAGTCGAAGTAAGCAAGCAAACGCTGGCCGTTGAACTGCGGGGCTCGGGCTTCAGAGCCTCGACCCTGAACCAGGGAAACCACACTTCACCTCCTGCTTTCTATCTTCCAACCCACACCGGCCTCGGCATCCGCACGGGGTCATCAATGCCTTCCCTGCGGAGCCTGTCCTCTACCTTGGCAAGGCAAGCACCCAGCTGTGGAAAACACCCAGGAGGAGACAGGGGCCCCAACAGCCAGTCCAGCCCCAGGGACGGCTGGGAGGGCTGTCCAGGTGGTCTGGGCCCGCGGGGCCTTGGCTTCAGTGTACTGCGCCCCCAGGGCCAGCTCCGGAAACCTGATGCGAAACAGCAGCCTGAGTGCTCTGCCTCCGGGATGCTTCCTGCTCTGCGCTTGCACAGCCTGCCCCAGCTGCAAACCCCAGCCCCCTCGGGCTCCCTAAAAGGAGGAAGACGCTCGGGCCAGAGCTGTGTCCACACTCGGCTACGGACTCCCCGAGCCTAGCTGTGCAGGGCTGGGAGAACAAAGAAGCTGCAGGACCAGCGGGTCCAAGTCACGTCCCCGGAAGCTTCCTTGACGTTCCCTGGGAGAGCTGAGGTGGCAGGAGTGCCAGAGGCCCAAAGCAAGCCTAGAGCAACACAGACGACGCGCGAACCCACACCCACCTCACCCACCATCCCCTGGCTTCTCCTCACTCCTCTTCTCCTCCTCTTGCCTCATGGAACGAAGCAATGCTGATGGCAGCAAGAGGAGCCATGAACAGACGGGTGTTTGGCACAGCATGCTGGGGCGCCTGGTTCGAGTCCTGGCTCCACTTTTGACTCAAGCGTCTCACTAATGTGCACTTGGGAGTGCAGCAGGTGGCAGCTCCAGTGCTTGGATGCCAGCCACCACGTGGGAGACCTGAACTGAGTTCCTCGCTCCAGGCTTCAGCCCAGCTCAGCCCAGCTCAGCCCAGCTCAGCCCAGCTCAGCCCAGCTTCAGGTGCTACAGGCATTTGAGGAACGAATCAACAGTTGCCAGGTTTCTCCGTCTCCCGACCTTCCAAATAAATATAAATAAATGGAGCCGGCGCTGTGGCGTAGGCAGTTAAGTCTCTGCCTGCGGGGCTGGCATCCCACATGAGCGCCAGTTCATGTCCCAGCTTCTCCTCTTCCAATCCAGCTCCCTGCTGATGGCCTGGGAAAGCAGTAGAAGATGGCCCACGTGGGAAGACTTGGAGGAGGCTCCTGGCCTCAGATCGGCCCAGCTCCAGCCATTGCAGCCATCTGGGGAGTGAATCAGCGGATGGAAGACTTTTCTCTCTGTCTATACCTCTACCTCTCAAATAAATAAATAAAATCTTCAAATATAAATAAATAAATAAACTTTGGAAAGAAAGAGTAGCCGGGCTGTTACCGCAGCCACAGGAGGAAAGACCAGTGTGCACACAGCATCCCTGGCATTCTGCTAGCTCCTGGGTAGATTCACTCACTCCACACCCGGGGGCCCTGGGAGGTGGACAAGCGGGCACTGTCTCCCCTTGCCCAGTGCTCCCCCAGTCCAACACTTCTGGCTGGTTGGCTTCGCTCTCTGCCTTCACCACCAGAACACACGCTCAGCAGACCAGCTCCGTCTGCCCTGTGGCCCGCTATCTTCTAGCGCTCAGCGACCATCAGCAAATGCCACCCAAGGAGAGGAGGGAATCCCACGGCATAGACGGAAAACGCAGGCTGTGAAAAGCTGTCGGTCCCATGGCAATGCAGACAGGAGACGGGGGTAGGGGCAGGAGAGGAGGGGGGCGAGGCAGGAGAGGAGGGGGGAGGCAGGAGAGGAGGGGGCAAGGCAGGAGGGGGGGCGAGGCAGGAGAGGAGGGGGCGAGGCAGGAGAGGAGGGGGGCGAGGCAGGAGAGGAGGGGGCGAGGCAGGAGGGGGGGCGAGGCAGGAGAGGAGGGGGCGAGGCAGGAGCTCCTTCCTCCCCCCCCCAGCCTGTCCCCCGGGGCCTCTCGCGCCCCACGCCCCTCCCTGACACCTGTGCAGGTACCCGCAGCTCTGCACAAGGATCTGGTCCACAGCACTCCCGGTTTCTTCCAGTTTGAGAGATGCCGGGGACTCGATGCCACCCCAGCTCTACCCCATGGGAGGCGGGACCTCCAGCCACTCTGGGCCCCGTCCCTCGGGGCAGAGCTGCAGCGTCCCGGAGCTGTCCGTCCCAGCTCCCACTCGCCTGAGTTATTCCTGGCATGAAATACACCTGTGTCATTTAAGGAAGCAAGCTCAATTATTTAGCTCTACCTAGATTTAGTTCAAATATAAGAGTTACAGTGTACATCTGAGACTTGCGGGAAATTGATTTTTCTGCTTAGGCTCATTTCATAGGGTTTAACATTAAGGCTCAAACAGATCTCTTAGTAGACACGGAGCTCGCTGTCTTTCCAGAGAGCAGCGGAAACGAGAGTGCTTCTCCCTGTCCCGACACTTGCCGTGCGTCCTTTACGATTTGAGTGGACAGAGGTGGCCATGAGAGTCCTCTTTCAAGGCCTGCCCCAGCCAGCGTGCCCAGGCAACCCGAGAGCCAGGAGCAGTGTTTGGCACTCAGCCAACCTCGCAGCCCCCTCCTCAGACCCCTACTGCAGCCCCGGGAGTTCGGGCTGGGTTTTTATTCCTTTGTAACCATTTTGCAGTGGTTTCTCTCATTGCCTCCTGCGAGTAGGGCGCTGACGGACCAGAGGTTTTAAACCGAAGTCTCTCACCACAGAACACGGTTGAGGGCTCCCATGATGGGAAAAAGTCGGGCAGCTCATCTCGACCTTTACAATTAAATTAGTCGGCCGGGGGTCAGCGAGGACAGCTAATGCTCAGTGTAAACTGGCTGTTTTCAAGTTCTCCAGGGGAGAAAGAGCCCGCGTGAGCATCCGAGGACGCACGGTCTTAGCTCTCCGAGAGATGACGGCTTTAAGCCTGGGGACGCCGAGATGGAAGATGGAAGAACCAAGAGCGAGCGCCATTAACACATCACCGACAGAGTCCCCGTCCACTGCAAAGCCGTCCCTGCGTGATTTTCCAACAGGGAAAAATACACTGTTGAGGGGTGCGGGCCAAGGAGCTACAATTATTCCAATAGAAGAGAGAACGTGAGACGTGGGTGTGCCTGGGATTGGGCGGCGAATACAGAATTCCAGCAGAGTCAGATCCCACAGGGACCCACAGCGCCAGCTCCGGGGAGCTGCTGCTCACACCTGCCTGCTGTGTCCCCGCCAGAGCCACCTCCCCCGGGGTGCGTGGTGGGACCCATGTGGACGGCGGGTGGCACACGTGAGCCTTGGTGTTTACTGCCATATTGCCCTGTGCAAAGTGCAGGGTGCAGTAGCTGGTGCATTAACAAAAAGAACAAAGGCAGCCCCTTGGGGTGACCGGCAGCAAAGGCTGTGACCTCACAGCGCCAGCATAAAGGGCGCTCAGGAGCCAAGGACATCAAGGTCCCCAGAGTCTCACCGCCCTCACTCGCCTCACGCAGGTGACAAGGACACACACAGCGTCCAACAGAACTGCAGTAAAGAAAATCACCTTGTGCGGCTGCCCAGTGCCTTGCCCACTGGCCACACGTGGCTGCCGGAATGCGGTGAGTGCCATGGAAGAAATGGATGTTTACATTGCACTTCAATGAATTCGTTTAGTGGATTGATTGATAGGTAATCAATTAATCGATGCCACCAAAGTAGCTCCCCGGGCCTACTGGGCGCCATGTTGGACACAGCAGCTCTGGCTTGGCCTGCGCACTTGCCAGGCTCACCGTGAGTCTGAAACTCGGACAGGCAGAGACGCATCAGAGGCCCAGGGCTGCTCCCCTCCTCCCTCCAGGGAACTGAGCTCCTCCTCCAGCCTGGACCCCGCACACAACAGCCGCTGGGGACACTGGGCTCCCAGTCCCTCCTGCCAGGCGGCCCAGGGACAGCCAAGCCTAGCCCAGTGCTGGATGCTGCCAACCTGAGGGGCTGGCTGGCCCAGCACAGCAGACTGGAGGAGAGGCCTCAGGAGGGCTCCCACACCCACCACGGGGAGGCCAATGCAGGTCCACATTCCCCCAGGCCTGCCACCTTTACGATCCCAGGTCCCTGCTGCACCCTCCGAGAGCACCTCACGCTGGGCCTCTGGGTGGGCACCCACGGCAGGGCGCCCAGAGCAGCGACAGAGCCTGCTTCTCCAGGCCCTGACAATCCCCAGCACCCACACACACGCACACAGCACATGGCGCACACTCAAGTGCACAGATGCACTCCTATATGCACACCTGCCAGGTACCCGTATGAACGACACAAACACACCCACACACGCACACACTCACACGCAGGGGCACGCTGACCCTGAGAGGAAGTCAGCAGCTGTGGCGTCACGAGGCCGGAACTGACTCAGCTTCCGCCTCCCCATTTGAAGCCTGCGACGTGATCACGTCATCACCACAGTGCTCACCCGGCCGAGTTACTGTGTGCACTGAATAAAGTGGCAGCACACGGAAAGCCCTCCCCACGCCTCTGGAGGCCACAGGTGGTGTTGGGGTGCAGCGGCGCCATGCTGCAGGTGGCAGCGGAACAGGGTCCCCCAGCCAAGCCCCTCAGTGAGCTCCTCAGAAGCCCCAGCACCATTCCCTGGGGGCTGTGCAGGAAACGGCGTCTCTGGGGATGCGGCAGCAGCGGGGCAGGTCTGGGTGCTGCGTCGAGGAACACGCTCAGAACAGGAGCCACAGCAAGACAGGGCAGGGCCGGCTGGGTCTGAGCCTGTCACCCCACTGCACGCCGGGTGTGGCTTGGCCAGTGTCCCCCAAAAGAATGCCCGAGTCCTCGGCCCAGTACCTGTGACCGTGCAGCTGGAATCAAGTTTCCACAAGGCCATGCTGGGTGAGGGCGGGGCCGATCCAATGACTCGTGTCCGCGGAAGAAGAGGGAAACGGGGACGCAGAGCCGGACACAGAGCAAGCCGCACAAGACGGAGGCAGAGGTTGGAGCCATGCGTCTGCCAGCCCGGACACCGGGGACTGCCAGCGACCGCAGACGCGGCAGAGGCACGGAGCAGACCCTCGCCCACAGCCCGCAGAGCTGGAGGCCTAGGAGCTGTAAGGCGTGAACTCGGGCTGCGAGGCCCTCTGGGTTCGTCACGGCAGCCTCGGGGAGCCGCGTGCCGCCGTGGGCCTCGGGGCTCAGCTCCAGCCTTCCTCCCACGTTCCCAGCGCCCAGCAGTGGCCCGGCACATAGTAGGTGCTCAGGAAGTGTTTGTACAATGGCCACATACGGGCAAATGTGAGGTAAAGAACGAGACAGCGTGCGTGTTTCCGAGGGGGCCTCGTTGGGGTGCGGTGCCTTGAGGGGCCTCATTTTCGGAGCATGGAGTCTTCCGAATGGACTCCCCCAAACCGCTACTGCCCCTCACTTCTCCCTTCCTCAGTTTCCCCTCCCACCCCAGCAAACGCAGAACCCCCGGCAGCCGCCCGGGGAGCTGGGCCTGAGCCTCAGTCTGCATCCTGACTCCGTTTAACCCGTCAGCGCTCCAGAGCTCCTGGAGCACACAGCAAACTTCAAGCCTGAGTCATTTGAAATGCTGTTTGACCACTACAGCCTTTGGGAGGCAGAAATCTAAGAACGACCCCGGTGGCCCTCGCCCTAGGTCATCCCCTCCCACTCTGGGTGTGTATCTCAAGACAGTGAGATGGGCAGATGGTAGTGATCCCACCAGATTCAGTAAAGTGATCCTGGTCACTAATCGGTCCACCTTGCAGAGGCCGCCTGGGTGGGCCCGACCTAATCAGCTGGACCCTGTCCAAGCAGAGGGCTTGCTCAGGCTGGGAGCAGAAGCGGATGGCAGGGAGGCTGGGGCCGTGAGCAGCCTGGCACGGTGCTCCCGCAGGCGGGAGGTGCTGCAAGCACACTGCTCCCCAGGGCCTCCAGGGGCGAGCCAGCCCCGCAGCGCCTCAGTTCGGCCTTGGGAGACCTGAGGCAGGCCACCTGCACCTGCTGGACTGGGAAGTAACAGCCGGCTGTGTCTTAAGCCCCTACATTTGTGTGGACCGTTAGGCAACAACAGAAAAGCCTGTTGTGGTGTAAGAAGACAAATCGGTGACAGGGAGCTGTTCCCGCACTCCAACTAGTGCAGCAGAAGAGTCAAGAACAGCCGAATGACCTCTGACCTGTGCCGCACTCCAGAGCAGAGAGGGCGACCACAGCCCCGGGCCAAACGCAGGCACAGAAAACCCCGAGCGGCCCACGAGCTGAGAACAGTTACTGCGTGTGCAGATGGCCAGACACGGCCGGGGAAGAACAGCTCGGGACACGAAAATTACATGATTTAAATTTCGGTGCCCATAGATAAAGTTTTATTGGAACACAGCCACCGTCCTTGGTCACCAACTGCCTGCTCCTCCCTACAACAGATGGGAGCGGCGGCCATAGGGATGGACCGTCCACCCTGCAAACCACACTTGTCACCTGGCCCTCCACGGAGGAAGTTGCCAGCCCTTGTCTGGAACATTCCAAGGGTTTCCCAAAGTACCACTGTGGGCCCGGATTCACAGCCAGGCACCGACCGGATTCACAGCCAGGCACCGACACAGGACCGGGGCGCTCTTGGGGTGACCAGAAAGGCTCAGTCAGGAGGCCCTGGGGTCCCCTGACTCCAGACACTGTTAACTTCCTTGCATAACTCACACACACCCTATAACTCTGAAAGAAGAGAAAACAACCAGCGCCACGGCTCACTAGGCTAATCCTCCGCCTGCGGCACCAGCACACTGGGTTCTAGTCCAGGTCGGGGCGCCGGATTCTGTCCCGGTTGCCCCTCTTCCAGGCCAGCTCTCTGCTGTGGCCCGGGAGTGCAGTGGAGGATGGCCCAGGTCCTTGGGCCCTGCACCCGCGTGGGAGGACAGGAGAAGCACCTGGCTCCTGCCTTTGGATCAGCGCGGTGCACCTGCCGCAGCGCGCCACCACAGTGGCCACTGGAGGGTGAACCAACGGTAAAGGAAGACCTCTCTCTCTCTCACTGTCTACTCTGCCTGTCAAAAAAAAAAAAAAAAAGAGAGAGAGAGAGAAAATAAAACTGTTTCTTGGCTTCCAAAACATAAATGAACTGATGTTCAGATTAGAAATTATTTAAAAAAAATAAAAGCCTACAGGACCCACCACTCGACATCCAGTACATCGCGATCTCTGACACGGATTCTACCCTCGGTGCAGGGCTTCTCACACCACCTGGTCTGAGCCCAAGTCGCTGTGGAGGCCCACGGGGAAGCCGGGTCTCCTCTGAGCTCCCGGGGGCCCCGACACCTCTAGACTCCTGCCCAAGAAACATCTGGCAGGAAATGAGTGGTTTTAAAACACAGAAGATCAGACCGTGTCCAGAGCGCGGTCCTGGGAGAGTCCGGCCAGCATCGCTTTCAGATCCCCGTGTTCCAGCGCTATCATCTGGCTGCTCGCACAGGAACGCCAAAACACAACACCCACGGGGCAGATCGGCCGAGTCAGGTCAGGAGCAATTTTCTTTCACAATCCGAACAAAACCAAGCCCAGCAAGGAGGGAGGGAAAGACACACGGATGCAGCGAGAAACGCACGCTCGTACCACGCAAAATCCCACACGGCTCAGTGACATCTCGGAGAACCTGTCTGCAGACCGCTTTGTGGGAAAGCGGTCACAGTGATACCAATTAGAAAAGCAGGAAGGGTGTGTCTCTGTCCCCTCCAGCGGGGGAGTGGCTGTCTGATTTTCCTTGGCGTGCTCCCCACAGCCACTCCGAGGACTGCTCAGCTGAGAAGGAGCAGTGTGCCTGACAGCCTCCCCCCTCGGTCCTCCCATCACCTGCGTCTTCGTCTCTCATCCTCCGGCGGGTACTGTGCGCGGACAGGTGTGGGGCCTGTTGCTCTCAGCCTCTCCTGCCCCCAGCCTCAGCTTCCTCATCCGCGCAGTGGGAATGAGGCCATCAGAGCCTCGGTGGAGACAAACAGGGACGGCTCCCGGATCTGCCACCGAGCCGGCACAAACGCAGACCAGAGCCGACTCCGAATGCGCCGGCCACCGTCCTCCTTGACCTAAGCCCCCACACACACTGAGGCAGGGGCCGTCGCTCGCAGGGCCCCCTCAGGGACGGCGGGAAGGGCCTGGAATGTGGCTCTGCTTTTCTGCCATCCCGAACCAGAAGTGACGGGAGAACGCCGCGGACGCAGTCCCCACGACAGGACAGAACCGAGACTTTCGTGGGAAGGGAAGAGCAGAACTGAACCTTCTCAACGGGGAGGACTGACATCAGCTCCAAGACTCTTCCGGGGGAGAAACACCAGATAAAACCGGCTGGTGCAAGGAGACGCCCAGCAGCGGGCTGAGCGAGCACACTCCTCCGAAGCCACACGGCGTCCGGGGCCACTGTGGTCGTGCCTGCGCTAAGACTGTGCAGATAGCTATGTTGTAAACGTATTGCACATTGGTCCCTTTTTCAGAAATTACACATTTGAATAAAGCCTCATTACTCACAGTCCAAGAAGTTCATTAGGGAGAGATGGCTTTGGAAAAGCATCAAGGAGCCGGCCTTTCTTCTCAGCAGTGAATTACATTAGCTACTTCCTAGTTATTTAAATCTTGAAATAAAAGATGTAAACGCTGCAGTGACATCTTAAGATCACTGCGAAGGCAGGTCTTGCATGCACAAAAACGCCCAGCTGGTCTGCAGATAAAACAGATTGATAATTAGTTGCAAAATGTAACATTTCATCAAGAATATTTTGAATAATCCAATTTATCTTTGTCAGATATGCAGCACATATTTTTCTGGGGAGCAGCTTTGTTCTTTAACATAATATTATAATTTCAGGCTGCTAATGAAGGCGCCCGCCGGCCGGCCCGGCCTTGATGTGCGGCGTGGCGGGGAGCGCGCCGCGGCCCGGGGACCCGTGCGCCCGAGCGCGCCGCGCCCCGCTGCCGCCACCTGCCCGCCGTGGCGTGGGCTGCGGGCCGCGGGCGATCAAAGGGCCGGCGGGCGGCCGGGCGGGCGCCCCTGGCGGGCGGAGCGCGGGCCGGCGGGCGGCCGGGGGCGCCACTGACTCTGGCTTCTAATTAAACCGACGGAGACACAGGCTTCCCGCCCTTGGCAGAGCCGAAAGCAGACGGCGGGCAAGTGGTGGCAGGAGTGGGACGCCGGCCCGAGGCCTCCCGGGCCCGGGGGGCAGGAGACCCCTCGGGCCCTCGGGCAGGCGAGGCCTCTCCCCGTGAGTCCCCCTTTCCCCGCGGCCGCCCGTGTGGGCGCAGAGACCTGCTGAAGCGGGGGTCTCCTCGCGCGGGCCGGCACACCGTCCTGGGGCTGGGCTGGGCTGGGCTGGGGCTGGGGCTGGGCTGGGCTGGGCTGGGGCTGGTCTGGGGCTGGGGCTGGGGCTGGGCTGGGCTGGGCTGGGCTGGGCTGGGTGGAGACAAGGCGCCAGCTTCCCTGGAAGATCAGCTCGCCCTCGCCACTCCCACAAAGCACAACCTTATCCAGCCTTTGTGCGAATAGCCGCCAGGCACCTGCTCTGTGTGCAAAATGTCGCTTTTATTTAACATGTACCCCTTCAGCGGTGCCTGGCGGACCTCAGGCCACTGTTGATAGCCCTGCTGGGGTTGTTTGGTGGTGTTTCGTGTTTTCAGAAGCAAATCCAATTGCTGCGCCAGCTTTAAAATTCTTCGTCCCGCCGTTCCGAAACCAGGAGCGGTGAGAGATGAGGCTGCCCTCCCCACTGTCCGTGAACGGATCTGATGTGCGTCTGCACACACATGCGCACACGCATGCACACAGCCCACTGTGTCCAGGAGGCCGGCACTCCTCACCACGCCCCCCTGGGAAGGTGACAAGCGTAATGGAACAGCTTCAGAAAGCCCGGAATCTTTGGAAACCCCGCCAGACCCAGCCCGGGATGGCCCGGCGTGGCGACCCTGGAGGAGCAGGCCCCTCCTGGCAGGTGCTCGCCCCTCCTGCAGCCGGACCTGCGTCCGCACTTTCACGGCTGCAGTCTCCAGACTGTGCTCCGCTCGTGGGGCTGAGTGTCAGCTTGCGCCTCTCCCAGGATGCACTGCGCTCTCATCGCCAGCGTCGCTGAGCCCGAAGGTGGCACACTCCTGCTGGGGTCCTGACCAGCCCAGCGCCCTTCTTCAAGGCCCCACCCCCTGCTGTCCCCATCACCCTTGCTTCCTGTCTCCCCTCAAGCCCTACCCCTGCCCTCAGCTCCTCCACCTTGGAACCCCGCCCCTCTCGGCCAATCCATGTCCTGTGTGCTCTGGAGCACACCATCTTCCACAACCTGCCGGTCTCACCTGGCACACAGCACCTTGACCTGCTGGCCACGGCACCTGGCACACAGCACCTTGACCTGCTGGCCACAGCACCTGGCACACAGCACCTTGACCTGCTGGCCACGGCACCTGGCACACAGCACCTTGACCTGCTGGCCTCGGCACCTGGCACACAGCACCTTGACCTGCTGGCCACGGCACCCGGCACACGGCACCTTGACCTGCTGGCCTCGGCACCTGGCACACAGCTCCTGCAGCAGCTCAGGGGCAGCGACTCGGGGGCCGCAAGAGGGCCTCGCATGGCTGGCCCCAGTCTCTGGCATGCGGTGAGCAGGCTGTGCAGCCCGGGGCCAGTGGTCGATGGCCAGGGCTGCGTCCCTGCAGGGGGTGCCAGGCAGCTGTGAGCAAAGCAGCTGAGCAGTGGGCCCAGGCGGGGAGCCCAGGCGTGAGCCTTCCCAAGTGTGCACGTGTGTGAGTGTGCATTTGTGTGCATGGGAGGGTGAGTGTGAGTGGGGGGGTGTGTCCATGTGTCTATGTGCCTTACAGTGAGTATGTGTGAACATGTGTGTGAACATGTGTGTGCATGTGTGTGCGTGGGAGGGTGAGTGGGGGGGTGTCCATGTGTCTGTGCCTTACATCGAGTGGGTATGGGCATGTGTGTGCATGCGTATGCATGTGGGGGGTAAGTGTGAGTGTGTGGGGTGTATCCATGTGTCTGAGTGTGCGTACATGGGAGGTGAGTGTGAGGGGGGTGTATCCATGTGTCTGAGTGTGCGTACATGGGAGGTGAGTGTGAGGGGGAGTCTGAGTGTGTGTCTGAGGGTATGCATGGGCATGTGTGTGCATGGGGGTGTGGGTGTGGGTGTGTAGAGAGAGACTCCTTGGCCTATTTTTGTTCCTCCGTTTTTTTAACGTCAGCTGGGTCCCCGAATCAAAGCTCTGTCCTATAAGCCTCTTCTCAAAGCTTTGTGACACCACTTCCTCCTGCCCCCTTCCCTCTCGGTCTTGGAGACAGAGTCCAGGCTGAATCCCCGTGGTCCTGCAGCCCTCCCCCGCGGGGCAAGGAGCCACCTCGCGGCCCCGTCTGGAGGCACAGCTGCTCCGCACCCTCCCTCCGTGCCCTGTGTCCCCCTCTCCCGGCCTGATGTCGTCCGCAGGCTGCCCGTGCCGCTTCGTCCAGGAGGCTCCCCAGGTCTCCTGCCGTGACTGTCTGTGGGGTGCTCTGCCTCTCCCGGGGGCCAGGCGCTCTGTCCTGGGCACACCCAGGGCTCCGTGAAGAATTGCTGGCTGAGGAAGCGAAAGTGTCCAACAAGTGCAACCCTCCAGGTGGGCATCATGGCCAGCTATCAGCTACACGGAATTTTATCACACATGAAGCCTCCAACATTGAATGAGGAAGAAATATGAAAAGTCTTTGAGTTTATTGTAGAAAGAATAAATGGCTTGACTTTTGGCTTAAAGATGAGCAATTGAAGTGAAAATCATTTTTAAATGAGAACTCACATGAAAATACTTTTTTCTTGGATGTCAAGTCCATTCTGCTCAGATCTTGAGAAGTCTGCTACGAATGCCTAATACAAAGCAGCGTGGGGGTCTCCGTGTGGTCTCTCTCGGCACGAATTCTCTCAAGGCAGGGATGGCCCGACTCGTCTCTGGTTTGCCAAACAGTGCCCACAGCCTGTGCTGAAAGAACCTCGGAGGGTGCAGGGAGACCCCGCCCAGCACAGGCGTGCCTCGGGGTGCCCAGTCGAGGACCCCCCACAGGTGGGCGCAGGTCCCCCAAGGCCGGTGCTCCGGAGTCCACCCCTCACCAGGACCACAGTGACTGCGGCCGAGATGCTGAAGGCTCCTCCGTGCACTGGCGTCTTAGAGATGACGGTCAGCAGCCCGGTGAGCGGGGAGGCTCCAGGCAGGTTCCAGGCACCGCGGGCCCTGCCCGCACCTGTTCATCTGCTCAGCTCCCTTCTAGCAAAGCCCCCGCTCCACCTTCAAGGCCTAAACGAATCCTGCAGAAGGTCCCTGGAGGGCTCCTCCGTCTGCCCCCCCCCCCGAGAGAGTGGCCCGGGGGATGCTGGCGAGGCTTCCTCCAGAGGCCCTGCACGCCGCTGTCTCAGGAGCCGGGGGCTGCGCCTCCCGGAGGTGAGGAGCCAGGTCCCTGTCCTCAGGGCTCCGTCATCGCCGGCACTGACTGTGTCCTCCCAGGAGCCAGTGGGTACTCGACACACTCCTGGCGAAGAGGAATGCGAGTGGAGGAAAGAAAGAGGAGGAGTGGGAGAGAGAGACACGGGGATGGATTCTCATAGTATGTGCTCAATAAACACCTCGGGGTGAAAAGGGGAACCAGGGGCCGGCGCTGTGGCACAACGGGTTAAAGCCCTGGCCTGCAGTGCCGGCATCCCATATGGGCACTGGTTGTAGTCCCGGCTGCTCCTCTCCTGATCCAGCTCTCTGCTACGGCCTGGGAAAGCAGTAGAAGATGGCCCAAGTCCTTGGGCCCCTGCGCCCACATGGGAGACTCGGAAAAAACTCCTGGCTCCTGGCTTCGGGTCAGCACAGCTCCGGCCGTTGTGACCATCTGGGGAGTGAACCAGTGGATGAAATATCTCTCTCTCTGTGTCTACCTCTCTCTGTAACTCTGTCTTTCAAAAAAAATAAAATAAATCTAAAAAAAAAAAAAAAGGAAACCAGTTACTCATCATGGGCCCCTTGCTCCGTGGTGACATGTGACCCTCATTTGTCCACATCTGTTAGGTTTTTGTTTGTTTTTTAACCTCTTAATTTTATTAGAAGAAACCACAATATTTTCATAAAATTCGGTTATTTCAAAGCACATTAACAGATTTGCTTTAGGTTTTTATATTGACTGTGAGCATGTTGTCTAGGAGAAACCATTAAATAAAAGATGAAATATTTTAGACATCCCTATCCCAATCTCCAAATGCCCACCAAAAACATCAGACGCAACACAGAGGCCTGTGTAACAACGATGCTGGATGCACGTGCGGGGGGAGAGTAGAGGACATCCTAGCTGGGAGCCCTCCTGCTTCTTCTCCTGTGCGTCTCTCTCAGCTGCTAAGTATTTATGCAACCATTCAGTGCCTTTCTTTTTCTTTTTTAAGCTTTATTTACTTATTTGAAAGCAGACTTACAGAGAGTGGGAGATCTTCCATCTGTTGATTCACTCTCCCAATGACCATGGCTGGGCCAGGCCAAAGGCAGGAGCCCATCCAGGTCTCCCACGTGGATGGCAGGGGCCCGAGCACTCAGGCCATCTTCCCAGGTGCATTAGCAGGGAGCTGAATTGGAAGTGGAGCAGCCAGGAATCGAACCGGTGCTCACATGGGACGCCGTGTCACAGATGGCGTCTGGGTGCCAGCTCTGCTTGTTTTATTTATCATCTCGTAAGTCCTGAGGAGGTTCAGAGACGCTCTCTTACGCACCCTCCCCTACACAATGATAGGTGCTTGCGAAACACTCTGAATGAAAGAAGGCACTTCTGGACGACTGGACCAGCTCTGCTCCCTGTGGAGAGAGAGACGGGAAGGCCCGGAGAAACCAAGCCATCTCAGGGCGAGGGTGACAGCACGTTTCAGCGGATTCTCGAAATAAATTGTTCCCAATTCACATTGACATTGCCCTAGATGTTGATTCCTTGGCTTCTCACACAGATCCCTCGGTTTGAAGAATTTCACAAACGCCAAAGAAGGAGCTGCAGATCCTGGGGGGATGCGTGCAGAGATCACTCCCCCGCGGGGCGGCCGTGGGAAGCGGTCACGGGCAGGGCAGGCCCTCGAAGCTGCAGGAAAACCCCCCAGGTCTCCCGGAAAAGTCGGACCACTGCAAATCTCTGCTCATATACACAACCGAGCGTGCATGAACAGACAGCCCCAAACTCCGAAATTAAAGGACTGTTTCTTTCCAACAATGCGGTCTGTGGCTCTGTTATCAGGGGATAAATCAATTGGCAGCAGCTGTGGACAGCGATTTCCGCGTGAGCCGCTTGGCTTAACCGGAGAAGCGTGGTGGAAGTTAAGGACCTTCATCAGAGTGAGAACACGAGTTTTCCTAACCATAAATTCATTGCTCTGAATTCCTGAGCTGTTCAGTCACCCTAGGCTCTTCCTGGTAGGTCAGGGCGGTGTACCCACTTCCTGAGGTTTGCCAATTCGCTATTTTGCCTGTGATTAGGAAAAAATGCAGGTCACTAGGGTCACAAGCGGAGTTACAAGCCCCGGTGAGAGCCCCGGGCCGAGTTCTGTGCTTCATCAGCAATGATCCCACGGGGGCAGGAATGGCGAGAAGAATTTTTTATCCAAACACCGGCTGGTGAGGCCTAAGTTTTCCTCCAGTGTGGCTTTGGTCACCGTGCACAGTGGGATCGTGCCGTCGGTTTATGGCACCTAGTGGTGGGAGGAACAGAGAATACAAATACTCCCAGCGGGTACTGGCAAGGTCCGCCCATGTCCAGGTCTGTGGAAGGAACCAGCCCAGCAGTGCCGTCACAGCCTTGCCCAGAGCCGCAGCCCTGAGCCCCCCAGCATCCGTGCAGAGCAGGACTCCTGAAACCAGCAGAGTTGACCCCTGCCCAGAGCCCAGCCCCGAGCCCCCCAGCATCCGTGCAGAGCAGGACTCCTGAAACCAGCAGCTGCTCTTCCCTGGACGTCCGATAAGGATCGCGTCACCTCGTCACCTCGTCACCTCGGCGTGCGTCTTTGAAGCCAAACTGCTTTCTCACGCAGACTCTTCCGCACCTCCGTACCGGAAGTGCCCGGAGTCCGAGTCTGCAGTGAATACTGGTTTCCAGCTTGTGACATGCATTTTTCACTGAAATCAGTTCCCTGCCGTATTGCACGGTATTCCACGCTCTGGTTATCAACAGAGATACTATTTTACAGGAATTACCTCCGTAGCTTTTTTGGAAAACACACGGATACCCACAAGTCAAATAAATATTCATCAAAAAGATAAAATCAGGAAGTGCTCTGAGACCCAAATCGCCCTTTCTCAAGGTCGGGCACACGCCAGACGCTCCATTAAGTATTAGAGAATTAACTTCAAGTGAGCTGAATCTCAGACATTTTTAGAAGGGACTGTTCATCCCTACCAGCAGAAAACACGACGCCTTCCGTTCCTTCAGAAACGAAAGTGACAGCAACAACTTGCGGAAGCCCAACAAGTCCCCTTAGCTTCCATCAGGAGGTAACAGAAAAGCACAGCAAACAGACAAAAAGCACAGCGTTTTGTGGAAAATGCAGCATGACCGCCGGAGGCCGCTTCCGGGCGCTGGCTCGTGGTCCCGCCTTCTGCTCCCCAGCCCTGCTGGCAGCCACCAGAAATTCTAAAGGTGGAGGGGAGCCCCGGCGCTCCTCATCCTGATGACCCTGGCCGTCACGTTTAAGGTGTCGTCGGAGACAGCTCCGGGCTGGCAGCCGCATGTGGAGAGGCGCGAAGAGCAGCACTGCTCCCGTTGGCATGGCAGCCCGCGTGTGCCGTGGCTCCCAGTGCTTACGCGGGGGACACCTCGGCCCGCTCAGGTGCCACCCCATTTGAAGCCAGGCACCAGCACATCAGCTCCCGGCGGCTGGGGGTGGGGGAGAGCAGCTTGCCCACTTGGAGTTACAAGGGAATTTAGGAAGACAGAATGTAATTACCTGCACTGGAATCCGGCCAAGGTACGAGGGCTGTTGGAAAAAAAAAAAAAGTCAAGAAAAAAATAACCTTAATTCTCTCAGCCGATAACAAAAGCCGGGCATGGGCTCCGTTCTGTTTATGCCTTGGCAGCGAGGGGTATTTAAATCACCACCGCACAATAAATAAAAATAAAACTTCCAAAGTCCTCCCAGCCCCCCTCGGGACACACACGACTGCTTGCTGCACAATTCTTTGTCCGTGTGCCGGGGCCGGCGGGACCACGGCGCCGCGCGGCAGGCCTCATTTCCTCTCCCTGTCTCGCTCTGCGCCCGACAGCAGCTGCTGCCCCTGGCCGGCCATGTCAGAGCCAGGAAACTTAGCACAGAACATGGGGGCAGTCACATACCCCTCCCCCCATTTGCATGGCTAATTCGCACTCTGGAAAATCGGGCCTTGATGCCGATGAAATGAAGTGAAAAAGAAAGATTACCAACGCACAGGGCAAGTGGGATTTGATGGAGACCCCTGGCCGGGAAGAGTCTGTGTGTGTGTGTGTGTGTGTGTGTGTGTGTGTTTCCAAGAGGGAAAGAAAGATGAGGTGGGGGGAGAGAGAGAGGGGAGGGAGACAGAGAGGTGCCTCCAAAGGGCTGCGGTCATCAACATGCTGCAAATGTTCATCAGCTGGCCAGAGGCCCTGCCAAGCAGGCGCGTGTGTGAGGACGGTGCCCCGGGGAAGATCCGGCCCCAGGAATCTGCAGAAAGAGCAGGGGCGTCGCCGGGCAGAGCCGGACGCCTCCTGGGTGTCCCTGGGCCCTTGGTGTTCCTCCCAGCAGAACGCAGTGGGCTGCTGAGGCTCCGCCCCCTCACGACTACAGGACGCTATCAAGGTGAAATTTCCAGCTACCTGGCCGCTCGTGGATTTCCCCGGTGTGCGATTGGACACTCCGCAATTGGGCAGGAAGCACACACTCGGGCAGCCCCAGGGACCCGAGTCGGCCTTGTCGAAGCCGTTCAACTGAGAAGTCCAGTCTAGCGATTCAGTTTTAGAGCGAAAAGGCCGTTTCTCTTATTTCCAGAAAACAGCAGAGACCAGGAAAACTAAAGGGAGAACTTAACTGTTTGTGTGCTCGCTGCATTTCCGTGATGCCCAAAACCTCAGTCACTGTGGAAAGAGTCTTTAGGTTCCCCCCAGAAGTCTAAGAGACCGCTACGGAATTTAAAGGGACAACAAGAGGTGATGTGTGTGACATGAGGGGAGGGAAGGCAGAGAAATCAGGCACAGTAGGCAGTGCTCCTGTGAACCCCGGCCTGGCTGCCTTCCAGCGGGGTTGCTCATCATCGCTGGACGAACCCTTGTCCTCAATGTCAAGTTTGTGCAGCTGTAAATGCGTCTAGCGTCCCTGATTGAATTCGTTTAAGGATGCCTGTGTGTGAGAGAGAGGGGGTGGGGGAGAAGTGCCTTTACTGACGTTCCATCTCTATAAGTCAGTGCTTAGTAAGACGAGAAGGCGCAATCGGCTCTCAGCTGGGCCCTTGCTCGCTGGGGAACTCTGCGCGTTGCGAACTCTGGCCGTGGCCAGCACAGCTGGGACCAGCTTCCACCACTGAGGCAGGCCAGGCAGGGGTCAGAGGAGAGCCGCGCCTCAGAACCCCGCCCGAGTCCTTAAGAAACTAAGTGCACCCCCAAAAGCCACGTTTCTAACTGGAAATAAAAAACCAAACCCAACACAGCCGCTGCCAGCGCTGTCTGCTCCAGCGCTCTGTTTGGTGTCCAGGATGTGCCTCCTTTCCTGGACATGTGATCCTATCCCTGGGCCACCCCAGTGACACAGTCTGCTCCCCACACGCACAGAATGACCAGTAAGTGGGTGAGCGTGGCGGGCAGAGGGACGCTTACTCCTAGCTCACCCCAGCAAGCCCGCCGTGCCACGCCACGCAGAATGCTGCTGCAGCCCACCAATCCACGGCTCCCAAGTGTTGCGTGGGCCCCCTTTGATGGCATTTTGCCACCTCTGCTGTTCTGCATTATAAGTAAAACAGCAATCCAGCCCCCCATCCCACAGATGAGCTGTCTAACCAAAGTAGGATATTTGGAGTCTACAGAATGCTTTTCTCATGTCTTTAATATCAGACACCAAGTATTGGGCTGGAGACCGGCTTCCCTCCTAAGACCGCAAGGGGCATGAGAAGAGACGGGCAGGGGAGTCACCACCATGAACTGCTCTGAGCTCGGCACCGTTCCTGTCTCCCACCACTCAGCCTGATGCCCGAAAAACAAAGACCCAGAGGACAGGATCCCGGTCCCTTCCGCAGACAGAGTCCCCAGCCATGTGGCAGGAGAATCTTTCAGAAAAGCCCCCAACCCCACCTTATAGCTTCCAATAGACAGAGGGACTGGGGGAGTTCCAGCGCCATCCCAGTGCCCCCAGGGCCTGACTGCTGCCCAGGGTCTCCTCCCAGCACAGGACGGGGACAGGGACGGCCAGGGGCTTCCTGCAGACTCTCCCAGAGCCCCACCCCTCAGCTTAGTTGGAAGGCTTGAAAGCTCCCCTGCTTGCCAGAAAACAGAACGGGGTGGCTTCCAGGAGCAGAAGCAGCCAGATCCACACCGAGGCCACGCCTCCCACCCCCTGCCCCTGGCCCTGAAGTGGTTAGAGCCCCAAGAGCCCCAGGGCCATCCCCTCGGAGGGCAGCCGCGGTCGCTCTCCCCGCAGCGATCTCGATGATTCTTCCTAAGTGTTACCTGGAGACTATTTCTCAATTCCAGTCGATCGCACCTATTGATCCTGGCAACACTAAGGCTAGGAAAGGAGTCACTCTTGCCCTTTGCTCTCCTGCGTGCAAGGAAGTGACTTACAGAGTCAGTGGTCAGCCCAGAAATAGGCACTTTGCATGGTGAAGGCTTCCCTCCCGAGGCCAGGACCGTCTCCATGGGCGCCGGGCCGGGCTCCTCCCCGGAGGCTGCGGCCACACCGCCCCATGTCAGTGACCACGGTGTCCACAGGGAGCAGTGCGTACCGGGGTAATTCTTTATGGAGGTAAAACCCACGTCACATAACATGTACAGTCACGCTCTCAGCCTGGGCAACCCACCACTTCTGTCCAGTTCCTCACATTCATGGCCGCAAGCCCACCAGTCACTCCCCACCGCCCCTCCCCCAGCCCCTGGCAACCACTGGCCTGCTTTCTGTCTGTGGACTCGCACACTCCGGACATTTCCCGTAAACGAGGCCCTTTGGGTCTGGCTTCCTTCCCTCGGCACAATGCCCTCGAGCTGCATCCACGCCGTGGCGGGGTCAGTGTGTGCTCCTGTCTGCACAGCCACAGCACAGTCCACGGAACAGACCACGGCATCTGATGCGTGCATCCGTCCACCCACGGACATTGAATCGCCCCCACTGTGGCTGTTGTGGACAACACTGCAGAGCGCATTTGCGTACAGCTGTTCGTTCCGGTCTCTGCTTCCGCTTCTCGGGGGTGACTAGGAGCGGAGTCGCTGCGCCCTGTGCTGACTCCCTTTGAGTTTTTGAGGAGCCAATGGAAGTTCTGCGATCGCGGTGCTCAGTGGAAAAGCGCGGCCGTGGAGCGCTGGGGCCGACTGGGCGGTGAGCAGACGGGCGTTTCGTGCTGTCTCCGTGGCATTTAAGGGTTTCCGGGCAGCTCTCCCTTTTTCTCTGCAATGTTTCTTTATTTTTACCTGACAGGAAGAACCTACCCAAGCAAGGGCAGCCTCTTCAGGTCAAACTGAGCTGCGCCCAGGATTCAACACCGCCGTTCCTCCCGCACCAGCCCAGAGCGCTGTCTGTCCTGTCCGTCAGGCTGTGCCTCACCGTTCCCGCGCCACAGGCCGGCAGACTCTCCTGAGCCGCGACGAGATGACTGCATCTGTGCTGCCATCCCGCGGTACCCTCTGCCACACGTGTCACTCCCACGGTACCTCTGCCACACGTGTCACTCCCATGGTACCCTCTGCCAATGTGTCACTCCCACTGTGCCCTTTGACACACGTGTCACTCCCACGGTACCCTCTGCCACACGTGTCACTCCCACGGTACCTCTGCCACACGTGTCACTCCCACAGTACCCTCTGCCAATATGTCACTCCCACAGTACCCTCTGCCACACGTGTCACTCCCACGGTACCTCTGCCACACGTGTCACTCCCATGGTACCCTCTGCCAATGTGTCACTCCCACGGTACCTCTGCCACACGTGTCACTCCCATGGTACCCTCTGCCAATGTGTCAGTCCCATGGTACCCTCTGCCAATGTGTCACTCCCATGGTACCCTCTGCCACACGTGTCATTCCCACGGTACCCTCTGCCACATGTGTCACTCCGATGGTACCCTCTGCCACATGTGTCACTCCCACAGTACCCTCTGCCATACGTGTCACTCCCATGGTACCCTCTGCCTCACGTGTCACTCCCATGGTACCCTCTGCCAATATGTCACTCCCACGGTACCCTCTGCCAATATGTCACTCCCACAGTACCTCTGCCACACGTGTCACTCCCACGGTACCCTCTGCCACACGTGTCATTCCCATGGTACCTCTGCCACACGTGTCACTCCCATGGTACCCTCTGCCACACATGTCACTCCCACTGTGCCCTTTGACACACGTGTCACCCCCACGGTACCCTCTGCCACACATATCATTCCCACGGTACCCTCTGCCACATGTGTCACTCCCACGGTACCCTCTGCCACATGTGTCACTCCCATGGTACCCTCTGCCACACGTGTCATTTCCATGGTACCCTCTGCCACACGTGTCACTCCCACGGTACCCTCTGCCACACGTGTCACTCCCACAGTCCCAGACATTCCTCTTGATGGACTGAGTAGCAACGAGTGGGAATGAGAAAAAGATCTCAGGAGCCCAGCACTTGGCGAGGACCCTGACAGTGATGTCCTTGGACCCTTGTCCGGCAGGGCTGTGGACCTCAACCTCCCTGTGTGGCAGAGGCGCAGCTGGCAGAGTCCAGGCCTCCTTGCCGAGACAAGGCTCTGAGACAGTCTGTACCCAGGGCTTGTGCCCCCCAATATCCTGGGCTATTGCCCCTCTCTCCCTTAATGGCCCCCGCCCACCTTCCAGGATCACGAAGCGGCGAGTCCTGCAGGCAGAACACATGGAGGCATCTGAACGCCGTGACGGAGCACAGAACAGAGCGCTCGGAGCAGGCGCTGGAGTGACGGTGCTTGAACAGATGCGTTCGGGCTTGATATCGCTCCCAGCGCCCAGGAGAAGCTGAACGTAAAGCTCACAGCGAAGCCCCGGACGACAGCCTGACACTCTTGAAGGTCGGAAGTTCCCACTGGACCAGCAGAGGGGCGCAGGGAATCCAAGCCGGAGCCTGAGCACCGCTCCAAAACCGCCGCTCCTCTGTCGGGGAGACAGGTCAGGCACAGGTCTGCCCAGGGTGCTCAGGGAGCGAGGCGGGCAGGAGCACAGCCGCTGCTCGCGCAGTTCCGGTCTCTGTTGAGTCACTGGAGGGGGAACGTGGTTCCCGGAGGCTGACCAGGGCTCAGGGCGCAGGAGGGCGGGGGTGGGACAGCAGCGGAGCTCACAGGGTGGGCTCGAGAGGCAGGCGGCCACGCAGGAGGCGCCATCTTTTCTCTGCAGCAGGGCACCAGGCAGGAAGTGTCACCTCCTCCCCACAACAGGTCTCACCAGACAGGAAGTGTCACCTCCTCCCCACAACAAGTCACACCAGACAGGAAGTGTCACCTCCTCCCCACAACAGGTCACACCAGACAGGAAGTGCCACCTCCTCCCCACAACAGGTCTCACCAGACAGGAAGTGTCACCTCCTCCCCACAACAGGTCACACCAGACAGGAAGTGCCACCTCCTCCCCACAACAGGTCTCACCAGACAGGAAGTGTCACCTCCTCCCCACAACAGGTCACACCAGACAGGAAGTGTCACCTCCTCCCCACAACAGGTCTCACCAGACAGGAAGTGCCACCTCCTCCCCACAACAGGTCTCACCAGACAGGAAGTGCCACCTCCTCCCCACAACAGGTCACATCAGACAGGAAGTGCCACCTCCTCCCCACAACAGGTCTCACCAGACAGGAAGTGCCACCTCCTCCCCACAACAGGTCACATCAGACAGGAAGTGTCACCTCCTCCCCACAACAGGTCACACCAGACAGGAAGTGTCACCTCCTCCCCACAACAGGTCTCACCAGACAGGAAGTGCCACCTCCTCCCCACAACAGGTCTCACCAGACAGACAGGAAGTGTCACCTCCTCCCCACAACAGGTCACATCAGACAGGAAGTGTCACCTCCTCCCCACAACAGGTCTCACCAGACAGGAAGTGTCACCTCCTCCCCACAACAGGTCACATCAGACAGGAAGTGCCACCTCCTCCCCACAACAGGTCTCGCCAGACAGGAAGTGCCACCTCCTCCCCACAACAGGTCACACCAGACAGGAAGTGTCACCTCCTCCCCACAACAGGTCACACCAGACAGGAAGTGCCACCTCCTCCCCACAACAGGTCACACCAGACAGGAAGTGTCACCTCCTCCCCACAACAGGTCTCACCAGACAGGAAGTGTCACCTCCTCCCCACAACAGGTCTCACCAGACAGGAAGTGCCACCTCCTCCCCACAACAGGTCACACCAGACAGGAAGTGTCACCTCCTCCCCACAACAGGTCTCACCAGACAGGAAGTGCCACCTCCTCCCCACAACAGGTCACACCAGACAGGAAGTGTCACCTCCTCCCCACAACAGGTCACACCAGACAGGAAGTGCCACCTCCTCCCCACAACAGGTCACACCAGACAGGAAGTGTCACCTCCTCCCCACAACAGGTCTCACCAGACAGGAAGTGTCACCTCCTCCCCACAACAGGTCTCACCAGACAGGAAGTGCCACCTCCTCTCCCCACAACAGGTCACACCAGACAGGAAGTACCACCTCCTCCCCACAACAGGTCACACCAGACAGGAAGTACCACCTCCTCCCCACAACAGGTCTCACCAGACAGGAAGTGCCACCTCCTCCCCACAACAGGTCACACCAGACAGGAAGTGTCACCTCCTCCCCACAACAGGTCTCACCGGGCAGGAAGTGTCACATCCTCTCCACAACAGGTCACACCAGACAGGAAGTGCCACCTCCTCTCCACAACAGGTCACACCAGACAGGAAGTACCACCTCCCCCCCACAACAGGTCACACCAGACAGGAAGTGCCACCTCCTCCCCACAACAGGTCTCACCAGACAGGAAGTGCCACCTCCTCCCCACAACAGGTCTCACCAGACAGGAAGTGCCACCTCCTCCCCACAACAGGTCACACCAGACAGGAAGTGTCACCTCCTCCCCACAACAGGTCTCGCCAGACAGGAAGTGCCACCTCCTCCCCACAACAGGTCACACCAGACAGGAAGTGCCACCTCCTCCCCACAACAGGTCACATCAGACAGGAAGTGTCACCTCCTCCCCACAACAGGTCTCACCAGACAGGAAGTACCACCTCCCCTCCCCACAACAGGTCTCACCAGACAGGAAGTGCCACCTCCTCCCCACAACAGGTCACATCAGACAGGAAGTGTCACCTCCTCCCCACAACAGGTCTCACCAGACAGGAAGTGTCACCTCCTCCCCACAACAGGTCTCACCAGACAGGAAGTGTCACACGGTCAGGAAGTCCACCTTCTTCCTACAACAGGTCGCACCAGGATCTTCACCTTTCCACTCTGTCCTCGGGAGCCTTCCCTCTGACAGTCCCCTCCCTCGGCACACCCTGCAGTAGGCACAAGAAGTCTCAGTCAAGTTCAGATCTCCCCCACAATGGAAGCCCCGTGCAGGCAAACGACTTTAACACCACCATGTGAGTCGGGGTGCTCCGCACAAGCCAGTGATGGTCGTCCCACAGTACTCGTTTACATAGCAAGAGCCGCAGCAGCTGCTTTCCAGGGGTCTCAGCTCCACTGATTCACTCTGGTCTCTGACCAGCTAGATATCAGTGTGACCGGTGAGCACAGTGTGTAAAGTGTGAGTAAATGTCGGAGAGGGGAGGGGTCAGAGGCAGGCATGTGCACAGCACGTCCCGGAGCAAAGCAGCCCCCATGGGTCTCCTCGTGTACCAACCTGCTCCCATCCCAGTGACCAGTGAGCTCACAGGAGGTAAGTGACCGACGTATGAAAGGTCACACAGCAAGCAAGTTACAGAGCTGGACCGGAACCCAGACACACGGACCAGGCAAGCCGCAGCTCACTCTGCTGTTCCCCGCTGTCTTAGAACAGCTGCCAGTGTTTTTCAGGCTGTCCAGTGTCGTGGCCTGATACACACATGTGTGTACGTACACGCACAGATCCATTGTGTGTGTGTGCGTGCGTGTGTGCACACGAATGCACTAAATCAAGGTTTCAGAAAACGGTGCTGCCCCTTGGCGTGCCGTGAGTTCTGGCGTCTGCTCCTGCTCTGGCTCGCTTCCACTGTGTGCACCACAGCTGCAGACCTGAGCTGATCTCATTCTCCTCTGACAGGTGGGCAGGCTGGGCCACAGGGGCTGCGTGGCTTGCCCGTCCATGGCTGGCTGCCATGAGCACCCGCCATCCCACTCGGTCACCGCAGCCTCCAGGGCAGGTGTCCACCCCCAACCCTGTCACCACTCCTTGGGGCAGGGGCCCCGCCTGTGCACCCAGAGTCCCTCTGCGTTGGTTCCCGAGTCACATGGTTGGTCACAGGGGCCTATCCGACTCCACCATCATCCTCGAGGACTGAGCTCCTGCCCATGGCTGCCTGGCCCCTGGCCCTGAGGGCCCCTGTCCCCAGAGGCTCATAGGCAGACCAGGTGCTATCATGGCCAGAGAGGTGCTGTTTGTATGCAGGAGGCCAACATCTCCTCCCCTCCCTGGGTCCCGGGGGCCACTCAGGGAAGGCTCTGGGTGCACCCAGGGTCTTGGCACATCCGAGGGAACCCAGGGAGCTTTCTAGACTCCCAGAGGCCCCCACAGCCAAGCCTTTGCCCACACAGCTCTGGAGCGTCTGACCACGGACGTCTCAGACGAGGCGGTCCTCACCGTGTGTCCTGGCTGGGCTGATGGTGATCTGAGCGGCTCAGCGGGCTTTGCTCCTGTGCGGCCGCCTCCTTCCCCATTCGTGGAACAAAGCCCAGGCGAGCAACGGCGCTGGGCCTGTGAGGACCACACCAGCAATTCCTGGGCTTCATAGCAGCCGGCTCTGAGAGCTGGGGACGGGGGAGGGGGGTACGGCGGGGAGCGAGGTGGGACCAGCACACTGTGGGCGCCAGGAAGGGGGCCTCCAACTTGCCTCCCTCCTCCTGCAGCCTCCCTGGGGCAGGAGGAACGTCCCATCTTCTGCGCCGAGCAGCTCCTCGTTTCAAAGCTGAAGAGTGCCATCTTGTGCCAAAGAGGCGCCACTGCCGCGGCTCCGGTCGTGGCCGCCTGCCTTTCTTCGGGTCTTTCTTCCCACTCAGCGAGGCTTCCCAGCCTCTACAGGAGCCTCCTAAGGTTCCCTGGGCTGAGGCGAGGGTGCAGAGCTGTGCTTCCAGGAGCACCTGCCCCTTGCACCTACACCCCTCCTCTGCCACCCAGCGGGCGGCCCTCACCCCCATGCCCTCTCCTGTGCCCTTGCTGGTGGCCAGCCCGTCGGTCTGTGCTCCTTGGGTTCCAGAGGGTGTGCACCGTGACCCTTAGGAGGGAGCGAGCTACAAACGGGGAAGTTCGCATGGGACAAAGAAAGCAAAACACAGTGAAAAAGAGAAAGAGAAAGGAAAGAAAGAAGGAGGGGGAGAAGGGACGCGAACAAAGCAAGAGGAAGGACCGAGCAGCCTGCACTCGGCTTCCCGCTGCTCTCAGCCGCAACTTCCGGTGAGCCCTGTCCCACACGCAGAATGTCCTCTGGGTCAGGAAATGCGGTTATCGGGAAGGTTGACACACGTGATGGAAAACACCCAAGCTCTGCACCTGGCCCTGGGGGCCTCAGTGTCCCCGTCTGCCAAAGCAGAGACTGGAGCTGGGGAGGCCAGACTCTCCCTCACTGCCGGCCTGGCCTTCAGTTCAACCTCCCGTCCGCCCAGGCTCCAGATGTAACTGCGAGGCCCCCAGCATGGCTGCTTGGACTTTCAACTCTTCCCCTCTTCACATTTGAGATTAAAATATTTTAGGGGAAAAAATAAAGCAGGCAGAAAAGAAGAAACACCCAGAGGAATAGCAGGGAGGGTCCGAGGGCTCCACACCTCTTACAGCCAGAGAGGGGAACGTCATACAATGGATATTTTTACTTGATCTCTCTCCTTGAAATCAAAATGCAAGGACATCAGGGACACTGAGGCCGCTTCAGGGCTCCACGCACAGCACCTCCCAGCGCCTCCCAGCGCCCCCGCCCTGGCTTGGGGGTAGAATAACGGAATGACCAGTTTCATGCACCACCTGGAGCCGGGCACGACCTCCCCCCACACTCCTACGCTCACCGTTGTTCTGGGAAAGTCGCGACGATATCCACTTAAATGCGCCCAGCTCGTTCTAGGGCCTTGGCGAGCAGAGAGTAAGTGACTGCTTGCTTTGCTGAGGAGCGGCCATGGCGGTGAAGGTGAGGGACGCTGTCCAAGGCTCTGCTGGGAACTCTGGCTCTGGCCCCTGCCGGCCTCTCCCGGCTGCTTCCTGCAGGGACGCGGCTGTGAGTCCAGCCCGGTACCCGGTATCACACGCAGGTGACTGACCCAAAGCAGCCTAAGGCCCTGGGCGCCTTCCTTAGCTTGAAGGGGACGCGGATGTGCAGGCCAGAGTCCCGAGGTCGCAGGAAACAGGGTAGCATTTGCAGCAGATTGGTTCAATGGGTGTTTTTAATGCAAATTAGTTCAAATTGCTATCAAGAGTAATTATTGCCGAAGAAAGGCAGCGTTTCCATCATCCTTCCCTCATTTAGCTCTTCTCTAGTCTCTTTTAAATAACTTAGCCATAAAATTTCAATTGACCACTAAAAAAAAAAAAAAAAATGGTGCTACCCGAGTGAGGACGGAGGCCAGCGGAGGGCGCCCCGGCAGGGCACAGGTCCGCACCCGCACCCTGGCGCCCCATCCCCTGCACGGCTGCTCCGCGGGGGGAATGCCCACGCACCCCTCCCATTTGGGAAAGGAAGAGGTCAGGCTCTCCCGGGGAGGCGGGCGCCGGGAAGGGACCAGGCATCCCGGCCACGCGTCCCGCACCCGCCGGCGCAGGTCTGCTGTTGGAGCCAATACATTATAATAATATTAGGCAAAACCAGCGAGCGTATGAGGTAGAAAATTGCATCTCATTTGTTCTAAATTTGCCAAAGTCTAACTCTTCGGGGAGGTATTTTTACTTTACATATTTGTTAATGGGATCTGCTTCCTATTGCCCCAAAATGCTTAATATACAAAAGGCATCGGATTCCGGCTCTGGCCCTAACTCATCCGAACAAACAGAAATAGAAATCTGATTTCGGATTTCGCTCTGCCGCCTGTCTCCAATTCATGTTCGTGGCAGCCTCACCATTAATAGCATCTGGAGGAGCCTTTTATTTACCTATTATGGCATCATTTGTAACATAAAACTGTTGTGTTCTCTTTTCATTAACAGATTCAGTTGCAAATGCTGGGGAAAAATTACAAAGAGCACCTTTTTAAAATATGCACATTTATTGGGATTATTAAATCAGAACAGCTAATGGTGGTTGTCACCAACTTAATTTAAAAAGCTGATTATTACTCAAGCCCTCCGTATTCCGGGCCTGATACTGTATAATTAGCGGTTGTGATTATTTAGTTAATTTGCAGATTAGGAACAAGTGCCTGTTTTGAAAAATGCGGCCACTCGACCTTCAGCAATGGAGGGAAGGAGTGAGCCAAGCCCCTCTCGTGCGGGAACAAAGGTATCCTGTCCCCCAGATGCATCTGGGTGTGGGTCCCGGGAGTCAGGGTCACCACCTGGATCCCTCCGGCCCCAAGTCCAGCGGGAGAGCCGCTCCGGAAGTGCTTCTCCGAGCGGCCGCCTCCCGCGGAGACTGACCAAGTCAGACGGTGGTCGTGGAGGTGCCGATGCAACAGCAACCAGACAGAGGCGTCCTCCTGACCCAGCCGTGGAGGCCGGGCCGAGGCGGAGTGGTCCGGACGCGGGCACAGACCCCGTCCCCTGGCTGCGTGTGTCATCAGTCACCCAGCGGTAATAACGTTTGTAACTGTTTCCCTCCGCTCCGGTGCAAGTCACCTCGACTAATAGACAATGCAAATGCTAAAAGGCACATACACATCTTCATTACGGAAGCTGGTGCCTGGGCCGCTCTGCCCCCAGACATTTTTATTCATTTTTACACAATTTGCCTACTGTACGGTACAGATGGTTTCTATTAAGTCAAATATCTGTTTTCTTCCAAATTTTTAGTTGTCGTGATTAAATTACTTTAAAATGATGGTGCATCGTATAATCTTCTTTCACGGCTTAATTTAGCTCAAATACTCTCAGCGTAACCTCTAAACTCAGTTCCAGCCACACAGAACATCGCCCACAGGCTGTGAGTTCTCCCACGGTTTCACCCCACCCCCACCCCCAGGCCTGGCTGAGGTTTCTGTTCTCCGTCAGCGACTTTCAGCCAAGTCTGAACCGTGTGGATTGTTTTCTAGAGATAAATGTGAGTGTGAGTAGCAGTGGCAACCTGGGCCTTGCTCCCCTAAACTGTTTGCCGTGTGCCCCTCGTTACAGAGCCAGGTAGCAGGAAAGAGAGTCGCTGCCCTCACGTGGCCAGCCTGTGCAGTCCGGGCGGCCGGCTCCTCGCCCCACCCCGTCCCGGGTCCTGCAGGCACAGGGCCCATGGGCCCGAACTCCCGGCTTGGCCAGGAAACGGAGCTTGGTGACAGGTGGTGCAGTCTCCTGCCCACAGCTGGGATCCGTCTCTGGATCTCAGCTGACGGAACGTTGAGAATTTAATTCTGAGGCCTGGATTACAAGAGTGACACTGGGCAGGCAGGCGTGTCCCCGGAACCCCTCCTTTCTTACTGCTTGCTTTCCTGTTTTACTATTGCCTTGATACCCCCTCCACCCCCCCACTGGCTCTTTTCAAACTGGCTCATCCATCACCCAGGCCTGGGGCACAAGTCTGCATTGGACAAAAACGTGGAGCATTCCTGGGAGCCGAGGCGAACGCGCGCAGAGGAGGAAGGCGTGCCAGGCGGGCGGAGGGGCCTCTCAGAGCCAGCTGCAAACTTCTGCTCCCTCCTGGGCCTCCAGGGGCGGCTCAGGGAGGTCCTGGGCACGGGGCCAAGGCCATGGTCAAGGAAGGCCCCAGAAGCGGGCCTAATCCTCCAGCTCCATCACAGAGCGGGCTGCCCCCTCCAGTGCCATCTTCCTGACCTTGATGGTGCTGAGTGCGGGGGCAGTGGATGCGAGAGCATCTCGTAGGTCCCCGAAGGGCAAGGCAGTGACAAAGTCCCGGAGAGGTGCGGATGGGGCAGAGGGGAGACCGGAGGCTTCGTCCTGGCTTCCCCTATCCCCCAGACAAGTCAGGGGGTGGCCAGGACGATTAAGGAGAACAGCAGGCCTGGAGAGGCTCTGAGCCAGCCCCTTGTTTGCTCGGCACAGACCTGAGGTGCCCCCGCTTCGCTTCACTTGGGCTTGTCCATCACCAGAGCAAAGCCAGGAATCACGCTGCTGCCCTAACCTCGCACCCGGAGCAAGTGCACCTGCTCCAGGCCACTCCTGCCACGGACAGACCCCCCGCCAAGCCAGTGTGCCGAGATGAATACCAGAAATGCAAACTCCAATCTGACACAAGCGGGCACTTGTCTCCTGACTGCAGCCCACTTGGAGGCAGCACAGAGTGCAACAGCCCTGCGCTGGCCAGAGAGCGAACTGCCTTCCTGTAACCCCTCTGCTGGGAGGGGAGCAGAGAGGGCATCGGAACAAAGGCAGCCCCTAGTGGCTGGTCCCTCCTGCAGTGCTCACAGACACAAAACTGACAGGTCCACGGTCACCTCCATGTCCACCAAGACCCAACTGATTCCACTAGCCCAGGACCTCATGGCCTCCATATTGGAGGCAGAAGACAGAGCTATCCAGACCATTGTCCTGACTTCCGCTGATCTCCGCCTGCCTGTGTTTACGGAGACCCAGCCGGGGTCCTGCCCAGCCCTTCCTTCTCAGGCACCTGATGCTCCCCTGCCAGGTGTGGGGGAGCCGAATCCCAGCGAGGAGCCCCAGCCATGCACAACCACTGAGAAGCAGCGCGGCACAGTCAAAACAAAGGAGCACCAAGCGCCAGTCGAGAACAGGCTCCCGAGCCCAGTGATCCACCCGAGATGGACGTGAGAATCAGACAGCATGTCACCCAGCCGGGCTGTGCAGGCTTCTTCTCTTCCCCCTGCCCCCAGAAACGCCCACAGCAGCACTGGGGGAATCAGAGCTCCGTGAACCACAGCGGATTTGCACGCAGTCAACCCGGCTCGAGGGCAGCCCAAGCATTCAGACAGCCGCGGCAGCTCGGCTCCAGCCAGGGCGGAGGTGCCGCAGGTGGCCCTTGTTCCCGGATGTGAGCGGTGGGAGTGGCCACGACTTCCAGGAGCCAGTCTCCTCCTTGCCTATGCAGCACGCAGAGGTCTTGGCAACACCGGGACACGACGTTGTGACATTCAGAGGACGATCTCCCTGCCCCCACATCAGCAGCAGAATGATGGAGGTGACACGACCAAGTGACTCAGAGACCGTGAGCAGAGGCGGCGACTGCACCATGCGCTCACTGGGCCTCGGAAGAGTGGACGCTTCCTTGCTGCGGAGAGAGCACCAAGCGGATGAATGGAAACCGTGAGTTGTGAGCCCACTGGCCTGTGTGGCCGCGGGTCTGGTCCTGGAACAGGCACTGCAGTCTGATCTGGAGTTGTGACAAACAGGGAGAGAGTGTGGCTCCCCCGCTGCTGAGCGGTGACCCGAGCAGCTATTTGGGGTCTCTCCAAGCCTACTTGCTGCCACGCGAAGCAGAGGAAAAATAAAAGTCTTCTTTCTCCTGCAGTTGCGGGCAGGATTTGTGAGCTCCCTGAAGCTGTGTGTGCCATCCGGCACCGTGTAGAGGATCCAGGAAAGGTGCCGGGTCACCTGATAGCCCGCACGCACAGAACCCCCAGGGCTCCCCCGGCTGAGGGACATGCGCACAGCACCCCAGCTTCTGCCACAACCTTGCCACCTGAGGTGTGTGGTGGGGTGCAGTGCCTCAGGACAACGGGGCCCCCAGCAAAGCCCCTTGGGATGCGCGAAGAATAACAGCATCAGCTTCCAGGTGCTGCAGGGAGCTGGCGGGGGGGTGGGTTATGGCCACATGGGGGTGCCGAGGAGGCGCCAAAGGGAAACCGCGTTTTCAGCCAGGTCTCTGAGGGCGTGCAGGGAGTAGCTAACCTGCCTGGAGTCAAGCAGCCAACCCGAGGACACGGTAGTCAGCCTGAGGACACGGTAGTCAGCCCCAGAACATGGTAGTCAGCCCGAGGACACAGTAGTCAGCCCCAGGACATGGTAGTCAGCCTGAGGACATGGTAGTCAGCCCGAGGACACGGTAGTCAGCCCGAGGACACGGTAATCAGCCCGAGGACATGGTAGTCAGCCCCAGAACATGGTAGTCAGCCGAAGACATGGTAGTCAGCCCCAGAACACGGTAGTCAGCCCCAGAACACGGTAGTCAGCCCAAAAACACGGTAGTCAGCCCCAGGACACAGTAGTCAGCCCGAGGACACGGTAGTCAGCCCCAGGACACAGTAGTCAGCCCGAGGACACGGTAGTCAGCCCCAGGACACGGTAGTCAGCCCAAAAACACGGTAGTCAGCCCGAAGACATGGTAGTCAGCCCGAAGACATGGTAGTCAGCCCAAGGACATGGTAGTCAGCCCGAGGACATGGTAGTCAGCCCCAGAACACGGTAGTCAGCCCCAGAACACGGCAGTCAGCCCCAGACACGGTAGTCAGCCCGAGGACATGGCAGCCAGGCCTCAGGAAGACGGATGAGAAGAGAACTCACAGAGCTGGGACACGTGTGTCTGTGAACACATTTTTTAAAGTAACGCAGGGATGCTCAAGGGTGGTGGCTGGCCCTGTGTTATTTGTGTGTCAGCACTGGACCAGCCTGGATGCCCGTTGTCCCGCGTTATCTGGGGAGGCTCCTGTAAGACACAGTTAGTATAAAACATGCTGCCCGCACACAGTGTGGGTGATTCTGTGAGAAAAGAGCCTGCCGGGTCAGATGTGGGGCCAAAGACAAAAGCATTGATTATGGAGCTTTTTATTTTGTGATTTTATGGTTTGAAAAAGCCGAATGCAGACAGGAGTAAACACAGATAGTCAGGGTCAAGGGCAAGGTAGACTCCGCCAACTGCGCTTGGTGGCAAGCAGGTGCTCTCAGACCCAAAAATCCAGCCCAAGGATGAGTCTGTCTCAAAATACAGCCAACCAGAATCATCGTCCGACATCCCCTCCACAGCTGGTACTCAGAAACTCACAAGATCAAGTAATTAATCTCCCAATTGAATTACTTAGACGATCGTATAGGAAAATCTACGGATATTAAGAACTATTAAGAGCATTTTAAAGGGAGCATATGCTAATCTTTTCACAGAATGGGTTCAAAACACAGATCCGTTTTCCTCATAACCTTTTGGCCCATAAAGAACAAATATGGAAAGTTACAAGTTCGCATGCAAAGAAAAAATATTTCAACTCCTGAGGATATATACGCACTGCTCTCTCGGGAATACTTTTCACCAAATTTTATTTTGGAACTAAGCTACAGATCTGGCACATGGCCCAGACTGCCTTCAAATCTTGTCAAAATGTTACCAGCTTTGCAGATACTGTACAGAAGTTGGGGCTTTTATTAAAGAGACATTATCTACACAACTTCCAAGTCCAATGACAGGAGTGACATCTCTGGGGCTGGAAGGGCCCATGATGAACATGATACGTGACTGGAAACTGTGCTAAAAAGAGGGTGGGAACACAAGCCGCGGCTGTCTCAAAAGGGAAATTAGACGTGATGTCTTCCAAATGCAGCGTGGGACCGGAGCTGGGTCCGAGTGCAGAAAAGGGCATTGGGGAGAGCGTCAGGAGTCGTGTGCTTGTGTTAACTTCTCCGTCTGAGCAAGCGCAGCACAGTTAGGAAGGACACGAGCGCTGGGGGAGACCGGGTGAAGGCGTACAGAAACTCTGGGCTGTCTGTACGATTTTTCTGTAAAGCATTCCAAAATGAACACGCGACTACGGAAAAGAAACTCTTTTGCACTGCTGGAAATTTTTATCATGAACAAAACTGTCATGTAGGGAAAAAATGGTAGCCTGAATTATGATAAATAGAATGTGAGAAGACTGCAGGGTAGGATGAGTAGAACAATTGCTATTTTATTCCAACGGCTCACCCATCAAAGGATACCGGAGAGTAACATAGTAAAATGCTGAATTAGCACTGCTCCCAATCCAGCTGGTAACGAATGGGGTCATCACACGAATCGCAAGGCCAGGGAGGGCATTATCCTTGAAGCACTCTCTGGAAGGAAGCGCCTGACATCGCATGGCGTGGGCAAGGCCAAGGCCGGCAAGCCCTGCGAGCAGGGAGCTGCGCTGTCTTGGTGGAAGCGCCCTGGCGGCCTCCTCCTTTGGATTCTGTTTCCAAACCAGGACAAGGCACGCAGCCACTGCTCAAGCCTGTGTAGCGGAAGGCATCTTGCTCCGTGGGCTCGGGATCTCCCTGCAATCACCTCAAATCCAACTGCAGGGGTCCCTCGTCCTGGGCAGGCAGGAAGCCAGCTCGGCCGTCCCCGGGGACTCCACCCTTCCTTCAGCACAGGGGCTGTGAGGGGGAAACGGGCAAAGACTTGGCACCCTCGGCCCTCAGTGCCTTTGGAATAGGCAGCCTCACTGCTCAGTCCCAGCGAGTCTCCGTGGGCAGGTCGGGGCGGGATCCAGGTGTGCCCAGGAGTCCTAAGGCCAGGCACCTGCCTTCCTGAGTGCCCCAAGGAGGCCTCTGGGTCTGCACCTTCATCCGGAATCCTGGAAACTACTCTTCCTCCCAGGACACGCTCATTAGGCACTCGGGTTTTGGAAAACCAAAGCCAGGATGGTAGAGTATACAACCGATACTTCTCTTGGGCAGAAGAAAACAACTTCCAAGGCATGGGAGAGGAAGAGCCCTGGGTGTCATGTAGGATACTTTTAGTCCCCCCAAAAAAAATGATGCGAGTAATCAAAGCATCAGTTTCCCTGTCCAGAAAAATCTCCAGGGACAGGATCGGATCCCCCAGGGCTCGGGCTCAGCCCTGTGTGGACGCCCAAGTTCCCTCAGCACTTCCAGTTCATCCTCAGATGCCTGCCATCCTCATGGTGGCAGAGCAGCTGCCGGTGCCAAGCATCACTCCTGGCACGCCAGTGCCCCCAGCAGGAAGGAATGTCTCATTCTCCTCTTTCTTTTTAACTAAGGGAAATTTCCCAGAAGCCCCAGGCGCCTCCTCTCGGTCTGATTGACTGGAACTAGATCACATGACAACGTGAAGACCAATCACAGCACAGGAGCAGAGACGTCTCAGGAATGGCTCAGTATGGAAGAGCTGGGTCAGCAAGCAAGAGGCCTGGCTGACAGGCCCTGCCAGCGGGGTCTGGCACAGCCTGGCTGGCTAAGTTAGTGGGCAAAAAACGGCAAGGGTACAGAGATGGGAGCCAAACACAAATGAGCCCTTCACCAACTCCCCTGTCATGAGGGCACAGTGGGGGCCGCTCCGGGCATCGGGTGGGAGAGAGCCAAGGGAAGATCCAGAACCTGCCCCTGGGCCTGGCGTCCACTCTCCAGGGCGATGGACACGGGATCGGCGTCCTGGGATGGCCACTGGGCTCGTGCGGCAGACCCAGATCTCCCTCCCGGGGCCAGCTGGCCCCCTCCAGGAGGCCCGCAGGTCCTGTAGGCTCACACACCACACAGCTCCGGGCCACAGCCCGGCCACCCCTATCTCTCAGGGCTCCGGAGCAGAACTGTGGGTTCAGTTCCGGGTGAATGAGCCACGCTCTCCCTCCATGGAAGATGGGGGCCAGGCAGAGTAGGAGGGTGCTTCGCCCACTCAGCCACCCCGCCACACTCTTCACAGCTCTCTGAGAACCCAGTGCCCGTGGCTGACTCAAAGCTTCCCCTAAACACACGCCCCGTGGTTAACAGAAATCCTATTCGAGCCCCAGCCTCTGTTCTCAGATACGAAGCCATGGTTGTGATGAGCTATGAGCTAATTTACATAGTTGGCAACTTACTGATGCTTAAAATATGTACCTGTGTACAGTGTGCACCCATGGCGGACTTTCCCCTCTTGGGGACCAAGCAGTGGCCAGCTCGCTGGGATCCCTTTAGGGATTCTAAAATGATGAAGCAGGCGTCTAAGCCAACGTGCAGCTTGCCAGCCGGAGCCTGGGGTAGGGGTGCGTGTGGCAGAGCAGAAACGGCATCCGGGAAAGAAACATCTAGGAGCAGGGGGCCGGGGCCGGGGCTCACTAGGTTAATCCTCCGCCTGCGGTGCCGGCATCCCATATGGGTGCCAGGTTCTAGTCCCGGTTGCTCCTCTTCCAGTCCATCTCTCTGCTGTGGCTCGGAAGTGCAGTGGAGGATGGCCCAGGTCCTTGGGCTCCTGCACCCGCATGGGAGGCCAGGAAGAAGCACCTGGCTCCTGGCTTCAGATCGGCGCAGCGCCAGCAGTAGCGGCCATTTGGGGAGTGAACCAACGGAAGGAAGACCTTTCTCTCTGTCTCTCTCTCACACTATCTGTAACTCTACCTGTCAAATAATAAAAAAATAAAATAAAATAAAATAAACACCTAGGAGCATGTTTCAGGATACAGCAGGTGAGACACGGGTAGCAAAAGGCAGGCAGGAAAGGGGAGACAGGGCGAAGGGGCGCGGCCGGGAAGCAAAGCCAGCACCCAGAGGGAACCCACGAGAAGCAGGGTGGTCTCTCTAGAAGAGCCAAAGCCGGGGAGAAGCCGGCACGGGTCAGCATGTGGGAGCCATGCGCTTCTGAGGGCCATGCCCAGTGGGAAGGCATGAGGCACATCGGAACTGGGCTCCGAGCCACAGGAGCAGCTTCAGGCTAAGAGATTTTTTAAGACAGACGAAAGCTTGCAGCTACTTTCCCGAAAAGTGCTAAAAACAGTACGAGAAGGGGGACTTGTGAAGCATTGAAAAACTGAATTATTTTTGTTGGGTCCCTCCAGCTATGGCACTATTTAATAGACTATTTAATAGACAATTACAAATCCAGTTGTCTTCATGATAGTAAACAGGCAAACGCCCACACAGTGGCGCAATTTTCTGGATCCAACTATCGAGGACAAAAAGGTGAAATCCTGGAGGCTGGGACCCAGGCAGTCTCAGCAGAAGGGAGCTCCCAGCTGGGACAAAGTGGGCCAGAGAGAAGATTCTAGAGCCAGCCCCCGTCCTGCACACAGATCTTACATCTTCTTCTGATGCAGTACATTCCTGACCCCATCTCGGCACGCACTCACAAACGCAGGATGGAGCACCCACGATTTCCTGCCCTGCCTGGTGTGTGCCACAAACCTATCGACGATCAGGGGCCAGCCAAAAAGAGACGAGGAGCAGCCCCGAGGCCGCCGACGCCAAGCCAGGCAAGACCAAGTCCAGCCCCCTCTCTCTGTGCCTCTCATGGCCGGTGGGAGTCTCCTGAGATAGAGGAAGCACCACGGATGTCAGAGACACCGGGAGAACTCGGGATCCGGAGAGGCGGCGAAGGGCCCACCCTCTCGCGGCACACGTGCACATCACAAGCAGTAAAACCGCTCTGGACAGAGAAAGTGAACATAATATGAGCAGACTTGGGGCATCCTGAAACGGAGCCTGGTGGGACGGCGGCTGTGCCAATGGCTCACAGACATCCCCGGCAGCCCTGAACCCCGCCGTGTAAAAGGCGTATTTCAAGATGGCGCTCTGGGCAGCGCGGCCTCTCCAGGAGCACGGAGGGAGCAGCACAGTGATGGCTTCTCCCTGGAGCCGGAAGCCCAGTTCCCAGGTCAGAGGCCGTCCTTCCTGGTGGCAGGAGCTGTCCTCCTGAGGCTAGAGCATTGTCTACCAGAAAGCAGCCAGGGCTATGAAACACCCCAGCCACTACAGCCGGCCAGCGCCCCAGCAGGAAGCCAGGGAGTGGGCGATCGGACTCCGATGGGCAGCCTGATCATTCGCTACTTCCTCCATTCATGACGGAACTGCAATCCCATTCATTCCCAATCAGAAAAAAACACAGAGTCGTGGACGGCCGCCGACTATCTGAGGCCTGGCTGCGGAGTCCGGAGACCTTGCTTTTTCAAAAAAATATTTCCTGAAGCTTACACCTCTAAACAGAAGTTTCCCTCTGGAAGCTGTGTCCTGGCTAAGGACATGCCCCCTCGGCGCATGGCTCCCAGCGCTGGAGTCGGGTGCGAATCCACGTCCAGCTCCCGGGGCACGCCTGTGGCTCCTGAGCAAGGCCAGTCTTCCTGCACCGATGGCTGCAGCGGTGGTGGCCGTGCCCTGTGGCTTGGCGAGCTCAGAGGGGAAGCTAGTGATGCCGGCGCCCAGACGCGGAGCCCACTTCCTCGGTGCTGGGCGCCCTCTCTCCATGCGCTGGAAAACAAGTGGCTCTTTAGAATCCGCCCACAGCCACTCGGGCAGCCGCACACAGCCACGGCAAAGCCGCAGTTCAAACACCAGCCCTGGGATGCTCCAGGTCAAAAGCCTTCTGCCAGCAGTCAGAGGCCGGCCCTGACTCCAGAGCCTTCTGATGAAAGCGCTTTGGGTTTAAGCGGGAGATTTTAGCAGGAACCCCCTGACCTCCAGTAATGATCTGGAGCGTCTGGCTTGGTGCCGTTGCCAATATCCACCCTCGCCAGCGGGCACCAGAGGGGTTCTGGCTTGAAACCCCTGCCTCGCGCCACAGCAGGCTTGGGCTGCTCCCTTGGCAGGTACAGGGTCGCAGCAGACTCAGTGAGACCGAAAAACGGGTTCTCTCAAGCGCTGCTAGAGCAGAGAGGACTTCGACAGTTTGCGGAAATGGAATTCAAAACTTCATTTATTTTGGTGCGAAAAATGTGTAATTCATGTACACTGGGAGTCTTGAAAAACTCTGTGGAAAATGTGTATTATAAAACAGTGAGTGGATTGCAAACTATATTACATCAAAATAATTATAACTATATTACGCCAATATGTTCCTCTCTCCACGAACTTTTAAAAACTTTTTAATTGATTGACTGAGATGAAGAGAAATATCTCATCCTCTGGTTCACTCCCTAAATTCTGGCAACGCCGGGGACCAGGCCAGGCCAAAGCCAGCAGCCCGGAGCTCAGTGCCGTCTCCCGCACGAACCACAGGACGCCAGCTCCTGGATCCTCTCCTCACCTGCTGCCTCCCAGGTGCACCTCCGCAGGAGCTGGGGTTAGGGGTGGAGCTGGGCCCTGACCTCAGACGCTGTGATACGCGGTGCCAGCTTCCCGAGTGGCGGGCCCCGGCCCCTCCAAGAACTTTTTGAAGTACCCTTGTGCCTGTAAGCGATGGCCACCACCTAACACCTGGCTATTAGGGAAGCGTTTCCTTAGCAACGTCTCCTAAATGATTTGAAAGTGAGTGATGTAGGGCCAGTGCTGTGGCGCGGCGGGTAAAGCCGCTTCAGAGCCAGCATCCCATGTGGGCGCCGGTTCGAGTCCCAGCTGCTCCACTTCTTGTCTAGCTTTCTGCTAATGCACCTGGGGAAGCAGCAGAAGATAGCCCAAGTCCTTGGACCCCTGTACCCGTGAGGGAGACCCTGGCTCCTGGCTTCTGATTGGCCCAGCCCTGGCCATTGCAGCCATTTGGGTAATAAACCAGCTGATAGAAGATAACTCTCTCTCTCTCTCTCCCTCCCTCTCTGCCTCTCTATAACTCTGCCTTTCAAATAATTAAATAAATATTTTAAAAACAGAAAATGAGTGGTGCAGTTCCCCACCCCAACCACATACACCGTAAGTGTTGCTACACTCTAACTACAAAGAATTTCAAAGGAAAATGCAAGCCAGTGTAAGATTTGCCTTCTGAAAATGGAGATAAAGTTTTTCCTAAAAACCTATGAAAGCCAATCATCTGCTGATTTTGACTGAGAAATGAAAAAAACCTTGAAAATTCAGATTTCTCAAAGGATGTCCTTTTGTCTTATGGGAAAGAGCGAGGCTTCTGAGCAAAACCAGAAAAAAAATCCAAGGGGCGGTTTTCACAAGCAAACCCAGAACAGTGGACATTAACTGCTGGCACCGTCGCTGGCCTCTCTCCGTCTTCGTGCAAGGTCACGGAGTATTCGGTGTGGTCAGCACTGCGGCTTGAACAGGTAAAGCCACCACCCGTGATGCTGGGCTCCCATGAGTCATGAGTGCCGTCTGAGTCCCGGCTGCTCCACCTCCATTCCAGCTCCGTGCTAGTGCACCTGGGAAAGCAGCGGAGGATGGCCCAAGTGCTTGGACCCTGCACCCACATGGGAGACCTGGAAGAAGCTCCTGGCTCCTGGCTTGGGCCTGGCCCAGTCCTGGCCATTGTAACCATTTGGGAAGTGAACCAGCAGGTGGAAGATCTCTCTTTCTCCCTGTGGTCTCTCCCTCTCTCCTCTGTCACTCTGACTTTCAAGTAAATAAAATAAATCCTTTTTATTTAGGAAAAAAGGCATTAGGAGATGAAGAGCTCAACAGAGAGGAGAGAGGGATGGAGTGCGCCCTGCACCAGGCCTGGGTTTAATTCCTGCGCGTGAGCGCTGTAGTTTACTCAGGGCTGCCACCAGGAGCGAGGCCATGTTTTAACCTCAATTTTCTTGCAACCTTTATTTCATTACAAATAAAGGTGCTAATATAGAACTGTGTGTAATGAAGGTCTTCATAACACCAAGAGAGAAAATTAAAGCAATTATGAAAGTAGTTTCTCACACTGGTCAAAGACGTACAGCTCCAATTTAACTGCTGTCCTATTAAGAGCTGGCATTTATAACTTACCCTTTGTTTCCATTCAGTTGTATGGAGAAACTTCCGCAGTTTATGTAAGTAGAAAAAGTTCTGTGGGAGATCCGCCTGTCCTTCCGGGTAATCCGGCGCAGACCGCACTGCCCGGGAGCCGGAGCTGCCACAGTCCTTCTCCCAAGTCGGCCCGGATTTCTGGGAGGCGGCTCCTCCGTGGAGACCCCAGGAGGCTCCCCAAGTCTGCAAGGAGGTGCAGCTTAGCCTGGGGGTGGCTGACCACACACACACAGGACGACGGAGGGACCTGGTCCTCAGATCCCCTGAGCAAGGGGACGTGAGACCTGCGACTGGACGCTGTGGTTCCACAAACGTGGGCCTCGCGAGAGGCCTCTGTTCACATGGTGCAGGCGGCTAGAGACGTTTGTACCGAGAAGGTGCGACCTGGGAGCTGGGGCCGGAAGGACCAGTGGGAGCCAAGCGCGGGGACCAGGGGTGCAGGACACCCACCACCCTGCGGGGCTTCCTGCGAGGGGCGGTGGTGGTGAGCCAGATGGAAGTCTGGGCGGGGCTGCCGGGCCGGGAGCAAGGTCTGGACCTGCATCGGCCCCAGCCTTTGAGACCCCTGCCTTCAGGGCTCTGCTGGTCCCCCTGCAGCCGCAGGCTGGGCTCAGGAACCTACCAGGAGAGCCCCTCTGCCGAGCTTGCTAACAGGCCCAGCCCAGCAAGGAACGCAGAGGAAGGCTCCGCCCAGACGTAGCAGCCCTGGGGGTTAGCAGCCGACTACACTTGCACTTCCTCAATGAAGCTTTCATCAAAATCGGCCTCAGCAGGACAGGTGGAGGGCCGTCTCCATCCAGGTCCTCGCGTACCGAGTGAGAGGCACTGACTGTGCAAAACAGTCCCTCGAAGCTGGTACACGCTGGGCACCTGTGCCACGCTGGTTCCAGACACAGCAATGAAAAATTGAAGGTAGACATCTGTTCACGGAGCCTAAATCTAATACACGCTTCTGTAGCATCTGCAATTTGGTTGGCTGGTTGGTTCTACTTTAATGACCAGACCCCGGTTTCTGTGAAGCAGACACAGTCATTCCTGATGGGGACAGACATTGGCAACGGGTGTGGCCACCTGCACCAAGAGTACTGACGATGTCTGGGGGCTCTGGCCGAGCAATTCATTTCTGTCGCTCGCTTTGGAGGCATAGGCACTAGACAGATGCCCATCCTAGTGCTGCTTATGTTAGGGATACACGGGCAGCAGCGCACATCCCATAGAGACAGCAATGAAGTCACCAACACTTTGGAATGCGTGCCGTGAAATACTCATAAACACTCAGCTAAGCATTTAGGTATCAAATAAAGAACCTAGCAGGGCACAAAATCCACTCCCGGGCATCCAACTACCAATGCGTAACAGAAAAATTACTTGGGGAAGTATTTGGAAAACATAACCCTGGCTTAGTACATGCTACATGGAGAGACTGGGGCTGCTTTCTTGCCTCTGCTCTTCCACGGTTTTCATCTTTCTGTAATGAGCGTATCGTTTAATACAGGAAAAAGAAAAAACCATGTGTGGGTAGAGAGAGGGCTTGGCCGATGAGGGTGCGAACCATCCCATGAGCACGCAGATCCCCCGGAAGGCCCAGGAGTCTCCCAGCCGTCGTGGGGATGTTGTCTCAACAGCTAACTCACGTGTTGCCTCTCCCAGCTGCCTTAGGACCACAAGGCAAAGGTCCCAGAAGGGCCCTGTTAGGACCAAACCCCGACATCTCCCTGCAGAGAAAACTCTCACTGCCAGATGAGGGGCAGGCTCTCCCTAAACGTTCCCGTTCCTCCAGTCCTAAGGAATCTGACAATGATGGTGATCGGTGAAACTCTAAACTTTGTTTCTTAGGCCTCAGGCTCCAGGCTGACCAACCCAGTTTTATCTCTCATCATCACACAGCTGCCCCCAAATGCAAGTCCAGTCCACCTCGCCAGCGCCTCCAGCCCACCCCACAGGGCTACGTGTGGAGGTCGGGTGTGGCCTTCTCCCTCCTCGCTCTCTGGTCCTGCACTACCTGCCCCGCCCTCTGGTCCTGCACACTCCGCAGAGGGGCCCTGGGAGGGTCTGTGTCACCACAGGGCTCAGCCCTCACGGGCCGGGTGACCTGTCTCATTCATCAAAGACAGACTACGGGGGGAAGGAACGGATGCACGGAGAAACACCACAGGATCCTCTTTCCTGGGCTCCACGTCTCGGGTGCTGGCTGCTCAGTAACCCCGGGAACATGTAGCAAATCTACAAGTGAACGCACGAGACTTAAAACGGAGCAAAGATTTCCTGCGATGACGCCACTTCACCTTCTCCATTCCATGAATGGAGCATCAGGCTGCCTCCCGACCTGGGTGTTTTGTTTTCTTTTAACCCCAGAGCAGCGGAGAGTAGCTTGTGAAAGAAACCCCCCACGAGGCCGGTACGGTCACTGCTCTGGGTTCCGGTCCAGAGAGGCTCCCCTCGTCCTCGGGACTCCGCGGTGTGGGCACAGGTGTGGTCTGCAGACCCGCGTGGCCAGCCTGTCCTGGACACTGTTCCTTGGCAGAGGAGGCTCCCACAACGTAACGTTTAACTCAGAAGATACCGAACGGGCGTCGTGGTCGTCTGCACAGAGCGCTCCCCAGGGCAGCGTGGTTTCCTGGAGGGCAGCTCCGCAGCAGGTTCTCGCCACGTCCACCGTGGGGAAGACCGCGGTCCCTTCTTGGCGTGCGTCGTTGTCTTCAGAAACAACTAAGCAGGTGAGTCTCAGCTGACCCAAATTTTGAAACTTTCCAGTGGGCAGCTCATCAAATTGCAGAGGTTATTTTGGGTTATTCTGAGTAAACTTTCAGCGCGAGCATTTAATGAAATTTTGCAAAAACACTTCTTCCTTCCTCAGAGCCCTAAGTGCATGTAACTTCTTAGCATTTCCCACCACTTTCCTCGAAGCTGTTTATCACTGGTCCCACGCACAAATAGCATCTTACACTAGGCTGCGTTCTCAGAAGAGGCAGCAAGAGCACCATCCAAAGCCAACCCTTGCATCGGGGTTTTGTTTGAAATGCGCAGGTTGGAGCCGAAATCCTGCTCTCAGGTCTCCACCCTCAGAAGCCGAGGAAGACGAGCGCGGGCAGACACTGAGGAGGGCGGTGGCAGCTCCCTCGGTGGGCCTGGCCTCGCAGAGCCCACGCCCTTCACCCCCACGGTCCTCCGCCGCGGACACAGCATTGGCTGCTGTCCCCTGCTAGAGAGAGGGAGACTGCAGCCTAAGAGTGTGCAGCGCCCGGTCCGAGCTCACCCTTGACCTCACGCCCGGTCCGAGCTCGCCCTTGACCTCACGCCCGGTCCGAGCTCGCCCTTGACCTCACGCCCGGTCCGAGCTCGCCCTTGACCTCACGCCCGGTCCGAGCTCACCCTTGACCTCACGCCCGGTCTGAGCTCGCCCCGACCTCCACTGCACACAGCAAGGCAGGAGGCTTCGTTTCTGCTGCAAGAGAGGCCCCAGCAGGAGGCTAAACCCACCCTCCCGCGCCCATGCACCCTCCCCAACTCCTGTCCTCCGGGAAGCCGGTTCTTCTGCACCACACATCAGAGAAAAGCATGCTCCTTCACCCCACTGCCACACACCCGTACCCTACACCCCCCACCCCTGCACCACACATCAGAGGAAAGCCCACCCCCAACCCCCACCCCCACCCCCCTCGACCCCTACCCCCACACCACATGTCAAAGAAAAGCATGCCCCCACCCCTACCGCCACACCCCCCAACCCTGCACACCCTCACCACATATCAGAGGAAAGCATGCCCCCCCACCCCCACTGCCACACCCCCACCCGTGTACCCCCCACCCCTGCACCACACATCAGAGAAAAGCAGGCCCCCACCTCTCACCCCCTCCAAATGTCAGCACCCCTCGGCTCCTGACGGCACCAGCCTGCCAACCTTCTGGCTGCCATGGAAGTGCGCGCGCCCCATGTTTATCCGTCCCATGGGTGGTCCTGGAAGCGCTGCCATGTGCCTCTGGCAGCCGGGCCTCCTGTCATCTCGAGCACAACCCAGTGGTCTGCAGAGAAGCATGCTGAGTGCAGCTGCGCCACCCTGGGCTCGACAGGGTGCAGAGGGGCCCGGCCCAGGGTGCAGGCACCCACCCGAGACGCTCAGTGGCCGGGCCAGCATTGCCTTCCAGAGATGGGAAGGGGATCACAGTCTACTCGGTGGCCCCGGGCACCAGAGAAAGTCCCCAGGATGCATGGGAGTCAGGAGAGCTGAGGCCCGAGACCAGCTACAGAAGTCCCCCAACGCGGGGCGGGCTATGGGAGGAAGGGGGCAGGTGTGCGAACTTGACCTTGCTAGAGCCCCAGCAGGAAGCGCTCCTGGTGTCCAGCTCCTGCTCCCAGCCCCAAGGGGGCCTCCTCCCCATCCCTGGCTGTGGGGTCCTGCAGGGGAGAGAAGAGAAGGGGGCCCAGACACTGAGGGGCTATGGGGTCTTGCAGGGGGGAGAGAGAGGAGGGGGCCCAGACTCTAGGGGGCTGTGGCAGCTGCTGCTGGCACCATCCCAGGCATCATTTTTGCTTTCTCCAGAACTCGTGAGCTGAAGCCCCGAATTCCAGGGTGCTGGCGTTAGGAGAGTGACCCTGGGGTGCCTGGGGTAATGAGGCTGGAAGGGCGGGAGGGGGGCCCTCCTCACGGGGCTGCTGTCCTCATCAGAAGGCACAGAGAGTAGCTCCCCCCCCCCGCCCTGCCTGTGAGGACACAGCAGGAAAGCAGCTGTCCCTGGGCAGGGCCCTCGCCAGGCACCTTTCTGCTTCTGTCGGACTCCCAGCCTCCAGGGCTGTGGGAAATAAATGCCTGTGGTGGAGCCGCCCAGCCTGCGGCAGCTCTCACTAGCCAGGACTGCAGAGAGGACACTGGCTATGTTCACAGCGGATTTCAGGAGTGGTGATGAGCCCTGGGCGCATGAGATGGGGACTTGAGGGAAATGGTCAGACCCAGAGGGAACAGCACCTCCAAGGAACAGCATTGTGGGAAACAGCACGTGCAGGAAGCAGGGTGTGCAGGGAGCAGGTGTGCAGGGTGCAGGGTTCAGGGTGTTCAGGGAGCAGGTGTGCAGGGTGTGCAGACAGCAGGTGTGCAGGGTGCAGGGAGCAGGTGTGGAGGGACCAGGGAGCAGGTGTGGAGGGAGCAGGTGTACAGGGAGCAGGTGTGCAGGGAACAGGTATGCAGGGAACAGGTGTGCAGGGAGCAGGTGTGCTGGGTGCAGGTGTGCAGGGAGCAGGTATGCAGGGAGCAGGTGTGGAGGGAGCAGGTGTGCAGGGAGTAGGGAGCAGGTGTGCAGGGAGCAGGTGTGCAGGGAGCAGGTGTGCAGGGAGCAGGTGTGAAGGTGTGCAGGGAGCAGGTGTGCAAGGAGCAGGGAGCAGGTGTGCAGGGAGCGGGTGTGCAGGCAGCAGGTGTACAGGGAGCAGGGTGCAGGGAGCAGGGAGCAGGTGTGCAGGGAGTGGGTGTGCAGGGAGCAGGTGTGCAGGGTGCAGGTGTGCAGGGAGCAGGTGTGCAGGGAGCAGGTATGCAGGGAGCGGGTGTGCAGGGAGCATGTGTGCAGGGAGCAGGTGTACAGGGTTCAGGGTGTGCAGGGAGCAGGGTGCAGGGAGCAGGTGTGTAGGGAGCAGGTGTGCAGGGAGCAGTTGTGCAGGGAGCAGGTGTACAGGGTTCAGGGTGTGCAGGGAGCAGGGTGCAGGGAGCAGGTGTGCAGGGAGCAGGTGTGAAGGTGTGCAGGGAGTGGGTGTGCAGGGAGCGGGTGTGCAGGGAGCAGGTGTGCAGGGAGTGGGTGTGCAGGGAGCAGGTGTGCAGGGAGTGGGTGTGCAGGGAGCAGGTGTGCAGGGAGCAGGTGTGCAGGGAGCAGGTATACAGGGAGCAGGTATGCAGGGAGCAGGTGTGGAGGGAGCAGGTGTGCAGGGAGTAGGGAGCAGGTGTGCAGGGAGCGGGTGTGCAGGGAGCAGGTGTGCAGGGAGCAGGTGTGAAGGTGTGCAGGGAGCAGGTGTGCAGGGAGCAGGTGTGCAGGGAGCAGGTGTGAAGGTGTGCAAGGAGCAGGGTGCAGGGAGCAGGGAGCAGGTGTGCAGGGAGTGGGTGTGCAGGGAGCAGGTGTGCAGGGTGCAGGTGTGCAGGGAGCAGGTATGCAGGGAGCAGGTGTGCAGGGAGCATGTGTGCAGGGAGCAGGTGTGCAGGGAGTGGGTGTGCAGGGAGCAGGTGTGCAGGGAGCAGGTGTGCAGGGAGCAGGTGTACAGGGTTCAGGGTGTGCAGGGAGCAGGGTGCAGGGAGCAGGTGTGCAGGGAGCAGGTGTGAAGGTGTGCAGGGAGTGGGTGTGCAGGGAGCAGGTGTGCAGGGAGCAGGTGTGAAGGTGTACAGGGAGCAGGTGTACAGGGAGCAGGTGTGCAGGGTGCAGGGAGCAGGTGTGCAGGAAGCAGGTGTGCAGGGTGTGCAGGGAGCGGGTGTGCAGGGACCAGGGAGCAGGTGTGCAGGGTGCAGGGAGCAGGGAGCAGGTGTACAGGGAGCAGGTGTACAGGGAGCAGGTGTGCAGGGAGCAGGGTGCAGGGAGCAGGTGTGCAGGAAGCAGGGTGCAGGGAGCAGGTGTGCAGGAAGCAGGTGTGCAGGGTGTGCAGGGAGCGGGTGTGCAGGGAGCAGGTGTACAGGGAGCAGGTTGCAGGGAGCAGGGTTGCAGGGAGCGGGTGTGCAGGGAGCAGGTGTGCAGGGAGCAGGTGTGCAGGGTTCAGGTGTGCAGGGAGCGGGTGTGCAGGGAGCGGGTGTGCAGGGAGCAGGTTTCAGGTGTGCAGGGAGCAGGTGTGCAGGGAGCGGGTGTACAGGGAGCGGGTGTGCAGGGAGTGGGTGTGCAGGGAGCAGGTGTGCAGGGAGCAGGGAGCGGGTGTGCAGGGAGCAGGTGTGCAGGGAGCAGGGAGCGGGTGTGCAGGGAGCAGGTGTGCAGGAAGCAGGTGTGCGGGGTGTGCAGGGAGCAGGTGTGCAGGGAGCGGGTGTGCAGGGAGCGGGTGTACAGGGATCGGGTGTGCAGGGAGCGGGTGTGCAGGGAGCAGGTGTACAGGGAGCAGGTTGCAGGGAGCAGGGTGCAGGGAGCGGGTGTGCAGGGAGCGGGTGTGCAGGGAGCGGGTGTGCAGGGAGCAGGTGTACAGGGAGCAGGGAGCGGGTGTGCAGGGAGCAGGTGTACAGGGAGCGGGTGTGCAGGGAGCAGGTGTGCAGGGAGCAGGTGTACAGGGAGCAGGGAGCGGGTGTGCAGGGAGCGGGTGTACAGGGAGCGGGTGTACAGGGAGCGGGTGTGCAGGGAGCAGGTGTGCAGGGAGCGGGTGTGCAGGGAGCAGGTGTGCTGGGTGCAGGGAGCGGGTTGCAGGGAGCAGGTGTGCAGGGAGCGGGTGTGCAGGGAGCAGGTGTGCAGGGAGCAGGGAGCGGGTGTGCAGGGAGCAGGTGTGCAGGGAGCAGGTGTGGAGGGAACAGGTGTGCAGGGAGCGGGTGTGCAGGGAGCAGGTGTACAGGGAGCAGGTGTGGAGGGAGCAGGTGTGAAGGTGTGCAGGGAGCGGGTGTGCAGGGAGCAGGGAGTGGGTGTGCAGGGAGCGGGTGTGCAGGGAGCAGGTGTGCAGGGAGCAGGGAGCGGGTGTGCAGGGAGCAGGTGTGCAGGGAGCAGGTGTGCAGGGAGCAGGGAGCAGGTTTGCAGGGAGCAGGGAGCGGGTGTGCAGGGAGCAGGTGTGCAGGGAGCAGGGAGCGGGTGTGCAGGGAGCAGGTGTACAGGGAGCAGGTGTGCAGGGTGCAGGGAGCAGGTGTGCAGGGTGCAGGGAGCAGGGAGCAGGTGTGCAGGGAGCAGGGTGCAGGGTTCAGGGTGTGCAGGGAGCGGGTGTGCAGGGAGCAGGTGTGCAGGGAGCAGGTGTGCAGGGAGCAGGTTTGCAGAGCAGAAGCGAGAGTGCTGATAGCGGCTGGAAGAGCCCAGCTCCCACAGGAAGAGTAGGGGCCTGGGGACAGGGATCCAGGGCAGTGCTGGGGGTGTGGAGTTCATAGAGCTGAGCAGTCCCCTGCCCTGGAACCCGTCAGCTTGACTGCCGGGAGGCCATGGGTTCTGGGTGGGGGGAGGTAGCAGAGCAGGGTGGAGTAAGAGCAGAGAGTGAGCAGGGCTGGGGAGGGCCTGGGAAGAGGAGGGAAGGAGCAGTGGGGGGGGGTGGCAAGCTCTTGCATGTGCATTGGTCTAGACATGAGTGCGTGCGAACGTGTGGACATGCTGTACTTGAGCATGTGTGAGTGCACACACAGCATGTGGGCACTTGCTCATGCATGCACGTGTGTGCGTGTGTATTCAGTGTTTTACAGCAAGGAGAAGCATGACCACGAGGAATGCTGGTTGGCTTTGGCTGCAAGGGGGAGAGTGTGCAGCTCTTAGCAGGGATGGCGGCGAAGGCACAGGTGAGCCCTGGGGGCAGGCGGGGGCACAGGTGAGCCATGGGGCAGGCGGGGCACAGGTGAGCCATGGGGGCAGGCGGGGCACAGGTGAGCCATGGGGCAGGCGGGGCACAGGTGAGCCATGGGGGCAGGCGGGGCACAGGTGAGCCATGGGGGCAGGCGGGGGCACAGGTGAGCCATGGGGCAAGCGGGGGCACAGGTGAGCCATGGGGCAGGCGGGGGCACAGGGGAGCCATGGGGGCAGGTGGGGGCACAGGGGAGCCATGGGGGCAGGCGGGGGCACAGGGGAGCCATGAGGGCAGGCGGGGGCACAGGTGAGCCCTGGGGCAAGCGGGGGCACAGGGGAGCCATGGGGCAGGCGGGGGCACAGGTGACCCATGGGGGCAGGCGGGGGCACAGGGGAGCCATGGGGCAGGCGGGGGCACAGATGAGCCATGGGGAAGGCAGGGGCACAGGGGAGCCATGGGGGCAGGCGGGGGCACAAGTGAGCCATGGGGGCAGGCAGGGGCACAAGTGAGCCATGGGGGCAGGCGGGGCACAGGTGAGCCCTGGGGGCAGGTGGGGGCACAGGGGAGCCATGGGGGCAGGCGGGGGCACAGGGGAGCCATGGGGCGGGCGCAGGGTAACCCAGCTTCCTGGAGCCCCCAGGGAGAAGAGCTGGAAGCACAGAATTCTCCCCCAAAACTCTCCACTGCAGTCCACGCTCAGGTCACGTGGAAGGCTGGAAGGGAACCCGAAGTGTGGTGTTTGTGCCTGTGTCGCCAGCCCCTTCCTCCTCAAGGGCCTGGCTTTGGCACCCCAGGTCTGGAGACCCTGCCATGTGGCTCTGTTCTTCCTGTTTCCCGAAAAAGCTCACTCAGCTTGCCACAGGGGAGCTTTTCACTCTTTTTTTTTTTTTTTTTTTTTTTTTTGAGATTTACCTACTTATTTATTTGAAAGAGTTACAGAGAGCAAGAGAGGGCTTCCATCTGCTGGTTCACTCCCCAAATAGCCACAACGGCCGGGGCTGGGCCAGGCTGAATCCAGGAGCCAGGAGCTTCACCCGGTCTCCCACGCAGGTGCAGGGGCCCAAGCACTTGGGCCATCTTCCATTGCTTTCCCAGGTGCGTTAGCAGGGAGCTGGGTCAGAAGAGGAACAGCAGGTGCTGGAATTGGCATCCATATGGGCCTTGTGAGGAGCAGCAGCCCCCAGGCTCCCCGAGGCGCCCACCTGCCAAAGGGCCATGGCCCTGGCTCCCTCCACAGGGCAGGCAAAGGCAAAGCTCCGGGTCCACCGGAAGCTTCCGTGCCCCAGGCGCCTTCTCCCAGCAGCCCCCCCTGGGGATGGCAAACATCCCTCCTTCTTTAACCCATCTGGTCCAAGCAGCCAGGACTTCCTGGTAGGCTGCAAATGGAGGCCAGGAAGAGGCCGCAGCGTGCGGGGACCCGGGGCTCCTCGTACCGGGGCTGCAGGAAGGGGCCCGGTGGCTCCACCCGCGCAGGTGGAAGTGGGCTCAGGTGTGGTTGCCCCCGGAAGAAGGCTGCGGCTCAGGTTGGCTCGGGATCCCAAGCTCGGTCAGCACAGAAGAGGGACGGCCCTCGCAGCCCCAGCACCGGCACCCCCAGAACTGTTTCCGTGGCGTGAACGGTGGACCTAAAGTGGCACTAAGCCCCTCTGGAAATCGTGGTGTGTTTTTTTGTTGTTGTTGTTTTTTGTTTTTTTTGTTTTTTGTTTTTTTTTTCTGAGCTCACCTTTGGCTTAAGAAGGGAGATTAAAGAATTTAGACCCGACAATTTTGAGGGTTTTCTGGCTTTAAGAGTAGCAGCTACATCTGTAAGCCTGATTGTAACCACCATAATCTTATTTCAGGGCTTCGGCAGCGTATGGAATGCAGGCAGCAGGACCACCGAGCTGTCTGGCCCAGTTAACTTTTTTTCTCTTAGATTGCCAAAAAGATTAGATCCTAAAATGTGGGCGTGCAGGCTCTTTCCATTTGAATTGTGAATGATTCATGCTGAAGCTACCGCTGTGCGGGTAAAGCAGGCACCTGGCCTAGCCCTGCGCCGCAGCACCTGTCACCCCCAGAACGGAGTGGGAACCTGCTTGCTTGATGCCCCCGTTCTCAGCTCCGCACGGGGTGTATCTGTGAGTGTGTGTGTGTGGGATACCTGGCTACCTCACAACGCTTGCGGACAACAGAATCAAAGAGGTTTCTTTATATGCAAAAAAAAAAAAAAGCTGAAATTCATGCCTATGAGGAGTCTTCAAAAAGTTCATGGAAAATGTGTATTAAAAAGCACTATGCATAAATTTAAAATTTGGTACCAAAATAAACTCATGTTTCAGTGCCACTTTTCCATGAACTTTTTGAAATTACTCGTGTTTTACATGTAAATCACATACAACATACAGCACTATATACGCAAGATCCTAGAAACACAAACACACACTCACAACGTGCACCAGTTTCAGAAATAACCCGCAAACGGTTGTCGGATCATCGAGGGGGACCTGCTCGGAGCCGCAGTGGCTGTTTGAATGCATTCACTTGCAGAGCCACGCAAACCCACCCATCCTTTATCACCCAACCCCACAAACTCTCAATTCCTGATTCCCGCTTAAGTGTCCCTGGTGACTTCACGCTGACAGCAATTGGTGTAAGATAGATAGTTACTGCGGGGTCCCGTGGCCAGGCCTGTGTGTCAGAGGCACGGAGGAAAGGCGCATACTCACCGTGATGGCGCGTGAGGGAGGGCGTGCATGCGTGTGGAGTGACACGTGCATGCGTGTGCGTGAGGGCCAGCCACACTAGGGCTGCGCCACTGATGGATGACAATGGAAGGGGGACAAATGGCCTCTGGTGCCAGTGCCAGCCAGCTCCAGGGCTCTCCAGCTGCGATGGCAGAGGCCTGGCTACAGCGGTGGAAAGGCAGGTGCCCCAGCCAGGGGTCTCTCACTGAGCACCCGTGGTCCTTATTGGTTCCAGCAGGCTGGCCAGAGGAGGTGGACTCCTTGGGAGTCGCGGCCTGGCCCGCTCACCATAGTATGATTTACCAAGTCCTCCATGGGCTGCCAGCCGCTTCTGTGTCTCCTGCGACTTCCGGCACTGAGCAGAGGAGCAAACTCGAAGGACAAACTCCTCTTACGGTCCTCTCGCCTCTCTTCACCTCAGTCAAGTGGCTCGGCCCCAGCCGGCTGCCCTGGCCAACGGCTCCCCAGGCCAGCAGCTCACTTCCAGCAAGATCAAGATGCCAAACCAGAGGTTCTGGTAGAAACTTAAAGCCCCCTTTGTCCAATGATGCCATCGCCATCTCAAAACGAATCCTCCCCAGTCACCCTTCGGCGAGAACACGCCCAAGGGGTGTTTTCTCAAGGCACAAGACCATGCGTTTCACCAGCAGAGCAACGCACAGCAGGCACCGCTACCACGGGTCACGCGATTTGCCCCTTCCTCATAATCCACCAACACACAGGGTGGTAGAGAAACGGGATGTATCGACCTGTCAGGTATTTTTAGTAAGACGGAAATGCATCCGCCATAAACTGGACCACAGAGAAGCGAGAGGCAGAGTCTTGGTTCCGCCTGCAGCTCTGGAGCTGGGCTCGCCTCCCTGACGCCCACGGTGGCCGGGAGGAAGCAGGAGGCGGGCAGCGCGGTCGGCCGGCTGGGCCCGCTGGCCTCCGGGAGCAAGGCGCACCTGCTGGAGCTGCGGGCCGGCCTTCTCCTCGTTACCCAGCAGATGACCCGTCTGATAGCCGCCCGCCCTCCTGCGGAGCCGCGCTGCCAGCCTTCAGGCAGAGTAACGCCGGCCACGCTTTTCATCTTCATTCTGCCCCGTTCCCGTCCTGCTATTTTCTGAAGATCGTTTGCCAGCGTTGCTTGCTCGCCTGTGCCCGGCGGGACGAGCGGTGCCTTCTGAACTGACAACTCTGACTCTATGCTGCGTGTGATTTTTCTAGAGCGTGACAACCGTGGCACGCAGAGGCCGCTGCGAACTCTGAGATAAGGAGCCGGACAAAAGGCCTGTCAGGAGCACGGAGCACCTATGGATCCACTAATTTGGCCGCGCCTTACAGGTCGGACCTCCCGTGAGTGCGTGTGTGTGTGTGCGCCTGCCTGTGTTCCATGTGTATGCATGTATGTGTGTGCATGTGTGTACGCATATGTGTGTGTGCATACAGGTTTTCAAAGAGCATTTGGTTTGGACAACCATTAAGAAAAGATACCGTGGGGGCCATAGCACTGTGGCTCACTTGGCTAATCCTCTGCCTGCAGCACCGGCATCCCATATGGGCACCGGGTTCTAGTCCTGGCTGCTCCTCTTCCAGTCCAGCTCTCTGCTGTGGCCCGGGAAGGCAGTGGAGGATGGCCCAAGTGCTTGGGCGCCTGCACCCGCATGGGGGACCAGGAGGAAGCACCTGGCTCCTGCCTTCGGATCGGCATAGCTTCGGCCATAGCGGTCATTTTGGGGGTGAACCCACGGAAGGAAGACCTTTCTCTCTGTCTCTCTCTCTCTCTCTCTCTCTCACTAACTCTATCTGTAAAAAAAAATCTGAGATATTAAAATAATATCACTATTTAAAAAAAGGAAAGATACCGTATTAGCAACTTAAATCCAGAAAACTTCATCTGTTCCATGTTTACACACACACATCATATCGGAGCTTTTTGATATTCACTGGAAACCTGTGCCTAATTCCAAAGGCAAACTCTCAACATAGGTTCACTCACACGGATCCTCCTTCAAAACAGACCAAATCTAAACACAGAACTGAGGTGCTAAGAAAACAGATCATCTGTTCATGGGTGGTGCTGCGTGCAAGTGGAAGACTTTCAGGGGCCGGCGCTGTGGCCTGGCGGGTAAAGCCTCTGTCCGGCATCCCTTATGGGCGCCATTTTGAGACTCAACTATTCCACTTCCTGTCCAGCTCTCTGCTATAGCCTGGGAAAGCAGTGGAGGATGGCCCAAGAGCTTGGGCCCTGCACCCACGTGGGAGACCTGGAAGAAGCTCCTGGCTCCTGATCAGTGCAGCTCTGGCCATTGCAGCCATCTGGGGGTAAACCAGCAGATGAAAGCTCGCTCTCTCTCTCTCTCTCTCTCTCTGCCTTTGCCTCTCTGTAAATCTGCCTTTCAGATAAATAAACAAATAAATCTAAAAAAAAAAAAAAAAAGACTTATAGCTGGCGAGCTCCACGCAAAGCCTGTGATGTCAGCGTGCTGTTGGAAGACGGCACGCGCTGTGTCAGAGTGACGGCAGCGCACCGCTGCTGTCGGCACAGGAGTCGGCCAGCGCTCGTAGGAGCCACTCGTGACACCGCTGCATAAATTTCAAGTCAGGCTGACTGGCGGACAACCAGGTGTGTGCTTTTCTCCGCCTCTTCAAAACACCAGCGCCAGCGCTGCTGGAAGCGCCCGCCCGCCCTCACATTTGTTCTCCAAGGCTGAAAGCCAGGCAGCCTGGTGCGCAAGAAGCAACCTGTTTGAAAGTCTCACGAGTTACTCCAGGGTGGAAATTCAGCGGTGAGAGGGTCACACCCCTCACCTGTGCGCCCGAGTTGATGCCTGGCTCCAGCTCCTGCTCCCAGCCTCCTGCTAATGCTCCTGTTTCCCGGGCCAGAAGCAGTGACAGCTCAAGTCATCGAGTCTCGGCTGCCGTGTGAGAGACCCGGACTGAGTTCTGGGCTCCTGGCTTTGGCCTGGCCCAGCCCACGCCATTGTGACCATTTGGGGAGTAAATCAAAGAACAGGAGTGCTTCTGTCTCCCTTTGTCTCCCTCTCCCTGTCTCTCTGCCCCTGAAATAAATAATTTTGAAAGAATTGCTTGGACCTATTGAAAACTCTCAAGAATTTTTTTACTCTTAATTTTTTTTAATTTATTTTGTTTGAAAGAGTTACAGAAGAGAAGGAGAGAGAGAGAGAGAGAGAGAGACCTGCCTTCTGCTTGTTCACTCCCCAAACAACTGCAAGGGATGGGGCTGGGCCAGACTGAAGCCAGGATCCTGGACCTACATCTGGGTCTCCCATGTGGGTGCAGTGGGCTGTCTTCCGCTGCTTTCCCTGGCGCATTAGCAGGCAGCTGGGTCTAAAGCGGAGCAGCTGGGACTTCTTTTTTTTAATATTTATGTATTTATTTATTTGAAAGTCAGAGTTACACAGAGAGAAGGAGAGGCAGAGAGAGAGAGAGAGAGAGAGAGAGAGAGGTCTTCAATCCGCTGGTTCACTCTCCAATTAGCTGCAATGGCCGGAGCTGTGCTGATTCTAAGCCAGGAGCCAGGAGTTTCTTCTGGGTCTCCCACATGGGTGCAGGGGCAATGTGGTAGAATGAGCCAAGATGGCCGCTGGCAACAGAAACTGCCTGGCAACAGGGTGTGATTGGTTAGGGCATAGACCGCCCCTTGACGGATTGGCTGCCTTGGCTATATAAGCTGCTGTACGAACTGAAATAAAGGAGTCTACAGGCTGCTTGCCTCAGGCCTGCTTTCACCCGACTCCTGGGGTCTGTGTGGTGACTCCGCACTTCTTGCCCTCACCACGCTCTTCCTCTCAGAACGAATCCACAGCAACACAGGGGCCCAAGGACTTGGGCCATCTTCTACTGCTTTCCCAGGCCACAGCAGAGAGCTGGATTGGAAGTGGAACAGCCGGGACTTGAACCAGTGCCCATATGGGATGCCGGCACCGCTAGGCGGAAGCTTTACACACTATGCCACAGCACCGGCCCTGCAGCTGGGACTTGAACAGGTACCCCTTTGGGATTCCAGCGTTCCAGGCAGCTGCTTAGCCTGCTGCGCCCCAACACCAGCCCCACTTTGTTGTCCCTCTTCCTCAAGGAATATTACTTGTCCTCTTTAGTTTCTTTCTTTTTAAAAGATTTATTTATTTATTTGAAAGTCAGAGTTACACAGAGAGAGGAGAGACAGAGAGAGAGAGAGAGAGAGAGAGAGAGAGAGATCTGCTGGTTCATTCCCCAATTAGCCACAACGGCCAGATCCAAAGCTAGGAGCCAGGAGCTTCTTCCTGGTCTCCCACACGGGTTCAGGGGCCCAAGGACTTGGGTCATCTTCTACTGCTTTCCCAGACCACAGCAGAGAGCTGGATTGGAAGTGGAGCAGCCGGGTCTCAAACCGGCACCCATATGGGATGCCAGCGCTTCAGGCCAGGGCGTTAACCCGTTGCACCACAGTGCCAGCCCCCCTCTTTAATTTCTTAAGGCCAGAAATCAGAACAACCACGCCTTTAGATGAAGGGCTGGCGGGAGGCAGGGAAGGCCAGGGAGTATTTCTAATAAATCGATCAGGGCTTACCCCGGCCCCAAGCCACCGGCCCGAGGGCGTGGCACCTCCCCGCCTCCCCTCACAGCTCTCCCCCCTGGTTCACATCTGTTTCCTTCGAGTTTTTCCCTAGTTCAGCCCTCACACTGATGGGAGCGCCTGCTGCCCACGTTCAATTTCCAGGGTCGAAGGTCGAGCATCCTGGTGTACAAGGCCTGAGCTGCCTCTCAGCAGTGTTGACATACGTGATGGCTTCACCGGCAAGAACACGGGTCCACAGGAGAGCGTGGCAGGCCCGGCGGCCGACAGCAGGGACAGGCTGGCCTCCTGTCACTTCCCAAGACCCTCCGAGCAGCTCAAGTTATGAGAGGAATTAGACCCCTGGCCCCTGACCCCTGCAGGCTGGGCCAGCCCCGAGTCAGAGAAACAGAGGGAAATCAGAGGCCCCCTAGGGCCTGGGGTCTGAAACCTGAACTCCCTCCGGCCCCTCGCTGGCCCATCCCCCCACTCCTGATGCTGCCGCGGCCCCCAGAGGCTGGGGAGGGCCCGGCGCTCTCAGTTACCACGTGCTCTGGGGCCCAGGTGCTCCCAGGCTGGCTGCCTCGTGCAGACCTCAAACACTGCACCAAGCAAGAGCAGGACCCCATCGCCCACAGCACCTGCAGGGCCCAGGGACTTGGCACTCACGGTGCTGGGTGTGTTGTGTTGCTGTCAAAATGGGGGGCGGGGTGTGACACAGTGCTTACGTCACCACTTGGGACACCAGCATCCCAGGTGACTGTTCATGCCACCCACATGGGAGCTCTGGATGGGGTTTTGGGCTCCTGGATTCAGCATGGCCCAGCCCTGGTTCTTGTGCACATTTGCGGAGTGAAACAGAGAATGAAAGATCTTTCTGTGTGCGTGTGTATCTATGTGTGTGTACGTGTGTATCTATGTGTACGCGTATCTATGTATTGTGTGTATCCATGTATGTGCATATCTATGCATGCGTGTGTATCTATGTATTGTGAATCTACGCATGTGTGTATCTATGTGGGTATCTATTTGTGTGTATCCATGTATGTGTGCGTATCTATGTATGTGTGTATCTATGTATTGCGTGTATCCATGTATGTGCGTATCTATGCATGCGTGTGTATCTATGTATGTGTGAATCTATGCATGTGTGTATCTATGTGTGTATCTATTTGTGTGTATCCATGTATGTGTGCGTATCTATGTATGTGTGTATCTATGTGTGTGTATTTATGTATGTGTGTATCTATGTATGTGTGTATGCATATGTGTGTCTTTTTCTCTTCCAAGTTAAATAAAAATAAATAACTGTATAAAATTTACGTTTCTGTCATGTCTTTTCCCACCCCCAGACCAGTTCTAGTGTCCTGACTGAATTCTCCCCGAGGCTTTCTGTTTCTAGGCCTTTTAGTTCAGTCATTTCGGGTTCTGCAGACTACTTGCCTCGCATACAGGATCTGCATCTCCTCACCCCCTAGACGGCACTCACGGCCGATTGGAAGGACCCTGAGCTCACCAGTGTGCAGCACGCGCCCGGCGACAGACCCCCCCCCCCCGCCAGACCCAGCACGTGGCAGCCACGCCTCCTGCAGGAGGTCACCAGCCCCCTACCTGCACGTGCCAGACCCGTGCATCCTTTCTTCAAATTTGTCTTTGAGCCATCACCTCCTGAACTATCACCTCCTCCCCACCCCCATGGCTGCCCTTCCTGGGCACCTCTCTGTCCCCTCCTCGACCACTGCTCATCCCACTGGTCCTGGAGCCATGGAATCTCCCTCTACTCACGTTCCCCTGAGCTGATGCACAGCACACATCCTGGCCATGTGGCCCTACCTGGCTTCCTGCCACCAGACCCCCAGTGTGGCCTTGAACGACCTTCTCGGTGTGGTTACAGCCGCCTTTCCAACCTCACCTCTCCCTCCACTGGAGCCACACAGGACCCTGTGCAGCTCCCTCTCAGTTTCCAGGTGACCATCCCAGTGCTGGTTCCCAGTGTCCCACAACTCCCAGTGTTCCTGCCATCACGCAGTCCCCTCCAACGTGGACTGGCTTTGACCAGTGGGGCATTTGCCAGAGCAACGTAAGTGGAAGCAGGATAAGCACTCTCACATCCGGGTCCTCCGGGAACCTCAGCCTCCAAATGGGCCCCTTGAGATGTCACACAGAAAGCAGCTGCCGATACTTAGATGAAGAGAGATCCAGCCATGCCACATCCAGGCTGAGCCTCCAAAGATCCCATTCCTGTCTGGGTCTGCTTGAAAAACCCCAAGAGACACTTGTGGCCAAACCATTCAGCTGAACTCAACCCACCCAGAGACCACGAGAGATGATGCGATGGTCGCTTCAAGCCACTGGGTTCTGGGGGGCATGCTACACTGCAGCAGACAGCTGTAACAGTCATCACTCAGCTCGGCCCAGGAGGCAAGGAGTGTCTGAGACCCTCCCACGGACAGCCCGGGCCGCGGGGTGGAATGAAGGATTAGGCAACAGGAGAGCATGGGCCACGTCCTCGGGAAGACTGCAGCCTGGCTGGACGCACACTCACGCATCTCCACGCGAGCTCCTGCCGTGTATGTGGGAAACGAAGACCTCCTGCCTCGACTTCCCCTTCACCGGCTGTTTTCCATCCACGCTTAACCTCCTGGGCTAGAAAAGGCTGCTCCTCCATGAATGAACGCACCCCAAGCTCCCCCGGAGGGCCCGGCCCTGGAAGCGCCCAGGGAGGAGGGTGGGAGTCTGGGGAGCGTCCCACCCCGCACGGAGGAAGGGCTTCTGTAGCAGAACGGCTTTTGCTGCCGGCCGTGACAAGCCGTCCCCCAGTCCTTGGGGTCAGAGGGGAGACTTTTCTGCTCCATGTTTGGAAATCCAGGCAAGATTCCCAGTGACTGAAACGTGGATTCTGGAAAGACGAGCCCCTTCCCAAGGCTGAGCAGGGGTGGATACAGCTGGGTGCAGCTCTAGCGACAGGCTCCGGGCTCCTAGGCGGTTTCCAGCACCTGGGGGACACAGATGCATGGTTCCTGTGTCTACAAGACGGACACGCCCTCCCCGAGCTCTTCCTCACTCCTCAGCCAATTTACTCAAGCCAGCAGATGTTGACCACACAGACCAAGACCTCACCACGAATATGACCTTCAAGAAAACTCTCTGTCCTTCGAGGTTCTGGCGTGCCTAACAGTGAACTCACAGAGTCGTGTAGCGTTATCTCAGCTCCCATGACTGCCAGTGTCAGTGCCAGGAACACATTCTAGGCCCAGGTTCACACCAGGGTCATGGCCAGGTTCACACCAGGGTAAGGGCCAGGTTCACACAAGGGTCAGAGCCAGGTTCACACCAGGGTTAGGGCGGTCAGGGCCAGGCTCACACCAGGGTCAGCGCCAGGTTCACACCAGGGTCAGGTTCACACCAGGGTCAGGGCCAGGTTCACATCAGGGTCAGGGCCAGGCTCACACCAGGGTCAGGTTCACACCAGGGTCAGGGCCAGGCTCACACCAGGGTCAGGTTCACACCAGGGTCAGGGCCAGGTTCACATCAGGGTCAGGGCCAGGTTCACAGCAGGGTTAGGGCCAGGTTCACAGCAGGGCCAGGTTCACAGCAGGGTTAGGGCCAGGAACACATTCTAGGCCCAGGTTCCCACCAGGGTCATGGCCAGGTTCACACCAGGGTCAGGGCCAGGTTCACAGCAGGGCCAGGTTCACAGCAGGGTCAGGGCCAGGTTCACACCAGGGGCAGCGCCAGGTTCACACCAGGGTCAGGGCCAGGTTCACACCAGGGTCAGGGCCAGGCTCACACCGGGGACAGGGCCAGGTTTACAGCAGGGTCAGGGCCAGGTTCACACCAGGGTCAGGGCCAGGTTCACACCAGGGTTAGGGCCAGGTTCATGCCAAGGCCAGGTTCACAGCAGGGTCAGGGCCAGGTTCACACCAGGGTCAGGGCCAGGCTCACACTGGGGGCAGGGCCAGGTTCACACCAGGGTCAGGGCCAGGTTCACACCAGGGTCAGGGCCAGGTTCACACCGAGTTCAGGACCAGGTTCACACCATGGCCAGTTTTACACCAGAGTCAGGGCCAGGCTCACACCAGGGTCAGGGCCAGGTTCACAGCAGGGTCAGGGCCAGGTTCACACAAGGGTCAGAGCCAGGTTCAGACTGGGGTCTGGGCCAGGTTCACACCAGGATCAGGGCCAGGCTCACACCGGGTGCAGGATCAGGTTCACACCGGGGTCAGGGTCAGGCTCACACCAGGGTCAGGGCGAGGTTCACACCAGGGGCAGGGTCAGGCTCACACCAGGGTCAGGGCCAGGTTCACACCAGGGTCAGGGCCAGGTTCACACCAGGGTCAGGGCCAGGCTCACACCGGGGACAGGGCCAGGCTCACACCAGGGTCAGGGCCAGGTTCACACCAGGGTTAGGGCCAGGTTCATGCCAAGGCCAGGTTCACAGCAGGGTCAGGGCCAGGTTCACACCAGGGTCAGGGCCAGGCTCACACTGGGGGCAGGGCCAGGTTCACAGCAGGGTCAGGGCCAGGTTCACACCAGGGTCAGGGCCAGGTTCACACCGAGTTCAGGACCAGGTTCACACCATGGCCAGTTTTACACCAGGGTCAGGGCCAGGCTCACACCAGGGTCAGGGCCAGGTTCACACCAGGGTCAGGGCCAGGTTCACACAAGGGTCAGAGCCAGGTTCACACTGGGGTCTGGGCCAGGTTCACAGCAGGGTCAGGGCCAGGCTCACACCAGGGTAAGGGCCAGGTTTACACCAGGGTCAGGGCCAGGTTCACACCAGGGCCAGGGCCAGGCTCACACCAGGGTAAGGGCCAGGTTCATACCAATGCCAGGTTCACACCAGGGTCAGGGCCAGGTTCACACCAGGGCCAGGGCCAGGTTCACACCAGGGCCAGGTTCACACCAGGGCCAGGGTCAGGTTCACACCGGGGGCAGGGGCAGGTTCACACCACCGCCAGGTTCACAGCAGGGTCAGGGCCAGGTTCACACCAGGGTCAGGGCCAGGTTCACACCAGGGTCAGGGCCAGGTTAACACCAAGGTCAGGGCCAGGTTCACACCAGGGTCAGGGCCAGGTTCATACCAGGGTCAGGGCCAGGTTCACAGCAGGGTCAGGGCCAAGTTCACAGCAGGGTCAGTGCCAGGTTCACACCATGGCCAGGTTCACACCAGGATCAGGGCCAGGTTCACACCATGGCCAGTTTTACACCAGGGTCAGGGCCAGGTTCACACCAGGGTCAGGGCCAGGTTCACACCAGGGTCAGAGCCAGGTTCACAGCAGGGTCAGGGCCAGGTTCACACCGAGGTCAGGGCCAGGTTCACACCAGGGTCAGAGCCAGGTTCACACCAGGGTTAGGGCCAGCTTCACACCAGGGTCAGGGTCAGGTTCACACTGGGGGCAGGGGCAGGCTCACACCAGGGTCAGGCCAGGCTCACACCGGGGGCAGGATCAGGTTCACACCGGGGGCAGGGGCAGGCTCCCACTGGGTCAGGTTCACACCATGGCCAGTTTTACACCAGAGTCAGGGCCAGGTTCACACCAGGGTCAGGGCCAGGTTCACAGTGGGGTCTGGGCCAGGTTCACACCAGGATCAGGGCCAGGCTCACACCGGGGTCAGGGTCAGGTTCACACCAGGGTTAGGGCCAGCTTCACACCAGGGTCAGGGTCAGGTTCACACCAGGGGCAGGGGAAGGTTCACACCGGGGTCAAGGCCAGACTCACACCAGGGGCAGGATCAGGTTCACACCGGGGGCAGGGGCAGGCTCCCACTGGGTCAGGTTCACACCGGGGTCAGGGTCAGGCTCACACCAGGGTCAGGGCCAGGTTCACACCAGGGGCAGGGGCAGGTTCACACCGGGGTCAGAGCAGGCTCACACCGGGTCAGGTTCACACCGGGGTCAGCCTGTGTTGTGAGTGCAGCTCCCACAGCCTGAGGCTCATTTCCTCACCCAAAGGCTCGCTGGCCTGGGGCTCAGGACACACTGCAGCTGCTGTGTGAGACCAGGCAAGTCCAGTGGTGTCCAGACAGCTGGGTGGTGGCTCTCAGCCTTGCTCCCCAGAGCACAGGGCCGGGGGCTGGGAGGGAGTGCCCTTCTCAAAGAAGGAAGCCCCTGGACTCTCCCTCACCCCAACCAATGGACTCCTTGGAGTCATTGAGCAAAGAGTTCCAGGTTTAGAAAAAAAATCAGTGAGTCTGTCCGAGCCCTCCCTCTCTGTCTCCCTAAAGAAGGAATTACAGTGTTTGATCCAGTTTCATCATAATTACTCCCATATTTCTGTGTTAGTTTGTAAAAGACCTGGAAATCTACTCTTTGCAAGCACAACACCAAGCATTGTCAAGAGAAGCAGACATGGGGGAGCAGAGACCCCTCCCAAAGAAGCTGCCGGTGGGCAGGACAGACGAGACCAGCAGATGTGCAGAAGCTGAGCCGCAAACACTGTGCAAAGGGAACACACAGCCCGTCCGGCTGGATCTGGGAGGACTGCTTGGAGGAGGAGGATGCCACTGAGGAGGTTTTCTATTAAATATTTGCAGGAAACCAACCCAAGCCCTCAGCTGCAAGTCCACCCGCTGGCGCACGCCTCGGGCTGGCGTGCTCAGAGCGCCAACGCCCTCCGTGTAGCTCTCCGGCTTCTGCCAGGCTCGGTGTGGGTGGCAGAGCAGCTCACATCCTCACCCAAAAGCCAGAGCAAGCCCATCCACGGTGATACAGGGTTTGCAACAAACTAAACACAGCAGGGAACTCTCTCCATGTGATAAATGCGTCTGTGGGAGACCCACAGCCAGCATCGCACACCCAGTCCTGGAGGACGGACACGTGCCCCTCTTGTCTGTGAACATGGGGAAGATGGCAGGGAGGCCTCCGTCACTCCCACTCAGCGCTGTCCTGGAGGCCACTCTGAGTTGTCAAGGGCGAGAAGGAAAAGCATACGAAGTAAAACTGGTTGTCCTCATGGACAATAGAAGTTGTAGGAAGAAAATCCTAAGGAATCCACGAGAACAGCTATAAAAAACGAATATGCTAATACAAATGTCAATTGTAATTTGTATACCCATAATGAAAATTACAAACGTAACATTAAGAAAAATTCTTTTCACAATAGCATCAAAAGAACAAAATACCTAGAGGTAAACTGAACAAAAATGTGCAAGGCCAGTTTACCAAACACTATAAACCATTGCTGAAAGAAAGGAAGCAAGATGCAAACAGACGGAAGCAACTCCGCCTCGGCATTGTTCAGGTGGGAGCACCCCAAGTTTATCTACAGAACAAATGCGAACTTCCAGGCCACACTGGGCGGGGGCCTAAGATCGGCCACAGCAGCGGACTGCTGCTCCTCTCCCTCTCAGGGCTCCCAGCAAAAGCAACGAGTCAGGAAACAGAAAAGGTACACACATCGGGAAGGGAGAAAGGATGCCGTCTTTGTCTGCTGCCCATTTCCTGTTGCTATAACAAGACATCGAATGCCGGCTGCTTCGCGTCTAATGGCAATTCGGGCTCACAGTGCTGGGCACTGAAAGCTGCAAAGCAGGTGGCCTCCTCGGGTTGGCCTCTGGAGAGGACCTCCTTGTTGGGAGACATCCCATGTTCATGGACACACGCGTCTACATCGTTAGCACCCAGGTCTTCCGAGCCTGTGCGCAGGTGTGGTGTAAGCACGATCAGAATCCCACTCAGTTGTTTTGTGGATTCTGACAAACTGATTCTAGAATGTACAGGGAAAGGCGAAGGACCCACGAGAGGCACCGTGACGCTGGACAGACACGAGGTCGTAGGACGGACAGCACCCGACTTCAGACTCACTTAAAGCTACAGTGTGGCCTTGATGAAAGAACAGGTAAACACATCAAGACGATGGGGTAGAAAGCCCAGAAACGGACCACACAGACACAGTCCCCTGGGGAAAGGACAGACCTCTCAGTAAGCGGGGCTGAAATACTGAGCAACCACTCGCGAGGGGAGAGAGAATCTGCAGCGAGACCTCAACGTTCAGAGAATTAGTGCACAACGGGTTGTAGGTCAGAACATAAAACTCAAAGCTACAAAACTTCTGAAAGGAGAAAATCTAGGTGGTCTGGGTTGTGATGAATTTAAACACAACACCCAAAGAAAAAGGAATGTGAGACTTTCAACTCTGAGAAAATACCCCAAACTGGGAGAAAATATTTGCCAAACACAAGTATTATAAAGGATTTGATGATTTGCAAAGAACTCGTACAAATCAAGAAAAGAGAAGCGAGTGTTTGGCAGTGCATTTCACAGCGCCTGGCTGGGCGCCAGCTCCACTTCTGACCCGGATCTTTGCTCCTGTGCATCCCTGAGAGGCAGCCGGTGACGGCCGGTGACAGCCGGTGACGGCCGGAGTGCTCGCAGCCCTGCCACCCACGTGGGAGACACACTGAGTTCCAGGCCCTGGCTTTGATCTGGTCCAGCGCTCACTGTCCACAGCCATCTGGGGAGTGAACCAGTAGATGAAACATCTCTCTCTCTCTCTCTCTCTCTCTCTCTCTCTCCCTCTCTCTCTCTTTCAAATAAGCAAATTAAAAAATTTTAAATATTCTATTTATTTAGAGGTAGAGTTATAGACAGAGAGGGATAGACAGAGAGAAAGGTCTTCCATCCACTGGTTCACTCCCCAAATAGCCTCAATGGCCAGAACTGAGCTGATCTGAAGCCAGGAGCCAGGAGCTTCTTGCTTGTCTCCCATGCGGGTGCAGGGGCCCAAGGACTTGGGCCATCCTCCACTGCTTTCCTAGACCATAGCAGAGAGCTGGATCGGAAGAGGAGCAGCCGGGACACAAACTGGCGCCCATATAGGCAGCAGCTCAGCCGGCTCCAAAAATCTTCAAAGTTAAAAAAATTTAAACATGGGAAAATGAATGGACATTATAAAAAGATATACAAATAGTAAATAAGTATACAACAAGTATATGACACCCACGTCAATAGGAAATTGCAAATTAAAACAAGTAACAAGGGCGCAGCCATGCGAATCACTCAAACCCAAACACCAACACTGAACCCAGTGAGGATGTGGAACGGGAACACACACACTTGGCTGGTGGGAAGCAAGAGGTTCGGCCACCGTGGAAGGCAGTCTGGGCTTTCCTCCATAGCTGACACGGGCTGACCACCCCCGTAGAAGGCAGTCTGGACTTTCCTCCATAGCTAACACGGGCTGACCACACAGCCCTGCCATCAGGCTCCTTGGTCCCTATTCACGTTGGCAGCTCGTGTCCACATAAAGACCTGCACCTGAATGTTGATGGCACCTTTATTCCTAAAGATAAAAATCTGGAAGCAGCCAAGATGCTCTTCCAAAACAGATGAACAGATGAAGAGAGAGTGATGTGCTATTTCACACTGAGAAGAAGACTTGAGCTCTCAGACACAAAGACACGGAAAGGCACCGTCTGAAAAGGCTCCGTGACACAGTGCTCCAACTGCACGACGTTTGCAAAAGGCGGACTTACAGACACAGCAAAAATAGGGGGTGGCTCCAGGGACAGAGGGAGGGGAGAAGGGAGGGATGCCGGGGGTCACAAAGGACTTCTGGGGCCGTGAGACAGGTCTACACGGTCAAGACCCACAGAGACAGAATCCTAACTGTGGGGTTTAGCTAATGATCACGTGCCCACGTGGGACCCTCCGTGGTAACACACAGGCCACACGGAAGGCAGGCGGAAGCCGGACGTCATTAAGGAGTCCAGGCAATGGCGGTGTTAGGGAGTAGTTAGTCAATCTTTTTGCTGCAGGTTTTCTGCGTATGTTAAGCTTCTCTAAAAAGCAAAGTTCTTTAAATAAAAAATGAAAATAAAACATTGCTGAAGGAAATTAAAAAAAAATCCAACTAAACAGAGAGACATTCCATGTGCACAGTGTCAGCCACACTCCCAAAATTGGTTCCTAAATGAGTGCCGTCCACAGCAAAGTCCCAGCTGTGGTTTTTTTTTCTCCCAGAAATTGAAAAACTAATCTTAAAATGCATATGCAGATGTAAAGGTGAATGGCAAAGCAAAGCAATCTTAAAGAGAGAACAAAGTTGGAGAACCCACAAATCTCCATTTCCAAACTCCCAGCTTCAGCAACCTAGACACGTGACACTGGTGTGAGGACAGGCATCCAGGAAAACAGAGCTGAGGGCCGGGGACAAACTTTTAAACTGATCATCGGTTGTTAACAAGGATTCTAGGAGAATTCCGCACGGGAAGAAGAGCTTGGTAAGAAGGTGCCGAAACAATTTGGTAGCCCGGGGAACAGAGATCAGAGCATCTCAGACAATATACAAGAATTAGCCAAAAGAGGAATCACAACCTTCACACAGTGTAAACTCTTAGATGCAGAGAGGTGAATCTTTGTGGTCTTGGGTTAGGCAGGGAAAAAAAGATAGAATATTAGAAGCACCAGCAGTAGAAGCGAAAACTGATAAATTGGACTTCATCAAAACTCACCTGCCCTGCAGCACAGCAGTTCTCCACCTGGATACCCACTCAGGAGGGAAGACAACGCACACCCATGGGGGCCTTGATGCCCACCAGGAGGGAAGACAACGGACGCCCACGGGGGCCTTGATGCCCACCAGGAGGGAAGACAACGCACGCCCTCGGGGGCCTTGATGCCCACCAGGAGGGAAGACAACGCACGCCCACGGGGCCTGGCATGCAAACGTTCCCCACAGAAGAGCAGCGCAGCCTTCGTGTCTGTCCACGACGAAGGGATAGAGTGCGGTACGGCCATGCGAGGAAGACTACTCGGCAACCAAAGGAACGGAACGCAGCGCACGCTACAGCAGGAAAAAACCTGACGCCGGGTGAGAAAGCACACACACGCATACACGCACACACGCACACGCACGCGCACATGCACACATACACATACACACACATACACACATACGCATGCACACATGCACACACATACACGCGCTCACACACATGCGCGCGCACATACACACATGCGCGCACATGCACACACATACACGCACACACGCACAGGAAATGCGTGCTGTGTGACCCCCTGTACATGAAAGTCCACGTAGGCAAGGCCCTAGTGATGGGAAGTAGGTGCGCGGCTCCCAGGGGCTGAGAGTGGACAGAGGAGTGAGCCCCGCTGGGCACCAGGTTTCTTGTAGGGGTTCTGGAGTGTTCTAGATGACAGTGATGGGGGCTGGCGTTGTGGCGCAGCAGGTTAAGCCCCAGCCTACCAGGTCAGAATCCCATATGGGTGCCAGTTCAAGTCCTGGTTGCTCCACTTCCAATCCAGCTCCCACCTGAGAGAGCAGCAGAGGGAGGTCCAAGTGCCTGGGCCCCTGCACCTACATGGGAGACCCTGAGGAAGCTGCTGGCTTTGGCCTGGCCCAGCCCTGGCCTTGGCAGCCATCTGGGGAGCGGAGCAGCAGATGCCGGGTGAACTCTCTCCCTCTCTCTCTCTCTCTGTAATTCTGTGCTTCAAATAAATAATAAATAAAATCCTTAAAAAAATATGCAGGGCCTGCGCTGTAGTGTAGTGGGTAAAGCCACCGCCTGCAGTGCCGGCATCCCTATGGGTGCTGGTTCGAGTCCCGACTGCTCCTCTTCCAATCCAGCTCTCTGCTGTGGCCTGGGAAAGCAGTAGAAGATGGCCCAAGTCCTTGAGCCCCTGCACCCGTGTGGGAGACCTGGAGGAAGCTCCTGGCTCCTGGCTTCGGATCAGCGCAGCTCTGATGGTAGTGGCCATCTGGGAAGTGAACCAATGGATGGAAGACCTCTCTCTCTCTCTCTCTCTCTCTCTTTCTCTCTCTCTCTCTCTGCCTTTTCTTCTCTCTCTGTAATTCTTTCAAATAAATATGACAGTGGTGGCTGCACACGTTTGTAAAATACTGCAGTTGATCAAGTTCCCTTGACAGAGCCCGTGGCATCACCTGCTCCTCAACGAAGCTACCGCCAGAGTCCAAAGGGATGGACAAGGTCCCTGTGGCAGGAGAGTGTGTAACGGACCTTCCCGCCAGTCTGTGCCTTTCCCGTGGGTCACGTGGCCGCTCCTGAGCCATCAGACATTAGAAGGTCAGGATTGCCCTTGACCAGTCCAGGCCTCCTTTGGAGTAGGATGTGGGTGAGCCCCAGCTAGGGTAGGTGGCAAATAGGGCAACCCTGAAAACATCGGGTTTCTGCTAAGATGGGGTGGGAACGGCGAGCCACTGCCAGAGTCCAGCCCAGGGGGCGTTTGTCAGCTCCCCCGCCACTGCCCCTGCTCAGGCAGACAAGGGTTGGGGAGGTTCCACCGAGATGTGGGGAACCGGTGCCGTGGCCTGGCAGGCAGGGTGCTGCGTGCAGAAACGCTGGGCCGACTGCGGCTGGCTGGGTCTTCCTCCACCAGGGAGGCAAAGGGTTGGGCAGGAGTCGGGAAAAGAGAAAAATGCCAGCTCAGGTCCCGGGAAAGCCGCAGAGGGGAAGAGAAGAGGAGGCTTTGCCTTCCCGAGCACCGGAGCTCTCGGAGTCTCTCGGGGAACGGCGGCCCCTAACCTTTGAGGCAGCCCCTCTTCCCAGCACCTTCTGCCCCAGAGAGACCATCCCTCCTCCACGCCCACTCATCTCCACCCGGCCCCGCAAGTCCAGCTCATGCAGCTCAAGGTTGGAGACCCATGCCACCTCCACATGCTAAGGGCACGTGTGTGGGTGCGTGGTTAGCCATGCTGAGTGTAGACAGGGGGCTCGAGATTCAGAAAATGGGTGAAATGAGCCCAAACTGGACTCCTTGGCTCCTGTGGTCCTAGAAGCATCTTCTGCATGTTGGCGTCTCCGTCAGAGCGCCACGCTCTGGCTGCCAAACGGGTGAGAACGTCTTGTTGCTGCTCCTTAGAAACAGGGTCCGCGGGCCTGTGGCCACGAGAGCAGGTGACAGCAATCTGCTGCCTGTGGACTTGGGAGATGCCCTCTCTGTGCTCTTTTCCGGGAGGGAACCTTCCATCCGCCCTCCCACGCCTTGTCCCCGGGAGCCTTCCCCGCCCGTGGGGGGCTGCCTGGGAGCCCAGCGCCCTGGAGGAGCAGGATGCCTTCCCGGGTGGTTCCTCCATCTTGCCCTGAACCAGCGTCACCGCAGCACTTCATCGCCGTCTTTAATAGCTCACAAGTGGCTCCTTCTGGAACCGATGGCGGAGCAGCCCATGGATCAGCCGGTGGGGATGCTGAGGCAGCAGCATTGGCAGGAGCTGCTGGGAAGTGGGCGGATGCTTTGCTCCGGAGACCCGTAGAGGGCTCACTGGCCGGGGATCCAAGACTTGGGCTGCGGCTGCCTTTGATCCGAGCTGCTGGCTGCCAAGTCTCAATTAGATGGCCTGTAATACGCTTCGTTCTGGCACAAGTGCTGAGAAAACCAAATCAAAGGATTCTCTCAAATAGGAGGGAGTCCCCGACCGTGGTATTTGGAGAGGCCACTGCCCAGAGCTGAGGGCCAGTGGCAGGAGGACTGTTGTCACGCCATGCCCTTCGCCGTGTCCCCAAAGCTTAGGCTCTGAGCCTGGGAGGCACTGCCTAACAAATGCAAATCGCCCAAACAAAAGGGGTGTGCGGGGCTTTCCAAGGGCAAGGGCACAAGTCCTTCCTCCAGGGGAGGAAGCAGGATCTTGGCTGCAGAAGGGCTGGGCTGAGCCCTCGTCAGAAGGGCTGGCTCGAGCCAGCTCCTGCTCTCAGTGCAATTCATTCAGAGAATTTGCCGGATTACACTGATTGCGAATGTGATTCGTTTGTAATTCTGCGGTCAGACAGAGGCTGGGGCAGGGCACGGGCTTTCCTCCCCACCGCTCTGCTGCTTGATGTCAGTGCCAGCGTCACCTCTGGGTACCCTTATCAAGCCTTTCGCTCAAGCGGCTCGTGGTGAGGACGAAGCGCTCTAACGCACCGCGGGGCACAGGGGGCTGCTCCGATCCCACCGCTTTTGTTCCAAACAGAGAAAAACCGCGCAAATCTACTTGGCCTATTTTAAAGGGTTTCCATCTGACTACGTTTTCCCTGTGTTAGTGATCGGGACGCCAGTTCCCCCCGCCCTCCTGAGAAATGCGTGCAAGTGGAGGGGAGGCAGGAGCCGCAGGGCCGTCCAAATGCCGGCGCCAGCTCCAGGGTCCTGTGGCGCGCGATGAGGTCAGCATCCAGCACGTTTGAGGGTGAGACCTTGAGGGTGCCGGGGCGGGGGCGGGGTGCATGGCAAGACATCCCCTAGAGGAGCAAAGACTCTCGTCTGGGGTACGGTGAGGCTCTTGGGCCAGGTCCCAGCCACACTGCACCACCAGCAAGTTGTGTCCAAGGACAGCTTGGTGGGGACAATCACCCGGGGACAACCAAGGGCAGGCTCGGGTTCTGCATCATGCCTGCCTCGGCCTCTGGGTCTGAGACTTTCACTGGGGGGGAGGGGGGTTCTGGCTTTGAAGAATTTGGAAAAATGAGTCCCTCACAGCATCGGGGGCCCCTGGGTGGGAAACACACACCTTCTAAACCACGAAGCACCCGCAGTGCCTCTCAGATGCATTGATCACCCCTAAGGTGATGTGACTGACAGCCCGCGCAGCAGAGCCCGACTAGGACACGGTGCCAGCCAGCATTCCGTAGATCCCGTATTCCTGTGATTACCAAAGGTTCCTCTGCTCAGCAACTCGGCACTCTCATGCGTCTCTAGCAGAACTGTAAATTGGCACAATCTTTCTGAAGATTAAATAGCAAATGGATATTGGGACCAACACATCATACAGTCATTAACGCTGCATTCAAAATTAAACCTTTTGGGGCAGGCATTTCACCTAGCGGTTAAGATGCCGGGCGGGGGGCCCTGGCTCACATTGGAGTGCCTGGGTTCAACACTCAGCTCCAAACCCTGGAGCCAGCTCCTACTAACACCTCCCTTGGAAGCAGCAGCAATGGCCCTGGTGATTGGCTTCCTGCCGACCACGTGGTGACCTGGCTTCCTGCCGACCACAGAGGAGACCTGGCTTCCGGCCGCCCACGTGGTGACCTGGCTTCCTGCCGCCCACGGGGGAGACCTGGCTTGAGCTTCCGGCTCCTGGCTCTGGCCCAGCCCAGTCCCAACCCAGTCCAGCTCTGGACATTGAAGGCATTTGGGGAATGAACAACATTCTCTCTCTCTCTGCCTCTCAAATAAATATATATTTTTTTTTGACAGGCAGAGTGGACAGTGAGAGAGAGAGACAGAGAGAAAGGTCTTCCTTTGCCGTTGGTTCACCCTCCGATGGCCACCGCGGCCGGCAAGCTGCGGCCGGCGCACCGCGGCCGGCGCACCGCGCTGATCCGATGGCAGGAGCCAGGAGCCAGGTGCTTCTCCTGGTCTCCCATGGGGTGCAGGGCCCAAGCACCTGGGCCATCCTCCACTGCACTCCCCGGCCACAGCAGAGGGCTGGCCTGGAAGAGGGGCAACCAGGACAGAATCCGGCGCCCCGACCGGGACTAGAACCCAGTGTGCCAGCGCCGCTAGGCGGAGGATTAGCCTAGTGAGCCACGGCGCCGGCCTCAAATAAATATTTTTAAAATCAAATTTGATTGACAAAGGGAAAGTTTTCCATTATAACTAATCACATACACACGTGTGTGAATGTCTCTATCAGAGTTAGCAATCTAACATGTTCGGGACAACCCCATCCTGCTGCTTGCTTGCAGCACTTTGCTGGCACCGGTCACTCTCGTGCACCCAGCATCGTCTGTGGCTGCTTTTGAACTAAGAGCTCCGACGGCACAGTTGAGTAGCGGCCAGAGACTTGCAAAGCCTGAGGTATTTCCCATATGAGCTGCTGTAGGCAGCAGTAGATTTTCAACCTGGCTCACTACCAACAAAGAAGACCAAAAGCAATGTCCTGACTGATAGCAATGATTTCAGTCCCAGTACCCTACAACACACACACATGTTGAAAACTGGGTGGGAGGGGCAGCCTGTGCACGATGGGTGGGTCTCAGGACGTCCTAACGTTTGAAGGACAGGCAGGTGCACAAGGTCAAGTGCTTTGGGAGGTCCTGGCAAGGTCTGGAGGAAGTCCCCTTGGGGGAGACGTCAGGAGGCTGACGTCTGTGCCACACTTGCTCTATCAGGGCCAGGAAGAGAAGGTGGAGACGAAGTAGGAGCTGCAGACCTGGGCTCCTTGATGCAGGAGCCCGTGGGGGAAATCTGAGCACGAGGAACGGCGTCCAAACCGACGCTCATGTGGGGAGGAGGCAGCTGCCTTGGAAGACAGAGCAGTGCACAAGTGAGCTCTGGGGTGCAGCCAGGCTGATGCCCCCTAAGCCACACGCGTGGCTCCAAGGCTGCATCCGTTTCAAAATTAGCAATCAGTGTGCCCCGTAAACCTGCTGTGTGCGCTCCCTTCTGAGATTTATTTTGGGCAATATCACCCGTTTCTCTCATTCCCATAAAAACATGAGTTTTTTAAAGCCTGTTTCTCTTGGTGAATAGAGCGGCCATAATTCCCTGTGCTTCCAACACGGAGTCCCTCTAAGACGTCAGGGATAAAGCAACCCTAAGCGACTGCCCGTTCCGAAAAGGAAGCTCTCACAAAGGGCACGTGGTGGATGCTTTTCAGGAAGTGAAAATATACACTTTAATTTCACAAGTTAGTAATTAGTATGGTAGGATAGTCATAATCCAAAACAATAATCTTTATTAGCAAAATAGAGATTAAGCACAATGAACATGAGCAATTTCGCCAGCCCTAATTGCTAGTCGGTTAGCCGAGAGGCTGCATGGCTGTAGTTTTCCTAGTCCCCGGTTTGCCCTTGCCATAGTCTTCACTTTCTGTAACATAAGAGGAAGGGTCTGTTCGCACCCTTGCTGGTGTCCATCATCCGCCGCGGTGAGGCTGCCCTCCCAGGTGTGTGGGCCCCACCCGCAGCCGTGGAGGCCAAGGCCGGCTCCGGCAGGGGCTCTGCAGCTCTCGGTCAGCCGTGCTCACCGGCCACCCTGGAGAATGACATCTAGTTCCTCAGCTGCCTTTGCCTGTTTCTGCTCCAAACACGCGTGATGTGGAAGCCCAGGCCGCACAACACGCACAGCCCCGCTTCCGTGGAGCCCGACAGCAGGAGGACCCCGGGCTTGAGCAGGAGGGTCCAGCGCCCACCACTCCGACAGACTGCAGGGAAGATGGACCCGACGCCCCATGAGCCCGGAGGCCAAAGTCACGTGCTGAGTCTGTTTCCTGCAATGTCTTCCCTGACTCGTGAATGACATCGGCCGCGCACAGCCAGGTGTGGAAACCAAACCCCACTGCTCACCTTCTTTCTTTTATTTTTTTATGAGATGTATTTCTTTTATTTAGCTGAAAGAGAGAGAAGGAAAGAGAAAGATCTTCGTCTGCTGATTCACTCCCCAATTTGCCACAACATCCGGGCCGGGCCAGGTTGAAGTCAGGAGCCCGGAAGTCCTTCCAGGTTTCCCTTGTGGGTGCAGCGGCTGGAATTCTGGAGCCGTCATCCGCGGCTTCCCCAGGCGCATGAGCAGGGAGCTGGGTCTGACGCCCAGTTGCCAGGGCTCAAGCCAGCACCAACGCCGTCGCCTGTTGTGGCTTCACGGCTGCCCTGCGGCGCCAGCCCCACCTCCTTGCTTTCAAAGCGCTGCCAACGATGACGGCCACAGTCCGGGCCCTGTCCTTGCCCCTGGGTGGCACGGCACTCTGATAAGCCCACGCAGGCTCCCATTACCCACCCATGGCCGTCAGTACAGAGGGCCCTGCTGTGGGCTGAATATCTGTGTGCCCCAAATTCCTGTGTTGAAATCCTACCTCCAGTGTGAGGGCACAGGGAAGATCGGGGGGGGGGGGGGGCTCATGGGCAGGGTCAGCGCCCTCTGCCACGGGAGGACCCAGCGAGCAGGTGCTGCCCATGAGCCAGGACATAGCCCTCAGCAGAAAGCCAGCTGCCAGGGCCTCGGTCCAGGGTCCCCGCCTGCAGAACTGTGGGAGATAAAGTGCTGCTGTCTCTGAACCACGCTGCCTGTGGTGCTTTGCCATCAGTGGTCCGGATGGACTCAGACGGCACCTGCAGACAGAGCCGCTGTGGGGCACGGGGTGGGCGGCTGCAGCACAGGCAGGACAGAGCCGGCGTGGGGAGCACACTGGCCCTCCAACCCCGTTCCCCGCTGGTTACCACGGGAAGGACAGGCACCACGGGCCACTTGGCTTCCTTGCATCTGCTGCTGCGGGTGCCAGGGGTGGGCCCCTGTCCCGGGCAGTGCAGGCGCTCTTCCCAGCTCCTGGGCCTGCAGTCATGGGCAGTGGGACAGCGACCTCCCCGTCTTACCCTGGCTGGCTTGCCCTCACGTGGATGAACAGGGTCTGGCAAGATTCCCAGATGAAGTTCCCACTCCCCACCTCCCCCACCAAAAGCACTGGGCAGCCCAATCAGGTCCCACAGAAGGGAGCCCTAAGGACCTGGCCGGGGCTGCGGCCTTGCTGTGAGCTTACAGAGCAGAACCCAAAGCCAGAAAAGGAGAGGAGCTTGTGGGAGGCCATGCAGCAGGTTTGTGCAAAGACGGGGCATGGCTCCTTGCCCGGCCCAAGCTGCACAGATGTTCAGAGCAGAGCGCTTCACCCCCTAGCACCCCCTCACCCCGCACTGTGCCCTCAGATCCAAGGCTCTGCCGGTTCTAAGCAGTCCTGGGGACAGGCCCCATACAGCTGTGGCCTCCCATTCTGTGTGAATCAGCCCCACCATCAGCCGAGGCCCCCCAGGGACCCCCATACACCCCAATACTGCAGAGTGCTTGTAGAAACCCTCCTGGCTTGGCCAGAGGCCCCCCCACCAGCAGTCCTGGGGCATGGTCTGTGGCTGGGGGGGAGGAGCCTGGCCGGCCCAGTCCAGCTCTCTGGGTCAGACCCCAACATCTAGAGGGCTAGGGAGAAAAGCAAACAGCGTGTGTTCTAACTCAAACCCCAGAGGCCCTTGCTCCTGCTGAGGCTGCAGAACAGGGCGCCAAACGCCCCCAGGACTCTGACCGCGAGGCCGGGCAGAGAGATACCCAGCTCTCACGGCGGCCTAGTCCACTCTGAGTGCAAAGGCCTTGGGAAATCAGCCCATGTGACCCACGGAGCCTTGTGTCCATCCAGGGTACTCCAGCAGGGTTGAAATCTGGTCTACACCGCGGTTGCCTCCTCCACGCAGTGCCCACCGTCTCCCACGAGGAGAAGGGCGTGGGATGTGTCTTTCAAGGGAAAAGAAGCAGCTGAGGAGTGGACCTGGAGGGACCCAGCAGGGTCTGAGGCACCGCACCCGCCTGCTCTGGCTCTGATTTGCTCCCACGTCTTCAGACCTGAGATCAAGGGAGTGTGATGCTCCCGGAGGGTGGGACATGACCTTGGCCTCCGAAGTCCCCACATGGCCCTCGAGGGCCCCGGGCCCCACTCAGGAGCAGGTGCAAGGTGCAGGCAAGGAGAGGAAGGGCGGGGGAGGGAGGCCGTCAAACTTTGCTCATAGATATTCCTCCTGCAGAGCTGGGCACGGAGCCTTTGTTTGTTTCCACAATGGATCTTATCTTCGGCGAGGGCTGTGTTCAGGACTATTATTACCCTATATAAAAGGCTCCCGGCTTTCTTCCCACTTGTTCCGCGGCACCAGAGTGGCAGAGCGAATTTAATCGAAGAGCCAGCTCCTGGGAGAGTCTTCCGGGAGGTCCCCTTCCTCCCGGTGCTGTTATCTCCCCTTCCTTGTGTCGGGAAAGCACAAAAATCACAAAAAAGTCATTCTGAGTATATTCTTCCCGATAATTATTGTCAGACGCGGAGATAAGTGCCCGACGTGATGTAATGTGTGTTAGACGGGCCCCCGAATGCAAATCCTGCTGCTGCCCCGGCCCAGACAATGGTGGCCGACATCACTGGGGCCTCGGCGTTCTGCCACAGACAAGAGAGCGCTTTGATTTTGTGTGTTTTGATAAGGCGCAATCTGGGGGCCTTTATCGCCACTGTTATATTTAAAGATGACATCCTAGCCTTGCCGGCTTGCCCATTGTTTCAGCCCTGATTATCTCCAAGTGTTGTTGTTTAGTCAAACTCAGCAGCTTTTAATGAAAGGCCTGCTCCCAATTTAAGGAAAATTATTTAAATGCACAGCATCCTATACACTGCGGTGTCAGAAGAACTAGGTGGTTAATCAAAAGTTAATTGTATAATTCTCATGCAGATTAGGGCCTCTTGCAAATGAATCCCAGGTTGTGATTATTAAAAAAAAGGGGGGAAGTGGGGAGCAGTGCACAGGGGCCCGCGGTCTGGTAAACAATCAGCCCGGCTTAATTTGCGGTAAACAAAGTGAGGATACACCAGGGTCTCGGAAGGAGAAAAAAAGGTGAAAATAAATTAAGCACAACATACAGATACGATCTTTTTGTTTGAGGCCATCTTTCAAAAACAGAAGCTCAATGAATAAAAAAGCAGCGCGTTAACGTTTGCTGGGAGCAGAGAGCGCCGGCGGACCAGCGATGGCGATGGCGGGGAGCGCGGCCCCGGGCGGCAGATGGCCGCTGTCCCCCCCGCCTGCGGACAGCGACGCCGTGCCCAGGTCCGGGGCGGCGCCCTGCCACCTTGCTTTGTCTTCCCAGGAGCGTCCTGCACGGCCCAGCCTGGCTGCCGCTGGCTAAAATAACCAGACGCGGCAGCAGGAACCCACTCCAGGCGCCGGGAAGAATGGGGGTGTTTGCAAGAGAGCTAAAATCCCGCTAGGATGTGGACAAAGAAAAGAGGGGGACCCCATCTTCTTCCCTCCCTCTGCTCACAGCAACGGGCTTCCCCCAGGGTGGGCCTGGAGGAGCCGCAGCCCTGGCCTACAGAGGTCCCACATCCTGCCGGCCCTCTGCTCAGTTACAGCTGGATGGCGGGTGGCCGCTCCCCCGGCAGTGGACAGCGTCCAGGACACTCGCGTCCTTTCCTCGGGCACTTTGGTGCCCCAGGACACCAGGAGGCCTCCGGGAGCAGGACGGAGGCAGGAGGTGCCAGGGCGGCCGAGGATGCCGGCTGGGCCTCGGGCCTGTCCAGCAGCTGCCTCACGCGCTGGGGTCACTCCAGTCTTGCCCTGCTCCCAGACCTAAAAAGACGAAGGCCCAGCACCCTCGGCCGGCAGCTCTGTCCCCGTGCAGGGGCAGAGGAGGGGTGGCCCTGGAAAGCAAAGCAGAGAGAAGGCTTGCACAGCGCGGGTCCTCCACAGGCAGAGTTGCCTTGGAGCCGGCTCCGCCTCCGCCCCTCACCCGCCCGCATGACCCACGGGAACCATCCCGAGGCCACGACTTCCACTCGGGATCCCACAGCCTCTCTTAGTTCTGCACTTGGCACAGCAAGTGGGCCCGGCCCCGACCCCTGCTAGCGTCCCCGAGCCTGACTCGGCTTTCCAGTGCGGGCACTACAGCGACAGCGGCCCTCCCAGGGTGGCCCCCAGCAGAGCCTGGATCTCCCACCCTGCGGGTCTGGGCACTGCACCTCCCTCCAGCCTCTCCCCGGGGGCGACTCCGTCTCCACAGCGCCACCTCCCAGCGGCCCGCCCCACTGCAGTCAGAGCTCAGCCTGAGGACACCTGCACAGGCCCTGTCTCAAGCAGCCCCGCCTCTGCAGCGTGGGGGTTAGCGCGTGGGCGCAGCTGCAGCCCAAGTGCACCCCATCCTTCCTCCCCTCCTGCCTTCACCACTGTCCCACCCTTGACCCCCGTGTGCAAGCTACAGCCCCAAGAGACAGGGGGAGAGGCCAGGACAGGGAGCGAAGCAAGCCACTCCTCCCAGACGCAGCCCTCAGAGGGGCAGCCTCCCCGCCCACCTGAATCTCGGGAGAACAAAGCTGGCCCCGGCACAGGCAGGAGGAAGCAGTCTCCAAGGTCAGGGGGCTCTGCCCCCTCCAAAGGCCCAGTGGGGTTCCCGCAGTCTCAGGCATGCACCATCTAGTGGTCCTTGCTGGAACTGCACCGCCTTAGCTTTGCGGCTGAGCCGAAGTCGCTGCCACTCCTCGTGGCTCCTGGAATATTTGGCCACTTCTAGAACAATGGAAAAACCCAGCCTGCAAAGGGACTCCCTGTGCCAGCCACTTTGTCTCTCCCGGTGGTGTCACACAGCTGCCACTTCATGCAGAGCGATCCACGGTGTCTCGGTCACAGATAGGGTCACAGAGGGCGAAATCCCCAGGCAGCGTCCCATTCCGATCCTCGGGACTTCTGCACACCCAATCACGCCTCTGCGCCTGCCTCCTAAGTCTCCGTGAATCTCACGAGCCAGAGAGACCTTTGAAACACAATCTCCAGGAAACACCCATTTTCCATTCAAAACACACGCGTGTCCTCAAATATGTGAGGCATGTGGTCTTTCTCGGGCTCCCCACCACCAACATGGACCACAGACCTTGGACACTGGCTGTCCAGACTGACGGGGGAATGATTAGAGTGAGTGCAGACGTAAGAAGCTTCTAGAAGGGGAGGTCTAACCACACTGGTCTCGGTCTCTCGGAAAGGAACACTTCTCAGGGCTGTTTCCCAAGCAGGCATAATGGTCTCCCTGCCCCTCTCTCCCCCTGCCCATGGGTCACCTGGCTCCCTGACCCAGGGGGAGGGGGCAAGTGGGGGAACGCCCTGGAGCAGGCACAGGGAGCTGAGTGCTCCTGGTGGGTGCTGACCCCTCCACAGGTACACTTGGTGGGAGCCCACCCCTCCACAGGTGCTCCTGGTGGGTGCCGACCCCTCCACAGGTGCTCCTGGTGGGAGCCCACCCCTCCACAGGTACACTTGGTGGGAGCCCACCCCTCCACAGGTGCTCCTGGTGGGAGCCCACCCCTCCACAGGTGCACTTGGTGGGAGCCCACCCCTCCACAGGTGCACTTGGTGGGAGCCCACCCCTCCACAGGTGCTCCTGGTGGGTGCCGATCCCTCCACAGTTGCTCCTGGTGGGTGCCGACCCCTCCACAGGTGCTCCTGGTGGGAACCCACCCCTCTACAGGTGCTCTTGGTGGGTGCCCACCCCTCCACAGGTGCTCCTGGTGGGTGCCCACCTCTCCACAAGTGCTCCTGGTGGGATCCCACCTCTCCACAGGTGCTCCTGGTGGGTGCCGACCCCTCCACAGGTGCTCCTGGTGGGAGCCCACCCCTCCACAGGTGCTCCTGGTGGGTGCTGACCCCTCCACAGGTGCTCCTGGTGGGTGTTGACCCCTCCTCAGGTGCACCTGGTGGGAGCCCACCCCTCCACAGGTGCACCTAGCAGGAGTCCACACACTGGCTGCCTTCCCCAAGCTGCCTGGGCTACACAGAGCCAGCAGCCCCTGGGGCTGAGCGCACCTGGGAGGCAGGTGAGGCAAACTGTGTGCTGAGATGGCTCGGAACACACTGCTCAGTCTAGGTCATTGTCCCCGCCCAAGTGTGAGGAAGGGCTGGACTGCCTTGATGGGAGCCAGCAGAGCCCCCAGGGACCCCCAGCGCAGAGGCTGAGGCCCAGGAGAAGGTGCAGGGAAGCCCTCCGGGTGGACAGGGTCACACAGAGAAGGGGTCGGAGGGGAGGGGAGGCACAGGACAAAACACCTGAGTGCCAGAAATCGCGGCTATGTGGTCACCATAGGGGTGGTGCAAGTGTGGGGACAGACCCAGGAAAATGCGTTCTGGGAGGGGCCAGAGCGCCCCGGACTCCTGGCTCTGGAGGCACCGTGGAGGGCAGACAGGGGGTGAGAAAGCCCCACAGCCACAGGACAGGAGGCCAGCGCAGGGCAGGCCCGAGGGACACCCTTGCCCTGTGTGTCCCTGGCCATTCTGCAAACAGAACAAGTGCAGCTCCCTGGGTGGACAAGGAGACTGAGGCACTGAAGGACCCCAGACCCAATTGCCGGGCAAGCGGCAAGCCTGCCACTCTCTCCCAGGGCACCTCCTCTGCCTCCAGGTGGACGCCACCCACCCAGGCTCCAGCCCAGCCTGGCCCAGCGGCCACAGGGGACAGAGGGGGGCCCTAGCAGCAAGGCTTATGGCCATGCGCACACCACCGGCTCCCAGCAGGCTGTGGCCATGGGGCAGCAGATGCAGAGGACAGATGGCCAGGGCAGGGGCCGGGGTGGGTCCCAGGTGGGAGGGTGTCCACTCCCCTTGACAAGGCCTGGCCCCGCCTAAGGAGCTTCAGGCCCCAGGAGCCGGGAGGTGAGTGGGTATCCTCATGTGGGCCTGGGACCTGGAACTGCAGAGGGAGAAACCCTCTCTGGAAGACGGAGGAAAGAGAGCCCAGGCTCAGGGCGGCAGCAGGCCCCAAGGCCAGTGCTGACCCCAGCTTCAGTGCCAGAGAAGGGCGCTGCCTGCCCTCTGGTGGTCGGCCCTGGGAAGGACACCGTCCCATCGCCCATGAGAGATTTCTCCACTCTCGGTTCATCAAACAGAAATGGATTGTTTTTGGAGGCCACTTCTGGGTTACTATGGCACCTGGAGAAATTGTCAGGCCCACCTGGGGGCCTAGGACAGACGTCTTCACCGCTGTGGTCGGCCCGTTTGTGAAACTGCTGGGAACCTTGAACGAGGGAGTAGACGAAAGAAGCTTGTCAAATGATCTTCTACTGAGAAGTGTGATGGGCCGGCGCCGCGGCTCACTAGGCTAATCCTCCGCCTGCGGCACCAGCACACCGGGTTCTAGTCCTGGTTGGGGCGCCGGATTCTGTCCCGGTTGCCCCTCTTCCAGGCCAGCTCTCTGCTGTGGCCCGGGAGTGCAGTGGAGGATGGCCCAAGTGCTTGGGCCCTGCACCCCATGGGAGACCAGGAGAAGCACCTGGCTCCTGCCATCAGATCAGCGCGGTGCACCGGCCGCGGTGGCCATTGGAGGGTGAACCAACGGCAAAAGGAAGACCTTTCTCTCTGTCTCTCTCTCTCACTACTCTGTCAAAAAAAAAAAAAAAAAAAAAAAAGTGTGATGGAGCAGAGAACTGTCTGGAAAAGTGACGGGTGCCATCACCGCAGGTGCACCTGCCCAGGTTCCCCTGCTGCAACCTCCCTCCACTGTGATGTCACCCCCTCCCTCCACTGTGAGGTCACCCCCCTCCAGTGTGAGGTCACCCCCCTCCAGTGTGAGGTCACCCCTCCCTCCACTGTGAGGTCACACCCCTCCACTGTGAGGTCACCCCTCTCTCCACTGTGAGGTCACCCCTCCCTCCACTGTGAGGTCACCCCCCTCCACTGTGAGGTCACGCCCCTCCACTGTGAGGTCACCCCTCCCTCCAGTGTGAGGTCACCCCTCCCTCCACTGTGAGGTCACGCCCCTCCACTGTGAGGTCACGCCCCTCCACATGAGGTCGCCCCCTCACAGTGCTGTCTGGGAGTCACTGCAGTCCACACTTCGGCAGGGGGTGTTTCCTGGAGCCCCCGGAAAAGCAGAGCTTCCATGTGGATACTCAGAACGCTGGCACAGACAAGATCTCTCTCCCTGTCTGTGTTGCTATAGACTCACGGACACTGTGCTCACAACGGACCGTCCCACAACGGACCGTCCGTGATGTTCTCGCCCCAGCTCTGCCCCCAATTCCTGACTCCCCCAGCACATCCTGGCCATTTTGCTTTTTTTTTTAAAGATTTATTTTATTTATTTGAAAGACAGAGTTACAGAGAGAGGTAGAGATACAGAGAGAGAGAGAGGTCTTCCATCTGCTGGTTCACTCCCTAAATGACCAGAAACAAACAGAGCTGTGCTGGTCCAAAGCCAGGAGCCAGGAGCTTCCTGTGGGTCTCCCACACAGGTGCAGGAGCCCGAGGGCTTGTGCCATCTTCCACTGCTTTCCCAGGCCACAGCAGAGAGCTGGATTGGAAGAGGAGCAACCGGGACTAGAACCAGCGCCCATATGGGATGCTGGCGCTTCAGACCAGGGCTTTAACCCACTGCACCACAGCACTGGCCCCCATTTTGCTTTTTAAGCCTTGCCCAGCCTGGAGTCACCCACCCCTCGCAGGAGCCGCAGTGCCTTGGCTAAGAGAGAGTATCAGAAAGCAAGCTCAGGACACAGCGGGTGCTCGCGGCCCCTGGCGGTCGTGGCTTTGAAACGTGCAGCAGCCCCCAGTGACTGCTGGTTATCACGGGGACCATGGCATAGGGCGCCCTGTGCTCAGGCTCCAGGGCCCGGGACAGGCTGCTGGAGTGGCCCTCAGTGGCCTCACATCCTAGGGGCAAGGAGACGTTTGTGCAAACATTGGCTGCGTGTTTGACGGGCTTTGAGAGACGCATCAGGTGGGAAGGGGTGCGGGCAAGCAGCACTGAAGGGAACCACAGGGGACCACAACGGCCACCTGTGACTGCCTGCTGTGTCAGTCCATGGGAAAGCAAGTTCAGCGAGGGAGCATGTGTGTGCATGTGCGTGTGCGTGCGTGCATGTGTGTGCATGTGTGTGCGTGTACATGTGCATGTGCATGTGTGTGCGTGCGTGTGCGTGTGTATCCGTGCATGTGTGTACATGTGTGTGTGCATGTGTATGTTACAGTAGGTAATTTATACGCACAGTGCTATATATTTGTGGCATTAACTCAAGGCACTGTGACACTCACTCTCAAGTATATAAACAAGTCTTTAAAAAAAAAACCTTCTCTGCAGAGTCTCTTTGCAAATCAGTAACAAAGCTTAAATGCGTCGAGGGTATGGACGGAGCATCCAGAGAACAAATCTAATCACCCAGAGCTGTGCGGCTGTATACATTACTCAGGAAAAAATGCAATGAAGACAAAAAGGCACTGGCATTTTTCTATCAGTTGGCAAAAGGCTGAGAACGTCTTTCGCTGGCGACCCCGTGAAGGACCCGGGCACATTGTATGGTGTTGTGGGAAGTGGAACCGCCACAGGGAGCTCGGAGGCATTTGTACGAACTGTGAATGTTCTGAAGGCACACATCCCTCAACCCAACCGATACAGAGCCAGAAATGTTCCTGACTGAAATACGTGAAGCTGGGGCCAGCGCTGCAGTGTAGCGGGTAAAGCTGCCGCCTGTAGTGCTGGCATCCCATATGGGCGCTGGTTCTAGTCCTGGCTGCTCTACTTCCAATCCAGCTCTCTGCTGTGGCCTGGGAAAGCAGTAGACAATGGCCCAAGCACCTGCATGGGAGACCCGGAAGAAGCTCCTGGCTCCTGGCTTCAGATTGGTGCAGCTCTGGCCGGTTCGGCCAATTGGGGAGTGAACCAGCAGATGGAAGACCTCTCTCTCTCTCTCTCTCTCTCTCTGCCTCTCCTTCTCTCTCTGTGTAACTGAATTTCAAACAAAATAAATTTAAATCTTAAAAAAGAAAGAAACACGTGAACCTAGCAGAAACATCTAAGGAGAAATCTCACCATAACGCTACTTGAAAACACAAAGAAAGAACTTCAGTGTGCATTCCTCGGGGAGGTAGGTCATCCGTGACACTGACGCCACCAATAACGAAAGGCTGTCTCCAATCTTTTTTAAAGATTATGGATTTATTTATTTGAAAGCCAGAGTTATAGAGAGAGGGGGAGAGGGGGAGAGAGAGAGAGAGGTCTTCCATCTGCTGGTTCACTCCCCAGATGGTCACAGCAACCAGGGCTGGACCAGGCCAAACCAGGATCCAGGAGCTTCTTCCAGGTCTCCCAGGTGATGTAAGGGCCATCTTCCACTGCTTTCCCAGGCTATACCAGAGAGCTGGATTAGAAGTGGAGCAGCCAGGACACAAACTGGCACCCATATGGGATGCTAGCGTCACAGGCAGTGGCTTTACTGGCTATACCACAATGCTGGCCCCCACAAAACACTTTTAAGGTGTGGGGCTGAAGGATTACGAGAGAAGGAAATAAACCATAACATCTACGATTGTGCTGGACTCTTGAAAAGTCCTTTCTGTGCCTGGGACAGGTGTTGTGCAGCAGGCTAACCCCTGCTTGGGATGCCCACACCCAGCACAGTGCCTGCGACAGAGTCCCGGCTGCTCCACTTCCGGGAGGCAGCGGACCACGGCTCAAGTGCCGGGGACCCTGACATCCACGTGGGAGACCCAAACGAAGCTCCAGGTTCCTGACTTAGGTCTGGCCAGCCCTGGGTGTTGTAGGCATTTGGAGAGTTAACCAGCGGATGGATGCGCTCGCTCTCTCTCCCCTCTCCGCCTCATTCCCTTTCAAGTAGATTAAAACAAATAAACGCACAATTAAAAGAAAATACCTCTGACACCAGGGTCATGGCTCAGGGGGTTACCTGCAGTGTCCCACGTCCCCCCCAGCCTCTTGGCTCTGCTTCCAGGGCAGCCTGTGCCCTGTGGGAGACCCAGATGGACTTCCTGGCTCCTGGCTTCAGCCTGACACAGCTCTGGCTGCTGCGATCATTTTGGGAGTGATCCAGTGGACAGAAGCTCTGTCTGTCTGTCTCTCCCTTTCATTCTGTTCTCTGCCTTTTAAGTTAATAAACCAAAACAAAAGCTTCTGTTTTTACCGCACCTCCGCTTTCTTGTTCATTAATGAGCCTCGTAAGGGTGCAGAAGAAAGCAGCAACCAGGTGCTTCAAAAACTTTGTGGCACAAAAATTTTATTTGGGTTCAAAAAATCTTGAAGTCCACACTAGTGTTTTCCTAACACACATCTTCCATGACGTTTTTGAAGCCCCCTCTCTTAATGCAGAAGAGACTTATTTCAACTCCTTATTTCCCACGTTTTGCTATCGTTTCATTTACTCTCCGACAGCTTTTATTTGCAAGCGTGACTTTCCAGTGTCTGATCGCCAGGGTGGCGCTGCCTCTGCTGCTCAGACAGGTTTCCAGAATCTCGGGTCTCACTGGATCCTCATCGGAGCACGTGGCCGGGGCGCTTCCTACCCCGGGGAACTCTCTGAGGTCTTCGTGGGGAGCTGGTGCGCGATATCGTGCGTGGTTACGGAACACTGACAGCGACAGCCCGCGGCTGGCGGCACGGAGGGCGCAGCCTTGGCAGGTACCCGGTTGGAGTCTTCAACGTCTTAATCCGCTTCCTCCGTGCTTGCTCCTCCCTCTCGCAGCGCCCACGGCAGTGTTCTGCCCATTTCCCACGTTGTCCCCTTCGCACGTGGAACGTCCTGGTTGACCTCGGAGGGGCCGCAGTCTTCCACAGTTTTGCGAGGATGATAAGCACCGGCTTCCTCAAGTCCCGCTGCTTCTTACAGGAGCCGCCTGCAAGAGGGCGGTGCTTCCTTTAAGAGCTCTGGGAGCCTCCGGCCGCCGAGATGTCACGGGCCTATGAGCTGGGTCTCGTCGTCTGCTTCCTGGTGAGGGAAGATCTGTCCACACCTGACACACAGGAGCCCCACCCGCTCGGGGGCACCTGGTGGCTGCCCTGTGGGCCTCGGAGCCCACTTCTGCATGCGAGGGTCAAGGAACAGAGCTTAAACCCACTCAGTGGCCAAGGCCCCACTGCGCAGCAACGTGCGGGTCATTCTGCTCGGCTCTCGCAGAGAGAGCCACCCAGCATGCCCCGCCCTTCTCCTGGGACCACAGAGAGAGCCACCCAGCATGCCCCGCCCTTCTCCTGGGACCACAGAGAGAGCCACCCAGAGTGTCCCGCCCTTCTCCTGGGACCACAGAGAGAGCCACCCAGCGTGCCCCGCCCTTCTCCTGGGACCACTGAGAGAGCCACCCAGAGTGCCCCGCCCTTCTGGGACCACAGAGAGAGCCACCCAGAGTGCCCCGCCCTTCTCCTGGGACCACTGAGAGAGCCACCCAGAGTGCCCCGCCCTTCTGGGACCACAGAGAGAGCCACCCAGAGTGCCCCGCCCTTCTCCTGGGACCGCACGGAGCCCTGGAGAACAATGTTCCGCCCGCTGCGTTCTTCCAGCCCCCCGCCGGGTCCTGTGCTGCCTGCTCAGGTTTTCCTTGGGGGGCTGAAGCTCCAGAGAGCAATGGGCCCCCCCATGCTACCTGCCTGGGCTGAGAAGGATGGACCAACACAGGCAGAGAACTTTCTAGACCCAAAGCTCTCTGGGTACTATGCGGGACGGTGCTGTGCTTTGGGGGTCACCCTGACACTGGTGCTGATGGTGCAGCCGGGGGGTGTGAGCTGTGACATCCAGGGACACACTTCCCGGCCCACCCCTCTGACAACACACCGGGCAAGAGTCTCGGGTGACAGCGCCTCCTGTGGGTGGAACTGCAGGGAGCAGGCTCTCTGTTCATGGCTGGTGGGATGCATGCAAGGGGGAATCAGGCTATTCAAACTCCATACGTGCTTCCCTTCGGCTCCAGCAATCTGGAATCTACCTTAAAGATAGCCCTCTAGCAATGTGGAAGTAGCTATACACAGATTATTAACTGCGGCATGAAATCGCCATGCTGCCTTAAACAAGCCCAGGGGCCCAGCAGAGAAGAGGGTGAATAAAGCGTGCTGTGTCCACTGAGAGCTGTGCTGTGCGGGCGTGAGCAGAGGAGGGGTTCCCTGGGAACCGCTGTGTGAGTGAGGGTCGAGGTGTACGGTTGGGAGAAAAGTGAAAACGCAAAAACTGTATATACACGTTTGTGTAAGGAAAGAGGAGGTAGAACACACCGGTCTGCTCATTTGTGCAAAAAGAAACAGGAAGAATAAACCAGAAACCACTGTAATTGGTACGCCCAGGGAGTAGGAAGGAAAGAGTGGAGGGGGTGAGGGGATGAGAACAGGGGAGAAGGGAGAGGGCAGGACACCCCACCACCTCCACTGACTTTGTACAGATCTGGCCTTTTAATCCACATCCTCAGATAAAAATTGAATAAAACACGAAGAGGGAGAAAAACGCAAAGTGGAACACACGCAGAAACAGACGAACCCAAATGCATTTCCAATAAATGGCAGTCACACTGAAAAAGAATAAGAGGAGCTAACGCAAGCAAACTTTGAACACAATATTACGTTCACACTTAGTACTTCAGGCTAAAATCAAAACACAAAGCTGTTACAAAAAGGAAAAGAAGATTGAATTCCAATTAGTCAATCTGTTTTTCATGGCAGGATGGGTTAGCAACTCTAAAACTGCTTTATCTGTATGAGCACCAGATTTTTCATTGTTGGAAAGCAGAATCAAAGGAATGGGAAGGAGGAGGAGGGTTAGAGTGAGCCCGGCGGTGATGGATTGGAATTGGATGGGTCAGGATAGATGGATGACAGGTAGGTAGGTAGAGAGATAGAGATAGAGATAGAGATAGAGAGAGAGAGAGAGAGAGGTATAGAGATAGATGATAGAGAGATAGATATAGATAAATGATAGAGATTCGGAGAGGTAGATGATAAAGAGAGATGATAGATGAGATAGATAGAGATAGATGATAAAAAGAGATAGATATAGAGAGATATAGATAGATAACAGGTAGATAGATAGAGATAGAGATATATAATAGATGATAGAAAAAGATATAGATAGACAGACATAGATAGATAGATAGATGGATATCCAGACAGATGGGTGTAGGTGGATGCATTTCCTAATCGCCTGCTGATGAGAGGGTTTAGAATAGTTGCAGTGGGCACACCCAGAGCCCAGATTCTGGTTTCAAATAACATTCTCCAATAAAAGAAACCAGGGCTCCTTGGAGAAATGACAATTTTTCAGACTAAAGGGGGGAAAACAGAATAAACCTAGAATATCATGCTATGCTAAAAACTAAGGAAATGTTCAAAGAAAGATGAGGGCATGCCAACAGGACACAGGAGCCAGCTTGAAGAGGTCCCAATGACCAAATCTAGGATACTTTCAGCAGGAAAATAATGATAGCAGCAGGGTAGATCCCATAGAATAAAAGAAGGATCCATGAATCCATCCAGATGTGGCTAAATCAAAAAAAAAAAAAAAGAAAGAAAGAGAAGCTCTTCTTTGTAATAGATTACCAACTATATGAAGAAGAAATGAGGGGAGCTTTTTAAAATCACCATTAGGTAATGAACTTAATTATCTCAGGAAGAACTAACACTAATGAAAAGTTCATGAGAAAAAATCGGGGGCTTCAAAGATAACAACCAGAAATAACTGCGTCACTTCACGGAGAGAAATCTGGAAGAAGTCCATGCCCAGAGCAATGGCACATCCCCCAGACAGCACTCGAGGAGGGTGCATCGCTTTGCTTCTCCATCATTCGTATCGAAAGTGCATAATCTGAATGTAGTCATAGGAAATATCAGATAGACTCCGATGGAAGGGCATTCTGTAAAATAAGGGGTCTGTACTCTCACAGCTGTCAAGGTCAGGGAAGCCAAGGAAAATCAGGGGACCGTTCTAGGTTACGGAGCCTGAGGAGACAGGACAGCTGAACGCAGCGTGGGCTGCAGACTGGGGAGAGTCCACCGTGAAGGGCATTAGCAGGGCTAATTCTGGACAAGGTCTGGAAATCAAATGGTGCTACTGTGTTAGTGCTAGTCTTCTTATTTTGATCATCATACCATGGTTGCAAATAAGAAATTGCTTTTGGTTTTAGAAAATGCACACACAATTATTTGGATAAAAAGGGATCAGATCTGCAGTCTGCTCTCAGGTGGTAAACAGTGGTCTGTGTGATGATGGAGAGAAGCGTACAGTGAACGTGCTGAAATGTTAGCACTTGAGGACTTTGGATAAAGGGATCTTTGGATTCTCTTCGCAACTTCTAAGTCTGAAATTATTCCCAAAATAAAGTCATTTTAAAAACACAAGTATTTCTGTATATACCATCTAACACACACTTGCAAGTAACACCCTGTAGGATTCCAAGTTATCCCCTAAAAGTGAACTGTGTGGGACAGAGGAGTCATAGAGCACCAGCTCCCAGGAGTGGCTTCCTGCCTCGGTGCTCAGTAGAGTATCCCACAGCTTCCCCAGACGCCCAGCCCTCCTGCGCTGTGACAGCCACAGGTGCTGCTCCCGGCGTGACCAACTGTGAACTCAGAGAACCGGCCCGGCAAAACCTAAACAGGAAGAGCACACAACACAACCCAAGATGGGTAAGTCATCTCCCAGAGCCGTCCTTCCCTCCCCCAGGCCCTGTGGGCATTTAGGGCCCTTCCCTCCCCCAGGCCCTGTGGGCATTTAGGGCCCTTCTCTCCCCAGGCCCTGTGGGCATTTAGGGCCCTTCCCTCCCCAGGCCCTGTGGGCATTTAGGGCCCTTCCCTCCCCAGGCCCTGTGGCATTTAGGGCCCTTCCCTCCCCAGGCCCTGTGGGCATTTAGGGCCCTTCCCTCCCCAGGCCCTGTGGCATTTAGGGCCCTTCCCTCCCCAGGCCCTGTGGCATTTAGGGCCCTTCCCTCCCCAGGCCCTGTGGCATTTAGGGCCCTTCCCTCCCCCAGGCCCTGTGGGCATTTAGGGCCCTTCCCTCCCCAGGCCCTGTGGCATTTAGGGCCCTTCCTTCCCCAGGCCATGTGGGCATTTAGGGCCCTTCCCTCCCCAGGCCCTGTGGGCATTTAGGGCTGAATGAATCTTTGCTTCGGGTCTCCCCTGTGCAAAGATGGAAGTTTCAAACCATCCCCGTCTTCCCCACCACATGCCAATAGCAGAACCTGGCGGAGGGCCATTGCTGTCACGCCACCATTTCAGCAACTTTATAGTAAGATCCAAATTCCTTCACCTTTGAAAACGTTTCCACCATTTTCTCCCCAAATGTAGTCCACAAATTCTGTTTTAATGTTCAAACTCAGGTTAGTGAAAACCTGTTGGCATGTTACACCAGGCTTTGTTTTTCACGTTCACTGGGAATTAGTGAGCTAAGCACTTCCTCCTTGAATCCTCGGATCAAGTCTAGGAGATAAGTGTTACACAGCAGCCCATTTTACAGGAGATAGACTGAGGCTCTGGAAGTTGGGAGGCAAAGCTGCATCAGCCGCCACTCGGTTCTGAAATCCAGGCTCACTTCTCAATGTCTGGTCTTACACTTGTTTAATAAATAATTGAATAAAGTTGCTTTTAGCACCTCTCACAGAGCAGTCTTTCCCTAATGAGTCCGAATACCACTTAGGAGTCTTCCTAGGCTCCTCACCAGGTAACCCACTTGTCTCAGATGGTGTGCGACTCCCCAGTACTAACACTGACCTCCCTCGGTCAGGAAGCCCGAGAGAGCCGACCAGTCCACTTCCGACAACTTACCTGGCCCACACTCCCATCAACACAGCCGCAGAAGGAGAGCCCAAGATGGCCCAGGGCCACTTTTCAAACCCCTTCAGATAACAGACAGAAAGCTAGCCAGTACTGTCATTGGCAAAGACAGAAACACATTTGCAAACAACTGTTGCTAACTGAGCGCAGCAACCTTTCTCTGTTCAGGGCCAAACAGTTGACACTTTCAGCCCCGAGGGCCCTGGGATCTCCATTCCAACAGCTCAGCTCTGCCCAGCAGCGCACGGGTGGCCGTCCACAGTTCCAAATGGGTGTGCATCTCTCCGATGAGCTTCACGTGCCACAAAACATCACTCTTTCGACTTTTCTTCCCCAACAGTTTAGAAACCGTTCTTAGCTCCCGGGTAGCGCAGAAACAGGCAGCAGGTGGGTTTTGGCCCGTAGGCCATAGTTTGCCGAACCCCAGCTCAAGAAGGGAGCATTGTAATCCCAACAGAACGGGGAGGGATCTTGCAGGTCAGCTCCAGTTGAGGATGTAGAAGCAGGGGTTGAATCTGAGAAAGAAGAGAGCAAATGCATCTGTCCCATCACACAATGGACTGGCAAAACCAACACTTCACGTGCTCGCAACAGGAAAACGAGACGGCACCTGGGTCTTCCTGCCCCGTAGTTGACTCCTCTTAGCTGGGTTGACTTGAACAAGCTGCTCTCTGGTTGCCACATGCATTAATCACTAGGGCTGCTTTCTGAGAAAATGAATCGCTTCTACCAGCTAAACGCCCACGTAAGCTCCTCTCCGTATACGCCAGGCTGGAGTCCACAGATAGACCCTCACATCCAGCCCTGGTACACAGGGCACAAGTGGGTGTCAGAGCTCAGAGCAGATGAGGCCCTGGGAGACAACTCACGGCGGCGGCAGCAGAACCGGAATGCCAAACCAGAGAGTCCCGGCCGCTGTGACTGAACGTGCGCAGACGCCGGCGAGACTTCTGCTCCCGGGGCTGCTTCCACGAGAAGCAGTCAGAATCTTCTAAAAGATTTCCTTCTAAAGAAGGAGAAAGAGGAAATGTAGTTTTCAAACCTGCTCTGGTTTGAACAACCGAAGCTGCCTCTGAAGGAGAGACGCGTACGATGGAGAACTCCTACCCACAAGTCGACGTCCTTTCTGTCCGAAACTGAAGCAACCGGAAAATAGAAACCATGGTGTTTTCCTTCCGTGTTGTGATGCTGTGTGAGATATTTCAGCACCGAGAAGCACTCTCATGATACCGATGTATCAGAGTCGTGATCATTCATGCAAAAACTCTGATGCGCCTTCTGCTTTGCCAGACCCTTGCAAAGCACTTGACCTGTGTTCTCTGGCCCGTTTCTCAAGGCTCTATTGCACTGAAGCTTCCGAAGCCCGTTGACAGACGAGCACCTGTGGCTCAGAGGTCAAGTGATGCGCCTGACACACACAGCTCGAGGCTGGCAAAGGTTCAAACAGCGGCTGCCAGCTCAGAGCCCCTCTTCCCAATCGCTTGTCTACCCAGCGAACCCACTGCAGCCAGCTCCTGAAATCCATGCTAAACTGTTGGAGATTGGATTCGGCTGGGGACCTCACTGGTGTTGAGAACACTTCATTTCCTTAATATGAGAAAATGGTAATGAGCATTTAGGATAACTCTTAATTAACCAGGATATCCTATCAGCGGCTGATACTCAGGAACCAACACTAATTCCACCTCATTTCTCAGTCCCTGGAAAGCAGGAAGAGGTTGTCCCCAGTGCTCCAGTACTGCCCACGGAGAGAAGCACAGGCAAGAAAATGGGTCTAACCCAGTGAGCCACTGAGGAGTCATTGATGTGAAGAGGGAAGGCTAGCCCAGCCCAGGGAAGTGTCACGGAACCTGGAGCGGGAGAGGTGACGCCGAGTGATGGCTGAGGAGCACACAACCGTTTGCCAAAAAGAGAAGCTGAAAAGGCTGCACCGGGCAGGGGGCTGCCGATGGCGAGGCTGCTCCGGGCAGGGGGCTGCCCATGGCGAGGCTGCGCCGGGCAGGGGGCTGCCCATGGCGAGGCTGCTCTGGGCAGGGGGCTGCCCATGGCGAGGCTGCTCCGGGCAGGGGGCTGCCCATGGCAAGCCTGGGCACCTGAGAAGTTGTGGCCACCTCCTAAGCTCCCCCTCCCCCCGGTGTGACAGGAACCCAGGGAGTGGGGGGCCTATCCCCAGAGACCCGGATGCAGAAGGAGGTGGAACCATACTGAAAGCCTCTATTCCATTTAACAGAACCTTGGACTTCACCAGAAAACTGTCAGGGGTCACCGGGAAACTCAAAACAAAGAAGGGGCTTGCACTTGGGGTACGAGATCTCTCTGCTGATGGCAGAGACACTAGGAGGGGAGGAGCCATCCCCAGAGTGGGGGAGACCTCTAAGAAGTAGTAAACCCAAGTGAGAAGCAACCAAGAACTGAATGAAGCTGGTTGCATCAGTGGGAACAAAGGGAAATGAACGTGTTCCAGAAACAACTTAACAAAGCTAACGGCTAGGTGGAAAATGTGTACAACCACAGACAAAAGACTGACTGATGGGATTAAAGACGGCCAGCTCCCTGGCTGGCCACGGGGTTCTGGTGGACTCTTCCAAGGAGAAGCCACGCGGGCCAGATTCTGCCTTCAGAGGCAAGACTTCTGAGGGTGCTGGAACTGAACGGTTGCAGCGTGAGCAGGTTGGGCTGCGCCATGCTGAGTTAGTCGCTAGCAAGATTAGAAGGCAGAGGAAACCAAGGGGCTGGGGAGACCAAGGAGAGAATGGCAGGAGGTGAGGCCGCCGGCCTTCAGGAAGGGGCGAAGAGAGGAGCAACCTGTGCCGCTGTTGCTGACGCCTGCAGTCCACCTGGAAGCCACGTTTCCTCTCTCCCTGGTCTCCTGGGTCTCGCTGCCTCCTCAAAACAAACTCCATTTAGCCTGTTTTAACGTGTCTTTTGCATCCTAAAGTCTTAATTACAAGTCTTTTCATAAACAGTCAAAAAAGGAAAACACCCCAATACAAAAATGAACAAAAGGCACGAACAAGCAGTTCTCAAAAGAATACAGCTAGCCAATTAACATAAGAAAAAATGTCCACCCTCCCTTGTAACCCAGGAACTAACATTTGGCAAAGATTTGGAAACTCCTAACAACCGGGAAAATGTCTTTCGTTGACTGGGGAGGTGCAGTTTTAATATCCCTTTCTAAGGAGCGATTTGGAAACGCTGCCTTTGATTCCTCAAATCCGCTTCTGAGCGTTTAAGAAAGCAATAAATCAGTAAGCCCATTCTCAGTTGATGCAATTTGTCAGCCAAACCCCAGCTAAGAAAATACCAAGATTGAAATACTGAACAGTGACATTCATTTCAAGAGTTACTTACGGAAGCTAAAACTCAGAAGCAACATTAACGTGCAGCAATAAGGAACCGGTTAAATTAATCATGGGATGCGCAGACAGGTAAAATGCTATGCCACCATTAAAATAACATTTTAAAAACATTAAATAAATTGGTTATTGGTGTTATTTCTAGACAAAGATATATATTTATAAAACGACCCTTATTTTTGTAAAATGAAACTCAAATATTTTTGTGTATATACATTTTACATGTGTGTTACACATGTTCAAACACACCATAAAAACTGTGAACAGTCTTCAAAAGTTCATGGAAAGTGCACACTGTGAAAAATATGCAGGATTTAAATATATTTAGCACCAAAACAATGTTTAATCCCATTTTTCATGAGCTTTTGGAAGTAATCTGTATATTACTTTATGTATGTAATATACACACATATTGCAAACACACACCATATATTCAAAGTAAATATATATAGTTAAAACTATATGTGTGTGTGCACGCGCACACCAAATACTAATAGCGATTACCAGTGAATGGTGGAATATTTATCTTTCTTATTCTTTTTTTCTAAATTCTATTCTACAATAAACATGTAAGACTTTTATAATAAAAAGTTGTTTTCCTGATAAGTTGAGAAAGTACAATCAAGGGGTGCTAGCATCCTAATTGAATGAAACAGCAGACATGTGGTCCTGGCCGGTCCCTGCTCCTTGCACCCACCTGCTCCCCATGGCACCAGGTTCTGGATTGCAGCCCTAAACACCTCTTGTTCTTGTCCCTTCCTCCCCAGCCTACCAGTTTTGCTCCCATGGGAGCCTCATCATCCCTGTACCCTCACAATTTTCGACCCCCTCCTGTCCACCATCCTCACTTCCCTCTGTGACACCATCATCCATCCTGCAGCAAAAGGGATTGTCCTGAGTAAAACCCACACCAAGCCTCCCCTCCCTTTCCTCCCTACTGAGACCCGTGACTGGACTCTGTGCTAAGAAATGAAGTCGATTGTTCGGTGTGGTTTGAGGAGCCTCTGGGATCTGACCCCAAGTATCTCTACAACCTCAGCTCATGTGTGGTTAAAGATGCACCCTCGAGTCCCACTCCCCGGGTTCAAGTCTCAGGTCTGGTGCTCACTCAGCTTCTCTGTGCCTGTTTCTCCATCTGTAGTTGCCTCTTGTCAAGCTCTGAGCAAAGCGCCTGACCTCTGGTAAGCCCTCAACGAATGTTTGCTGTTGCTGTTGGCGCCTGAGCCCCGTGCACATTGATTAGTGCTGATAAAAGAGAGGAAGCAGCTCGGCGTGCCTCCCAGGTTTCTGATGTTGTCACTGACTGGGAGGCAGCACTGTGGACCACAGGGCACCACTCCCCAGGAGGGACAGGCTCGAGGAGTCCAGGTTCAGACTCCCAGAGCCATGCAGGTGGACAGAGGTGGGGTCAGCGAGGCGCCGGCTCGGAGACGCCTTGGTTGTTGAAGACATGGCGTGGGTGGAGTCACCCCGGGGAAGTGCAGGGGCAGCACAAACAGACCCTCGGAGAACAGCAACAGTCCAAGAAACAGGTGAAAGAAAAGAAACCCACGAGGGAACAAAGAGAAATTATCTAAGATGGGAAAAGGCGCAAGACAAAGGAGCAGCCGAGGGGAAAGGGGTGGCAGGTGGCGCCCCAGGTCTTGGGAACGACCAGTGCGCCATGTGAGTGTGCATCACACTCACGGGGGTGGAAATGGGCACAGAAGCCATGGCACCCGGCAGTGTCACGGGGTTGGGATTTGGGGTGCATGGTCTTAGAGGGAGTGAGGGCGCCTCCAGTAAATCACGCCTTTTCCAGGAGTCTCATCCCAGCCGTCCGACGCCTGCTTCCCCGGCCTCTCCCTCCCTGGCATTCTCGCTTCGCTGCTCAGTTCTGCTTTCTCCTTTCATTTATATGATTATTTATTAATATGTATAATTTTTTTATTTGAGAGAGAAATAACGCCAACCTGCTGGTTCACTTCCCCAGTGCCTACAATAGTTGGAGCTGGGCTGGGGCCGGGTCCAGCACCAGGAGCCAGGAACACAGGCCATGTCTCTCAAGTGAGTGGCAGAAACCTAACTACGTGAGCCATCACCTGCTGCCTCCCAGAGTTTGGAATCAGGAGCCGGAATCAGGCATGAACCCCAGGGACGCAGGCATCTGAACAGCTCGGCCACGCACTCGGCTCTGCTTTCACTCCTTCAACAGCTCCCCTCCCTTCTAGCACCCCTACAATCCTGCGATGGCCCCTGTTTGTCTTCCTTCTCCACTTTGCTCACTGACACCTGTGTTCAAAGCACTTAGAATGAGGTTGGCACTCAGTGGATGCACAGTCAATATTTGCGGAAAACATTACGCTAAGTAAGACTACGGCCCACGCAGTTGGGACTCTCCGAAGCTGGCTGGGAAGACGCCCCATTAGCCCATTTGGAGAAAGCGGAAGGTCTTCAGTCCCAGTCCCTTTCCCCTTTTGGATCCTGATGAGAACAAATGCCTGTCTCTCGTTTCCATTAGATGCTGCTGCCGCCGCCTCACCAACATCCCCAGATGCACTTGGATTTGAGCGATGGATGGCCCAAGGCCCTCCCCAGACAGCCCCTGCCTGTGCCGTTGCTGGGATGATGGAGCAAAGCTGAGAGGCGGAATCCATCAGCCCCCTGCCCCCACACGGGGCAAGAGGAGACAGATCCTCCCAGCCTCCCCCCACAGCACCCCATTATCTCTCAAGATCGAAAACAGTTCTCCGAAGATCGTTTTTGAACGGAACACAGAAACTGTTCTTTATCAAGATATAGCAGGGCAGCCATGTGCTTTTTATAAAACTGATTACGGAGACCAGATGAAAGACGTCGATGATGTCAACTGCATTTCAAATCCCCTCGGTGCTCGAGGATGGGGGAATGTTTTCCATTATATTCGTTAAAAGTTCACCACTACCTGATAAAAATCTTGAGAAAGGGCATGCGTGTTGCTAAATTAGCTCTAAAAGCGGACAACTTAAAGTAAAATAAATCTGAGTTAAACAGGAGCTCAGGTTACCTGCGCAGGCTTCCCGAAAGGGGGTTCTACAGGGGAATGTTTGGCTGGGGCCCCTCCGGCCGGCCACGGCGGAACCCTGAGGACGGACAGCCACGCAGTCTCTCTGTGATTACCATGATCACAACACATTTGTTTTCGTGCCCCGTTTTACATGCTGCGGATGCCTGCCTCTTGTCTTATGAATTGTAAACCAAATCCCCTCCGAGATTTTTAAGCCCTAACCAGTCATTTTCCACCATTACTAGATTTGTCCCTCGTTTATTCAATCCACATAGACCCACCCAGGGTAAGGCCGACGGAAGGTGCAGCACCCACCTCCTCAACAAGGCCCACTGCAACCGGCACAAGCAAAGCAGACAGTTGAGAAAAATCAAGAAATCATCCAGTGCTGCCCTTGGATGTAACAACTATTAACGTTTTGGTCAAGAGTCCTTGCAACATTTCCTGCATATAAATACAGAAGGCAAACAGATGGTTACAAAAGGAAACGTTTGCATCCCACATGGAGCCTGCTTTTCTCTGAAGCACCATGGATTGCTTTTTAAATAATCACCTGCAAGAGAATTTTTTTAATTTTATTTTTTAATGCATTACAGAGACAGACAGAGCTCCCGTTCGCTGGTTCACTCCCCAGACTCCCACAACGATTGGGGCCGGGCATGGATTGAAGCCAGGAGTCGAACCAAATCTAGGTGGTAAGATCCTGATTACTTGAGCCCTCACCGCGGTGAACCCAGGCACTCGCCAGCATCTTCCAGGCGAAACGCCCTCTCCTGACGGGAGTGTTCAGCGGCTGTGCGCCTCCAGTTTCTCCCCGGGGCTTTCACGCATCAGCCAGCTAAGAACTGTGTCTTTTCAAACTATCCCCAGTGCTGAGCCTTCATTAGACTCTGCAGGAGACAAGAAGAAAAGATTTGAGGACCTCACAGACTTTCGGGGAAAATGGGAATAACCCATTTCAGCTCAAAAGAGAGAGAAAGAAAAGGACTGATTCTTGTATAAAGTTGTATCTGGTGTCCCAGAGGTGTGACAGTGCCGGATCAACTTTGTTTGGCACAGCTGGGAAGGACTTTCAATTTAGGTGGATGGGGGTTAACATTCAAGCCAGAAAAAAATCTAAAAAGAAAGAGCAATTCTAGAGGATAGAATGTTTTTTTCCTTCCTTCTCTCCTCGTGTTCTTTCCGACAACCTAAACAGTTCCATGCACCTCCAAATCCCAGCACATTTTCCGATCCCATCCGCCCAGACTGAAATGCCCGACACCGACGTCTACACTGTCAAAATCCTCCTATTTCTCTCTCCTTCCCTGCCTCATAAATAAATGCTTTAAAAATAAAATAAAAATACAAAGTAAAGGTGCAGACATTTAGCCAGCAATTAAGGTTCTGGTTAAGACGCCTGCGTCCCCCATGGGAGTATCTGGGTGGATTCCCAGCTGTGGCTGCTGATCCCAGCTCCTGCTCCTGCAGACCCCGCGAGGCAGCAGCGATGGTTCAGGTAGTCAGGTGTCTGCCACCCACATGGGAGCCCTGCATTGAATCTGGGCTCCTGCTTTTGACCCCAACCCAACCCTGGTGGCTGAGGGCATTTGGGGGGTGAACTAGTCGATGGGAGTTCACTCGTTCTCACTCTCGCTCGCTCTCTCTCTCCCCTTTTCTCATCTCTTCCCCACTTTCTCTCTCTCTCTCTCTCTGCCTATCAAATTAATAAATGACGTTTCTAAAGCCCTCCTGCTCTGGCTCCTCTTGCAATGCGATCTCTCTGCCTTTCCCCTGTGACACCCAAAAACCACTCAACATCACTCACATGACTTCTACTCTGAAGAAACAGACAAACCCAGACAGACGCACATGAGGCGAGTTTGTCAAGGGCTCTACAAATAAAGTACTGATAACACAACGAGCCCTCGGAGACTGAACACGGGATTGTAAAGAATGGCGAGAGTGGAGCTCTGGCCTAGAGGAACACTCTCCTATCACATTCCAAGTGTTAATGAGAAGAAACAATTGCTGAAATGTCTATGTCTACAGCCATTGCTCCTAAAAAATCTCACCCAGCACAGCTCTGACTCACTGCCCATCCTCTATAATGTTGCGCTTTGGAAGAAGGAGGGGAAGTAACAGGGCAGAGCGCTCCCAGGAGGCCCAGCACAGCCCCCGCAGGTCCCAGACAGAATGGCTGCTCCAAGCAGAGGGCGGTGTCCCATGCGATCAGCGCTGCTCTGAGTCGGGTCCAGGGATCCGAGCATTCAAGGCTGCACAGCCCTTTCTGCTCCATGCCTGTGTGCTGAACGGGCGCTCAGAATGTGCTACCCCCAAAGGAGCTAGAACGAGAATAAGCAAACAAAATGGGGGCTCTCTGCTTGATGGGATTTGCTTCTGTCACAGAAAGGAAGGGAATTCTGACACGTGACGCAGCATAGGTGAGCCTTGAAAACACTGGGCTACGTGAAATAAGCCAACCCCCAGGACAAGTGCTCCTGGGTGCCACCTGGTGCAGTACCCAGATTCACAGAGACAGAAAACACAGTGGTGGTTTCCAGAGACTGGGTGCTGGCATCTGGATACCAAGTGTTCAGTGGGGATGGAGTTTCACTGAGAGACGTGGGAAGTTCCGGGTGTAGACGGTACTGACAGAGCCCGGCAATGTGGATGGACTTAGTGTCACTTAACTGTACACTGAAAGATGGCTGGAACGGTAACTTCTGTGTTATGTGTCTTTCACCGCAGTGGACAAACTTTGTCCATCCAAACAACATTAGCCTGAGGGGAAGAGGCGTTAGTGACCACTGCTGTCTCCAGAGAACAAAGGCACCAAGCGTGGACCAGCTCGCAGGATCTGGGGGACGCGCCAGGGGAGGTCCCCAAATGCAGATGGTGTGGTGGGCTCTCAGAGACCCAGTGACTGAGTGCCACCCAGTGCTTCTTAAAAACACTGCATATATATACAGTTTGGACTTCTCACAGATTCTCCTAAGTGTTGAGTTCCGTTACGAGCTCCAATGGGTCTGAAATGTGTTCTGACTGAACGTGGTGATGTGCTGGCCACCTGCCGTTGAGGGAGTCTGCAAGAATGCAGACAGTGCCAGATTGCTGCTCTCCATGGAGATCTTTCTGGAGCATACTGTGCATGTATGCTGTGCCGTAAGAGAGAGCATCCATAGCACATCATCCAACTTTGTCTTCAGGACAGAAGGCCCAAGTATGCACAGACACAGAAACAGATGGTGCAGGGTACCTGGCAGGCTTTGGAGCCTTCGGTGCCCCTAACCCTGCAGGCACACAGCACAGCATGAACGTTTTTCAATTTAGCTGAAGGATACTAATATGATAAGTCAAGAAAATGAAATGAAACTATGAACTGAATGTTTGTATTCCCCTAAAATTCTACGTTGAAGATTTAACTCCTATGACTATATTTGAAGAGGGACCACTAAAGAGATAATTAAGGTTAAATCAGAGGCCGGCGCCGCGGCTCACTAGGCTAATCCTCCGCCTTGCGGCGCCTGCACACCGGGTTCTAGTCCTGGTCGGGGCACCGGATTCTGTCCCGGTTGCCCCTCTTCTAGGCCAGCTCTCTGCTGTGGCCCGGGAGTGCAGTGGAGGATGGTCCAAGTGCTTGGGCCCTGCACCCCATGGGAGACCAGGAAAAGCACCTGGCTCCTGCCATCGGATCAGCGCGGTGTGCTGGCCGTGGCGGCCATTGGAGGGTGAACCAACGGCAAAAGGAAGACCTTTCTCTCTGTCTCTCTCTCTCTCTCTCTCACTGTCCACTCTGCCTGTCAAAAAGAAAAAAAAAAAGAAACCATCTCCAGCTTAAATCCCTCTTTGCTCAACAAGTTCTTCCCTTCACTATCATTTCATGCTGTTTGTAATGTTTTCAAAAGCCAAAGATTCCTTACATCAGCACTGGTGGTAACCCACAACTAATGCTGTTCTAAAGCCTGGATATAGCACTGATCCATTCACTTATTTAAATCTGCACACTGACCAGCCTTCTAAGTCAACCTTGTCTTTTTTTAAAAAAATATTTATTTATCTATTTAAAAATCAGAGCAACAGAGAGAGCGAGTCAGAGAGAGAGAAAGATCTTCCATTTGCTTGTTCACCCCCCAAATGGCTACAACAGCCAGGAGCCAGCAATTTCATCCTAGTCTCCCACATGAGTGGCAGGGGCCCTGGAACTTGGGCCGTCTTCTGCTGCTTTCCCAGGAGCATTAGCAGGAAGCCGGGCCTGAAGTGGAGCAGCCGGGACTCTAACTGGCACTCAACAGGATGTTGGCATTGCAAGTGACGGCTTCACTCAGTGCTCCGTAACACCAACCAAAATGAGTTTGTCCAAATGTAGCTGTTGTTGTTTGCTCATCCCTAGAGTACTGCCACTATAGACAAGATACCTGCTTGGAACAACTGTGGGTATAAATGGAACCTCAGATCTTTGACTTGTATTCTTCTGGATACTTGACAGTTTTAAATTCCAGCAGGCCGGCGCCACAACTCACTAGGCTAATCCTCCACCTGCGGCGCCAATACTCCCAGTTCTAGTCCCGGTTGGGGCGCCGGATTCTGTCCCGGTTGCTCCTCTTCCAGGCCAGCTCTCTGCTGTGGCCTGGGAGTGCAGTGGAGGATGGCCCAAGTGCTTGGGCCCTGCACCCCATGGGAGACCAGGAGAAGCACCTGGCTCCTGGCTTCGGATCAGCACATGCACCAACCGTAGTGGCCATTTGGGGGGTGAACCAACGGAAGGAAGACCTTTCTCTCTGTCTCTCTCTCTCACTGTCTAACTCTGCCTGTCAAAAAAAAAAAAAATTCAGCAGCCATGTACTTGAGATCTTGCTGTATGACAGTGAAACTCAGGTGCAATCCTCGTAACGTTATACAACACAAATGATAAATGTGCTTTGCTATGGAACCCCTACACGTTAACTATGCCTTATCTAAAATGCTTGGGATCAGAAGTGTTTCAGATTTCTTTGGATTGTAGAATATTTGCATAAATGAAATGAGAGATCTTAGGAATGGGACCCAGCTCTAAACACAAAATTCATTTACCAGCACCTTATGTGTACATAGCTTGAAGGTAGTTTTATACAATATTTTCAGGACCCCTTTGCTTTTTGACTGTGACCCATCATACGAGGTCAGGTGTGGAATTTTCTACAAGCATTTTGTTGGCACTCAAAAAGTTTTGGACGTTGGAACATTTCAGATTTTCAGTTTAAGAAAGCTCAACCTGTACGATCAAAGATCTGTTTTAAGCATCTTCCTTATATCTATAATCATAAATTCAGCAAGGGCGTGCACTGTGGCTCCGTGGGTTAAGCTAACCACTTGGAATGCCTACATCCCACAACAGGGTGCCAGTTCAAGTCCTGGCTCCACTGTTTCTGATCCAGCTTCCTGTTAATGCATCCCAGGAAAAGAGCAGATGATGGCTCAAGAAACTGGGTCCCTGCTACCATATAAAAGACCCAGATGGAGTTCCTGGCTCCTGGCTTCTTCCAGGGCCAGCCTCAGCTGCTGCAGGCTTTCGGATAGTGAATGCAAGTCTCTCTCTCTGTGTCTCTCTCCCTTTCAAATAGACAAATGCATCTTTTTTTAAAGTCAGTGAACTAACTGACTAATTGATACTCAAAGTACCTGTTCATCATGTGCCTTTAACACACAGTGAGAATCCTGTAGGGACCTAAACTGCTAAACTCTTGCTAAAACTTCCATTACAGCCTCATGCATCTTTCTTCCTCCTTTGAAACTTCTAGGCAGACGGAACCCAGGAGGCCATTTCTTCCAATTTCACTGTCTGCCGGCAGCCCTCTACAGGAACCGTCTACACAAGCGTGAGTTGTATATTCAAGGGCAATTAAGTTGCTAATAGTCAGCTATTTGCAAAGTCGCCTGCTGCAAGAGGATGATATATTGTGGAGCAACCAACGCCAGAACTGTCACTGGAAAAAGCTGTGCTTTTGCCTAACTCTGGCTAATAAAGGAATCCCGAATCTGAAATGGAGAGCAGGAGTCTAGCATGAAGGGCTGTATGCTGAGCTCACACACAGGGAGCCGTCGCAGTGGGTGCTGGTTTACAATGCACGCGGGACAAGAGCAGAGACCAACACATTTTTCCCATTCAGTGATACCAAACACTCTGCCTCGTTCCCTACAAATTTCTTCCGAAACAGTTAAGCAAGATAAGATGTTCTTCCTGCCCCAGATAGAAATGTTGTAGCTCATTAAGCCCCTTCTTCCAGAATACTAATTCTGTGCCTGACTGGTGCTTTATTACAGATAAGAGAATAATTCAAAATTAAAAGACGTGAAATGAAGCTCTTCTAAGCTATCACTTAGGCCATTTGAGGGGATAAATACTCTTATCAGACAGGATTTTTTAATAATAAAATGGACACAAACACTTGTTCAAGTTCTGACAGCCGATTTTGCCTCCTTTCCTGAACAGCACTTAGCCTGTGACGTGATAGCTTTTCAGGTTCCTGGCGCTGTCTTTTCTGAGATGAGCTTGCCAGAGCTCCCTTCCTCTGATCTTGGCTGACCTCCCGCAGCCGGCCTGGCTCTCCCAGAGTCTTAGGATCTCCCCCTGCTGGCCTGCAAGGACATTGCCCGACGGCACCGACCAGGGGCCAGTGGCTCCCAGCGGCTGGGTACCCCCATGTCAGTACTTTTAAGTGGGGCTTTTCATCCCTTCTGGTTTTGGCAGTTGGTACTTAAGACAAATTTGATGTGAACGCTTGTCCTTAGATACTTACAAGAAACCTGCGGGCAGGTAGCTAAATGGCCCTACTGAGAAGCAAGTCATCCAAGCTGGCTCAAGCCAGAGAAGGTGTTTTCTCCTTCACCGTTACCAAGACTGTGCCTAAACCTGCAACACAGAATTCTGCTTGTACTGTCGACACTGTACAAGGGCACATCTAAAAGTTCATGGGAAACAGAATTAAAACATAAGTTTATTTTGGCGCAAAAGAGTGTTTTGAAATCCTTGTAGAGGTCTTTCATAATATGCACTTTAGAAGCAAAAGAAGTCCCCCTTCCGAGACACAGGCGTTTTTAACCAGCAGTTCAGACACGGAACAAAGGGTTTTTCCCTACAAAGCCACTTCCAGAATCTTCCCACACCTACAGCAACCGCTCCAGCCCGGAGAGTAGCTGAACAGCGCGGATGGGAGCCAGGTGCTGTCTCCCCAAAAGCCAATGTCGGCTACAAGGGCAGATCGCAAGGGGCCATCCCTTGGCCTGCAGCAGAAATGTGCGCTGGTGAGCAGATTTCTTTTGTCCTCCAATATTATGCAAATAGGCAAATCAAATTAAGTACCTGAGATTTTTTTTAATTAAGGGTTTTGATTAGACACGGATCTGTTGTAGGCAGAAGAAGGAATTTTCTTCCAAAACCCCAGACGCCCTGGCTTTTCTGCAGGTCTTCAATCAGGGCAGCTCTCCCAGAATGGCAGGGAGCTCATCTTTTGATTTCCAGGTGGGTGGGCACCTGGGACACAGGCGTAAGAATTGAGCCTGAGAACAACAGAAGGAGAGAAAAGTCCGACAACTTCTTTAAAAATCACACACAGCTGCTCAGCTCCTCTGACTACTTTTGTAAGAGAAACACAAAGGGAAGTAACAAGCTGGGTCCCTGTTTATCCAAAAGAGGCTTCCAAGTCTCACATACCAGAACTGAAACCTGCGAGCTCCCGTAGATCCCAACCTCGGCCAGAGAGCAAGACCTGAGGACTGTTCCAGCGGGAGGGTGCTGCACCTGCTCCTCGGGAGGCATAACTGCCTTCCACTGCATTCCCACGAGTCCAGTCCCTGCAGGAGGAGGCAGACACAGGCTGGAGGCCAAGGGAGAGTGCAAGGCATAGTAGGACCTTCTGCACAGAAGCCAAAATAATTACTTTCTGATAACAAGATTCAGCTTTCATCCTGTATGCCCCTCAACTGCATCCTCTCATTTGATTTTCACAAAGCTCTGTGCAGAGGTGAGGTAATCTTACACGGACTTCTCCCGTGCAGCCGGAGAAACTGAGACCCCGGGGTAAGTATCTTAAGAAAGATCACTGAGAAGCTTAGGTTCAAGCCAATGCTTAGAGAACTGCCTTGTAGATGGTAAGTACGCCATAAATATTTGCAAGTGCGCAGATGAATGATTGCAATATGGCTGAGAATGAGCCTGGAAACTCATTCTCCAAGACAATGGCCATTATCTCGGTGAGAGTGAGAGGCAAGCCAGTGACAGACGCCGTGACGTAGGAGAAAGAGAACGGAACACCTGGATCCAGCCATGGGTTTGCCAAGCCAGTCACACGATCTTGCACCAGTCGGTGCTGCCCGATCCTTCCTGCAGGAATTGAGCCTCACTTTGGGTGATCCTAGCCATGGCACAGGTCCTAGATTTCAGCCAAGTCCTGTGGAACCACTCTAAGGTGTCCAGGTGGAGGTGAGTGAGCAAATGTCACTAAATATAGTATCTCCAGTGAGTGCTACATCACAACCACGTGGACCTCCCAGACTGAAGTCGCCATTTGGAAGAAGGCTCAGCAGATCAGGGGCGGGGGAGCAGCCACCCCTCCCACCTCCTATACCAGCACAGCAGGAGGCTGGATATCAAAGTGCTGTGTCCTTAGCCCATTCAAGAGACATTAACTGACTTCACCTCATCCTTTACCTGACTGAAAAACAGGTTCAAGTGTAGAAGAAGTAGAAGTGGGTGATAGATACGCCAAAAGATGTTCAGTAATAATCATTTGAAGATCTATTAAAATAAAGAGATCTCTTTCCACCTACCAAATTGTCAAAGACCAAAAAGATAGATAAAGGCCAGTATTGATGAAGGTGTAGGAAAAAGCAGAAGCCGCTATCTGGCTGTAATACAACATAGCACAACCTTTTGAGGTGGTTATTTGGCAACACGAGTCATTACAATGTCCATGCCTTTGGACAAACGATTGGAAACACACAGAAGGGAAGAGTGGAACTGAGACATTCACGGCGGTATCGTTTATGGAAGTAAAGGGTGGGAACAAGATAAATAAATATGAGTAAGCAGGGTAAGATAAAAAGTAAAGATAAATAAATATGGTGCAATATTATGGCATCATTAAGGAAGAAGAGGCATAGTTCTATTTATTTTCCTGGGGAGACATCTGGAATATTTATTAAATAAGAAAAAAACTGTTAAACAGCATGAGGGAGTTATCTTGGTGGCCATCTAGACGATCTGTAAATCACACCACACACTGTTACCTGTACCATCTCTGGTGATGAGATGACCGGTGACTTTTGCTTCTTTATATTTTCAGGTTCATCAATAATTTCAATAATCTTGTACTAATTTCATAATTGTCAAAAAATCGAAAATGAAGCTATTGTAACTTTGTAAAAAATAAAATATGAGAGGGTAGCCACCAGCTATCTAAAAAAAGAAAGTGTGCCTCTAAATTACCAGAAATGTTTTTTAAAAAATTAACAAAGGAAGGTTTATCACTATGGCAAACATGAAAACAGGAAAAGAAAATATGGAATAAAATGCAAGAGGTCTTCAAGAAGTTTATGGAAAATGTGTGTGGTGAAAAAGCTGCTTGGATTTCAAATTTTTTACACTAAAATAAACTTATCTTTTAATCTGATTTTCCCATGAACATTATGAAATACCACGTGTGTATATATATTTTTAAATAATATCATTTCCTTCCTTTTTATTTATTTTTGTTAAAGATTTATTGATTTATTTGAAAAGCAGAGTAACACAGAGAGAGGGACAGAGAGAGAGAGAGAGAGATCTTCCAGCTTCACTCCCCAGATGGCCTCAGTGACTATGGCTGGGCCAAAGTCAGGAGTGCAGAAGTCCACCCAGGTCTCCCACGCACTCGGTAGGGGACTGAGTACTTGGGCCGTCATCCTCTGCTTTCCCAGGTGCATTAGAAGGGAGCTGGATTGGAAGGAGAGCAGCCAGGATTCGATACTGGACCTTTGTATACATTAAAATAAACAAACAGCACACAATATGTAACACGAAAATGTAAGCTGTTCGTGAAGTGCAGGTGTGAAACAGCGGATAGGAACAGCATCAGACCACCCACCCCCAGCCCTGGCTTGCTGGGTGTCAGAGGACGTTGTCAGGCGACAGGAACCAGGGCCGCGTGCGTTTGTGCAGGGAAGGAGTGCAGGGAACACAGACACAGATCCAAGAACTTGTGGGAATTCAGAAAAGGAAAAGAAAAAATTAATTTAGATCCCTAGCTATTACTCTACACCCAAATAAATTCCACAGGAGTTAAATATATAAGAAATAAATCCTTAAGTTATTAAAAGAAAACATGGGTAAATATTTTCATAATCTTGGAATAGAGAAGGTCTTTTTAATCATACTGCTGAGACAGAACCAAAAAGGGAAAGGTGGAGAGATTTTTCTATAAAATATTAAGAAATCATAAAAATATTTCATATAAAATAGCATGCTTTTCAAAATGCAAAAGAGTAAACTACATATTTATTACATGCCTGACAAATGACGGTTTTATCCTCAAAATATAAAAAGTTCATTTAAATCAATAAGAATTGGTGTGAGTAAAAAATGAACCAAGAAAAAGCATAAATATATGGAAAGACAAGATTGAAGGAATGCAAATGCGCATGACGCGTTGGCAACTTTTCCCCCAGCGAGCAGGTAACAGGAAACACAGCTGACTTCAGGGGAACGCCCCGGGTTCCCTCCAGCTCTGTCTCTTGTTGGCCTGCTAGTGCTGTTTCCTCTGCACATGGAATCAAGACGGAGGCGACTCCCGAAGCTCCTGCGGGAATGCCCCTTGTTCCCACAGCTGCGGGAGCAGGGGGCCGACGGCTTAGCACGAGCACATCGGCTTATCACCGGATAGTTCTGCGAGTCAAGGCAGAAGTCCAGAGCTCAACTCCGGGTGTCAGCAGGGCCTTGTCCCCACTGGAGGCTCTGGGAGAGCTCTGCTTCCTCGCCCTGCCCAGTCCCGGGACATCACGGCCCCGGCCTCGCCTGCACCCCCCCCCGGGCTCCTGGCTCCCCTCTCCCACCCTTTGAGGGCCCGTGTGGTGAGGTTGGGCCCACCCAGGTGATCCAGGCAGACTTCCTTCCTCGAGACCCTCTGGATAACCCCTCATGCAGCGTCCCCTTGCCTAGAAGGCAGCTCCTGCGCAGGTCGGGCGTCTTTGGGAGGCATCATTCCGCCTGTCACAGTGTACCAGCCTGGTCAGTGCACACAGAGCACCACGCCCAGAGCTGAGCTACAACACACTCAGACGGTGCTCCATGTCATTAGCACTAATGATCACTGTTAATGATCAAGGAAATGTAGAATATCCGGGGCTGGCAACGAAGTGGAAAGAAGCAAGCAGAACCTAACAGAGGGGTGGGAAGGGGTTTGCTCCCCACCAGAGCACTTGGGTTCGCTGCCAGGCTGGGGCTCCGTCTCTGGCTCCTGACTCCAGCTTCCTACAAATCCACACCCTGGGAGGCAGCAGTGACGGCTCAGGTTGTCAGATCCCTCCCTTGTGGGAGACTATGGGCCCCCAGCTCCCGGCTGTAGCCTAGTCCCACAGGCATCTGAAGAGTGAGCTAGCAAATGGGAGCTCTCTCTCAAAAAACAACAGTTGAAGTTTTTAAAGAAAAATTAAAACGTGTCTGGTGGAGGATACACTAGCGGGTGATCAGCATAGAGCAGTGTAGACACAGCTTCAGAGCTTGCTCTGGAGGCATGAGCTGAGCCTGCAGGAGCTGTGCCGTGGGCCCAACGTGGCACCCACGGACATTCTTTGCAGGCCTGGTCATAACCGTGAGAACCCATTAATACCTCCTAGGAGATCCACGCCATTTTGGCCATTTGGGGAGTGAACCAGTAGATGGAAGTTTGTGTGTGTGTGTGTGTCCCTCTATCTGTAACTCTTTCAAGTAAATCAATAGATATTTTAAAAACAGAAAGAAAGAAAAGGAAAGAAGTCTAGACACGTTCCGAAGATTATTCCTCCAGGAGTCTGACCACAGTGGACCTGCAGCTTCCTGATAGCTGTGGGTAGGTCAGGCACCCAGCTCTTTGCCACCCCACCCCTGTTGTCACTCCTACCTAGGACACCGCACACACATGCACACAGCTGCTCCCTTCTCCCCTAGCTAGACCCCACTCTATTCACCAGCTGTCAGTTCAAATATTGCCTCCTGGCCTAACCCTCTAATCATAAATCACCTTGCCTCTCCATCTGTATTTCCAAGCCAGAGACCAATAAAGGTGGTGGGAGATTAGCTCCGTGGGGAAGGGGTACAAAGGAGACAGCGAGACATTTTTCTTCTCCTGCGTCAGAAGGGCTGGCGTATTCGTACATCAGCGCTGGAAGTGCTGAGGTGAGAGGGGTGGCGATGCTCATTTCTGGGCACTTGATCTGCCGCACCCGCTGCAGCTGGTGGGACCTCCCGCAGGGACAGCAGGAGGCACAGAGGCCACAGCGGGGCAGGTGCGGGCGCTGGAAGTTGGGCAGCCTGCACACTCCAAGGGACGTGGGTGAGACACAAATGTGAGGTGACTTGGGCATTTGTGTTTGTTTGACGTCAGGCTGCCTTGCTGTGCTGTGAACTCCATGAGGCCAGGATCCTGGCCCAGCCGTCTTACAGCCGAACCCCTAGTGCCTAGCATGGCTTCTGACAGCAAGTGAGGCAGCCAGCTAGTGCCTGCCAGTGAGAGAACGTGGAGCCGATGGATGTGTGGGTGTCCTGCCGCGCTCTCGTCTAAGCAATGCAGGATACCAGTCAGGTAAGGCGCAGGATTTCAGAAAAGGCTTCAACTCAACCCGACTTTCATTTGAGTTGTTATTTTGGATTATTCAACTTAAATGATCACCTAAGACCTCTCAGTTCTTCCCTTCTCACTAAGGGAACAGTTTGGTCCAGATGATACACCAGGTCCAGTTCTAGAATTTGAGACGAATTAACTGTTCAAGTAAAATATTTGCTAATGAAGACTATGGGGTATTCCTACACTGCAGGGGCTGGAGATCTGTGGTTTGCAAACTAAACATCAACCCATCAGCACGAGCTAAAGTGGATGCTACACTTTTAAATGGTTGAAAAGAATAAGATTCCATCACACATAAAAAGTGTATTACATTCAGGGCAGCGCCGCGGCTCACTAGGCTAATCCTCCGCCTTGTGGCGCTGGCACCCCGGGTTCTAGTCCCAGTCAGGGCACCAGATTCTGTCCCAGTTGCCCCTCTTCCAGGCCAGCTTTCTGCTGTGGCCAGGGAGTGCAGTGGAGGATGGCCCAAGTGCTTGGGACCCTGTACCCACATGGGAGAACTGAAAGAAGCTCCTGTCTCCTGGCTTTGGATCGGCACAGCTCTGGTCATTGTGGCCATCTGGGGAATAAACCAGCAGATGGAAGACCTCTCTCTCTCTATCTCTACCTCTCTCTGTACCTCTGTCTTTCAAATAAATAAAATAAAATAATAATAATAAATAAATAAAATAAAAAAAGAAAGAAAGAAAGAAAGCGTGATGGCCGGCGCCGTGGCTCAATAGGCTAATCCTCCGCCTGCGGCGCCGGCACACCGGGTTCTAGTCCCGGTTGGGGTGCCGGATTCTGTCCTGGTTGCCCCTCTTCCAGGCCAGCTCTCTGCTGTGGCCCAGGAGTGCAGTGGAGGATGGCCCAAGTGCTTGGGCCCTGCACCCCATGGGAGACAAGGAGAAGCATCTGGCTCCTGCCTTCGGATCAGCCATTGGAGGGTGAACCAAAGGCAAAGGAAGACCTTTCTCTCTGTCTCTCTCTCTCTCACTGTCCACTCTGCCTGTCAAAAAAAAAAAAAAAAAAAAAAAGAAAAAAAGAAAGAAAGAAAGCGTGATGAACACAGTGATTCCTGTTGTTCGTGAATTGTGTGTGGCCGCTTTTGAACCAGAAAGGCAGGGCTGAGTAGTCGTGAAGCAGGCAAAGCCCTGCAAAACCTGGAATGTTTGCTCCCTGGGCCCTCTGCAGAAGAGGGCCAGGCAGGCCTGCACCTGCCAGGGCAGACAATATCACTTCACGGGGCTGGATCCATGCCAGCGGGAGAAGCCACCTCCCGTCCACCCTGACATGGTCCCAGCCAGACCCCGGGCAAAAACCCTTTTCCAAGCAGGCGCAGCGGCCGCCTCTCTCCCATGGCCATGAGAGAGAGGACGCTACATAGTCCCTTCCTTCTCCGCCTCCCCCCGCCCCGCCTCACCCCTGCATCTCCACGTACTTCACCCTGCCTGCTGACCAACTCATTTGCCCAGACTCTCCTGGTCCAGTGCCTTCCTTTCCACCCACCAAACTCGACACCAAAATCCGCACCAAACACGTGTGGCCACACATGGAGCTCTTGTGAGCTCTGTTTCCCATGAACATTGCTTAATCTAATAATTTTCCCTGTTTTAATACCATCAATTTCCCCCCTGATCAGTGTTACCCATCAGGAAGTATCTTCAGGTAATTAACGTTTTTACATTTTTAATTATGAAATCTTTCCTGAGCTGGCGGGGTGTCGGAGATCAGAAGCAACCAGCATCAATGCCGCAGAGATCTGAGGGTTCCCCAAAACCTGGGAGAGCAGGCAGTGCAGGTGTGATGCCAGGCCACCGGCCGTGTCTACACCTCATCTAAACTGGACCTGAAGGTCAGCTCTCCAAATCGGGACCTGGCGGGGTTGTGTTTGGCACCAACTTTGCTCTACGTCTTTGATTCTGCAAACAAGACTTTCCTATGGAGGTGGCAGCACTGGGGTGCGTGGAGGGCTGAGCGGACCAGTCAGAGCCGGCTCGAGGCGGCTCACCTTCAAACACCCACCGTGCCTGTAGAGTCGCGCTGCAGATCCTTCCTCCTCAGCTCCACTCTTTCTTTCCCTCACAGCCTGTTTAAAAATTCTGTTCAGGGGCCGGAGCTGTGCTGTAGCAGGTAAAGCTGCGCCTGCAACACTGGCAACCCAAATGGGCACAGGTTCGAGTCCCAGCTGCTCCACTTCCGATCCAGCTCCCTGCTAATGAACCTGGAAAAGCAGCAGAAGATGGACCAAGTGCTTAGGCCCCTGCACCCACGTGGGAGACTGGGAAGAAGCTCCTAGCTCCTGGCTTTGGACCAGCCCAGCTCCAGCCGACGAAGCTATTTGGGGAGTGAACCAGCAGATGGAAGCTCGCTCTCCTCTCTCTCTCTCTCTTTCTGTAACTCTGATTTTCAAATAAATAAATAAATAAATCTTTTTTTAAAATAAAATTTGTTCAACTTGGAGGTGCTCTCGCTTCTTCTGTGGAAGAGGCAGATTATCACAGAAACTTTGCCAAAGTTTGGGGATCAGGACCCGGACAGCAAGTGGGGCAGGAAGGAAGGCCTACTGGCAATCCTGCTTTGTAGACATAGTTTGTGGTTTCCAAGAAAATCCTCCTGGGTGTGGCCTCATCCCTTGTCCACATCGGCCCAGACTGCCCAGGTGTGCTGAGCCTGCCCTTGGCATTCTGCGGCTGTCCCAAGGCTGTTTCAGGAGTCAAGTTTCCGTGAAATAGGGTCTTTCCCCCCTCGTTCCCAAGGAATTCTGAATAAGCCCCTGGTGATGTTGGGGCTACATCAGGCTAACAGTTTGCCACACTTCATTTGGTGAGGAAAAGAAAAATCCTACTTGGCTTTTGCCTGACCTTTTTAATCCTATCTTTCTAAGAGCCACCACCAGCCACCCGATGCGTCCAATCAGCCACTGGGCACGCACTGGGCCATGGGGTCTTGTATTCAAGCTGCGGCTCAGAAGAGCTCTTGTTTCAGGACCTCTACAAATACAGGCAGAGTCTGAAGCACCCAGCACTCCCTCATAAACACACCAAATGAATGCAAGGGCTGTAAGGGGCGCCATCGCAAAGGCACTTGAAAGTGACTACTAGCTCTCGTTTTTCTTGTCTATGCTTCAGTTCCTTGGTTTGGGAATCAGGAGAGGCAGTGGCCAAAAAACTTAAGAATCCCCAGAAAAGCCTGAGACTTGCCTAGGATGGCGGAGCCGGCTGGCGTTCTCCCGGCAGGAGTGGCAACATCCTTGCATGTAGCACGTCCCCTCGTGTGAGCCACTGCCGTCTCCAGGAACGCACTTCCTTACAACCTGAAAATCACTCACACCTCGTCAAAGTCATGTGACCGCCTTGCACCTCCCAAAAAATGTGCTTCTGGGCTCCTCTTGCTGGACGTGAGAGAAAAAAACCGATCGTGTGCTACCTCCTTCAGAACACAGGCCGCACGCTTGTCCAGAACCTGACGGCAGTTTGAGGCTAACAGACAAACGTGTCACTCAAGAGGCACCCAGGCACCGCAGGTCCCTGTCACTGTTCCGTCTGCGGCTCTCAGGAAAGGATGCACCACAGGCACAGGATCAGGACTCCCCAGGAGCCACCGTTGGGTCTCCGCTGGCGGCCGGCCCAGGGTCTGAGCAGCCGCCTGCTCCTCTTCCTTTTCACCAGGGAAACCACTTTTCCTTAAAAGTCACCCCAGAAGATGGCTGGCTGCGCTTTCACTAAGACAGGGAACGGCGAAGGCACACGGGCATGGCTTTGCCTCAGCTGGGAGGGCGCAGTGCCCAGGGACGGGTTCAAAGAGCAGAAAGAAAAAGTGCAAAACCACCACCACCTTGATTCTGCTTCTTACAGCGTCTTCTTACACAAGGACCAAATTTCCAGCAGAGAAAAATGCTTGCAGTTAAGGTAAACGAAGCTGTTTGAACAATACCTGCCTTCCAAAGAAGTAGCATTTAATCTGGTGTTCTAAAAGATGATACTTGCAAATATGGCTAAGCCATGTATTCACTTCTGCTCAACTACTGGTGTGAAATTTTAATCAAAAAACTAGAGAGCTCATTCAAAAAAGAAATTAGTGAAAAAACTTTGGTCGTCTCTCATCAGTGAAAACTGATTTAGTTATGCAAATTACTGCTATGAATATTAAACCGCTGATGAAAGGTTTTTAATGAAGGGATCTTTTGTTTTGGAAATGCAAGGGTATATGCTTTAATTTCTTGCTAATTTACTGTTCTTTGATAATGTTCACATTTTCCCCAAAGTGGCTCTGCTGATGGGTTTAATACTGTGAATAGAACTACAGACCAACAATACTGGTTTTGACAAGCTTTCCCCTGTGTAACTATACATCGTGATTTGCAGCCCCTTATGCACAATTCTATTAGGGTGAATTTTGTCTACAGGGCTTTCCCTGAAATGAATTCTCATTTTAATGTTAGCCTCCTGCAGTTTTTAATTTTTAATCTGTAATATGAAATTGCAAATTTTACAAACATCATTTGAAAAAGCCACTAGGACAGAACCGAATGCCAAAGTTTACATATTGCCTAATTAGACTGTTATGAGAGGCAGCTTATCAATGTCACGCCAAAGATCATCAAAAAATCCAATTACTAATTTGAAAAACACATATATTTATAGGTTCATTTTGTTTAATTTGCATCCGGTTAGCTCAATAAGTGTTTTAAAATTGTATTAAGGCTAGTAATTTGGGTCTGGCTGGTAATGTACCTGCACTGCCAAGGTGTCACCCCTGCCCTGCTGGCCAAGGCCAGTGGCAGTGGCTGCGGGGGCAAGGCCACGGCGGGGGAGACCTCCTGCCACGGGAGCCCCGGCCCTCTGTACCCTAGGGAGAAGGCTTTTCAAATGGGAGGACCTCCCTGTGCCTTGCCAAGGAGGCGGTGTTCTGCAGATAATTAAAAGTAAGCGGGAAGGAGAAGGAGCAGCCTTGGGGGGCGCAGGAGGGTCCCCTGGGGAAGGTGGGAGGAGACCTCTAGTCGGAGGGGCTGGCCCGAGTAATTCTAGAAGAACAAAAGCAAACTTTGCCCTCAAGGAAAACGTCAACCTGCACAAACAGCGAGAGGGTGACAGGAGCCCCCGGCCCCCCAGCAGCATCGGGGGCCCACAATTCAGGGCCGGGACTGCTTCCACCTCCCTCCCTCCCGCAGGGTCTGAGAGTTGCGTCCCAACTGCAGAAATCCAGCACACATCTCGAAAAGTCTTTGGAGATATTTTAAATATTATCAGGTCTAAAAAAAACTGAAAAGGGAAGTCCTTAGTGTCACCAGACGGCCAATGCGAGTGCAACTCCCCATGTGTCCCATGAACATCCTGGGTGACTTTTTACAGTTTGGATCAAGATGCAAATGCGCTTTACTGTGATTGACGGATATGTTTATGTCCCTTGTAATTTCCAGCTTCCACCTCTCCTTCCCCTCCTCACCTCTGTCTTGATGTCGTGATCTCTGTCTCTCCCTGCCTCTTTATCTTCCACCCCCTCATCTCTTAGGCAGGCCACTTGTTCTTCAGAATTTCCCTCTGCCTGGATTTTGCTGACTGTACCTGATGGGACACTAAATACCTCTCCTCTCTCTCTCTCCCTCTCCCTCTCCCTCTCCCTCTCCCTCTCCCTCTCCCTCTCCCTCTCTTTCTCCTGCTTCCTGGGCGTTGAATCTAGAGCATTCATCAGATTCAGGCTTGACTCTGGGGGCAAGATTACATCACAGGTGGAGTGCTTCTTTCCACCAGGGGGTACCTAAGAGTAGGAACTTTTCTATTTCTTATTTCCAAATGAATATTCAAACGCTAAATATAATTCAAAAGAGACAAAAAGGTAATACCATACATCCTTCCAGCTACTTTACTGTCTATATTTTGCATTTTTTTATTTATTTATTTTTCCTAAAATACAATTATACCACTATTCTTATCTCTGAAATTGCGTTTTTCTCCTGCCTGACAGAGGCTGTATGAGCTGTTTGTAAAGTCAATGACTCTCCATGAGCCGTTATGAGTGTCTTCCTAGTTCTTCATTTTATTGGGGCAGTTCCCCAGAATAGTCGGGAGCTGGGCAGACTTCTGTGCCAGACTGAACACTTTGTACGCATTTTGAAAAATAATTCTGGAGGGCTGGCACTATGCTGTAGCAGGTAAAGCTGCTGCCTGCGGTGCCAGCATCCCATATGGGCGCTGGTTTGAGACCCGGCTGCTCCACTTTCCATCCAGCTCTCTGCTATGGCCTGGGAAAGCGGGAGAAGATGGCCCAAGTCCTTGGGCCCCTGCACCCATGTGGGAGACCTGGAGGAAGATCCTGGCTCCTGGCTTCGGATTGGCCCAGCTCTGGCCGTTGTAGCCAATTAGAGAGTGAACCAGCAGATGGAAGATCTCTCTCTCTCTCTCTCTCTCTCTCTCTGCCTCTTCTTCTCTCTCTGTGTAACTCTGACTTTCAAATAAATAAATAAATCTTTAAAAAAATAAAATAATAATAATTCTGTAATTTGCCTATTCCTCATCCTAGCTTTTAAGTTCATAAAAATAATCATTCCTTTTGGGTGGAAATGACGTTTTCTTACAAGTTGTAGGGAAACAGTGGTCTAAGATGAACATTTTCTGCTTACTTGAGGTCCTAACGCTGCAACCAGAGCTCCCTGGAGCCTCCAGCCGTGGGTGGCTATGGAGCCCCTCCCTGAGAGTCCGCACAGCCCGGGTGGCACCGGGAGATGCCTGTCAGCTCTCATTCTGCCCTTTCCTGCTGGATTCTCTAGCGCCACGGTTTCCTTCCCTAAGGCACGTCCTCCACACTCAGTCTCAGAGCCCAGGCATTGGAGGGTCACCAAGAGCCCTACAGGGGTAGACCCCCAGCAGAGATCAGAGCGGGTCTGGGACCGAGAAGCCAAAGGGCCAGCCCATTGTGGGGTCTTTGCAATCGGCCATCTCAGGGCCAGTTTCGGGTAGACGCTCAGCCACCACCTGTGTTGGACACGTTGCTATGAAACCATTCAGTCCCCTACCACTACAGCCCGGCAGAGTCTCCATTACCCCCACCAGGCACGCAGCTCTCTTCCCCCCCAGGGATGGAGAGCCAGGGCCTCACTCAGAGGACTTGAGCCAGACAGACAGCTGCCTTTAAAGGACCCTGTAGTCCTCAGACAACTAGTGCGAAACTTGCTCCTCTGTGCGCCCCACAGGTTCCCCCCCGCCCATCCCGCCCTGCCTGAAACACCCTAATGGAGGTCCTCCAACAGGCTGGGGTGAGGCTCAGAAGTGCAGGCACAGCTCTCGCGCAGTCCTCAGAGTGTTCCCTGCGTCCTAGCATGGTGATTGGGGGACTAAAAGGTGAGTAGTAGGGGCTGGTGCTGGAGCACAGTGGGTTAAGCTGCTGTCTGCAGTGCCAGCATCCCAGGCAGCCCATACGGGTGCCCATTTGAGTCCCGGCTGCTCCACTTCCAGTCCAGCTCCCTGTGAATGCGCCTGGGAAAGCAGTGGAAAATGGTCTAAGAGCTTGGGCCCCTGACCCATGTGGGAGACCAGATGAAGCTCCTGGCTTCCGGCTGGCCCAGCCCTGACTGTTGCAGCCATCTGGGGGTGAACCAGTGGATGGAAGATTCTCTCTCTCTCTCTCTCTCTCTCTCTGTAATTCTGACTTTCAAATAAATAAATCTTTATTTTAAAAACAGTTAATGATGGGAGACCAGGAAAAGCACCTGGCTCCTGGCTCCTGCCATCGGATCAGCACGGTGCGCTGACCGCAGCGCGCTGGCCGCGGCGGCCATTGGAGGGTGAACCAACGGCAAAGGAAGACCTTTCTCTCTGTCTCTCTCTCTCACTGTCCACTCTGCCTGTCAAAAAAAAAAAAAAAAAAAAGTTAATGAAAGCCTTTTTTAAAAGAAGGTGAGTAGTAAACACCCACTGAAATGCCTGCCCTGAGAGAGCTGACGGCCTCACTAATATTAATAAGGCACTACTCAGCTGATGCACAATATTTCAATTTTCTGGCCAGGTGAGTGGACTTATTCACATCTACATCCGTGTGCTATTTTCTACAGAATGAAGATGTATTTGGAGATTTTTAATAAATTGTAACTAAAGCCCTATAAACTCAGAACATCACCATTCTGTCATTATGATGAACTTGTTCCTTTTTTTTCAGTAAAATCCCTTATAAAAAAGGGGGGGAGGGTTGGAAAGGCAGAGACACAGTGAGAGATGTCCCATCCAGTGATTTGCTCCCCAAATACCTGAACACCTGGGGCTGCAGCAGACCAAAGCCAGCAGCCAGTCTCCTACACGTGTGGCAGGGACCCGAGTGCTGTAGGCATCATCTTCCTGCCTCCCAGGTGGGCACTGGCAGGAAGTGGGAATTGAGAATGGAGTCGGGACCCAAACCCGGGCGATGCGGTGCGAGACAGGCGTTCCAAGATGGTGTCGTCATGACTGCACCAAACGCCCACCTTGAATCCGGGGCCTCCACAGTGGAAGCAGTGAGTGGCATGGCTGGGGCTCCTGTCCTCCGGGGCAGGGGCTGTGGGAAAGCTTCCGGGACCCGGCAGCCAGCCCGAGAGGGGAGCTGGAGACCCCAGCCCTTCCCCGCCTCTTCCTGGCACGCCTGGCTTCCTTTCTTCACTTCTTCCCGCCCGCACTTCTGCGATGCATCCGGCAAACAGCGGCAGGGAGGTAGCTAGAGCTGTGCAGACTTGCGTGAGTGGGCGAGAGCTGCTGGAGAAACAGCAGTGCCAAGAGGGAGAAGCCTGAGGTGCAGACATGGCAGGACGGGCCAAGTGACCAGAGGTCAGAAGCTCCTCCCCAAGGGGAGGCTGCTCCTGTAGAGTCCTGGTGCCTGGGCGACGGCTGGCGTCTTGAACAGCCACAGGGAAGCCCAAGGAAGCCACCAGCCTGAGGCTGAAGTTGATGGGTTTGACTGTATACATAAACCCCAGGTCTAATGAGTACAAAACTGCACTGCATCTTTGTTTAAATTAATTTATTTGAAAGGCTGAGATAAAGAGAGAGGAGAGAAGGGGTGGGGGGAGAGATCCATCTTCCATCTGCTGGTTCACTCCCCAAATGGCCACAATGGCCAGGGCTGGGCCAGGCCAAAGCCAGGAGCCGGGAGCCTCTTCTGAGTCTCCAACATTAGTGCAGGGGCCCAAGCACTTAGGCCATCTTCCACTGCTTTCCCACGTGCATTAGCAGGGAGCTGGATCAGAAGTAGAGCAGCCAAGACTCGAACCAGCACCCATATGGGATGCCAGACTGCAGGTGGAAACATAACCTTCTATGGCACAGTGCCGGCCCCTGCACCATATCTTACAAACCATCTAGACAACTGGCTTTTGCCCACTCCTGGGATCTCCAGAGAACTCAGCTGTGGCCACCTCTGTAAGGAAAGTGGTGAGCTGACCGGGGTTGGCTTCTTGGCCCCAGCTCACTCCACTCTACTCTACCACCCTTGCTTTCACTCATTTGAATAAAGGGCTTCCCAGACAAAGAACCATTTGGGAAACCCCATCAAGAGTCAAAGATGAGAGCTCAAAGCCCAGAGAGCACACTAATTGCCCAGTGCAGCACGGATCCAGGGCCCTCCTCCTGTCTCCAAGTGCCTCGGTTGACTGATTCTAGAACACACAGCGGGAGCATCCAGCCTTTAGCTGGAAATGCAGGGCCACTAATCTCACTCATTCCTGCAGCAGGTGCAGGCTGTAGACCTCAGAGAAAGCAGGGGTGTAGGTTCCCTGTGCAGATCGCAAAGCAGGCACGATCGGTGAAAATCAGCAGTCGCAGAAAGGTGAAGACGCTGAACGAGACTGGGCTCGCGAGACATAGGAACCGGGTCATGCAAGCAGAGGAGGGACAAGGGGGCGCACGGGGGCTTTAGACGCCTGTTCTGGCCTCGCTTCCTTCTCCATCTCAGCTGCATGTGACTTGCAGGATGTTCTTTTTCAGGGCTCAGAGCATGACGGCTGCCACCCAAGGAGCCCACTCGGCCTGACTCTGACTTTCAGAGCCTGTGGCTGTAACAGGTGGGCAACGCCAGCAGAGGCCACCCTTGAAACCTGAGTGTGGCCCCCTCCCTGGCCGCCACGGACCGCTCCGAGAGGCCATCCGTGCTTCTCCAGGATCCAGGTCTCCCAGCCTTTCTTTACAAAGCCAGCAAGGTGTTCGCGTTGATTGACTGTTTGGCATTGAGACTAACGACTTTGGTTTTTAGTAATGATGGTTTGCCGACTCTGGAAAGCCCTGGCTGCGATTTAGCTGCTATGAAAGCGCACAAGCCAACAGCCCTCCATCAGTCGCCTGAGAGCGATTTATAGTCACTCTGTGTGTTTACAAAGGAAGTTGCCCTGGTGGAAGAGTCACGATGATGAAGGCGGGACTTCCACGCCCTCATTCAACTTCAGCTGCCCCCCCCCCCCCAACTGCCTGTTAGCAGCAGTGGAAACCAAGGCTGCTTGCAGGATACAGGAGGCTTCCTGTTGCAAAACAAAGTGGGGCTTCCACTGGGCAGCGGTTCCTGCCTCCTCGCCTCTCATCTTGTTATTACACCTGCTAGCCAGGCAGTTAGGAACGAGTCTGAGCAGGCCACGGGGAGAGAGGTAGATTTTACCCACAAGTGGGAGGTCGCATGGCTTCTGAAATGGAAGGTCATTTCCACAATAGGTGATAATCCTGCTAGGCCCTGGCTCTGCTCTGAGGATGGTCAGTGGTGTCTGCTTCTGATGCTTCATTTCAGAGTCCAGGCCAAAATGGAGCCTGTACTAGGCCACAGATGGGGGCACACAGAGGGGACAAGAAGCTGGGGCAGTGGTGCTTCCAAACGCACTCCTGTGAGTATTTTCCTGCTTCTGGCTTTGAAGCAAAGCAAAGGAAATGACCAGAGCCGCAGGACCAGAGCCCAAGGGTCTGTCCCAGGACCTCTGCCAGACACTGGGTCTGTTAAGGGACAAATTGTTTCCCCATAAAATGCACACGTGGGAGTCCTAGCCCCCTACAATGTGACCGTATTTGAATAGAGGCTCTTTGAAGAGGTAACTGAGTAAAAAAGAATCCGCTAAGACCAGCGTCCCTGTAAGAACAGGAAGACGCAGTGGGGATGAGCACACACAGAAGAAAGCCGTGTGAGGATACAGCGGTAAGACCCCGTCCACAAGCCGAGGGGAGGGGTCGACTCGCCAGCCTTGCACGTCCAGCCTCCGGAACCGTGAGAGAGTAAACGTGGGTTGTTCAAGCGTAGGCCTGTGGTCTTTGTTATGAAGACACTAAAAACAAGCAGTGTTCACACCCCTTCCTCCCCCTCCCCCTCCCCCTCCCCCTCCCCCTCCCCCTCCCCATCCTGGCCCTCCATTTCCCACTTGTCCCTGCTCCTCTCCAAACCCCATCTACCTCCACAGAGCTTTCCAGAACATGGAGAAAGGGCCGCCCACTCCACTGCCGAACTTTATGAAGCCTGTGCTACTCTTTTTGTGTCAAATGCAATTACTGCCTCCCAAATTACATGTTGAATTCCTCAAGACTGAAACCATGGACTTATAGCATCCATCACACCTCTTATATACACAGGCATCAGGTCAATCAAACGATTTGTCCAGGAACTGGGAGAGTTTGGATCTGCACAGAGGTAGGCATCAGAGCTCGCAAGTATATCAGTGGTCACACTATTCACTGGCCTCTTTCCACAAGCGTGTCTCTCTTCTACATGGCTGCATGGATTAATGCAATCAACCCTCATCAAGTCCTGAAGGACTCAGCACTATTTTATCCCCTTTCACGACGAGGAATCTCAGGTTGAGACACCCGCCAAGATGACTCAGACAGGCTAGGATGGAAGGAAGTCGATAATGATCTTTTCCTTCCTGTGTCAAAAACTCAGAGTGGGAGAGAACCCCCAAATGTCAGTCACCTCGGGTTAAATTCCAACCATGTGGAACTGAGCACTGTCCATTTGCTATTACTTTTTACATGCCACAGTTAGAAGTTTCACTGGCCTGCCCTTATTCCTTTTTGCCCTGTCCTTATTTTCAAAGCATTAAGCTAAAAATGTCATTTTCTAAAATATTTTATCACAATATATATTTAATGGGCAGACACAGACAAAGTTCTTACGGGTTATGTGTTTCTTCTATTATTTCCCCACCTCCCTTAGATCAATGCTTTAAATGGGCGAGACCCCACTGGGGTGACTGACGCAGAATCCAGGGAATGAGCTGCAGATTCGTGGTGGAACAGCCCGCTCGGAGAACTCAGCTGTGGCTGAGCTCGCTCCGAGATCACTGTACCCGGGCAAGTGTGAGAAACAGCCCGCTCCGAGATCACTGTACCCGGGCAAGTGTGAGAAACAGCCCGCTCCGAGATCACTGTAACCAGTCAAGTGTGAGAAACAGCCCACTCTGAGATCACTGTACCCGGGCAAGTGTGAGAAACAGCCGGCTCGGAGATCACTGTACCCGGGCAAGTGTGAGAAACAGCCCGCTCCGAGATCACTGTACCCGGGCAAGTGTGAGAAACAGCCCGCTCCGAGATCACTGTACCCGGGCAAGTGTGAGAAACAGCCCGCTCGGAGATCACTGTACCCGGGCAAGTGTGAGAAACAGCCCGCTCGGAGATCACTGTACCCGGGCAAGTGTGAGAAACAGCCCGCTCCGAGATCACTGTACCCGGGCAAGTGTGAGAAACAGGGTTAGAGGTGAAAGAGCTCACCTCCTGCAGCTACCACAGCCGACTGCACTGGTGGTCGGGGCACCTGCATCAGGAGGGGGCTCAGACGGAGTGATCTCATCAGGAAAGGGTGCTGTGATCTATTGCTCATGTCTGTCACAGCAGCAGAAAGTGGTGGCCTGTGTGTAACAAGGGGGGCCCTCAGGCATCAATCAATGGTGCCCGCTGTCCTAGTTCTGCTTTCCTGCTGTGTCTAAGATTTCAGCTCCAATATGCTAGGCTTTACCCACCGTTTGCCACTTAGAAACACTTTATGTGCCTTTTAAACGCTTCTCTTAGTCCTTCCTAAAATGTTAAGAACAGATCTTAGCTGGGACACTTCTTAACCACGATGTGCCATCATGTCATGGCACACGGATATGACAAAGAAGTTGGTATGCCACCATGGGACTAATGGACACATCGGGTTCCCAAGGAAACATTGTCTGGGAGCCGCTAACACACACCCCAGACAGTGGTGGATGGGCGTGAGGGCTGAGAGAACTAACATCTCAGCTCACCTGAACCTCAAAGCCAATGCAGGGACCTCTGTCCAGTGGGCCATCATGGCCACATGAAACCCAGCCCCAGGGACCTCTGTCCAGTGGGCCGTCATGGCCACGTGGAACCCAGCCCCAGGACCTCTGTCCAGTGGGCCGTCATAGCCACGTGGAACCCAGCCCCAGGGAAGCATTTCGTGTTTCCTGTGCTTCTCAAACACCTTCTAGTTTAAGGTTGGCATATACTGCTAATGACCACCGCTAATGACCCATAGAACGGTGCTCAGCCATTCTCCCTGGTGCTGTCCCCCAGCCCCTGGGCACACCAGCCCCGTGGTCTGTTAGAGCCACTTCCCCAGTGTGGCTTCAGGTTCACAGGCATGGTTTTGCTCATTGTCTATGATGAGTTGAATTCTGCTTTTCTGACCTGACCAAAGGAGTCTTCTGTAGCCCACATGCTGGTTTTGCCTAGCAAAAGAGGTGCATGTTTGCAAGCTCGGGGGAAAAATGGGTGAGTATGAAAATAAGATTCATTATAGAAAGAACTGAGCAGCTAGACTTTATTAAAATTAAAATCTCTGCTCTGCAAGACCTTGTCACAAGAACGAGAAGGCAAGCCACAGATTGGGGGAGGGGGGTGAATTTGCAAAGCACATATCCGATAAACGGCTGCTGTTGATAACACCGAACTCTCAAAGCTCAACCATAAGCAAATGAACAATCCATTTAAAAAGCAGGGAGAAGGTCTGAACAGACCACCTCACCAAACAAGATTTACACAGGGGAAAAAAGTGAATGAAAAAATGCCTAATTAGGCCAGCGCCGCGGCTCACTAGGCTAATCTTCCGCCTAGCGGCGCCAGCACACCGGGTTCTAGCCCCGGTCAGGGCGCCGGATTCTGTCCCGGTTGCCCTCTTCCAGGCCAGCTCTCTGCTGTGGCCAGGGAGTGCAATGGAGGATGGCCCAGGTGCTTGGGCCCTGCACCCCATGGGAGACCAGGAAAAGCACCTGGCTCCTGGCTCCTGCCACCGGATCAGCGCGGTGTGCCGGCCGCAGCGCGCCGGCCGCGGCGGCCATTGGAGGGTGAACCAGCAGCAAAGGAAGACCTTTCTCTCTGTCTCTCTCTCTCACTGTCCACTCTGCCTGTCAAAAAAAAAAAATGCCTAATTATATCTGCAAGTAGGAAGCTGGAAATGAAAACCCAAGGAGATGCCCCTACACACATATCAGATGGCTAAAATCTCAACCACGGACAGCACGAGAAGTTGACAAGGACATGGAGCAATAGGACCTCTCATTCTCACTGATGAGAATGCAGAATGGGACAACCACTTGGAAGACAGCTTGGCAACCTGTTACAAAACATACTTGCAGCATACATTCCAGCAGTAATGATCCTTGGTGCTTCTTCGAATGAAGTGAAAACCTAGCTCTATGTAAAAATCTACACACCAAGGTTTCTTGCAGCTTTATCCATAAATGAAAAAACTAGAAAGCAACAAGATGTCATTCAGCAGGTGAATGGATAAACAAACAGTGCTGTATCCACACAATGAGACATTAGTCAGTGGTAAGAATAAATGAGATAGGCCGGCGCCGCGGCTCACTAGGCTAATCCTCCACCTTGCGGCACCGGCACACTGGATTCTGTCCCAGTTGCCCCTCTTCCAGGCCAGCTCTCTGCTGTGGCCCAGGAGGGCAGTGGAAGATGGCCCAAGTGCTTGGGCCCTGCACCCCATGGGAGACCAGGAGAAGCACCTGGCTCCTGCCATCGGATCAGCGCAGTGTGCTGGCCGCAGTGTGCCGGCTGCGGCGGCCATTGGAGGGTAAACCAGCGGCAAAGGAAGACCTTTCTCTCTGTATCTCTCTCTCACTGTCCACTCTGCCTGTCAAAAAAAAAAAAAAAAAAAAAAAAAAAAAAAGACATGAGAAATCCCAGACGGATATCGCTAAGTGAAAGAAGCCAGTTTGAAAATGTTATATGCTGTACAATTCCAAATAGAAGATATTCCAGAAAAGGTAAAACTGTGGAGACAGTGAAGAGAGCGATGAGATTCAGTGTTGGGATGGGAGAAGGGTGAGCACGGAGGACGTGGGGCAGTGCCACTACTCTGGATGGCGCTGTGATGGTGGACACGAGATGTTATAGATTTATCAATGACCACAGAACACACAGCACAAAAATAATACAATAATATTACATAAACTGTGGACTTTAGCTAATATTAAGAGCAACCTGTCATTTGTAACAAATGCACATCAATGCAAGATGCCAACAATAGGGGAGACTGGGGCCGGCGCCACGGCTCACTAGGCTAATCCTCCGCCTTGCGGTGCCGGCACACCGGGTTCTAGTCCCGGTCGGGGCACCGGATTCTGTCCCGGTTGCCCCTCTTCCAGGACAGCTCTCTGCTGTGGCCCGGGAGTGCAGTGGAGGATGGCCCAAGTGCTTGGGCCCTGCACCCCATGGGAGACCAGGGTAAGTATCTGGCTCCTGCCATTGGATCAGTACAGTGCGCCAGCCGCAGAGCTCCGGCCGTGGCGGCCGTTGGAGGGTGAACCAATGGCAAAAGGAAGACCTTTCTCTCTGTCTCTCTCTCTCTCACTGTCCACTCTGCCTGTCAATAAATAAATAAATAAATAAATAAATAAATAAAATTAAAAAAACACAATAGGGGAGACTGGGAAAGGGAGGATTTGAGGGAATGTGTGACTTCTCTGTACTTTCTGCGTAAGTTTTCTGTAAACCCACAACTACTCATAAAAATAAACTCTACTAATGAAAAAAATGTAGGCATGAGAACAAGCATGGAGTTCGAAGTATGGAAATGTAATATTGAATTTAACAACAACCAAGATATGGGATGTGATGGCACCAACACGGAATCCAACAATGATTACCTCTGGGGAAGGGGTAACGGCAGGAAGCATGGACTGGGTGCTCCGAGTTGTGTGCGCGTGCGTGTGTGTAACAAACCTTTAAACTCTGTTTTTTTAAACCGAGAGTATGCTAAGCTTTGATTTTAAAAAATATGGTGAAATTGTTCCTCCATCAACTTAGCTGGGCACGAGCTTCTAAGAAAAGTCCAGAGTTTTTGAGGGGAAATGAGGTGGTCCCTGGAGTTTAGCAGACACATGATGTAGTTTGCACTCAAAGAACACCCGTCTTATTTTTTTTTTAGGGGGGTGGTATACTGTCCAAGTACGGCCAGGGCTGGGAGGTCTCTGCTCAGGTGAACTCCAGGGGGCAGTGTGAGGATGGTTGGGGGAAGGGCACAGGAGCCTCATGCAAGCCCCTCCCCAGCTTACCTCTAGAGGAGACCACCACCAAGAAGTTCCTCAAGGTCTTACCCCAAAAGACCAGGGGCTTCTCCCTGCACGTGCACAGCCCCGGGAAGACGTGTGCTCCCAGGAGTACCGGCTGCCTCTGAGAGAGAATGCTCTGCTGAGCAGGTCTCCGCAGGGGCAGGAAGTCTGGACAGGTCAGAATTGGGGTACAGCAGGTAAGCCGCTGCTTGCAACACCAGCACCCCACATTGCAGTACTGGTTCAAGCCCCAGCCACTCCTGCTAATGCTTCTGAGAATGGAATGGAAGATGGCCCAAGTGCTAGGGCCCCTGCCACCCCTGTGGGAGACCCAGATGGAGTTCCCGGCTCCTGGCTTCGGCCTGATCCACAGCTCGCTGTTGCAGCCATTTGTAAGGTGGGTCTCTCCCTCTCCCTCCTTCTCTCTCTCTCTCTCTCTCTCTCTCTCCTCTCAGTCTCCTTTTGTCTCTGTCACTCTTTCAAATAAATAAACCTTTAAAAAAGAAAAGAAAGAGAAAACGCGGTTAGGGCTTCCCAGTTCTCTCCACACTTCTACTCACACTCCAGGCCTCAGCTAGCCACTGTCTTGGGGTGAGGCAGCCATGAAACTCCAGGCCGCGTGGCTTACTCACGAGACACGTACTTCCTGCAGCTTTGGAGCCTGGACATTGCAGCGCAGGTGTAGCCCCGCCTCCCTGGCTCGCAGATGGCGTCTTCTCCCTGTGTCTACATGGCCTTTCCTCTCTGCCTGTCAGGGCTCCAGCCTTTTCCTCCGAGGACCCAGTGATGCCCTGTTAGGGCCCCCATGGTGACCTCATTTTTCCTGAATTATCTCTTCAAAGGCCCTCCCGGCAAAGCACAGCCACAGTGTGGGTACTGGGTGGCGCAAAGCCAATGGACGAATTCCAGGGTGCTCGGTTCATTTGGTCTCATGTAAGACTCAGAAGAATCCCAAGTCAGTGTTCCAGCACCCTCTTGGACACCCAAATCCTCGGACACTCGAGTCCCTTACATAAATGACGTAGTGCTAGCGAACAGCCCAGGCACCTCCTCCTGCGTACCTCCTATCATCCCTAGACTGCTTACAAGGCCTAATACGATGTAAGTCGTTGTCATATTGAATTGTCATATTAAATTGTGGTTGCTCAGCACAGATGCAGCTGTTTCCCAATTATCTCTGACCCATGCTTGGTTGAGTCTGTGGCTGTGGAATCAACAGATAGGAAGGGACAACTGTGTTGTTATTGTTCTTCTTAGCGCAAAGCACCTCAAACAGGTGACCCCGACTTCCCTCCACTGCTTTGTAATGAAATAATCTGCCAAGAATGGAGGCACTGCATACACACACACACACACACACACACGCAGGCTACCCATAAAACAAAAGTCAGCACCTGGGCCAGGGACTCCTAGAGACAGGACAGACCACAAAATGCGTCAGGAGTGAGACTCCAGCGTCAGACAAGACTGTGGGGTCCACACCTCAGGTCCGAAACATCCCAGCCATGTGCTTGTGGAGGCATCTCCTAACCTCACTGCATCTGCCACTTTGTGAAATGGGGACCAGGGCTGGGTGAGGCAGCCATCCACTGCAGGGCTGTTCAAGTGCAGAGCCAGGCCCTGAGAGGGGCACTGCCCTGGGTTACACACACCAGGTGCCTTGCCGGCTCACCTCGGCCCTGGCCAGCATGGGGGTCACTGCATGCCCCGGCTGCAAGGTGATCGGCTAGACTGAGAGAGACCCGCAGTGCCTCGTGCCAAACACAGACCAGGCACTCAGAGCAAGCGTGCAAACAGCCAGCCTCGCGCTGTGCATCCTTCTCCCGGTGTGATCTTTACTCAGCGTTAACCTAAAAAACATCTCCACCAGCATCCAGCTAGAACTTGGCCAAAATGGGGTTCATTCCTTTCCATATCCCATCCTCACATGGTCACTGGGAACTGTGGTTGCTACGATGGTAATTTTGATGGTGGAGTATTCTATTACTCTAAATAGCCAGGGGAAACCTACTGGAGTACTAAGCCGCCTCCTGGAATTCTCTCCGCTGCAGGCTGTGTGCCTGTGGACCACACAAACCTTCTTATTTATCTTTTTAACACAATGCCTGACATGTAATACACAAGATGCCTAAAACATAGAATTGCTAATTGGACCCCTTTGCCCCAAGTTTCCAAATCAGTAAGTTTGTAGTTACAGGCTGGAGTTTCCAAAGAATAATAGTAGTAACAGCAGTAGCGTCATCTAAATAGCAGCATTGTAATGACCTGGTGTTTCACGAGACAAGTGAGAGACATCCGCCCACGATACTTGGAACAGAATCGCTCTTTAGTTCTTTCAGCGCCTTCATGTGATGGTGTTTGAGGAAGACTCGGCTCCAGGAGTCCGAGCAGAGTCCCCGGTGCCCACTCTGTACCCTGTGCAGGCTGCCAGCAAGGGCACAGGTTGCCCGGGTCTGCACATCCCGGGGAAGTGCGCAGCTTGGGGCGTAACCGCCAGGTGGAAAGAGGGCCCGGTCTTCCGCGTGGGGCTGCACGAGCGCGGCCCTGCTAGAACGGAAGTCGACGCCAGCTCCGCTCCGACGCCTGCAGCGCGACGCTCGGGCTGCGCACCCACCGCGCGCGGGCCGCACCACGGCGCCGGCGTTTCCACCCGAACGCGAGGTGGCCTTGCCCCAGTCGGTCGCCAGATGGCGCCGCGGCCCCAGCCATCGCGCTCCGGGGCCCGCGTGGGCTGCAGTTTGCCCTGCGCGCTGGGCGCTGGCGGCGGACCCGGCGCGCGGCGCAGGGGAGGGGTCGCTGCGGGAGCTCGGGCCGGGTGGGCGCTGGGGACGCCGGCGCCTCGGCCTCTGCTGAGGGCCCCTCGGCTCAGCAGGTGGCCTTGTTGCGCTTTTAAAAGAAGCCGGTAGCTGGCTTCTTTTTGCTTGGAATGTCAGCAGCTCCCGTGCCTAACCGTCGAGGGAGACTCCCTTTCTAGGGGCGGCGCCGGGTCCGCCTGGCTGTGAGGGGGGCAAGCTGGGGGCGCGGCCGTGCCCCTGCGCACGGCCTGGAGTTAGGCCGGGCGGGCTTCCAGCCTCAGCCTCGGGGGCCACGTGGCGAGGCAGGAGGCGGGCTCCACTTGCGCCTGCAGACCGAAGGCACCCTTACCTGCCTACTGCACCCCGCGCCGGAGAGCCCCGCTCCTGCTGCGCGTACCTCGAGTTCTTACTGTTTGCGACACGTGACTTACAACCCGGTTCGTGGAAAAGCTTAAGCCCCGCGTACCTGTGACGCGCAGCCGTATTATTACCAACCGACATTCGCGGCTGCAGGGCGTCCTCCGCACCCCCGGGACACTGAGGCACCTTACCCACCCCCGCCGGGGATTTTAAAGCAAACCCTGTCCCTTCCCCACAAACATCCCAGTGTGTATGGCAAACGGACGAGGTCCCTTTTAATAGAAGCTCACCACTGGCTCCCTTAGGGACTGCTCGGGCCGCCGCTCCTTCCTGAGCGTCATCGGATGTTCAGTGTCCAGGTTCTCCAACTGCCTCCCAGAAGCGTTTTATCCAGATCAGGGCCGCAGGGCCCTAGACGATGCCTTTGGTTGGTTAATTTTTTTTTTTTTAAATCAGGGCAAAAAGTTTACACATGATGAAGTGGACAGACACTGAGTGTACAGCTCTAGCATTTTGGCAGATGTAGATACTTTGTGTGAACCACACATGTCAATCAACATATAAAAGGTTTCTGTCTCCCCCACCCAAATTCCTGCTTCCCCACTTATCCATCTTCCCACCAACCAGCCCGCAGGAGAAGCTGCGCTGATTTCTGTTGTCAGAGTCCTCGTCCCAGAAGTTCTCACAAACGGAATTGGGCGGTACCGGAATGCACTGATTTCACCCAGTGTGGTGTTTCTGAGATTCACCCAATAGGATATCATTGTTTCTTGCTCCCTTGTGTTTCCTGCATGTCCACCACATGACTGACACAGGCGTGTCCTGTTGGAGAATGCCTCGTGGATGGGCCCTGGGCTTCAGCGGTAATGACTTAAGCTGAGTGAGCTGTCTCTTTGTGGCACTGTGCTTGCATTTCCCTCTGGCCAGGGCCTCGTAGTGGGATTTCTGGGTCGTAGGAGATGGGGGATATCCAACTTGGTAAGAAACTGCGAGGCTGGCAATGTGTCGTGCCACTTCTGTCCCCAACAGCAGATGAGGAGTGTGGCACCTGCCACATCCTCCCCAGGATTTATCTTGCTTTTTTTAACTTGAGCCATTCACATGAGTAACTGCATCTCATTGTGGGCTGAAATTGCATTGCCCTGATGTGTTGGGTATGAGTCTCTGTTTTATGTATCTGGGAATGAGTCTCTGTTTTATGTATCTGGAAATGTCTTTATTTCACCTTCATTTTAACAAGATGTGTTTCCTTGGATGGGGCCGGCGTCGTGGTGCAGCAGGTGAGGCCGCTTGCTTGGGATGTCACATCCCACATCAGAGTGCTGGTGTGAGTCCGGCCACTGCTCATTCAGTCCAGCTTCCTGCCAAGGTGTCCTGGGAGGCCTGGACAGAGTTCCGGGTTCCTGGCTTCAGCCTGGTATGGCACTGGCTGTTGTGGGTATTCAGGGGGTGAACCAGTAGATGGAGAATCCTTCTGCCTCGCCTTTCTCTCCATCACTCTGCCTTTCAAGCACATTTTCAGAGAAATCTCAGTGGATGTAGAAATTTCAGAGGCTGTTTCCAAAAGGTCTCCCTGCAAAGGCCTCCTGTGAACGTTAGAAGTCCAGCCCTCGGCTAAGCACCCACACAGCCTCCTCCCGAGCTCTGCTTGGCCCCTTCTCTGTGCAGTCCCCTCCCTGGCAGGGTCATGGCCACTGAGCCTTCTTCCTCAGAGCCCCAACCTCCAGGCTCTGCCTCCAGGCTGCAGTGAGCGCACACTCTACACCTGACCTCACCTCCCAGCACCCAAACCGGAACCAGAGAGAGAGGCTGGGCGCTCAGGTCGCATGCTCCCCCTCCCCCATCAGAGGGGCCTGCTGGCCTAGAACCCCTGGCAAGTCCGGTCTTGGACGTTTTGTCTGCAGTGGGAGATGACATCTGAAGCCAGGTACCCTGTCATGCGGAAGCCCAAGTCCGTCTGATCTGTGTTTGGCGTGCAGGTCCCCTTGTCCCCTTACCCTCAATTTCCTTGCGGTATTTTGTAGAAATCATGGTCTTCGTCCCGCAGAGTATCACACAATCAGAATTTTTCTTACTGTAGCCCAGCGGTGTTGCTGAACAGGTTCCCCTGCCCCACCAGGATTCCTGCCTGTTCCTGGATCTGGTTCAGGCTGCTCTCCTTCCACACTGCCCACATAACGTGCACTCTGCCTGCTGCCTGAGCAGCCGGCCCGCCTGTGTTTTGTCATCAAGGATTGCAGAGCTGGCATACTCTGTGTCTGTTCTAGGTCTATAAAGCAGTGTGACCCTGTGCTTTCACCAGGGTGTGTTTGCCGCAGGAAAGGCTGGTGGCAGCTGGGGCTCCCTTGTCTTTGCCAGGATTCACTGGTTTCCCAGTGCAGCCAAAGGCCCCACAGCTACCTCCCTTTCCTTCCTTTTTTTTTTTTTTTTTTTGACAGGCAGAGTGGACAGTGGGAGAAAGATCTTCCTTTTGTTACCGTTGGTTCACCCTCCAATGGCTGACGCGGCCGGTGCGCTGCGTAGCGCACCGTGCGCTGATCTGAAGCCAGGAGCCAGGTGCTTCTGGTCTCCCATGGGGTGCAGGGCCCAAGCACTTGGGCCATCCTCCACTGCACTCCCGGGCCACAGCAGAGAGCTGGCCTTGAAGAGGGGGGCAACCGGGATAGAATCCGGCTGTAGGCAGAGGATTAGCCTATTGAGCCGCGGCGCCGGCCCCTCCCTTTCCTTCTTTCTGGCTTCCCCTCCCCTCCTTTTCCCTCCCCTCCCCCCTCCTCTCCATTCCTCTCTCTCCCTTTCCTCTCCCCTCCACTCCCCTCCCTCCTCCACTCCCTTTCCCTCCCTTCCCCCTCTCCTCTCCTCTCCCCTCCCCTTCCCGTCTCCTCTCCCCTTCACTCCCAGCCCCTCCCCTCCCCTCCCCACTCCCCTCCTTCTCTCTCACTCTCTGTCTACCTCTCTTCCCTCCCTTCCCTCCTTCCCTGCCTTCCCGCTGGCCTTGAACACTGGATGCGTTTCAATCCACAGGCGGCGTCGCTGTTAGGGAAGATCAGTTCCAGGCTTCAGGCTGGCCCCTAGCCCCTGGGACGGGATCCGGCAGCTGCTGAAAGAACAGCCTTGGTTCTGATGTAACAAATGCCCCTTTCCTGTCCCCACTCCCACAGGGAAGCCCGTTTCCTTGCGGTGGGAAATGGTTTCCAGACTGCGCTGCAGGAGGTAAGGACTCGCCTAACCGTGGGGTAAACTCGAGATTCGTCAGTGGAAAGTAAGGAAACGTGGGTTTTTAAATGTATTTTATTTTAGGGATAGCACGCCCTGCGCTCATACTGGCGTTCCGTCTACACCAGGAGTCGCACTCCGTTCTTAGAAGCCGCCTGCTGACGGCTGAAACGCTCCACACCTGGGCACGCTGATAAGCAAACCGGGCCGCCAGCTTTGGCGCCGGCGGGAGATTCAAACCGGGACAGGGGCGCCTGTGGGCCCGCCCCCGCCCGCAGCCCCGCGTGGGCGGCGCTCGCGCCCGGCGGCCAGCAGCGCTGCGGACACCCTGCACGCCCTGGGGGTGGGGGTGGGGGTGGGGCGCCGCCAGCCTCAGCTCGCCGAGGGCGTGTGGGTGGGCGTCGCTCCTGCCTTCGCGACCCCAGAACACGTCGCTTCTCCGTGTGCTGTTTGTCGTCCCCTTTTCTCAGGCTGAAAAACTCCGTTCCTACTGATGCTCACCTAATCATGCACGCCCTTTTCCTATAATAACACACAGGTTCAGAATAACGATCAATGCGATTATTGAAAGCTGCCTGATCCGTGTTACAACGCATCTTATCCGTAGGGAATGTCTATGTAAGTACTGAGTTTTAAGCGACTTTGTTATTCTTGGCTTGCTATGCAGTTGCCCGATATGCAGTTTTATTTTAATGCCTTTTTTAGGGTTTTTTTCTTTTCTGACTTAATTGGCTTTATAAATATTCATGTGGTATCAAAGAAGATTCTGAGAAGTCTAGCTCCTGGCCCTGTCTGCTGCACCCTGCATTTTCACACGTGCGTGGTGTATCTTTCCTTGTTTCTTTTTAGCAAAGGAAATTATGCGTGGATGCCCCTAAGCCCATTCTTATAGATCGACACGCCAGATGCGAGTTTTCCTACTCCGCCTTTTACATTGTATAATATCTGCGGGCAGGCACTCCACAGCGCTGGGCTGGCACATTTTCCGACCCTGTAACAAGTACCTGTAGCTGCATAACTACCTAACGGGTATTAATGCAAACGGGTTTATTCTGCTCAGCGTTCTGGAGGCATCAAGTGTGGCCACATCACAATATGACAGGTGACTGCTTCACGGCGAGATCCTGTGCCCGAGGGAGATCACACCGGGAGACTGGAGCCAGAGAGACTCTCCAGACCCAGCTCTGGGGAGATCCGCACTAATCCCGCTGTGGGCCGGGTCCCAGGGACCCAAACACCTCCCCTGAGGCCCCGCCTCTTAAAGGCACATTACCCCAACAACACCACACTGGGGACCAAGACCACAGGAGCCCAGGGAGAACAACCCGCGCTGGATCACAGCAGCCGTGCATGGACACGTTCCAGTGTTTCTGTAGCAGTAGGTTGACCAAGGGCACTTACACCTGTTGCAGCAGATGGTCAGTCTGGTACCAATTCTGTTGTGTGGAGACACACGGATGCAGAGGTGTGGCCCTTCACCACATTGTCTCTGCTTTTGTTCACTGCTTTTTGCAGTCTACTGTTTGAGTTTTGAATTTGTGGTTTAACGGCCACACTGCCCCACGTCTTTATTTACTACATTGGTTGCTTGTTTTTGAGTTCATGTGTTCCTGCATCTGATCATTATAAAAACCTTCTCACTCACAACATTTCATTTGAAGTAATATTCACTTCCTTCCTGGTCATGCCTGAAAGGCTATCGGGCTTAGTTTATTTTCCATACATTCCTCTCCCTGACCCACACCTCCGGTTACTGTGTTGTCTGCACTTCCAGGCAATGCTGTTGTCAGTACCTGATGCACCGCTTTCCTTAAAAGGCTGACTTGCTTCTGCATTTCCGTATACACTGAACGCCAGCACTGCTGCTTGTTAAATGTGTCTTCAGTCATTTGGGTTGTTTGAAGCTTGACCTCTAGGCGTTTCAGCAAGTAGGATGAGGAGACACAGCCGCTGAGTTCTTTCAAGTTCAAAACCGCTCTTCTGCAGCCTTGCTACTTGAGAGTCTCCTTGTGGAGATCTGTTATCTGCTGTGTTTTTGCTGTTCCCTAGAAAAGTTATTTTGTCATTCTTTCTGTTGTCAAAATAAATGTGTGGAACATTCTAGTGCAATTCTTTTCTGCCTTACTTAGGTGAGGGGCGTTTCCTTTAGCGTATAGTATATAGTATACAGTATGTGGCAAATGGTATATAGTGCATAGTACCTAGTACATAGCAGAGGAAGCTACCACAATGTTTGTAAAGTTTCAAAAGCGATGTATCGGGATCATAATGAGGGGGTTTACCAATGACAGTAATGGACTCAGAATTGTAAAATATTCTTATAACTGCATTAAATCAATCTTTGGTCATAGTTAAAGATTTTGTACAAGTTCATAAAAGATTACAATATGGAAACGAGTCTGAATTTACTATTAGAGTGTCGATCATGACTGTCCTCAAGCAATACAGATGTCCAAATTCAGTCCCAAAGATCTTTCCCTTTGTGTTGTAAGACCCAGCTACTCAAAAGGGTTTGTGATAACTTCTTTCCAGAAGAGCTTTGACAATGACACCTTCACCCCACGGCGAGAGGTCCACAAGGGCTCTCCAAAGGCACCCTCTGCCTGTGAGTCCAAGAATCACAGGGCATTTAGTCTTGGGAACTTCAGTTCCTAGTTGCTCACGTTTTGCCGTGGGGAGAATGACCTTTTCTGTGGACTCCTGATTACAGGTGTAATCAGTTCCTCAGGGGCCACGCGCACTGGGCAGCAGTGACCTCCATCTGTTTCGTGCCCTTTCCGTTGCCCAGTGAAGCAGTGAGATCACTCAGCCCCTGCTGAGCGCACACAGCCCTGTGCTGTCCCTCGCTTGAACTGAACAGGAACCTGTGTGCACCCAGTGTGCCTTCTAGCTCTATTTTCCTTTGGATTTCCTTGTTACGCTGAAGTGTCCCTATTCTGATGGAGCTGTTACTGCCTTTCCGGGCATATTTAGAGAGGGAGTTTGGGTCTCATTCCCCTCCCCCTTTTGAGTGCCCATTATGGGTGTGAGTCACACATAGAATTTGCTTAAAGAACTGCAGAGTTTTTATTTCTTATACAGATTTTTCCAAGGAACCCAATAAAGCATCTGCCAATAATCTTCGGTCTCACAACTTAGTTTAAAATTTTGTTTCTAAATTTTAAAACATTATTTGGGAGCCAGGAGTTGTGGCACAATGAGTTAAGTCCCCAGAAAGCCGGTTCAAATTTCAGCTGCTTTCTTGGTCCAGCTCCCTGCACTGCATCCTGGGAAGCAGCAGGTGATGGCTCAAGTCCTTGGGCCCCTGCCACCCGTGGGAGAGACCCGGATGGAATATTAAGCTTCTGCTTTGGGCCCAGCCCTGACTGTTGCAGGCATCTGTGAACTGAGTCAGCAGATGCAACATCTCTCTCTCTCTCATCCTCCCCTCCCATCGCTCTACCTTCCATGTAAATGAAAATAAATATTTTATAAAATGTTAGCATCTCTGCAGAGCAAAGGTCTATATATTTATTAAATGAATTGATGAGATCTTTAAGATATCCATGTCTTAGGCAAAAGAAACAAAAAAGACTATTGGTCAAGAAAGGTCTAAAAGATTTAAAGTTTAACTATGTAAGGAAAAGTGTTCAAATGTATCAGTAATTTTAAAATTCAAATTGAAATTGTGTTCTATCTTTGGTGTATCCAATTAGCAGAGACTTTAAAATGCTAATGAGAAGAATTTGGTATAAAGCAGCCTTCTTAAACTTTGAACAGGAAGGATAAATTGTTGCAGTGCTTTTGAAGCCAATTCCATTTTGGGAGAGCCGTACTTCAAATACCTGGAATATCAAAGCAAGGTGGAGCCTCAGAATGTTAGGTAAAATCATAAATGTTCCAGAAGGAATGCACTTATACAAGTGTTCTTCACTAAAGATGGGTGAGAAATTGTTTAAAACAGCAATTAAAACATAAATTAAAAACTGCTTATGTCCATATATAACCCTTCTCTTGAGAAGTAAAGATTGTACAGAAAAACCATAATTCTACCTTTCGGGAATTTCTGGGTAATCTTTTCCCCCTTCCACACTTCTGTGTTTTCCCAGTATTCTACAATGAAAACCTACAGCATCGGCCGGCACTGTGGTTCAATAGGCTAATCCTCCGCCTTGCGGCACCAGCACACCAGGTTCTAGTCCTGGTTCCCCTCTTCCAGGCCAGCTCTCTGCTGTGGCCAGGGAGTGCAGTGGAGGATGGCCCAAGTGCTTGGGCCCTGCACCCCATGGGAGACCAGGAGAAGCACCTGGCTCCTGGCTTCGGATCAGTGCGGTGCACCGGTCGCAGCAGCCATTGGAGGGTGAACCAACAGCAAAGTAAGACCTTTCTCTCTGTCTCTCTTGCACTGTCCACTCTGCCTGTAAAAAAAAAAAAAAAAAAAAAAAGAAAGAAAGAAAAAGAAAACCTACAGCATCAATGTTCTGAGTTACAACCAAGGAAAATATTTGCAGAAGCCCGGGCATGTTTGCAATGCCATGTTTTGCTGGAGTTTCTTTTTCTAGACTCTTCAAGCTCAGTGCCCTGGTTCCTGTTTCCCCAGGCAGGTGAGTCCTGTGTGGGCACCCAGGCGGCCCCGTGGCTGGAGCCTCTTCACCCGTCAGGCCTGTCCAGGTGACTCGGCTCCAGGCTGCCTACTCCTCCTGCTCCAGGAGTGCTCCCCTCCTTCCCTTCCCCAGGCAGAGTTCACAGCCCTGAGCCGGGGGAGCTTGGCACCACCAGGTGGGAGGAACCACAGGGGCCTGGGTACAGGAGCTGGGAGAGGTGAGGGGGCCCGAGGTGGGAGGCCCCAGGGCACAGAGGGCCTCAGAGGGCCTGCAGGGTAGGGGTTCATTCTAAACATGATTAGAAGCCTCTGTAGGCTGTAAGCCAGGAAGGGTCATGATCTGGTGAGAACATGCTCACTGTGCTATGGCCGTGGCCTTAACGAGGGGCCCAAGTTGAGGTCCCAGAGGCCAGCAGAGGTCAATCACCTCATTTCAGACCTGGGACACTGGAACAGGGAATTGCTAACAGAATTTGAGGTGGGGGAGAGGTGTGGTCCTGTCTGAGCTCCAGACAAGTTGTCCTGATAGAGGCCACCTCCCAGACAGACCAGGTACAAAGCCCAGAGGACACTGCTGTCAGGGAGGGGTGCCCCGCAGACCCAGGTCACCTCAGCTGTGGGATGCAGGTGAGAGGGGAGGGCGGGAGGAACTCAGCTTCTGACCTGGATGTGGGCAGGTGGGCCCTGCTCAGCGCGAAGCCCAGACAGGAAGTCAAACCTCAAAGAGCCCCCAGAACCAGGGCTCATTTTAGGACAGGAGATGGAAGCCAGGCAGGGGCTCAGGCATTAGGGCTGCCACCATGGCACATGTAGGAATCTCCAAGTCTCTGTCACATGAAAAGAGCGAGTTTGGACCAAGGCGTCTCAGAGGCCCTGGTGTCTGCCACCTTCCCCTCCCTGCCTGCCGGAAGCCACTTTGCCCTCCCTCTCCCCCTGAGGTAAGGTCAATATCTCTACTGACTGGAGCTTTATGTGAGGGTGGGGATTCGGGCTATGGGATGGGGAAGGAGATGTTGGGGAGGAAAGAATGGCTCCTGGCTGGCGCCGCCGCTCTCTAGGCTAATCCTCCACCTTGCGGCGCCGGCACACCGGGTTCTAGTCCCGGTCGGGGCGCCGGATTCTGTCCCGGTGGCCCCGGTGGCCCCTCTTCCAGGCCAGCTCTCTGCTGTTGCCCGGGAGTGCAGTGGAGGATGGCCCAAGTGCTTGGGCCCTGCACCCCATGGAAGACCAGGATAAGCACCTGGCTTCTGCCATCGGATCAGCGCGGTGCGCCGGCCACAGTGCGCTGGCCGCGGCAGCCATTGGAGGGTGAACCAACGGCAAAGGAAGACCTTTCTCTCTGTCTCTCTCTCTCTCACTGTCTACTCTGCCTTGTCAAAGAAAAAGAAAAAAAAGAGTGGTTCCTTTGATGGGCCCTGTGAGCCACGCCCACAGCCTCAGGAGGGTTCAAGGCCCACAGGAGGGTTCTAGGCTAGGATAGGGAGCCAGAGACTGGCCAGAGCCCAGGACCCCCGAAGACTCCTCCCCCTGTCCCAAGGGTGCTGTGGGAGACTGCCTGGACTGACTGTTTTCATGAAAGAGGGGCAGGCCCTGCCAGGAGTCCAGGCTCCCCAAGGGCTCCCTGGCCACCGTAAATGTCCCTGCTCTGTAACGCTCTCTCCCACACCAAATAGGGAGGTGCCTGGGGCTAAGAAGTGGACTCCCAAACTGCACTGTGGAGACATCTGTCCTGCCGGAAGGCTGCCTTCCTGCAAACATCCACAGCCACATCCCAGAGAAGCCTGGCCATCTGGTCCCTGCTTAAAAGCAGATCTGTGCGTTCAGACAACTGCTATAGAATCCGTACAGTGGAAACAAAGCTGCCTTACACAGCGCCTCCTTTCTGAACCGGGGTGTCAGCTCCCCAAGGTCCTAAGGGGCTTCGAGTCCCCAGATACCTCCAGTAGAAAATCAGGGCTGACAAACGCTTAGACTTGCTTCTGCTACTCTTTCTCCTAAGTTAGGAGCCCTCTGAAAGAAACTTTGTGTATCCTCACACACATTTTAAGTAGACATTTATTTTTCCATGGTAAATTTCAGTTACAGCAAAGGATGTGAATTTGTAGTTGCAAATACTGACCCGTTGAAACAAACCTGTACCTCATTCTCTTGAGTGTATTCTAGAGAATGAAATGGAGTGATAATTTGGTACTTATTACCATGTACTTAAAAACACAAACTTTATTTTAACAGCTAAGAATTTATAATTCCTCCCCCTTTTTTTCTTTAAAGATTTATTTTATTTATTTGAAAGAGTTACGAAGAGGTAGAGACAGAGAAAGAGAGGTCTTCCATCCGCTGGTTCACTCCCCAGATGGCCGCAATGACCAGAGCTGTGCTGATCCGAAGCCAGGAGCCAGGAGCTTCCTCCGGGTCTCCCACGCGGGTGCGGGAGCCCAAGGACCTGGGCCATCTTCCACTGCTATCCCAGGTCATAGCAGAGAGCTGGATCGAAAGTGGAGCAGCCGGGACTAGAACTGGTGCCCATGTGGGATGCCGGCCCCTCAGGCCAGGGCGTTAACCCGCTGCGCCACAGCGCCAGTCCCTAATTTTCCCCTTAAAGTTGTATTTTTACTCCACTTTTCCACTGAATTTTATCCCATTATGCCTCACAGATTTGGGTGCCTAAGCCTCTTGTTAGCTCCCAATCAACCTGTGCAAACACCACCCCCAACCCCCACCCTCACCCCCACCTGTCTCTCCCCCTCTCTCTGCCCATACATATATCTCACATAGTTACACACGGATGACACGGTTCGTCAAAGTGAACGTTTCAAATTTTAATACTAATTTGTAAAGCACAAAATCAAAGTGTATTGGAAATACACCCTCCAATCAGATGGACAGCCCAAGGTCAGGAATGGTGGACAGTGCCCACCGGCAGTGCGGGCAGGCAGGACTGGCAGCCAGAAGGAAGGGGAGAGACATGAACAGGGATCCCCTGAAGACGGGTTGGTTCTCTGGCTGACTGACCTTGAGCGCTCAGCGGCCTGAAAACTGTGAGAATTTGGACGCTGATTTCTGAGGCTGCTGGGTGTGCACCCCTGGAAGGCTCTACTGTCCACCCGGGGCCCCGGAGCTCTAACCCCGGGGTCTCTACTCCACACCCTGTTAGAGATCACAGCCCTGGCGGGGCGGGGAGGGGGTGTCTCTTCCCAGGCTCGAGTTCGGTGTTCATAGCAGAATCTGGCTGGGGGCCAAGCTTCCGTTCAGCAAAGCCGCTGCGAAACCCTCAAATGAAACAGGACCCGGCCGGGCTCTCCTCCAGACCAAGGCTGACCACTCTCTCCGGGTTGCCCCGGGTCTCTGCCTCGCTGGCCCGCGCTCCCCGGGGACCTGTGGGCAGGACTCGCGGGTGAGGTTGTTAACTCACACCTAGCGGCTCCCGGCCGGAGAGCAGCTGTCCCCGGAAAGCCAGCGGCCATTAGCACGACAAAGGGGCCCTGCGAGGTTTCGGAGTGAGCTCGGAGGAGGAAGTGGGAGCTACCGCCCCAAGGTTTCCTGCAGCCCGACCTCGGCCCAGCCCCGCGGAGCTGCGTGGCTTTAGAGTCCCACAGCGGATTTTCCTCGCGTGAATCCGGCTGCTCTGGGGCTCGTGGTCCCTCCACCCTTTCCAAAACTGGCCTGGGCTACCTCCGAAGTGCGTTTCCTAGAGTTGAAAAAAGTTCATTTTCAAGTAACCACGAGCCCCTTTCGCGCTAACAGTGACTTCCTTTTATGAGGACGCTCTCTCTCTTTTCCCCAGCAAGAATAGTGAAGAGCGCCTCGTGTCCGTGGGCATCCCGGGCTGGCCGCAGTGGACAGCCCGCCGCTCTCGCGCACACGCGCCGGCCGCCCGCGGACTCCGCGCCGCTGACCCCACGGTCCCGGGGTCCCCCGGCGCCTCAGGGGAGCTCGGGCCCGGGCCGAGGGCGGCGGATTCCTCCGGTGGTCAGCGCGGGGGTCCGGCCCCGACGGGCTGAGTGACAGCCCCGCCCTGCCGCCCGGCCGCGGCCGGCTCCGACCGCGACGCCGGGCTAACGCCGAGCGCCGCCGCCCCTCCCCGCGCAGTGGACAGGGCGCCGCAGTGGACAGGGCGCCGCAGTGGACAGGGCGCCGCGCTGGGGGCTGTGGGGCAGGACAGCCGCACGGCGCCCGCGGCCGGGTGTGAGGCTGAGGGGAGCCTGTACGTTCTTAATTTTTTTTAAATCTTAAATCCGCAGCGGCGAGTAACACCCGGGGGTTGAAGAGAAGGCCGGCGAGAGCTCGCCCCGACAGCGGGCCTTCGTCCGTCCCGCCGGGGAGCTCAGCGCGGCGCCGCCACACTCGCGCCCACGCCGGCCAGCCGCGCGCCCGCCGCCGGCCAGCCCCGCGGGCCCCGCCTCCCGCCCCGCCCACGCCCGCCTTCTCCCTTCCCATTGGCCCTCCCGCTGAGGCCTCCTGTCCAATCGCAGCGCTTAGCGCCAGAATTTGAACCGCCGTTTTCGTTTGAATCCGGCAGACGCGGCGGGCGGCCTGTGGCGGAGCCGCGGAGTCGGGACCTGCGCGCGGCGGCCGCGACCCCCGGGTCACGGGCGTGGGCTGTGCGGCCGCGCGGGGCGGACGAGGGGAGACGCCGTGGACGCGGTGCCAACTCCCTGCGGCGGACGCGGTGGGTACGGCGACCAGCGAGCCCGGCGCGGGCGCCTCGTCTGAGGTGAGCGGCGGCGGCTCGGCTGGGCGCGGGGGTCCCGGTGGGACCGTGGGGAGGGCCGCCCTTCCTGGCCCCGGGAGCCCCCGCGGCTCCCGGCCGGGATAACCCCCACCTCCCTTGCAGGCGCGGAGCTGGTCCGCCCGCCGCCGCCGGTCCCGGTCTCAGCCCGCGGCGCGGGGCGGCCATGGGGCCCAGCGCGCGCCTCGTCACGATCAAGAGGAGCGGGGCGGACGGGGCCCACTTCCCGCTGAGCCGGAGCGCCTGCTCGTTCGGAAGGTGAGCCCGCGCGCCGCGCCCGGCCGGCCCCCGCACGCGCCTCCGCCGCAGGCCGGCGGCCGAGTCACGCGTGGAAGTGGGCGGGTTTCTGGCTTTTCCAGCCCGACAAGGATTTCAGAGTTGCTAAGGGGGAGTGTGCAGGTGGTCCGCGTGCCTGACCGCCTGGTGCCCTCGCTCTGGGACGGCGGCAGGGAGGAGGGCGGGACGCCGGGCTGCTGGCTCTTTCTGGGAAAGTGGAGGAGTTTTGAGACCTGTTCCTCTGCTGGGGGTGATAACCGCGGCCCCCGGGTGAAGGGCACGGGGAACAAGCAGCTCCCCGCCCTGTCTGAAGTGTATCCCATAATGCAGACGCGCGGTGTCTGGTCGGCCTCGCCCTGTGCACGTTCTGGTCCCCCTGCACCCCACCCTCCACCCTTGGTCCCCCTGCACCACGTCCTCCCACCTCCACCCTTGGTCCCCCTGCACCCCGTCCTCCACCCTTGGTCCCCCTGCACCCCGTCCTCCACCCTTGGTCCCCCTGCACCCCGTCCTCCCAGCCCCACCCTCCACCTTGGTCCCCCTGCACCACGTCCTCCCAGCCCCACCCTCCACCTTGGTCCCCCCTGTACCCCGTCCTCCACCCCCACCCTCCACCCTTGGTCCCCCTGCACCCCGTCCTCCACCCTTGGTCCCCCTGCATCCCACCCTCCACCCTTGGTCCCCCTGCACCCCGTCCTCCCAGCCCACCCTCCACCCTTGGTCCCCCTGCACCACGTCCTCCCACCTCCACCCTTGGTCCCCCCTGTACCCCGTCCTCCACCCCCACCCTCCACCCTTGGTCCCCCTGCACCCCATCCTCCCACCCCCACCCTCCACCCTTGGTCCCCCTGCACCCCACCCTCCACCCTTGGTCCCCCTGCACCCCACCCTCCACCCTTGGTCCCCCTGCACCCCGTCCTCCACCCTTGGTCCCCCTGCATCCCACCCTCCACCCTTGGTCCCCCTGCACCCCGTCCTCCCAGCCCCACCCTCCACCCTTGGTCCCCCTGCACCCCGTCCTCCACCCTTGGTCCCCCTGCATCCCACCCTCCACCCTTGGTCCCCCTGCACCCCGTCCTCCCAGCCCCACCCTCCACCCTTGGTCCCCCTGCACCCCGTCCTCCCAGCCCCACCCTCCACCCTTGGTCCCCCCTGCACCCCGTCCTCCACCCTTGGTCCCCCTGCATCCCACCCTCCACCCTTGGTCCCCCCTGCACCCCGTCCTCCACCCTTGGTCCCCCCTGCACCCCGTCCTCCACCCTTGGTCCCCCTGCACCCCGTCCTCCCAGCCCCACCCTCCACCCTTGGTCCCCCTGCACCCCGTCCTCCACCCCCACCCTCCACCTTGGTCCCCCCTGCACCCCGTCCTCCCAGCCCCACTTTCCACCCTCGGTCCCCCCCCTGCATCCCGTCCTCCACCCTTGGTCCCCCTGCACCCCGTCCTCCACCCTTGGTCCCCCCTGCATCCCGTCCTCCACCCTTGGTCCCCCTGCACACCGTCCTCCCAGCCACACCCCCTACCCTGGTCCTCCTACCCCAGGCCTGCCACGCTCCTGCTCCTCCTGGTGCTTTTGCAGAGTTGGGACTTGGCTGTCGGAATGAACGCCCTCCCTGCTGTCTCTTAACTGATTTCTGCTCATTGTTCAGAGGTCTGTTTAAATGTGACTTGAGAACAGGGCTTTAAGGAAAGCGTGTCTTTGCTAGCACATTTTGGATGTCGAGTTTCTGGGTTGTGTCTTCTGCGAGACTAAGCTCGGCAAGGACAGGGCTGTCTGGTTAAGAATCGTGGGTTCAGGGCCGGGTCTGGTGTCTGTGTAGAAGAGGTGACTAATGTGTGACACTGTGGTAGGTGCGTGTTCGGTGGAAATAATGGCATGGATGTGTGGCTTTGCAGTTAGTGCATAGCGGTGGTTCTGAGGGAAGAACCACTTTTCCCCCTAGGGGACATTTGGGGAAGTCGGGGAGATTTTTTTCTCCTGTCAAAGCGGGGAGGGGCTTGCCACTGGTGTCAGTGAGTGGAGGCCAGGGCTGCTGCTCATCATCCACCAAGACACAGGACAGACGCCCCACACTCCAGCGAATGGTCATCTGGTCTAAAATGTCAGAGCCAAACAAAGCTGGGTTCTAGTGATGTCTCTTCTGGGGAGTTCTGATATCTACAAATCAAATCCTCTTTTGGGAGTTAAATGGTTTTTTCATAGCTTCTTTTTTTTTAAATTATTTAATAGCTTCCTTTTTCTTCAGAAGGAAAGGAAGCAATATTCCAGTCTCAGTGGTATGCTGGCTATTACACAGTAGTACTTGAGTATACTTTTATGAAAGATTTCATAATCTCGAACCCAATTCACAAGTTCTGGTCATATGACATAAGTAAGGAGAGAGGGTCTTAGACTCCAAAGGATCAAATGGGGAACAGCTTACACAGTTTATTCAGATTACACAGTTAGAAAACCATGTGATAGAACTGGAGCACCAGACTCCAGATAGCTACTAATAAGCTCTTCTCCGTAGTTTATGTCTGGGTAGAGAAGTGGTCCCTTCTGCTGCTCCCTACTGATGCTAACCTTCTGTAGAAAGACAGGTGCAATCTAGATAATTTTTTCCTTTGCTTGCAGATTTTAAGTTTTAAAGATCTAAAATAGCTGCTGTGGGATGCTTGTAAAAACTATTTACAAAATGAAAAGATTGTTTACATTGTCCATTTTGTTGCTATTCCTTTATGTCGTTATATTTACAGACCAGCTTACTAGTCAGATTCTATTTTATCTTGAAAAACTGAGGTAATTTTTAAAAAGTTACAGCCAACCAAAAAAAAAAAATCTTCATTCTTTCATATGAAGGGATATTGAATGTGACATTCGTATCCAGCTTCCGGTGGTGTCAAAACAACATTGCAAAATTGAAATCAATGAGCAGGAGGTAAGCTGGTTTTTTGGAAGTCAATGTTAAAAATGTTTAATTCACTTTTTATCTTCCAATATATTTACATATTATTCCCTTCTTTCTACTTGTAGGCAGTGTTGTATAATTTCAGTTCTACAAATCCGACAAAAGTAAATGGGTCTATTATTGATGGACCTATACAACTAAAACATGGAGATCTAATAACTATTGTTGATCGATCTTTCAGGTGGGTAAGAACTAATTGGGTTGACAAATGTGTCCAGGCTTGCTTTATGATTAGATATGGTTGACTGTTTTACAAATCTTATGCATGTGTGTGTGTGTGTTTTTAAAAATTTGTTTTAGGCCGGTGCCGCAGCTCACTAGGCTAATCTTCCACCTTGTGGCACTGGCACACTGGGTTCTAGTCCCGGTCAGGGCGCCGGATTCTGTCCCGGTTGCCCCTCTTCCAGTACAGCTCTCTGCTGTGGCCAGGGAGTGCAGTGGAGAATGGCCCAGGTGCTTGGGCCCTGTACCCCGTGGGAGACCAGGAGAAGCACCTGGCTCCTGCCTTTGGATCAGCGCGGTGCGGCGGCCATTGGAGGGTGAACCAACGGCAAAAGGAAGATCTTTCTCTCTGCCTCTCTCTCACTGTCCACTCTGCCTGTCCAAAAAAAAAAAAAAAAAAATTGTTTTAGAGACAGAGTTCTCATCCACTGGTAAATTCCCCCAAATGCCCACAGAAGACGTGGCCTCGGGTGGGAGTGGGGGACGGGAGCTCATTTCAGTTGTCCTCTGTGGTGGCAGAGACCCAAGTCTTGAACAATGACCTGCTGCCTCCAAGAGTGCTCTGGCAGAAAGTTGGAATTGGGAGTGGAACCAGGACTCGAACCCAGGCGTAGGAGAAGCAAGTGTTCCAAATGGGGTTTTAATTACCAGGCCAAACCGTTACCCTGTCATATGTATTGCAAAACAATGTGTATGGCATGGCTGCTACAGGCAGTGTTCTCCCTCTGTGTCTTAGATTTTGATCTATATTCTCAATGAATTTTCACGTGCTTGTTAGCTACTCTAGCAGGTATGTTTAAGTCACTTGTTGAGGATTTGTTTATTTTTCTTTCTTATTGCTCTGTCAGTTTTTTCTTATACATTTGGCAGTTCTACTGTGACATACAAGTTAAGAATTATGTCTTTCTGATGTATAGAACTCTGTCCTTTAGAAATGTCCTTTGCCTTATAATAGTATATTCTGCTTTGATGTTTCCTTTGAATGATAAGCAAAGCTAAGTTAGTTTCCTTCTAATTTGTGCTTGCATAGAATAACTTTCTACAACTTTAACTTTTCATAAACTTCATGGTTAAAGTTGTCTCAGAACTTGTTGTCAGGTGAATTTTTGTTTTTAATTGGAATTGGAAATTTTGGATGAACTGACCTTTTATCATTCTGCAATGTCCCTTGTGTGAAAAGTTTTGTCTTAATGGCTATTTTATCTAGTATTTAGTATATCCATTGCAGTTCTCTGTTTGCTGTTTGCATAAAATATCTTTTTCTGCCCTTTTTTTTTTTACGTTGAAAATTTATCTTGAATCTAAATTATGTCTGTTGTAGACAGAAAATAGCTAGGTCATTTCTGAAATCCATTCTGCTAAATAGATGTTTCCTAATGCATGCTTACATTGCATGTTTGTTTCTTTTATTGTACTTCCTGTGATTTTACCTTCATTTTTAGGGTTTATTTTTACTCAATTAGATTTGTATGTAGGAAATATCCGATGTATAATGGATACAAGATCTGTTTCTCCCAAATTAGATACTGTTCAAATTGAGATTGATTGAGATCATTAAAGACACCCAACAAAGATTCAAAAATGGATTTGAGGAAGAAAGATGCGGTTTAGAACTCTGCTGCCATGAGAATCAGTTCAGATGCTTGACAGCTTCAGATCTTACTCAGGTGGCATCTGAATTCAAACTTGGTCATTTCACTGAGGTACCAGAGTTTTCCTTATGCTAGATAAAGGATTACTTCTATGAATTGGCCCCTGAGGTTTGTCAGAACAAATCCATATCTTGATAAATGTGCCTTCCCAAGATGTACCTGTTTTGTCGAATGCAGGTTAAGTAAGTGGAAAACTGGAGTGATGATTGCTCACTGCAATTTCACTTTGCATTTGCCTTGTAGTGACAGCGTAGCCTTGTGCTTTCTCTGAAGGTGTGACTTCACTGTGTGATTAGAGAGCTCATTGCCTGCAGGTTTCTGGTTGACCTATGCCACTAGGTGACTTCCAGGAACATAAGAGGAAATCTGATTTTGCTCTTGGGTGCAATAGGTTCCCATATAGAAGGTGGAATCCTCCTCAGGTTAGTCAGTGATAGAAGTTAATCTGGCTTTCCAGCCTTCAACGGTGGTGTTTCAAAAGAAACTTATGGTAACTTATGTAAGGCTTTGTTATAGAAACACTTTACTAACTAAATATGCATCTATGTATAAGGTAATATATTGAACAAAACTTGACATTTGTTTCTTGATCCTTGCATATAACCTGTTATGGTCACCTTGGCCATGGGTTATGAATCTTTAATCTGAATCTGTCATCCTGTACACTGCAGGTATGAAAATGAAAGTCATCAGAATGGAAATAAGTCACCTAAATTTTCAGGAAAAAATCATGAACAGGTGAGGGCAACATTATCCAAGTTTGAACTCTAATTTTGTTTTAATGATATGAAGTCATTTGTGGGTATGTTGATTGATGAATGTTTTCTCACTTTAAATCAGTGGTAAAGTAGGGTAGCATATTGGTTGTAGAAAAAATGTAACTAAGGTATTAAAACAAAAAATTTAGACCTATTAAAATAATCTATTATTATATTTCCTTTTTGTTCAAAAATGGAAGTGCTAATTTTTTACTGAAAACTCTCTGGCCATGTCATGATCTTCTTTTTGTAAGCCTATGGATAGGATAACCATAACGAATAGAAATAACAATGAGAAACTGCATGATCTGGTGGCTCATTTTGTCTTCATTGTACCATCTGTCTATGCACCTGAAGTAATTACATGATGAAAATTCTGAATGGCAACAATTCTTCAAAATTTTGAAAGACAGATGACCTGTGGAACTAAAAGAGTTATTGGGCTTTGCTGTGTGAGAGACCCTGATAACTTGAGTATCTCGGTAAAACAAGTATTATAGAGTATACCTTATCAAAACACAATTCTGGGCACATGCTTGGAGATTTGATGGAATTTAGTAGCTTTAGGGCAAGTGCTAAGAATTCCTCTCTTTCCTACTTTTTGGAACGACACCATGAGCTACTTAGTTAGAGTTCTCTGGCTTCAAAGACTTATCTGAGTGCACCTGAAGTTCCAGTGCAAGGTCTCTGCGATGTTAAATATTCTTCCCTAGAGAAGAGACCTGAACTCATTTTGATTCTGGTGCTCATTGGCTTCTGTGGTAAAAGCTATTTTTTTAGATCTCCCATATACTAGGAACCATTCATCTTAAGTAAATAAGCCAAAAAGCTGGTTTTTCTGTATTTCTTGCACCATGGGTTAGATATATGCCACTCAGCAATCTAAAAACTTTTCATTCTGTCACTTGTCTGTGATAAAATGAACATGGGCTGGCATTGTGGCACAGTGGGTTAAGCCGCTGTCTGCAACACTGTCATCCCACAAGAATGCCAGCTCCCTGCTAATGTGCCTGGGAAAGCAGTGGAAAATGTCCATAGTGCTTGGGGTCCTGCAACTCACGTGGGAAATCCAGATGGAGTTCCTGGTTCCTGGCTTAGACTTGGCCCAGCCCCAGCTGTTGAGGTCATTTGGGGAGTGACCCAGCAGATGCAAACTCTTTCTCTCTCTCTCTGTAACTGCCTTTCAAATAAATAAATAGATCTTTTTAAAAAGTAAGTATTAAGATCAAGTAATTAGAAAGTGTTAACAGCATTTTTTTTTAAAGATTTATTTATTTTACTTGAAAGTCACAGTTACACAGAGAAGGAGAGGGAGAGAGGGAGAGAGAGGTCTTAACATCCAATGGTTCACACCCCAGATGGCCATAACGACCTGGAGCTGCACCGATCTGAAACCAGGAGCCAGGAGCTTCTTCCAGGTCTCTTATGCAGGTGCAGGGGACCAAGGACGTGGGCCATCTTCTATTGCTTTCCCCAGGCCATAGCAGAGAGATGGATCAGAAGTGGAGCAGCTGGGTCTTGAACTGGTGCCCATATGGGATGCTGGCACTGTGGGCGGTGGCTTTACCCACTCTGCCACAGCGCTGCCCCCCCCCCCCCCCGCCTTTTCTTAAAGATTTACAGCAATTTGGTAGGAATTTTATGGCTATCAAATATAATGATACAAGCAATATGAGATGTACTGTGTATTTTAAAACTTTTTGGAGTAGTTGATTTTTATTGTTAGAAGATTACTTCATGGCCAGTGCCGCGGCTCACTTGGATAATCCTCTGCCTGTGGTGCTGGCACCCCGGGTTCTAGTCCCGGTAGGGGCACTGGATTCTGTCCCAGTTGCTCCTCTTCCAGTAACGCTTTCTCTGCTGTGGCCCGGGAGTGCAGTGGAGGATGGCCAGGTCCTTGGGCCCTGTACCCGCATGGGAGACCAGGAGGAAGCACCTGGCTCCTGGCTTCGTATCGGCAGAGCGCACCGGCCGTATCAGCCATTTGGGGGGTGAACCAATGGAAAAGGAAGACCTTCCTCTCTGCTCTCTGTCTCTCTCACTGTCTAACTCTGCCTGTCAAAAAAAAAGAAGAAGATTACTTCAGACTGGAATATGAAACCATTTGCTCACATATATAGTTTGAAAAACTGTGGGTTAGATATAAAGAAATCTGGATCTGCTTAAATGAACTGATATTCTTTGCCTTTTATAGTATTTTGTAGGTCCCCCCCTCATATCAGGTGACATGTTTTTCTTCATTTAGAAGAACATGGGAATTTTGTTTCTTAGATATATGCTGTGCTTTAGTTGTTCCACCAGTGCTCCCACACAACTGCATAAGAAAGAAGGCACTGGCTGGCGCTGCGGCTCACTAGGCTAATCCTCCGCCTTGCGGCGCCGGCACACCGGGTTCTAGTCCCTGTCGGGGCACCGGATTCTGTCCCGGTTGCCCCTCTTCCAGGCCAGCCCTCTGCTGTGGCCCGGGAGTGCAGTGGAGGATGGCCCAAGTGCTTGGGCCCTGCACCCCATGGGAGACCAGGAGGAAGCACCTGGCTCCTGCCATCAGATCAGTGCGGCTCACCGGCCGCGGCGGCCATTGGAGGGTGAACCAACGGCAAAAAAGGAAGACCTTTCTCTCTGTCTCTCTCTCTCACTGTCCACTCTGCCTGTCAAAAAGAAAGAAAGAAAGTGAGAAAGAGAGAGAGAGAGAGCGAGCTGTTCATAGGGAGACAAAATAGGAACCCTGGCCTGATTCTCTTGGCTACAGTGCCTGAGCATGTACTCTGCACTTGTGCCTTAACTTGTAGGCTGTTAGATACACCCCAAGTCTCTTGCTGCCAAGAGGGCACACTTGCAAAAGAGCCTAAATGCACCAATAGGGTCAGTGGCCCATTTCTGATAAAACTAATAAAATCAGTAATTTTGTGCCTATGATGGGTTAACAGTACAATGATTTTTTTTTAAAAGATTTGTTTATTTATTTGAAAGAATTACACAGAGAGAGAAGGAGGCAGAGAGAGAGAGGTCTTCCATCCACTGGTTCACTCCCCAATTGGCCACAACGGCCGGAGCTTCACTGATCTGAAGCCAACAGCCCGGAGCTTCTTCCAGGTCTCCCGTGTAGGTGCAGGAGCTCAAGGACTTGGGCCCTCTTTTACTGCTTTCCCAGGCCATAGCAGAGAGCTGGATTGGAAGTGGAGCAGCCAGGACTTGAACCAGCGCCCATCAGATGAAGTTTAATTTTAGCTGCCTCTTCTTCATGTGTTTCTCAGAAGTTAGAAAAACTTGCTGAGGTTTGATTTAAATGATTCTAAGACTGCAGTCTGTTTCCTGTCTTATCACTTATGAGTAGTCTAGTGTTTCAAAGTCAGCCAAATATTTGTAACATGACCACAAGCTCCCTAGTGACTTGGGCCCATTTCTCAAAGTCTCTAAATGTCACTTAGGAACAGTTTGAAAAATACTGTTTTCGGGGCCGGCGCTGTGGCGCAGTGGGTTAACACCTTGGCCTGAAGCGCCAGCATCCTATATGGGCGCTGGTTCAAGACCCAGCTGCTCCATTTCTGATCCAGCTCTCTGCTATGGCCTGGGAAAGCAGTAGAAGATGGCCCAAGTCCTTCGGCCCCTGCACCCACGTGGGAGACCCGGAAGAAGCTCCTGGCTCCTGGCTTCAGATTGGCGCAGCTCCGGCCATTGTGGCCAACTGGGTAGTGAACCATCAGATCGAAGACCTCTCTCTCTCTCTCTCTCTCTCTGTCTCTTCTTCTCTCTCTGTGTAACTCTGACTTTCAAATAAAATAAATAAATCTTAAAAAGAAAAAAAAAAAGAAAAAATACTGTTTTATTGTTAAGAACATCAGTATGGAGGAAGGCATTTAAATCTATGTTCTTATTTTCCTAATTTGCAGGAGCCATCACGTCGTGTCTCAAGATCTGGCATCTCTTCTGAACCTGGTTTGTAGTGGTTTGGCTTTGTTCTGGGCTCCTGTAGGAGTGGATCTGTGTGTAGCCTAACATCAGGGACCGCATAGCAAGGGTTCAAATGTTGAATATCTGGGCTGTCAAACTTCTAAGGGTGCCTGTGATAAACAGGCAAATACCTGAGTTCACTTTTTCCCTAATAATTGATAGGATGCTGTGCTTAAAGGAGAGTCTAAGTATAAATAAATTGATTTTTCAGTTATCAACTTAATTCTGAGTAGTTTGATAGCATATGACACCTGGCATTTATTGTTAGAGTCTAATGTCATTTGGATTGTCACACTTGTATCTTTTTTTTTTTTTTTTTTTTTTTTTTTTTTTTTGACAGGCAGAGTGGACAGTGAGAGAGAGAGACAGAGAGAGAAAGGTCTTCCTTTGCCGTTGGTTCACCCTCCAATGGCCGCCGCTGCAGCCGGCGCACCGCGCTGATCCTGGCAGGAGCCAGGAGCCAGGTGCTTTTCCTGGTCTCCCATGGGGTGCAGGGCCCAAGCACCTGGGCCATCCTCCACTGCACTCCCTGGCCATAGCAGAGAGCTGGCCTGGAAGAGGGGCAACCGGGACAGAATCCGGCGCCCCAACCGGGACTAGAACCCGGTGTGCCGGCGCCGCAAGGTGGAGGATTAGCCTATTGAGCCACGGCGCCGGCAAACACTTGTATCTTAAGGCTTACTAACTTTAGGCATTAAGTAATTGGTAGAATAAGTAAAAAACTAGATTATAAGGGAGTTTGAAGCACAGTCTTGAGTTCCTCAAATGCTTATCACTAAGAAAATGCTGAACTTCTGTTTCTTATTTCATAATCTATTGCCAAGATTCGAGAGATCAAGATTCCAAAGCCCATTCAAAAATCCCTGAGGGCAATGGTTCAGGAAGGCCTCTGGCGCGCGTCGAGAATGTCACAGGAGACGGTTGTGCCTCGGCGGGCTCAGAAGACAGCGTTGCCCAGGAAATGCCCCGTGGTCACTCCTCAGCCCATCCTGGACATCGTGACAGAAATGCAGGAGCTTTCCCTTCTGAGGAGTTTAAAGAAAGCTGCAGGCTGGCAGTAGTGAGCTGTGGTGGGGAACTGAAGCCTCTTCCCTCTACGCAGTGTCTTGACAGCAGCCGGAAAGAAGAATCTCCCTTTCAGAAGCTTTATCAGTCCATGAAGGAGGAGTTAGGTGTAAACTCACACACAGGAAACGCTCTGCAGTATCGTAAAAAATCAGGATCGCAGGTGGATTTCATGACAGAAAAGGCAAGTACTGATGATTTTCACAGAGGGAACCAGCAGCTGGGCTCAGGGAAATCCGGACTGAAATGTGGCAGACGCTCGCTTGTGAGAACAGCTTCACCTGCACTGGAGAGCAGCCAAGAGCGGCGGCGTGGAGTGGACTCTGCCCAGTCTCATGGAGCGGCCAAGAGCCCCTGCACTCCTCTGTCTGAGAGGACTCAAGTGAAGACCCCAGCGCGATATTCCCAACAAAACTCACAACAGCGTACGCATGAAGACCCGTGTGCTGTTGATGGAAGAGAGCCTGAGAATTTAGATACGAGTGAAGGCTTCAAAGCCGATGATAAAACAGTCAGCCCTGGGAGGCCCTTAACTAGAAAGCGAACACCAATAAAAGCTGAGGAGGCCTCGCACTCTGACAAAGCGGAAGATCTCTCTTCCAGAAACAGACGTGCTCCTGCAAATGTGCGCATTCTGCCCACGGACACCGAAATCCAGAACCAGCCTGCAGCTCAGTGGCTCACTCCAGCTGAAAAGAAGGTTGAGAAGGGTTCTCCCCACAAGCCTGAACAACTGGGCCCTACAGCTGGACCGATTTCCTCTGGGTTACCTGGTCTCAGTTCAGTTGATATCAACAACTTTGGTGATTCCATTAGTAAGTTTATTTAACTGTAAATTTTTTCCCTAAAAGATTCACACCTCCCTTATGTGTAGATATGAATTAATGAGATCTTCATTTGATCAGTAATGATTAGCTTTGTGGTAGAGAAGCTACCAAGCACAGTGGTAAGAGACATAGTATTAGATGACATATGAGTACTGAAGACCTAGAAAATCAGAACAAGGAGTGACCGAGGGAAGCGCAGGATCTTGAGGAAGCACAGTGCAGGACCTTACGTGGGGTAGTCCACGGACATACCTGATTCTCTTTTTCCATGTATCACAAAATAGAAAAGGGAATAATTGCAGCTGCTTTTCCCGTGGGGTTTAATTCAGAACTAGAATCAACTGAATCATCTGAGTTTAGTTGTTTAAGTCAGGAGGTCCCTTGGAAACCATTGAACATAGTGGTAGTCCTCAGGTATTTATTTTCTGTTCTGCAAGCAGTCGGTTATGAGTCCTAGACCAGACTCATGGGCATGCTTCACAGACATTAACTTTTGATCCCCAAAACAGGAATGCCCATGAGTAGGTTTTCTTCCTATTGTGTTTTGCAAATGGTGAAGGTGACAATACAGTCAGTGGCAGGGATAGGAAGTTTGGAGCGGGCGTGGTAGTTCCTTGGCCTCTTCCTATGAATTTCAGAGATGCCTCAGAGAAAAAAAGTGTCTCTGGCATTGTGATGCCACAATCCTAACACCAGAGCTGTTTCTGCAGATGGCCTTTGGTACATGGGCACCTGTAAAACTAGACCCCTACCCTTAAGTTACGATGTTTCCTGAGTCTCCTAGAGGATGCCTCACTTGGACAGGAGATGCCTGTCCGTGGATGGGGGCTGAGTTGCATTGATTGATTGATGGTGAGCATCACCTGGACAAATTTCACAGCTCGTTTGTCTGCTTCACTAGGTAGATCTGGGCCATGCCCAAGTCCATGGCTTTTTAGCATAATCTTAAGAACACTACTAAAATTCTGTCTCCATCATTCCTATGCTCCAAAGTGAAACCATTGCTGCAGACAGATCACTTTTTAGAGCTACGCTGTGTGCAGTGTGCCACATTGGAACCTGATACCTTTTCAAGAAGTCTTGAAACAGCTTTATCCTTGTCAATATTATGAGAATGAAGGTGTGCTGTGGGTGTCAACTTTCAATAAATATTTGACTCATTGGCTTTTGACACTAATTTGAAATAAATCCTTAGTTTTAGTGTGGCTTTTTCATTTCCCTTCTCACATTTATATTCCTTACTTTAGATAAGAGTGAGGGAATGTCCTTGAAAAGAAGGCGTGTGTCTTTCGGCGGTCGTCTGAAGCCTGAATTATTTGATGAAAACTTGCCTCCAAATACACCGCTCAAAAGAGGAGAAACACCAATGAAAAGGAAATCTCTTGCAACTCAAACTCCAACTGTCCTGAAGAAGATCATAAAGGTGGGTTTGACAGTATTCTTTTTCAACCCAAAGGCACTCAAACCTGGTATGTAGTACTTCCAAAATCCTGACACAAGTACAATTAGTGTAGTTTTTAAAAACTAAATGAAAGCTCATTTATTTGGATCTAGAAAGTGAACATCTGGATTCCTAACTGCTGCAAGATGGCTGACAGCTGGGGGTTCAGGGAGTCGGGGATTCCTTAGCACTTTTCTCTTTAAGACAGACATCTTACTCTCCCACCTGCAAGAGCCACATAATCACCATGGGTTCTGTAAAAACTAAAAAGATTCTGGCTATATCACAATATGTGGCCATAAAGATTGTTTTATTTTAGAAGTATAAGGTGATAGCTAAGGCATTTAATTTGTGAAAAGGAAAATCTTTGGTAAAATCTAATACACAATCAGCTTTTTAGAAATTTTAGGCCTGTTCTTTTGTTGTACTGTCCTTTCTAATATATTTTTAAACATATGAGAAATATCTTTTCATCAACTATTATTAAATTTCTATTTATTTCAAAGGCAAAGTCGTGGAGGGAAAGATGGGAGCAGGGAATACAGACCTTCCATTTACTGGTTCACTCCTCAAATCCTTGCCATAGCTAGAACTGGGCCGGGTGGCAGGCAAGAGTCAGGAACTCCATCTGGATCTCCCACGTGGGTGACAGGAACCAAAGTAGTTTGGTCCTCATCTGCTGCCTCCCAGGTGTATTAACAGGAAACTAAATTATAAATAGAGGCAGGAATGCAGGTGCCCTCAAGTGGTGTCTTAAGTCACTGTGCTACTTGGCCACACCCTTGTTTCTAGATCTCCAGAGTTCACCTTCATAACAGAGTCTGTGTGGTCTTTATTTTCCCTTGGTACTAAAAAGGGGTGAATACGTATGCCTAGTTCTTTGCTGTTTTATCCTGTCTTACTGAAGCAAACAGCCTCCTTCCAAGGCAGACCACAGGGGACTGTGGTTTGCTGGGACTGAGATTAGCGCTCCTTTGTCTCACTATGATCAGAAGGTTCCTCTGTCTTAAATACCTCAGTTCAGAATTGACTGCTACTTTTATAGCCTTTTCTTAAATGTTAGGACAGGCTCATCTTTACCTTAGCTTTGAGGAACAGTGGTTTGAATGTTTGTTGCTTGAGGATTTAAGCAGCTGAAATTCTCAATCAGGTGGGTTTCTAATAGGACAAATGTTACCTGTCTTGGTAAGGTTTCCTGTGAACATTTCTGTCTTTACAGGAAAATCCTCAACCATCAGGAAAAGAGTCTTCAGAAATCTCTTTGGAACTGACCACGCGAGGCAGGTTTTTGAGTTCTCCGGCTCCGAGTCCTCCAGTTGCGAATGATCAAAGACGTAGGTCGTGCAGAGCATCCTCTGCCTCTGGTGGCAGCAGATCTCCCCAGCAGACAGACTTTCCTAAGAAAGGAGGAAGGAAGAGTGGCAGCTTACCCTCAAAGAGAACGTCCATCAGTCGAAGTCAACATGATATTTTACAGATGATTTGTTCTAAAAGAAGGAGTGGTGCTTCAGAAGCCAATTTAATTGGTTAGTATTGTATTGGCAAATATATATTAAGGTGAATGGTTTCTCACCAATACCAGTTTTTGTAGGTTTACCATCTTTTCTCTTTAACAGTTGCAAAATCTTGGGCAGATGTGGTAAAACTTGGTGCAAAACAAGCACAAACTAAAGTTGTAAAACAAGTCCCTCAAAGGCAGGTGAACAAAAGACCAAGAAGACCTAATACTCCAAAGGTATGGTGCTCCCGTATGTATTGCTGTTTCACACATGCTGCTGCTAAGCCTGCATGGGGAGTAAGTGTGTGCTTTGATGTGTTCATTTCCTTTTTTCCCTAGAAGACTGCAGAGAGTCTTCACAATCAATTCAGCACAGGCCATGCCAATTCTCCTTGTACCATTGTCATAGGGAGGGCTCATGTTGAAAAAGTAAGCGCACCTGCTCGGCCCTACAGAATGCTGAACAACTTTGTTTTCAACAACAGAAAAATGGACTTTAATGAGGATCTTTCAGGTAAAAAATAACTGGCTCTTTTAGGCCTGCTATGTGATGTTGGTGCTTTCTACCTATATTTATTTGCTGTAAATGGGATTATAAAATAAACAATGGAATCAACTTTCTGGGGTCAAAGTATTTGAGGAACATGAAGTTGGTTTGGAGTACAAGGGCAGTTTTGATAATTTTGGGGATCATGTGTACTACATGAAGTATATTTGGAAATGTTAAATGCATATTTTTTCCTTAGAGAACAGCATCTAGCCTATAAATAGAAAGTGGAAAATGCTTTATAATGAAGAAGACAACTGGCTGTTACTTATAATTGCCTTCTCCTTGAAATATATTAATGATTTGTCCCAGGAATGGATTCGTTGTTTTGAAGCACTATTTTTCTTCAAGATTTACTTTTTTTCTCGTTAACTGTTCCTTGAAAGAAAACCCTATGGGAAGTTTCTTTTAAACCATTAATAAGGAAGTGAATGTTTTACTTGATGCCCACTCTCTGTAGAAGTGTGACTTAATTTGATTAATCTTGTAGTAGGTAAGAACCATGGCAAGAAAGCAGATTTTAGGTTTCATGGAATATAACTGATGGTTTCCACTGTATGTGTTTTCGGAGGGAGGTGAGGTTTGAACTGGATGGGGGATCTTCTTTCTCTCTCGCAGCAGTTACGAGCTGGAAGCATTGCACTCCTCAGGGTAGTGCATGCGAATCACCTCTAGTAGCAGCTGTTGGATCAACCCACTTATCTACTAAACAACAGCAGAGAGTGCATTGGCATAAACTTATACACTTATAGATTATAAACCAATATGTATGTATGTATGCATATATACATGTGTGCATGCCTCCAAATATTACAAAACCAATGCCTTAAAATTAATTTTAAGATAAAATAAGACTTTTTAATTTTTTAAAGATTTATTTATTTGAAAGAGTTACACCGAGAGAATAGGAGAGTCAGATAGAAAGAGTTCTTCCATCCAATGGTTCACTCCCCAACTGGCCGCAACAGCTGGAGCTGCGCCGATCCGAAGCCAGGAGCCTCCTCCGGGTCTCCCACGGGGGTGCAGGGGCCCAAGGACCCGGGCCATCTTCCACCGCTTTTCCAGGTCACAGCAGAGAGCTGGATCGGAAGTGGAGCAGCCGGCCCTCGAACCGGTGCCCATACGCAATGCTGGCGTCCCAGGCCAGGGCTTTAACCCGTGGAGCCACAGCGCTGGCTCCCTTAATTTTATTTTTTAAGATTATTTTGAAAGTCAGAGTTACAGAGAAAGAGAGAGAGACTGAGAGATGTTCTATCTACTGGTTTACTCCCCAGGTGGCCGCAATGGCCAGTGCTGGTCCAGGCCAAAGCCAGGAACAAGGAGCTTCTTGCAGTCTTTCCTGCGGGTGCAGGGGCTCAAGCACTTGGGCCATCTTCCACTGCTTCCCCAGGTGCATTAATAGGAAAGTGCCCTTATGGAAAGACTGTGTCACAGGTGGCAGCTTAACTTACTGTGACACAATGCCAGCCCCAATATGTAAGACTTTATTTTTTTTTTAAGATTTATTTATTTATATTTATTTATTTGAAAGAGTTACACAGAGAAGGAGAGGCAGAGAGAGAGAGAGAGAGATCTTCCATCCACTAGTTCAAGCCCCCAGTGGCCACAACAGTAGGAGCTGGGCCTATCCGAAGCCAGGAGCCAGGAGCTTCTTACAGGTCTCCCACACTGATCCAGGGGCCCAAGCACTTGGGCCATCTTCTACTTTCCAGGCCATAGCAGAGAGCTGGATCAGAAATGGAGCAGCTAGGACTCGAACTTGTGCCCATATGGGAAGCTGGCATTGCAGGTGGCAGCTTTCCCTGCTATGCCACAGTGCTGACTCCACGTAAGACTTCAAATACCTAACACCCAGGACAGTGGCTTATCTCAAGCATTCCTTCTTTAAGCACTTTCCTAAAGTCTAATAAAACTCACTGTGGCATAACTTCTATTTCAAGGTCCATATCTACTGAGGACTAGTTTGTAGTATTTTAAGTAAGGCCTGGAATGAATGCAGAGGGGGATGATTGTTAGTGGATGGACTGGTTTGAATGGGAGCCTTTGGAACAGGTTTTCCTAACACATTTTGCAGACAGCTGCTAGTTGTAGTAGTGTTTTCATCCATCAATACAGAACAAGAAAAATAAAGAGAACACAGGGGGTTTTATGTTTTTATCTTCCACATAAAGTATTATATTTTTCTCCCTAAGGTTATGTCAGTACTAATTATTGATAATATTGGTTTTTTTTTAAAGCTCATTTCTTGACAGTACAAAAATGGGAAGCACTGTCATTTTGTAAAATGTGAAATGTACTTAATGTACAAATAGTATTTGTACATAAAGGCTAGAAGTCTAGGACTGTTAAAAGATAACATTGGGGGGAGGGGCGGTACAGTGGGTGAAAGCCCTTAAACAAAGTGAAGAACATATATCTTTTCTTTTTTCTCACTATAAATGAAATTACCCGTTTTATGAGTTTTCTGTGGACCAGAAATTCTAAAGAGGTGTCTATCTATTTACTTGCCATTGTGTGGTTCATCCTATTTGAGGGTTGTGATGGTTCTAAACATTGTGTTTGTAATTATTCATTTACCAGGGCTGACTGAAATGTTCAAGACTCCGGTGAAGGAGAAACCAGAGATAAACACCTGTCCCATCACTCTTTCAAACTCAGAGAATTTGCTTGGGAAAAAGTTGGAAGTAACTATTTCTGGAGAAAAACCTCTGCCTCCCACATTGGAGAATTTTGGTTGGTTTCATTTTTTTCCTAGTACTGTGATGTTTTTGGCTAGGAACTTAAAGATAGTATTATTTTCTTATAAAGAATATTGTATAACTTCTACAGCAGATATTCCTTTTCTGTTCTCTTGTATTAAGCAGAGATTCCTATCAGCTGTTGGGCTCACACTGACATCCATTTAACCTACAAAGAAAGTCTCAGTCAGTAAGATTAAATACTCTGTGTATACTTTTAACTTCTTAATTTATAAGAGGATACCATAGCAGAGAAGTACATTATTCTTTCATCATACCTCTATATAAATTATTCAAATTTAAGATTATTACAAATTATAAAAAAAGAGATAGCTATTTCTGTATCCACAAACTTTTCAGATGGGATCAGGTTGCAGAGTGAGTGTGAAATGGTAGATGTAATTCTGTCTTACTCTCAATGGGTCCTGGTCACTGTTCCTGTCAGGGAGTCTGTGATCCCCTGAGGAAAGTAGATGTTTCTTTGTAACATGGGCCCTCAGCACACAGCAGAGATGCCATGTCATCCCATTGGCGGTTCAGTACAAGTGTAAGTTGTTTCTGTATGAAGAAAAGGAAATGGCTCTATTGAGATCAATGATGCGTGGCACAGCAGCCTACAGAAAACCTTAAGGAATTTTTCCCCTGAATGTAATGGCAGATTCTAATTTCCACCTAAGTTATACCCTTACAAGTATTAAGTTACACCCCAGCAAGTAACATTAAATTCTTATGTGTGCATGTGTTATTGGTATGACTGCTGTCTAGCAACATGTGTAGCCTCATATTCTCAGTCATGGAGACACAAAAATTATTTGTATGTTTTATAAAAATCAAGTACTAAGAAGGCTAATAGACAGTTGATGGTGCACATATTGTATTTACTTTTATTTCTTACAGGAGAAAATGTGACCTCTTGTACTCAGAATGCAACAAAACAGCCATCTGATAAATGTTTTGCAAGCCCTACAATAAGACAGCAGTGCATACAAGAAAATGAAAATGTTGTGAAGACACCTAGGAACAGCTGTAAAATGACTCATGTCAAGACAAAAACTCCACGTTCTGAGGCAGAGCCTCTGAAGACAGTGTCCACTGTAAAGAAGTTGAGAAAGTCTACAGAGCTCCGAAATACACAAATAACACCTTTAGAAAGTAAAAATGAAATAACAGAGGCTGACATTGTGGAGAACATCTTAGGGAGACCTCTGAGGAAGACACCACAACGAGAAAAGAAAGCAGAGGAAGAGAAGAAGGATGGCGAGAGACCTTTGGAAACTTGTAAGGAAATTATCAAGTCCAATGAAAACTGTGAAAGGATGACTCCTCTGAGGAGATCAAGCAGAACTTGGGGTCAGAAATGTGAACCCACAGATGAGCAGATAAGCCATGAGGAGTTACACAAACCAGAACCCACTAAAGATCTATGGGATAGCCATGTGCTTTATCAAACACTGGACTGCACCAAGGAACCAGTGAGTAAGGAGGGCAGAAGAGCTAACACACCCTGTGAGTCTCCACAGTCAGAACTAATCAAAACCCCAAGAAGTGGGAAGAAGTGGCTGAAGACGCCTCCAGAGAAAGGGAACGTGAAAGAGAAGCTCTCAGCACTGGAAAAGCTGAAGCAAACAGAACCAGTAAGTGATGATAAAAGTGTCAGCACAGCCAAGGATACTCCAAAGCAGACTCTTGATGTAGCAGCTCCTGCAACTGGAACAAAGAAGTTGCCAAGAACTCCGAGGAAAAAGACTCAATCCCTGGAAGATCTCACTGGCTTAGAGGAACTGTTCCATACTCCAAAATGCTCTGATGAGCCCGTGACTGTTGGCCAAATGACTAATATGCCATGCAGGTCTACTCAACCAGAGTCAGCAAGCCCAAAAACACACCCTAAGACGCCTTTGAGGAAAGTGGATGTAGAAAAAAAGCTCTCAGCTTCAGGAAAGCCATCACAAATAACCAGGGGAACTGTGCACACACCCAAAGCACCAGAAGGTGATGGCAAGGGTTTTGAAGCTTTTAGGGAATTTGCAAAGCAGAAATTGGACCCAGCAACAACTGTGACTGGCAGCAAGAAAAGGCCAAAAGTACCTAAGGAAAAGGCCCCACTCTTAGAAGACCTGTCTGGCTTCAAAGAACTCTTCCAGACACCTGAGCCTGCCAAAATCCCAGTGACTGTTGGTAAAATCACAATTCCATGGGATTCACCACAACCAGAACATACCAAAACCCCAGCAAGTTTGAAAAGACGACTCAAGACAAGCCTTGGGAAAGTAGACGAACAGGGAGAATTCTTCGCACCCAGGAAACTGACAGAGTCATCAGGCAAAGGCATGTTCCTACCTCAAGAACCAGTACATGATGAGAAATGCGTTAAAGCATTTACTGAAACTCCAAAGCAAAACCCAGACTTAATAGAAAATTTAAGTGGATGTAAGAGACGGTCACAGACACTTAAGGAGAAGGGCCAATCTCTAGAAGACCTGGCTGGCTTCAAAGAGCTCTTTGAAACACCAGGTCGTGCTAAAGACCCAATGACTTTTGACAAAACCACGAACATATCTGGTAAATCACTACAACCAGAAACTGTCCAAACGCCCAAAAATATGAAGAATCAGCACATGATGAGTCTGGAGAAAGGGGAGATACAGGAGGAGCTCTTAACCCTCAGGGAAATAACAAAATCATTAGATAAAGGTAGGCACACACCACAAGTACCAACGAGTAATGTGAAAAACATCAGACGGTCTATGGGAACTCCTAAGCAGAGACTGGAACCAACAGAAAATTTAAGTGGACGTAGGAGGTGGTCACAGACACCTAAGGAAAAAGGCCTAGCTCTGGAAGACTTGACTGGCTTCAAAGAGCTCTTCCATACACCAGGTCACAGTGAGGAACCAATGAATGGTGGAAAAAGCCCTAAAATACCTCGCAAATCTCGACAACTAGAACCAGAGAATACCCCAGTGCACATGAAAACATGGCCAAAGACGCCTTTGGGGAAAGTGGATTTAGAAGGGCTTTCATCACAGAAGGAGCTCACAGAAGCATCAAGGGAAACTACACCCCTGCTGAAAACAGGTAATTGTAAAGTCACCAAAACTCTTAAGAAATCAGCAAACCAAAAACTGGATCCAGCCAAAAATCTAGCTGACAGCAATAGATGGCCAAGAGCAGTGAAGGAAAAGGCCCAGCCCTTAGAAGACCTGACTGGCTTCCAAGAGCTCTTCCACACACCAGGTCACACTGAGGAATCAGCGAGTCTTAGAAAGACCACTGAAATAACCTGCAAATCTCAGCCACCAGAGCCAGTGGACACCCCAAAAAGCACAAAGAAACAGCTCAAGAGATCTCTGGAAGAAGACTTAGAAGAGGTCTCAGCACCGAGGACGCTCACACAAATGTTGGAGGAAACCACACGTCCACCTGAAGGACCAGTAGGTGATGAGAAAGGTTTCAAAGTTTCTAAGACACTTGCAAAACAGAAACTGGAGCCAGCAGGAAGTGTAACTGGCAGCAGAAGGCATCGAGGCACACCTAAGGGAAATTCCCAACCCCTAGAAGACCTGGCTGGCTTCAAAGAGCTCTTCCAAACACCAGAGCATGCACTGGGTCCAATGACTATTGACAAAATCACAGAAATTCCCTGGAAATCAACAGAATTTGTCCAGACCCCAGCAAACTTGAAGAGCCTGGGGAAAGTGGACTCACAGGAGGAGCTCTTAGCACCCCAGGAAATACAGGCATCAGGCGGGGTCACACATACACCCCTGCTGGTGCAGAATAGGAAAGACATCAAAGAATTTATGGAAACTCCACAGCAGAAACTGGAACCAATAGAAAATTTAAGTGGGCGTAGGAGGCGGTCACAGAGATCTAAGGAAAAGGGTCAAGTCCTGGAAGACCTGACTGGCTTCAAAGAGCTCTTTCAAACACCAGGTCACACTGAGGAATCAATGAATGGTGGAAAAAGCAGTAAAAAATCGTGCAAATCTCCACAACCAAGTCTGGAGAACACCTCAGTGATCATAAAAACACAACCCAAGACACCTCTGGGGAAAGTAGATTTGGAAGAAGAGCTCTCAGCACAGAAGCTCACCCAAACATCAGGGGAAACAACACACTCACCAAAAGCAGTAGAAGGGGATGACAAAACCATCAAAAGTTTTAAAGAGTCTGCAAAGCAAAAGCTAGACCCATCAGCAAGAGTGACTGGCTGTAGGAGACGGCTAAACGCAGCCAAGGAAAAGGCCCAGCCCCTAGAGGACCTGACTGGCTTCAAAGAGCTCTTTCAAACACCAGGTCACACTGAGGAATCAATGAATGATGGAAAAATCACTAAAACAACCGGCAAATCTCCACAACCGGATCTGGAGAACACCCCAATAAGCATGAGAACATGTCCCAAGACACTGCTGGGGAAAGTCGGTTTAGAACTCTCAGCACTGCAGAAGCTCACACAAACGTCAGAGGAAATCATGGACACACTAAAAACATCAGAAGGTGGTGATAAGGACACACATGCTTTTAGGAAATCTGCAAAGCAGAAACTGTTCACAGCACAAAATGTAGCTGACAACAAGAGATGGCCAAGGACACCTAAGGAAAAGGCCCAGCCCCTAGAAGACCTGACTGGCTTCAAAGAGCTCTTCCAAACGCCAGGCCACTCTGAGGAATCAGTGACTGTTGAGAAAGCCACTGAAATAACCTGCAAACCTCAGCAACCCAAACCGGTGGGCACTCCAGCAACCAGGAGACAGCTCAAGATAAATGTCAGGAAAGTAAATGTGCCAGAAGAGCTCTCTGCACAGAGAGAGCTCACACAAACGTCAGGGGAAACCACACGTACCACCACAATATTAGAAGTTCCAGAAGGTGGTGAAAAATATGTCAATGACTATAAGGGATCTGCAAAGCGCAAACTCGATCCAGCAACAAGTGTGACTGGAAGCAAGAGGTGGCGAGGGGCACCCAAGGAAAAAGCCCAACCCTTAGAAGACCTGGCTGGTTTCAAAGAGCTCTTCCAAACACCAGTTCACACACACAAGCCAGTTGATGATGAAAAAGCCACTGAAATATCCTGCCAAGTTCAACACCCAGAACCAGTGGAAACCAACACCAGCACAAGGAGACAGCTCAAGACAAGGAAAGCCAACATGAAAGAAGAGGTCTCAGTACGGACACGCAGGAAGCTCACACAATCAGGGGAAACCACACAGGCACCTGAAGTACCAGATGAAGGTGTCAGAGTCTTTAAGGAATCTGCAGAGCAGAAACTGGATTCAGCAGTGAGTGTATCTGGCAGCAGGAGGCGGCCAAGAGCAGCTAAGGAGAAGGCCCAACCCCTAGAAGAGCAGGGTGGCTTCAAGGAACTATCACAAACACCAGGTCACACACAGGGATCAACAGGTGATGGAAAAACTACTGAAATATCCTGGACAGCTCAAGAACCAGTACCAGCGGAAATTGACACCAGCACAAGGAGACAGCTCAAGACAAGGAAAGCCAATGTGAGAGAAGAGGTCTCAGTACGGACACGCAGGAAGCTGACACAAACAGGGGAAACCACACAGGCACCTGAAGTACCAGATGAAGGTGTCAGAGTCTTTAAGGAATCTGCAGAGCAGAAACTGGACTCAGCAGTGAGTGTATCTGGCAGCAGGAGGCGGCCAAGAGCAGCTAAGGAAAAGGCCCAAATCCTAGAACAAGGTGACTTGAAAGAACTACACACTCCAGATCACACTCAGGGATCAATAAGTAATGAAAAAAACACTGAAATATCCTGGAAAGCTCAAGAACCAGAACCAGTGGACACCCACACTGGCACAAGGAGACAGCTCAAGACAAGTCTCAGGAAAGCCAACGTGAAAGAAGAGGTCTCAGTACGGACACGCAGGAAGTGCACACAAACAGGGGAAACCACACAGGCACCTGAAGTACCAGATGAAGGTGTCAGAGTCTTTAAGGAATCTGCAGAGCAGAAACAAGACTCAGCAGTGAGTGTATCTGGCAGCAGGAGGCGGCCAAGAGCAGCTAAGGAGAAGGCACAAATCCTAAAAGAACAGGGTAGCTTGAAAGAGCTCCACCATATACAGGAATCAATGAGTGATGAAAAAGCTCCTGAAGTATCCTGCACAGTTCAACACCCAGAACCAGTGGACACCCACACTGGCACAAGGAGACAGCTCAAGACAAGTCTCAGGAAAGCCAACGTGAGAGAAGAGGTCTCAGTACGGACACGCAGGAAGTGCACACAAACAGGGGAAACCACACAGGCACCTGAAGTACCAGATGAAGGTGTCAGAGTCTTTAAGGAATCTGCAGAGCAGAAACTGGACTCAGCAGTGAGTGTATCTGGCAGCAGGAGGCGGCCAAGAGCAGCTAAGGAAAAAGCCCAAATCCTAGAACAAGGTGACTTGAAAGAACTACACATGCCAGATCACACTCAGGGATCAACAAGTAATGAAAAAAACACTGAAATATCCTGGAAAGCTCAAGAACCAGAACCAGTGGACACCCACACTGGCACAAGGAGACAGCTCAAGACAAGTCTCAGGAAAGCCAACGTGAGAGAAGAGGTCTCAGTACGGACACGCAGGAAGTGCACACAAACAGGGGAAACCACACAGGCACCTGAAGTACCAGATGAAGGTGTCAGAGTCTTTAAGGAATCTGCAGAGCAGAAACTGGACTCAGCAGTGAATATAACCGGTAGCAGGAGGCGGCCAAGAGCAGCTAAGGAAAAGGCCCAACCCCTAGAAGAGCAGGGTGGCTTCAAGGAACTATCACAAACTCCAGGTCATGCTGGAGAGCTGAAAATTGATGTTGATACACTTAAGGACATATCAAAGCAAACATCTGATGGAGAAAAACCTGAAATGTTCAAAAGAGTTCTTAGGGCTCCTAAGACAAAGCCCATAGAAGACTTAGTGGGTGGCAGAGAACCTGTAAAATTGCAAGGCAGAAGTAACCCTTCCCTGGCCCACATGAGGGAGTCCAGAGAAGATGAAAGTCTCACAGGAAACAAGAAGTTGTGCTCCGTGGTTAGCCCACAGGAACTTGTGGAGCAGAAGCCAGTCACCAAGAGGCAGAGAACTGTTCCCAGGGAGAGATGCCAGTCACCAGAACCTGTGACGGTAGTGAAACGTCTGAGAGTTTCTGCAAAAAAGGTTGAACCCGTGGAAAATCTGAACAGCAAAAACATGAAAGCTACAAAAAAGGAACATGAAGAAGACTCGATCGCTCCAAACAAGGTGAAAGATGTTATATTAATTATTAAGTGCCAACTTGGTGAATGTCATACACGTGGTTTAATGATTAAATATAACCTGAATTTATAAATGGATGTCGTTTTCCAGATAGGTTTCCATTTGGCAGTAAATAACTACAAGCAATGGTAAAAAATTCTTTTGGGCTCTACTCAGGGAATAGACTAATTTAGAAAAAGAACTAGGCAGTATCAGGAAGTGGAAGAGTTCTGCTCATCTTCAAGTGTTTGATAAATTAATCACAGAAAAGATGGGCAGTTCGGTTCTCTGGTCATTGCTACCACTAATCCTAGAAATGGGCACACATGGCATACAAGTTAGGAAGTCAGCAAGAGAGCAGGGTCAGCAGGGGGTGAGCTGTTCAGAGGCTCCTGCTACAGCCAGCGGGGTCTGGCAAAATAACAGGAAGATTGGCTTCTGCTTTAATAGTGATTGTTTGAGAACCAGGAATTCATTTACTGCCTGTTTAATGGGACATTTTTCTATCATGTGAACTGCAGTGATTAGATTTGACATGTCAATGTAGGTGTTGTGATTGAAATTGAAATTTAAACTAAATCCTGAGTTCTTATTTATGATTTATAAGTAGAGGTGATCATTTTCCTACATGGATAAGTAGCAAGGCATTACCTTGAATATCTTAGATGACTGGTGTCTTAGAAAATTAATGGATGTAGAATTTTTGAATGATTTTTCTTTTTATTTTTAAAAAATATTTATTTATTTATTTGAAAGTCAGAATTAGAGAGAGAGGTCTTCCATTTGCTGGTTCACTCTCCAAGTGGCCACAGCAGCGAACGCTGAGCCAGGCTGAGCCAGGAGCCAGGAGCTTCCTTCCAGGTCTCCATGTGGGTGACAGTGTCCCAGTACTTGGGCCATCTCCAGTTGCTCTTAGTCCACTGGGGAGCTGGGTTGGAAGTGGAGTAGCTGGAACACAAGCTGGAGCCCATGTGAGAGGCCAGCTTCACAGGCAGTGCTGTACCTGCTACACCACAATTCTGGCCCTTTCTAGTTTACTTTAGATTGTTCTCCCTGTTGAACTGTGAGATTTGTCCTACTTACTGACATTTTTGTGAATGTCCTGCCATTTGTTTAGGGAATGTCCGTGCGTCGCAGATGCCAAAATAAAACAAATGTGGAAGAAGGGCAAAGACCTGCATTTCTAATACCAGAAGAAATTATTAAAATAAAGAAAAATGAGGTCTCTGAAAGCCAGGAGCTACAAAAACCAGATGATGAAGCCAAGAAACTTACATCCAGGGGCAAAGTCAGTAAAAATAGAATGTGCTTGAGATCTGGAGGAGAGAATGCGTCCCCCACGCAGAACACAACAGAAGTGAAAGTGGAGGGGAGAAGTGTGGAAGTCTCCGTGAAGAATCAGAAAGGAGTAACTGGAAATACAGAGGTGATGAGTCTGAGATCCAGAAAGACCAACCTCAAGTCTGGTGCAGACTCTGCGGAGCATAAATCTGAGCAGAGAGTAACACGAGGGATCAAGAGACAGGCAGAAGATCCAGAGAAAGTAAGTATTTACTGTGTTTTTTCTTTTGTTTCGAAAACAAGATATTTTGATATATTTTCACCTGCGTGCTGCCAGTTCACACTTAACATTAATGTAGTATATTCATTTCAGTATATATTTTGTTACAGCTAATTTATTTTGTCTCTTGGGAATTCTCCAAATAGTTCATTTGCATTATGAAAACTTCATTCAGGAAGTAGATTTATCTAGTTACTAATTTATGACTGCTTGTGGCATACTTCGTACTTCATGCAATGATTATGTGTAAATTATCTTCAACTCCTCCTTAGTACAACCAATTTATGAAATCAGAAATCTGGCCCTATTAGCATTTCTTTGGAAAGACAGAATTAATAAAGGTTGGGAGGGCCATAGAGTGAATAGTAGCCTTTTGTGAGAGGTGTAAAATTGCTTTCAGCACACAAAAGTTGGATCTAAAATACCATATTTTGAGTTCAGCCAATGATGCTAATTTGGCAAAAATATAAGATATAGAATGCTGGTGAGTCCAGTAGTCCAGACCAGCACTTGGTGAAATAACCTAGAAAACTTCTACTGGGATTGCCAGAAAGAGTCAAGAAGCTCCACCATGTGCCCAGGACACAGACTGTGAGCTGTACAGGTGAGCCTGTGTTGCTGGACTCGGGCAGGAATCCTAAGGAGAGATACTGATAGAATATTCTAGAGAGATGGAAGAGTAGAGCTCGAAGAATCACATCAGTGCCTAGACAGATGTATGTCATTGTGCTTGGGCCGACTGGAAGCAGACTTCCTTGTCACTGCCCAGTACCCAGGAAATTCTGGGGCACACATTAACGTGTTTTCTTGTCAGGCTGATCTTGGTTTGGTGTCCAGCCACGGGCCTCTGGTCAGCAGAGATGGTATGTGGATCCCAGCACAGCCAGTCACAAGGTGGGATTGTCTTCCCTTTAGTGGCTTCTGTGTTTACCTCTCAGTTACCATGTACTGCAGATTTCATACATTTCTACCACCTGAAAGTGTAGACAGTAACTTGTACCTTGCCCCGATGTTTCAGTTGTTAACATGAATGTGTGCAGCATTCTAGCGTGGTGATCCACTTACGTAGGCCATTCACATAAAAGGAAAGTCAGGCTTTTTGAAATCCCGTCTTCTATCTCTTTCCTTCCCCCTACAGTCAATGATTACCTTATAAAGTTGACACTAAGTTATGCCTCACAATCCCCTTAGCTCTGTCTGGAATGCTGTTTGCTTGGTAGCTGTTAAATTGGAGCGCAGGTCCCCAGGACCTGGGGCTTCTGTTTTGAACAGGCAAGGTCTTATTTTGTTTCCTTTAGACTTGATCTAAATTTACAGATGGAAGAGCTGGTGTCTCCCACTCCCTCAAAGGGAGGCACTGCACTATTTTGGAGGCCATGTTTCAGATTTTTAGGTCACACTGATTGCGGGTAGTTTGACTTAAGACACTGAAAAGTTTTCATTCTGGCTGAATTACCTTCTCTTACATTTTTAGATTAGTGAATATGTATACATGTTGAAATTTTATCCTTCTGATTATGTTTAGTTTAAAAGTATATTAGGAACTTTTATGAAAATTACAATATTTAAGTTTAAAAACCTAGTAAAGTATAGTTTAATTAAAAAAAACTTTACCATGATATATTTAAAACTAATTCCCAACCACAAAATTAACTTTTTAGAATTGAAGACCCATATCATATCTAATTTTTGGGATTTTGCAGAGTAGAGTTGGTTTAAAAAAAATGTTCTTTAAAATTACTGAAGAGTTGTGTTTTTCTTCCCAAACAGGATAAGGACATTGTGAGCACCAAGAAAATGAGAACCAGAAGGCATTGTGACGATGTTTAGCAATGAAACTGAAGCAAGGAAAATATAAAGTTAGTTTAGTGAAAATGTTAGTATAACTTTTGCTATCTATGTAAAATGAATTCTGTAAGTAATGCTATTGATCTGTTTAAGAGAAATAAGGGTGTAATTTTCCAGTTCAATGATCTTCAAAAGATCATGAAGGGGATTGCTGGGTCTCCTAGAGTGATAAACATTTAAGAAGTGCAGGGTGGGAAGAGGGGTTGGGGCCACGATGTGGCCTCTGCATTACAAAATAAAGCCCTGGATATCCTCGTTTCTCACTGTGAATCTGTAGGGTCCTGAACTGTCATTGTTGCCACACTGAAGTCGCTTCTGTTTGTTCATGTCCTTTATCCGAGTGTGAGAGGCAGATCTTCCATCCTTGTAACCGTAACACTGAACAGTCTCAGCAAATATTAATAGTGGATAAATGACAAGAGTAATGCAATTTACAATGTTACAAATGATATGATAGGGATGGGCATTTGTTCCCCACTATAGGCCATTGGCCATCTGTAAAAAACTAATCTTTGGTGTCCTGTCCCTTCAGAGAATAAAACTGATTTGAAGGATGGCATGCAAACATATCTTCAAGGACAAAGGATGACTGCATTGTGGGATGACTGCTGTCTTGCCTTTTTTCATTGAGAGTGTGTCTAAACTAGGACTGTTCATCTGATAGCCTCCATCCACTCAGTCTAGCATGGTTGGCAAGCCCCTTGATTCCAAGCTATCATTTCCCATATGAGCTGCTTTCATGCCATATACTTTTTCTGCCATCACATGGGACAGGCGGCAGTAAAAGCCCACTTTGCAAAGAATCTCCATCTCACAGAGACCTGGCAGGAGGCCCCTCACCCACAACCTCCAGCTTACTGACACAGTTGTAAGTTAATGTCTCCTAATCTCATTATGAGCCCAGATTTCTTTCTTCAGTGTCAAACCCATACAGATTTAACTGCTGCGCATCTCAAATTTTATTTCCCACTTTCGCCCACTCTTTCTGTGTTCCCCAAATCAGAAAACAGCATTCCCTCCCTTGCAGGTGCTTCTTGGCAATCTTTCCCACGCATACGCCTTGCCACACTGAGGTGAAGACGGCAAACAGGGTAGACATCCCAGAATGCACTGTGAAGAGTGCAGAGTAGGGCTGTGCTAAAGGAGGAGGGGGAGGGGCCTTCAAGGAAGAGTGGGCAGGTACTTAGAAGGTGTGAGACACAAATTTTTCTTTGGGAAAAAAAAAAAAGTTGTATTTATTTATTTGAAAGGCAGAGTTACAGCAAGGAAGAGGCATAGAGAGAGAGGTCTTCCATCCACTGGTTCACTCCTCAGATGGCCACAACTAGGGCTTAAGTTTTGCCAGGGCTCTGCTGATCTGAAGTCAGGAGCCAGAAGCTTCTTCCAGGTATCCTACGCAGGTGCAGGGGCCCAAGGACTTGGGCCATCTTCTACTGCTTTCCCAGGCCACAGCAGAGAGCTGGATCGGAAGTGGAGCAGCCAGGACACAAACCCGCATCTATATGGGATGCTGGCACTGCAGGCGGGCACAAATTGCTTTTTAGGTTGGCCCAATTCAGAACCTTCATAAGCCACTGCCTGCAGCACCAGCATCCACCTTGGAGTGCCACTCCAAGTCCCAGCTGCTGCACTTCCAAGCCAGCTCCATGCTAATGCACCTGGGAAAGCAGCAGCAGATGGCCCAAGTGCCTGATCCTCTGCTACCTGTGCAGGAGACCTGAAGGTAGTTCTAGACTTGTGGCTTTGGCCTGGCCCATCCCCAGCCATTGCAGCCATTTGAGGAATGAGCCAGCAGATGGGGGATCCTCTCGCTTACTCTGCCTTTCAAATAAATAAATCTTTTTTTAAAAATGGGAGTCTCCGTTGCAAATGGGAATTCCTTGAAGACTTTGGGCTCTTCGACTAAAGGTAATTAAGATAGTGTGACTGGGATGCTACCATTTGCTGGACTTTGTAGAAGCCTTGTAGATGAGTTGCTGGGATCTGGCACTGCAGGGACCCCCCCAATGCAGAGTTGTGCAGAGCCGCCCAGATCCTGAGCGTCTCCAGGACGTAGTTGACATCTCCTTTCCTGGTGGCTGAGCAGCCAGGGCTGTTCCCCCCACCCCCCGCCCCGAGCACTCAGTGGTCTGTAGACCAGCATTCCATTGTATTGTTCTTCACAGAGGAACAAAAGTTGCCCATGAGGTAGGTATTTCTAAGAAACCTGTCTTGCTCTATATGTAATGTTTCACAGGAATGAAAGTGTCATTTGATGTGTCCTGTATTGCATGAGTCAGAATCAGCCTTGTGCTCACATAGCCCATCTCAGGTCAAGTGCTGAATTTGTGACTTCAAGCCCTGATGCCAGGCAGGGAGTCAGATACTCTCTGGACATGGCCTCTGCAGGGGATGCTAAGGGGCACCCAACTAAACCCTCCATATGGAGCTCTTTAAAAATTCTTATTTATTTGAGAGGGAAGAGAGAGAGACACCCCACAGTTGCTGGTTAACTCTCCAGATGCCTGCAGTAACCAGGCAGAAGATAGGCGCCTGGAACTCAGTCACGGTATCTCATGTGAGGGGCAGGGACCCAACCACTTGAGCCGTCTGCTGCCTCCCAGGTGTGAATTAGCAGGAAGCTGGAATCAGGAGCAGAGCCAGGACTTGAACCCGAGCCTCTGATAGGGGATATGAGCGTCAAATCCAGCAGCTTAACCACCATGCCCAATGTGTGCTCCCACTGGAGTTTTTGATGTCACCTTGAGAACACACTGTCCCCAGAGTGATGTGGTAACTGTCATCAGGGAAATGTAGCTGGTACAGTCCCGTCCACCTTCCCTCAGGTCCACGCATCTTAAAATCTGTCCTGATTAATGCTGCCTGCCCCAGATAATGGCAGGTGCTCCTTTATCATTTGCAAAAATTTATCCCATTTCTGGTTTGCTCTGTACCCTTGCAGGATTCAAATGCCTTCAGAGCTTAGGCTTTGGAGTTAGATGGTAGGGGTTCAAGTTTCAGCCTATTGCTGCTGTGTGACCTTGGGCAAGTCTTTCACTTTGCTAGATAGTTCTCCCTTCTGTGAAATGAGGCTATTAATGCCTGAGCTCACAGGGCGGCTGAGAGGATTAAGTGAGACAATGTGTGTAGAGTACTTAGCATTCTGCCTGCAGCTTGGTAAACATCAAGACATGCTAATTAGCATCATCATCAGAAGATGAATGTGTTTACCAGATGTCTACAGCTCCTAGACTTTTCCCTTGGCTCATAAATTCTGTATCGTTAGGATTTTTCTGTGGAGGAGAGAGAACCTGGAGCATAAGCCCTGAGAAATGTGTCTGTTTTCGTGAGCCCTCACACTACTGAGCAAATTGAGGAAAACTACCCAGACCGTGAACGATGCAAAGAAGCATTGAAGAGCTGAGCAGCCAGGTTCAGGGTTGCCAGACTCAGTCTGGTCTCAACAGGAGGAAAGAAAACAAGTGAGGTGGCCGCTGAAATCCGGTGCCCTGCCAGTAGTATTTTAAACATATTACTGACTCATGGATTGCAAGATTTTATAACATGCATTTGTTTTGTTAAATTGTACATTTCCAAAGAACCAAACTAAGTAACAGCTCTACTTTTTTAAAGCATTAATCACATAGATTTTATTATGGTCTACTTTTCCTTTAAATTATATCAATTGCTATGACTCTAACACATTTCTACTCTCTCTTTTTTTTTTTTTTTTTTTTTTTTTTTGGCCCTATGTTATAAAATTTAAATTGTGAACAGAAAAGTTGTTTTTATTTAGAAAGTGCTTATTATTGTCCTGGTGGGGCAACATAAGCTTTTGAGTGATTGCAATGATTGATTGCGTCTCAAATTTGCCTGATTCTTTACAGGAAGACTGGAAAACTTTGTTATATAGTTGTTTACATGTTTGGACGTCTGTCATTTAAAAGCTCAGGAAACAAAAGCTGTTATTTGTGTGACAGGCATCTTCCTATAAAATATTATAAAATCAAAATTATAGATAGTCTGTTCTAACAGATTTTTAATTCCCCCAAATGACTGGCAGTCATTTTTAATATTTTATTTCTCATAAAGAGAAAGGCATTTTAAGGAAGCAGTTCTCTTTGTAAATTTATGAACAGTTGTATACAGACTGTTAGCTTCCTGTTCTAAGGCAGTCTTTTTAACTGAGATAAAAATAAAATGTTCTCTAGTATTTTATGGATGTTAAAGAGACTTTAAATGACTTATTTGTTTAACTTGGCTCCATACATTTGTATTAATTAAATGGGATTGGGTGTTTACAAAAGGCTTAACAGTGTGACCCTCTTTATTTTCAATCATGATTGACGTGTAAAAAGCTATGCATATTCAGTAGCTACCCATGAAACACATATCCATTTCTCCCTCCCTACTGCTCTCACTGTTATTGCTCTACTATTTAGGTAGGAACACTTGACATCAGTCTATCCTCTCAGCAGACTTTAGTGTAAATAGCATCGGGAGCCAGGGCCCTCTAGAGCAGTTATCTTGCGTAACTGAAACTTTGTGCTGGGCGAGGGTGGGCTGGGAGCTGATGGTTAAAGTGTGGTCATCTTTAAAGGTACAGCCACCACCCACCCCTCTCCTTTGCTTCCATGCCCCACCCCCACCATCCCAGCAGGGGCCTGACACCACTTGGCAGGAAGTGAGGGCTCACTGCTTGGAACTTTCCCTCTGAAAAGTCCTGGCTAGCAACAGAGCCTCTGGTCTGGGGCTGTGACTCCCAGGCTAGGAAGCGGGTTGCAGAGGACAGGAGCAATTCTGCCCACCCACCTGTTCATTCAACAGTGCCTGCACGTGGAGGGCGGGCATTGGTCCTGGCAGGACACCATGTGGGGCCTCGCTCTGTGCCAGTGAGCTGACAAGGGAGGCTGCCAGTGAGGGGTGGGAGATCTGGATTGAGTTCTGGGCTCCTGGTTTTGGTCTGGCCCAACCCAACCACAACTGTTGTAGGCATTTAGGGAGTGAACCAGAGGAGAGGTGCTCTGTCTCTATTGAAAACAGAGAAATGGAGAAAAGGAGTATGGGTTGCCCCACGTCGGACTCCTGGCCAATGAAGCCCTTGGAGGAAAAATAGTGGTCTCCATAGAGACAAGGGGAGGTTGAGGTCAGGTTAAGCTGGACACAGAGAAGGGTTGGCCGGGGGTTGGGATGAAGTTAAGGAGGGTGCCCAGCCATGACCCTGTCGCAAGTGCCCTGCCTGCTGTCTGGGGCCTGACTGCCCCCCAACTAAGTGCTGCTAGCGCACTGGACATGCACACTCGGGACATCGCAGGCCCCGCAGAGGGAAGCCCCCAGCCCACAGAAGGCAGTGCTGTTTCGGGTCCAGATGTTCCAGTCCAGCAGTGACTTGCTGCGGTCCACGGGCTGGAAAGGCAGAGCTCCTTGGCCCCTAGGTCCTGGCACACTCATTTGAAGAACAGGAAAACAGACCCAGGAGGCCAGTGTGCTCTGGGAAGGCGGCCCCACCTCTGAGGTGGCTCCAAGATCCTCCGGGACCCAACCCTGGCTCCACTTGCCCGTTGCCCCACTGTCCCCTCCCAGACGCCTTCAAGGCTCATCTAGAGCCACGTGATACTTCCAGAGGCTTCCTCAGCCCCCAGGAATGGCTCCGTTTCCCGGGGCTCCTTTGGCCCTTGTGCACATTCTGTGCCCATGTATCTGCAGCAGGTCTGCCTCTTCTCACAAGCTCCGTGGAAGCAGAGGGGACACCTGCTGGTTGGGTGCTGCTTCCTCACTCTTCACTCCACCTGCCGTGCAGTGGACCTGACAGGTCCTGGCATGTGGGTGCTGCCTCCTCCTCACTCGGGCCAGGGGACGGCTGGCACGATGGATGGTAACAGAAGGAGCTGTGGGTGATGTGCTTAGGTGCGCAGAGCCCACACCATTCCCTGTAGGAGCCCCTTTCGATGGGACTAGTTTAGTCGATGTCGGGGTGCCACAGTGGAGACATTCCAGACCTGCCCTGAGGACATACTCCTCTGTGCAGGGCAGAGAGGAGCGGATCTCTGACTCAACCTGGCCTTTGAAGAGACCGGAAACCTGTGTGGGAACTCTGCACACTCCTGCAAGTGGTGCCCTGGGTACTGCCAGGACCATCTCAGCCGGCCTGAGGCTTTTGTTTCCGTTAAAAAAACTTGGGGGCCAGCGCTGTGGCATAGTAGGCTAACAGCTGTGGCATAGTGGGCTAACAGCTGTGGCATAGTGGGCTAAGAGCTGTGGCACAGTGGACTAACAGCTGTGGCATAGTGGGCTAAGAGCCGTGGCACAGTGGGCTAACAGCTGTGGCATAGTGGGCTAAGAGCTGTGGCACAGTGGACTAACAGCTGTGGCATAGTGGGCTAAGAGCTGTGGCACAGTGGGCTAACAGCTGTGGCATAGTGGGCTAACACCTGTGGCACAGTGGGCTAACACCTGTGGCACAGTGGGCTAAGCCTCCACCTGCAGCGCCGGCATCCCATATGCTATGGCCTGGGAAAGCAACCAAGCGGGAGACCCACAAGGAGCTCCTGGCTTTGGATCAGCCCAGCTCCTGCTGTTGCGGCCATTTAGGGAGTGACCAGAGGATGAAAGACCTTTGTCTCTCCCTCTCTCTCTCTCTAACTCTCTCAAATAAATAAATAAAATCTTAAAATTTTTTTTAAAAATTATATAAGGGAACGAACACATTTCATTTATACAGTTTTATGAGCATAGTGATACCTTCCACCCAGCCCTATCCCTTGCTTTTGCCCTCTTTCCTTCTTCCTATTTTTCTTTTAATTAGTACAATGACATAGTTTCAATTTACTTTATAATCACAAGCTTAACCCTCCACTAAACCAAGAATCCCACAAGTAGTCAGTAGAAAACCACGGTTTCTCAAGGGCATAGAAAAGAGCTGTAAACAATCAAATCCCAAAATGTCAATTTTACTCATACACATCACATTTTTGTCCTCTGTATATTAATTACCACAAAACAGGAAAAACACAATATTTGTCTTTTTTGGATCAGCTGACTTCACTGAGCATAGTGGTCTCCAATGGCATCCATATTGTTATGAAAGACAGGATTTCATTCTTATTTACGACTAAGTAGCATTCCATCATGTATGCAGACCACTTTTTCTTTATCCAGTCATCAGTTGATGGACAGTGGGGGGCCCTGGAGGAGGCTGTGTCAAGTCTGGCTGTGTTCTAGGTGCGGAGCGACAGGACAGTGCCCTCTGCTGTCCATAGCCAGGTAGGAGTCATCCTTCATTTGTGAATGTAAACTACTGCAACCATCACGGAAGACAGTATGGAGATTCCTCAGAAATCTGCAAATAGACTCCATACGACCAGCCGTCCCATCCTGGGACAGGAGAGCGTTTTCTGTGCCCGGTGCTATTAACACGCGGGTGTTTAGCCAGGCGTGACGCAGCCTCTCCAGGGCCCCCCCACACTAGTCCCACACGCACAGGTGGCAGATGCAGACCCAGCTCTCCCCTGGAGCTCTGGAGGGAGCCCAGCCTTGGAAGAGGTGTTTGAAACTTCTCTGATCCCTGAAAGAAGTCCAAGGTCTTATCTGACAGCTGCTTGTGTGCACGACATCCAGTTACGACAGCGCGTGGTGTCCGTGGCTGCCTCTGGGAGAAGGCATGTAGGTAGTCACCAAAGGCTGTCTCTGTAAGGAACCGAAGGAACACGTTCACACCAACAACAAAGGGTTTGTACCCTCTTTTTTTTTTTAACATTTATTTGAAAGTCAGAGTTAAACAGAGAGAGAAAGAGAGGCAGAGAGAGAGAGAGAGAGAGGTCTTCTATCCACTGGTTCACTCCCCAGTTGACTGCAATGGCTGGAGCTGCACCAATCTGAAGCCAGGAGCCAGGAGCTTCTTCCAGGTCTCCCACGTGGGTACAGGGGCCCAAGCACTTGGGCCATCATCTACTGCTTTCCCAGGCCACAGCAGGGAGCTGGATTGGAAGAGGAGCAGCTGGGACCCGAATAAGCACCCATGTGGGATGCCGGCACTGCAGGCGGCAGCTTTACCTGTGACGCCACAGCACTGGGACAGGGCCAGACTTTAAGACAGAACGCTGAACAAGGAGAGCACTTCGCAGAAGTGTGCACACATGGCAGCTGCAGTCACGCTGGGCTTGCAAAGTCTGCGAATACAGACCTCTGTCACCAGGCTGCAGCTCACAAGGAACCCGTGGCCGTGTTGAGACTTTTGTAGCTGAACGTGGAGCAGACCTGGAAATGCTAATCCTGGGTTTGCTACAGGCCAGGGGTTTGCCTTTGCTGTGCAAGGGTCTATAGAACTGAACAAGACTAGCCTGCAGGCCACTGTTGGGAGGCAGTCTCCCAAGGCGGCAGCGCACTAAGGTGGGGAAGCAGAGGGGAGAGCTGAGTCCACACACTCTCCGTGTGTCTGGATTTTTGTGACAGACACGTCTCCCTGTGTTGCTGGGGTTGCCCCATGTTTGGATGCCAGGGGCGGCTGGCTGAGTGGGACACAACACCGATGGTGGTACAGGGAGAAGAGGCTGTGGGAGTGACCAGCAGGCCCGGCCCTGCCTGGGGCCTGGCTGTCCAGCACCTGACAGATGGCCTGTGCCCCTGGGGTCCGCACTGCCCCACGCTGACACACAGTGTTCCGGGTCATTTCCCCGGCTGTAGGCCCAGGAGTGAGTGTGATGGGGAGGTCCCAGGGAGCTGGCACCCCTGGGAGCCAGCCTTCGCCCTGGGCACAGGAGCTACAAGCCAACGCTCTGTCTTGTCTTCCTACACCTCATGCAGATGATGGGTGACACCCCTTGAGGACGTCTTGGCAGAGCTGAGTCCCCAGCTGTGGTCTCAGTCACGTCCTCACGTCCCCTGAGTGACCCTGTTCCCTCCCTCCTAGTCTTGGGGCTGCCTCCCAATTCAACCATCTGGACCCAAGTTCTGGTTCCAGGCTCCTCTTTTGGATAGACCCAAACTAAGACAGAGGCCTTGGCCTGGGGCCCACATGGGGGGAGGTGGGGAGTTGCTTTGCAGGGGTGCTGTGCACAGGGGCTCACACTCTCGCAGTGCCGGAGGCTGGAGTCCAGAGTCAAGGTGACACCCTCGAGAGCCCTGGAGAGAAGGGGTTCTGTGCCTCCCCACAGTGGAGGCCGCACCAGGTGCTCCCCAGTTGGTGGACGCATCACTCCGTTTCCAGCGTCCTCATGTGGTCTGTCTCTGTGGCCTAGTCTCCTCTTCCTAGGACACAGTCACGAGGAGCAGGGCCCCCAAGGCCAGCATGGTCTCAGCTGTCCCATCCCTCACCAGCCTGCCTCCCGGTCGGGCCCCACGGGGAGGTGGGGAGGTTGGGAGTTCAGCCCCTGAATCTGAGGTACACAAGTCCCCTGGATGGCTAGCTTGGGTTTGGGGTGAAGGCCTTGTCGCCTCTGCTGAGCCCTCCAGCGGTTGGGAATGCGAGAAGTGCTGAGCCACCATCTTTCCTGGGACCCTGGGCACACAGTGGCAAGCTGGGTGCTTCTGCCTCACGGGGGCTTCCTTTGAGGTTGGCCGAGGCCTTGTCCCACTGTGGACGCTCAGTCCTTTCGAGGCAGTGGGCGCAGGCAGAGCTGGTTCGGTCTGTTGGCCCCTGGCTGATGCAAACCGCCTCTGCCTTCCATCGCTCTTGCCCTGTCCACGGTCTCAGGATGTGCCTGCCCGTCACATGTCCAGTTCTGCTGCCCCCAAGGGAGGGCCCTGACCGCACACGGAGCGCAGTGAGGTGCTGCTTGTCTGATAAGGCCTCCGAGACGCAGAGAAGCCAGCAACTGAAGAGCTGCAGCGGCAAGTGGATCTCATAGCAGGTGACTTTTGTTGGAGAGAGAAATAAAAGTGTTTTTGTTTGTTTGTTTTTTGTTTTTGTTTTTGTTTTTTTTTTTTTTTTTGTTTTTGTTTTTTTTGACAGGCAGAGTGGACAGTGAGAGGGAGAGAGAGAGAGAGAGAAAGGTCTTCCTTTTTCCGTTGGTTCACCCTTCAATGGCCGCTGCGGCCGGCGCACCGCGCTGATCTGAAGCCAGGAGCCAGGTGCTTCTCCTGGTCTCCCATGGGGTGCAGGGCCCAAGCACTTGGGCCATCCTCCACTGCACTCCCGGGCCACAGCAGAGAGCTGGACTGGAAGAGGGGCAACTGGGACACAGGCCACAGGAGGAGGATTAGCCTATTGAGCTGCGGCGCTGGCCTGAAATAAAAGGTTTTTAAATCATCCATTTATGTTACTATTTTTTTTTAATTTATATTAATTTTCATTTATTTGAAAGAGAGATGCAGAGAGAAGAGCAGAGAGAGAGAGAGAGAGAGAGAAATACCTTCATCCACTGGGCCACTCCCCAGATGCCTGCAACAGCAGGGCTGGGCCAGGCCAGGTCCAGTGCAGGAGCCCCAAATTCCATCCGCATCTCTCATCTGCCGCCTCCTGGGGTGCACATTACAGCAACCTGGAACTGAGAGTACAGCTGGGGGGGCTGGCGCTGTGGCGTAATGGTTAAAGCCACCCCCTGCCAGGCGGGCATCATTTCATATGAGCGCCGGTTCAAGTCCTGGCTGCTCCACTTCCAATCCAGCTCTCTGCTGTGGCCTGGGAAAGCAGTGGAGGATGGCCCAAGTCCTTGGGCCCCTGCACCCGCATTGGGAGACCTGGAAGAAGCTCCTGGCTCCTGGCTTCGGATCAGCACAGCTCTGGCTGTTGAGCGGCTATGTGGGGAGTGAACCAGTGGATGGAAGACCTTTCTCTCTCTCTGCCTCTCTGTAACTCTGCCTGTCAAATAAATTAAATTTAAAAAAAAAAAGTACAGCTGGTACTTGAGCCCAGGATCCAATATGGTGCTGGTATTCTCTAGTGGTATTTTTTTTTTTTTTTTTTTTTTTTTTAGGATTTGTTTGTTCATTTGAAAGTCAGTTTCAGAGAAAGAGACAGATCTTCCGCCTGCTGGTTTACTCCCCAGATGGCTGTAACGTTAAGGGCTGGGCCAGGAGCCAAGAGCTTCATTCAGGTCTCCCACGTTCATGGCAGGGGCCCAAGCATTTGGGCCATCCTCTTCTGCTTTTCCTAGGCCATTAGCAGGGAGCGGGATGGGAAGTGGAGCAGGTGGGACTCGAACCAATGCCCATATGGGATGCTGGTGCTGCAGGCAGTGGTTTTACCTGCTACACCACAATGGTGGCCTCCTCAAGTATCATCCTAACCACCACACCAACCACTTGCTTCAATCATCCATTTACATAACAGGGCTCATAAAACATGTCAAATGCACCAAATAGCAAAAGGAACAGGTCTAAATTCCACATTAATTCCAGAGCAACAGAAAGGAAAATAATGGGTGTGGGGAGGTTGTGGAGGGAGGACAGGAGGGGAGCACCAGGAGCGAGAGGGCTGGGGCCCATCAGGGACGCACGGATGTGCCAGGAGAGGGGCTGGAGGGAGGCCCAGCGGGCTGTGGGTTACGGAGAAAGCATCGTGAGGACTGACCGTGGACTTTAAGGCAGCTGTCGTCTCCCTCCGCAAACTGGAGACAGCACTGCCCAGGGCTCAGGTGCTGCTGGGACCGGGGAGGAGCAGGCTCCCTGGAGCGCGCTCTGGGACTCTGTCTGCAGATCCACTGAGAGCTGGCCCCCACCCCCACCCCGCCCGGCAGCCATGCGCCCACTCCCACCTCTGCAGCTGCTTCTGTGCAGGTCGGGGCTACATTTGCTAAGTCCTGAAATGAATGATCTTTGGAAACCAAGTCTCACCTCCTAAGGAAAGTCGTGGCATAACGACTTAAGGCACACGAGTGAAACGGAGAAACCAGAAGAATGAGACACAGGCAAGTAATCAAAGTAGAAGTTTATCCTTGCATCACAATGCTTTCAGATCTTGCAATTCGCACATACAAAGAATTCAGCAACATTCACTGGCATTACAGTGAGAGCAAGATCAAATTATAAACGGACTAAAAGGAAACAGGAGCGTTGGAACCGGAACTGTAGTGCACACATACAAAGATTGCACATAAATTAGACACGACTTAGTGAAAGCAAAGAGTATCAGTAATTAATCATACATGTTTTAAAAAATGACACAGGCATGTTCCCATGAAGAAACACAGCTCTCGGACTCATTTTTACAAGTCTCTAAAAGCACATAAAAATATCTTTGAAGACACCGGTAGGCGCTCCTCCTTCATCTGGCACAGGGGGAGAATGGCCAAGTGGTCACACGGTGACCGGCAGGCTGCAGACCAGAGTCAGTCTTCTGATCGCTTCTAGCGTCAGAATGCAACTGCACACCACGGAGAGAGACGCGAGAGGGGGCGTGGCGGCGTCCACTGGGGGCCATCCTGTTCTGTCCACTTGACTTGCTCTCACTGAAGGGGGTGAGCCTGGACGTTCCAGGCCACACAGTGGAGACGCACAAGTCCCCAGTCGCTTCTCCTCTCCCCGCACAGCTGCTGCAAGGCCAGGAAATGGCCCGGGGCCAGGAGGCTGCAGCCCCCCTCGGAAGGGAAGGGCTGCCCCTACCTGGGGAGCCCAATCCTGGCCCAGGGAGTGAGGCTTCTGCGTCGCTTCTGGAATGGGAAGCGACTGGGAAGAGGCAGACACCTGGGGATGGCCCAGGGGCCAGGGACACACAGAGGAGGGCTCTCTCCTGAGGACACCCTAAAAAGGTCCACCTTAAAGGATTCTTGATACAAGAGACACCGGTGAGACCATCAAAGGCATCAAAGACCCGACTAAGAGCTGCTGCACTGGGGCCAAGTCCATGTCCCCCGACCGTGACCTGGGACTGTGGGGGCAGTGACCAGCCGGAGTCACGGCCACCCTAACAAGCAGGCTCTGTGTCCAGGGCTCAGGGGCTGAAGGACCCCACTTCCTTCTCCCTCCTTCCATCGAAGAAAGGCATTGGGGCTTGGGGTTTTCACAGTGGCAACACCCAGGGCCACCCCGTTTTCCTCTTCCTTCTACACGCCGTCACAGTGCAGAGGGGAGGGGCGCCTCCGGCAGCAGTGCGGAAGCCAGGGCTGGAGCTGCTGGTGTCCGTGGTGACGCACAGTGTGCCCTCCTCCGTCCAGCGCTGCCCTCAGGTGGGGCTCAGGCAGTGGACAGTTAGCAGCGTGGGCACCTGTGAGCCCACTGTCACAGCCATGACTTACCCTGCAGGTGCACCTGCACGCGTGACACACGAGAAGGCATGACCGTGTGGCAGCAGGGCTGATCAGTTATGAATGAAAACGTCACGTAGCTTTATCTTTTGAAAAGCAAAAGAGGCACCAAAGCCGCACGTAGCAAACGCTTTCAGTAAGCCAGACCAGCTGTCTCTCCTTTTGTGTTGTGCTCATTTGCTGGGTATCTAGCGGCCACAGAAAGAGGACTGCTACTGAACTGATGTTCCCACACTCACACCTCCCCACCTTTTTCTGTCCCTAAGCCAGTCCTGTGAATGGGATCTTTACATTATCCAGTGTCAAAGGTCGAAGGTCTCAGCAGTTTTTCTGTTGCAAAATAAGCTAGCCTTTAGAGTACGCATTTCACCCTCTTTCTTTTATTAAACAGGAAGTGAGACTTTAAAAAACTGTATAAATCTAAACTTTAAGGTTTCTCTTCTTACAAACCCTTGGCTTTTACAAGAAATAGTTAAACACCAAAGTGCTTTCCAGAAAATGTAAAGTCTGCTTGTTTGGGTTCTCCCACTGTTTCTACCCGGAAGTTTGCTCCTGGATTCTGTGTGTCCTGGTCTCTCGGCTTCACCTGAACGTCTGGACAGGAAGTGCTTTGCTGGTGAGCCTGCAGGCGGGCCTCAAGACCTGCACAGGCAGCTGGGGCGGACCGGGAGGAGAGGCAGAAATGCAGTTGGCTGGATTCTCTGAGTCGAACGGATGGACAGACGGACAGCAAGCACTGGGAGCACGGTGCCAGCGGCTGGTTTTGCTGTACCCCAGGCCGTGGACGAGAGGAACGGGATCGGCCCAGTGTCTGCATCTCACCCAGACAAGGCGGGGTAGACGTGGCCTTGAACGAATGCCTTTGCAAACACGACAGCGCAGCCTCCAGCTACTGTACTGTGTTTCAGACCTGAATTTCGGCTGAAAAGTCTTCTTTGATCTCAAAAATGTGTAGGTAAGCCCCATGGGCTGGGAGGGCGACTTGCCCAGAGCCTCTGTTCACAACGTTACCCTCACAGTTTGCCTTCAGAAATGCTGCTGCCCAGGGAGGGAAGCTGAGAGCTAGGAGGGTGAACCTGAACTTTCACCTGAACTCTGAGTCCTCCCCTGGGTTCTTACCGGGGACCTTGTGTCCAGCGTCTCGCGTAAGCACACCGAGCGTCTGAGACTGACGACACGCACAGGTGCCAGACGTGGGGAAACCAAGTGGCATAATCTAATGAAACAGCAACATGTTTACTGATATTAGCAGAAATATATATTTTGTGGCATAGTATTTGACCTTAATACATTACTCCAAGTTTAGAAAAGGGTATTTAAGATTTAATGACTTTATCACAGGTAGTCTTGGAAGCATAACAAAATATACACAGAGAGAAACGAGGAAGGATCTTAATGTGAACTACGAAATAAATTAATGTGTTTTTACAAAATATACTGACCATTAAATTAAAAAATAGTTTAAGGCAGGAATCTTCATTTGAAATTAGCATAATCAGAAAATATATCAATAAAATCTTGTACCACTTTGTAGCAGAATTCATACTGTTCCTAAAAAGAAAAACAAGAGGGCATTAACATGTTTCCCAAAAAGTGCTTGATTAACTTAAACAGGAGAAACATTCACAAACAAGCTGTCATCTGAGTGTTTAGAGGAATGTGCCACCCCTTACGCACAGCAGTTCTGTTACGTAATTCGGATTTCAGGCACAGGAAAACTTCAAGGCAAGCTATCTCCCACACAGAGTGTATTCAGCATAGTCTGAGTACAACGTCTTTGGTTCTCACATTAACTCGGAAAACAACTCCTTTATGTATAGCAAACATTGTCACACAGACTACATAACGTGACAAAAGTTCATCCATAAAGGCCCAGGTGGAAGTCTGGATGGTTCTAGGCCTACATTCACGCTACAAAGGGGATGCGGTTTTATGTGAAGGTTCCTAGAACTCTAGAGAAGAAGCACTACTTTTGTGGAAGGTCATTGCTTTTAGAACACCTTGGCGTACAGAGAAACTGGCAGAGGAGGGGGCCTCGAAGGCTCGGTAGTGACAGGCAGCTTCCAACCTGCCTGGGCTCCAGGGTCTGGCTCCCGGCACACCCTGCGTGGGACACGGCACGTGGGCCTGTGAGAAGGGCTACAGCAGCCCCCTCTCCTTCCCAGCACCTTGGGGTCAGCCTCTTCCCACGCGTGGTCCACAAGGGTCCGGAGACTCTGGGCTTTAGAACTTGGGCCAGCTAAGCCCTCCCCCCAGTTAGTCTGGCCAGGAATGGGTGGAGTTGGTGTTCTAGAGATAGAAAAGTTGGGTCAAGAACTTCTGTCTTGGGGCCAGCGCTGTGACACAGCGGGTGAAGCTGCCACCAGCGGCACCTGCATCCCAATCTTACATGGGTGCTGGTTCGAGTCCTGGCTGCTCCACTTCCTATCCAGTTGCCTGCTAATGCGCCTGGGAAAGCAGTAGAAGATGGACAAGTGCTTGGATCCCTGCACCCACGAGGGAGACCCGGAAGAAGCTCCTGTCTCCTGGCTTCAGACTGGCCCAGCTCTGGCCCTTGCAGCCATTTGGGGAGTGAACAAGTGGGTGGAAGACCTCTCTCTCTGCCTCTCCCTCCTTCCTTCCTTCCCTCCCTTCCTCTCCCTCCCTCTGTCTATCTCTCTGTCTCTCTTCCTTCAACTCTACCTTTCAAATAAATATTTTTAAAAAATGAAAACTTCTGGTGTTGTGACAGAGCAGGCAAAGCTGCCCCCTGCGGCACCAGCATTCCACGTGGGTGCTGGTTCACGTTCCGGCTGCTCTACCTCTGACCCAGCTCCCTGCTAATGCACCTGGGAAAGCAGCAGAAGGTATCCCGAGTGCTTGGGCCGCTGCACCTACATGGGAGACCTGGATGAAACGGCTGGCTCCTGGCTTCAGCCTGGCCCAGCCCCAGCTGTTAACAGCCATCTGGGGAGTGAAGCAGCAGACGGAAGATCTCTTTGTCTTCTAACTTTGCCTTTCAAATAAATAAATAAATATTTAAAAAAATGATCATTGGTCTTACACTGGGGAAGGAACGTCTGGCCCATGGACGCTGTAAGACCCGCAAGATCATTTGATCTGGCCCTGCCCAGGCAATCACAGGCAGTACTCCAAGTTCACCATGTCTATAGCAAGCGAACTCTTAAAGCGGTAGTTTTGTAGGGCCCATGAGTGACGCTGTAAATACCCATGGAGTCCTTGGCAGGAAAAGGGTTCCCCACCCCTGTTAAGAGAACACGAAGGCTCTGGGGAGCAAAAACAGGCTGACTGTACACTCGCCTTCAGCTGCCAAGATTCCCGCGGGAGCACAAAGCTCCCGGAGGACACAGGAGGGGGATTTTCCAAAGCAATGCTGAACAACCAGGCCAGTGCTGCGTGCCCCCCACACACCGGCTTCTGGCCCGACCTCTCCGACACCCCCACTGGCTGGCTCTGATCCGGGAGGGCGGTGGCGGCGGTCACCATCTCTCGGCCTCCACAGCAGACGTGCATGCCAACTGCTCACCGCCCCATCTGCTTCTTGAGCACAAGGACTGGGGGCCAGGGGTCAGCCCTCGGCAGGACGCTGGCATGACACAGGCCATGCCGCCAGTCACACCGGTGGCCATTTCCGATGGAGGCAAGCAAACACGCAGTGGCCTTTGGACAACCAGTTCTGGAGAGCAGGCCGGCGGGGACTTGGGAGACAGGTCTTCCCGCGCAGCCAACCACTAGACAAGGGCTGCCGAGCCAACACTGAGCCACTGTGGCCTCTGCCTAGACAGCCCGCCAGCAGTTAGGGTGGCGAAGCCGTCCAGACTGGAGTCAGCCAGGTAGGGCTTTACCTCCTCACAGCACCTGAGGGTCCAGGCTGGCGAAGCGAGGTGATGAAGCTGTTTGGCGAGCTCCCACCCCCAGGGTCGTAGCCCCCACTTCCTGCCTCACCACTTGCCAAGGAGCACTTACTGTGTGCCCGACAGGGGACTAGCTGCCAAGTTCATGTATTTATCTTTTAAAGTTTTATTTTTTTAAATTTATTTGAGATCCGGAGTGGGGGGCTGGGAGATCCACCTTCCATCTTCTGCTTCACTTCCCAAACGTCCAAAACAGCCAGGCTGGGCTGGGCTAAAGCCAGGAGCTGGGGACTGAGTCCCGATCTCCCACACAGTGGCAGGGGCCAATCGCTTGTTACTGCTGCCTCCCAGGGTCTCCATTAGCAGGAAACGGGGGTCAGGAATCCCGGCTGGAGACCGGAATTAAAATCCAGGTACTCAGATAACAGGTGTCCAAACGCCCACTCCCAAATGCCGACTTTGAAAGTCAGGTTCTGGAATGTTCTATTGTGCGGTTACCAGAGAGGGGCCGGGACATATCTGAGGGCAGCATCCCAGGAAGGCAGCGGAGAGAAGGCAGGAGCAGGGGAGCAGAACCGAGCCGGGAAGGCCCTTGGACGCCAGGTACTGTTGCAAAGGAGCACCCTGGCCAGGCAGACAGGTGCACGAGCTCCGGGAGCCCCAGGCAGCCCACACAACTGTGCGCCCCCCCCCCCACTGCCCCGAGGCCATTGGCCGCCTTCGGCTGGGTGCCTGCCCCGGCCTGACACTCTGGGCGTTCTGATGCACTTACGGCAAGTTTTGCACAGTGACCCTAAAGGCAGTGCCATCACCCCCGTTTTCATGGAAAGGAATCGAAGCCTGGAACGTGGAAGGCTCACGGCCAAGTTCTTGGAGCCCCGAGGGAGCCCAGCCGTGAGCCCGGGAAGACAGCCCCAAACCAAGCTCAGAGGAACTGCCACTTATCTTTGTAAACGCGACATAATCTAAAATCCGTTTCTAATGGACACCTAGGAATGAGGTGTATCGATGGGGTGCGACGTGATGGCCAGGCAGGACTAAGTCCTGGGGAAGCCAGCAGCAGCAGGACAAACAAGAAAGCGACTGAAGGGGGCTGGCTCATTAAAAACCGGATTCCATTCCGAGGAGGTTCGTTACATTTTTATTAATGACTGTGGTTTTGACTTAACGATTCTTTTGCAGTCTTGCCCGGGGGCCGGACCCCCCTCAAGTCCCCAGCAGGGAAGGGGTCCTGGGATGCTGCCCTGTGCAAGCTGCAGCTGACTCTCCTTGGGATATTCCCCTCCCACCTCCCTGCTTACTCAAGCAAGACATTCACTAAATGCCCGACACCGCTCCGACTGGGGTTCTTACCAGGGTTTGCACCATATGTGGCCTCTGAAGTCGCAAACTCTTCACAGCCTGAAACACGTCCAAGAGTCCCTCGGCTTTGACGCGCTCCAGAATGTTGCTGAGGGCGATGAACGTGCCCGTCCGCCCGGCGCCAGCGCTGCGGAGAGCGGAGAGCGGAGGGCGAGGGCCTCGTGAACACCGCCAGCCTGCCCACGGCCCCTGCGGCCGGGGCTGAAGCGGCGCTCACCGGCAAGGTCAGCCTTGATTGGATTTTGCACAAGAAAATCCCTAAGGTGGCTGCCCAGGCACAGCGCCCAGGAGCCTGTGTACCAGGTCAGGCCCAGTCGTCGGTCCTGACGCTGGTGCGGCCACCTCCCCCTCCCCTGCACACACAGGGGTCTCCACGTGTGGCTGAGCTGGCGCTGGGGGCCTGGCCAGATCCTCCTGGTTCAGGTCTAAGGAGCAGGTGGCCCAGGCTCCTTCCCTGCGCCAGGTGCCGGCTTCTGAAGTGGGCAGTGCCGACAGGCAGGAGGGAGGGATGCTAAGAAGAAGGGCACCCACTGCCAGGAACACACAGACAGACTCAGGGCCCTGCAGTCTGCCTGCTTCTCTGGACAAAACCCTCGCGAGCAGAGCCCAGCCCCCCAGGGTGGCCCAGGAAGGCAGGCAGAAAGGAAGTGGGGTCGGCTGCCTCGCCCAGTGCCCTCTGGGGATGCAGGGTGCTGGGGGTCCGGGGTCTCACCAGGAGGCCTAGCTGATGATCCCGTCCTGCTGCAGGGACTGTCCCCGCAGAAGCCTTCCCCCGGGGAGGGCCTCCTTGCGGGACCCGGTTCACCTCGCAGCCCCAGCGCCCTGCACAGGGGAAACTCACAGCCTGGGCTCGCAGAGGCAGAGCTGAGACCTCTACCAAGTCCCAGGGACTGAAAACCAAGGTGTGTGCTCCCCCTGCTGGCCAGGCCAGGAGTGCACCCAAGGGGGGTCCAGGCTGCTAACCTCCTGCTCCTTTGGCTACAAAGGGCAGGGGCAAGAGGTTGTCCTAAAAAGTGGGAGCCACATACATGGAAACAGGGACAGAAGTGCAGTTATTAGAGGCCAAACGGCACCACCCAAGAATGGAGGCAGAGGCTGGCTCAGTGGCTCAGCGCCGGCATCCCACATGGGTGCTGGTTCCTGTCCTGGCTGCTCCACGTCTGACCCAGCGCCCTGCTAATGGCCTGGGAAAGCAGCAGAGGATGGCCCAAGTGCTTGGGCCCTGCACCCTCGTGGGAGACCCCAAGGAAGCTCCGGGTTTCTGGCTTTGGCCTGGCCCATCTGGGGAGTGAACCAGCAGATGGAAGACCTCCATCTCTTCCTCTTTGTAACTCTGAATTTAGAATAAATAATTTTTTTTTAAGAATAAAGGAATAAAGCAGCCCAAACTCCTGCTTGAACGAGCTCTGCGCCAGTGACCAAGGCCCGCCAGCAGAGGGGCAGGGAGGAAGATGAGTGGGCGGGTCCTCCCGTTGGCTGGACGGCCCCTCCCACCCTCCGTGTGCTGGGGATCCAAGGGCTCCCTGACTGCACAGCTGTCTCAGGGTATGGCCCCGTGTGCCCCTCGGTCACTCGCCTGACTCTGGGACAAAGGTCAGGAGGCTACGGGCCTCCTTGGGTCACTGCAGCCTGGGCTTCACAGTCAGCCACACCCATCTCGTCAAGCCGAGGGGAGAGGACGGAGGGGGGAGGACGGGGCAGCACGTGGCCCGGCAGCCGGAACCAGAAGTCCGGCAACCAAGGACAGGCGTGCGTTTGCCAGAGCTTCGCCGGGCCACTTGCGGCGACTTCACATGCTCTTCCTCCAACTCCTGCGTCCAGTGCATCGTGCGTCTAGCACTTGGGTGGGGCTGGGCGTGATCAGTGGCAGGAGGCACAGGACACAGAGGGTCCTGGGGATGGCACCGCCCCCACCACAGCACCCCACCTAGGGGCGCCACGGCGCCGCTCACCTGCAGTGCACAGTGATGGGGTGGTTACCCGTCTGCTGCTGCTGCTTCTGCACGGCCGCGATGAGGTCGATCATGCCTTTGCCCTCGGCGGGAATCCCGATCTCGGGCCAGCCGTGGAAGTGGAACTGGCGCACCACGCGGATCTGCTCCTCCTGGCGGGCCAGGGGCTGCGGCAGGAAAGGGGTCTCAGTGCTGCCCGCTCCCACACTGCCGGCCCCGGGCCCGCTCGCCCTCCGGGGCAGGTGGGAGCACCCACAACTCTCCCGGGGCCTCTGCAGTAGCCCTGCTTACCCAGGAGGAGAAGGCAAGGGGGTGGCTGTGCAGTACACCCAGAGAACAGCCCCTGGAGCCCCGGAGAGGCCCTGTCTAACCCTTCCCAGGGTCCTGGGCAGCTCTGCTTGAGAGAATGGAGTCGTCTCCAGCCCACGGTGAGTCAGCTCACCCACGGCTGGTCCAGAGATCCACTCTTTGCCAGAAAACAGAGTGAGCAGTGCACCAGGGGCTGTGGGGGCCCCGAGAAGGCCCTGGGGGAGGGCCCCTCTGGTCCCTTGGTTCCTCCTGTCCCGGCTGCTGTCTGCCCTTCTCCCGAGAGGGGACTGAGAGGCGTGAAATGGAGAGCACAACCTCTGCCCCACCACGCTCCTTGCCAGCGAGGATGCAGGTGGCCACAAGGGGGCGACTCTACAGGAGACCTGCCCCTGGACAAGGGAGCGCTGGCCAGTCCCAGTAAGCTGGGTCCCGGAGAGGCGGGCGCAGGACACGCAGAGCCCTGAGCGATGGCTGCCGCCCGTCAGGAGCACACGGGTTTTGGGATCTGTGGCAACAATACCTGACTGCAGGTGACCAGGAAGTCCCGCACACTGATGCCTTCCGACAGGGAATCGCTCTTGATTTCGATCGTGATTTCTCCATGGATAACTGAGCCCTCTGTGGGCCAGTACTGGTAGCACTTATCCTTGGGGGAGGGTGAGAGAGAGCCATGAGTCCCAGAATCAAAATCCGCTGCTGGAAGCTCTGGCCTCGCGATGTGGAGTCACCCTCACACCTCCTAACACATCTTGGACCAAGACATTCACACACGAATGTGAACGCCCAGGAACGCCTGCTGACCGGGGGAACACAGAGCCCACAGATGGACCGTGCGTGTCCGGAGCTTCGATCCGCAGCAGAAAGGAGAGTGTGCTCAACAAGCAGAGCTGGGAAAACCGGCTTTGCAGGTGGGGAAAGCACACTGCACCCCTGACTCACGCCGTACAGAGGCTGAGCGGGACGCCCAGCTCTTCCAGAGTTGGGTAATGTGGGGCTGCACCGCCCCCTGTGGCCGTCTTGACCCTTCCTAAAACATGAGCCCAGACAGCGTGAGACGTAAGGTCAAAGCCCAAACTGGGAGACACGACGAAGAGAGTATCTTCTGAGTTGGAGGCAAAAGAGCGTTTACCACACAAGATCCAAGAGCTAAGGCAGGGGGGGCCGGAGACAGAAACATCAGACTGCGTCAGGGTCACTTCCCCTCATCAACAAGCATCATCCAGAGAGCGGAGAGACTGCACTTAAGAAGCTGGCGATTCCTAGAACCGGCAGAGGGTGAGCGGCGAGGGAACAGAAAGAAACCCAACAAGGAGAGGGCAGACAACCCGACAGAGAAATGGGCGCAAGGCAGGAACAGGCACTTTGCACAAGGGGAAATACTCCATCCACAAATGTGGGGGTGTTTAAAAAGTTCTCAGAAAATGGAATCAAAACTAAGTTAACTTTGGTGCAAAAACTTTTGAAATCCATGAATGTGAGGGATCTTTAAAAAGTTCTTGGAAATGTATATTATGAAATATATGTATAAGATCAAATTTTTTGCATCCAAATAAGCTTTTAATTCTCTTTTCCCATAAACCTTTTAAAAACAGGTGTATTTATTTATTTGAAAGGTAGAGTGACAGAGAGGGCAGGATGGCAGGGGAGGGGGAGAGAGAATCTTTCATCTACTGGTTCCCCAAGACCCACAGCAGCTGAGGCTGGGTCAGGCTGAAGCCAGAGCCAAGAACTCCACGCAGGTCTCCCATGTGCATGGCAGAAGCCCTCCGCAGCTCCCTCCCTGGATGTGTGTTAGCAGGAAGCAGAATTGGCAGCGGAGGCAGGACTTGACCCCAGACACTCGGATAAAAGATGTGGGCACCCCAGGTGGTGGCTTCCCCCACTGTACAACCCCAAACTTCTTGCAATGCCCTTGCACACAAAGCGATGCTGGAGCTTGCGGGAATCAAAGCCACAGCGAGGAGACGAGACTTACACCTACTCAGGAACGAGACTGGGACACCGAGACTGCGAGGCAGGTGAAGGAGAGATCTAGCACGCGGCCACTGCCCACTTGGAAAGCCATGGCTGCTCTGGAAAGCCTTTACCAGTTGTCTCGTGAACTCCAACTGTCTCACGCTCTCCAGCGTAAACTCTAGTCTCTCGGGCACCTGCTAGTCCTTGGGCAGCGTAAGATATGCACAGAAATGTGCGGACAGCAACGACACAGAATGGGCCCAGTGCCCATGCAGGAAAAGGGCTTAATGAGCGGGCACAGGCTGTGTGGTTTGTGTAGTGGAACAGAGCGGGATGATGACAGAGAATGCACTGGTGTAGACGTCAACACAGACAAACATCAAAAGCTCAATTCTGAGTGGAAAAAGCAAATCCTAAAAGACTACGTACCGTGGTGGTATTGTTTAAACCCAGACATAAGCCAAACACGTTTCTTTAGACATACCAGTATATGATTGTAAAGAAATTGTTAAAAAGCAAAGAATGCATCCACTAGAATGTCCTGAATCAAAAAGACAAACAACACGTGTTGGTGAGGATGTGGTGACCGGAAGCCTTGACCATGCTGGAGCGGCTACAAGTCTGACAGTTCTGCAGAGGTGGCCAACAACAAAACGTACGACACCGAATCAACCCACGACCCAGCAGCTCCAGGCCGGAGTGTACGCCCGAGAGAAATAAAAGAAAGATTCCCACACAAAGACCTGTGCGTGGATGTTCACAGCAGCACTGCTCCTAACGCGTAGGGAAATAACCCGGACGCCTGTCAGCGGATGAGTGGACAAATAAAACGTAGCGATCTGTGGGGTGGAGTACCGCGTGTCACACACGGGAGTGAAATCCTGACTCAGGCTAAACCCTGCAAGAACTCAGTCCCCAAGGTGACAGCTTGTGTGACGTCACTGCCATGATGGCGTCCAGGACAGAGAAACCCGCAGAGTCAGAAAGTGGATTGGGGCTGCCAGGGCCCGAGGCAAGGAGGAAAGAGGGGTGACCGCTGCTGGCATGGGCTTTCCTTTTGAGGAATTCTAGAATGTTCTAGAATTAGACAGAAGCTAGGATTGCACGGATCTGTGAACACACTAAACCCTTGGCTCACACCTTTTAAAAACTAAGTTGTACGGTAGTGACTTATATCTCAATTAAGCATTTTTTTTTTAAGCAAAGAAATCTAAGCACAAATCGAGAGTCGTGGTTACGTCTTAGGAGAGCGCCAAGACACATGTTGTTGGCGGAAGTCGGGTTTTTCTGTTGGGTGCTGGGCTCCTGAGTGTCTGTTACGCGAGCAAACACAATACAAGAAGGCAGCTCTCGGCCGGCGCCACGGCTCACTAGGCTAATCCTCCGCCTAGCGGGGCCGGCACACCGGGTTCTAGTCCCGGTTGGGGCGCTGGATTCTGTCCCGGTTGCCCCTCTTCCAGGCCAGCTCTCTGCTGTGGCCAGGGAGTGCAGTGGAGGATGGCCCAAGTGCTTGGGCCCTGCACCCCATGGGAGACCAGGAAAAGCACCTGGCTCCTGGCTCCTGCCATCGGATCAACGTGGTGCGCCGGCCGCAGCGCGCTGGCCGTGGCGGCCATTGGAGGGTGAACCAACGGCAAAGGAAGACCTTTCTCTCTGTCTCTCTCTCTCTCACTGTCCACTCTGCCTGTCAAAAAAAAAAAAAAAAAAGAAAAGAAGGCAGCTCTCTGGGAACCAGGTCACTCATTCAGCGCCAGGGCAGCATCAGTTAGGCACACAGACCAGTGCCTGAGTCTTTAAAGAAAAAAAAAAAAAAAAGGGAATAGACGTCTTTGTCTTTAGCAGGTTGTGACCTTGCCCAGTACAAAATGGCAGCACTTCACGGAGGTCCAACAAGGGGCAGCTGGGAGCTCTGGGGAGCGAAAGGCAAGGGTACAGGGCGTGGTCTGCACCTCCAGGCTCTCTCCCTCCTCCACGTCTGCCCCGGCCTCGCCCGCGTGTGTGCAGCACCGAGACAGGTGGGGCCTCTGACCCGCACTGCTACGGCCTCGCCCGCGTGTGTGCAGCACCGAGACAGGTGGGGCCTCTGACCCGCACTGCTACGGGGCCTCACCCGCGTGTGTGCAGCACCGAGACAGGTGGGGCCTCTGACCCGCACTGCTACGGGGCCTCGCCCGCGTGTGTGCAGCACCGAGACAGGTGGGGCCTCTGACCCGCACTGCTACGGGGCCTCGCCTGCGTGTGTGCAGCACCGAGACAGGTGGGGCCTCTGACCCGCACTGCTACGGGGCCTCGCCCGCGTGTGTGCAGCACCGAGACAGGTGGGGCCTCTGACCCGCACTGCTACGGGGCCTCGCCCGCGTGTGTGCAGCACCGAGACAGGTGGGGCCTCTGACCCGCACTGCTACGGCCTCGCCCGCGTGTGTGCAGCACCGAGACAGGTGGGGCCTCTGACCCGCACTGCTACGGGGCCTCACCCGCGTGTGTGCAGCACCGAGACAGGTGGGGCCTCTGACCCGCACTGCTACGGGGCCTCGCCTGCGTGTGTGCAGCACCGAGACAGGTGGGGCCTCTGACCCGCACTGCTACGGGGCCTCGCCCGCGTGTGTGCAGCACCGAGACAGGTGGGGCCTCTGACCCGCACTGCTACGGGGCCTCGCCCGCGTGTGTGCAGCACCGAGACAGGTGGGGCCTCTGACCCGCACTGCTACGGGGCCTCGCCCGCGTGTGTGCAGCACCGAGACAGGTGGGGCCTCTGACCCGCACTGCTACGGGGCCTCGCCCGTGTGTGTGCAGCACCGAGACAGGTGGGGCCTCTGACCCGCACTGCTACGGGGCCTCGCCTACGTGTGTGCAGCACCGAGACAGGTGGGGCCTCTGACCCGCACTGCTACGGGGCCTCGCCCGCGTGTGTGCAGCACCGAGACAGGTGGGGCCTCTGACCCGCACTGCTACGGGGCCTCGCCCGTGTGTGTGCAGCACCGAGACAGGTGGGGCCTCTGACCCGCACTGCTACGGGGCCTCGCCCGTGTGTGTGCAGCACCGAGACAGGTGGGGCCTCTGACCCGCACTGCTACGGGGCCTCGCCTGCATGTGTGCAGCCCCGAGACAGGTGGGGCCTCTGACCCGCACTGCTACGGGGCCTCGCCCGCGTGTGTGCAGCACTGAGACAGGTGGGGCCTCTGACCCGCACTGCTACGGCCTCGCCTGTGTGTGTGCAGCACCAAGACAGGTGGGGCCTCTGACCCGCACTGCTACGGGGCCTCGCCCGCGTGTGTGCAGCACCGAGACAGGTGGGGCCTCTGACCCGCACTGCTACGGGGCCTCGCCCACGTGTGTGCAGCACTGAGACAGGTGGGGCCTCTGACCCGCACTGCTACGGGGTCTCGGGCTTCGGCCCTCACCTGCTCCCTCTCCTGCACCTCCGTGAGCATCACGATCGTGTGGCACTTCCACTCCCACACCATCCTCCAGAAGTCCTCCACCGTGTGAGCCAGCGGCCCCTGCGTGGCGATGAAGTGGTCCTTCTGCCGGTAGCCCTGCGGTGGTGGGGTGCAGAGGTTAGGGGCTGACTGCCCTCCCTCCCAGCTCCACTCCCTGCCGGGGGTCTTCAGAGCGGGCCAAGGGAAACCCTCGCAGCTGCCACTGCCTGAGCCACACCCCAGTCTGCATGAGCTCCACCCACGGGGCAGGTGGGACGCCCCCGCCATCAGCCCCGGGAGCATCCGTCAGTGAGGGGGAGGAACTGGCAGGTCCACGTCCACAGCCCCTGGCGGCTCCTGTGTGTGACAGCCAATCAGCATCGTGGTGGTGAGAGGGCCCTGGGGGAGGGGGCTGGAGGAAGGGGCTCTCTACCAGGACCCACCGACCTCATCTGCAAGTGGAGATGGCAGGGGTGTGCTCAGACGCCCTTTGCTGCCCCCGCTGCGTGCCCTGCACTCCCAACCAGTCACACTGTCCACATGAGCACTGGGTGCAGAACTGCACGCGTGCAATGCGTGTGTAAGAGAGAAACAGCTGTGCATGACGGGTGAGATGAAAGCCTGCACTCAGCAGGGGCTCTGTGACCTTACCCCCAGTGTCCACACCTCACTTACGCAGTTTTATTTAAGAGGCAGAGCAACAAAGGGACAAAGGAGGAGGGAGAGGGACAGCTCTTCCATCTGCTGGTTCAGTCCGCGAACGCCTGCAACGCCAGAGCTGGGCCAGGCTGCAGCCAGAGCCAGGAGCTCCACCCGGTCTTCTGCATGGGTGTCAGGGATGCAGGCACTCAGGTCATCACCTGCTGCCTCCCACGGGCATCAGCGGGAAGCCCCATGGGAGGCAGAGGGAGGACTCCGTCCCAAGCACTCCAGTGCGGGTGTGGGCATCCCGGGGGCAGCTCAGCCTGCTGCACCACGACCCCCACTACTCACTCATTCTTCCCAAAGCGACTCACTGTCCTAACCACAGGGCCGAGTGTCTGGAAAACCCGCCACCTCTTTCTGACTGGGGAAACGAGGTATACGAGAGCCTGGTGGCCACACCCGGAGGGGGCGGGGGGCCCGCGTACGTACGTCAATGAAGGACGCGTTGATGTAGTCTGTGTGCTCCTGGCCCCTTTTCATGGAAAGGATCACTCGGTTGAAGTCGTCTGCAAAGCGACACGCCCCTAGTTAGCGGAAAACGGCCCTGCCTGGCACGCGTTCATCTGTGGCGAACGGCTTCCCACACGCACAGCAGAGCTGCTAACGCAATCCCTGGGGAAAGCCAGCTCGGGGCAGGTTCTGTTCCGTAGCACCATGGGGACAGAGGCGGCCTTGGGATGGTGGAGCAGGCGTGGGGCCGTGGAGCGGGTGTGAGGGCCGTGGTTCAGATGTGAGGGCCGAAGAGCAGGAGTGGTGGCCGTGGGGCAGGTGTGGGGCCGTGGGGCGGGTGTGGGGACCGTGGAGCGGGTGAGGGGCCGTGGAGTGGGTGTGGGGGCCGTGGAGCGGGTGTGGGGCCGTGGAGCGGGTGTGGGGCTGTGGAGCAGGTGTGGGGGCCGTGGGGCGGGTGAGGGGGCCGTGGGGCGGGTGAGGGGGCCGTGGAGCGGGTGTGGGGCCGTGGAGCGGGTGTGGGGGCCGTGGAGCAGGTGTGGGGGCCGTGGAGCGGGTGGGGGGCCGTGGAGCAGGTGTGGGGGCCGTGGGGCGGGTGTGGGGGCCGTGGGGCGGGTGAGGGGGCCGTGGGGCGGGTGAGGGGGCCATGGAGCGGGTGAGGGGCCGTGGAGCGGGTGTGGGGGCCGTGGAGCGGGTGTGGGGCCGTGGAGCAGGTGTGGGGCCGTGGAGCAGGTGTGGGGCCGTGGAGCAGGTGTGGGGGCCGTGGAGCAGGTGTGGGGGCCGTGGAGCAGGTGTGGGGCCGTGGAGCAGGTGTGGGGGCCGTGGAGCAGGTGTGGGGGCCATGGAGCAGGTGTGGGGCCGTGGAGCAGGTGCGGGGGCCGTGGAGCAGGTGCGGGGCCATGGAGCAGGTGTGGGGGCCGTGGAGCGGGTGTGGGGGCCGTGGAGCAGGTGTGGGGGCCATGGAGCAGGTGTGGGGGCCGTGGGGCTGGTGTGGGGGCCGTGGAGCAGGTGTGGGGGCCATGGAGCAGGTGTGGGGCCGTGGAGCGGGTGCGGGGGCCGTGGAGCAGGTGCGGGGCCGTGGAGCGGGTGCGGGGGCCGTGGAGCAGGTGTGGGGTCCGTGGGGCTGGTGTGGGGGCCGTGGAGCGGGTGTGGGGCCGTGGAGCAGGTGTGGGGTCCGTGGAGCAGGTGTGGGGCCATGGAGCAGGTGTGGGGGCCGTGGAGCAGGTGTGGGGCCATGGAGCAGGTGTGGGGGCCGTGGAGCAGGTGTGGGGGCCATGGAGCAGGTGTGGGGCCGTGGAGCGGGTGCGGGGGCCGTGGAGCAGGTGCGGGGCCGTGGAGCGGGTGCGGGGGCCGTGGAGCGGGTGTGGGGGCCGTGGGGCTGGTGTGGGGGCCGTGGAGCGGGTGTGGGGCCGTGGAGCAGGTGTGGGGTCCGTGGAGCAGGTGTGGGGCCATGGAGCAGGTGTGGGGTCCGTGGAGCAGGTGTGGGGCCATGGAGCAGGTGTGGGGTCCGTGGAGCAGGTGTGGGGTCCGTGGAGCAGGTGTGGGGCCATGGAGCAGGTGTGGGGGCCGTGGAGCAGGTGTGGGGCCATGGAGCAGGTGTGGGGGCCGTGGAGCAGGTGTGGGGCCATGGAGCAGGTGTGGGGTCCGTGGAGCAGGTGTGGGGCCATGGAGCAGGTGTGGGGTCCGTGGAGCAGGAGTGGGGTCCGTGGAGCAGGAGTGGGGTCCGTGGAGCAGGTGTGGGGTCCGTGGAGCAGGAGTGGGGTCCGTGGAGCAGGTGTGGGGCCATGGAGCAGGTGTGGGGTCCGTGGAGCAGGTGTGGGGCCATGGAGCAGGTGTGGGGTCCGTGGAGCAGGTGTGGGGTCCGTGGAGCAGGTGTGGGGCCATGGAGCAGGTGTGGGGGCCGTGGAGCAGGTGTGGGGCCATGGAGCAGGTGTGGGGGCCGTGGAGCAGGTGTGGGGCCATGGAGCAGGTGTGGGGTCCGTGGAGCAGGTGTGGGGCCATGGAGCAGGTGTGGGGTCCGTGGAGCAGGAGTGGGGTCCGTGGAGCAGGTGTGGGGCCATGGAGCAGGTGTGGGGGCCGTGGGGCTGGTGTGGGGCCGTGGAGCAGGTGTGGGGGCCGTGGAGCAGGTGTGGGGGCCGTGGAGCGGGTGTGAGTATCATGCGCAGCAGTAAGCCAGGTGAAGGCTTCCCCTCTCAGCCAGGTGTCTGGCGCGGCCTCTGGAGTCCGCCTTGGGGCTGTATTGCGTGGGTTTCTCTTTCCCGGGGTGAGACCCTCGATGGGCTCCACACCTGCCCACCGCGCGTGGCCCTGCCTCCCGCAGCCGCTCGGTCGCTCTCCCTCCCCGACCATGCCGGTGGCAGGCCAGGGTCCCTTCCCACCCTGGGCCCGTTTCTTGCCCTCTGCAAGGCTGGAGTCTTCTGGACAGTCCCAGCTGTTTGCCCCTGACGTGGCGCCTCGCCCCAGGTGTGTGCGCATTCTCACTGTCCCTCTGTGTTGGGGACACATCCACCCAGGCCTCGGGAACCAGTCCTGCCCACGGCAAGCCTCCGGGCTTCTGTGGGGCACTCCCTGTGGGCTGGTCCCTGGTCTCGGCCAACCATCCCCCACCTCTAATCCCTGTCCCAAGCTGCGCACACGGGGCCGCCTGGGGCACCCGGGGCCCCCCAGGTGGCTCTCTGCTCCCGACACCTGGCCCAGCACCCGCACCAGCCCACAGGGCTCTTGCTCTGAGCCTCGGGGCAGCTTACACGGGATGATCTGGATGACCCTGGCCTTCTTCATGTTGGCCGGCAGGTTGCCCGTCCGCATGTTCTCCTTCATGATCCGCACGTTTGTCAGCTTCTGCAGCCGAGAAGACACAAGGCCACCGCTGAAGCCCAGACTCTAGCGAGCCGCCGCTCCCCGGGGTGACAGCGCCACTGGCACGGGCACCTGCTGCCACCTCGGGCTGGGGGAGGGGGCTCCTCAGTCCTGGGAGAGAAATCCACCGCCTCCTTCGGTCTGCCCGGCCGTGTCTGGGCTCAGCCGGCAGGGGGAGCACTCACCCTGAACTCCTCCTCCAGGCCCATCTTGTGGAAGTGCGTGGCACTCCCGTGCAGGGTCTGCAGGTGCTTCTCCAGCGAGGACACGTCCAGCTCGGTGTCGCCGTAGAGGTAGTACTCCAGCAGGGCTTGGTAGATGAACGTGTACTGCATCTGTGGGGACCAGGCGGCCACACCCTCGACCCTGCCACGCGGGGCCCGGCAGCCCGAAGCGGCCGCTCTCTGCTCATTCACTTTGTACCCTCAGGAGGCGCAGTGGCCATGTGTGATGGCCGTGCATGGCTTGGGGGGGGGGTGCGCCACAGCCGGCATCCACCAAGGCCGCCAGTCCCTGTCCCTCCAGCATCATCTGGGGGACAGCATGACCACCCCAGGTCCCACGAGGCCACGAAGGGTGAGGGCAGGAAGTGGACAGAGGCAGGACAGGGAGTGAAGCCAGGTCTAACGAGGGGAGCTCAGGGCTGCTTGCCACCTGCCAAGCAAAGGCAGGGTCCTCCGTGTGGGGACTGTGGTGGGCTCTCGCGGCAAAGGTGCCAGGGCTGTCACTCACGTCTGTCTGCACCATCTGTGGCCGCTGGTTGCGGATGCGGGACACAAACTCAAAGACGTCGACCTTCTGCTCAGCGTGCATCATGGCCATCATGGCGTCGATGACGATGAAGGTGCCCGTCCGGCCCACGCCCGCGCTTGGGGAGGAGGAGAGAGGCCACCCTGTGAGCCCCGTGCCCTGAAAGGAGCCACAGGACCCCCAACATTGCCTGCCCTAGACTCAGGACAACTTTCCTAGGGGAATGAGAGGCGGGCCTACAGTGCGGCCACCAGAGGGCGCTGCAACCTCAGCGAACTGATTCCCACCTGCTCCTACAGCGTGGGGGCTAAAAGGCGTTTTATACAGAGCTGTCGCAGGGAGCTCTGCCTGCAGCTGGACGCATCATTTTCCTCTCTGTTACCAGACTGGGTCTTGCTGCCACCGTGTCACTGCTTCCTGGCCAGGGGCGGCGTCCGCAGGACCCGGCATTGCTGAGTAACATCTCAGGGGCTCAGCATCGGGCTCTACGCAGCCGAGCCCGGGGTCACCAGTCCTGGGGCACTAAGCCACGAGGGGACATCTGTTACCCGACCGGGCAAATTCCGCCCACAGGGGCTCGCGGACAAGACACGGCTGTGACACGGCTGTGACAGGTGACAGCCCCTGCCTTCCTGCGTGGAGGTGGCTTCTGTCCCTGGCAATGCTGTCTGTAACAGCTGGAAATTTGGGCTGTGGTCACAGGGACGCCAGGCGAGGCTGTGCAGGGGCCCCAGCTCCACCTGGGTGCCGTGTGGAGCCCACTGCAGGCAGAGCCCCGGGGGGTCTTTTCCACCACAGATGGAAACCGAGGCAGACGGTGGGGGAAGTGGCGGGCAGCGAGGGACCCGGGCCTCCGAGACAGCCTGCTCTCGGTGGTGCCTTGGGGGTCCCCCGCCCCAGGAGACTCTGAGTTCTCCTGTGAACACGTGTGTGTGTGTGTGCGTGTGTGTGTGTGTGTGTAGAAGCCTGGTTTCCAGCTCTGCTCCCAGGGTGACCCGGGTCGTCGGTGGCGCTGCAGGGGAGGACACGTGGACAGTCCACAGCCCACGCCAGCAACCAGGGCCACTCAGCCGCCGGCCTTCCACACTGGCCTCCCCACCAGAGGCCACCGAGGCCGGGTTCTGCTCACGTGGGACACGCCATGGGCCGACATCCCTCTCGCTCCGCCCGTGCGCGTCTCGGCTTCGGCTGCGATCGGCAGTGTGCGCACAGCGCCCCGCCTGCCCCTGTGTCCCGGGGGCCGGGCGTGGACCTACCTGCAGTGGACCACGATGGGCCCGGCGTGCGCGGGGTTGAGGGTCTTCACTTTCTTCAGGAACTTGAGCATCCCGATGGGGGTGAAAGGCACCCCGAAGTCCGGCCAGCTGGTGAAGTGCAGCTGGGAGACCAGCCGCGGGGCTCTGCAGCCGTCGGGCAGCTGCTGCGGGGAGGGAGCACCGCGACGTGAGTGTGGGGACAGCCCCCACCCGCCCCAGCAGCTCCCATCACACGGGCCCCGCCCCCCAGCCCCTGGCCGTCCAGACTGTGGTGCGGGGGGGGGTGCTATCTGGGGGGGGATGGGCCCACCCCCCCCGGATGCCCTGTGCTGCCTGCTCTGGTCAAGGCCATGGCTCTGTGCTGGACACAGAGAAAGGCCCACAGGCACCTGGCCGTGCCCCGGGAGCCCGCCTGGAGGCAGGGCCTCTCCTGCTTGGCCTGGAGGCCCCATGGCTCGGCCAGGTCCCGGGTGACTGACGGCTCAGCCACGCGCTCCGAACGTCTCAGGTATGGGGGATGGGAAGTGCGACGCGGGCAGCTGCTCCCCCATCTATTTCTACTAAGTCCCCCGTGCACTCGCAGGGTGGAATCGGGGACACAATGTGGGACACGTGACGAGCAGCACCGTGAGGCGCCTCACTGCAGCCTGGGAACCGGCGTCGCGGGCGCCCTCCCCGGGGGGCTGGCGGGGGCCCTGCGGGAGGGGCGGCCAGCGCTCAGCACACCCAGGCCCCAGACCCTGACCTGTCCAGCCCAGCCTGGCCACATGCCGCAGCCCCTCCAGCCACAGCCCTCCCTCGGAGCCACTGCAGTGCGGGACAGGCAAAGCCCCTACACACGCATACATACTACATACATGGAAGCCTGTGCACTGTGACATGTGTGTACACACAACACACTACACACACGGAAGCCCAAGCACTGTGACATGTGTGTGCACATGCATACACGCTACACACATAGAAGCCTGAGCACTGTGACATGTGTATACACATGCATACACGCTACATACATGGAAGCCTGAGTACGGTGACATGTGTGTACACATACATACATGCTACATAGAAGCCTGAGTGCTGTGACATGTGCGCACAACACACTACATACGTGGAAGCCTATGCACTGTGACATGTGCGTGCAAAACACTACATACATAGAAGCCTGAATACTGTGACACATGCACACACACATACATCCTGCATACATGGAAGCCTTGTACAGACACATGCATACATACTACATACATGGAAGTCTTTGCACTGTCACATGTGCACACAACACCCTACATACATGGGAGCCTGAGTACTGTGACACATGTACACACACCACACACGACACACATGGAAGCCTGTGCACTGTGACATGTGTGTACACACACATCACACATGGAAGCCTCGTGCTGTGACATGTGTGTCCACATGCATACACACGACACACATGGAAGCCTGTGTGCTGTGACATGTGTGCCCACATGCATATACACACACACACGGGAGCCTTGCACTGTGACAAGTGTGTCCACATGCACACACGACACACACGGGAGCCTTTGCACTGTGACATGTGCACACAACACACATGGAAGCCTGTGTGCTGTGACGTGTGTACACATGCATGCACACGACACACAGGGAGCCTGCGCTGTGACACGGCTCTCCCACGTGAGCCTCCCAGGGCCGCGCGGCGCAGAGCTCACTGGCTGGATGCAGAACTTGCGGATGGTGTAGTCCACCAAGACCACGCAGTCTTCCACGCACACCCGGATGTTCCCGTAGGTCCAGCAGCCCTGGTCGGGCCAGTACTGGTAGCATTTCTCCTGCACAGGACAAGTGCAGAGACAGCAGGGCTGAGGGGGGCTCACGGCCGCCCCCACCCTCCCCAGAGCTGGCAGGAGCCCTGCAGGGTGTCTTCCTTCCCAGTGGGGAAACCGAGGCTGCACACTGGTGAAAGGCAGCCCTGAGCCTCCAACGAGCAGGCCTGGGCTCTGTTTGGACACACAATACGGAAGGGATGGCGTCCGCCTGCGGGGGGCGTAGGTCTGCCCGAGGCACCCTGGGGGCTCTGGGCTTTGACAAGTCCTGCAGGTGTCTGGCAGTGGCCCCCGAGGGCCACGGCCCCGCGTGACGTCGGCCGCCAGGATCGGCACTCACAGAACAAAGGGCAGTGCTGTCACCGCTGGCTTGCACCCCGTGTTGTGGCACGGATGGGGAGAATCCTCCCTGCCAACACCCAGCCGGGCTGGCCTGGGCGGGCCTCGGCCACTGGGGCCCTGCAGGCCCTCCCGAGGGTTCTGCCCCGGCCTTCGTGTCTGCGCTGCCCCTGCGCCCTGGCCTGCCCCCTCTGCAGTCCGGCCACGGGGTGCCAGGGCAGCTGCGTGTTGCAATGCGCAGCCCAGGATGTGGCGGGCGAGACCACAAGAGAAATGCAAGCAAGAGCGAAAACGGGAACCGCGTTGAGCAATGATCTCATGTGAGGGGGTGCGGGCCCAGATGCACCGGCAGGCAGCCCTGAGTCAGAGCAGTGGAAAAATCCAGGCGCAGGCTCCGGGGGAGGAGCGGAGCCGAGATGCCCGGTAGCCTGGCAACAGTGCCACGGGGTGGGGGTGGGGCTCTCCCAGCCCCTCGGCCTCTGCACCGGCGCCACCATGCGTCATGAGCCCCCAGGAAGCCCGTGGGTGCCTGGTGGTGGGGACCTTGAGGTCCCAGTGAGGGGCCGACTTCCCGTTCCACAGTGTAGGGGGAAGCAGGGTCACGGGTCCTGCCCCGGGGGCCCCCAGCACGCTCTGTCGCGGTGACTCAGGATGGCCCCGGCGGGTTTGCACGGTGGGGAGGGGGCCCCGGCCCAGCTCCCTGGGAAACCAAAGGACGCCCAGAGCCCCATCTCCTCTCTGGCCGGAAACCAGGACCTGCGCCGCAGGCAGCTTCCTGTGCTCTCCGGCGTGGACGCTGTAGGCAGGCGGGCGTGGTGCGGCCGCCCTCCCTGCAGGCCCGCGTGGTGCGGCCGCCCTCCCTGCAGGCCCCTCTGGGGGCCCGGCCCCTGCCCACAAGGCGGCAGCCCTTCCCGGGGGCCTCGGGGGGCCGGTCAGCACCCTGCAGGTCCCCCAGCGGGGCCTGAGGGCAGAGGGGCTGGGCAGGGGCCGGGCTGGCAGTGCCGTCTCCCGGCTGGTGCCCTGCCCGAAGCCACGTGGCCTCCGCTGCCAACTCCTTTTGCTTCGGGGAGCGCGTGAGGCCGCCTCCTACAGGCAGGATCCCTGCTCGCAGGGCCGTCCCCGCCCTCAGGCCCCAGCGCCTGCAGTTTATCCTCCTGGCAGGTGTTTGGGGGGGGGGTATGTGCACGCCTCCCGTGGGCTCCCCCGTGCCTCGCACGCCTCTCCGGGCCGGGCATACACCGGGGTCTTTCTCATCTGTGGTCTGAGGCCCAGCCCATCGCGAGCCCCACGGCCTAGGAGCTGAGCTCACCCGCGCTGCTCCCTCCCCCGAGGGCCGCCGGTGTCACATGCATCCCGACAGGGGGCGCGGCTTGGGGGGACCCAGGGAGCGCGGCTGGGGGGCCCAGGGGGCGCGGCTGGGGGGGGCCCAGGGAGCACGGCTCGGGGGGCCCAGGGAGCGCGGCTCGGGGGGGGGCCCAGGGGGCGTGGCTCGGGTGCTGCAGCCCCGGGAGGGCAGGGGAGGCAGCGGGGCCCGGCCTGCAGCCCACCCACCTCCTTCCTCTCCTTGAGGTTGGTCAACATGACGATGGTGGCCGACTTCTGCTCCCAGATCATTCTCCAGAAGTCGTCCACCGTCTCCTGCTTGGGGCCTGAGGGGACAGGAGAAGGCAGGTGGCCGTGGGCTCCACCCGGCACCCAGCCAGGGCCCCGGCGGGCGGTGTGTCTGCTCGCTCACTCCCGACTCGGAGCCGGGAGGGGCCCGCAGGTCTGCACGCCCCCTGCTCCAGCCGGCACAGCTCTGGGCAGCCAGCAAAGGGGGCCCGCCCGGGTGATGATGCGTGGGACACACAGGTGTTCAGGTGGGGGTGGGGGCTAGAGCTGTCACCAGAGCTGGGGCCGCCCCGGCGCTTGTGAAGTCTCGCGAGGGACAGCTGACCCCTCCGGAGTGGACACGTGTGTGGAGAGCGGCAGGCTGCAGGCTGCTGACCCACCCTTCGTGTCTAAATCCCTCTGACGGAATCTCAACCTCTCACATGGAGCTCTCCAGTGGGAGGTGACCTGACGACCCTGGGGAGTGACCTGAACGGAAGACGTCAAGTCTCACTAGAGGAAAATCCTCTGCTCTCCCTCCACATCTCCTGCCCAAATACAGACACAGTGCCTGGAGCTGCTGCAGCCACTTTGTGACCCCGAGGCGAAGGACAATTTGCTAATGAGGGTGGGCAGGAAGATGAAGAAGCCCCTCCCCCTGCCCCGGCTGCTCCCTGGATATCTGCTTACAAGCTGCTTTCCTGTGGATGTGCATAGACCAGATAAGTGTGCAGATTAAATGCATGATATGTCCCTGTTTCTGCATGCTCACATATTAGGTTATACATTAATATTATACACTAGATGTGGTTCTGGATCTACACATTCCTGTTTCCTCCAACCCCCCGTCAGACGGAGCCCCAGACTGCACTGAGGGTGCGCAGCACTGGGGGGGGGCCAAGGCTGGGAAAGCCACTCCCCACCCCCCCACAAACTGGGGAGCGTGTGGAGCGTGTGTGAAGCACACGCGTGTGCCTGCACACAGCCACGGTGACACACACACGGAAGGTGAGTGTGAAACACGTATGTGCACACAGCCACAGTGACACGCGCACGGAAGGCGAGTGTGAAATACGTGTGTGCACACAGCCACAGTGACATGCACACGGAAGGTGAGTGTGAAACACGTGTGTGCACACAGCCACGGTGACACGCTCACAGAAGGTAAGTGTGAAGCACACGCATGTGTCTGCTCTCAGCCACTGTGGGATACACACAGAAGGCGAGTGTGAAGCACACGGGTGTGTGTGCACACAGCCACGGTGACACGCACACAGAAGGTGAGTGTGAAACATGTGTGTGCACACAGCCACAGTGACACGCGCACGGAAGGCGAGTGTGAAGCACACGCGTGTGTCTGCACACAGCCATGGTGACACGCGCACGGAAGGTGAGTGTGAAACACGTGTGTGCACACAGCCACAGTGACACGCACACGGAAGCCGAGTGTTAGAGCACCCCCCCCCCCCCCAGCCGGCGAGCACCCTGGGCCGGCACTCGGGGCGGGGCTCCGGGCGGGGCTCCAGGCGCTTACCTTGAGCCGCTATGAATTTGTTCTTCTCTTTGTAACCCTGGAAGGCAAAGGCAGACGGACAACTTGTCAGGACGGCCCTGGCGGGGAGACCACGCGTGCCCCCACGGGGGTGCGGAGACAGAGCGGACGCCGGCGACCCCGGAGGGCCCGGGCACTGCCTCCCCGGCCCTGGCCCTTATCTACAAGCGTCCCCCACACGCGCAGACACGGACGCTCGTGCGTTTAACCCGGCTGACGTGCGCTAACGAGGACTTTACAACACACCAAGTGGCCTTTCCAGGTCAGTTAAACGGACTCTAAGAAGATATTCTGAGTGGAAACAGAGAAACACAGGCGGAGGACGGGACAGGGCTTCCACCTGCTGGCTCGGCCCCTGGAGACCGCAGGGGCTGGATCTGGGCCGTGGCCGAAGCCCGGAGCCAGGACCTCAGCGTCAGCCTCCCGCGCGCACAGGCCACCTGCTCGGCCTCCCCGGGTGCGCCCTGGCAGGAAGCCGGGGATCGGACTTGGTCTCCAGCTCCTCTAGCGCCAGGCTAAACGCCCGTCCCTCAGGTCCCCGCGTCTCCAGCCCCGACGGTTCCGCCCAGCCCGCCCGCAACCCTTCCTGCTCTGTTTCGTGGGTGATGCAGGGGACTCTTCTCTGTGGAACAGCCAGCCCCGTGCAGAGGCAGCCCGAGACCACGAAACCCCACGGCGGGGAGAGCGCGCCAGGGTCCCGACTCCCACAGGCCCCTCGGGAAGGCCCGGCCACTCACGTCTATGTAGGAGGCGTTGATGTAGTCGGAACAGGGCAGGCCGTCCAGCTGGCTCAGTGTCACCCTGGACTGGTCACCTGCAGGAGCCAGACAAGCCCGGGGCGTTAGCACGGCCAGCCAGCTGCGGCCAGGTCCTCCCCGGTGCGCCGGGGCCGAGGAGGGGGCCTGCCCCAGCACTGGGGGATCCTGGCCGTGGAGCGACAGCAAAGGCACCCGTGTCCACGGCAGGGCCCCCGGCAGCGAGTGTGCATTTGAACCCCACGCTGGGCCCCATCAGGTACACTCGGGAGTCCTCGGGTCAGAGTGGGGTCCTCTCTCCCAGGCTTTCCGGGGCAGGGGGATGTGGGGACTCAGGACCCCCGCCCCACCCTCCACAGTCCCGCCGCACGGAGGGGCTCACGCAGCCCTGGACCAGGCATGGGGGCCTGCCCGGCAGCCCCAGCCTGCGGCACACACAGGTTCCAGAGCGGGAGCCCACCCTGGGTGCCGTGGCGTGTGCTGTGTTGTACGCATGTGTCCTCTACCGCATGCATGTCTGTGTGTGCCGGATGTGCACATTTACTGGTGCGTGTGTGTGTCTGTGTTATGTGATGCATGGTGGTGTGTGGTGTCCCTGGTGCAATGTGCGTATAACTGCATGTGTGTGTGTGTCTCTGTGTGTGTCTGTGTGTACACCTGTGTGTGTGTTGTGCGCATGCTGTGTGGTATGTGCTCAGTGTCATGTGTCCTGCGTGTGTCCTGTGTGGTATGTGTTCAGTGTTGTGTGTCCTGTGTGTCTGTGTACACAGGCATGTGTGTGGTGTGTGCTGTGTGGCATGTGTTCAGTGTCACGTGTCTGTGGTGTGTGTACCCTGGGTGCCCTGCGTCTGTGTACATGTGTGTGTCCGTGTGTATACCTGTTTGTGTTGTGCCCATGCTGTGTGGTATGTGTTCAGTATCATATGTCATGTGTGTGTGCGCTGTGTGGTGTGTTCTCAGTGTCATGTGTGTGTGCTGTGTGGTCTGTGTTTAGTGTCATGTGTCCTGTGTGTGCGCCGTGTGGTCTGTGTTTAGTGTCATGTGTCCTGTGTGTGCGCCGTGTGGTCTGTGTTTAGTGTCATATGTCATGTGTGTGTGCCGTGTGGTCTGTGTTTAGTGTCATGTGTCCTGTGTGTGCGCCGTGTGGTCTGTGTTTAGTGTCGTGTGTCCTGTGTGTGTGCCGTGTGGTCTGTGTTTAGTTTCGTGTGTCCTGTGTGTGTGCCGTGTGGTCTGTGTTTAGTGTCGTGTGTCCTGTGTGTGTGCTGTGTGGTCTGTGTTTAGTGTCGTGTGTCCCGTGTGTGTGCTGTGTGGCAGGTGCTCAGTGTCGTGTGTCCTGTGTGTCTGCGTGTACCCGCGTGTGTGTGGCATGTGCTGTGCACGCTGCGTGGGGGGGTGTCCGTCGGGGCTGCACTGGGCCCCGTGGGCCGTGACTTGCCCTCTGCTTGGTGATGTGCGGGCAGCAGAGCCCCTGGAGCGCGGCCGCTCTGCCTGCGCTTTCCCGAGACCCTGCACCTGCGTGTGCGCGCGGCCCTTCCCAGGGACGCCTGGGCCCAGGCCGGTCCCGGCTCGGGTCACGCTGTTTCTGAGGCTGCTGATAACCGGAGCGGGCTGGCGGGGTGGCCACCTGGTGCCTGTGTATGCAAGCTATGCGGGCGCTTCTGTGTCCTCGCCCCCCACCCCAACCTCACGGTCCCCTCAGGACTGCAAGCAGCCGGGGAGGCAGAGCCCAGGCCGCGCCCCCACCTCAGCCTCCCTCGCCAGGCGCTGGGTGGCCGCGCACTGGTGGCTGAGCCCCGTGTCCACGCTGCTGCTGGAGGGCCCGTGCAGGTGTCGGGGCAGCCGTGGCTGGCGACTGGACACACGACACACGGGACACACGGCACTGTCGGCACCAGCCCTCAGGCCTCGTGCAGCCCCTCCGCCACGAGACCCCTGCCCGGGGGGCTGACAGCTCCGTGGCAGAAATAGCTCCTGCTGAGCACGGTGTGACGCGCGCGGAGAACTGGGGACGACTTACGCTTTGAGGACAGCCATGGCAGAGCGGGCGGCAAAAATAGCCCTGGGTTAGATTTAGAAGCTCACGGCTTCTGACAGCTTCCTGTGTTTTGATTGTAAAAATTCACACTTCACTTTCGAAACATCATTTCCTAAAATTATCAGCTCTGGCGTTTGTCCCGAAAAGACGACTCGCTTGCTTGCTCTCAGCCAAGGCGCTATCCTAAGGGCCAAAGTCCGGCCCCGGAGGCCGCAAGCGCCCGGCTTGCCCCGGCCCCAGCGCTGACTGTGCGCCAGGCCCGAGGGGCATTCAGGAATGTGGCCAAGTCCACGAGGGCTGCTGACCCCGAGCGAAGGCAGGGCTCTCCCGCAGCGGTGTGCGGAGCGGCCCTGGGGGCCCCCGCCTGCTGGCCCCATGGTCCAGGCCATCTGCCCCGCCACGTCCGCCAAGCTGCTCACCGGAATTGGACGCAGCTCTCCTGCTGTCCCGGGCCACCCCGCTGGGCCTCAGCGGGACGCCACACCCACCGTTCCAGGAATCCGTGTCCCCGTGCGGCACACACCACACCCCGGCGCAGGGTGGCGCTGCCGGGGAACGTGGGGCAGGGACTCACCCTGGAGGGGCCACCTTACTCCGCGGCCCGGGCAGGAGACTGCTCGGCCGGGGGTGGGGGAGCTCTGGGGAAGGGGCTCCCCAGGGGAGGCGGACGCGGCAGCCTGGGCTGCGAGCAGGTGGTTCCTGCGCCAGGCCCCTCTGAACCCCACAGCCTCAGCGTGGCTTTAGTGGCTAAGACAGAAACGCAGCAGGAAGCCAGGGAACAGGCGTGGCACAGGGCACTCTCAGCTGAGCTGCCGAGGCGCTCCGTTCTGGTGAAACCGACGTGCATTTCCCAAATCCCTGATTCGTGTCCTGGCGCCAATCATTCCGGAGGGCTCTGCCCCTCCTGCCGTGGGCTTCCGGCCCTTGGAGCTGTGTGCGCGGCCCCGTCGGGCTCTGCCTTCCCACAGCAGACCCTCTGGCCTCGGCCTTCCTGACGTGCCCAGACTTCAAGACCGAGCTGAGACCCGCACAGTTCAGCCGTGTGACCCCCACCCCCACCCACCCCGTGGCCTGCTGACCCGCCCTCGGTCCCCGACGCACACCTTCAACACGGCTTTGCAGAAACTGTGCACATCAAGTGGGAAGTACTGTTTCTATCAAATTCTGGAGCCCCAGAGACCACAGAGAGGGGGACTCGATTCTGCCGCACACTTGCAGTTGGGTGAGACACGCTGAAGCTGCTAAGAGCCAGCACCCTCAATCCCCAGCACATGGCCCGGGAGAGGCGGTTCGGGGCGTCAGGACCTCCAACCCTGAGCACAGTGGAGCCCTGGGGCTCCGTTAGGCGCGTGGGCCCAGAGGGGAGGGCTCCACGCGGTCACAGCATTCCTAGGTCAGCTCTGCCCCGGCTGCTGGGAACCTGCAGGGCTTGTCCTGGCACCGAGACAGACGGTGAACGCCACCCCCACGCGGGGCCCACCCAGACACAGGTCACGGGATGCCCCGATGCGCATCTGTCTCTCCCCAGCCCTGTCACCAACCCCGTGCCTCCGCCCCCGCTGATCTAAGTCCTCCCCTTGCAAACCCCCGTAGGTTTATGATTCTGTCGTCTCTGCCCTTGGTCCAGGGCTTCACAAGAAACTGGGGATTTCCTGCTGTGGCCAAGAGTGGAGTCGGGGGGGAGCACAGCCCGAGGCCAGCAGCGGGCCAGCCTGAGCGCTGCCCTCTGGGTCCTGTGGCCCTGCCGCAGCCCTCACCCTCGTGGCCCAGGCCTATCAGCCAGAGACAAGAGCCTGCACCCTGTGCCCTGTGCCCTGTGCAGGGAGACGGGCGCTGGGGAAGAAGTCTCTGGAGCCCGGGGAAGCCATGTTTGCTGGACAGACCTGGTCACCAGGCGGACAGCAAGGCAACACGCAGTTTAGTTCAAACACCACTGATCACGCAAAACAAAAAAAAAAAAACAGAAAAATCTTACTGGGAAGGATGTTGGGATATCTGTTTTTGTCTCTGTTTTCTTCTTTGTTTGCCAGTTCAAACGTTCCCTGCACGTGTCCAGACGGCAGCGACTGGAAAACAAGGCAGAGTTAGCACCAAACTGTTAAAACCCAGGGCCGAGCTCAGCACGGCCCCCTGCCCAGCCCAGGGACCCCGCCCCTGCCCATCGTCTGTCCTGACCGCAGATCCTGCACCAGGCTTTGGGCAGAGAACGAGTGACACACAGATAAGTGAGGCCCACGGCGAGGGTCCCCGGGCTAGGGACAGCTGGGGACCCGAAGCTGTGGGGAGGCAGCGCTGGCTCCCGCCTCTCCACCCACAGAACACATCGTCTGCGGGACAGATGGACCGGCCAGGGCGGAGCTCTGACCCCGGGACACAGGAGCAGAGGCGGTGTGCGAGGGAGTTGAGAACAGGAAGCTGTGACTTTGGGGTGGGGGCGGAGAGTGAGCTGTGATCCCGGGACGCAGAGGGGCAGGAAAGGGAGTGACCGAGACACAGTTCTGTTCTTGCTCAGGACCCGGGTGTGCCCGTGACCCAGCGGCATTGGCTGGATTGGGAGCTGGTGAGGAGAGGACACTGAACTGGCACCCATGTCACCAGGACCCCAGGGAGTCCATGTCACCAGCATGAAGCCCCGCCCTCACGGACCCCCTAGCTCAGATGAGGAGGTTGAGGTGTGAAACCAACACTTTGCTTAGAGGCTAGAACCAATGAGCTACCCAGCTGGGTGCAACCGCAGTGCCCTGTCTTCTAGAACTTTCTACCCCTGGAGCTGCCCACCTCTGATCCTTGCCAGGCCCCAGCTACCTTGTGTTTGCTCAGGGCTGGCACCTGCTCCATGCTCACGGGAGCTCCTCTCAGGGCACAGTGAGAATCTTCGGAACCCCACGGCACCCCATTTAACATTTCCACTGGCCAGACCCAGGGTCCCCTGGGACTCAAGAAGCGGCAACATTTACTGTGCCAGGGACAGTGGCCGGGCCAGGCCGCCTGCCCTCAGCCTCCACAGCGCTTCTGTTGCGTGGTGACAGTGGACAAGGCCTAATCTCTGTACAGTTTTTCTGGATAGTTAACACTGCTCCAAAAACAAAGCCTATGGGGCCAGCACTGTGGTGTAGCACATAAAGCCGTCGCCTGCAGTGCCAGCATCCCTTACAGGTGCCGGTTCAAGTCTCGGCTGCTCCACTTCCAATCCAGCTCTCTGCTGTGGCCTGGGAGAGCGGTAGACAATGGCCCAAGTGCTTGGGTCCCTGCACCCACGTGGGAGACCCAGAAGAAGCTCCTGGCTCCTGGCTTCAGATCAGCCCAGCCCTGGCTGTTGCAGCCATCTGGGGAGTGAACCAGCGGATCAAGACAGCCCCCCCCCCCCCGCGCCTCTGCCTCTTTGTAACTCTGCCTTTCAAATAAATAAGTTTTTTTAAAAAGTAGCCTATTGACAACAATCGTGTGAGAAATTGAGCAACTTCCTTCCTCCCAGGTGGGCAAGGGGCTCAGTGTGGTGGGTGGAGGCGTGGCCACAGGGGCCTGAATGGCAAGGAGGGGCCAGGCTCTGACACCCCCCCAGCTGTGTAGCAAGAGGCCCCCGTTGTCCCAGCAGGCATCAGGCCGGTTCTGCTTTGTGTATCACTGGGTTGGTCCCAGGAGCGGGCTAGCAATACCTTGCTGGGACAGGGGTGGGAAGAGCCTGTCTGGAGATGGGGCTCCCCCTCCCCACCCTCCCCGGGGCCCGTGATCCATCCTTGTGGGGTCTCTCCAGGGCCTGTGAAGGGACTCAGTGGTGGACGTGCCGACGTTGCCCTGAGAGGGACTCGCGTGCTGCCTGCTGCTTTCTTTTTTTTTCTTTTTCTTTTTTTAAAGATTTATTATTTTACTTGAAAACCACAGTTACACACAGAGAGAAGGAGAGGCAGAGAAAGAGAGAGAGAGGAAGGAAGGGAGGAAGGGAGGTCATCGGCTGGTTCACTCCCCAATTGGCTGCAACGGGCAGAGCTGTGCAGATCCGAAGCCAGGAGACAGGAGCTTCCTCCAGGTCTCCCAAGTGGGTGCAGGGGCCCAAGGACTTGGGCCATCTTCTACTGCTTTCCCAGGCCACAGCAGAGAGCTGGATCAGAAGTGGAGCAGCCGGGTCTCGAACCAGCACCCATACGGGATGCCAGCACTGCAAGTGGCAGCTTTACCCACTACGCTACAGTGCCGGCTCCAACTGCCTGCTGCTTTCTCTCACTTACATGTCACTCAAGCCCTACAGGGGTGCAGGGTGCCCCCATTTCACGGATGAGGAGACTGAGGCAGACCGGGTAAGTACCTTTCCCAAGCCCTCCAGGCTGGCTCCAGCATTCACCCCACCGCACCGACCCCAAAACCAAGCACGTGTTATCCTCCTCAGGAGTACCAGCATTGCCTGTCCCGACTCGGCCCGATGGAGTACTTGAGGCTCCTCTCTGCCGCTCCTGCGGCTTCTGGGAGAGGAACTCCGGCCAGCAGGCAGGGAAAGAGCCGGGCGGGGTGGGGCAGGAGGAGAGCCAAACTCAGGCAGGGAAAGAGCGGGGCGGGGTGGGGCAGGAGGAGAGCCAAACTCAGGCAGGGAAAGAGCGGGGCGGGGTGGGGCAGGAGGAGAGCCAAACTCAGGCAGGGAAAGAGCGGGGCGGGGTGGGGCAGGAGGAGAGCCAAACTCAGGCTGCTGCTCAGGGCATCCGAGAGCCCGCTGGTCACGCAGCGCCAAGCAGCGTGTGCCAGGTCTCAGCGGCTGGCTCTGAGTCCAGTGCTCCTCCCTACACCAGATCTCGGCTCCGTCCGTGACCCAGCAGCGGGAGTCTGGAATCAGCTGAGGCTGTGCAGAGGCAGGGAGAGCGTGGGCTTTGGCTCAGGGCACCCAAACCCTCAGGAAGTGGGAGGAACAATCTTCTTATGTTGTATAATCTTTTTAAAGACTTATTTATTTATTTGAAAGTCTTAGTTACAGAGAGACACAGAAGCAAGAGGGAGGGAGGGAGGGAGGGAGGGAGGGAGGGAGGGGGGAGAGAGAGAGAGAGAGAGAGAGAGAGAGAGAGAGAGAGAGAGAGAGAGAGAGTCTTCCATCTATTGCTTAACTCCCTAAATGGCCTCAATGGCTGGAGCTGGGCCAATCTGAAGCCAGGAGCCAGGAGCTTCTTCCAGGTCTCCACGTGGATGCAGGGGCCCAAGCACTTGGCTTGTCCTCCACTGCCTTCCCAGGCGCATTAGCAGGGTGACAGATTGAAAGTGGAGTAGCTGGGACTCAAACTGGCACCCGTATCAGTGGCAGTTGCACCACGGTGCTGGCCCCATCATGTTGTATATTTAAAAAAAGATTCCAAATGAATGCCTCAAATCCATGATGCCCCAAATGCTCAACTTCTGAATACTGACACAATCGGTTACTGGTGCCAGGAACAGGAGAAGTCCAGCTCATGCTGTCCTCATTGAACACTGTGCTGTCTGTGCTCGAAGAAGGCTTGTGTTGCTTTTGGCATTTTTAATCATTGCGTTAGAAGACAGCGATAGGCATTTAGCCTGGCGGAGAAGCCGCCTGTTAGGACTGCTGTGTCTGATTCCTGGCTCCGGCTGCTGTCTCCAGCTTCCCACCAGTGCTCTCTGAGGCAGTGGTACTGGCTAAGTGACTGGGCTCCTGCCCCCACGAGGGAGACCAGGACGGAGTTTCTGACTCCACCCCTAGGCTGCTGTGGGCATTTGGAGAGTGAACCAGCAGATGGGATTTCTCTCTCTCCCTCCAACTCTCTTTCAAATTAAAAAACAAATTGAGGATATGGCTTATCCTGAGCATTAAGCTTCCTTAAATACTGAGCCAGGCCCGGTTGCCCCTCTTCCAGGCCAGCCCTCTGCTGTGGCCCGGGAGTGCAGTGGAGGATGGCCCAAGTGCTTGGGCCCTGCACCCCATGGGAGACCAGGAGAAGCACCTGGCTCCTGCCATCAGATCAGCGCAGTGCGCCGGCCACAGTGCGCGGGCCGCGGCGGCCATTGGAGGGTGAACCAACGGCAAAGGAAGACCTTTCTGTCTCTCTCTCACTGTCCACTCTGCCTGTCAAAAAAATAAAAAGAAAAAGAAAAAAGAAAAAAAATACTGAGCCAGGGGCAGGTGCCTCCCCCCACCCCCTGCTCCCCGCCCCACCCCAAGAGGCTGCCCTCACTTTTGAGACAGGGGGGGGCTCGCTGCCAGCAGCCCCACCGCCAGCCTCCCTCCACCCAGAGAGAGACGAGCGTGAGGGGAAGTGGGGAGGAGGAGGGGCAGAGCCTCTGGCTGCAGACTTGGGCAGTTAGTTTGGAAACGCAGAATTAACTTTTCTTGTCAAGCTGAGATTGCAAGACAATAGTGCTAGGAGCTGTCTTTCAATCTGACCTAATTCCTCAAAAAAATAATTATAGAGGACACATTTGGAAACAATAAAAAGGAAGCAAGACAAAGGCAGACGAAACTTGTGCTAAAAAACAAGCACAGTAAGTTTAACCGCATCCCCACCTTCCCGGGCGCTGCAGCTGCCGCCGGTGACACGTCACTTGTCAGCTGCGCGTGTACAGAGCCCCTGCTTGACACCTGGCTGGTTGGGAGCCCACCCCTGAGCCGGGGGTCATTAAGGCAGCCCCACCCCCATGCCTCTGCGAGACTGAAGCCGGCTCAGAGCCGGCTGGGGTGGTGGACACTGCCCGCTGTGGGGCCCAGCACTCAGCACACAGCCGGGCACAAAAGCTGACGATGCCTCCGACAAAACCCAGAGCGTGACGGGATGAGCGTGGGAGATAGAACCCGAGAAAGCACTTCCTGGTGTCTGTCTGTCTGTCTGTGTCTCCATCAGGCCACACATTCGGCTGATTCAAAGTTAATGGGACATTAAATTAAGAATTAACGGGGCGGGCGCTGTGGCACAGGGGGAGGTACTAAGTAGGAGTAAAGGGAATCAATTTGCTCGCATGGGAAGGCCCCAGCTGGCCAAATCCTGGGCTGAGTCAGCCCTCCCCGGCCAGCAGAGACGGGGCCCACGCTTGCACGCACACGTATGGCTGCCCGAGGCGCAGCTGCCGTCCCCGCAAGGCGGTCCCCACGAGGGACCCGCATGAGGGATACCACTTGAAATCCACGGCTCTCAGCATGAGGCCGTCAGCCTGTGCTGGGCTCCTGGTCCCCCGAGCTCACAGCGTCTCTGCCCCTGCTGACCAGACACAGTTCTCAGGGTGCCTCAGCCGGCAGGAACCTTCCGGACGGCACACACACCGTCTTGTCTCAAACGAGGGCACCGCACTGGAAGCCAGCCCCACGGGAGCCGCTGCTGGGGACGGGGGCTGGAGTCGCGGGCCACCTGCACTGGACAGTGCCACGGCCCCCCTCCCCCCGGACTCACGTTGAACTCCTCGCGGAAGCGCTTGCCGTCGTCGGCGGAGCGCAGGCGCACCTCCTCCTCCAGCTGCTCCACGGGGATGGGAAAGTGCTTCTTGGGCCCCGAGGGAGACCGGCTCAGCAGCATCACCCTCTGCTGCTCTGTGGGTCAAAGGAGAGGGCGCCTTCAGCCACAGCCTGCCACACTCATCGCTGGACGGGCTGACAGCATTTCTGCAATGTTCCCCGGGGCTACGTGGGGTGGGAGCAGCTGGATCGGAGACCATCCTCATCCCCCCCTCTGTCCTCTGCTCAGAGCCCCACCCCCACCCCCTCAGAGACACCAAGACCCTTCTGGCTCCCTCACCCACCAGCCTCCCCTCCAGCTCGGCTCCCGGCAGGGAGGACGGCCCAGCGCACGTCCTGGGTTTGGAACCAGGGCACGCCAATCACAGACGTCCAGGTAGAAGTGCAGACGAGACTGGACATGCAGGGTGAGGGTCTCCCTCAGCCTCCCCTCCTTTGCACAGACGGCTCCTCACACCCCCCAGCCCAGAAACCGCGGGGAGCGGGTGCAAAAGGAGAAGCCAAGCCCAGATGGTCGGAGAGAGAGGCAGGAAGACGCCCCGGGCCTGTGCCTCTCTTTCTGGGACGTGAGCGCTGTTGACAGAGTCTACGTGAGAACTCGGCTGCCACACTCGCAGAGGGCCTGTCCCCACCTGCAGAGGTGGCTGGCGCCCAGCCAAGAGCTGCCGGAGACAGATGGGCCTGCGGTAGCAGGGCCCTGCTCCCCGCCGGCCGCACCCTCTTCCCGCCCATGGCCCGCAGAGGGGGCTCTGGGGGCCGCAGGTCCCGGAGCACTGCCAAGCTGCCGGCCTGCAGCTCGGCGGCCTGGTGGCTTCCAACCCCTCTTCTGCATTCTGACGGCACGGATGCGCCCCAGGCCCCAGTGAGGTAGGAAGCCAGCCACAGGAAGCTACAGCCACAGGCGTGAACCACTACTTATTGGTCTGTCTGCTGTGCCTGTCTCGGCCACCTCAGCACGGGGACAGGAAAACAGTGCAGCATTGAAGGCGGCATTTACAACTGAGAAACTGAACCTGGAGTTAGAGACAGCGCGCCGCCCTCCCCGACGGCACGAGACGCTCTGGGGGGCAGCCCCCCCCAGCTGGAGCCTGCCCTGGGGGGCAGCCCCCCCACCCCTCCCAGCTGGAGCCTGCCACGGGGCCGTTTCAGCTGAACCCGTGCGACCGTGAGGCCCACAGTCTCATCTTTGAAGTTCAAGGGCCTTTTGGAAAAATATTCTGAGTCAAAACCTTGCAGAAACGACAGGATGTGCGCAAAAGCCGCAGGCAAACGTCTCCAACGTGGCTTCCCACCGGAGGGGGAGCCCATCCTTGCAGAGGAGCGCTGAGATCCCCCAGAGATCGCACGCTCAGAAGCGTAACGACCGCAGGAGAATCCAGGCAGCGCCCATGACAGCGGCAGAGCGGGAAGAATTGGAGGTGCCCCCCAAAGATCAAAGCAAGCAAGCAACCGAAAGGCGCGTTTCCCGGGGAGCCCGGCCAGGCGGGGCCCGCTGACCTTGCTCTTCCAGGAGCCCGTTGGGCATCTTCTTGTCACCGCTGCTGACCACGGCTTTCCTCTGCTTCTTGAACCTTTGAGAGGCACAGACTCATTAGGGGTCCACACACCAGGCCTGCCAGGAGCCCCCCGCCGAGGGATACCCACCAGGTGAGCCGGGAGAAGCTCTTCCTGCTGCTCATGGCTGAGCCCAGCGCAGGCCTGGCCGACTGCGGCTCTCAGCCACGCAGCCCACGCCCCACGCCCCGAGGAAGCGCATTTCCTCATCCGAGCCGGCCGGGGGAGTCAGAGCCCAGGACACTCCTACCTAAAGAAGTAGGCGGCGGGCAGCAGCAGCAGGCCCAGCAGCAGGGGCAGCAGCAGCCAGACAAGCAGCGGCTGGGAGGCGCCGGCGTCCGGGGGGCCTGCAGCGGGGAGAGGCCTGTCAGGGCCCAGCAGTGTCGCCACTTCAGCCTGCCCTCCTGGGCGCCAGAACCTCACCACGGGCCTGGCCCTGGCGTCCGCCAAGGCCCATGAGGTGACCAACGGGCAGCTCTGCTGTGGCCGTGGACATCGACCACGAAACTGGGGCCGGGGGTGGGTGACGTGGCTTTGCCCAGGTCCCCCAGTGCCTGCCCTGTCCACTCCGGGGGCAGAGGAGGGAGGGGCGCCTCAGCTCTCAGGCTGTCCGCTGGGGCAGGACGTCAATCGTCAAGCTAGCAGCCTGGCCCTGGGACTGGGTGGGGGCCCTGCAGGCCTGGTGCTGGGACTTGGCCGGTGCCCCCACCACAGCCTGTGCCAGGGCCACATGAGGAGCTGGGCCCAAGGCGCCACCTTTGCTCTCGGCCATCTTCACACTTGCAGGTGCTCCCCTCGGCCAGCGGCAGGTGCACACCTCCAGACATAGTGCAGCAGTCTTGTGACCGCCCAGCGCATGCTGCCGCCCCGAACCCCAATTCCAGAGGGCCCTGGTGGCCTCATGGCCACCACCTCCTACGCCACCTCTTCTTACACTGCCTGGCTCTTCCTGCTCCTCCCCAGTGGGCCACGCGCCCCCTCAGAACATTCCCGTTCCCCAAGGACTATCCCGAATGCCCCCTCCTCCAGGAAGCCCACCTGGCTCCTCTCCTGTGGATCCAGAGGGGCTCTGGACACCTCGGAGTGCACACCCCACACTTCCAGCAGTGAGCAGGCTCGCTGGGGACTGCCTCGCCCCCCACCCCCACCCCCAGCCTGCCCCATTTCTGTGGAAGCCCCTTGAAGACACTCGCTGAGCTCCACCACGAAGCACCGGGCACCATTCCGGAACACAGGGGGCTCGGCGTACGTCCTCTGGAGGGCAACCCAGACCCTCTGGAGTGAGTGGCCCCGGGAGGGCTCTGCAGCCCACAGCTACCCCCTTCTGCCCCGGCACCTGCCATGGCATAGCGCCCCGGGGGTGTGACACAGCCTCAGACCTCCACACCTGCTCCAGAGAGCATCCCCGACCCCTGCTCTCGGAGCCGACCCCAGCCCAGGCTGCCCGGGACCCAGCTCGAGGATGGCGGTAGCTGTGCACACGCCCGAGTCAGCCCCGTCAGCCCCAGCTGCAGGCTACTGCCCTCCTCCCTCGGGGCCAGCACCCACTCTCCTTTCGCCTTGTGGGGCGTCGCCGGGTGAAACTGCCCACTGTGCATGGCACAGGGTCAGCCTCCGGGATCTGCTGCGGGTGGATCCGCTGGACGGGAGGAAGTGGGGAGGCCCCGCCTACTGCAGCCCACTTCGGGGGCCGGGTCAGGTGGCTGGAGGGTCCACGGGCCCAGCCTCCACATGCCCTCCTGACATGCAGGCTGCAGTGTCAGACAAGGAGAGCCTACAGATGACACGCCCCAAAGACCCCGTCCCAAACCAGGCATGGGAGGGGAGCTCTGGGAACTGGGTTCTCCCCACCCTGTCGGGCCCAGCATAGTGGGGTCTCGGGAAGGGGAGCCCGGAGCACCTGGGCGTCTCAATTTCCAAAAAGGTGAAGTCCATGGTTTTATGTAACAGCTTCCAAATTTTTAAGAATCTGCAAGTCATTCGATTTGAATACATTTCTTAAGAAAGAGTGCGGCCCAGAGGAAAACAAACACAAGAACAAAAACCTCGACACCTCTGCAGGCTGAGCTGTGTGCCCTGGACGCTCCTGTGCTCTGAACGGAATTCCAGGGTCACCAAGTTCACTTCCAGGGAGAGAGCACAGCCGGGTGGGATTGGGGGGAGAAGGGAGCCTGTCCTGGTGGCGAGCACCCGAGGCAGTCAGTGAGGACGGCCTCCCCTCGGCAGATGCGCGAAGCCCCACGGGGCAGAGCCCACGCAGGTGTTACCGGTCTGCCCACTGCAACTCGTGGACGCACACGTGTGCTTGCACATGCGTGTACAGACGGGTCCTGAGAACCCCGAGACCTCACTCCACTCATCCCCACAGCTCTCCTCCTGGGTAGCATCTGCTGTGGCCGAGGCCCGGCCAGCGGGGCAGGCAGCAGGCTTGGGGCGAGCGCTGGGGGCGGCCTGGCCTCAGGATCTAAGGAGTAAGGGCCGTGGGTGACACGCTTGTCTCTGGGTCTCTGGGGAAGGAAGGGTCGGCGTCCAGGCGGGGTAGGGGGCAGGGAGGCAGAGCAGGGAAGAGGGGACCCTTGTACGCCACTGTGCCCTGGGGCAGCCCCTGCTGGCGGAGCTCAGGGCCAGCAGTCGGCTGTCCTTGTCCTTGTCACCTCCTGCCCTCGGCTGGGTACATCTCTCCGCCCGAGTTACACAGCTAGAATTTCGGGTGTGTCTCTCCCGGGACTTTCTCCCATGAATTCCCACTCATCCACGTGCAGGTCTCCGCTCCTCCAGGGTTCCATGGATCCCAGGTACCCTTACTGAAGACGCACGAGGATGAGACTGATTCCAGCTGAAGAGGTCCTGCTCTTGAGACGTTTGCCGACACGGCGCTGCCGACCGGGAGCAGCACAGTCCCAGCAGCCCTGGGCGGCCCGCAGCCCGCCTCTCCCACGCAGCGCCTGGCAGGCCTTCCCCATTCTGTCTGAGCGGCTGCTTGGAATTCCGATTTTTGGACAGATCAAGTCTGGAAGGATTCGGGTTGTTTCAACACGTTTGCTGTTGCCTCTCATTCTGCAGCTTGCACACCTGCTCTGTGGCTCTCACAGGGCCTCTGGCGGAAGCTCCCGGAGCCCGTCCCTGTGCCAGCTCACACACTGCACCAGCGCTGGCACACAGCCTCCGCGCTCCTGGGAGCCACTTTCCCCTGGATATCAGCTCGCTTTTATTTGTTTACTTCAAAATTTCTTCACAGAGAGAGAGAGAATCTCCCATCTGCTGGTTCCCATCCAAATGCTTGCAAAGGCTGCGCAGGGGCCAGGCTGAAGCCAGGACCCGGGACCTCAGTCCAGGTCTCCCAGGGGGGTGGCAGGGACCCAGCCACCTGGCCACTGTCTCCTGCCTCCAGGCTCTGCAGTAGTGGGCAGTTGGAATCAGGAGAGCGGGTGGGACTCGAACCCAGGCACCCACACAGGGGATGCCAGTGTCTTAATCAGCATCTTAAACACTAAGTCAAAGAACCTGTTCCAGGAATCCTTTTTAAGTTCGCCAGTCTGGTAAGTAAAGTAACATCTTTCCATAAGTGAAGTTCACCAGATATTTGCAGTTTGCCTGGTGATATTCTGTAGCTGTTTTCCTCCTGTATCTTCCACATGTTAACTTCTAGGTGCTCCTGCGACAGGAGGAAACACCCTGCTACGCGACTGGCAAAGTTACCTGTGACTCCGTGAGTGCAGCAATGAGTCTCCATGAATACGTTCTGTCCGCTGAGCGCATGGCATGCTTGCCGGTTACTCTGGCACAGTGCGGCCATGTGTTATCCTTGCCAGCGCCCCTCCACCGGCCAGAGGTGCCGTCTGCACCTTGGCACCCAGGCCTGCTCCACGGGTGCTTGTGCGGGCCCCGGAGGAGGCTGCACCCGGGGGGAGACTGGCTTTGCCTCTGCTCTGGTGCTGAGGTCACAGGAGCCCGGCTCTGCCCTCGGCCATGATGCCAGCTGGTGCTCAGGGCATGGTGCGTAGGGCCCCGCGTGCCCACAGCGCCCCCTGCAGGAGTCTGTGCTGCGCTCCCGCGGGCCTGCCCCATCTGCCACAGGCGCTGCTGAGCCTGCAGCTCCTGGCTGTGCCCGGTGACCGGCGCCTGCACGGCACCACTGCCATCTCCCACCGCAAGTGGGGACACTGAGGTCTTGGGGGCTCAGGAAGCCAGTCAAGGCCGCCCAGGCAGCAGTGGCAGGGACGGAATCTGAACCTGACCATGTCTCTAGTCTGTTTCTTCCTCTCCCGCCTCCTCCTTTGTGCACAGTGTTTACGTTCCAGTGGTAAGATTCACAGGCCATCAGATCACCCGTGTTAAGCATTCACTTCAACGGTTTTTAGTAAATTCACATGGTTGTGCAGTCCTCACCATAATCCACTCTTAGAACCTTGCCATCGGGGCCGGCGTTGTGGCACAGCGGGTGAAGCCGCTGCCTGTGACGCCAGCACCCAGCTGTCCCGGCTGCTCCACTTCTGACCCAGCTCCCTGCTAACGTGCCTGGGAAGGCAGAGGAAGATGGCCCATGCTTGGGCCTGTACCCACATGGGAGACCTGGAGGAAGCTCCTGACTTCTGGCTTTAGCCTGGCCCATCCCTGGCTGTTGTGGCCATTTGGGGAGGAAGCCAGAGGACGGAAGATTCTCTCTCTGTCTCTGTCTCTGTCTCCTTCCTCTTCCTATGTAACTCTTTCAAATAAATAATATTAAAAGGAAAACGTAACACTGCCATCCCCCCTTGAGGCTGCCTGTCTTTGTTTACCACCTGTTGCTACCCCAGCCCCAGCAGCTCTGATCACTTCCTCCCTCCACACCTCCGCCCACTCAGCAACTTCCTGGCATCAGATCACACGGGGTGCTCTGTGTCCGCCTGCTTTCACTGAGCGCGGCCCTGGGTGCCTCCACGTCACAGGGGCCACGTGTGTCACAGGGGCCACATGTGTCAGAGGCCAGTGGTGTCTTCTTCATTCTCTGTTGTAACTTTTCAAAGAAGGGGAGAAGTGGAACAAGCTCCATGTGTCTGCCCCTCCTTGCTCTCGTGGTGGGGGGGCTGTTGCCCCGCCCACCTCCTGTCCCCACGTGTCCCCACGTGCTCGTTCCTGAGTTGCCTCCAGGCATCACGTGTTCCTGAACGCCCCAAGGGCAGCCTTCCACAGAGTTCATGCAAAATGTGTGTTATGAAAAGGAAAGCATAGATTTCAGTTTTTTTCTTTAAAATAAATGTACCTTTTAACTGCACTTTTCCACAGACTTTTTTTTCCCCCAGATTTGAGAGGAAGAGAGAGGCAGCGAGAGGGAGAGAGAGAATGTCCGTGTGCTGGTCACTCTCCCAAGTGCCTGCCACAGCCTCGGAGGAAGGCTGAAAAGCCAGGAACTGCACACGGCGGCGGGAGCCCAGGCACCTGAGCCATGCCTGCCGCCCAGGGTCGGCCTTTTCAGGAAGCTATGTGCGGCGCAGGTGCATCTCAACATCAGCTCCACCAAGTGCTGGCCCCTCTCCAGAACATTCTGAGGCTTCAAACGGAACCGTGTGCCACCATCTCACCTAAGATGAGCCGCTTATCCTTCCTCCCTCTGTCCCCACTGCGGGGCGCAGCTGAGAGGAAGCACTGCTGCAGAGGGACCGGCCCGCCCTTCCTGCCACCCTGTGGCCGCACCCCGTGGCCAAGCACAGGGGAGCCCTGGGTCGGGCTGGGGCGGGCACGGCCAGCACAGGGGAGCCCTGGGGCAGGCATGGCCAGCACAGGGGAGCCCTGGGGCGGGCTGGGGCGGGCATGGCCAGCACAGGGGAGCCCTGGGGCGGGGACGGCCAGCACAGGGGAGCCCTGGGGCGGGCATGGCCAGCACAGGGGAGCCAGGTGGTGCATCCCTACCTGAGGTCGCCGCGGTCCAGTTGCCGTCCGCTGCGGTGCTCTCGTTGCCCTGGAGAGCCCTGGTGAGCGGCAGGCTAAACCCCGCCAGCAGCAGGGGGCAGAGGGGCTCCATGGCGGACCTGCGGAGAAGCAGGGACAGGCTCAGCAGGGGCGGGGAGCGGCAGCAGAGCTCATGGGCCGTCAGGGCTCACGCTGAGCCCAGCACTCTGCCTGCGGCTTCAGGGTCGGCTCAGCTACGCGTGGTCATTGCCTCTACTTAGATTCACGCCCAGGAGAGCCCCGGCTCGGGGCGCAGCCTTCCCGGGCGGCAGCGAGGGCGAGTGGGCCCTCGAGCCCAGGGTGCTCCTGGCTATCCCAGGCCCCTCTGGAAGAAACCACTTCCGCTGACCCTGCTGGGCAGACCGGAGCCCCTCACATCCACGTGCCCCGCCCCCAGACCCAGCTCCTCGGTCAAGCTGGCCCTTCCAAGCCAGCACGGCCAGTGCCTTCCTGTCATTTCTCAGCGCCCTGTGCACTGTGTCAGGAGTCATGGCCCCCAAGGCCCAGCTCAGAGCCCCCCGGGTCTTCTAGAGGTCCTGGCCGGGCTGCAGGCCCCTCCTCCACCGATGACCCCCAGCAGCTGCCACTGCCCTTGCACCTGCTCCTGCTGCTATCTAACTGGGGGAAGCAGAGGCGAGCTCCCTCCACGAGGAGACGGGGGCTTGTCCTGACGAGCCTTCTGGCTGCTTGGGAATACTGAGTACTCACTGGGTGGTGAGTGGACCCCCGGGGGCAAAGTGACCCAACATGGACAAAGCCTCCTCCATGCAGGGCCCAGGCCAGCGGTGACATCAGAGCCCCATCTGGTGCCCCACTGTACCAAACACCTTAGGTGTCACTAAAGGTGACAGTGACAGTTCAACGGCAGGTGGCCGGGCAGGGGGTAGTGGGCAGTGGTTCCTGCCAGTGAGGGCCGGTGCTCACAAGGCAGGTGTGCAGTCGGCGTGTGAAGAGCCTTCTCCTGTTTCCCTTCCACTGAGCCCCGTCTGCAGTCAGCTGGGGGCGCCCGCTCCCCACTGTCAGCACCTTCCTGCACAACCTGGGGCGCCACTGGACCCGGCTTCAGAACGGAGGCCAGGAAACACTGCTTCCTTGGGCTGCTGGCTGGCGGCGCGGGAATGCATGTGACGAGAAAGGACGTGAACACGCCTGGCAGTCCTGATGCTGTTAGAGGAGACCACTGAGCACCTCGGTAGCCTGGGCCACCCAGGCGGTGACACCAGGATTCCGCTTCTCTCCTGCCTCTCATCTGTAAGTGCTCGTCTTAGATTTATCAAGTGGGCGGTGCACACACGCCATCACTCTACTCTGAGATCCCAAGTGGGCCCTTACCTGCGTATCAGCCATACAGTAACAGCCCAAGGACTGGAAACCGGGGATAAAGACTTGGCCAAAGCCAGGCAGAAAGAGATGGAGGAGCCGTGATTTGAACCCTGGACCACTGGAGACAACCGCCCTCACCCCTGCTCCTGCCCCCCGGGCCTTCCACAACCCGCAGCTCTGCTCACACTGGCACAGGCTGCTGTTTTTAAAAATCTGCTGCTGCACCTGCCACCGTGCTGTCGATACACGTGAGCAATCCGGAGTGACCTGGTGGTGGGACTGAGTGCAGCTCAGAGGTGCCGACTTCCTCGTGGGAGATTCTTCTCACCTCACGCGTGCACTGATCACCCTCCTCTCCAGATGCTCAAACGTCTACCAGAAGGCAACACCCCGAGAAGGGGCTGTACTCAGGGGTCTGCGAGCGGCCACACAGTGGCGGGTGATTCTCCTCGGACGACCAGCAGAGGGCGGAAAACCCAGCAAACTACTAACCCACTGCCCCATGGGGACTTCCCTCTTTGTCCCACTTATATTCCAAGGCCAGGGGCCACTAAAGTGCTCGCACAGGCTACCTGGGGAGCACGGACACAAATCTTATGCAAATAATACTTGAAACAACAAAACACCCCTGCCGCACGCCCAGGATTTGTGCTTGGTGTTTCCCTGGGTGCCTACCGGAAGCTAATCGTGTGTTGCACACACCACCTCGAGAACCGAGATATTTAAAATAGTGGGTTACTAACAAAGGGGACTTTATTGCTTTTTTTTTTTTTTTAAAACTATTGGAGATGGAGAGACAGAGAGAGAGAGAGAGCGAGCACCTATCTGCTGTTTCACTCTCCAAACACCCACGATGGCCAGCACAGAGCCAAGCCGAAGCTGGGAGCAGGAATTCAAGCCAGGTCCCCCTGTGGGTGGCAGGGACCCAGATATCTGAGCCCTCACCGCTGCCTCCCGGGGTGTCCATTAGCAGGAAAGCCGCAGCCAGAGCAGGGGACTGAACCCAGGCACTGTGATGCGGGAAGCAGGCGTCTTACCAGCGAGGCTAAATGTCCACTCCCCAGCCTCTGTTTTCACTCCCTAAAAAGCCAACCAGTTATCACTCTGGGGAGAAATCGCCTTTCTCGGCCGCGGGGAGCAGAGGAGGGAAGTGCGGGGCTGGACGGAGAAGCCCTCCACGTGTGGTGTGGGGGGCTCGTTTCCATCAAGGACCCCCTACTAGAAGCACCTTGGGGCACTGCGGAGCCGCCCACCCGCGCCGTCTCCAGCTGTAGGACACAGACCCGTCTGGGCAGCGATCGAGCGGAAGTGAGACGCCGCGGACCAGCTCCGAAGGGAGCCCGAGCTGGTTGTCAGCTGCGGACACGGCCGGCCTTTGTCCCCCTGGGGGAGAAAGGAGCAGGCCAGGAAGGCAGGAGTGGAGGCCTGGGGCCAGGAGGGGCTGGGGGCGGCCCCACCCTCTCCGCGTGCTTCCTCCCCTCTCCCTGCCCCGGACACTAAGGCTCACGACGGAGGCCGTCCCTCCAGGGAGCCGCTGCTGGTGCTGTGTGCGGTGACCTGGGTGCTGGGCCTCTCAGCCAGCCTGGGAACCCCTGGAGGGCAGGGCTGCCGCCTGACCCAGCCCTCGCTTCTCCCCACTGGCCACCCTGGTGACAGGCTCCAGGCCTTCTGGGGTCAAGGAGCCATCCCTAGGCCAGTGCCTTGGAGCAGGAGCCACCCGCTGACCCCCTGCCCCGAGGGACCCCGCCGTGGTCTTCCCAGCTGGCTCTGGGCGTCTGGCAAGAACAGGACTGGGGCACACTGTCGCTCCCCCTCTTCGTGGAGGAACGACACAGGACCCTGCGCTGTTCTTTCGTCTGCTCGGCCCTCCCCGGGTTTGCTGCTGGTTCTTCCCGGGTTTGCTGCCGATCCTTCCACCTCCGTGGAAGGGCAGTTCCCCCTGCCACATTCCCCAGTTCCGCGGGGGAGCGGCACACCGCCGGCCGGCTCTCTCGGGGGCTGCACAGGTGTTCCTTCAGATAGATGTTCCCCTCAGATGTTCCTGGTGCATGTTGTCTCTCTCCTCCTTTATAGTCCTCTTCCGCCAATCCCAACTCTGCTGCCCACACGCCGAGTACGCTGCTCTCCTCCAATCAGGAGCAGGTCCTGCTGTTTATTGGTTGAACTGGAGGCAGCTGTGTAGAAGCTGTTTCCTCCTCTCCCAGCGCCATATTGTGGGAGAGCAGATGCATAGAATAAGTCTTAATTCCAGTAACTTAGTCTAGTCCAAGTTGCTCCCCACAGATCCCCCTTTCTTTTTATTTTTTGGCGTTGATACGCGCCTGTCTTCGGTGCCCCGCGGCACACACTCTGCTCTGCTTGCTAGAGTTGCCCACAGGTGCTTACAAGTCCTATCAATCAGGCAAACCGAATCCGGGTCCTCTCTTCGCCATGTTGTGAGGAGGTTTTTAGGCACTGATGCGTGCCTGTGTTCGGTGCCCTGCAGCGCATGCTCTGCTCTGCCTGCAGGGGCTTACAAGCCCTACCAATCAGGCAAACCGAATCCAAGCCTTCTCAGCGCCATATTGTGGGGAGGCTTATTGGTGTTGATTCGTGCCTATCTTCGGTGACCTGCAGCTCATACCGTGGTCGAGCTGCCTGCTGGTGCTTACCGCCTCACTAATCAGGCAGACCGAATCCAAGCTCTCTCATTGCCATGTTGTGGGGAGGCCTTTCTATTTCTCTATTTCTCTATCTCCGGGCATTCCTATTTCTCCTATTTTACTTCTATCTACCAGCATTCCTATTTCTCTCATTTTATTTCTAAACTTCTGTTTCTCTTATCCCCGCGGCTTCCCGGCGCCTGCCCCGAGGCTGCTTCTCGGCGGCTTCCCGGCTCTGAGCCGCTTCAGCCCGCTTCTCTTATCTGCGCGGCTTCGCGGCTCTGCGCGGCTCGGCTTCGCGCGCACACTCCGCGGTCTCGCACTAGCCCAGCGTTCCCTATCTACTTGTGCCCCGCACGCTCTCTCTGCGCGCGGCAGCCTCCGCGAGTCACACAGCCCCAGCTCACGTCTCCGCCACTAGTATTCAATCTAAGTTCCCCGGGCTAGCCTGGCGAATTCAACCCAGCATACGTCTCCGCCCCACGATTTGGCTTCCCGTCCTTTGCTCCCCGGGCTAATCAGACGGATTCCATCCTGGCTTACGTTTCCGCTTCTGGTTTTAACTTTTCGCCCCCTATTCCCGGGCTAACTTGAGAATCCCAAAGTGGCTTTCGTCTCCGCCTCGGCCTGCCCCCGCAGCTTCAATTTCCCTAACATTTTTCTCTACCCGGTATGTTTCCCCAAGCTTTCTTCCAACAATGTTCCTCCCTCATTTCTCCTGGCCTCTCCGCACAGTCCGCATCTGAGTCTGTTTGTTCTAGCTTTCACTTTCGCTTTCGACCTTAGAGATTTCTCCCAGCTTCCCCCCGTAGCCTGTATTTGAGTCTATGCCTAGGCTTTCAATAGCTTCTTCCGGCACCTTTTTCGTCCGGCTCTTCCCTAGGCTCTTTGCTAGTCTCTCTCTCCGGCATTTTCCACTTCTTCCCGTTTCTTCCCTCCTAATTTTCCTATCCGTCCTAGGTTTCCTATCCGAGTCACGGCACCACCATGTCGCTCCCCCTCTTCGTGGAGGAACGACACAGGACCCTGCGCTGTTCTTTCGTCTGCTCGGCCCTCCCCGGGTTTGCTGCTGGTTCTTCCCGGGTTGGCTGCCGTCCCTTCCACCTCCGTGGAAGGGCAGTTCCCCCTGGCCACATTCCCCACTTCCGCAGGGGAGCGGCACACCGCCGGCCGGCTCTCTCGGGGGCTGCACAGGTGTTCCTTCAGATAGATGTTCCTGGTGCATGTTGTCTCTCTCCTCCTTTATAGTCCTCTTCCGCCAATCCCAACTCTGCTACCCACACGCTGAGTACGCTGCTCTCCTCCAATCAGGAGCAGGTCCTGCTGTTTATTGGTTGAACTGGAGGCAGCTGTGTAGAAGCTGTTTCCTCCTCTCCCAGCGCCATATTGTGGGAGAGCAGATGCATAGAATAAGTCTTAATTCCAGTAACTCAGTCTAGTCCGGGTTGCTCCCCACAGCACACTGCCCCCTGCAGCTCCAAAAGGGTAGTGTCCTCTCTCTGCCGCCCAAACCCGGCCGCGGGGCCACACAGGTGCGCCTTCCACGCTCAACGCTGGACAGAGCGGCTCCTTCGCGGGGAGGCAGGAGGCGGCCATCAGGGAGTCGTGATCAGGACTCAGAGTCGCTGAAGGTGGAGCCCAGGAGCAGGTGCCATGTGGCTTCATCCAACCAGGAAACTCACCCGCACTCCCGGGGTGGACGCGGAGCGCGGACGACAGGAATTCCGCGCGTCCCTAACATGCCTGCCTGCCGGCTTCTGGTGTCAGACGGGGAGCCCGCTGCGTAGCTCCGATTCTTTCTCAGAATCAAAAGTAACACATCTGAGCTCAGGAAGTCTACAAGCCCCTCGGGGCAGGAGTCCGCCCCGCGGCGGGGGCGCAGCGCGGCCGCCCACAGCCGGCGAGGGCCTGGCTCAGCCCGGCCCTGCCTCCTGCCAGCGCCCACCGGGGCAGCGGGGACGGCTCAGCCCGGCCCTGCCTCCTGCCAGCGCCCACCCGGGCAGCGGGGACGGCTCAGGCCCGGCCCTGCCTCCTGCCAGCGCCCACCCGGGCAGCGGGGACGGCTCAGCCCGGCCCTGCCTCCTGCCAGCGCCCACCCGGGCAGCGGGGACGGCTCAGCCCGGCCCTGCCTCCTGCCAGCGCCCACCCGGGCAGCGGGGACGGCTCAGCCCGGCCAGCGGTGGGGGACCGGCGGGGCCCACTGGGCTGCAGGCTCCGGCTCAGCCTGGCCCTGCTGGAGTTTCCGAGTGAACCAGCGCGTGCAGGCGCTCTCCTCTCTCGATAAAACAGTCAAAAGTCAGCACCAGACCACGAGCAGAACGCTGGTCCGTGCAGGCTCTCAGCCCCGTCCGTTCCCGTCTGACGCATCTCCCAGTGTTTGCGGGCTTAGTTTTCCGCGGACGCGGCTGCAGTTTCCCACGTCAGGCTCGGTGCGCCGTCCTCCGCCTCACTGCGGCCTCGTCCTCGCGGCCCGCGCTGCGCCCGCCCCTGGACAGTCTCTAGAGGTTTCGGAGGCCGGGAGAGCTCTTTGCTTTTTCTAAAAGATTTATTTATCTGAAAGGCAGAGTTACAGAGAGGCAGAGAGAGAGAGAGAGAGAGCGAGAGAGAGAGAGTCACTCCCCAGGTGGTCACAACGGCCGGAGCTGCACCGACCCGAAGCCAGGAGCTTTGTCCGGGTCTCCCACGCGGGGGCAGGGCCAAGCACTGGGCCACCTTCCACTTCCCGGGCCACAGCACAGGGCTGGGTCGAAGTGGGGCAGCCGGGACTCGAACCGGCGCCCACGTGGGATGGCGGCCCTGCAGGCGGTGGCTGCATCTGCAGCAGCGGTGCGCGCAGACAGCTCACCCACACGGAGCTGACCGCCAGCCTCCCTCAGCGGCTCACGCTGTGCTGGGACTGCCGAGAGCGGGGGACGGCGTCTCCGGCGAGGCCCTGACCCCGCACCGCACCGGGGTCTGCAGCTCAGCCACTGCTGCCGCGCGCCTATCATAGGGATCAGCCACTGCTGCCGCGCGCCGATCTCAGGATCAGCCGCTGCTGACACACCTATCACAGGATCAGCCACTGCTGCCGCGCGCCAATCTCAGGATCAGCCACGGCTGACGAGCACCGATCACAGGATCAGCCACTTCTGATGCGCGCCGATCACAGGGATCAGCCATTGCTGCCGCGCGCTGATCTCAGGATCAGCCACTGCTGCCGTGCGCCGATCTCAGGATCAGCCACTGCTGGTGCACACCTATCTCAGGATCAGCCACTGCTGGTGCACACCTATCACAGGATCAGCCACGGCTGACGCGCACCGATCACAGGATCAGCCACTGCTGACGCGCACCGATCTCAGGATCAGCCACTGCTGACGCGCGCCTATCACAGGATCAGCCACTGCTGACGCGCGCCTATCACAGGGATCAGCCACTGCTGACGCGCACCGATCTCAGGATCAGCCACTGCTGACGCGCGCCTATCACAGGATCAGCCACTGCTGACGCGCGCCTATTACAGGGATCAGCCACTGCTGACGCGCACCGATCTCAGGATCAGCCACTGCTGACGCGCACCGATCACAGGGATCTGCCACTGCTGATGCGCACCTATCTCAGGATCAGACACTGCTGATGCGCACCTATCACAGGATCAGCCACTGCTGGTGCACACCTATCACAGGATCAGCCACTGCTGGTGCACACCGATCACCGGGATCAGCCGCTGCTGGCACGCCTATGTGTGGACATGGACGTCCACGCTTCTGTTCTAGAGATGCACTATTCCCGAGTTGTGTGGACGCAACCACAGACGACGCGCACACTCCAGCCTCCCGGCGCGGGCCCGGCCCTGCCCACAGCTCCACGCTGACTCCAACAGTCTGCCTGCGGCCAGCGGCGCCCATGCTGAGCCCTCTCCTTGCATTCCCGTGACCTTGACCATGAGGTCGGAGGTTACCCTCTGCAGAAAGCGCTTCCAAGTCCACGGAACGGATGAGGGAGACGGAAGGACCCGGCCCTGGAATCCGATTTTCTGTTCGAAGGACGCCGGCTGCACCGGCCTCGGCTGAGGACTCGCGGAGCCCCGCCTCCGGGCCTGGACGGCGGTCAGCTGAGGGCTCGCGGAGCCCCACCTCCGGGCCTGGACGGCTGTCGGCCGAGGGCTCGCGGAGCCCCGCCTCCGGGCCTGGACGGCCTCAGCTGAGGCCTCGTGGAGCCCTGCCTCCGGGCCTGGATGGCCTCGGCTGAGGACTCGCGGAGCCCCGCCTCCGGGCCTGGACGGCGGTCAGCTGAGGGCTCGCGGAGCCCCACCTCCGGGCCTGGACGGCTGTCGGCCGAGGGCTCGCGGAGCCCCGCCTCCGGGCCTGGACGGCCTCAGCTGAGGCCTCGTGGAGCCCTGCCTCCGGGCCTGGATGGCCTCGGCTGAGGACTCGCGGAGCCCCGCCTCCGGGCCTGGACGGCGGTCGGCTGAGGGCTCGCGGAGCCCCGCCTCCGGGCCTGGACGGCGGTCGGCCGAGGGCTCGCGGAGCCCCGCCTCCGGGCCTGGACGGCGGCTTCCCTTCCGAGCGCAGCGCCCCGGGACCTGAGCAGGAGGCACATGGCCGTGCGATGCCAGCGGGAGGCAGGCGAGGCGGGGCGCGCGCTTGGCCCAGCCGCAGGTGCAGGCTGACGAGCGAGCGTGAGGTTCTCCGGCTGACACGCGGCCTGCCCTTGCTGGCCCTGGTGGGCAGCCGCACCACGACAGCCCCCGGGCGGACGGCAGGTGTTCACTGTGGCTGCGTCGTGCAAATCACAGAATATCACAACCCGACGTCCGCGTTCTTGAAAACAGATACTCAAGCTCAATAAAGTTTTTAATGTTAACTCGAGGGGCTGGCGCTGTGGCGTAGCGGGTAAAGCTGCCACCTGTAGTGCCGGCATCCCGTGTGGGCACCGGTTCAAGTCCCGGCTGCTCCACTTCCCATCCAGCTCCCTGCTGTGGCCTGGGAGGGCAGTAGAAGATGGCCCAAGTGCTGGGGCCCTGCACCTACAGGAGACCTGGAGGAAGCTCCTGGCTCCTGGCTTCAGGTCAGCCCAGCTCCAGTCATTGCAGCCACCTGGCGAGTGAGCCAGCAGATGGAAGACCTCTCTCTCTCTCTCTCTCTCTCTCTCTCTCGCTTGCTCTCTCTCTCTCTGTAACTCTGCCTTTCCAATAGATAAATAAATCTTTTAAAAAACAAAGTTAATCTGAAATGCTCCTGGAGCGTAATTCGGATGAAGAGCTGTAGATTCACACTGTCCGAAACACGCCCACGCACAGAAGTTCAGAGCTATGGCGAAACCCCGAGTTCCTGCGAACACACCCAGCGTGCCGCTGCCCGCGTCTCAGGCCACAGCTCCAGTGGCCCCAGCGGTGGCAGCCAGAAGCGGTTGGCGTCCCGCCCACTGCTGTACAAAGGCCTCCTCCAGCCGCCCGCGTCCTCCCAGGGCGCGCGAGACCTCAGGGACCTCCTCCCGGTCCACCGCCCCCAGCACGGCAGCGCCGCCCGGTGCTCCCCGGATTCCACGCCACGTGCATCTCGGGTCATCCCCTGCAGTTTAACCTTTACATGGACGGAAAGTGAAAGGGGACAAGGGGCCGAAGGGGAGCCCGTGCCGCCACAGGGCCCCGTGGCCCCTCGAGAGGACACGGAGAAGGGAGGGGCCCTGAGCCAGTGCCGCACCGTGCGCCGTCTCTTCCTTCTCCACCAAAGCGCCCTCGCTCCTCCCCCTGGCCAGCCCCTTCCGCGTCTCACTGTCCTTTGGCTAGGGCTGTGGCTCGCGACACCTGCCCGCCCGGGACTGCAGAGCCAGGACCAGGCAGCGGTGTCCCCGCCCACCTCTCCTGGGCAGCGCAGGTTATGTGACGGTGAAAGCCAGCCAGAGGAAGCAAAGACAAAGAGAAGTGGTCAGGAAATGCCCACCTGGGAGCAGGCAGCAGGGTCAAGGCCACCTTTGTGTGCTAATCCCTGAGCGTGGCTGAGTGTGACCCTTCTGGAAGACAGCAGGGCCCCTGACGTCACAGGAGGGGCCAGGCCAGGAGCAGATGCAGGCACGTCCAGGACCATTACTTTTCATCAATTTTTTTTTTTTTTTGTATGTGTGAGGCTTAGAGTCAGCCGGCCAGGTGAGCTCCAGTCCTCCAGTTCATTCCACAGAGGCCGGCGGGGTCCATCTGGGTCTCCCATGCGGGTGGCAGGAACCCAGCTACCTGGCACCACCACTGCTTCCCAGGCTTCGCATTAGCCCAAGGCTGCACAGAGGCCACAGCCTGGCATCAAACCCAGGTACCCGAAGCAGGATGCCAGGGGCGTGACCACCGGGCTGCGTGCCGGCGCCCCGCGGCTTCACTTAGCCGGAGCCGGGAGGACGACTCGACTCCGGGCTCGCCTGTCTGGGAGGTGCTGAGGGTCAGGCGTGGGGCACCCACGGGGCAGGCTTGGGACGGGGACACGCCCTGTGCCTTCCCTCGCGAACAGGGACGGGTGAGGAGGTGCCTGTGGGAGTGGAGGAAGGGTGGGAAGAAGGGGGAGAGCGGGATCGGGCAGGGTCCCCTGCGTGGCCCACCCCTAACGGCCCCCTGGAGGGGCAGCAGCCTCCGGAGCCCGGGACAGACGCGGGGAGGAGTGCCCAGGGCCTGCGGGCACCCAGACGCCGCCCTGCTCCGTGCCTTGAGCAAGATTCTTACTTTCAGTGCACTGGGGAAAAATATTCAAATAAAGATGTTTTCAGGGTAAGGGAGAAACCAAATCCAGGCATCCCCAGGCTTCAGGTATGGACGCACTTACACGGATGACACAGGATTTAAATGAGAATCAGAAGAAAAACCTTAACAGCAAAACCTGCAGACCCAGCGTGGCCGGAAGCAGCCACGGCGCTCCCGTCCCCGGAGACGGGGCACGGGGCACGCTCTTCATCTCGGCTAAGGCTGGGCCGCGGCACGAGGGGAACCGCACACACTGCAGCGCAGAGGCCCTGAAACGTGACTGACAGGAGCCAGGACGAGAGGCTCCGTGCTGTCCCAGGCCTGGCAGGGACCTGAACTGGCCCAGATGACCTCCAGGGTCTGGGCAAGGGGTCGGACTTTAGCGGATGCTGTCCTGTGTTCTTTGCTGGGGAAGAAGGCAGGTGAAGGCTGGGTGCTGGCCCTGGTGGGGGGATTGATGATTGACTGACTGATTCAGAGATGTGTGGGAGACCTGGCGACCCAGGAGGCCTCGTGGAGCAGGTCGGGGCTGCAGGGGCCAGAGGGGCCACTCAGGACGGGGGGCAGAGGTCTGGCTCCCCACTCAGGCTTGCTCCACACTGTGCAGAGGCCACCCTCAGTTTACTCATCTGTCAAGTGGGGCAGTAGACCCATTGTTCTTTCTTCACTCAGCTGACCACGCGCTGCCCCTGCCGCCTCAGCATGGAGACGCCAACCTCTGGGGGGAGGAGAAAGCGTCAGAGGTCAGGGCAGGGAGGCCCAGCGCTGTGTCCCCACTAGGGGCTTGCGACCCTGGCCCTGGCCCCTGATGCTAACACAGTAACAGGGAGCAGCAGTGCATCGTCACAGAATTCAGGAATCTCGCATCCGTGGGTGGGGGGAGCTTGGGGGGGTTTCCTACACCCCCACTCCTGAGGGCCCCGTGCACCCCTGTGGGTGGCATCAAGGAAACCCCTGCAGGCGCCGAGGTCAGCATGGGCCAGGGGTCTCCCGAGGCCGCAGGAAGGGCAGGCACGCGGCGGTGCCCGGCGGAGGGATGATTTCAACCTCCGTGCACCCACTCCAGGGTGCGCACCCTGTGCTCTCGCAGGGGAGCGGGCAGGAGAGGACCCGCCTGCAGGAGCCGAGTGTTCTCCGAGCCAGCGACGAAGGCAGAACCACAGACGAGAGAACAAGGCCGCCCCAGACCCCGAAGCCACGCCCGACCTCACCGGCTCCCCGCCACCGCGCCTCTCACCAGTGACCGTCCCGAGAGCGAGAAGCTGGGGGCAAAGTGAGGGGCAGGAGCCTCGGGCGGCTGGACTTCTAGCGCCTTGTGGAAGAAAAGCACCCTTCTTACCTTGAAGAAACAAGACAAGGACCCCCTGAACCCCTCCAAGGGGCCAGTCTTTGCTCTGTGCACGGAGCGACACAGAGCCACAGGCGAGAGGCAGGAGCTTGGTTGGGGTTGGGCCGCTGGACCCACACAGGCCTCGGGGCGCTTTGTGGTTCCATGAGCCAACCTGATTTTCTCTTTTAAAGAGGTCGCAAACACAGTGGACAATGCCAAGGTCCCCGGTTTCCCCGGATCTCCGAGAGTGACCCCTACTGAGCCCTTCCCGCCCTTGTAACAGCTGACCGTCATCTCCAGAACAAGGCAGCGCTGAATCCCGTCGTGGTGGGATGAAGATTCTGCTCTCAGACGTTGGATCCGACCAGAACCAAATGATTCCTACCGAGGAGGGAATCCACGGTTAGGGAAAAGGTTGCCTGGATGAAAGTGAGCCGGTCAGCAGCGGCCCCATCCCGGCTCAGTCTCGCTGACCTTTGCCATCAGGGCACGGTCCGTGTGCACAGCGGTGGGCTACTCCCCGAGGCTCTTCCACGCTCCTCACTGTGGTAACCGCACATCAGTGATGTGCTCAGGTGCTACCGCCTGTCTAGGTGACCACAGGCTCGATGCTGACTCGAGAGCTTGGTGGTTTCTTTCGGACTCCACCGCTGTCTCCCTGGGGTGGGCTCTGTCTGTGCGGCTCTCCAGGGCAGGCGTCCTGGCCTCCTTCGCTTCGAAGTCTCCCCAGCCTCCCAAGCCCCTTGCCAACCACCACCCCTGGGAACTCTGCTGCCGCCCCACCAGCCTTGGGCTCAGGACATCATGTCCCGGCTGGAGGTGGCAGCTGGCAGCCTGCTGCTGTCGGGGTTCTCTGTTCCTGTCTGAACTGGAACAGGAAGTCCCAGCGTCAGGGCCACTCAGGTTGTGTGTCTCCTAGAGGAACCATGGGGACGGGGCAGAGCTGCCACAGTGCCCTCTCCCCTCAGGGAAATTGTAGGGGTGCTGCCAGGAGACGAGCGGGGAGCTCATGCCTCTGATGGGGGCAGACATCCCAGGGCAGGGGCAGGAGGGCCCCTGTGCTTCTCCGGTCATCGGCCCTGAAACCGCTGGTGCCTCCTGGTATGGAGGGAGCTGCATTTCACCAAAACCCCCGAGGACACTCAGCAGGGCTGTGTGCTCCCCCTGCAGGTGCAGAAAGGTCGTGCGAGTCACAGCCCCCATTTTCCTGGATCCTGGAGGCAGCCCTGGCCCTGCCCTTAATCACCGTGGCCCTGGCTGAGAAGCGCACCTTGGGCAGCAGGTGCGCCGATGCAGGAGCGGCCTGGGCTTGAGGGGGGCTTTGCTCCAGCTCTCTGGGGCTTCAGAATGTGGGAGACCACTTCCTCTACTGTGTGACTTTCATTCGGCTTTATCTGGGCTGAGTCGGCAAATCAATCAGTCTTCAAACAGGATGCAAGAATGAACCGGTACTTCCATCACCACTTCCAGGGGGAGACGCCGGGATGGTAAAGTGACACGAGTGATGTGCGTCGCCGAATGCTGACGACAGTCTGGGCTCTGGGCACGATCGTGATCAACGGAACTCAAATCCTAGGACTGCTCCTGGGCGCTGCGGCTGATCACAGATCAGAGCCTGGGAAAGGAACCGAGCCGACTCGCGAACCTTCACCTCCAAGTGGCTTTGGCAGGGAGCACGAGGCAGAGCCTGCAGCACGAAGCCCAGGACTGCAAGGGGATCCGTGTGGGCGCCCTTCAGCCTTTGTTTTGTCCCTGTAGTGGGCACCCTGGGTCCCACAGCAGGCTGTGGCGACACTCTTGGGCACAGTCTAACAGGAGGGTACCTGTGTGTGACACTGGCTGGGGAACGGACAGCAGGTGAATGACGTAACACCAGTGACTTGGCTCTGCAGGGCCCTACCCGTCTCTGGGCTGCAGGCAGTAGGTGGACTTTTCATGGTTGCTCCAAGGGTGCGCGTGCTTCCTGGGCCCCCGTGCCTGGGACAGCAGTGGCCCGGGAGTGCCGAGTGCAGAGCTGTCCCACGGCTGTGCGTTGCTGCTGAGCCAAGCCGGCCTGCAGCAGGGTGCCGGCTGTTAAGTCGCCGCTGACTCGTCCGTGCACATCCGAATGGCCAGGGCCCGAGGCTCACAGGGTGTCGGGGGCCTCTCCTGCCCCCGAGAGGGTCACGGTCTGTTCAGGTCCCAGCCCAGTGCCTGTCCGGGAAGTGAGCGCCGCCTACAGCTTGAGCGGCAGAATCTGGGGCCCGCGGTCACGGCACGGACACGCCTAAACACACGCTCACCGAGTTTCCAGTTCCGTCAGATGAGAAGACATGACTCGCAGGGCTGAGACACGCTTCAGCCACCTCGGGGAGATCACACAGCTTCCCCCAAACCCACCACTCTCAGCCAGGCCCCACATGGCAGACTCACGCCCCTTCAGGCTGGTGGCGCCCTGAGCTTGTCTGGGGGTAGCACAGGGGCCTCATGGGAGCAGGGTTGGGCCACTGGACCCACACAGGCCTCGGGACGCTTTGTGGTTCCATGAGCCAAGCTGATTTTCTCTTTTAAGAAACACAAACCTCAAAAGGGATAGATCCAGGCTGACCCAGCTACTGCTCTGACTGCCACACACCCAACCACGGGACGACTCGCTTCACGCAGGCTTCTGTTGTTGGAAACCAAACAGCAGAAACTGGGTGAAGAAACGCCTCCAGCTCTGATCTGATTATTGGCCTGAGATCCTTCTGCAAATCAAAATCAAACAAGCAGTGGGTCTGTGCGTGCACGAGAAGCGCCACTCGAACCCGGGACAGACCCTTCTGACAGAGGCTGGAGCACCGCGGGCTACACGGCCCGGCTGCTCGGAGCCCGTGCCTTCCGGAGGGCCAGCGAGCAAAGGGCCCCACACCCAGCAAGTGTGCGCACACACGGACACTCACATGGACACACGTGCACATGCGCACACACAGCCCCTAACCCCAGCAAAGCCTTCAGGGAGTCCGAGGACTGAACAGCACCTGTCCTCACAGTGGCTCCACTGCCTCCCGGAGAGTGACAGGTGCCACTGCTCAGGGACCAAGGTCCTGGGCTCAAGCAAGGCCAGACCGGCCCTCCCAACCATCCTCACAGCCCACCCTGTCCCTTCCTCGCACACCATTCACCCGTCACCTTGGGGACAACCCCACGGCTCACGCGCAGTGCTAGGTGAACAGGTGATTAGATGGATGAAGGAACACACGGAGCTGCAGCAGGACGCACCATCAGAGAGCCGCAGCAGGGACATCTGCCTTCTGGGCTCACTCTGTCTTTGTAGCAGAGAATCCCGCAGGGGTCCTGTGAGCCACGTCCAGGGCCGCCTTCTCCCCGGAGGCTGAGGCCAAGCAGGGCTGAGATGGAGGGGGCCACGGTCTCCCACCGCGCCATGCGGAGACCTGGCTCCATCCACATGCGGCTTCTCGTTTTACTCTCACGACAACCCTGGGAGACAGGCATTGCCATCTGCGTGCTCGGCTGGGGAGACTGAAGCTCAGACAGGCCAAGGCGGCCCGATGCATGCAGCAAGCCGGCCGGACCCACGGAGTCCAAAGGTTCTGCTTGACCCGAGAGCAAGCCTGCCTGGGGCTGGCGGGGGAGGCACAAGCGTACGACCCCCAGGGCCTCAGGGGAGCGCACCCTCAGCTTGTGACCTCTGAGAGTCCCAGACTTCACATAGTGTGGTGCACATGGTAAACCAGTCATTTCTCCAGAAACCTACCAAGAACACCGTGCATGAAAGAGAGAGAGAGACAGAGAGAGAGACACAGAGAGAGAGAGAGAACTGAAGTGGAGTCTGGGGCCCAGAGCTCAGCACCCTCGCTGGGCTGGGAAGCCCATCTCCAACCAGCTTAGTTTTCGGCTTGCTCCATCTCCCAAGGGAGCTGTTCTGGGCGTCCTGGGCAGCTTTAGACTGAACCAGAGACGAGAGCAGGCCCGGCTGCAGAAGAGATGGAGGCTGTGCGAGCAGCTGCTCTCCCGAGCCCCCCAAGTCCCCTACCTCACACCCTTTCCCATCCCGTGGGAATTGTGGGAGCAGCAGAAGCCAGTGCGTGACAAGGGCACACAGGCAGGACTCTGGCAGGCCCGTGAGACTTGGGTTTGGGTTGAATCGTGCAGCAGGAAACTTAAGAGGCTTATTCTTTTTTTTTTTTTTTTTTTTTTTTTTGACAGGCAGAGTGGACATTGAGAGAGAGAGACAGAGAGAAAGGTCTTCCTTTTGCCGTTGGTTCACCCTCCAATGGCCGCTGTGGCCAGCGCGCTGCGGCCTGCGCACCGCGCTGATCCGATGGCAGGAGCCAGGTGCTTCTCCTGGTCTCCCATGGGGTGCAGGGCCCAAGCCCTTGGGCCATCCTCCACTGCCCTCCCTGGCCACAGCAGAGAGCTGGCCTGGAAGAGGGGCAACCGGGACAGAATCTGGCGCCCCAACCGGGTTTAGAACCTGGTGTGCCGGCGCCGCAAGGCGGAGGATTAGCCTAGTGAGCCGCGGCGCCGGAAGAGGCTTATTCTATGGATAGGAAAGATGACGGTGACATGTCTGACCTGCCATTGGAAGCCACCTGTCTCCCTCAGAGTCCCCGGAGGCTGGCCTGTGCAGCCAGGAGCCTCAGGACACCACCCTGGGGAGCTGGCCTGGATCTGTCCGCCCAGCTGAAGCCGGAAGGACCAAACCCCTGCATTGTGCGTCTGCTTCCAGAGAGGTCTGAGGAAGCTCCCCCATCTCCACCTCAAGGCCCTACCCCCTCCAGAGTTCTCTCCCATCCTTGGTTCTCCGGACAGTGCCAGCCTCGTTTGGGGCACTGAGCTGGGGGAGGCAAAGCCGGCTCTGCCTGTTGCAGCCAGGAGAGGCTGATGGGGCTTGCAGCAGGCACTGTGCGACAGGTAATTTAGCCGTCACCTGCCCCTGCCCACAGCGCAGGTCCTGCAAGGAAAAGCACTCCGGACACCCCAGGCTCCCACGGCAGGCTCCCACCTGCCACCCCCTGCCCTCCCACAACACTCTGCTGCAGCTTTCAGAGTGGACTTTACAAAATGGAGATCTCTAAACACGCTTTGTGCCCAGGTTTTCAGCAGTGAAGCCATCCTGGGTGGGCTGCCGTGGTGCGGCTCTGTCATCCCACATTGTCGAGGCCCCAGGGTTGCAGCCGGCACAGCCAAGGGACCTTGGCATGAGCTGTGGGCTGCAGAGAGGCGGGCGCGACAGTGCTAACACAGGTCCCTCTGTCTTGTGGTGTGGGGGAGTAGGAGAAATCTCTCTCTCTCTCTGGCTCAGTTCTGCTGTGAACCTAACACTGCTGGAAAACACAGTCAATTAAAAAGAAGAAAGAAAATCCCATTGCAGACACTCTGCCTTCAGGGTTGAACCAGGACCCTCAGTGCGCCCGGTGTGGGCTGCAGTACCACCCAGCTTCCCGGCCCAGACCACAGAGGGCCAGGCTCCTTGCCCCCGGCTGTCCTGTTGTCCCTGTCCTTGCTGTTGCGGGGCCATCCCTCCTCGCTCTGTCTGGCATATTCCTCTCGGCCCTGTACCCCTGATCTGTGCTGGCCATTCCAGGATCTGCGGTGACCGGAGCACTCTGGTCCTGGGCCACTGGACTACCTGGTGGGTCTGGGGTGTCTTTCCTGGCCTTGTTGACTCCAGGAGGGTTCAGGGGTCACCTGCACAGCGTGACCTGGCCTCTGAGGCTTGAGCGACTTCTCCGTCCCCTCTCCCGGCTCTGAGCCCCAGCTCTGCCGTCTGACAGCAGACAGCAGTGGTCAGTGCTTGTGCACGGCTGGGCTTGCTTTGCATTTTCCTGGAGATGCATCATCTGCCATCCCATGTTTCCTGAGCCTTTCTGGAGTAAAGGAGGCCCAGGAAGGATACTGCAAACCCCCAGACCGCTCCAGGGCAAGGCTGGGACCAGACTCAGCAGCACCAGGTGTCGCCATCAGGAAGCCAGGTGAGCTGGTACTGCCACCATGGTCTGAACCAAGGGACACGGACCTCTAACCTGTGCACACAGAAAAAACAAAGGTCACAGGCTGACGCTGGGCTGCAGTTACACCGGCATCCTGCAGCAGAGCACCGGTTCAAGTCCCGGCTGCTCCACTTGCAGCCCAGCTCCCGCCGATGCACTGGGAAAGCCGCGGAAGACGGCCCAAGTGCTCAGACCCTGCCGCCCGTGTGGGAGACCGGGATGGAGTCCCCGACTCCTAGTACTGGCCTATACTTGGCTGTTGTAGCCACTTCGGGGATGAAGACTTGGAAGATATTTCTCTCTCTCTCTTTCAAATAAATACATTTAAAAAAAAATACAAGGCCACAGCAATACATTCAAATCAGTGTCACTGCAGGGCCGTGGGTGGTGGCAGCTCGGTGACAGGGGACCTTGCTGCCCGTGTGGTGCCAACTAGACTTGGCTTGGGGGGAACAATGTGTTCTCTGCCTTACAATACACAGAGCACCAGCTGACCGCACAGACCAGAGCCTGCTGCCAGGAGGGACCCGGGTGCCCTGGAGCTGACCTGAACCACGTGGTTCTCCGTTTCTCAGAGGCACAATCGCAGAGCACGACTGTGCTCAGGTGGCTGATGACTTCTGATGGGTACGGCGTGCGCCCCACCAGGCCCTCGCCCATCACCCAGCCCCGTCCACCCGCAGTCCCCTGCCTCTGCCCCCGGGGGGTCCTGTTCTGCCCTTGAGCTCCCTGTGTGTGCAGCCACCCAGCACAGCTCTTCAGCTCAGCACGCCGGGACCCCCGCCCTGCGGCCATTGCAGCCCACTCCGCTCACTGCCAACCCCTGCCCCCACCCCGCCATGCACAGTCGCACGGCCGTCTGCACACCTGGTCTCTGCTCTATACACATTTGGGTGGCCCAATCCTGTTGTTCTTACGACCAACGCTGCTACGAATCCTTGGGTAACAGCTCTTTGGTGGACAGTTTCTCCTATATTTGGGTTAATGCCCGTAAGAGGAAAGGCTTGGTTGGAGGGGCAGGTACCCAGCTAGGTGTTGAAAGGTTTCACATCCTCTGAAGTCCTTCAAGGGGCAGGGCCTGCATGCAGTCTGGAGGCCTGGCTGTTTAGGGGAAGCCCAGGTGTGGCCTGCATTCCTGTGGGCTCCCACGGGCTTCTCTCAGAGCCGGCTGGCTTTCAAGCTGCCTGCCACCCGCCCTGCCCCTGGTCACACTGTCCACACCCGCCCTGCCCTCTGGTCACACTGTCCCCTGCTCACACTGTCCACACCTGCCCTGCCCCCTGGTCACACTGTGTCCTGGTCACACTGTCCCCACCTGCCCTGCCCCCTGGTCACACTGCCCCCTGGTCACACTGTCCCCACCTGCCCTGCCCCCTGGTCACACTGCCCCCTGGTCACACTGTCCACACCCGCCCTGCCCCTGGTCACACTGTCCCCTGGTCACACTGTCCCCACCTGCCCTGCCCCTGGTCACACTGTCCCCTGCTCACACTGTCCACACCTGCCCTGCCCCTGGTCACACTGTCCCCTGCTCACACTGTCCCCACCTGCCCTGCCCCTGGTCACACTGTCCCCACCTGCCTCCTTCCTCTGACAGCCCATACCTTCTGCCAAGTGGACACCCAGCCACAGAGTCCAGGTGCAAAGTCACTCTCCCACACACAGAGTACCCGCGAACGACCCTCAGCCTCCCACAAACTCCCCCAAACCAGCCTGAATTTCAGCATGGGACGGGGGTTGGGGGGCTGCCTTTCTCATTCCCGGCTGCAGGCAACGGGTTCCGGCCTTTCCCTGTGAAACGCTTCCTTTCCAGGCCTTGGTATTCAGAGCGGTGGGAAGGGTCTCATCCCGCTCGGCCCCCCTCCCCTCCTCTGTGTGCCGCAGGTAACACAGGTCCTAATCTTCTCTTACGAAACCTAAATCCTCACTCCCTGCCTGGGTCTCCCCGGTAAGCATCTAATTAGGGCAGGAGCCTGGCCTCACCCCACAGGAGTGAGCGACGTCCCTCAAGAAGTTAAGGACTTCAAAGGTTGGCCCCACCTCTGAAGAATGCTAATTGGGCCAAAAGCGCGATGAGTTACTCATTGCTGCTGTCTGCTTATTTGGGAGGGAATCTGCGCCCAAGATGCAACTGAGAGAAGCGTTCTCCACACTGTGGAGCTCAGGGGAGCTGTATCTGAACCTCCCCGATGCCCCAGCTCTCGGGGGCTGTGCCACCCTCCTGGTGCTGGGGGGACCACGGCAGCCGGGGGCCCCACGGAGCTCCAGCTCCTTCCTGCCTGACCAGGGCCGTCGTCCCAGGCTTTGCTGCTGATGTGCAGGCAACAGGGAAGCTCCCCCCGGCCTCCAGCCTGAAAGCCCCTTGCTAACAACACAGGTGGGTACCAGGGGCCACCGGGAGGTCGTGCGCTGAGCCGTGCCACCGCCCTCGTCCTGCGCTCGGCCAACCTGGGGAGGAGCAACCAGGCCGAGATGACACCACACAGAAACAAAGGCTGTCTGGCCCAGGCACGCTCCGGGGCAGGGTAGAGTGAGCAGATCACGCCTGGGTCAGACAAAGTCCGTGGCAGCTCCATTGCATCCACCCTGGCGTCCGCGCACGCATGCATCCACCCGCTCATCCACCCGTTATCCACGCGTGCGTCCACCCACGAACCCACCCATCCACCCATCCACTCTGCTGTGTTTAAAAGTGAATGAGCTCACTCAGCCCGGCCCCAGGAATCTCCTCCTAAACACTGGCTCTGTTCCAGCTGCTGTAACAGCACACCTGCGATGGGAGGCCTAAACACCACCGATGTTTCTCCCAGGGGGAGGCTCGAGTCCCAGGGTAGGGCCTGGCAGAGTTGGCTTCTGTGGAGGGCCTGGCTCCTGCTGCGCCTTCCGGCTGGGGCTGCCGTGGTGGGTGGGGCTGAGGCTCTCCGGGGCTTCATAATCCCACCTACGAGGGCTCTGTCCTCCGCGTCTAATAAAGCCGAGGGCGCCACCTCCTAGCCCAGCGTGGTGAGGGCTGGGCGTCACAGGCACACAGGCTACAGCTCTGCCTTCCCTTCCACACCCTCCAGTGCACCTGCAACGCCAGGCACACGTCCTGTGGTCCCCTCGGTGGCTCAGTTTAATTTGCTAGACCAGCTCTCGGACTCGGGGAAGGGTGTGTGAGTCCCGGCTACTTACAAAGGCTATCAGGAAGAGTACAGAGGAGGCGACTCACACGGGCGGCACACCGAGTCTGCCTGCCTGCTCCAGGCGCATCCCCCTCGGGGTTCCCGAGTGTTTGGGTCCGCAGAAGCTTCCGGACCCTGTCCTCTGGTTTTCCAAGGAGGTTTCATTGCACAGATGGGATTGAGTCACTGGTCACTGGGGATCAACTCGGCTTTCAGTTCCTCTCCTCCCCCCAGGGTTGGTCCTCCCCCAACCTGAAGACAAGGAGGGGCTGTCAGCTATCGGTCAGCCCATCAGCAACAGAGACACTTGTCACTCTGAAAGTGCCAAGGATTTCAGGAGCTGTGTGCCGGGAAACAGAGCCAAGACCAAATGCACGCATTTCTCCGTCACGGCGCACGCATTTCTCCGTCATGGCGCACGCCCCCCCTGTCTGCTCTGTGACTCGTGTTGGGCAGCTCTCCCCAGCAGGCTCTGGCCCGCAACCTCGACTTCTGCCAAAGTCCACCACCGGCTCCCCAAAACAGGTGTTCCCCCAGGCTTCCTAACGGGGAGCCCCGCTGCCCTCTGCTTTGGCCTCAAAGCTGACGTCAGGCAGAGACTCTGCCACCCTCACCAGCCCACCGATCGGTTTCCATCCGGTGAGGCGTCATGCTCCCAGTATCACACAGTAGATGCAGGGCTTTGCTTCTCCTTATTGATACTCTGGAGGTAGACTACAACCAACACCATATAATTATGGAAAATTATTAACAGCATCCCAGCAGTCAACCAAATAGCTACCCACTGGGAATATTAATAAATAGATACTCTCTCTTTAATAGTAAAACTCATGTCAGTTACATAAAATAGTTCACTCTCACACTGGGAAACATGATGGTGCTCATGAATTTTTAAAGAAACACTGATTTCAGCAAGTCCAGGAGCCAGTAATGGAGATTTGTTTATTTGCTTTTTTGTTCAACAAGTGTTTACTGGGAGGCTGCTGGGCACAGAGCACGGAGGGCCTTGCTCAGGGAACGAGATACGGCCGTCTCGCCGCCTTCTCGGGATCTCCACCCTGTCTGGGAGACGCCCCCCCCGAAAAGGACACCAGTGGGTTCGAGGTGGGGCTGCAGGGAATGGCAGCCAAGCCAGGTCCAAGTCTGCTCCACTCCAGCAGGGGGATGTCCTGGTGATGCCCACACAGTGACGCCTCCTCCCACACCACAGGTGGTGATGCCCACACACACACAGTGACGCCTCCTCCCACACCACAGGTGGTGATGCCCACACACACACAGTGACGCCTCCTCCCACGCCACAGGTGGTGATGCCCACACACACACAGTGACGCCTCCTCCCACGCCACAGGTGGTGATGCCACACACAGTGACGCCTCCTCCCACGTCACAGGTGGTGATGCCCACACACACACAGTGACGCCTCCTCCCACGTCACAGGTGGTGATGCCCACACAGTGACGCCTCCTCCCACGTCACAGGTGGTGATGCCCACACACACACAGTGACGCCTCCTCCCACGTCACAGGTGGTGATGCCACACACAGTGACTCCTCCTCCCACGTCACAGGTGGTGATGCCCACACACACAGTGACGCCTCCTCCCACGTCACAGGGGGTGATGCCCACACAGTGACGCCTCCTCCCACGTCACAGGTGGTGATGCCCACACACACACAGTGACGCCTCCTCCCACGTCACAGGTGGTGATGCCACACACAGTGACTCCTCCTCCCACGCCACAGGTGGTGATGCCCCCACACACAGTGACGCCTCCTCCCACGTCACAGGTGGTGATGCCCACACACACAGTGACGCCTCCTCCCACGTCACAGGGGGTGATGCCCACACAGTGACGCCTCCTCCCACACCACAGGTGGTGATGCCCACACACACAGTGACGCCTCCTCCCATGGCACAGGTGGTGATGCCCACACACACAGTGATGCCTCCTCCCACACCACAGGTGGTGATGCCCACACAGTGACGCCTCCTCCCACGCCACAGGCAGCAGGTGCACCCTGCTGACTCCTGAGCCGAGAAGGATCCCAGCCAGCAGACAGCCGTTGTGGGAGGAGGTTGCGGCATGGCTTCCTTCCGGACTGGGTCCTGGTAGAGGTTCTCTGAGCTGGGTCAGGTCTTCCTGATCCGGGTCCTGGGGAGATTTCTCACCGGAGCTTTTCAGCAGTGCAAGGGTAATGCTGGATCTGTCCCTGTCCAGGCTCACCAAGAGGCCAGGTCAGGCCTCCCAGGCAGAGGAGTTAGGATGATCGGCAGGGAGCTGCTGCTCTCCCAGTGACCACAAGGCCTTGGGGTTCCTGCTCTCCAGAACTCAGCCCAGCACCTGGCCGGGAGGCTCCAGGAGCAGCCAGGAGCCTGGACAGATCCCCACCACGGGAGAGAGGCAGGCTGGGGCGCATGTCTGGGTGCTGGGCCTCGTCCCCCTGCCTCCCAGAGCCTCTCTCCTCCATGGCCGGAAGCACAGGCCCGCCATTCAGGTGGTTGAGGAGCAGACCATGCTGGACCATACTGGCCCATGCTATGCTCTGACCTGGCAGGAGAGGGACAGCAACGCTGCACCCTGCAAGCTCAGGGCGCCACCTCTGCACCTGCATGTTCAAGCATCCACAGTTGCTAAGCACCTGCTGAGGCTGGGTACAAGCCACGGGACTGTCTGGGGTATGTTCCCTGTGTGTGCTGCTTCGGCGCATGCGCCACGCTTGACCATGTCGGAGATGACCAGCAGGTGGCGCCATTGGGGAAGCCATAGAGAGGTCCACTGCTCTGGCTGGCGCTCCCAGGCCCCGGCCTAGAACCTTCGTAACTGCATGTCTCAAGGTCACACTCCAGAGGGGGGCATCTTTCCAGGGTCACTGCCCACACGTGGCATCTGCATTTCCTCCCTTCCCCACATAAGGACGTCACTCGTGCCAGATCATTTATTTTCCAACCATGTTTTTTTCTCCATTCCCTTGCTATGTTGAGAGTGATTAATTAGCAACCCTCACACCCATTCACCTCCGTGACCTCTGCCTCGGTCAGCAAGCTGCACCGCTGAATGGCATCTCCTGGCCTGCAAGGAGGGCAAGGACTCACCCCCACACGGACGCTGCGAGCCAGGAGACTGGCTTTCTCCCCACGGCATCCATCCCTCCACGCACAGCAAAATCAATTATTCTGAAGACAGCTCACAGGACGGCAACTTAAGGCAGGCACTGTGCTGGGGGCAGAGCTGTCTCCGGGACACCTGCCTGCCGCCTGTCTGTGGCCTAAGGGGTCAGTTTCGCTGCTGAACAAACCGGCTGATGAGCTGGGAGCCACTGCAGGGAGGAGGCGTGGGGAGAGGGGAAAGAGAGAGGCAAAGAGGCAGCGAGGAAGGAAGGGGGGGTCCTTGGAGGCAGAGCAGGCTGGCCAGTGCCTGAGCTGGGGACAGCAGGGCCCCTTCCCTGAGGAGGGGAGGGTTCCTGTGCCCAGGGAGGAGAACAGCCTTTTCATTCTCCAGGGGAAAGCGTCAGTGGCCCAGGCCAAGCCGTTCTCTGCTCCTGATAGCAGAACTGGGAACCGGCTGCACACCCCCAGCGGTGCCACGCTCAGTGTGCAGGGGCTCAGCACCTGTAAAAGGGGGAGTCCCCTTCTGGGGTGCAGACACATGGGGCCAGGAACCAGCAGGCCAATGTGCATCAGTACTGCAAACCGGCCGGCTGAGACTGGCAAGAGGGGCTGGCCTGGTGCACCAGGGGCTGAGGGCTGCCCTGAGGGGCTCGGGGTGAAGGGCCCTCGGCATCCTGGCAGGCTCTAGGGTCAGGGACCGTGAGCCCCCGTCTGCCGGGGACCGATCAGTTCAAGGCTGTTTGCTCAGTGCGATCGGCGGCTGCACCCGCTTCCCTCTCCAAAGCGGCTTGGACCATGGAGTCTACGTGTGCACCTGCCTGTGAGCCAGGGACGTGGTGAGCCACGACCCCGAGGCTGGGGAGAACGCTTGTCCTTTTAGGGGGAAACTCACCCGAACAGTGGCCTGCTAGGTAACCCCTCCCCCTTCACTCGTGGGTCTTAAAAATGCAAATGACTGAGTTCTTTACAGCGTCTGCCCAACTCCAGCTGCTGTCCCTGTAGCACAGCCCTGGGATCCAGGGCCACTGCCCACACGTGGCATCTGCATTTCCCCCCTTCCCCAAATTCGGGGTGGCCCGGGCCCCAGCCCATTTGCTGTGTGGCCTTGGGCCTGCTCCTTCCCTCTCTGGCTCTGTAAAGCAGGCCCCCTTGTGGCTCTGGGGAAAGCCCCCGAGGTAACCAAAGGCGAGGGCTGCAGCAGTGCGCTGACCAGGGGCCCCAGGCCCAAGCAGCAACCTGTCCCCTCCCCCGCCCCCGCCCCATGCCCCATCCACCAGCTCAAGGTGGGCCCTGGAGCCCGGAGCTTTCTAGAATGTAAATAAACACTTTGCAACCTGCTCTGCTCCCAGGCATGGGACCCACTTTACCTCTCATTATGCACGGGCATCCTGAGCCCAGAGACAGAGGCCACAACAGGCCTCAGTTTTCAGGCAGACGACCTGGGGAATAAACCCCAGGGCCCGGCAGGCTGGACCGCGAGGCCTGCAGGGATACTGAACGCCTGGGTGCTGGGAGAGGGGCGCTTCTGCCAGGCATGGTGATGGACAGCAGCAGGCACCAGGAGCCCCTAAGCAGCCCGGCCTGGGAAGGCACTGGGGCACCTGCAGAGCGCACACAGGGTGCCCCGGCCCAGCCACACCAGAGCCCACCCTCTGCTTCCCTGTCACCTCCAGTGTCACCAGTGTCAGCACTGGGAACCCAACTCACACAGGTTTATGGAGTGACGCGGCGAGGCCATCTCAGCACTGGACGCCTGTGTCCCAGCGACCTCGCCCCACCTTCACAAGGCTCTCAGGAGCTGCAGGTGAGGAGGTGAGCACCCGTGGGAGCAAAGGCAGCTGGAGGGAGGGGCAGGCAGAGGAGGCCGAGCTGCAGCCCCCACTCCCTGTCCCTGAGCAGTTTTCCCTGGGCATGTGCACGAGGGACGGACACGGAGCATCCTGCCTCTTCCAGGGTCGGGGGAAGCTGCTTCTCATCCTTACTCCTCCCTGCACCAGGTGCGAGTCCTGTGCGTGGGCCGGGCTGTGGGTTCTGTGCCCAAGCCAGCCCTGGGCGTCAGGGGGCATCCGTGCTGGAGGAGCCGGGCGCTGGCGGCAGGGTGAGGCCCCTGTTCCAGAGATGAACGCACAGGAGGTGCAGCGGCGGTGCTGACCAGCAGACGTGGAGACGGGGGCTGAGTGGGCGGTGATGCCGACCCGGCCCTTGCTCTTCAACGCAGAAATGCAGGCGACCTCGCAGCAGCTCTCGGCTCTACAGCCCAGGACGCCAAGGACCAGAGAGCTTAAGTGACCTGCCCAGGGCCGCTGGCCAAACGGCAGGGGCAGGATTCAAACCCAGGCAGGCTGAAAGCAGCCCGGCTTCAGAATCCCGCATCTCATTAGGCTGGGGACTATCCCACAGCCCGCGACACTCACCAGGACAGCAGTGGGGCACACGGGGTTTGGGGGATGATGACACAGCCCGCGACACTCACCAGGACAGTGGTGGGGCACGCGGGGTTTGGGGGATGATGACACAGCCCGCGACACTCACCAGGACAGTGGTGGGGCACGCGGGGTTCGGGGGACAATGCCACACAGCCTGCGACACTCACCAGGACATCGGTGGGGCACGCGGGGTTCGGGGGACGATGCCACAGCCCGCGACACTCACCAGGACAGCGGTGGGGCACGCGGGGCTCTGGGGGACTATCCCACAGCCCTGCGACACTCACCAGGACAGTGGTGGGGCACGCGGGGCTCAGGGGGACGATGCCACAGCCCGCAACACTCACCAGGACATCGGTGGGGCACGCGGGGCTCTGTTTAAACACACACACATTTCCTCTCAGGACAAGCGGACACTCATTTTGCAAATTCCAGAAATGCACCGAAAATATTTACTTTAATTCCTCCTTCCATCCTACAAAACCCCATGAATTCTTTGGTGTTAAGAGGTGTTAGCATTTCATGGGTTTCGGGTTCTAAACATCTCCACTCAGAACTTCATCTCAATTCCGGTCTACCTGAAAAAAGCCCTTGGATCATTAAAATAGGTGCTTAATAAATATTTGTTCAGTGAGTGAATGAAATAGCTACAAAGTTCACCAAAAAAAGCCTGAATTGGGCTCTCTATTCCCCTGACCGATGTCTCTATAAACAGCCGGCTGCAAGTCCTCAAATATTTATCAAGGCCAAGTTGCAGAATCTCAGGCCTTCCGAGAGAGAATTCTTTGCTGTGTTACAAAAAAAAAAAAAAAAAAAGGAAGAGAAGAGCCCTCAAAGGGAATGGATGCCACCATCTCCAGGAAGCCAGGTAATGGGAAAAGAGGAGACAGGCGGCGAAGCTTCGCTGAGTTTATTCAACCGTGTTTAGCAGCGCGCAGGTCAAACGCGGGGTGAGCTCCTGAAGCAGTGTCGGGGGACAGGGGCTCTCCGGGGCTGGCTGCGTGCGCGTCTCTGAAATGCAATGCACACGAGGAGGCTGCAGCGAAAGGGCCCTTGATGACAACACCAGGGCCCTCAGACGTCTCCCGGATGAAGAAGGGTCCTTTGGGGCCTCGGGGTTCAGAAGCACCCTCCTCTGTCGCCCTCCCCAACGTGCACTCTCTCATCTTTCTTTCTTTTCTTTCTTTCTTTTTTTTTTTTTTTTTTTTTGACAGGCAGAGTGGACAGTGAGAGAGAGAGACAGAGAGAAAGGTCTTCCTTTGCCGTTGGTTCACCCTCCAATGGCTGCCGCAGCCGGCGTGCTGCGGCCGGTGCACCGTGCTGATCTGAAGGCAGGAGCCAGGTGCTTCTCCTGGTCTCCCATGGGGTGCAGGGCCCAAGCACTTGGGCCATCCTCCACTGCACTCCCTGGCCACAGCAGAGAGCTGGCCTGGAAGAGGGGCAACCGAGACAGAATCCGGCTCCCCGACCGGGACTAGAACCCGGTGTGCCGGCGCCGCAAGGTGGAGGATTAGCCTAGTGAGCCGCAGCGCCGGCCTCACTTTCTCATCTTTCCCCGCCCACTGTTCTCTGATGTCCTTTGTGGGCTGGGCGTCTGGTGCAGTGGTCAAGATGCTGCCTGGGGCACCTGCACCCTAGCAGAATGCCAGGGTTCTTTCCTGACCCCAGCTTCCCCCTGCGGGGCTCCCTGGGGCGCAGCAGGTGATGGCTCAAGTGCATGGGTCCCTACTGCCCACCTGGGAGACACAGAGTTCTGGGATCCTGACTTTGGCCTGGCCCAGCCCTGGCTTTTGTGGGCATCTGGGGGGAATGAATCAGCACATACGAGAGCTGTCTCTGTCTCTAGCTGTTGCTATTTCTATCTCTTTACCTCTATCTCTGTCTCGCTGCCTTTCAAATAAAATGAAGACAAATAAAAAAATTTAAGACCCCCTTTGTGCCATATCCCAGAGGTCTGGGAAAATGAGGTAGCTAACGCCGGGGGCCCCGTCCGCAGCTGTCCCTTGCCCCCATGGCGGTGTGAGGGCAGCGCCACGATCTCACCTGGCCTCTCACTTAGCGTTAGCAAGCTTGGAACACCAGAAACCTGAATTCCTCCTCACTCAGGCAAGAAGCCGCAGACTTCAATGAAGCCACAATTTTCAAGTCTAAGTTAAAGTTAAGTGCCTGAGAAGCACCCAGAAGTTGAATACGCATAAACTTGTGCTAACGCGACCTCACCTGGGCAGACCCAGCTCCCCTGGCCTCTGGCAGTGCCGACTCTGCTGGGCGGTGTCCCCATCGCAGTGGGACCAGGAATGCAAAAGCGCAGGCTGCCGACAGCCACTGATGATGCCCTGGGCGCTGCCCTGGGCAGGGGGACCTGGGCCCCACCTGGAGGCTGCGCGGTGACTCTGTGTGCACGCCAGGTCTCTGCGGGTGTCATTAGTGCAGACATGGCCGCAGGGAACTCCAGTGGGCCCCAGCCAGGCCCAGCGACTGATGTCTTTGGAAGAAGGGGAGGTGTCTCCCACGCTCCGAGGAGAGCCGCCTGGAGACACAGGTGGACGAGAGCGAGGCAGCCGCGAGCGTAACAAGGCCAAGGACTGCCTGAGACAGGAGGAGCTGGACGAGACAGGGACAGAGCCTTCTGGAGCTTTCCGTGAGCGCTGGCCTGCGGGAGACTTGCAGAACTGGGAGAGGATAAACCTCTGCCTACCGCTTTATGCATTACGTTCCCGGCAACTGGTGACGACAGCCCCAGGAAACCATGCAACCATGCGATGCTGAGCCGTGAAAACCAAGAGGCAGCTTTGAAAACACCCCGGTTCTGGTCCGTTCATCTTCCCCTTCATCGGTGACAGGCCCTCCCAGGCCCTCCCAGGCCCTCCCTCCTCCGCATCTCCCCCACCCCTCGGTCACCAAGTCCTGCACGTTCTTCTTCCCATAGACCTCAAACCTTTCCGTTCTTGTTTGTGTTCAGCCTGGAGCTCAAGGCCTCCTCACCTCCCCAGGCAGTCGGAAAGGCTCAGCGAGGAACGAGAGTGGCACCCAGGTCACTCGTGGCCGCACTCCCACAGCCGGCCGCCCCGTGGCGCCCCTCGGCCGGGCAGCCCTGGGGTGTGCATCACCTGTGCCCTGCTCAGGGACGGCCCCAGGTGCCTGGCCACAGTCTCACCCTCCAGTTCTCTCTCACCACAAGTTTGTCAAGTCACTTGTTCATTCGTAAAAAATTATTTAATTTATTTGAAAGAGAGAGAGTTCACCAAAACTGCCAAGGCCAGGCAGAAGCTGGGATCTGGGTCCCTCACACAGGTGGTAGGAACCCAACCACTCGAGCCAGGGTGCACATTAGCGGGAGGCCTGGCTTGGGGGCAGAAGCAGGCCTCAAACCCAGGCGCTCTGACACGGGGTGAAGCTGTACCAAGCGCAGCGTAACCACGAGGCCACGTGCCGCCTCTCATTTCGAATACCAAGTGCACAGTATGCACTTCTGTTTGTGTTGAAGGGAAATTCTGGTGCGAACAGGAAAGCCACAGTGTGGCGGACAGCTTAGCAGTCAGCTCCGTGAGGACACGCCCACCACACACTGCCCTGAAGGCCCTCGGCCGCTGGCTCCGAGAAGGGGGATCAGCAGGCGTTAGATGGGCGCTGAGCACACCCCTGCACCCAGCGGAGCCTCTCTCTTCGAGAGTAACCGAGCCTGGCAGAGCCTGGAGCCAGGCAGGACCCTCTAATTAAGGATTCCGGCTTTCACCGCCGTGCTCAGTCCCCGCCCAAAACCATCTCTGGACTTCAACGCACCAGAGCACACTCTCCAGGAAGCAAAAAGACCCCAGAAAAAGGAAAATGTGAAAAATCCCACAAGGGTGTGCATGCAAGGGTGTATGTACCAGGGTGTACGACATACTATTCTGGTGCAAAAATTTTTTGAGTCATACTTGGTTTTTCATAGTATGCATTTTCCATAAACATTTTGAGGATCCCTCATATTTGTAAGGATATAGTTTACAGCAAATATATACACACATGAATGTATATATGTAGCTGCACACATACATGTGCATAAATACATGCATGTGTGATGTGTACATGCAGTGCATATATTTATGTGTACATGTGTGTGCGTACGTGTATGCATGTATATGTACATGTATGTATGTATGTATGTGCGCTTGTACATGTCTATATACTTCTACAACAACAGAAAGACAATGACATAGTTAAACGGGCGAAGGACTTGAAAGGACTCGTCTCCTAAGGACACACCAGCAGGCATAGCCAGCCCATGACGGGTGATGTTCGGCCTCCCTTCCCACCTACGAGGACAGCTGTACTTCAGGGGAGGGGAGGGTGCAGGAGAACTGGCACCCTTGCTTGGGAACTAAATGGTGCGGCCATCGGGGAAGAGTGTGGCGGCGCCTCAAGATCTGAACACCCACTCACGCTTCAGTCCTCTCCCAGGTCGACACCCAGAAGGACTGAACACGAACGCTCAAACACCTGTGCATCGGGCAAGCAGCACTCAGAGTGAGCAGAAGGCAGAGATGACCCCATGTCCCAGCTGACAGCACAAGGACACGTGGCCCATGCAGGTGCTGAGCGGAGGAGCGGGGCGTCGGGGGCCAGGACGCTGCAGCTCGGGTCAACCTCGAAAGCCTGCTGCTGGGGTGGGCACGCGGCCCAGGCCGGACGCGGAGCCGGGGTTCAGGCTTCTGATCCCGGCTTCCTGCACCTGGGTCCCTGCCACCCGCGTGAGAGATCTCAACTGAGCGCCAGTTTCCTGGCTTTGACCTGGCCCAGCCTCAGTGCCTGCGGGTATCTGGGGAATGAACCAGAATGCGGGAGGTCTCTGTCCTTCAAATACATAAAAGTCATAAAAAATTCAAAAAGCACGTTAAGTGAAACGAGGCAGACACGGAAGGCCCGCGTTGCGTGACTGAATTGCTCTAAATAACCAGAACAGCTGACTCAGCAGTCAGAGACCCCTGTGGCCGTGGGGGCTGCAGGGGCAGTGGAGACTGCTCGGTGCGTCCGGGTGCCGTCTGCAGTGACAAAGTGGGAGGCGCTGGGGGGGCGGCTGCACAGCACTGGACCAGCCACCCCCGGACTGTGCCTTCCAAGTGGCATCGGTGCCTCGGGACTGCTCCCAGGACCAGCGTGTGCTCGGCTCCGGGCTGAGGTCCCCTCCTGGGCCTGGCATCCAAGGTCCCCGTGCCACTCAGGCTTAGAACATCACCCTGAGGCACAGCTGCTGGGCACTGCACCCGCTGCCATAGCCTACAAGCTCCACGTCGTCCGCTCTCTTCATCCCCACAGCCACGGACGGGGGCCACGGTTACGCTCACACCACAGACAAGGAGACTGAGACACAGACCGCGGCTTGCCGCAGTCAACAGCTGAGTGGACGGCACGGGGTCCTCTAGGTCCGGGCAGGCCCTGGGCGTGGGGGCTGGTGGGCGGCTGGCACGATGACACGGACGGGGATGTCACAGAGCTGCCACTGCCCGCACCTTCTCCCTCCTGTGTCAGTCACTCCTCGTGCTACCTTAGGTGGTGAGCACGCACTGCAAATGACGTTCACAATGAGAGGCTACGTGGCGACGTTTATCCTGGTTAGGTTGGGCCTCACCCCTTTCGCTCAAGCTGTATTTATTTATTTATTTATTTTTCCTCCTGGGCGGGATTCTGACTTAGAGGCGTTCAGTCATAATCCCACAGATGGTAGCTTCGCCCCATTGGCTCCTCAGCCAAGCACGTACACCAAATGTCTGAACCTGCGGTTCGCTCAAGCTTTAAACACGGCTGCAGCCCCAGAACTCGCGCCCGCGTGGGAGCTTCAGCCGGCGTGTGCGGTAAACCGCACTTTCCGTTCTCCCGCTACTCCAGGTTGTCTTCCCTGGGAAACTGCCCACGGACATCATCAGCCGCTTTCGTCATTCTTTCTCCTGCTTGTACAGGGTTATAAGCATGGATGGACCAGAGCACACTTTTAAAACCAGAGTCGCACAGTATATTCTAGAATCTACAGTGCTGATACTTTGTAACGTCTGAGAAAACAGTTTTTCATGTTTGTTTTCCTGACGTACAGCTGACTTGAAAATACTTTTTTTTAAACCAAAGAATGAAAAGGTGACTGCTATTTTGGTGGCTACAACAAGCACGCACACTCCCGTTTCTGGGGTCTGCTGGTGTGCCTGGGGCGCCAAGCGCCTTACAAGAATCGCTCAGGCCCCCAGCAAGGAAGGGCCACTCACAGAGCTCAGATCAGCCCCAGGGTCTCTCAGCCGGAAGTGAGAAGCCAAGGAGCGAGCTCAGCTCCAAAGCTCACTGCATTTCTCAAAGGAAGCAGCTACGCAGGCATGTACAGAGCCTGTCACACAGGAGACCCCTCCCTCCCCAGGACTGCATGGGAACGGGAGCTGCATCTGTCGCCGATTCACATTTACACATTCAGAAATGAGGGTGAGGCCCGTGCCTTGTGCCACGTGGGGGTCTAGAGGGCTGGGCAGCCATGGGCAGTTCCCTTGCTCATGTTTTTTTTTTTTTTTTTTTTTTTTTAAAGATTTATTTGTTTATTTGAAAGTCAGAGTTAGAGAGAGGGAGGAACAGAGAGAGAGATCATCTGTCCAGATGGCCACGACTGCCTGTGCTGGGCCAGGCTGAAGCCGGGAGCTTCATTCGAATCTCCAACGTGGATAGCAGGGGCCCAGGCATCTTCTGCTGCTTCCCCAGGCCATTAGCAGGGAGCTGGGTGGGAAGTGGAACAGCCAGGACAAGAACCGGCGCCCATAGTGGGTGCTGGCACTGCAGGCAGCGGCTTTACCTTCTACGCCACAATGCAAGCCCCAGTCTTTTCATTTTCTTTGTGCAAAGTCTGTTATCTAATCAGCAGACAGCAGGCTTCATAAAAATACCTGGTTCCTCATTCCCACGGGGGCCTTTTCCAACAGCCTGTTAACCCTTCTGACTCCTCAGACCAGGAGTGGGAATGTTCCCCCAACCCTGGCTGCTCCCAGCTGCCGTGGGGACCTGGGGGGAGAGAGTCCATCAGGGGGAACGGGTGAGGACAGCTCATTCCAGGGAGCCTACAGGAGCGCGGCTGAGCCTGCGGTCCGTGAGACGGTGCCCCTCAGCCGGAAGCTGCAGCTGGGAGTCACTCTGCAGTGTTATGGTGCTCGGTGGCTGGAGCGGGTGCCAGGGAGGGAAACGCAACAGCGCATGGGTTGCCAGGAAAAGTCCCCAAGCACACGGGGAGGGCAGTGCCTGCACTGCCCATGGCTGCCCAGCCCCCTAGACCCCCACGTGGCACAAGGCACGGCCTCACCCTCATTTCTGAATGTGTAAATGTGAATCGGCGACAGATGCAGCTCCCGTTCCCATGCAGTCCTGGGGAGGGAGGGGTCTCCTGTGTGACAGGCTCTGTACGTGCCTGCGTGGCTGCTTCCTTTGAGAAATGCAGTGAGCTTTGGAGCTGAGTTCGCTCCTTGGCTTCTCACTTCCGGCTGAGAGACCCTGGAGCTGATTTGAGCTCTGTGAGTGGCCCTTCCTTGCTGGGGGCCTGAGCGATTCTTGTAAGGCGCTTGGCGCCCCAGGCACACCAGCAGACCCCAGAAACGGGAGTGTGCGTGCTTGTTGTAGCCACCAAAATAGCAGTCACCTTTTCATTCTTTGGTTAAAAAAAAAAAGTATTTTCAAGTCGGCTGTACATCAGGAAAACAAACATGAAAAACTGTTTTCTCAGACGTTACAAAGTATCAGCACTGTGGATTCTAGAATATACTGTGCGACTCTGGTTTTAAAAGTGTGCGCTGGTCCATCCATGCTTATAACCGCGTACAAGCAGGAGAAAGAATGACGAAAGCGGCTGATGATGTCCGTGGGCAGTATCCCAGGGAAGACAACCTGGAGTAGTGGGAGAACAGAAAAGTGCGGTTTACCGCACACGCTGGCTGCAGCTCTCACGCGGGTCCCTCGCCCGCAGGTGCCAATAGGGAACTAGGCTCTGCCACCAAACCTGAGCCCACCACAAAGCAGCACGCACTCTGCCGTCACACTCCTCCAGTGGTGGGCAAGGGAACGTTTGTTTACTGATCAGTGACCACTTCCCGGGAGACACAGAGGCAAACAAAGCAGACCCTGACATTACCGAAACCGTGTAGAAGAATCGATCAATCGATCCGCACTTCCTATATGAGCTCCCAGTACTCAGACCCTGACGGACCCCTCCCTGGGGGACCCCTCCAGGGTGGCAGGAGCCCTATTCCTGAACTCTAATTCCATACAAAGTCAGCGTCTCCATGTAACCTCCCCTTCTTTGCCGGCTCTCATCCATGCAGTCACACTTTGTCACCGTGTAACAAGAACTGACTTAAAATCCTGTTCCCCTGGGTCGGACACATGGCTCCGGACGGACACGTGGCTCCGGACAGACATGTGGCTCTGGACAGGGGCAGGGGGGAGGTCGAGGCTGTGGCCCCCAGGGGCCCCATCTCTCCTGGATGGACATGTGGCTCTGGACGGGGGCGGGGGTGGAGGCTGAGGCTGCGGCCCCCAGGGGCCCCGTCTCCCTCAGCACAGCCTGGGGTGGAGCTGGAGGCGGCGGCTGGGCTCTGGCAGGGATGGCCATGGACAGAGCTGCCCTCCAGCCTGCAGACCGCTGCAGATGCCGTCATCACGCCCGCTTCTGCAGAAGGGGCTGGAGAGAGAAGCCAGCGTGAGGCCCTGTGTTCTGCAAACCTCAGAGCCCTGGTCCAGGTGAATGTCAGGTCTCCGCTCAGTACTGAGACCGTCCCTGCGTGTTCTCCCCCCTTCTCAGCGCTCCCAGGGAAGCCCCTGCGCCATGAACCCCACGGCAAAGCCCCTCATTTGCAGGTGCCAGTTCCTGCCCTGGGCACCAGATTGGTGCACACACAATACACACGTACAGACACAGAGACACATGCACATACAATACACACGTACACACGCACACATAATACACACATACAGACACAGACACACATGCACACACAATACACATGTACAGACACAGAGACACATACACATACAGAGACACATGCACATACAATACACATGTACAGACACAGACACAGAGACACATGCACACACAATACACACGTACAGACACAGACACACAGAGACACATGCACACACAATACACACATATAGACACAGAGACACACACACATACAGACACATGCACATACAATACACACATATAGACACAGACACACAGAGACACATGCACACACAATACACACGTACAGAGACACATGCACACACAATACACACATACACAGAGACACACACAGAGAAACATGCACATACAATACACACGTACAGACACACACACAGAGACACATGCACACACAATACACACATACAGACACATGCACACAGAGACACATGCACACACAATACACACGTACAGAGACACATGAACACACAATACACACATACAGACAGAGACACACACACATACAGAGACACATGCATACAAGCTGACTTCCCCGAACACAGAGACCTGGGATGGATGGAAGCTTCAGGGATGGGGGCAACCAGAGCCCCTCACACGCAGGTGACGAGGGGGGAGCTGTTTGTGCCTGCCTCTCCCACAGGAAGTCCCTCTCAGCATGGACAGAATGAAACAAACCTGAGCACCCTCACAGGAAACTGTGGGTGCCGCTCGTGAGGTTGTAGGCAGAAGCTCAGAGACACAGGGACTCTGCCGCCATCCATGGCTCTGGGGAAGCCTCGGGCCCTGGGCCAGCAGTGTCCGACCACAGGACACGGTCAGCGAGGGACACAGGAGGCATCTGAGCACTGCTGTGCATTTCAGGGCAGCAACCAGGTGGGCCTGGGACGGCTGTTCTTTGGGTACAGTCCCGGAGCTTGTGGGGCCTCCTGCACTTGGCATGAGAGACTGTTTGGGGAGAAGCTGATTTACAGGAAGCACCACAGAAAATGAAAGCTGATATTTATTCTCAGCAAGAAGCCTGTTCTTATCAAAACAGCCCACAGGTGAGCTGTAGCCGTTTCCCCCGCAGCAGCCTTAGCGACTGAAACACAATATGCGTCTTTACGACATAGACAGTCCCTGTGAGGACGTATGCCATTCATTCAACTCGATTTGGTCTAAAGCTAGAAGCAGTGCATTGAGAAAGGAGAGAGACAGAAAAAGAGCGAGGAGAGACAGAGGAGGGAGGGGAGAGGGGGAGAAAGAGAGAGACTGAAGCAGGAGGGACAATCTCTTCCTCCAATCCCGGGACCAGACTGTGAATCACGGGTGGCTCCGCTTCCTGGCAAGGATGCCCTACTGTCCAGCTAACGTTTTGTGAGCTGAAATACGCATATTCCTGGGGCTGGCTGTGGCGCAGTGGGTTAAAGCCCTGGCCTGAAGCGCCAGCATCCCATATGGGCACCGGTTCTAGTCCCAGCTGCTCCTCTTCTGATCCAGCTCTCTGCTGTAGCCTGGGAAAGCAGTAGAAGATGGCCCAAGTCCTTGGGCCCTTGCACCCACATGGGAGACTCAGAGGAAGCTCCTGGCTCCTGGCTTCAGATTGGCTCAGCTCTGCCCTTTGCGGCCATCTGGGGAGTGAACCATCGGATGGAAGACCTTTCTCTCTGTCTCTACCTCTCTCTGTAACTCTTTCAAATAAGTAAAATAAATCTTAAAAAAGAAGAAATAAGCACGTTCCATGTTTTGAGTATTTCTCTTGGTTTGAAGAACACTGAGTTGATATTCTTCAAAAGAAAGAGAAATCGCTTGTGCATGGAACAGAAAGCTAATGAAGTAGGCAGACGAAAGATAAAACCTCTAGGCCAGCGTCCGCGGTCGGGCCAGCTTACAAACTGCTAGCGTAGGAGAGTGCAAACTGGACAATGAACAGACTTGCCGTTCCTTTCTTAAATCACATGGAAAGGAGATGAAAAACTCAGAAAATGCTTTTTTCCCATAACCTAACCCAGCAGCAGAGGGAACCTTCTGGAAATCCTGTTCCGAGTCTGTTTTGTGCATCCACGGGTACTTACAGGGCTCTGTCTCCTGAGCAGCCCCAGGGTGATCAACTTGTTCAAGCCCACGTCCCTGGCGCTGCAGCCTTGCCGGCTGCTAATGGAACACTTCCAGGCAGGCTGCGGCACGGAAGGCCATGCATTATTTACGTGGGCATCCCCGCCGTAATTCCTCATCTGGCGGCTGCTGGTCTCACACTTGGCATCAGATGCCAGAGAAAAAATCCAGCAGGGAAAGACGCTCACCTCCAGTTGAAAAACAGCTGCTTACACACAAACATATCATTCACGCCAGCACAGTGATCTTTTTATTTTTTAGTCGAGAATAAATCGGTAAGAAAAGTGGCAGGAAGTCCAGGCCAGCTGTCGCAGCAGGGCAGGCCGGCTGCTCACGGCTGCTGTCACCTGCATACTCAGATCCTTCCGTGGACTAAGCGTGGACAGGAACAGAGAGGCAAGGTGCTCTGCTCCCGGACACGCGGGGCTCCCAGCCCACGGTGGGCATGAACGGATGGGCAGCAGCTCCCACCAGGGTTTCCCCTCTCAAGGGAAAGCCACTGCTGCTGACCCCTTTTAAAGGGTTCTTATAAAGCACAGCAGATGCGCAGAGAGAGGCTGTGGCGCACAAGCCCGCTGGCCCCTGTGCTGGGCAGGTGACAGGAGACTGCGGGCGAGACCCTCACAGCCTCTCCCCACCTCGCTCACCTCCCATCCCTGAACCGCTGTGTCCTTGGGAATGGCGGCTCCCCATGCCCTCTCCTGTGGCACCCTGTGCCCTCTCCCGTGGCTCCCCGTGCCCTCTCCCGCGGCTCCCCGTGCCCTCTCCCGTGGCTCCCCGTGCCCTCTCCCGCGGCTCCCCGTGCCCTCTCCCGTGGCTCCCCATGCCCTCTCCCGCGGCTCCCCGTGCCCTCTCCCGTGGCTCCCCGTGCCCTCTCCTGTGGCACCCTGTGCCCTCTCCCGTGGCACCCCGTGCCCTCTCCTGTGGCACCCCGTGCCCTCTCCTGTGGCACCCTGTGCCCTCTCCCGTGGCTCCCCGTGCCCTCTCCCGCGGCTCCCCGTGCCCTCTCCCGTGGCACCCCGTGCCCTCTCCCGTGGCTCCCCGTGCCCTCTCCCGTGGCTCCCCGTGCCCTCTCCTGTGGCACCCTGTGCCCTCTCCCGTGGCACCCCATGCCCTCTCCTGTGGCACCCCGTGCCCTCTCCCGTGGCTCCCCGTGCCCTCTCCCGCGGCTCCCCGTGCCCTCTCCCGCGGCTCCCCGTGCCCTCTCCCATGGCTCCCCATGCCCTCTCCTGTGGCACCCTGTGCCCTCTCCTGTGGCACCCTGTGCCCTCTCCCGTGGCTCCCCATGCCCTCTCCCGTGGCTCCCCGTGCCCTCTCCCGCGGCTCCAGGAGCTGTTCCCTTGCAGGCGAGAGGTGAACTTCGCCTATCAAGAACGTCTTTTCCTACAGCAGTTCCTCGAATGAAAACGGAGACGCAACTCTCAAGCCACACCCTTGATTCTGTTACCCGAAGCTCGGGCTGCTGCCGGACAGAAGTTCTCCTCCTCTCGGGACGAAGTGGAATGTTCCGGCAGACCCTGTGGGTACAGGCGTTCCCTGGGAATATGGCAAGTTCATAAGCAGAGTGCCCTGGCTGGTGACTGGGGGCGGTGCAGGTGCCTCCAGCTCACTTTCCCTTCTTTTTTCTTCAACAAAACAGGATCTCGTTTCCTGTGAGCAGCCCCAGGCGATTGCTTTAATTTTGTCTCAAGAATCTGCTGGGAAGTGCTGCTCTCCGAGTGCCCTCCACATGCCCGTGACCAAGCTAGACATTTACGCATCCCAGTGCTTCATCTGCTCTGATTTTCACCTCTACTAGAGAAAACAAATCCCGACAGAAATGGCCAGGGTCTAAGAACGGCAGCCCAGACGGACTGCAGTCCTACGACGCGTCCGCGTGCAGGGTCAGGGACCTGGGGCGGCAGCGGGGGTGGCTGACTTCCCAAGTCCGGCTCCTCTTTCCTTGGAGACTCGGACGATCGCACTCCTTGTCTGTAAATCCATTTATTTTCTGGAGACGCCCCCCAACCATTCAGTTTCTGCTGATGAGGAATTTCTGAAACAATCATAGAAAACCACCTCGACCGCAGACAGCCCGCGCTACGGACGGACGAGAGCAGGATCTGGCTCTTCTATTCCCGGAGGGGGCCATTATTTCCAAGGTTGCCATGGCGATGCTGCAGGATGGCTGCGTGCTGCCGTCGCAGGCACACGGCACGCTCGCTTCACCATTTGTTTCACGAGGTGCAGGGTTTTTGGAAAACAAACACTATCTCTACAAGACGTACTTACTGGAACTCCTAGTTTTGTCTCACAGTGGTGATGAGGGGGGCGGATGGGAGTGCCACGGGGGCAGCAAGACTGACAAAGAGAAGAAACATCCTAAGAAGCTCCCGTGTGTCCCCTTTGCTAAGCCAGCAGCAAGTCCTTCCTATGACCATAAACTTGAGAAATAGCTTGCAGAAGGCAGACGGACTATGACTGGGAAGGAGGACTCTGGGTTTTTCTTGCTGGGAGTTCACATGAGATGCATGCTTGCCACATGCAGTCTGCAGCTGGCGTGCCTGCACACACACACACACACACACACACTTAGATTCACTCCTGAGGTCTCTGTGAACTCTGGCTTAACCACACGGGGTGAAAGATCTCGACGATGAAAACCATAAATCCCTGATGGAAGGCACTGCCGAGGGCTCAGCAGGAGGCACCTGTGGACCTGAGGGCCGCGTGCAGCGTAACAGCAGACACCAGCGTGACGTGGGCACACCGCACAGATCCCTTCCCAGACATCGGGTTCCTTGACAGCTTTGGCTTCCTGTCCAGTGTCTTTCACGCAGCCTGAAAGACTCCCTTCATGCAGGGCAGGTGTAGCGGTGACAAGCGTCTGTGTCCCTCCAAACTTCAAGTTCAAGGCCACGGTATTAAGAGTTGTGAAGCCATGACGACTCCATTCTCCTGTACTGGATAAGGGACGTGTCTCCCACGTGGGTGGCAGGGACCCAGCCCTTCAGCCAGCATCCGGCTGCCTCCCGGGGTGCACATTAGCAGGAAGCCACAGTGCCAGGACTTCAGCGGGCTCTCCAGCAGGGATGCACACGGCCACGCAGTGGCCCAACTACCTGCCCCACAATGCCCGCACCTCAAGTGGCTCATTTCTGACTGTGGCACCCCAAGAGAAGAATCCCCTTTCGAATGGGTACAGCCAAGGCTACTCAGCATTTTTACTCACAACACGTCCACCATGTGGACCCCACGTCAGAACTTCCCGACAGCTGGTAAACCTCCTAACTCGGCTTCTGCCCTCTACCACAGGTCATGTCAGCAGCTGAGCTCACGTGGACTCTCCCTGCTGGTAGTGGAGGAGGCAGTGAGATGTGTGAGTGGCTCAAGCAGGGACACGGGCACTCCACGCTCAGACAGGGCTGGCGTGTCTGACTGTGGCCAGTCACTGCCGTTGTCCACACCCGCATTGATCCTCCCAGTGAGGGTGGGGAGGCACAACCAGTTCCTGTGGCAGCCTCAGGGGATTCTGGGGAGGTGTTCGGGTCAGTGTGGCCCCTGGCGGCGCCCTGACCTTCCACAGACGCCTGTGAAGAGGACGAGCGAGGCTGGGGGCTGCCTGGTGAGCAGAGGGCACCCTGGGCCCACCTGGGGAAGCTCGGAGGTGGCCCCGCCCTCACCATCTTCTCTTCCACGTTTCCCGCACATGGGAGGGGATTCTTAAGGAACGACCGTTGCTCCCAAATCAGACGGTACAACAAGTGCTCCCCAAGACAGATCCCAGCTCTCGCTGTCCTGTACCCTCCCGGTACAGAGCTGCGGCTGCGCGTGCGCCAGCTGAGCAGGCATCATATTGGAGCACCCCTCGGAGGTGCACAGAAAGTGACTTTAGAGAATTATCATAGTCAACCCACGAGTCACAAGGATTCACGGGGTCCTGAGGAGAATGGGTCCGAGCCAGGTGCAGGCAGAAAGTCAGACCCCGTGCGAGAGCTCCCCGGGTACCACGGTCAGAATGGCAGCTGTGTGCTGCTGGCCTGTGTTCATCCTGCCCCAGGGGCCACAGCCCAGGGACAACGTCCCAAGAATCAGGACCTCCAAGTGAGAGGGGGACAAGTCCACCCTAGACCAGAGAGCCGGGCAGCGGGATGAGCTGCGGTGTCACTCTTAAGATTGGCCTGGCTTCCAGCTGACAGTTCTCTGTTTTAGAGAGGAAACTCTGCACGGGAAAGAGTGCGTTGGGAGCCGCAGAAGCTGAGGCTGCCACAGGAACTGGTTGTGCCTCCCCACCCTCACTGGGAGGATCAATGCGGGTGTGGACAACGGCAGTGACTGGCCACAGTCGGGACACGCCAGCCCTGTCTGAGCGTGGAGTGCCCGTGTCCCTGGCTTGAGCCACTCACACATCTCACTGCCTCCTCCACTACCAGCAGGGAGAGTCCGCGTGAGCTCAGCTGCTGACATGACCTGTGGTAGAGGGCAGAAGCCGAGTTAGGAGGTTTACCAGCTGTCGGGAAGTTCTGACGTGGGGTCCACATGGTGGACGTGTTGTGAGTAAAAATGCTGAGTAGCCTTGGCTGTACCCATTCGAAAGGGGATTCTTCTCTTGGGAGTGCCACAGTCAGAAATGAGCCACTTGAGGTGCGGGCATTGTGGGGCAGGTAGTTGGGCCACTGCGTGGCCGTGTGCATCCCTGCTGGAGAGCCCGCTGAAGTCCTGGCACTGTGGCTTCCTGCTAATGTGCACCCCGGGAGGCAGCCGGATGCTGGCTGAAGTGCTGGGTCCCTGCCACCCACGTGGGAGACATGGATGGCATTCCATGCTCCTGGCTTCTGCCTGGCCCAGCCCTGTCTGTCTCAGGAATCCAGCGAGTGAACCATCAGGGGTAAGATTTCTCTCTCTCTCCCCCTTCTCGCTCCATCACTTTGCCTTTAAATAAATAAGTAACTCTTAAAAATAAAAGAACCAAGCAACTTGAAACAGTTTCACTCAACAGCTAAGACCACGCAGGAACTATGATACCCTGTGCCTGCTCTCCCAGCCTACTGCCCAGGTGCGGCACGTAGGGTCCTGGTCCCAAACCCTCTCAGGTGTCTGCCTGCCGCTGTGGAAGCCAAGATTTTCACAGGATGCATTTTGAGAATTTCCCCTTCTTGTGCTTTTGTCTGATGCTTATCTGTAGCTCCCTCACCTGCCTTCGGTGAAACAGGTGAAGTTACCGGTTGCCAAGCAACAGAATCTGCCAACTCCGCACGTACTCAAAGGAGCAGTCTCCCTCCCAATTACTCATCACTCGCTGCCCTGCAACCTCACAGGGACTAACCCAGGAGACTCGACATCACACTGGCTGCTGGCAACAAGATGTCCAAGGTGCGAATTTTCCCAGAGAAGTTCAGCTCTGACACCAACGCCGGCAGCCCAGAGAGCAGGAGGCAGGCAGATGGTTCCCTCTCCCAAGCTAACACAGATCCTGTAAACAAAGGTCAAGTCCACTCCGTTCAAGGTGGTTTGTGGTGTTCTTCCAGCGTGTGTGCCTGTGCACGGCCACTCCAATCTTGCACAGCATGCTAAATGGGGCATGCAGTGATGGCCAGGCTCGTGACCTGACAATCTTCCTTCGACACTCAGCAAATTTTCCGCAGCTCCGGGCAATGCTTACTTTAGCCTTCCTGTTATCCCATCCAGAGGAATCAATCAAATATCGCAGCATCCTTGGGAAACATTTCCACGGAGGTGTTTCCAGCTGTCTACTGCGTGATGCTATTAACGAAATCAGACAGCCCTGGATCCTGCCCCCTTGAAAATGAGTGGTGTGGGCCTGGACCAGCAGCTGAGCCCTTGTAATTCCACTCTGACCCACAGACCCTGAGCGTGCTGAGCCCTGGGGGCCAGGCTAAAACCTTTCAGGGGAGGCCCCGAGAGGCACATGACTCCATCCGTGTTGGGCAGGCTGGCCAAGGCAGAGCTGGCGCCAAACTCACTCTTGGCTCCACACCCGAGTCCTGGGGAGTCCCTGCCGTCTTCCTTTTCTGGGCGTGAGCTGACAGGCCGTCACCTCCTCGGCTTTCGAAGGGGGAAAGCTGACTCCACGTGATTTGGGTGTTAGCAGAGGAACTTAAGAGGGCCAATGGGCCAGGTTCAAGTCCAGTGCACCACCGTGCACACTGATGGAGGGCCCTCAGGCACGACACAGGACTGTACGGCGCCAGGGGCCCGCCCCGGCTCTCAGGGCAAAGCAGAGAAGGTGAGCAGATGCCCCTGGCTCCAGGGCGCTCTCGAGCCCAGAGCCCCTGTTCCCTCCTGGATGAAGCTGCAGCCCTGCTAGTCTCCTCCTCCCAGGATTGACCTGGGGAGCGTGGGTGGCTTGGATGATTGACGGAAATACTAGAGAAGCCAGCGTAAGCTGGCCCAGGGTGTGGTGCAGGAACTGGGAATTAACACGCTGGCTTTCTGTCATCTTCGAGTTGGAGCAACCCCCCCCCCCCCCCCCGCCCGCCGAGCTTCCAGGAGTTGCTTTGGACATCTGTGCAGCCTCCCGCCACGGAAAGGGCTGGGTTCCGAGCTGAGTGCCACCCCCTCCCTGCTCTTCCGACCATTTCGGATGCACCTCACCTCTGGCAACCCCCAGACATGCGCTTGCCCTGCAGTTTGCATGTCTGTGCTCTGTATCTGCTCACAACCCCAAAGCGTCTGCTCGCAGAGGCTGCTCCTCCATGGGGCATATCCCAAGCCTCCTCCCGGCTGGCCTTGGCTTCTGGGTAAGTTTAGTGAGAAGCAGAGCAGCCCCGTGGGCTCCAGGACAAGGCAGGAACAGTAAGAAAGCCGGGCAGCAGCCCACCCTCGAGCCGTCTCCACCACCGCTCACCGGTGTCCACCTCAACTCCCAGGGATGCTCGGAGCCTCGCACGACTCCTCCCACTAGGAGACACACGCGAGGGTTCTTCTCTGAGAAGTGGGATGTGCAGACCCGTGTGCCCGAGGGCCAATGCTGGGCCATCTTGCCCTCTGTGAGGCTCATTCCTCTCCTGGGAGGCGCTGTTCCTTACCCTGCCAGGAGGAGGCACCACGGCCGCGAGGCTAAAACCTCCAGTGGGCAACGGGGAGCTGATCTTAAGGGACCGATGTGAAAACACCCCTTCTCAAGATGTGGGCATTCACTGCTGGCAGCTATGTGGCATGGCCGGGTTCCCAGCTCCTAGGAATCCTGGGAACATGTGGGAGGACTGGAAAGACACTGTCACCAGACCGCAGAGCTGAGCTGGGATGTGCAGTCCCGGTGCAGAGCCTGAGTGAATGAGGCACTGCCCAGTGTCGAGGCAGACAGGGACACACAAGTACCACGGTGTCCACTTGACATCTGCCTGCAAGACCATGGAGCGAAGAGAAGCAGAGGTAGCCATGGCGGCGAGAGGGCGCTGTAGCCAGCTCGGGGCTGGACGGAGGAAACCTGGAGGCTTGGCTGGGACACACGCGGGTGGGAGCAACTCCACTGAGGTATGCGCATCCAGGCCCCAAAGAGGAAGTAAGACCACGTGGAGTGCACTGAGTCCCACACTGTGGCTGTGCCTGTTGTCCCAGCTCCCACGGGTGAGGACAGAGGGACAAAACCCCTCTGGCAGGGGCAGGATGGACAAGCAGAGTGGCAAGAGTCTTCGTGACAATACAAAGGAAACTAAAGCAGGTGGCCCACAGTGACTGGGACTGGGACCTGGGCCAGGAGCAGAGGTGGGGTGGGCAGGGAGGCCCTTCCAGACACTGCTGACAGAGGGAGGCAGCATCCCAGCACCAGCTGCAAATGCCCCCGGCCTTGTGGGAAAGAAGGTCCCCAGTGCCCACTGCCCGGGGGAGAGCACCCCACACTTGGTCACGGCCTCCCAGTCCAGCGCTGGCTTTGGTGTGAGAGCACAGTGGCCGCTTAGACACTTGGAAGGGCCCCATGCTTGTCTGCAGTCACTGCCCTGACAGGTGACAGAATGGTTCGATCTTTGAATTTTGCGAGCCAAGCTGGATGGGCCAGTGGCACCAATGCCAGGGCTCGGGTCCCGACACACCTGGTTCGCCTCTGCCTCATCCTTTCCCCCGGATGTGCCCTTGCTGGTTACTTCCTGTCCCCCGGGGGCAGCCCCCACCCCCACCTCTGCAGAGGCTTGGACCAGGCCTAGGGAGGGCTGGAGTTGGATGTGTAGCCTGCACCAGCCGAGCTCAAGGCCTCAGAGTGCCCCAGTGCCGGAGGGAGCACAGCGTTTTACAGAAGGTAAAGGACAACACCGACCGCGCCAGAGAGGACACAGAGCAAAGGAAAAGGCGTCCCCACCCGACCCCGCTTTTGAACAAGTGACCCTGTATCTCACACAGCTGACCCCTGCTGTTCCAGGCGCTGCGGAGACGCAAAGGGGACTCTGTACCCCGCCCCTCCCAGCTCCTCACTCACTCATTCCTGACATCTGCTAGGTGTGGGGCAAGCCCCGGGGACTCACAGGCAAGGAGTTGTTTGCTTGTCCACCAGGAGCCGGCCAGGCGCCCCACCCCCGCCTCACAGCAGGCCTGGGAGCCAGACCTATTGTTCTCCTTTGTCCCCTGAGCAGCCAACCCAGTCTGCTAAGGCAGAAAACAGAAAATGCGCATTTTCTGCAGCTGACCTGATGGCCATACTCTGAACCTGACCACCCATGACTCAGCAGTATTTGTCTTTAGCCCTCTGCTGTGGGTCCCAGCCACAGGGACGCTCCGGGCCTGCCACTGGGTGCTCCACCCTTCACGGAATCCGGGTTAGCATGTGAGGGACTGTTTTCTTCAATCCTCCAAGGACTTCCAGTTGGAGCCCTGCCTTGTGTGACTGTGGCAACTTCCGGTGTCTCCCAGTATCCCAGGGACCCAGCGAGATGGACAACAGACGTGCTTTGCAAAATGTCAGAGCCAGCTGGAGTACAACTACTTAACGTTTTCACCTCTAAGGGGACGGTCCGCTCCAGCGAGGAATCAACAGCATCACAAACGCCCGGGCGTGGCACTCGGCTTCCTGACCCGCAGCTGCACTTGTTCCGAGGGGCTAGCTTTTCCCATCAGACACCTGGGTTTCTACCTAAGTCCTCGGATTTCAGACTGGTACCCAGCTGGCTAGGGAAGTATTGTCATTTCTTTTTTAAAAGTCATTTTCATTTATTTATTTTTTATTTGAAAGGTGGAAAGACAGATAGAGAGACAGAGAGAGCTGTTCTATTCATCGGTTCACTCCCTAAACGCCTGCAACAGCCAGGCTTGGGCCAGACCAGGAGTTCGGAACTCAGTCCGGGTCTCCCAGGTTGCTGGCAGGGGCGCTACTACTGGAGCCACACCTGGCCTGGTCCTGGAAAAGCCCAGTGTTGCCCACGCTCCAGGGGCTCTGTGAGTGTGGCCAAGCAGCCTCCCTGATGCAGGCTGTCTTCCCAGGGATGCTTGGCCGGAGGGGCCTCCTGCTGTGGGGAGCACAGATCCTCCACTGGCTGCTGCCCTGTGTAGCTGTCAGCATCCTGTAGCACAGACCTGCTGGTTATGTGCGAGGCCTGTTCTGTTTCTTCTTGGGCCCCTCGTTGGATGGGCAGAATTCCAGAGCCTTGGGGCAGGCCCCGTGGCATAGTAGGTTAATCCTCTGCCTGCAGTGCCGGCATCCCATATGGGCGCCGGTTCGAGTCTCAGCTGCTCCATTTCCGATCCAGCTCTCTGCTGTGGCCTGGGAAAGCAGTAGAAGATGGCCCAAGTCCTTGGGCCCCAGCACCCGTGTGGAAGACCCAGAGGAAGCTCCTGGCTCCTGGCTTCGGATAGGTGCAGCTCCGTCTGTTGTGGCCATCTGGGGAGTGAACCAGCGGATGGAAGACCTCTCTCTCTCTGTCTCTCCCTCTCTCTGTCTGTAACTCTACCTCTCAAATAAATAAAATCTTAAAAAAAAATAGAGTTCCAGAGCCTTGCACAGGGGGCTTCTGGCCTCCTAGGGAGCTAAGGAGACCGGTGCTGGCTTGATGGTGGCCACACGGCAGGTCAGCAGAGACGTGGCTCCTGCCCCTGCCAGGCCTGGCCCCTGCTCCTGTCTGACTGAGTGAAGCCACTGCATGCCCCACCTGCCCCCATCTCCACGCAGCCTGCACCCACGCAGCCTGCACCCACGCAGCCGCCTCTGCGATACATAGTAGCAGCAGTGTTTGCCTCTCCCATGCTTCACCATCTGGTAAAACCCAGCGCTGCGGACCCGAGGTTCTGGGTGCCGGGGATGAGGTGTTTTTTTGAGATTTATTTTATTTATTTGAAAGAGTTAGAGAGAGAGAGAGAGAGAGAGAGATCTTTCATCTGCTGGCTCACTACCAAAATGGCTGTAGGGGCCCAAGCACTCGTACCATCCTCCGCTGCTTTCCCAGGCACATTAGCAGGGAGCTGGATCAGAAGTGGAGCAGCTGGGACTCAAGCACCCATATGTGGTGCTGGCATTGCAGGCAGTGGCTTAACCCGCTCGCCACACAACAGCGCTGGCCCCGGGATGGGAGTCAGGATGGGGATGAATTTTGACAGCTTGTCCTGCGGGCTCTCGCCAGGTGGGGGTGTCACTGAAAAGCTGGGGTGACCCACATGATCCTTGGTCCATCCTGAGGGAGCAGGGATGAGGCCCAATGAGAAGAAACTGCGTGGCGGGAGTGGGGCCGAAGCCAGGAGCCGAGCCTCTCCGGGGCTCAGGGTCCCTCAGGCACCACTGCCGCTAGGGGTGTGCACCGAGCCCAGCTGGGCAGACTGTGGCTGCTGGAGCCCACGGAGTGGCCACACCGCGGGAATCCGATGACATCCCAAGCTCTCCAAGCAGGAAACCTCCCAACACTGCTTCCCACACAGATGGGGTATGCGTTAAGCCCCTCAAGAAATGTTTTCTAAAACCACACAATGTTTTAGAAAACTGTTCTTGACCACTCGGGGAGCTCGTCTCCTTCTTTTGGAGAATATCAGAGCGTCACAGTCGCAGGAAAAGGTAGCACTGCTGCTCCCCCTGCGCCCAGGGCAGGTGCACGCCTTCCCTCCAGCGCCGTTACACGGCTTTGTCTCAGCACCGCAGGGCCGTGTTCCTCAGCTGAGATCAAAAATAATTTTTTAAAGGAAACATGACTTAATTCGCAGCTCAACAGGAGGAAAACATACAGCTATGGGTAGTGAATCACTCATTAAAAATTAAATCAGTCCGCCCACAACGGGAAACAGCATAACAGAATGTTGGTGTTGGCTTCAGATTGGAGGGAAGCCAAAACTAGTTTTGAAAATAGTGATGCCCTGGATTGGATCTCGCTCCAATCTCGCGCGGCATCTCAGCGGCACACACGGTGCAGCCTGGCTTCAGCACAGAGCTCCCCCGGAAGGGAGCGGTGGCACTGGGGTTTCCATGGTTTCCCGTGAGTCTCGGGTTGGCCCTCCCAGTACGCCACACACTCAGGTCGAGTAAACCGCCACATGGCCCCAGAACCACTTGTCAGAATGGATCTCGCAAGAGCAGGGAAAGACATTTGCTTTATCCACTAGCTGCGTTTCAAAGTCCAAGCCCACACAGTCCCGGCTTCGACTTCCTGTATACAAGCAATGATATGGAAAGAAACTGACTGCTTTTTCAAACAGAATTTTTCCATTCACAAAGCCTGCCTTTCTGTGTTCCCACTTCTTTGGGAGGCCGCGAGACAGCAAATGCAAACAAAGAGGGGAGAGCCTGCACCACCAGCCCACAACCGGCTCTTCAAGGCCGAGACCCTGGAGCTGTGAACGCTGCACATGGTGTGCAGACCTCACACCGGAGGGAGGGCACCAAGGCGACTGGCCAGAGACAGCGGCTGCAGCTGCTTTCTGGGGACTGCCGCTCTTAGCTCAAAGCCAGCATCGCCCTGGATTACAGAGCTTGACGTCTGCGAGACACCTCTGTGACACTCCACTCCACTCTAGTTGTCAAAGAGTGTGTGACGCAGAATCCAAGCCATTCAGTGTTCCGGAAAGAAACGACACCCAGCCCGTCCTCGTCCAGGCTCCTGTGCAAACACAGTGTTTCTAACCAACCGGAGAACGGCCTCAAGCATCAGGCCGGCTAGCGGTGTTTCCTGAAACCACAGCTCGCATCCACCTCATCTACTGCTTCACACCGCAAGGCCTTGTGCAATAAGGAGGTTGCAGCACGGACCTGATAAAGGCCCAGTAAGCGGACGGACAAAGCCCCTGTCCTTGGCCGGCGCCGTGGCTCACTAGGCTAGTACTCCGCCTAGCGGCGCCGGCACACCGGGTTCTAGTCCCGGTCGGGGAGCCGGATTCTGTCCCGGTTGCCCCTCTTCCAGGCCAGCTCTCTGCTGTGGCCAGGGAGTGCAGTGGAGGATGGCCCAGGTGCTTGGGCCCTCACCCCATGGGAGACCAGGAGAAGCACCTGGCTCCTGGCTCCTGCCATCAGATCAGAGCGGTGCACCGGCCGCAGCGCGCCGGCCGTGGCGGCCATTGGAGGGTGAACCAACGGCAAAAGGAAGACCTTTCTCTCTGTCTCTCTCTCTCTCACTGTCCACTCTGCCTGTCAAAAAATAAAAAAAAAAAATTAAAAAAAAAGCCCCCGTCTTGCTGGAAGGAAACCTGGCGAGTGTGCTGAGAGAGATTAGAAAGCTGGATGTGGTCAGCAGATAACGCGGGAAATCGCTGGGAACCGCGGCCAAGGGCAACTCAGGCGATCGTAAAGTTGTTCCAACACATAATTACCTCGCAGCAAATGATTCGCAGAACCCCCAGGATGCATTCCTATTTGTCAAAGTCTCTGTCCCTGGTCCAACTGGAAAATGAAACTCTCCTTGTAGAAAACGCTTCCTGTTGGCAGGGCCCGCCCTCGCCCTTGGTGTTGGAAGTGAGCTCCGTCTGGCCTCTAGTGGGAGGAAGAACTGGAGACACAGGCCTCCTTGCCGCGTCTGCAGCCCGCCTGGGTCTCTGCTTTCCCCCCTCCAGGTAGGGGTGAGGGTGCACCCCCAGCCCACCTCCAGACTGCTATGAATCCCCAGCGAGAAAAATCACACACGCTCTATATGTATGCGTTTTAAGTGCAAGGCATTTATCTGGCAAAACAGGAAATACAGCAAGTCCTGTTTTTCCAAATAATAATTTCCACCAATAAGATGTTTAAAAATAACTCATTTCTCAGCATGGTACCATGGTGCGCGCACACACACACACACACACACTGCACTTGAATGTGGAATCCACACCATTTCCGAGAGCAGGTCAATCGGGACAGGGCTGTTTGAATTAGTTAAACATCATCAACACTTTTTTAAAAGGTGTTAGAATTCAACCAGCCCCCACCATCAAACAACACAAACTCTATTTTTGCTGTTTTGCTCATGTTTATTTTGGTGCAAAGCAAGGAGAAAAGCTACTCAGAATCCACGACGCGATGCAGTTTTGCTCCGTGCTCCCACAGGGATCCTTCTTTCTCTAAGATGCTAAATACTTTACACCAAACCGTGCGCCATCACAACACGCGGCTTGAACAAGCTCCTTCACACCGGCCAGCTGCGAGCACTCGGCCACCTCACGCCCTGCAGCCCACGGTGAGAACCCCCAAGTGGGACGGATCTCCCTGCGGCCAGCAGATCGGAGGAATCTCTCTGAATCCCTCAGACCCCAAAAGACTCATCAATGTGAGCGAGGCCACCCCTGTAGCTGACGACGACATCTGTGTCTCCAGTGTGGACGGCGCAGCCAGGAAAACCTCCCCACAGACGGGGGCCGGGCCCCTGAGCTGCAGGCAAGCCGCCTGCAGGCCAGCCACTGCCCAGCTGCCGGGGACCCCACCCCCACCCCTCAGTGTGCTACCTGAACCACAGTGCCACTTCGTCAAGCTGCTTGTTAAGGGAAACTAAAAGGGAAGTTTTTATGATAAAAACAGGAGCCATCCCGCTGCCACGGGTGGAATCTTAGGTGCCACCCAGCCAGCCCAGCGCCCAGGTAGGAGTTAGAATTGTTCTAAAACCATGAAAAGCCATGAACCGCGCCTTTGCTTCCTCACAGTCTAGCAGGCCCCCAGCCCCAGACAGACAACTCCCCCACCACGCCCCATGTGCTACTGCCGCGCTGTGCTGGACCCGCCGTGGTTTCCTGAGACAGAGCCCCAGGTCTCCTGCACAGGGCCGGGCACTGTGGCTGAGGCAGCCTTCCGATGGATACCCTCTAACCTTCTTTAAATACTTCAAAGAGGTCGGCAGATAACACGGGGAAACAGTTGGGGACCCTGGCCAGGATCAACTCAGGCGATTAGAAAACTGCTCCAGAAATAGTTATCTAGCAGCAACCTGCCTGCAGGAGCCCAGGATACGTCAGAGTTTGATGCCTTAGAGCGTATGCGACAGCACCCATGACGTAAATCCAGAGCCACGAAGGGCCCCACTGAGCTCCCCGTTACCTCTTGTCCCCCAGGGGTGACGCTGGGGAGGCATCCCGGCCCCGGGGCAGCCATGTTTCCTATCAGCTGAGAGCGAGCGGCCAGAAGCAGAAGGTCCGGCAGCACTGGGTCTGCGCTGCGCCCGGAGTCAGGGCTTATAAGGGTTTCCTGGGAGCGGAAACTCTGAGAGCCGGGCCTGCCTTCGCTCCGTGACCAGCACTCCTGCAGAGGGACTTCTTGGAAGAATGTCGAAAGTTTCCTGGGGAGGAACCTCGCAATGGAAATAAACACGGATTCTCTGCCCGTCACTCTCCGACCCAGAGCTCTGCCCACCCCGGCCGCTCACTCGCTGCAGCCGACGGGAAAACCAGACAGGAAATCCAGGATGTTCCCAGTGTTGCTGAAGACCTGAGCGCTGGGCCTCGGAGGGCAGCCGCAGCCCCGTGGCCTGGCAGGTTTTAACTTTTCTGGGCTGCGCACTGCAGGCTGCTGGCTTCCTTCTGTGACAGAGAGCCAGCGCCGAGCTCAGGGCCCTGCGCCACCAGCAGAAACCACGCCGCCCGCCGCCGTGGCCCGAAGGCACGCGGACCAGGCCCTCAGACCCCACCCTGATTTCCATTTCACACGTACGGTGCTTGCACAAACAGCGTGAAGAAAGAAACTTGATTGGAAGAAAAAAATCACGTGTTAAAGATGCAAGAGGAAGACGCGCACGGGAGTAAGGAAGATCCAGCTAGTGAAGGAACAGCCCAGTGAGGTGAAGGTTAAAATTTACCGCTGACGGCCGGCGCCGCGGCTCACTAGGCTAATCCTCCGCCTGCAGTGCTGGCACTCCGGGTTCTAGTCCCGGTTGGGGTGCCGGTTCTGTCCCGGTTGCTCCTCTTCCAGTCCAGCTCTCTGCTGTGGCCCGGGAAGGCAGTGGAGGATGGCCCAAGTACTTGGGCCCTGCACCCGCATGGAGACCAGGAAGAAGCACCTGGCTCCTGGCTTCGGATCAGCGCAGCGCAAGCTGTAGCAGCCATTTGGGGGGTGAACCAACGGAAGGAAGACCTTTCTCTCTGTCTCTAACTCTGCCTGCCAAAAATAAAATTTCACTGCTGCCTAATATTAGCAGTTTATTTTCGCTTTCTTTGCCTCCTTTGGTACTTCCAATAACTAAAGTGAAACATTCAAGTTACAGCACTGTTTCATTTTACTGACCAGTAACACCCCCAGGTATAACAATGTAAAACCTCACAAAGCCTGGAGAAAATTCTTAAATTTAATTTATGTCTTCCATAAGTTTTTACTACCGAAAACCCATTGCATTCAATATTATACAACGGAGACCCCCACAATTGCAGGAACTCTGTCCCTATTTGACATGAATACGATCTGCAGTGTCACCCCCAGCTGTAGTGTTAAATGCAAACAGACACACACACACACACACACACAACAAAGAAAGTATGAGAATGAGTGGCTTTGCTGCAAAGACGCTTCCTAATCCCGTTCAATAGGGAAAAAAGTCATTTTCTTGAAAATCAAATATTAATGCAGAGTTTTTATTAAATGTAAAATCAGGGATTACTGTTAGTAAAAGGAACTCGTTCTGAAATTCCTCACCCACTGGCATACACATTGCAACCCGGTTAAACGACAGTGCTGACAACAGCAGCGGCAGCGCTGGCACAGGCGGCAGGCAGCGCGGCTCGCCTTGGGTCCCTGTAGGTAAGTGTCACAGTAATCCCAGGACGCTCGGAGAGGCCAGAGGGCGGGCGGCTCGCGCAGGCCGGCAGGTGCCAGCAGCGTCTCCTGGGGCCCTCTGCAGCAGCCCCCAGCAGCAGGAGCGTCCCTGCTCTGTGCAGCATGGCCTATCTGCCCCATTCCTAGACCTGCAAGGGGGAAGTTAAGGTCCCTTCTCTTACTGAGACACTGAGGCTCTGGGACAAGCCGTAAAGACTCAGCAGGGACTCTGCCGCAGGCTGAGACCAGCTGGATGTTCTATGCTGCGGCAGACCCGAGTGACAGCAGCAGGTCAGGCAGCGGGAGGCGGAGGGCCGCACACCCAGGGGAGAGATGCCTGAGACCACAGGGATCCCACGCAGGAACTCAGCGGAGCCGTCCCTCCTCCTAAAGGAAGAGCCGGCAGGTGCGGCCTGGAGCTGCCCAAAGCTGCTTCCACCTCCAGGTGCTCCCCGTGGAAGCAGGGAGGCAAAAATCCACTCCTGAACCAGCGCGCATCACCTCTGGGCAGGATACGAATTTCTCCATCTCTCACTGTTTTCTAAAGAACACTGACTGACTGATTTTCACCCACTGAAAAGGCAGAGAGAGAGACAGAGAGAGAGAGAGAGGCTGAGATCCTCCATCTGTCCATCTGCTGGTTCATTCTTCTAATGCCTGCAACAGCCAAGACTAGGCCAGGCTAGACCAGGAGACCCGAACTGCATTTGAGTCTCCCACATGGGTGGCAGGCACCCAAGTGCGTGGGCCATCATCTGCTGCCTCCAAAGATGGGAAGTAGAGGTGTCTGCTTGCCAACCAGTACTCTGGGACGGGGGGCAGGCATCCCCAGTCAGGGCTTAGCCACCTCGCTCCCTGGCTTGGACGCCATGCTGGGGGTGGGAGCATCCGGGAAACACCTGAGCCAGGTCACTCTGTGGAGAGCCGCTGACTTGCTGACATGTGGAGGGCAGACCCGCCAGGAAGGGAGGAAATCCTGGTCCAGATGGAAGCAAGCCTGGTGTGCAGGGGCCAGGACCGAGCACGGAGCCAAGGGGGCAAAGGTCACGTGCTTACAACCGATCACAGTCTGTACCCTGTCCTTCTGAAGCAATGAGTCTGTGGGGTCTGACCCTCACTCCAGCACAGCAGGCGCACAGAAAGCAGGTGCAGTGTTTGATCTGTTTTGATGCTTTTTGATGTTCAGTCTGCATTCAAAACGCTGGGAAGGAGCCACTACCGCTCTCAGGGTTCCCAGGCAGTGAAGGGAGTACAGGCTTCTGGTGATTAAGTCTCTCCCATAAACTCCTTTATAGCAACGATCTGCCTCTTTGCTAAGATTTCTTTCTTTATTTGAGAGGGGGGCAGGGTGAGAGGAGAGAGAGAGGGAGAGATCTGGAACTCCATCCTGATCTGCCGCATGGGTGCAGGGGCCCGAGCACCTGAGCCATCTGCTGCTGCTTTCCCAGGTGCAATAGCAGGGAGCTGGCTGGATCGGAAGTGGAGCAACCAGGGTGCAAACCGGTGCCCAGTATGGGAGGTGCTCAATGGCTTACCCCACAGTAGCACAACGCCCACCCCGATCCTCCTCTTTGATGACACGGCGACATTCAGCATCAACAATGGCCAGCCTGGCCATGGAGGACAAAGACAGCACGGCTAGCTGGTGGGGTGCAGAGTCTGCCTTCCTCTGGGGCGTGCTGACTTCTTGGTTGTCTTCAGTGCTCCTTCCCCAGAGAGGGGAGGTGTCTCGGCACCAACACGCATCTGCCCAGACCAGGGGCAGCCACAGGTGGTGACGCCCGGAAGGAATCATGCCACGAAGGGTGCACGGTCTAAAAGAGGAGCCAGCCGGGGGAGACCAGACCCACTGACCTTAAGTGAACTCCAGAACAAAGATAAACCTGTCACTCCAGAAACAGAGCCTCCCAACTGCCAGCACCCCGGGCTTCGACAAGGGCACAGGCCAGGGACACCTGGTGCTCCCTGCTCGCTCACGGCAGCCTCTGAAGACCCTCAGACCCCTCCCAGCCTCCCCCTGCCCCTGCTCTCTTCAAGAAACCTAACAGCACCGAGCTGACGAAGCAGAGATCACAAAGCACCTATGCTGTTTGAAGTTTTCTTTTTCTAAGGACATCAAAGCCAAGGAATTGTGCCGTTACCTAGACTCCAAGAGGCATAGAATTATGTGACACCGACACTCTGTTTACCGGAGCACAACACAGACAAGCGCCTGTCACAGCAGGTCAACTTCAGAAGCAATGACCGCCAACACGATCATGTGCAGTGCTGAACGTGCGTGCGGACACGAGGCCCTTGGAATGGAGTGAGGAGTCGGCAACGGGGGTGCGTGGGGACGCTGGACATCTCAGGCACCCAGCACTGAGCCAGGCCGCGCCCTCTCCAGGTGAGGCAACCAGGAACATGGCGTGAGCCCGTTCGCGCACGTTAAGGCATAACATCCAAACGCAACACGCTGACCACGTGCCTTCGGTCTCCAGAAAACATCGCTTCTCTAGCAGTAAAAGCCCACCCATTTCTTACAGCTAGCCACCCATCCGAGATAACTTTTAAAAAGTTTTGTACTCACCAAGGGAAAGCGAAGGCTATAATCTGAAAGAGAAGACGAGAGAGAGAGGAGTTAGTTTGGGTTTACAGGAGGCAGCTGTTAATTCAGGCCACTTCGACCTCCACAGCCCAGGCTGGAGCTGCCCCTCTCTGCTCTGTGGTTCGGGTCGTCTCGAGCCCCTGCTAGCGAGATGATAAGTTCCTTTGGCTTTCAGCAGTTTGTCCTTCTCCTGTGGGCTCTACCATCAGTGGTGGGGAGTGCTGTCACTCAGACCCCCAGTGCCTGCCCCTCCCAAGAGTCTCCGTCCATCACAGGCCACCACGTTCTCCCCCAAACGGTCCCCTCCATCGTTATTCATGGAGAAACCCCTAAGAACCTGGCTAGCTTGGGGAACACCTCCCCGATCTCCATCAATCCTTATGCAGCTTGCTCATTCCCACTCATTTAGCCCCTGTGTTCTTTCTATACACCATCTATATACCATCAAGTTCTTTCTATTCACCATGAAGTTCAATGATTTTTAGCATATTCACAACATTTGCAGCATCCTTGTAGTCTGAACACATTGTCATCATCCAAAAAGAAGGCCATGCCCATCACCCCATTAGCTCCCAGCCCGTCTCCCCCGTCCTGTGGCAACCACTCATCCACCTTCTGCCTCTGCACATCTGCCTGTCCCAGGCATTTCATGCAAATGGCCTTTGACTCTGTGGCCTTGTGCCTTCTCCCGCCTGCCATATTTTTGAGGCCCGTGCACGTGGTGGCATGTGCTAACACTTCATTCCCTCGTATGGTTGGCTAATATTCTATTGTGTGGATGGACTGCATATTGCGCACCCATTCGTCTGCATTCATCCAGCCGCAGCTGCCATGTTCTTGTATGGGGTCAACCCAGCTGCCTCATCCCTGGGCTGTCAGGCCACGGTCTGCTGCAGGTGGAGACCCAGCTCGGTGGCTCCTGAACACCCGCACAGCTAGGAATACAACCACGCTTCCAGGGTCACTGTTTTTAAACAGCTAATGCAGTACATGGTGTTTGTCTACCAAATAGGCTAGATATTTTAAAGCAAATACAAAGAAGATGCTACATACCTAATTATAACAAATGGCTGTGAATTTTTATTTTTGCATTCGTTAGAAGTTGAACTGTAAAGTATGTCTGCAGCCAAAGAGCAGAAGAAATGATTTGGTTCCTAAGGAATTTTAGATCTACACGAACAAATCCATCACTGACAACATTCTTTATGTTTCCCTTTAAGACTAGGAACAAAGCAGGAGTATTTTCTCTTAACATTCATATTTACGTTGTACTAGAAACCTTAACCAGTGCAATAAGGCAAGAAAAAGAAATCAATGACATAAGAATTGGAACAAAAGATAACAAAGTTTCATTCTCAGATGACAGAGCAGACTACATAGAAAATACTGAAGAGTCCACAAGAGGTTCTGCGGCCTAGCCAGTAAAGCCACTGCCTGCAGTGCCGCATCCCATATGGGTGCGGGTTTGACTCCCGGCTGCTCCACTTCCGATCTGGCTCTCTGCTATGGCCTGGGAAAGCAGTAGAAGTTGGCCAAAGTCCCTGGGCCTCAGAGCTCACATGGGAGACCTGGAAGAAGCTCCTGGTTCCTGGCTTCAGATTGGTGCAGCTCCGGCCATTGTGGCCAATTGGGGAATGAACCATCTGATGGTTCTCTCTCTCTCTGCCTTTCCTTCTCTCTCTGTAACTCTGACTTTCAAATAAATAAATAAATATTTTTTTTTAAAAAAAGAGTCTACAAGAAAGCTCCTAAACCTAAGCTATGAGTTTAGGGGACAGGATACAGTGTTCATGTATAAAAATGAACAGCACTTATATTCACTAACAATGAACAACTGGAAAAACAACGCGAAAGCCACTCTACGCCAGGCCGTTGCGTCCACCTGGGCAGCTACGGCAAGCAGCTGGGAGACAACCTGCCGAGTCCCATGAAGTCGGGGTGGGGAGGGTCCCCAACAGCAGGGCCCTGGTGGGTTGGGCGGCAGGTGGTCACCGGGTATCCCTGGAGACTGTCGATTTTTACACATAACTTTCATTCCTATTCCCAAGAAGAGGCAGGGAAGAACCCACCTAGACACAGTGACGTGTGGTGTTCACCCGGGACCAAGCGAGGGGAGAGCTGGGAGTGGCAGGCATTGACAGAACACTCAAGGCCGTCCCCGGTGCAGCGCTGCTCGCTTAGTGAGACAACGCCCAGTGCAGTGCAGAAGCTTCGAGAGCCGGGCTGCGGCTGGGGTCCAGCCAGCCCACAGGTGAGGAGGACCTCGGTGTGGTGTGGAGCCGGGCGGGGACGCCAACCATGGCTGGCCAAACCTCACTCAAGCACCAATAACACTTCGGAATTAAACTCTGAACTTGCTTTTGAGAACAAAGCAAGAATGCTCTGAACAGTGAGCCCAGCAAACAGATGATGCCTGGTACTGGTTTGTGGTTCGCACATCACAGCACAAAACCACAACTTTACAGAATTAGAGCAAAACCAAAATATTCCCCCCAAGATAGGCCCCTGCCAGGAGAACACTTCCTTCAGGCCAAGGGCCCGCGCAGGTGGCCGAAGCAGCGCTGAGCAAAACCTCTGAAAATGGGAATTCAAGAAGCTCGTGAGGAGTTGGGGGGGGGGAGGCTGGCTCAGGACGGCAGATGGGGGGGGGGGGGGAGGCTGGCTCAGGACGGCAGATCCGGGAAGCAGGGCCATGGCGGCTCTTGCACAGCATCCTTCCACAAGCTGGGGAGGTTCCTGGCCTTATCGGGGAGGGCCCCAGCCTCCCGCAACGGGAAGCAGAAATGCCGGCGGCTCCTCGGGCCTGCTGTGGCGAGGTCTGCCCCGCATCTCACCACTCTCCTGGGATCCAAAAGGAAGCCACACCAAGGGTGGGGACGCCGAGGTGTGGGGACCCCTCACCAGTGTCACAGGGCAGGGCGAGCTGGCGGAGCCCCTGTAACACCAACCCCGTCCTCGGGAGAGCCGCCCGCGCCGGTGCTATTGCTTGTGCGGGTGGTGAGGCCGTGAGTCCTTCGAGCAGGCACTGCCTCCTTTCTTTATGTTCTTAGTGTCTGGGCTCGTCTACAGGCAGGGGGAGCCTGGCAACGACACTCTGTCAAGGGCAGTAGCGAACCCAACAAAGCCTTCAAATCTCTTGCAGCGCCGGCGTTCTCATGCTGCAGAAAGATCTAGAAAGGTCCAGGCTGGCCACAGCCTCCCGGGGGGGAGAGGTGGGTCTCTGAAAGTGGCCGGGATGGCAGAGGCCTGGATGAGCCTGGCCACAGGGTTGCAGCTTGGGCTCCCAGCTTCCAGGGAGGAAGCCCAGCAGGGCCCGGGGAGAGAGGCCGGGTGACCACATCGGAACGGGGGAAATCCACCCAGGCACGGGGAGGGCGGGCGAGGTCAGCTGTGAGTGCTCCTGCCGGAAGTGGCCTTGCTGCTGGGCTGGTCCTGACCGCTCACAAGATACGGAAAGTCCGAGCAAAGCTCCCGTGCATCCAAACTTCGTGCGGAAGGAAACAAAGCTGCAGCGTTTAGAAGCAGTCTGCTGAAACTGCTCCATGCAAGGCAAAAATTAAAAATATGTCTGAGATGGACAGAACCGGCCAGTCTTTCCAAACCCAGGAATAAAATATCTTTTATTCACACCCTTGGCCTAAAGCATCAGAAACATCCGAGTGGGCGGCATTCTGGGCCCCAGTGCTTTCTGCATCTGTGGCTTCTCTTTTGAACGGGCGGCCATTTCTAAGAAACGCTTGGCTGCTCGCTGACATTTTATTTGGAAATTGTTTGCACACACATTTCTACATGTAAATGTATCTAAAATGTCAACTTTCATGAATTAAGAAGCAAGGGCGCACAAAAGTCCGCTTCATGCCACTAAGTGCCACACGCTGTGGCCACACCCAGCAGCCTTGCTCCTCTGAGACACCGGGCAGACCTGGTCCTTGCTCACAGCCCCGCGTGGCAAGAACGGTCGTTCGTCCTCAGAACGGGCGGCACTCAGCACCCTGGCCATGGCCATTCCCTTAGTTGGACTGGCCAGAGCCCAGGGCGTGGAGTCAGGACGGGAGCCCACACTGGCCCTGGGGCTGGCCCTGCCCTCTGCCCGGCGACCCACTCTGCTTGCGGGGGTTCGTCTCCCAGCACCCTGCTCACCTGCCAGGCACAGGCAAAGCTGCTAATTCTGCATCTTCTAACGCATGAGAGTTCTGAGTGCTGGGTCAGGCAGAGAGGAGCAGCCCCTCCCTGAAATGAGTGAGTCTGGGAGAACCTGAACTCCGCAGCCTCAGGCCACCTCGGAAAAAGAGAGAAATCCCCAAACAGTCCTGTGAAGGCTAGAAAAAGCTTCCATCTTCTCATCAGCCACTCTGTCAGCCTGTGACAGACAGCAGGGCTCCATCCACAGCACGGGCAGCCTTTGGGGGTGCACCAGGGCGTGCCCAGCATGAGCACGGAGGCACTTCTCCAGCGACTCCTCGGCTGCAGGTGCAGACCAGGCAGGCCCGCAAGCCGAGGGCCCCCTCCTGCAGGGGCAGGTGCCTGCCGCCTTCCTCGCTGCTGCCTGTGATGTCCGTGACCATCAGCATGGACTCTGGGAGCTCGGCCGTGTGCATCGGCGCTGCCCCCGCAGTCACAGGGCCCTGTCCCGGCCCCAGAGGTGAGAGTGACAGCCGTGCCCACTTCCTGGTGCTGGGCACGCACGCGTCTCTCCGCAGCTCTTGGCTCAGGGCAGGCATCCACGACTGTCTGCAGGTGAATTTCTCGGTGTCGGGAAGGAGCACCAGGGAGCATCAGGGAGCACCGTGACTCCAAGCCTGCTGTTGCCCAGAGGAGCGCACCGGCCTCCCTTACTTTCCTGGTGCTTTTCTAAAATCCCCAAGGTTGGCACCCCAGATGGACTTAATGAGCACCAGTGGAGACTGAAGGGGCCCAAACCACCCCTGAACAACCCAGATGTCTCCACCGATGGGGACGATCGGAGAAGGCCGTGAAGACCCAGCCGGGGGGTGGGGGGCAGTGAAGACCCGGCCCCAAAGGCCTCCATGATCGCCTGTGTCAGAGCCCGGATCACACTGTACCTGACACTGTCTCTGTCTTGGGTGCATGGAGCTGGCCAGCAAGCATTCCTCAGGGACAGGGCCTGGTCCCTCCTCCCTCCCCCTCCCCCTCTCTCTGGGGCCATGACAGGTGCTCAGGTGGGGGCTGCGACACCAATGGTAACGCAACACTCGAGAGGAGACACGCAGGAAGCCCGTCCATTTAAACTGGTGATTGCGGCTATACTTCAGAGTGCTGGTCACCATCAATCCTGTGTGAATGGCAGAGGGACACACAAAATGTGCTGCGTCACGAGTACCAGTACACGCAGTTTTACCCTGAAATAGTAGCTATCACTAAGGAATAATGGAAATGGCATCTCTGCCGATCAGACCGACGTGGGTAAGGAGAGCCCTGTGGGTTCACAGCCTCTGGTGCTGTCACAGAGCTGGACGGTCCCCGGGAAGGGCCGCAGGACCCACAGAACCCACCGTGGGCCGTGTCCCGGAGGGCCCTCCCTCACTCAGAACTGCATCTCGTCATCCCCCAAACGTGCCACAGCGGCCCCCTGCGCCCCTGCTGCCTCCCACCACCCAAAGCTGCAGACCCCACTCAAGCATCTTGCCCTGCCCCCAGGCTCCTCTGACCCCTGCTGCTCCTGGCCACCTCCTCTGTGTGTCTGTGTCCTCTGTGTGTCTGCGTTCTCTGTGTGTCTGTGTCCTCTGTGTGCCTGTGTCCTGTGTGTGTCTGTGTCCTCTGTGTGCCTGTGTCCGCTGTATGTCTGCATTCTCTGTGTGCCTGTGTCCTGTGTGTGTCTGTGTCCTCTGTGTGTCTGTGTCCTCTGTGTGCCTGTGTCCTCTGTGTGTCTGCGTTCTCTGTGTGTCTGCATTCTCTGTGTGTCTGTGTCCTCTGTGTGTCTGCGTTCTCTGTGTTTCTGTGTCCTCTGTGTGCCTGTGTCCGCTGTGTGTCTGTGTCCTCTGTGTGCCTGCGTTCTCTGTGTGTCTGCGTTCTCTGTGTGTCTGTGTCCTCTGTGTGTCTGCGTTCTGTGTGCCTGTGTCCTCTGTGTGCCTGTGTCCTCTGTGTGCCTGTGTCCTCTGTGTGTCTGTGTCCTCTGTGTGTCTGCGTTCTCTGTGCGTCTGTGTCCTCTGTGTTTCTGTGTCCTCTGTGTGCCTGTGTCCTCTGTGTGCCTGTGTCCTCTGTGTGTCTGTGTTCTCTGTGTGCCTGTGTCCTCTGTGTGCCTGCGTTCTCTGTGTGCCTGCGTTCTCTGTGTGCCTGCGTTCTCTGTGTGTCTGTGTCCTCTATATGTCTGTGTCCTCTTTCTCCAACTTCTCCTTCATAGCAACACTGGGTGGGAGGATAACGGACAGAGGCAAGTCCCAGGCTGGCCGAACCCATGGTGCACAGGTACCAAACGGTCACCCAAACACGTCCACCACCCGCTCTGTACTTTCTGAATGGAAGCCGTGATCTCCCCTTGAACTTCTTTATCGTCTAAAAGGTCTCGCATGCAACCCAACACCTCAGGAGCCACAAGTTGGAGAAGGAACAGATATGCTAAACCAGCATTTACCATTCACTGGGCACCCACCCTGTGTAAGGGCTACACCGAGTGCCGGGAATTTAGAATTTACAAAAGTACCTGGACAGAACCTCGAGATCTTCACCCTGAAAGACTTCCAAGAGGAAGGCCTGTGAGCAGATCACTGAAACGCCAGGGGCGAGCCCAGGGCCCAGGAGGAGGAAGCAGCAGCAGGGGACCCAGGGCCCAGGGGGAGGAAGCAGCAGCAGGGGACCTGGCTGGGAGTCACTCCAGGCAGAACTCAGGGACAGGCCAGGCGGCCAGCGAGCTCGCGGGCGCTGAGGAAGGTGCAGACGCTGCCGGCCCCGCTGACCTGCCGCAGAGCGCTCTGTGGCTCCAGGAGCCCACTCTCAACCACAGCCTAACGACAGTCAATGGACGATGCTCTCAGCAAGCAACTCGTGAGTTTAAAGCACTCTCTACTACAGACTATCGCGGCGGCTGGTCTATCTGCACTATTGTTACTGTTCCTCTCATTGTGCTTGATTTATAAACCGAACATTCTCATGAGTACAACACGTGTGTTCAGGAAAAGATGCACGCATGCTCATACAGAGCGGTACACGCCCCACGGATAAGGGGGGACCGTGGCAACTTGAATCCTGACCTGGAGTCATCACTTACACTCCTTTTTTTAAAGATTTTATTTATTTATTTATTTGAGAGGTAGAATTACAGAGGGAGAGACAGGGAGAAAGGTCTTCCATCCTCTGGTTCACCCCCTAAATGGCTGCGACCCCTGGAGCTGGGCTGATCTGAAGCCAGGAGCTTCTTCTGGTCTCCCACGTGGGTGCAGGGGCCCAAGCACTTGGGCCATCCTCTACTGCTCTCCCAGGCCATAGCAGAGAGCTGGACCAGAAGAGGAGCAGCCGGGACTAGAACTGGTGCCCCTATAGGATGCTGGCACCGCAGGTGGAGGCTTAGCCACTGCACTACAGCGCTGGCCCCGTCACTTACACTTCTGAGCCTGGACTTCTTCATCTGCAAAGCAGGAGTGACATTTCCTTTGCTGGTTGACAAAGGAGATGAAGACCCAGAGCTGAGCTCGGCATTGGGTGAACACTCAGCACACCACTGATGGGGATCTGGAATGGGGGTGCACAGGGCGGGGGCTCTGCAAAGGTCTTTGGGGTGAAGCCCTGAGGGGTGCAGAAGTCTAAAAGCTTCTGCTCTGGGCAGTGAGGTCACCATGGAGGCTGCAGAGCAGGCCAGGGGCAGGCTGGGCATGGTCCGTGGGCCCCTGACCAACACGGAAGCCCCAGAAGCAGCCTGGGTGAGGGAGAGAGGTGCACTTGGGACAGGAGGGAGGGAATTGAGGGGAGGCTAAAGATGGAGGAAGCAGAGCCACAGCCCTGGAGAAATGGGAAAGAACTCCCGGGGTCCCTGAACCCGGCTCCTGGCCTGGGAAGGTTTGCTGCTCACGAGGGCGGGTGCCAACGGAAGTGATGCGGGAGGCACCCCTCACGCACACGCCGGAGATGCTTCTGAGACTCAGACGACGCAGCAACACCCTAGGAGAAGGCAAAACCATCCCGCAATCGCAAACTCCTTTTCGGGAACATGGGACTCAGGGCAGAGATTTTAGCCACCAGGAAACCAGGTAAATGAAAGATCTGCCATCAGCTAGTTACTTGCCCAAGCACCCTCAAAATTTTGGCTTGTGAATCCCTCCTTCCTCACCGAGCTGGCTGACCCGGCCCACTTAAGCCAGTTCATGAAGGAGACTCCTTTCAAATGCATAGAGAAGAGGCCAGTGGTCGATCAGGGCAGAGAGTGGAGGAAGCCATGAGCAGGAACTGGGCAGTGTTGCCAGGGAAGAGCCAGGCGTCCCCACGTGGCGCAGAGTCCACAATCACAGGTGGGCTCGGGGGACTCGCGGAGCGCGGAGCAAGCCTCACAGCCGTCTCCCGGCTGGCGACAAAGCATCGCCAAGGACAGGCTCCTACTTCCCCCACCGCAGAGGTCTGTGAACTTGCAATGAGTCCCTCCTCCTCACAGAACACTGCAGTATTCATTTGGAAACAAAAACAGCCTTATAACCAAAATATGCTACGCGCATTCTGGAACAATCTTCTGCAACAAGAGTGCAATGTTTGGCGGGCGTTGTCTGTCTACCTGTGAAGGTCAGTGCTCCTCTCCTGCTGGGCAAGGCGGCACAGCCTCAAATCTCAGGGGAAACCAGTCTCTTTCCAACTCAAGGAATCACTCAAAACGGCTGTATCAACCTGCCGTGCTCTGCAGGCTGGGGGGTCCCAGGCCTTGGCATAAGTGCACAGATGCTGCAGGCTGGGGGCCGAGCGGGGTGCACACACACACCAGCGGGGACCCCGGGGCCTCCCCTGCCCCCTGCACTGGCAGTGGTCTTCCCTGAAACCCACGGTTCCGGGGAGGGAGGAGGAAGCAGCGTGAGCTCTCGAGCCAGCACCCTGCCCGACACAGAGCGAGGCCGGGCAGCTTGGGCACGTCCTCTGAGCCCTCTGAGCTTCGGGGGCCTCTGCACTGGAGGTCACTGATGCCTACCCCCCACGTGGATGTGTCGTGGTGATCGGATGAGACCACACTGCCCAGAGTCTGGAGACTGAGGGTGAGCCCTGGAGAGAGAGAAAGACAACCCCAGCCCAGGGTAGAATGGCACTGACTTGCTGCCATCAATCACCTCCCTCAGGACAAGCGACCCGCTGGGCACCGTGCCAGTCACCACGCACACAGGGTCCTGTTTCATCCTCCCGATGACCCTGCAGCCACACGCAGGAGGCCACACGGGCCAGCAAGAGGGTGAGGCAGGATCCAAAGGCGGCTCGGTCAGACTCCAGAGCCCAGGCTCTGTGCCACGGGGCCAGAATGTCTCCCGCGTTAGGAAAACCCCAGTCCTTCCTGTGAGCAGCCCCCAGACACGGGGTGTGTCCCGGCCAAGCACACTGCAATATGGCCAGCCCCAAATGCATCTGAACTCCACAGGCAACTTCAAATAAAAGTCTCTGTCGGGCTGGTTGCCAGAGCTCTGGGAAGACCACATGAGACTCACTGCTGCACCTGATACTGCCAGTGGTCTCAGAGGGTGAGGGAAACCCCTCGGGCCCCCGGCCATCGGCAGGAACCCCTGACTGGCAGGGCAAGCAGCCTGCCCTCCTGGTTAGGATCTTTGGCCAACGGCGCGTTGGGAGTCTCATTCTACAGCTGCCGAGAGTCCAACCAGCCCTCTCCATCAAACTCAACTTTGAGACACACGCATACCTCAATAATCACCTTGAGAAGTCCAGTAGTCCGCTCTCCCCAAGCTCACCCCCTCCTCCACTGTGACTCTGTCTTCCGTGGTCAAAATATTAAGCGGGAAATTGCAGAAACGAAGGTAATTCTTGGGACTGGTGTTGTGGCACAGTGGGCTAAGCTGCAGCCTGCGACTCCGGAATCCCACATGAGAGCGACTTTGAGTTCTGGCTGCTCCACCGCTGATCTGCTAACGTGCCTGGGAAAGCAGCAGAAGGCGGCCTGAGTGTGTGGACCCCTGCCACCCACAGGAGAGACATGGATGGAGTTCCTGCCTCCTGGCTTTGGCCTGGCCCAGTCCTGGCCATTACAACCATTTGGGGAGTGAACCAGCAGAGGCAAGATCTCTCTGTCTTTCCCTCTCTCTGTAACTCTGCCTTTCAAGTAAATAAATAAAAAATTTTAAAATAATTCATAAGATTCTCATTGTACAACCTCTGGGTAGCGTGGTGAGCTCCCCAAGAGCCTAGCTCCACCCTGTCCAGGACACGAACCCTGTTTCTCCAGCGTCTCCACGCTGTACACACCACCCCCCGCCAGTCACAAAGCAGCCGTATCGTTAGCAGATCAACTGTCAGCGTATAACTGTGCTTGCGTTCAAGTGGCCCTGATTTTACTTAACAAGAGCTTCATTACAGCATGTTGCTATGATTGCTCTATTACTGGTTACTGTGCTTGATTTATAAATTAAACTTCACCGTAAATACGAGTGCATAGGAAAATGCAGAGTGTACATGGTGTTTTGCACTTTCCATGGTCTCAGGTACCCCTGGGGGTCCTGGGGGTAAAGGGGTCTTGTTTCACAGAAATTCACTGCCAGACAGGACGGGGCCACAACAGGTGGCTCCTTACCCACGTGGTCCTTTGATTGAGGAGCGGAAACACAGAGCAGCATGATGACAGCAAGGCCACACAGAGGAACCTTGTTCCTTGTGGCACCACCGTGCGTCCAACAGCAGGAAGGGATCATCTCACTGACGCCTGACCCCAGGGCAGGGGGCACGGGAGGGCACTCCCAGACTCACAGGGGAAAGAAACTAGAACAGAGAACACAGGTGACAACCTGTCCCCACTCGGTGTGAGCCCGACCTCACCCCAACTCAAGTCTCTTACTATTGGTCCACGTTCCCAACAGCTCCTGGCCACTGCGTCTCGGGCTGGACTTCCTGTGGCTCCAGGGGTACTTCTGTGGGCTGCGAGTGGGGAGTGGGCCCTCTGTGCAAACGTGCCCACCCGTCTGTGAGTGCCTCATCCGCCTTGTGTCTACACTGCCAACAGACACACTCATGCGCATGGAGACGCTCTGTTCAGTACGACTCAGAGGCAGCCCCTGTGCCTGTGACACGACAGAGGCCTCTGCCGCCGTGAGTGGCCACTGAGCACCTGTGGATCCGACCACAGATGTGCAGCAGGCCAATGCCTCCGGTGGATTTTGCTACAGCAAATGATTCTAGTGAGGTCGACACTACCCAACAGTAGCCCCAGAGAGGTTTCACCTTCGGTATATTTTTGGGAATGACTAATCATTTGAAACATTCATGATCCAAAGGCGATGATCCTTCTTCCACAAATAATTCCTATGACACAAATAGAAACACTATCTGGAAAACAGTATCAGGTCATCGTCTTGGGAGCGCAGCCATGATGAAAACTTCAGTGTCCATCAGTAAATGCAGCTGCCTGTAGGATGAACAAGAGAAGTGTCGAAGCTGCCACTTCCAGAGGTTGGAATAAAAGGCTGGTGTAGACAGTGGATAGGCATCGTGGCACCTGTGGCTAGAACAGGTAGTCGGCTGAGCAGCAGGTGTTTATCCAGCGCCTAGGATGTCTGGGGCGTCTGATTAGGTCCTTCAGACTGCACAAGAAAGTGCAAGAAATGGCATCAATGGCATTTGATGCCATTGGGGACAGGACACGAGGGAGGAGACACAGCTGGCCTCAAAGGACAGGAACCCAGGCCCGGGCAGGTGGACAGCAGGAGGAGGAGATTTGAGGCTCGGAGCTCTGACCCCAGCAGTGTCTGCAAGTACAGACCGTCCACCTGCAAAGCCGTGAGGACAGCAGTAAGAGCCCTTTCTGCCCTTGCGTGGCGACGGCTGCCTTCTGAGCCCCCGGATGTTCTTGCTGCCAGCCAGCAGCTCCGTGCCAGGTCGCTGGAAGACAGCGTCAGGCACGGGCCCCAGCACTGTGAGGTCACCCTCCCGGCACTCTCTCCTCTGCTCTGACAGCTGCAGTCCGCATGTGTCTAGGCTAAAACACAGCCGAGCCTGGGGACCACAGAAAACCCCTGGGTTACGACTATTCTTAATTGTTTAAAATTCATTTGAGAGGAAGGGGAGAGAGAAAGACAAACAGAGAGATCTTTAAGACAGACAGACAGAGCCCCCTTCTGCTGGCTCACTCCCCAAACTCCCACAATGGCCAGGACTCAGCCAGGGCCAGAGGCAGAAACTGAGCACTCACTCAGGTCTCCCACGTGGTGGCAGGGACCCTATTACGGAGCCGTCACGGCTGCCTCCCAGAGTCTGCATCGGCAGGAAGCTGGAGTTAGGAGCCAGAGCCAGGAATTGAACCCAGGCACGCTGGGATGTGGGATGGGGGTATCCAAACCACTAGGCTAAGCACCCAATCCCCTTCAAGGAAAAAACAAAGACTTCACCCTGGATACGCTGGACATTTGGCTGAGGCTGCAAATGAATACAGACCCCATCACCGCCCCACAGAGGTGGGGAAGGGGACTTCTCACCTCCCTAACGCTGGCCTTCCTGCAAGGTGCCTGGCTCAGGATGGACCCCCCAGGCCACAGCCCCGAGGGCAAAGTCAGTGACATGGAGAACAGGGTCACCAAGCGCGCTGGTTCCTGACCCAGCCAAGTCCACACTCAGAGTCCACACTACAGATGGGGACGTCTGCAGCAGCCAGGCCTCACAGAGCCACTCCCCATAGGTGCCGAGGACAGGAGAGGACAGCACACGCGTGTGATCTCCCCATCCCCATGGCCGCTGCACTCGCGTGTGATCTCCCCGATCCCCATGTCCACTGCATACATGTGTGATCTCCCCGATCCCCATGTCCACTGCACACACGTGTGATCTCCCCGATCCCCACGGCCGCCGCACTTGCGTGTGATCTCCCCGATCCCCACGGCCGCCACACACGTGTGTGATCTCCCCATTCCCACGTCCACTGCACATGCGTGTGATCTCCCCAATCCCCACGTCTGCCGCACACGCGTGTGATCTCCCCGATCCCCACGGCCGCTGCACATGCGTGTGATCTCCCCGATCCCCATGTCCACTGCATACATGTGTGATCTCCCCGATCCCCACGGCCGCCTCACACGCGTGTGATCTCCCCGATCCCCACGGCCGCTGCACTCTCTGGCCCCTCCCACCACAGCGTCCTGGTGCAGTGAGCGCTATCCACGCTGCAGCTTTCCCGTGAACAGCTGAACACTCACGTGCACAGATTTCAAACTTTGCTGCACCATAATACACTTATCTTGTAATTCCATTTTCCATGAACTTTTAAAAGATTTATTTTTCTGCTTTATTTGAAAGGCAGAGTGACAAGGGTTGGGGAAGACACACACAGGCACACATACACACACACAGAATGAGAGAGAAAGAGGGAGAGAATCTTCCATCTGCTGGTTCACTACCCAAGTGGCCACACGAGCTGGGCCGCACCAGGCTGAAGCCTGGGGCCTGGAACTCCCTCCAGGTCTCCCACGTGGGTAGCAGGGGGCCTTAGTACTTGGGACATCATTTGCTAAGTTCCCTGAGGAATCAGCAGGAAACTGGCTCAGCAGTGGAGGAGCCAGCGCTTAAACCCAATAGGGAAGCAGGCTTCCTGAGTGGCGGCTGAACCCCCTGGGCCACAACGCCCGGCCCTCCGTGGACTTCCCAAGAGTGTCTGGGAAAAAGAAGCCTGAAAGAGATGGAGACACAGAGCGAAGCCGGCTGCAGTCACGCAGGACGTGCTCAGGCTGGTGTCGGCCACCTGTGGTCAGCAGCGACAGGAGCAGCTTTCCCCAACTCCGAAAAGCATTGACATTTCCTGAAAACCTGGCAACAGCCTTCTCACCAGACTGGAACAGCGGGAGCCACTGTGCTTTGCTTTTGCCTCCTGGACCGAGATGTTCAGGCCCAGCTCAGGCACACGGGCCATCACCTCTCATCCCCGGCGGGAGGAAGCCGCCTCGCCGAATGCTGCCGTGCAAGGCTTCACAAAACTCGGTATAACCCTGGCTCCCCAGAGTAGAAGCCAGGGTTCACAGCCGGTAGGAACCTCATCACTGGGCTGCATACGGGGAGGACAGCAGCCGAAGCCAAACCCACCAGAGTCAGGAGCCACCCATATACAATGCACGCTCCCACTGGCGGTGGTCTCAACCCTGCCCGGAGGGAGAGGACACCACTGGCCACGAAACACCAGCCTGCAGGATGGAGGTGGTGCAGCGTCCTGCCTTGGGCTCTGACGCAGGCCTCACCGATGGTCTCGATGTGGCCGTGGCACCTGGGACTGGGAGGCAGTGGCCTCTGCTCACTGCCGATGCTCGCTGGATGTCAGGCTCACCGGTGGCCACCACGGAGAGGACTTCTGAGTGCTGCGTGCCCTCCCCCAAACCCAGTAGCTCCTTCCTGTCTTCAGTGTCATAACTCGCTTACTCAAGCCCAGGGTGCAGAGAGCTCTGTGGTCACACAGAGCCCACGGTGCCCTGCAGAATTCACACGTGTCCACATGCGAGGGGAGGGAGGGGCAGGGCAGTGCCGCCCACGTCCTCCGAGGACTGGCGGCCAGGATGTCTCAGGTCTCCCCACGGGCACGTCCACACACATCCACAGGAGGATCTACTCCACGAAGCCAGAACAGTAATAACTGGGGGGGGGGGGGGGTGAGCACTAGAACAGAAAGCGCTGTGGCAGCGCCTGGCGGTGGATGCTGCTTGCCCTGGAGAGAGGACTTGACTGAGTGTGCGGCCCTGGAGTTCAGAACCAAGTCATCCAGGCTCCTTAGCAAGCTCTGCGATGCCTGGCACACAGCAGGTGCTCCATAAACATAACAACATGTTGACTTCGCCTGCCATCCCATTCATGCAAAGTTCAAAAGCAGGCAAAAGCAGGCAAAACTGGCCTACGGTGCTGGAAGTGGGGGCGTGGTTACCCCTGGAAGGGAGGGGTGCTGGGGGTGTCGGACGTGCTATATTCCTGGTCACACGGCTGGACCACTGTGCACTTCCGACTCCTGCATACTCTCCTGTAAGTACGTTCTAGGTCGAGAAAATGTACAAGAGCGGCTTTTATGGATTACAGTTTACACATTCAGATCTCTCCAAGGGAGAAGACGCCTCCAGGGCATCTTCAAGCCTGGGGCGGGGCTGCCGCGGCACCAGCTTCACCTTCCGAGGTGACCCCTGGGCTCAGCACCAGCAGGGGAAGGATTTTAAAGCCCAGGGCAGCACTGGTCCTGAAGGTTTTCTCCAGGGGCTGAGAGAGCTTGAGGGGCGGTGCCTGGCAACAGGTGACAAAGCCTGGTCCCCACAGGCAGACGGGAGCAGGACAGCTCTGAAGACGGCGCTGGGGCTGCAGCCTGGGCCAGAGCAGGCTCCCCGGGGCAGAGCGCTGGGCCCTGGCTGCTGACTTCCCGGACAGCAGGAAGGAGCAGTGCTTGCCCAGCCCGGTGGCTTCCACACCTGTGCGTGCGCACACACACACACACATGCACACATACATGCACACGCCCACACACACACACACACACACATGCTCTGCTATTCCAGGTTGGGGGCACAGATGCCCCTGTAGTCACTGCATACCCCTTCCCTGCCCACTTTGGTTTCTCAACTCGCCTGTGCCACAGTACACGCACCGTGGCCTCTGCTACCCACCAAGGACGAAGCCTGTCCACTCACACACGTTTTCCAAGCACCAAGACTGGGTTAATTATGTGTTCATGTCAACAAGTGACATGACAGAGTCCTTCAAAAACACGATGGAAAATGGAATTAAAAGTTTATTTTGGTTTAAATTTTTTTTTGAAATCCATGCATACAGAGAGTCTTCAAAAAGACCACTGAAATCTGTACTATGAAAAATCCACATCGATTTCAAACTTTGTTGTACCACAATAAACTTACTAAGTTTTAATTCCATTTTTCCATGGACTTCTACACACGGTTCTTTGAGAAGATGCAGCCCCTCCCACACCAGCAGTCAGGGAAGGCTTCCTGTAGGAAGTGCCTTGTTGAGACCAGGAGGAATGGGAGGATCCTGTAGACAGGGCTGCTGGCCACTTGTGTGTATGGAGAATGGGAGTCCAGCACAGCTGTCCAGCGGCGGCGTCTGCTTGCCCCAGCTCCTCTGCTGGGTGGGGAAGGACCCTAGGGTGTCATAGGGCATCAGCATGTTCACATGCTGGCACCTCTCTGGGAGTACACGGACCTCGTCTCCAAACACATCTTTCCCCAGCCCCGGCCATGGTTTCTCAGCCCAGAACCCTCAGTCAAGGCCCCCAGGGCCCAGGTATCGACTCAACCTAAGAATCTTAGGACTTGGCCGGCGCCGCAGCTCACTAGGCTAATCCTCCACCTAGCAGCGCCGGCACCCCGGGTTCTAGTCCCGGTCAGGGCGCCGGATTCTGTCCCGGTTGCCCCTCTTCCAGGCCAGCTCTCTGCTGTGGCCAGGGAGTGCAGTGGAGGATGGCCCAAGTGCTCGGGCCCTGCACCCCATGGGAGACCAGGAGAAGTACCTGGCTCCTGCCATCGGATCAGCGCGGTGCGCTGGCCGCAGCGGCCATTGGAGGGTGAACCAATGGCAAGAAGGAAGACCTTTCTCTCTCTCTCTGTCTCTCTCTCTCTCTCACTGTCCACTCTGCCTCAGGACACCCACAGCTCTACCTGCACAGCGCACGCCCTGGCTCCTGCCTCTCCAGGCCCTGCACACCTTCCTGCACACCTGGGCGCGGCCTGAGCCACGGTTTCTTCACTTCTGCCCGCTGGTGGTGGGGGGGGGGCGTGCTGTGCTGGGCCACGCGGGACACAGAGCTACAACCCAGCCTCACTGCAGCTGCCTGCATCCCACTCCCACATGGGGACACTCAGACGTGCCCCAGACCCTGCCACTGCCCTCGGGCAGGGCAGACCTGGTCCCAGCTCTGAGCCTCTGGGGTGGCCCCTCACTCCCCTCACCTGTACACGGACGGCCTCCCGGGCTGCGTGCAGGGGCTGCGAGGTAGAAGTGTGGGGGCAGAACTGGCTGGGTGCCCATCCCCTGCCCTGCACACCTGTGCCCTCAGCCCCTGGCACAGCCAGCGGAAGGTGGCTTCTCCTCACCAGGGCGTGCATCTGCTCAGCCGAGCTGCAGGCTGGTGGACAGAGCGCTGCCCTGCCTCTGAGCTGCTGGGAACTCGTGAGGTCTCCGCACCACGCAGGAGAGCCAGGAGCAGGGGCCCAGGCCCCCTGCTGCCATTTCCCCTGCATCAGCTTCCCACAGGTGCAGGGGAGAGCGTCTGGGGCTGGCCGACCTCGAGGGGCCGGGCCCGTGGACCCCACGGACACGCCTCCGTGGCCCCTTCCCCAGCCGCCCGCAGGGCCTTCAGCATCAAGGAGCGGCTCTTCTCCCAACCCCTGCGCCCCAGAAACCAGGAAGAGCCAGTGATTGACTGCGCCCCTGCTGCTGCCTAGAGCTTAAAAAACAGGTCATCCATGGTTACTGCTCAAGGCAGTTAAAGCAACCTCGTAATAACGCGGAGCCAAAGTCTCTCTCGCACACCTCAGTAGGGACGAAGATTTGCAAATGTCCACAGGAAATGGAATTAAAAGATGAGTTCATTCCGGTGCAAAAGACTGAAATGGTCGAGGAAATGCAGGTTATGAGAAAACTGTGCCTGGATTTCAGTGTTTTGCATCAGAAAAAGCTCATCCCAGGAACTTTCTTAATTAGGCATCCTGCAAAGCAGGTTTCGTGTGTGCCTTCACTCACCCATTCATGCCGTCAACAGGCACCTGCCAAGTACCCACCGGTGCCTGGCCCTGCTCAGTCCCGGAGCACTGAGCCAGCAGCCTCCGCTCTTCTTGGTGCTGCCTGCTGTCTGGAGGGAGAGATGGAAATAAACCCATGTAGGCGACATGGAAGTAAATGCGTGTAAGTGACATGGAAGTAAATGCGTGTAGGCGACATGGAAGTAAATGCGTGTAGGTGACATGGAAGTAAATGCGTGTAGGTGACATGGAAGTAAATGCGTGTAGGTGACAGCTGGGAGGGTCAGGCATACGGCCAGGTAGGCAGTCACACACTGCAGAGGATGCCAGTGCCGGGGCCACCGTGCCTGGAACCCTGCAGACACAGGCCCCCCAGGGCAGTCAGAGGAGATGCCCATCTCCACAGGCTGTCTCTGCCCTGCCCCTGCAGCATCGGCTCCTGGTCAGGTTCAGGGTCACCCATAGCCTCTGAGGGACCCTCCTCTGATGGCTGCGTTGTTGGGCAGACACTGGGACCTGGCAGAAGGTGCAACATCTTGCGGAGGAAGTCCAGTCCCAGCCTTCGCCAATCCTGCCCTTCCCACCCATCTCCCACCTGCACAGGGAAGCCTCAGAAGGCGCGGTTTCAATTCTCCATGCCCGGCGCTCACAGACAGCTTGCGACAAGCCAGGTGCTGTCCTCTCGCCTCCCACCAACCCCACGCCCAGGAGGAGCCGCTGTCACCAGCAATGATGGAAGGCGTCAGACTGCAGCTGGGACCCTCGGCCGGCTGTCTGATGGTCTGGTCTTCACTTACATGGGCTGAAACAAGCCCCCCCCACACACACACACTGGCCACGTGCGGGACCAGCCAGCCCCTTCGGAAATCCACAGCTCTGCCTGGGGAGTGGGTCCTGGACATCTGAACGCTGTGACCGCGGGCAGCAGGGCCAGTGGGAGCCACCTGGCTCTATCAGGAAAAGCTTTGCATTTTTTGGATGCATGGAGCTAAGCCGTCATAAAGTACAGCAAGACCCTGGTGATGGCCTATGTCGGCGGTTCACGAGCACAGGGATCCAGAGTTGACGTGGACTGGCTCCTGCAGTTTTCAAAGATGGGAAGGTGCTGTCTAGGGCCCCAGGGCCACACAGGGGCCCAGCTGAAGGGGAGCACACCTGTCAGAGCTGAGAGCTGAGCTGCAACAGAGATCTCACGAGGCCCAGGTGCCCAAGGCCGAGAAGTTACGAAAGGGGCCCCGGGCCGGAAGCAGTTGAGAAAGGGCCTTCCCACAAGCAAACAGAAGTGCTGGCTACAGGCAAGCACAGGAGGCTCTCCCGGGGCTGGCACCTTCTTGGGCCGCCCCCGTGGACGCAGCCTCCGCTCCCTGGCCGTCCACAGTGTGGGCGTGCCCTGCAGCCGCAGCTGATGGCAGGAACGGCGTCTGCCACCCGGCACGTCTGCCACCTCACCCTGCAGTGGCCGCTCCCGGTGCCACCATCTGACCATTCTGCGAAGTGCACCGTTCCCTCGAGTGCCCCAGGGACTGGCGCCACGCCCACGTGATGGGTGGGTCCGCTTTCTGACTTGCTTCTGCCACTCATTCGCTTCCCCGAACCCCTGCCTCTTGCACCTTCACTGGCGTCCCCAGGGGCTCAAATTCTCTACAAGGACAGGCACTAAATTTCACATCTTCCACCCCTACAGTACCAGGGAATTTCAACAAACCTCCCCTTGAACGAAATCGTAGTAAGTACGAGGGCTGCTGTGGGCAGCTTGCCAAGCCCAGTGCTAGGAGTTTCACGGTTTCACAATGCTCTCGGAGCTTCTGCTAGGTCGTCTTCTTCCTTGCATTTCACAAGGGAGGGAAAGGAGGATTACGAGTAAGGCGACAGGGAGACCAGGCTGGTCACCCCCCTGGCAAGCGGCTGAGCCAGGGTCTCGGGGAGGCCACTGTCCCCCCACCGCTGGGGGGACCACACTGGGACCAGCCAGTGAGGGAAAGTGCGAGACTGCCTGAAGTGTGCATCATGGCGAATGCAGCATCTTCCCACAACACACCCGTGCTCCCGCCTGCTTGGCAACTGTCTTCTCGAAGTTTATTTCAGCAGTTTCCAAAAAAAATAAACCAGGGAGACTAAATTCTTGGGGATGCGCACTCAGAGTCTAAGCACAATGCCGAAAGTAAAGCCAGGAAAAGCAGCAGGAGGACTTCATCACCCGCTCAGTGAAATCACCAGACCCCAACCCCAAAGCCCACCGTGGGAAAATACTATGGACCAATCTCCCTCAGGAACATGATGTAAAACCTTTGAAAAAATACTAGCAAACAAATGGAGCAAAGTGTATCAAGATTACACACCACAGCCGAGTGGAATGTATCGCAGGCTGCAGAGGCTGGCACAGGGTTTGGAGATCAACTGATACGCTCCATCACATCAACAGGCTAAAGCAGAAAACCACACGATTGTCTGGTGAAAGACGGGTTAACCAGATCTGCAAAAACCCTCCAGCCAACATCGTACTTAACAGCCGAGCAACGGGATTCTTTAGACCAGGAACAAGGCAAGAGTGTCCGTCCCCCTCACCACTCCTTCAACGTCAGGCTGGAAGTCCTAGCTGACAAGAGCACATGGAAGCCCCAAACAGAGAAAGGAATAAAAGGCACACAGGTCAGAAAGTGAGGAACGAACCTGCTCTGAGTCACAGGTGATGCAGTCATCTACGTGGAATCTCAAAGAAGTGACCAAAAACTCTCTTGGAACTAATAAAGGCTGCAGGATAGGAGGTTACCATAAAAAGCCCATCATTTTTCTATATATTCCAGAAATTAACAAGTGGAATCTGAATCAGAAACACAATACTGGAGCTGGCATTGTGGCATGGCAGGCTAAGCTGTCACTTGTGACACCAGCAGCCCAGACTGGATGCAGGTTCAAGTCCCGGCTGCTCTGCTTCCAATTCAGTTCCCTAGGAATGTGCCTGGGAAGGTAGCAGAGTTGACCCAATTTCTTGGGCTCCTGCCATCCATGTGGGAGACCCAGATGCAGTTCCAGGCTACTGTGTCAGCCTGGCCCAGCCCTGGCTGTTGTGGCCAGTTGAGAAGTCAATCAGCAGACTGTGGGTATCTCTCTATATCTATCTCTGTTTCTCTCTGTTGCTCTACCTATCAAATAATTTAACAAATCTTAAAAATAAAGAAAAGCCCACATAATACTTTTTACATTAGCATCCCTAAAATGAAATATCTGTGAACAAACCAAATAAAATACGTACAGTATCTGTATGAAAACTACAAAACCTGATGACAGAAATCAAGCAGGAACTCAATAATGGAGAGGTAGTCCATGTTCATAGACAGGGAGACCTTGTTTTTTTGTTTGTTTGTTTGTTTGTTTCGACAGGCAGAGTTAGTGAGAGAGAGAGACAGAGAGAAAGGTCTTCCCTTCTCCATCAGTTCACTCCCCAAAATGGCCACCACGGCCGGCGCACTGCACCAATCCGAAGCCAGGAGCCAGGTGCCTCCTCCTGGTCTCCCATGCAGGTGAAGGGCCCAAGTACCTGGGCCATCCTCCATTGCACTCCCGGGCCACAGTAGAGAGCTGGACTGGAAGAGGAGCAACCAGGACAGAACCGGCACCCCAACAGGGACCAGAACCCAGGGCGCCAGCGCTGGAGGCAGAGGACCAGCCAAGTGAGCCGCGGCGCCAGCCAACAGGGAGACTTTGTAGTGTCAGGATGTCAGTTCTTGCAACTTGATCTATGCATTCAAAGCAATCCCAACAAAAATCTCCAGCAAGTTATTTTTCAGCAATCAACAAACTGATCCCAGAGTTTATATGGAGAGGACAAAAGACCCAGAATAATCAACACACTATTTTTTCAAAGATTTATTTATTTATTTGAAAGGCAAAGTCACAGAGATGCAGAGGCAGATAGAATGAGCGGTCTTCTATTTGCTGGTTCACTCCCAAAATGGCTGCAATGGCCGGAGCAGGGCCAATCCAAAGCCAGGAGCCAGGAGCTTCTTCTGGGTCTCCCACACGGGTGCAGGGGCCCAAGGGCTTGAGTCATCTTCTACTGCTTTCCCAGGCCATAGCAAAGATTGGAAGTGGAGCAGCCAGGTCTCAAACCAGTGCCCAGATGGGATGCTGGCACTGCAGGCAACAGCAGTACCCACTACGCCACAGTGTCGGCCCCTCAACACATTACTAAAGGAGAAGAGCAAACGCTGTTTCAAGGCTCACGGCAAAGTCACTGTGATCAAGACAGTGGGGCTTTGGTGGAAGAACAGACAGACCAATGGAGCAGAACAGCAGACAGCCAAGAAATCCACGTAAATACGACCAACTGATCTTGACCAAGGAGCCGAGGCAACACACTGGCAGAAGGGCAGTCTTTCCAACACGGTACTTGGACCACTGAACATCCTCACGTCAAAGAAAGAATCTAGACCTCATACCTTTGGCCAAACCGAACTCGACATGGACTGCAGAGCTAAATGTAGACTGAAAAACTGTAACACCTTAGAAAATAATATGAGGCCAGCACCGCGGCTAATCCTCCACCTTGCAGCGCCGGCACACCAGGTTCTAGTCCCGGTCGGGGCACCGGATTCTGTCCTGGTTGCCCCTCTTCCAGGCCAGCTCTCTGCTGTGGCCAGGGAGTGCAGTGGAGGATGGCCCAAGTACTTGGGCCCTGCACCCCATGGGAGACCAGGAGAAGCACCTGGCTCTTGCCATCAGATCAGCGCGGTGCGCAGGCCGCAGCGCGCCGGCCGCGGCGGCCATTGGAGGGTGAACCAATGGCAAAAGGAAGACCTTTTTCTCTGTCTCTCTCTCTCACTGTCCACTCTGCCTGTCAAAAAAAAAAAAAAAAAAAAGAGAGAGAGAGAGAGAGAGAAGATAATATGGAAGATCTTGATGACCTTAAATATAACAGTGCCTTTTAGATATGACACCAAAGGCATGATCCATAACAGAAATGAGTGATAAGACAGTCTTCATGAGAATTAAGAACCTCTGCTCTGCAAACGACATTGGCAAGATCATTAGAAGACAAGCTACACGTGGGAGAGAAAATACTTGCAAGAAACATGTCTATGAAAGGACTGCTCTTAACAATGTGCAAAGAATCTTAAAACTCAGTAATAAGAAAATGGACAACCTGATTTAAACACTGGCAAAGACCTGAGCAGACACAAGGGCGATGTATGTGTGGCAAGGAAGCACACGCGCAGAGGCGCATCATAACCCGACACCAGGGGACTGCGGAGTGACAGGCAGACAGCACTGCACACCCATTACGACGGCCAGAATCCAATACACGGACGTCAGATCTGGTGCTGCACACGGGACAGCACAGCCACTCTGCAAGACAAACTGGCAGCTTCTTCAAAAACCAAACTGCTCCCATCTCAGGCATGAAATCACACTGCTCGGTGCTGACCCAAAAGAAGTAAAAACCTACGTCCACAAAATCCTGCAGACTTCCAAAACCTGGAAGCGACCACGATACCCCAGGCAGATAAGTGGGCGAATACGCTGTGGAAGCTCGGGCCAGGGACTATGATTTGGTGCACCAACAAGTCCGGAAAAGACGTGGAGGAAAGCTAAGTGTGTACTGCTAAGTGGAAGAGGCCAACATGAAAAGGCCACGTGCTGTGCAATTCCAACTCTAGAACATTCTGGAAAAGGCAAAACTATGGAGACAGGGACAGCACCAGGGGGTGGGGGCAGTGAGGGCTGAGTGGGCAGGGCAGTTTCGGAGGAGGTTCAGGGCGGTGGGACTATTCTGTATGACCTCACAACAGTGGATGCAAGCCACATGCTTGCCGGAACCCATGAAATGTGCAACCCAAGAGCGAGGACTCTGGGGGGGGCAGAACCATGTCAGCGTGGGTTCATCAGTCACAACAAAACACCACGGTGGTGCAGGGTACAGAGAGGGAGGGGAGGTATGCAGGAAGTCTCTGCCCTCTGTTCAACTTTGCCATGAACTTGGAACTTCCCTGACAACTAAACTCAGCTTCCAAAGGGGCGGTGGGGGAGCCCATCCTCCAACTTGGGGCACTGTACCAGTCTTCTGTGTTTGGGCTCATCTCCCGAGGGGACAACAGAGGGGCCCGGGGCACCTTGTTTGTCCCCAGGGTTCAAAATCTTCAGCCACCCTCCACTGCCCCCCAGGATAAAATCCAAACCCTCGGGTGCAGCACACAGCACCCTTCCTTGATGAGCCTCCCACCCCCATGCTCACTATGGCGTCTCGTCCCCCACCAGCACCTGCGCCTCCCCCTGCACTTGAGGGACACTGCGCATCAGCCCCTGCAGGCCCAAGATGATGCCACGTTCACATGTCCACTGCAATGTACAATTCAGCCTTCTTTCCTGTGCCCACGCGTGGCATCTGAATGATACTCTGGCGGCCCGTGGATCCCCTGGTGGGCACTGAGAGCTGGGAGGGGAGCTCTCCAGTGTCACCCGTGGGACAGCCACAGAAACAGCATGCTAAGTGCTGTGGAAACTCGTTCCAAGGCAAGGAGAAAGAAGAGGCATCAGTAGATACGTAAGCAAAATGTGAGCCCTAAGGATTGCCCGGACTCCTTAAACAGAGACGGACTTCCAGCCTAAACACCAGGGAGGCGGGGCCTGAAGGTAGCGCAAGACCTCAGCATGTTTCCTAACAGCTGAAGGAGACAACTCACGGGAAGGCTTCCAGGAGATGAGCTTTAGAACACAGGCGATGGGGCCGGCGCGGTGGCATAGCGGGTAAAGCCTCCGTCTGTGGCACCGGCATCCCATATGGGTGCCAGTTTGTGTCCTGGCTGCTCCTCTTCCAATCCAGCTCTCTGCTGTGGCCTGGGAAAGCAGTGGAAGATGGCCCAAGTGCTGGACCCCTGCACCCACGTGGGAGACCTGGAAGAAGCTTCCTGGCTCCTGGCTTTGGATCAGCACTGCTCCAGCCATTGCGGCCAACTGGGGAGTGAACCAGTGGATGGAAGACCTCTCTCTCCTCTCTCTCTCTCTCTCTCTCTCTCTCTCTAACTCTACCTCTAGAATCAATAATAAAATCTTAAAAAATAGAATGCAGGTGAGTCTGCTCTACCTTAGAAACAGACATTTTTAAGAACTTTCATGTACTTTAAAATTTATGCTTACTGAACTTTTTTTTAAATAAAAGGTTATTTATTTGAAAGGCAAAGTTACAGAGAAAAAAGGAAGACAGAGACAGAGAGAGAGAGAGAGAGAGAGCGCAAGAGCAAGAAAGAGACAGATAATCTTCCACCTGCTGGTTCATGGCCAGAGCTGGGCCAGGCCAAAGCCAGGAGCATGGAACTCCATCCAGGTCTCCCACACAGGTGCAGGGGCTCAGGAACTTCGGCCATCTTCCACTGCCTTCCCAGGCCCTCAGCAGGGAGCTGGGGCGGAAGTGGAGCAGCCAGGACTCAAAACCACTGCCCACGCGGGATGCCAGCACTGCAGGCAGTGGCTTAACTTCACTGAGCCACAACACCTGCCCCTAACTGGAACTTTTAAATAAATTAAAATAAAACTTTTCTGATCATATATGAATGCAATCACTGTTATTGTAATCAATGCTTACTGTAAAAGCAACTGGAGACAACACATGAAAAGCTGCTGTGTGCGTCTGCACACCTTTGGCCCTGTGTGCACAAGTACAGACACACACAGGTGTGTCCAGGGCTAGGCTTGGGGAAGGAGATGCCGTGCACACGCACCTTGCTCGTCACACCTGTGCACACCTGGCAGGAACCGCCCCCAGGAGGCTGCGTACCGCTCCGACATGCAGGCTCAGAGCTGGCTTTTCTTCCCTCGCTCCCCATCGAAGGGTCCTCCATGTTGTATTAAATTAACATTTGTGTGCACATGTCCTTAGGGCGGGGCCCAGAGATGAAGGGCCGTGGGCTGCTCGCAGTGTGCCGAGTCTGTGGACGCTCAGACAGCACAACCCACAGAGCAGCCCCTCGGCCTCACAGAGGGACAGCTGGAGCCCCACAAGGTGTCTGTCTCAGAATGGTGATAGGAAGGGGGACATGAGTGGGCCCCTCTGTCTCCTGGCACAGCGCTGCACTGTCCCCTGGCCTCAGTCCCATCCCCTGCCTGACTCAGAAGGGAAGGAAGACACAGCAGAGGGAGGCCACGCCGTCTCCAGCCCTTGTCTGCCTCTGCAGGGCCGTCCCTGGCAGGCACCTGTTGACCCCACTGCACCTGCTGCTGCTTCTCCAGCCTCTTCCCTGAACTCCCCTGCGATCCTCCCTGATCCAGCCGTGGGTCACCTTCACCTCAGGTGCTGGGTGTTGCCTCTCCACAAACCCATGGACAGCTGTGCAAGGGACACCCACAGTGTCACCCTAGGTGAGCAGGGAACACCCACAGTGTCACCCTAGCTCAGCAGGGCACACCCCAGTGTCACCCTAGCTCTATGGGAACACCCACAGTGTCACCCTAGGTGAACAGGGAATACCCACAGTGTCACCCTAGCTCAGCAGGGCACACCCACAGTGTCACCCTAACTTGAGAGGCACACCCACAGTGTCACCCTAGGTGACCAGGACATACCATGCAGTGTCACCCTAGCCCAGCAGGGCACACCCCACAGTGTCACCCTAGCTCTGCAGGGCACACCCCAGTGTCGCCCTAGCTCTATGGGAACACCCACAGTGTCACCTTAGGTCAGCAGGGCACACCCACAATGTCACCCTAGGTGACCAGGACATACCATGCAGTGTCACCCTAGCTCAGCAGGGCACACCCCACAGTGTCACCCTAGCTCAGCAGGGCACACCCCACAGTGTCACCCTAGCTCTGCAGGGCACACCCCAGTGTCGCCCTAGCTCTATGGGAACACCCACAGTGTCACCTTAGGTGAGCAGGACACACCACACAGTGTCACCCTAGCTCGACAGGCACACCCACAGTGTCACCCTAGCTCTGCAGGGCACACCCCACAGTGTCACCCTAGCTCTATGGGAACACCCACAGTGTCACCTTAGGTGAGCAGGACACACCACACAGTGTCACCCTAGCTCAACAGGGCACACCCCACAGTGTCACCCTAGCTCTATGGGAACACCCACAGTGTCGCCCTAGCTCTATGGGAACACCCACAGTGTCACCTTAGGTGAGCAGGACACAGCACACAGTGTCACCCCTAGCTCGACAGGCACACCCACAGTGTCACCCTAGCTCTATGAGGACACCCACAGTGTCACCCTAGGTTGCAAGTGGAACATTCTGAAAGGTGGACAGATGACCCTTCTTGTTACTCTAATACGGAGACGAGGAGAGAAGCAGTCACCGTGCCCCAGGGGTCAGAAGGAAGAAAGATAAACCAGAGTCCCCTTCCGTGCCCGTGCACTGCCGGCGGCCGGGGGGAGAGGTGACGACTCCTGGGGAAGGAAATGCATCATTCGCAGCAAAACCCAGCGGCTCCTGGCCCTACCCTTTTGAGCCTGGGAAGCAGGAAGCCCTGCTCCGCCCCAGCGTCTCAGGGACACAGGCCACTCCCCAGGGACATGTCGCAACAGTGCATGTCTGCCTCGCTGCGAGCGGTTCCTGGGGAGGAAGGCAGCGTGCATTCTGCCCACGTCAGCTTCCTTGAAGCTCGGCTTTCATCGCTTCTGACATCCTGTAACAGGGACCTCCCCAGACAAGGGCCTGGGGCAGAGGGCGAGACAAGGTGCCCACGGGCAAGCGGCCCACGGCCTGCCCAGCGTGGGGCCCTGGGCTTCTCCATGTGGCCTTGCCAGTTCCTCCCACTTCCAGCCCCATGTGTGCTGTGGCCAGGGCAGCACAGCCTGGGTGGGGCGGGGGGCTCTAAGAGACTGTGCAGTCCCAGCTGCAGAGTCGCTCACTCATCCAATGACTTCCACACTGCGCACCCGACCCTGGGCACATTCTGGGGTGCAGGGCAGGACTGCAGCTCACAGACAGGTCAGCACCACCAAGGGCCACAGGCCACGCAGTCATGGTGACCTGCCCTCAGCTGCCTGCTCCCCCACGGGTCACACTGGTGCCCCCTTCTCTCACCTTACAGTCAGGGAAACAGGCTGATCTCTGAGAATCGTGCTCTCTGCAAACCAGTGGAGTCTGCGCCCTTTTCTCTGCTCTCGGGTCACTGTTCTCTCTCACGGGAATAGCCCCACGAGTCTACTGCTCCGTCCTGTGTCCCCACGGGTCTACAGGCCACATGCAGCCAGAGGAGCTTTCAAATACCCACCTCCACTTCTCCCTCTCCAGCTGCAACTCCTTAACTGGCTTCCCACACTTCATTCAGATTCCCTGAGGGCTTTGCTTCTCTGGTCTCTGCCTCCTTTGCTAGACTTGATACCTATTTCCCATGCCTGAGTGGACCACCCATCTACCTACCCATCCATCCACCCACCCACCCATCCAACCAACCACCCACATCACCCACCCACTCTCAATTCACCCAACCAAGCAACACTTACCAGCGAGCTACATCTGAGAGCTGCTCACGCAGCCCTGAGCATCACGCTGCCTTGGGACACTGCAGCTAGGGGTTCTGTCCAACCATAACCCTGCTCTGCACCCCAGCCTGGGCCCCGGATCCTCATGGGGCCTCTGTGCAGGAAACTGTCCTAAAGCCTGGCCCCTCCAGCGACAGAGCCCCCTTCTGCTGGTGCCGGGCATCCTGGCTCGGCCGCTGGCTGACGTGAGGGTCTGCTGCCCAGATCCCAGCTTGTTGGCATAGCCTTGGTTCTTCCCATTAGATGCCCTAGACCCGGTGCCCATGGGAACTCCTTCCTCCTCTTTCCACCCCGAAGTCAGCATCTCCCCCACCCCCACACACATACACAGGCATCCCATGCCACCCCACATCCCTCACTCCGGCCCTGGGCCCAGCTCTGCCTGCCCAGGCAGCTCCTGAGGAGTGGGTCTCCCCAGCTGTTTTGACCCTGGTGAGCCTGGGGCCTGGGGGACTGGAATTAGACGGAATCCCCCAGCAAGGGCTGCCCCGCCACAGAACAAAGTGGCCCCGGGCCCCTCCAGCTCCCTTGGCGCGAGACGATGGAGTCAGAGGTGCTGAGCATCCGGAAGACTGCAGACCCATGCCAGGAGCAGGACTTCCTGGGGCCTGGGGCCTCGGTGGGTGGGACCTCACGGTGACTGTGCCATTGTCTCACTCTGGGAGGCGACTTCACTGAGCTTCCTGTCCAGGGGACGGCGAGGCCGGCCAGGAGATCTGAGCAGCCTGCTCCCTGCCCTGTAGGGAAGACAGGAAGGTCCCAGCAGGCAGACACAGGTGCCCCAGGAATCCAGGAACCACGAAGTATCCCTGCGGCTGCAGGGCAGTGGGAGAGCGGGCTGAGAGAGAGGCCAGGCAACTTACGCCTCGACACAGAGGTTGCAGTGAGCAAGAGCCAGGCGGGCGCGCAAGCGTGGGGCTCCTTAAAGACAGGAAGGGAAAGGGTGAAAATCGCCTTGCTATTTTCCAGATTTTTAGCAATGAACACACATCCTCGTGGCACACAGAAAAACAAGTTTATGCAAAGACAAGCCAGATGCAGTTCACACGCTCCTGATGTTGTAGGAGTTTTATTTATTTTATTTTTTGAAGATTGATTGATTTGAAAGGCAGAATGACAGAGAGAGAGAGAGACAGAGAGAGAGAAAGAGATCTTATATCCCACTGGTTCATTCCCCAAATGCCCACACAGGCGAGGCTAAGCCAGGAGCCAAGAACTCCATTCAGGTCTCCCGCAGTGGACGTCAGGAACCCAAGTACTTGGGCCATCACTCCCTGCCTCCCAATCACATTAGCAGGAAGCTGGACAGAGTGCAGAGTGGCTGGGACTGAACTGGACACTGTGATACTGGATGCAGCTTAACCAGCTGCCCACAACGGCCACCCCAGCACACATAGTACGGGACCTTCCATCTTAGCCCTGTGGAGTGAGGGCCCCTGAGCACCGCGGTATGCCGCCATGGCCACCGTCCGTCCCGGGCACTGTCTCATCTTCCCAAACTGAAACTCGGTCCCCTCCCAACACTAACTCCCCCGACTCTGGCAGGCACCTCTCTCGTTCTCTCTGGATTTGACATTCTAGGAACCTCAGATGAGTGGCGCGCACAGCTTACCTCCCTCAGTGCGTCTCCCAGGCGCATCCACGCTGCAACTGTGCCAGCGTTCCCTTCGGTCTTCTGAGTAACAGTCCACCCGCTGTGCACAACACACCCTTTACCCACTCGTCCAGCCAGGGCCGCTTTGTACAATTTGGGTTTCAGCTCCAAAGACAAAGGATCAAACGGAGTGCCCCAGAGGAACAGATCTGATTGCTTTTTAAACCAAGGATGTCACCCGATTTGAAGCACCACTTCTTTTCAAACATACCGTAGCAGACAGGTTGCCACCCGGAGCCCACACCTGGCCTGCTCGTTTACGCACTGGAGTTGCATGCCTGAGGTCTGCAGCTTCCGACTGCTAGCAGATGGAGCAAGAGCCCGCAGTTCCCTTTGCTTAAAATATCTCCCTGGACTTCACGGCTCTTTTCCTTTGGCCTCCTTCTCATTGCTTCGGACACCTGATCTCCGGCTTCCGGGCATGGCCAGGGGCGCCCCACACGCTCTGCTGTGACCTGCATTTCCGGTGATGCTAACCTATTTTCTCCCCTGACATGTTATAAAAAGACTGTCAGCTTTGCAAGTAAGCATCAGCATTTTGCCTGGTGTTGGTGCCTTTTTTTCCCACTAGCGATGTAGTCTGAGCCACACTGTGAGGCCAGTGTGTGTCCTCGTCTCCTCTGTGGCTCTGCTCTTGGCCCAGGGGGAGGGCCAAGGGGTGCAGGGAAGGGCTCCAGGCACGTGCCTGCAAACCGAGGGAGCCTGGACATGAAGACAGAGCCTGCAAGAGCCTGGATGGGGTCTTGACCGGTGTGGCCTGAGCAAGAAGGAAGGGCAGGGGTCACAAGCTGAAGGTAAAGTGATCATCACGTCGCATCAGTGGGGTAGACAACTGGACGGAAACCAAACGGAGCCAGGAAATGCATCAGCTGATCTGATAGGAAAATATCTAAATTCAACTGTCCATGTTTCCAACTGTAGCATTTCACATAAAAGTCCAGATGCCCAGCTTCTCTTAAGAAATCAGATGTGACCCTGGGGCTGCGTTCCGACACACCTGTGGGGAGCTGAACCCGAGAGGGCGCCCCCGGCCAGGGCGGGTGCTGCTGCTCTAGGCTCAGGCCCACCTTCCTCTCTTGCCTCCACCGGCACTCCTCCCTCTGTGCACCTGGGCCCTGCCCCCGGCCTGGCTCAGCTTGGGCTCACTGGCCTGGGGAGCCCTACCCAGCAGCCTTGAACCACCTGGCCCCTACCGGAACATTCTCCCGGGAGGCTGGTGCAGCCCTGGTGCATCAGAACCGCTTCTCCAGCACGACTGGAATCCCAGCAGACACCAGGCACAGAATTCTGATGTCCTGCACGTGGGGATCTAAGTGGCCTGCACCTACCTGACCTCTCTGAGATGCTTGCCGTGTGCCTAAGGCCGGCCAAGGACCCCATGCTAGTTTTGGCTAGTTCTTCCCAGAATACCTGCACCTAAAATCGAGATCTTCATTTGAAAAACCACACTGCATGCATCTTCCAAAGAGGAAACCCAGCATGCACTGGCTGTTTGCTCTAGAATAGGAAATTTTTGAAAGGAAGAATGACAAAAAAATAAAGAATTCCAAGATGAATTCTTCCACGGACAGACTGCTTCTCCTTTATCACTAAGGGAAAACATTCTAAAGTCATATTGTACGGAAAAAGCTATAATGTGAGCCACAAAGGAGTGACGCCAGTGGCTGCAGGCCCCAGCAAATCATTTCGCTACTTGAACAGAACGGATGATGGGCACCAGTTTTCGGCCTCTGTTCAAAGGCCGTCATGAGATTTGGTTGGGGGGGATTTTTCTTTTCTTTTTTTTTTTTTTTTTTTTGACAGGCAGAGTGGACAGTGAGAGAGAGAGACAGAGAGAAAGGTCTTCCTTTGCCGTTGGTTCACCCTCCAATGGCCGCCGCGGCCGGCGTGCTGTGGCCGGCACACTGCGCTGATCTGAAGCCAGGAGCCAGGTGCCTCTTCTGGTCTCCCATGGGGTGCAGGGCCCAAGCACTTGGGCCATCCTCCACTGCACTCCCTGGCCACAGCAGAGAGCTGGCCTGGAAGAGGGGCAACCGGGACAGAATCCGGCACCCTGACCGGGACTAGAACCCGGTGTGCCGGTGCCGCAGGGGGAGGATTAGCCTAGTGAGCCGCGGCGCCGGCCTAGGGGGGGATTTTTCACATGCTGGGCTCCTCCGGTTCTTCAGGGAAGACCCGAGAGCACAGAGCCCGCTTCACTCCAACGCAGAGCATCCCGGCGGCTTCAGGGTACGGGGGTGCCGGCAGGAGAGACGTGGAGCCTGGGGATGCAGCGGTCCCAGCCCGGAAATCCTGGCTGGGACTCTGCATCCATCGTTCCCAACAGTTACAGCCGCCCTGATGCTGGTTGTGTCTGCACTCTCCCCACCCACAGCACAGAAGAATATCAGGCACTAACACGGGGGGCTGGGGCTGTGCAGCAGCCGGTGAGACCTCAGCCTGGGGCGCCGACAGCCCGTATTAGCGCATTGGTGGACGTCCCCGCTGCTTCTCTTCTGACCCAGCTCCCTGCTGATGTGCCCGCAAAAGCAGTGAGTGGGGGCCCCAGCACCTGGGCCCCTGCCACCCCTGCGTGGAAGACACGGATGGAGTTCCTGGCTTTTGGAGGCTGTCTGAAGAGTGAACCAGAGGATGGAAGATCCATCCCTCTCTCTGTCTCTCTCCCTGTCTCTCTCTCTCCCACACACATACTTTGTATAACTCTTTCAAATAAGTAAATAAATATACATATATTTTAAAAACAGAAATAACATTAAAGGGAAATGTGTCTTAAAGCTATTTTTTAAAAAAGTAATAAGGAATCAACAAATATTTTGAATTGGGAGACGCTGGGCACAGTAGTGAGGACGGCCTGCATCCGGGTTTGGGGTGCAGGTGTCTGAACCCAGCTCCACTTCTGTTCCCAGCTTCCTACCAGGTGCTCCCTGGGAGGCAGCAGTGATGGCTCAGTTTCCCAGCTGCCTCGTCACTCCGTGTTGAAGATCGAGTTCGGGGCTCCTGGCTTCAGCCTGCCCTGCTCCAGCTGTTGTGAGTATTTGGGGGAGTGACCTAGCAGGTAGAAGACCTCTCTCGTCTATTTCTGTTTCTGCATTTCAAATAAAATGGAAATGTATAAAAACTTCCATGGTTTGAATCGAATAACCTATAAACGTACTTCTTACACGTCTAATTAACCACGAGAGCCAGGCCTGGTGAGCGCTCCGCCGCGGGACACTCAGCGCCTCAGTGACCCACGTCCCCTATTTGGGAGGCCGCCGTGCTGGCCTGGTCCCCATCGCGGCCGCATCTGCTGACCTTTATTTCTTTCCACTCCCTTTGCATGAAGAAACTGGGTCCCCAACACAAAAGAAATTTTCCACATCACCAGTTGTGGCGGACTCCCGGGTCCTTGAGCTCTCCTGACCCCTCTGTGGTGGTTAACTTGTAATTATTGTGTATCTTTGAAAGGCGGGCAGAGCACCGCCCCATCCGGAAGTGCATCCCCCAAAGCCGGACCCCAGAACTCAACTGTCCGTTTCCTGCACCGTGGCCGTGGCTCAGCTGCTTGAAACACCACCTGCTGCCTCCAAGGTGTGCATCTGCGGAAGTGGGGCAGAAGCAGCCGGGACCCGAACCCAGGCACTCTGATACGGACGTGAGTGTCCGAGTGAGAGCTTAACCCTGTGCCGGATGCCCGCCCCATGCTCTCCTGCCCTGAACAGGTGCCCTCTTAAAATACACAGGAGCCAAGCCTCCTTCCTCTTCATTTCAGAATCGGGGGGAACGCATTCCCTGTGAGCACTCTCTACTCCACGAGTGCACCTGTGTCGAGGCCACGCAGGTGCACACGCAGCCGTACGGGCAGGTGAAAGGCACACGTGGGGGCCCCTTTCTGCCTTGCCGAGCTTCTGATGCTACTGGATCTGGACGAACCCTGGGCCCCTGCTTCCTCACCGGCCTGGCACGAGAGAATCTCCCTGCAGCTGAGAACCCAGGGCTTCTCGATGCCACTCACGGTTCTGTGTGGGCAGGCGTGGGGAGCAGAATGAACCAGCTTCCAGCAACTGCAGCGCCAGCGAACGGCCCCGGCCCTGCCCAGGAATTCTAATAAACGATGCAGGAGAAGGTGCGTTCTCCCCCTTGGTGGGGAGGCACACTTTGAAGAGGGCATGTGAGTGAGCACCTGTTTCAAACTCTGATCCCGCTCATAAAAATGACACGTCCAGGTCACTGACAGCAGCACCTTCATAGCTGCAATTTTTTTTTTTAATTGTCGAGGCACTTTCAGAAACGCAAGCCTCAGAGCTCAGCCTGCGTATAGTGAGAAAGGTAGGGCTGTGGTCACCGCCAGTCTCAGACCGGTGTTTAGGCAGGCGTCCCCAGTGCACCAACAGCCATTAATTATGCTCTTTCAACAGCAACCGAGGCTTGGTCATCTTGAAACCAAACTGGAGTTAGAGACCCTCAGCTAATTGCCAACCAAAGCATCTGGCGAAGGGGTGGCCCTCAGCGTTCTGTGAGTCAGCACGGCCCACTCTGGGGCTGGCACCACACCTGGTGTCAGACTCAGCTCGGCGCTCTGGGATAGCTCACGGCACAGCTCAGCCCCGTGGCATTGCCTGCCTGGTGAGATCCTGCAAGGGTAGAATCACAGGAAGCCAGAAGAGCCCCAGGTGGGCTGTCTCTTCTTGGGTGGGCTGTCTCTTCCATGGGGTGGGCTTTCGTTTTTTAAAATATTATTTTATTTTATTTTAACAGCCAGAGTGAGACAGTGAGAGAGAGAGACAGAGAGAAAGGTCTTCCTTTTTCCATTGGTTCACCCCACTAAGCGGCCGCTATGGCTGGTGTGTTGCGGCTGGTGTACTGCGCTGATCTGAAGCCAGGAGCCAGGTGCTTCCTCCTGGTCTCCCATGCTGGTACAGGGCCCAAGCACTTGGGCCATGCTCCACTGTACTCCCTGGCCACAGCAGAGAGCTGGCCTGGAAGAGGGGCAACCGGGACAGAATCCGGCGCCCCGACCGGGACTAGAACCTGGTGTGCCGGTGCCGCAGGCGGAGGATTAGCCTATTGAGCCACGGCGCCGGCCTGAGTGTTTTAAACGTCACAAAGGTGAGTGCGCCCCAGAGCTGCAAACCCGAGTCCCAGCACATCAGGGAGAAAGGCAGGCGACGACAGGGGAGGCCTCGGCAGGCACGAAACCCCGAGGTTTCTAGGTTTTGCTTCAGCCCTTCCTGGAGCTTCTACCCACACAAGGGCCCTGGCTGCGTCTCTGTGGGTGGCTCCTCCAAGACCCTGTGCTGGGCGCTGCAGCCCCCAGGCAGGCACCGTTTGGGGCCGAGGCCTCTAGCACACTCTGAGAGGGGCTGGCAGCGGCCCCGGGGCCTCCGCTCACAACAGGTCATGGAAGGTGCCCTTGGTGGACGTGGGGCCCTGCTAGGCAGACGAGGAGCTGCCCACGAGCAGAACAAGGAGCAAGGCCCAGGGCCCAGAGGCCAGCTTAGGCCAGACGGATCTGTGTTACCAACAGCTTCCCGCAGGGCGAGCCTGGGATGCGTCTTGGCCTGAAATGGCTTGAAGTGATCCGCCAGGCCCGCCAGCCCCAGAGCCCGAGACGTCCCCAGGGCTGGCTTCTGTCACGAAAGCTCTGCCTCACTCAGGCCCAGCTGCATCCTGTCCACCAGCCAGGGACGCCTCGGCGCTGTGGTGAAGCTGCCAGGGCCGCGCAGTGCTGCAACCCACCTCTGCAGGCTCACGTCCCGGCCCCTCTGTCCTGATCCGGCACCCTGCTGATGCGCCTGGGACAGTGGAGGAGGCTCAAGTGCCTGAGTTCCCACCACCGTGTGCAAGACCCAGCCCCAGGTGCTGTGGCCATTTAAATAAATTAAAGAGACGCCTTGAGGCCTGGGCAGTGGGGCCAGGGGAGGCTGAGGAAGGAACAGGGCAGAGCCCCCGCCCCACAGCACCCAGAGGTGGCTGCACCCATCCCGCATCCCCAGCCAGCCGCCCGGTGGGAACCAGAGGGAGCAGGGCAGACACAGAGGGGCCACAGGCTGGTTAGAGGGCTTGCAAGCATCACAGGGGCAGGCAGGTGAGGGGCAAGGTGACGGGGCAGGGGTCAGACAGGATTCTCGAATGGGGCCCTCACGCCAGCCGCTCTCTCCTCACATGGCTAAGGGGGACCCAGAGGCACTGCCACAGGCACCGAAGTCCTTACACCCACTCCCGAGTTCCTGCTTACGGAACAGTCACCGTCCCTGACCAGGAGGACCCTTCTGCCCCTTCAGCAAGCCCCACGCACCTGCGCCAAGCACCTGCCACATGGCAGACACCGTGCAGGCGCTGGGACCCACGCCCTCCAGCGTCCAGTGTCCCAGCGGATGGAGGGATGGGCTGACTTCTTCCTCCTTCCCCCCAAGAAAGAGCACAGAGCCAGGGCGGGGCTGCGACTTCCTGACTCTCGACCGCCCTGGGCTCCCTCTCCAGCCCGCATGAGTGACAGGAGCAGAGGGCCAGTGCTCACAGAGCCCCCTCAGCCAGAGGACGGGATTCACCCTGGGGAGGAGTGCAGCACCCTGGGAAATGTGTGTCACAGCCGAGGGCCTTGGGTCTGTCCACTGGGCAAGCTGATGGAGGCCGTCCTCAGGACAGCAGCCTGTCCCTGGAAGGGTGGATTTCAAAGCCGTCCCAGAAGGCAGGGAATGTGATTCTGTCTCCAAAGGTCATGAACATCCTAACACAGCAGACGACCACAGCGTCATCTGAATACAATGCCCACACTCACGCCAGCCACTGAGCAATAAAATGCACACCTGCAAGATGCAAAGCCGTCTGTGGGCATGGCTGGCGCTCGGACCCTCGGGCACCTGGCTCCCAGGCTAAGCACAACAGACCCTCATCTCATCGGCTTTCACTTACTGGGCCGTCCTCTGCAAAAGCCTGCATTTTAGCACCTTGTCTGGTGGTTCCAGAAGTTTCCAGAACAACTGGAAAAAGAGCTGAGTCACAATCACCAGCAGGATGTGCGTGTGTGTGTGTATCTGTGCTTGTATGTGTGTGTGTGTGTGTGTGTGTGTGTGTATGTGCGTGTAACCAGCATGCTAAAGCATTTCCTAGGCCGTCATTGAATGCTAGTCATTTAGGGAGCACTGAGAGTCGCCCCGCCTGGTGGGGTGGGGCTGGGAAGAGAGGACGGCATCCAGACCCTCCAGGCCCCCACACTGAGTGTGTGGACTGTGCCACACAGAGTGGCCTCATCCACGCCAGCTCAGAGAGGCCGCCCCAAGGGACCCCACGCAGGAAAACCTCGTGTGTCTGGGACAGCTTCCTCTGCGAAAGCTGCAGGTGCATTTCTTGATATTGTGATGCAGCAGCTTTTTCAAATCACCGAGACATCCACAAGGGGCGTCCTAGGCACCTCAAGGCAAGGCCATGGCCAGAGCACATTCGTATCACACACCAGGATTCTCCCGGCACAGACACCTCTCCCTTGCACGCAGAACGTGTGGCAGGCTGCAGTGTTTTCAGGAAAGGAGAATCGTCTTAATTTATGTAAAGAGTATGCCTAAAGATAGGCATGATGTCGTCCACGAGGCTTAAACACCAAATGTGTAAATATCACGGAATTATCACAGCACATATTGTCCCGGAGACAGAAACAAACTCTTTGCGGCAAACAGCCCCTCGGGAGAGCCTTGCATTTTGTCATGTCGCTATTTATGTGTGTTGGGGGGGGGCAGAATGCTGAGTGTCCCCCAAGATTTGCAGCCCTAGGCCTTCTGCATCAAACACTAATGCAGGCAGCGCTGAGAAGGGACTCTGCAGATGGGCTCAAGTTTGCTAATAAGACGACTGCAAAACTGGATTAGCCAGGTGGGCTCAGGCAGTCCCAGGAGCCCCCGAAAGCAGCCAAGGAACAGCAGGGCCTAAGAGATGGGGCAGAGGAAGGTGAGAGAGAGGGCGGCAGGAGAGGGGCTCCACCCACGTGGAAGGGGACCACCTGCAAGCTACGGGGACAGCCTCCAGACCCGAGAGAGACCCCAGCTGCCAGCGAGCAGGGCAAGGGTGACCTCAGTCCTCCAGCCACGTGGAACCGACTTCTGCCGACGTCTGAATGAGTCTGGAAGGGGATGCACCCAGAGCTTCCCGGAGGAAGTGCAGCCATGGGACACCACGGCAGCAGACAACCAGGTGAGCCAGGCTGCCCCACAGGGATGGGGGACACGGCACTGCTCCCAGCCACCACGCGTGGACACCTGTCACAGCCGCTGCTGGAATCTGAGCAGGGTGAGTGGGACGGCAGTGTGGACACACACATGTGCAAATGAGCACACGCCCCTGCGCCAGCCCTGTTCTCCCACTGCCCTGGAAAAACAGAGAAGTGGACACCAAACATCTGAGGCTGGGACGACAGTGCTTGCACGAGACACACAAAGGCACCCCAGAACCTCCGCAGGAAGAGGGAATTAAGAGGTGGGCAGTGAGCCCAGTGGTCACGGTGACCACGTCCCCCATCACGAAGCCACGGCTGGGTTCCCAGCTCCAGCTGCTGATTTCAGCTTCCTGCCAGTGCAGACCTTGGAGGCAGCAGCGATGGCTCAAGCAATTGCGTTCCTGCCACCACGAGGGAGACCCGGATGGCACTCCTGGCTCCAGCCTCAGTCCGGTCCTGGCCATTGTAGGTATTTGGGGACTGACCCAGCAGCTGTCAATCGCTGTGTGTTTCTCAAATAAAAGATTTTTTAAAGATTTATTTATTTATTTGAAAGGCAGAGTTACAGAGAGAGAGGAGGAGAGGCAGAGAGCGCGTGCGCGTGAGAGAGGTCTTCCATCCGCTGGTTCATTCCCCAACTGGCTGTGACAGCTGGAGCTGTGCCGATCTGAAGCCAGGAGCCAGGAGATTCTTCCGGGTCTCCCACATGGAGGCAGGGGCCCAAGGACTTGGGCCATCTTCTACTGCTTTCCCAGGCCTCAAATGAATTTTTAAAAAATTTAAGAGGTAAGGTTTTTTTTGTAAAAAATGTTTCAAAATCCATGAATAATTTTTGTTTTCATAATTCATTTTGCAGGAACTTTTGGAAGATCTCTCTTATATGCACTCTCAAAATTTGTTGCACAAAATAAGCATCTCTTAATTTCATTTTCCAGGAACAAAATTTTGGAAGTGCCCTCATCCAGGACGTGAAATGAGCTGACACAGCACTTCCTCATCACCACCTGCGTGCATCTCCACTTTCCCCGGGAACCACACACCCCTCGAGGGTAAGAACCTCTTTCTTCATCTCCTGCATCCCAGACCGTGACCACCCGACACACATTCCTGTATGCTTGGCCACAATCTGCCGCACATGAGATTCGGGAAGGCCACTTGTCAGTGACGCTCACTCTGACGCCACAGTGCACAGTCACTTTCAATATATTCACCGCATTTAGTTTGCATTTTCATGTCTCTCTTTTTGCAGGAGAGGAAGAGAAGGAAAAGTAGGATTTTTGTTAAAATAAAATGATACAGCACAATCTCTGTGCCTTCTATTCCTTAACCGAAGAGCTGCAAAATAAAATCAGCCTGCTGATCTCAGATTATCTGTATGCCTCCTAAAAATATTAACCTTTGAACATGACATTGAAATTCGACTCATGGAAACCCTCATGACTAAGTCAAAACGTAGCTGCCCACTTAAGAAGGGTACAGAGAAGATGCTGAGAAAACATATGAAGCGGGTAGCAGGCGCTTTGCTGGGAGATGAGTTCACACCGGGAAGCCGTAAGGAGAGAAAGCGATCGAGTCCCCAGCGAGGTGGAGATGGAGACGGCGCCCAGCAGTGACGCTGCTGCTCCTGCCTTCGCTCCCCGCGGAGGAAAAGCCCCTCACTAAGAGGTCTTCTGGATCTCCGGGTTCACGTTTTCCCCACAAAACTGGATGGATCCCTTGCCTGTGTCGAGGACTGAAGGGGGCTGCGGAGTTTCACAAACTGACAGAGAAGAAATGCCTTCCCGGTCACGCAGGAGGGGGCGCCCCATAGCGAGGGGCGCTGCGAGAGCGCCTTCTGCACACGCCAGGCAGAAAGGAGGCGTGAGGCTCGCTGGTGCCTCCACCGTCAGGCAAGCTACGGCGTGGCAGCCCGACCTAGGCAGACCTGGCCTGGGAAACGCAGAGGCAAGGGGGGCACAGAATGGTACAGCAGGTGTGGCCTGCCAGGTCCTTCCCTTTCTGGTGACACGGTCCCTCTGGCCACCCAGGGAGGTTACAGCCGGAACACTGCTACGTAGAATCAATAGCCCAATGTTAAAAATGGGCCAAAGGGCAGAGCAGATCTGCTACAGGGGCTAAAACCATTGGCCAACAAGCACGAGAGGGGAATGCGAGGGAGACGATTCCACCTGCAAAATCGGCCAGAACAAAGAACGGGGGAAAGCCAGTGACAACAGCAGGTTGACCAAGGATGCAGAGCGGTGGGGACGCTCACGCCCTGTCAGGGGAAGGCAAACGGCACAGCTGCCACAGGAGGAGTCCAGAAGCTTCTTACAGGTAGACTTTGTAACATGTGGTCCAGCAATCCCACCTCCTTACCTACCCAGGTCTAATGAAAACCTGCACTGACACAAAAGTCGACATGCACATGTCACAGCCCGCTGTTCGCTGAACGCCCCAAACTGCAAACCCAAGGGGGAGCAGATAAGCACATTATATGGTGCAGCCGTACATGACACTCAGCAATAAAATGAAATAAAAGACTGATGCACACAAGAAAAACTCTAAGTCCATGTGCTTGGGGGAACAAGCCAGACTCACAAGGCTGCCTGCGATCTGAGTCCATTTCTACAACATTCTAGAGCAGGCAGAACAATTGGCATGGGGAACAGATCAGCGGCTGCTGGGTTAGGGGTCCGGTGACAAGGGTGCAGCAAGAGACAGGTGTCTTGGGAGGGGGTTCACAAAGCCTGTGTGCCTTGATTGTGGCAGGGATGTCACAACATTTAGGCACAAAGGAGTGACTTTTACTCTGTACAAACCAAAAAGTAAATTTTAAAAAATACCTTTTAGGAGCATGGAGGGATAATCCTGCGTAGGATTACAGAAGACAACCACATAGAAATGGCCCTCTGGCCCCTGTCCACAAACTCTCAAGAGACCGGAGGTAAGAACTGTGACACCAACACATTCAGAATATTCTGCAGAAGAGAATCCCCGTGGTCCGGCAGCTCCGAGATGCTGGTGTTCCCTGCACCTTCGCAAGGTGCACCTGCCGCAGCCCACAGCACTGGGCTCACCTGCGTGCACCTGCCTGGGTGCGTGTTCCTCAGAATCCCCTGGAGGAGTCACGTGACATTAGCATCAGCCCGAAGGCCAGGGTCATGGTTTCAGATCTGAGTGTCCCCAGCATCGGGCCCATCTGTTTTTTTTTGTTTGTTTGTTTGTTTTTTTATCTTAAAGGAAGCATCTATCTTCACTGATCTCTAAAATCAAATAATCAAGTTAACCTACTTGTCATGCAACTCATATTTCCAAGTAATTTACTTAAAGTTCCTCGTTGCACTAATATTAAGGATTCAGATGATAATTTAGATGTATAAAGGGATTTATATGTTTATTATCTATACACGCATATCATGGAAGAAATTATCCTGAAAAATTACACTTGACAGAATCTAATTATACCAGCAACCACGAATGCCTCCTGATTTTATTTCATAATGCATATTAAACTCCCTTTCCCACATACAATGTCATAATGCTGGAGGCTGGGATGCAGACCAGCCCAGGGTTTAATTGGGCTCTGAAGGGGAAGCAGCACTTGGGTAATTTCAAAGGGATAGGGAGCTGCAAAGCAGAGCTGAGGGGCGACCGTGAACAAGGTTTTGCTCATCACAAACAAACTGGACTCAGAACAACACTCAGAACAATCTCTGTATTAACAGACTCGTCACTCAGCATAGCTGACTTCCCGCCGGGGCAGCTGGCCGCCACAGCCTTCACCTCTGGCACACTCTCCGTGTTTGTTCTGCCATAAAATTTAGGGTGAGAGAAGGATGACATAAAACAGAACACAATTCTACGATTTTCCCCCCAAATTGAAATCATCATGACAGCCCTAAGCTACCAACCAGCGTGCACGACCCTGAAGGCAGGAGTGCATTTCAAGGGCACACGTCCACCTGGGGACCACACCAGCGGTGTGCCCTGTGCTCAGGCCCCAGCACGGAAGGGTTCAGGACCACAGAGAAGTGTGCAGATCTCACCCAGCACAGCGGGTCTGCCATGTAGCAGCCACAAGAAAGGGTTCCCGGTGGGCACAGAAAAACCACGAAAGACTGGGAAAAAAGGAAGCGGACTGGCCCTGGAAGCCACCGGAAGGTGCAGGGATCCACGCGAAGCAAGGATCACGCGGGCGATCAGAGGCGGCTCCGGAACTGCTGTCTGCGCTGAGCGCTCAACTTCCTTTCCACTCAGGACCCCCAAGCTGCAAGGAAACACACACAGGCCTGTCGACAGCAAGAGATGTACTGAGACGGCTCGGCCAGGAACGAGGGCACGGACGACGACAGGCTGAACGCAACACAAGCCTGCCGCAGGGTGGTTTTCTCGCCGAAGTACAGGAATCGTACGTAAGCTTTGTCCCGGCGCTGGACAAGTGCATGATGGCCAGCAGGCGTGGCTGCTGCAAGCTTTGTGAACCGCCCAGATTGAGCTTCTCTGACGCTCTGCTTAGTGAGAACTCTGAAGGCAGACACCAACCGCATGCACGAACCCTCAGGGAGGACAGGGTCAGGGCCACTGTCTAGCAAATCGACCTTTTCCTAACAGTTTTAAAGCGCCCATCAGCTTTCTCAGTCAAAATAAAACCAACGGTGCTTTCTGGCTTTATATCTCAACATGACATAAAACACAAAGAAGGACATTGAAAAGGAATAAAATCCATAATGTGATAAATAATAGATAATAATGAATAATCCATCAAGATGCACCAGGTAAATAAGAACTATCCTCTCTGACAAGTACAATCCACTCGGGGCCAGTGATACGGTGCAGCGGGGTAAGCTGCTGCCTGTGGTGCTGGCATCCCATATGGGCACCAGTTCAAGTCTCAGCCACTCCATGGCCAATCCAGCTCCCTGCTAATGAGCCTGGAAAAGCTGTGGAAGATGGTCCAAGTCCTTGGCCGGAGACCCAGATGGAGCTCCAGGCTCCTGGCTTCAGGTTGGCCCAGCCCTGGCCATTGCAGTCACTTGGAGAGTGAGCCAGGGGAAGGAAGATCGCTCTCTCTCCCCCAGGATCAGTTTTGCTAACCATACAAAATGGGTTGGCATCTTACACACCTCAAACCTCAAAAACCAGTCACACTCAGTGACCTGTGGCTCTCCTGGCCCTCTGTGGAAAGCACCTTACACAATGTCTACATGACTCCAGGGCTTAAGGAATGCATTTTGGAATAAGAGAGCTCCTGAAAATACAAGCCAGTCCCTCTTCTGGTGTCAGCCAGTGACACCAGTTCGTGCAGGTGCTGGAGGACAAAGTAGCTGACTAGGACTTACGGAGAAGCACCGTCCCGTCCCAGTCTCCCTCCCTCCCAAAAGGTGTGTGAGAAGCTGATGCCGTGGTGGAGCCGGGGCAGTGCACCTGCTGCCAGGCAGTGCACCTGCTGTCACGGTCACTCTGGTTGAAAAGAGACCGCTCCCTGCCCTCAGCAGCTTCCCAGCTGGGCTCCCTGTCTGGTTTCTTGTCTGCTAGCCCTCCTCTCTCCTGTGGCCCCGGGACTATCTGGGACACTTGGAACCCATTGCTAGGCATGAAGGAGCAGAGCCTGTAAGTACCACTCTCATCCCAGCCTCACCTCCCTGCACTCTGGGAAAAGAGAAAGCAATGCTGGGAGACAACAAACGATGCTCTTTATGGTCTGAAGTCTCCTTACAGAAGAAAAACGCTAATGCTGAATTCTCCAAATGCCATGGGGGCAGCCTGCATGCCCGCTTCTTTGCTCATTCAAGTTCTTAGCTCTTCCATCTGCTCACAGGCAAACAGCCTTGCAGGTGAGAATAAAATAAACACAAGCTCTTTAAAAACACCAACAACCAGTGCTTCCTTCCAGAAGACAGTCAACCACAGTGGAGGCAGGGAAATGAAAGCGATTCATTGTCTTCTTCACACAGCACGAGACAATGTTATCTATACAGTTGTCACATTTCCTCACCAAAAGAAAAAAAAGAAACCTGAGTAGTAGCCACTCTGCCTTGAGATGCAATATATAGAATCCTGCTCTTTAGAAACTGGTTAAGAAGTATTGGTTCTCTAAAAGGATTAGTTGCTAAACAAAAGGATTACATCAGGATTTCTAAAAGGCATTAAGCTTAGCCAGTGTGTATAAGGCGTGATTCAGATGAAGATAACTTTTCAGGAACATATTAATACTGCAAGCGTAGCGTAGCCAGAAATAACACTCGCGCTCAGCACAGAGCTGAGTGAACTTCCGTCTTTTGCAGGCTGCCCTCAGCAACCTAAACTCTCCTCCTATTTGTCAGCACGCCCTTAGCTGTGCCGCTGGAGGAACGAAGCACTCCACCTCCCTGTGCAGGGTCTGCCCTGCGGCCTGCACCCTGCAGTCAGGTTGGTAGGTGGAGGGCCCAGGCCTCAGTTCTCAGTCCTACCCAACACTCGAACTCTTGAGGGCACCACACTGACCCAGAGCTGCACTGGGAGCACCTGCAGAGGCACTGCTATATGGACGTCGACACGTCAGGCAGCAGGCCGGGCCCCAGGCCGCATCCTTGCCAAAAGCCCCCTGCAGCCCGGCCGTGACTGTGGCCCTGGCTGCTGCCTTCTAATGCCCCTGTTCTGGGCCTGCAGAAACAACAGCAAGTGACTTCAGAGGCTGGGTCCCTGCTGTCTCCTGGGCTGCTTTCTCTGGGGGAGGCCATCTGTGAGGGTGTCGGGGCATTCAAGTGTCCCATGGATGGATCCACATGGCCACAGCCCATACCAGCCCACCAGCCACGGAGGAGGCTCATCAGCCCCACCCAAGCCTCCAGGTGTGCTGGCTTCAGTTGGTGAGAAAGGTCAGAATGACAGACCTGGTTCTGGATCTCAGAATGCTGAGGACTGTGCCAAAGACTGCACTGGCAAAGCTCAAACAGTCCCTTCTGCACTGGGAATGTGCATTCCCGAGTAGCCCAGAGCCCCTCCAAACACCACCTCTCAGAGCAGAGATGGCGCCGGGTGCAGGGTTTCCCTGCTTGGCACTTGCACAACAGCCACTGCCTCGCCAGCTCGACTGTAATTGCTTAATTCTTCCTGACCTCTGAAGTTTCCGGAAGGCCGAAGTGCTAGGTCACGTGGGCCCATGCTCTTAGCCCAGCGGGACCTGCTCAAACATTTGGCCAGGCCGTGCTGCTTCATCCTAGAGCGTTTTGCTACGTGGGTCATCCAATCTCCCACAGGCACAGTCAGGGAAGGCGGGCAGAGGGGAAAACGCCCACTGGACCTGCTGCTGAAAACCCTGTTAGTGACCCAGGCCCACCTGGCTGTGCGTCCTAGGAACGGCCCACCCACGTCAACTGCCCTTCGGGATGAAACCAACCATCTTGCAGCCCCACAGCGTGTGCCCATTTACAGCACGAACTTTCCTTCTGGAAACATTTCCGAGTTTATGTTCACATCTCTCCCTTCAATTTGCTCAGCGCCTGCTTCCCAGACACATCTCCTGCCTCCCAGCGTGGCTAATTTCATTTGCATGCCTTGTGACATGTGTTTACCTCGCACTAGTCATGGATATTTGCCAGCCAAAGCCTTTGACAAGGACACTGCCCCCTGGAGCCGGACCAGGTCCTGATCCCGAGTGTTAACCTCACATGTCCACTGACGGCCCAGGGGCTCAGCTCCCAGCAGCAGAGATCAAGCAGCAGGAAAGCAATGCGGGGGACAAAAGCTAACCTGGGATTCCAGCTCCTTCTGAGACTCTGGTGCAGAGATACCGGGAGGAGAGATGTGTGTGATTCAGGCACTACCAGAGAGAAAGACTGTGTCTCCAACACTGGGGACCTCGATAGAATTCTTCTCCATGGAGCTCTTAAAACTGATTCAAAATGATGTTCCAGTCAGGAGCACGTGAGCAAATCATTCCATTATGCGGCTGCACCCAGGATTGCAGCACTCAGTGTAGCCTTGATCCCTGGGCCCAAGTCAAGGTGTCCCGGAGTGGGCCCCTGTGCTCCGCCCAATGAGGCAGTGTCCTTCCAGGGAGGCCGTGCCGGTCCTCCTCACACGATAAGGCCATCAGATAGTCTCTCTGCAACTGGGAACAACAAGGAGAAAACACTGGACGTTCTTTGGCCTGGCCTGGCATTACTCATTTCCAAAGAATGGCATGCCAGCCTCGGAGCCAGGTCAAGTACCAGCTTTCAAGCCTCTGTCCAGGGCCGTGCAGGGACTGGGAAAAGTGTCAGAGGCACGAGGCGGGCGGCCACAGCTGCCCCTGGGGCCAGGCCAGGGTGTCCCCTTGCCAACCTCAGGGGACAGCCTCGGGCGGGGCGGGGGGGGGGGGGAGAGGAGCTCAGCTGGGCCCGGGGTTCCAGAGAAGCAGCTCAGCAGTGAGGCTGAGCATGAAGGAAACAAGAGGGGCAGAAGGGGCCACGAGACGGCGGCAGGGAGGGAAGCCAGGGCCAAGAGCCCGGGGCCGGCGCAGCCCCACCAGGCCGCTGCCCACCTCGGCCTGCAGTTCCAGAGCGGATGTGATTGGTGGGACACACGTGCTCGGTGAGCATAGCGCAGCTCTGCACACGGTTTCCCAGTGCTCTGAGGAGTGGGCCTGGTGCCCACCTAGGTGGGGAATAAGGCCCTGAAGAACAGTCACGGCCCAGGTCCACCCAGAAGAGAGGTCACAGCTCTGGGCACGAGAGGCCCTCTCGGTCACATGCAGGTGGCACAAAGACCCCAGGCAGCCCAGTGTCTGCCCTGGGCCCTCCCTACATGCGGTCTCCAAAGCAGGGCTGAGCGCAGCCTCGGAAGGGACGGTGCTATGGGATCCCTAGGGACACACAGCCTCCGAGGCCCGGATTCTAGGCTCGGCGGCAAGCGCACCCTGGGATCTGCTCACCCCTGGCCCAGCACACAGACAGTCACGTGTTTGTTGAGTGAATAGAAGACTGTATGGAATCGAGTCTGGGTGGCCAGTCCTGCGGGCTCGGGGCTGCTCTGGCATCACAGCTGCCGATATGTCCCACTCAGCGACTTCCCACTTTGGGCCTCGCCTGCCCCAGCTGCCTTCTTCCAAAAGTCAGCCGTGTGACGGTCGCCTGATCTCACTCATGCCGCTCAAGGATTACTCGACACAACTGCTTTCCTTTAGTAGGACGGAGGACACAGAGTGGGCTCGGGCTCCCCGAGGATGAACGTCTCGCTTGTTCAGACACTCAAGCCCTGGCCCCTCCCCAGGGCCCCACCCCAGTCTCAGAGCCATCGGTGCTGCTGGTGGTCCCGCACAGGATGGCAGACGTAGCACCTTTGCTGCCCTTCCCCTCAGCTGCCACCTGCCACCCTCCTGGACCGCGTCCTGCCCGCCCTCGGGGGGAAGTCCTGACCTCATCCCTGGGCCTCTGCCAAAGCCCCAGCGGTCCCCACCGTGACCACAGGCTGGAGTTCCTGGTGAGCTCTGTAAAAGATGCGGCTCCTTCAGCCTCACAGATGAACATGGAGACAATCCTGAGTGCGAGCCCAGGCCCTGGCTCTCCGGAGGAAACCATCTGGTTCTGCTCTTAGACCAGACACACTGGAAGCAGGCAGCTCCACCCTGGCGCCTGGGGAGGTCCTGGGGCTCAAGCTTGGACAATAAGATTACACAGCCCTGGCCACCGTGGACGCTTTGGGGATGGACGGTCCCCAGGCCTGGCGCATCAGAGCAAAGCAGACTTACTCTGGGTCAAGCCATACTCCCCTGTGGTTGAATCTGCAGCACAAGGCTCCCTCCCTCTGCAGAAAGGACAGGTTGTGAGGCTGCTGGAGCCCCCATGGGACAGGCCTGCCGGCACAGGGCCTTGGGGACAATGTCTGGTCTCTGGATCCAGCTACTCCTGAACACCCACTTCCACAAGTCAGTGATGCCCCTTAAGAACTTGAGGGCCACTGGATCACTCACCGACATGGCCCTGTCTCTTACATCCCTGAGTCCCATGGAGGCCCAGGCCCTGCCATCGTGAGTGGTGACACCACACACACTTTCACTAGCTGAGGCTCCCTGGAGAGACTAGGAGCATTCCTGAAGGAGGAAGTTAGCTTCAGACTCGGGTACTGACCCTAGAGTAGACTTCCCCACAAACAGCACCCTGGAGCCACGGGGTTGGTGCCTCTGCCTCACTGGCCCCAACACCTACCAGCACGGGAGGAGCAGGGGCAGGCGCAGGAGCCAAGCAGGCATCCACACCCCCCAGCTCTCAGGGAACCTGAGCCCTGGCTTGGGGCAGGGAGCAGGGAGAAGCTTCCGTGGATCCAAAGCAGAGGCCGCAGGAGGCTCCCGCCAGAAGGCTGGCCCTTCCCAGGCTGCCCAAGGCCTGCCAGCTGAAAACATCTCGGACCTCTGGTGACGGGTGTTGGGCCCAGGGATACAGCAGAGTGATCCTCTCCCTGTCCGGCGCCTTTCTCACCATCAACAGAGCCTGTGACATTCAAACAGCGCATCAGTTCCCGCCCTGGTCACTCCAGCAGGAGCCCGGGCAGTGACCCGGGGGGATCGTGGCCACACTCTCAGCCTGACACTGAAACTGTGCACAGCACGCTTCCAGTTTCCAAGACGCCACCCAAAAAGCACAACCAATCGCTAATGCATTTACCGATCACGACCCTGAAACAAACCAACCAAAAGAAACGTGGCTGAGTCACAGCCGGGATTGATGCCACTGACTTCTGCCCTGCCCATTCCCTCCATTCAGGATGCACATGTGAGTACAATAAATAATAAATCACTCGTTAAACAACGGCCTCAGACATGGACACATGATGCTGCCTTCTCCAAGGTCCCCTGGAAGCAATTCGTGGGGAGGAAACCACGCCCCGGGGGGCAGGCTGAGAGTGAACAGACAAAAGATGGATGCGCAGCAGTGGGGGAATGGGCTTCTCACCTTCAGGCTGCTCAGGCTGGAATGCACTTCCGCCTACACAGACAAACAGCCTGGGCTTTCATCTTCTGGAAGCAGACGCAGGGGGCGGGGGGGAACCTCCATTTCCTGAGGCCCAGCAACATAAACAGTGCTTTGGACATGGAAGGGAGGAGGGCAGAGAGGGCGGGCTTGGTCCACGGGCAGTGACGAACAGGAAAACACGCTCAGTCCATTCCAAGTAGGGTTTAGGGAAGCGAACGGTTCACCGACATCACCGACAATCTGGAACACACGGCACCTCGAGTGGAACGGCAGAACCTGACGTTGGTTTTGGCACACTGGGAGACCTGGACAGAAAACACGAGGGTGCTGCAGAAAGTCTGGGGGAAATGAAACGGAAACCTCGATTTATTTTGATGTTAAAGGTTTTGTAGTTTCTTCATGTGATGCTTGTCCACGAACTTTGTGAAGACCCCGTGTGTTTTCAGCTCTATAGACGCCCGAGGAAGGCGAGGGAGGGTGTGACCAGAAAGGAAGAAAAGTGCTTGCTTTTTGTTTTTAAATTTGATGATAATGCCACGAAGGGCTGGTTTTCCCGTGCAGGATAAATTCAGTTCCCACAGCGCAAGGACTGAGGCAGACCCATGTGTCAGCCCCCAGCACGGGGAAAGCCTTGGTTTGTAGAATGACCTGGGAAGTGAACTTGTACTTCAACAGGGGTGTCACTATTGTTTCTGACTTTCACCACTTTTGAGCATTTTTTAAAAGATTTTTTATTATTATTTATTTGAAAGAGTTACAGAGGCTAATCCTCCGCCTTACGGCGTCGGCACACTGGGTTCTAGTCCTGGTTGGGGCGCCGGATTCTGTCCCGGTTGCCCCTCTTCCAGGCCAGCTCTCTGCTGTGGCCAGGGAGTGCAGTGGAGGATGGCCCAAGTCCTTGGGCCCTGCACCCCATGGGAGACCAGGAGAAGCACCTGGCTCCTGCCATCGGATCAGCGCGGTGCGCCGGCCACAGCACGCCAGCCGCGGGGGCCATTGGAGGGTGAACCAATGGCAAAGGAAGACCTTTCTCTCTGTCTCTCTCTCTCACTGTCCATTCTGCCTGTAAAAAAAAAAAAAAAAAAAAGAAAGAAAGAAAGAAAGAGTTACAGAGAGAGGGAGAGACAGAGAGAAAGGTCTCCCATCCACTGGTTCACTCCCCAAATGGCCACACCGGCCGGAGCTGAGCTGATCCAAAGCCAGGAGTCAGGAGCTTCTTCCAGGTCTCCCAGGCTGGTGCAGGGGCCCAAAGACTTGGGCTATCTTCCGCTGCTTTCCCAGGCCACAGCAGAGAGCTGGATCAGAAGTGGAGCAGCCGGGACTAGAACCAGCGCCCACATGGGATGCGGATGCTGCAGGCCAGGGCTTTAACCCACTGCACCACAGTGCCAGCCAGAGGAGAACCCACTTAAACAACCCTCTTGCAGGAAGAGAAGACAGTTCTTGCATTTCCCAGTCGTTCCACTTCTGTGCAGTTTCGATTAAGAGGCTTCTTGAGTAATGCAGGTCCTCTTGCCACACAGTCCAAAGCCCTTCTACAGGGCTTCCTCCGTGGCTGTCCCTGTGTCTCTCCTCCCGTTCTGCCCCAGTGATCACAGCCAGGGTGGTCAGGAGGGGGCTGCTCCCTGGCCATTGACTTTGCTTGCACACAAGGGCCTTCCCCCAGGTATGTGTCCACCCTTTCCACCGTCCTCACTGCTTCCACAGAGGTCGTCTCCCCTTTAAAGGATACTTAAAACGTGGTGCTCCAAGCTAGACTGAGGTCCTCACAGAGGTCAGAGAGAGAGAGCGGGGTGACTCCTGTTTGTCCCTGTCACAGGCCAGTGGAGGCCACCACGTGGAATGCCAGGAGCTCCACCCTGCCAGTCTGCAAAGGCAGGGACATCACGCTCCCCTGCGCAGCCGCCTCTGCTGACGACAGCCATGGGTAAATGATTCATTCCGTGTTATCTAACCAGGGGGATCGTCTAATCCCCACCAGCACACATCAGAGCTCGAGCTGCAGTACAAGGAAGATGAACGGTTAACAGCACAAGCACCATCGCCACTGGTGACCAGCGAGAGCGTCAGGCTGCAAACGCTCCTCCCTGCTGCAGCTGCCCCACCCCCAGCCCAGGAGGCAGCTGCCGGACAGCACTAGCAGCTCAGGTGCCCTGAGCACCTCACAGGCTGCCTGCACCCAGGCCCAACGTCATCCCTGAAGCTCGGGTCTGGGCCCAGTGCTTCCAGACGCCCTGGCTGGAAGCTACAGGCCTGGGTTCTCACCCTACTCTTGTCTGCACAGCCTGACTCACAGCCCATCCATCATGGATTCTCCCCACGCACCTCCAGAGGGACCCCTTCTCAGCTCACTGCCGAGCCTGCTGCTGGGCTCTGCTGGATGTCCCAGCCGCAGGACCCAGGGCACACCTGGAGTCCATGGGCTTCACAACCGGGACCAGACGCACCTGAGTGCATAAAATCCACACACAGAGACATGCCTATCCCTGCAGAGTGACTGGTGGTCGTCCTTCGAGTCTCAAAGCCAGGGGAGTTGGGGGCGGGGCTTAAACTGCTTCCGAACTGCTGGTGCCTCAGACCCAACTCAGACTCCTACACGGTGTGCACGTGTTTGAAGAATCCCAAAGCTTTTCTACCTTCTTCTATCCCCTCTGCCCATGGAGTCCAGCTCCTCTAAAACACCTGCTGGCCCCAGGCAGGGCATGCTACTTCTCACTGCTACACAAGCATACGAAGCCATGCTTTCGGGAATGTTCTAGCCCTAGTAGCTGCCATGAAAATGTCCCAGGAAACCAAGCCTGCACTGCTTGGTGAGTCTCCCCTCCCCCAGCCCCAGGCCACCCACTCTGTCCCATTTCTGCATCCTGTGTTGCGTTTAACACTCTCTGGAGTAGACCGTCTGTCTCCCTGTAGACATGGGGCATCTAGACAGGAATCACGGCTTTGTTCTCCTTCCCATGTTAAGCACAAGAAAGGTACTCAACACAGGTGGAACACACTTGTCCCTTGCAAACAGTCTTACAGACTCAAATACTACTCAAACCCGAACACCAAGAAAGATCCCTTGAAAGAAGGCTGTTGGCGAGCTAAGAATAGGCCTAGCTTGGCACAACACAACACAAAATTATTAAATTTCTGGCTCTTGCATTTTTATAGTATGTTGGGCCAAAATCAGGACTTTTTGCATAAAGCCACTTAAGTGGATAGACTGATAGCATCTCCGGTAGAGGACCGAACTTTAGCTGAGGCTTGCAAAGTTGGCAAGAAGTGATTTATTGAATTACTGATGCACTTAATAAAGTGCTGCCTCCAGCACAGGCGAAGAGAATGCTGAGTCACCAGCAGCTCACAGCCAGGACCGGGTTCCTGTTGCAGGCATTCTCGCTCTGGGACCCCACCATTCAGCTGTTGGAGAGAGGCGGGCCCCTGGCAGAAAGGGAAAGCTGGCTGAGAAGGGCCTCCTTGCAGGAGAATCTGCTGGCAACAAGGCAAGTTTTGACAAGACCTGAAACAATGTGGCTGGAAGCACCAGTTTCTTTTTGAACAGCAAACTTCATCATGCAACTAAGTTACAGAGGAGTGTTATTTTCTGCTCTTTAGGAAGCTAAAACATCCATGCTCCTTGGAAGAGCAATGGCCTGCTCTCTGCCTTTAAAGAAATCACCCCGAGGCAACACGTTGCTGGCCTGGATTGAGTTTCCGTGAATTCCTGAATGTGGTAAAAGGACCCATGTCTTCTGGCTTTTTATTAATTCATACTGACTCCCACCCCTGGAACCACGAGACAGGTCTCTTCTGAGATTCAGAGGAACTGGCCAGGTCTGAATCCTGAGCCTTAAAGTAGGCAGGTGCCACCCTGTGCCCTCTGTGACTGTCCACAGCAGCCCAGCTGACAACACCGGAAAACAAAACAGCACCTAGGAGCCTCTCTCCCTCTCCCTCTCTCTCTCCCCTTCTCCCTCTCTCCCACTCTCCCTCTCCCTTTCTCTCTCCCTCTTCCTTTCTCCCTCTCTCCTACTCTCCCTCTCTTTCTCCCTCTCTCTCCCTCTCCCCCTTCTCTCCCCCTCTCTCCCCTCTCTTCCTCTCTCCCTCTCTCCTTCTCCCTCTCTCTCTCCCTCTCTCCCTCTCTCTCTCCCACTCTCCCTCTCTCCCCCTCTCTCTCCCACTCTCCCTCTCTCCCTCACTCTCTCCCATTCTCCCTCTCTCCCTCCCTCCTTCTCCCTCTCTCTCTCCCTCTCTCCCTCTCTCTCTCTCTTCCCCTCTCTCTCTCCCTCTCTCCCTCTCCCTCTCTCTCTCCCTCTCTCCCATACTCCCTCTTTCTCTCCCTCTCTCCCCTCTCTCTCTCCCTCTCTCCCTCTCTCTTCCTCTCTCTCCCTCTTTCTCTCTCTCTCTCCCTCTCTCCCTCTCTTCCCCTCTCTCCCTCACTCTCTCCCACTCTCCCACTCTCCCTCTCTCCCAGTCTCCCTCTCTCCCTCTTTCTCGCCCTCTCTCCCCTCTCTCCCTCTCTCCCTCTCTCCCCTCTGTCTCCCACTCTCCCTCTCCCTCTCCCTCCCTCTCTCCCTCTCTCCCCTCTGTCTCCCACTCTCCCTCTCCCTCTCTCTCTCCTCTCTCCCCTCTCTCCCTCTCTCCCTCACTCTCTCCCACTCTCCCTCTCTCTCTCCCACTCTCCCTCTCTCTCTCCCACTCTCCCTCTCTCCCAGTCTCCCTCTCTCCCTCTTTCTCTCCCTCTCTCCCTCTCCCTCCCTCTCTCCCTCTCTCCCCTCTGTCTCCCACTCTCCCTCTCCCTCTCTCTCTCCTCTCTCCCCTCTCTCCCTCTCTCCCTTTCTCCCTCTCTCTGTCTCTCACACACTGCCCCTCCTTTTTGTGCAACAGTGGAAAAATGCACTGAAGAAACTTGTGAAAAGAAAGGCGGCATCTGTAGGAAGTCTCCCGTGCTAAAAACTAACCTCTTAGTTGAATCCCCGTACAGGTCTCCCTGGAATCCAGAAAGTGGGCCTGAGTGCTTGGTAAATCCGCCGTCTGTGCCAGGGTGGCTGGGGGCCTCCCCACTCCCAGCCACCTGGCCCGCCTGGCCCACCTGGCCCTGTCCTGACAGTGGGCTTGGCAGCAAGTGGACAAGTTCAGGAAGGCCAAGGGCAGCCCAGTGCTGGGAAAGCTGTGATGTGGGGACAATGGACTCTGGTGTCCTTGGTTCTGTCCAAGCCCTTGCCTTCCCCTGCACTTCGCACCCCTCCCTGCCTCCCCACCCCCACTAGGCGGCAACAGGAGCACTTCCAACAAGAGAATCAAAAGCTTTGTTCCCTGAGGATTTCAGACAAACCACAGCTGGACCGGGTGGGGGGGACGAGGCCCCGGGGCGGGACATCAAATCCTGTAAGTTGTCCACCTTTGAGGCCAGCCTCTTTGAACTGGAGAAGAAAGGAAGGCCAGCACTCCCCGAGTTTAACAAGCAACCTGCCGGGACAGAGTGTCACCTGCCAGGGCCTCGGGCCCCTGGAGCGCACCTGTGCATGCTGGCTGAGGGGTGGGGGCCCCGCAGTGGACAGCAAGCAGCTCCACAGAGCAGGCCCACTGTGGAGACACAGCCTGCGAACGCCACGTCCTTCTGGTGTGAGAGAGAAAATCAAGACTTAGTATAAAGGTCACTTAAAATACAACATGGCAATCAAGCGGCTATGCGACAGCAGGCTCCGAGACCTCAGCTGAGAAGAGAAACGGAACTAATTTCTTCCCTGGTGCAAAAACTGGGGACTGCGTCCAGCTGGGAATGTCTAAATAGACTTGGAGACATTCACAGCCAAAAATCAGGCCTGCGTTGACAGAACGGAAATTAAGCAGCCGCCTTGAGGCCAAGGTCACTATGCCGGAGGAGATGTCAGGGTCCAGACCATCTCACGACTCAGGTTTGAGGTCTGGGGTCCCTGGGCTTACAGGGAGGCACCAGCCCAGGCCTCTGCATGCTGCCTCCATCCTGCGTCATGACACCCTGGTTGTCACCACCAACTACTCGACCCGCTCCGCAACAACCAAGTTCCATCCCTTGTTACAAAGATGTGGACTCACACATGGAGAGGCACGGCTCCTGCCCTGCCCACAGCCCCAGGGTCACCGGCCCCCATCTGAGCCCGATCCCTCTGCCCCAAAGACCGTGCTGGGAAGCCCAGGCTGGGCAGCCACCCACGGAAATCAGAGCGCCACCTAGCAGCCTCGCTGCTGGCCAAGGCACCTCCTGGCCAGGCTCCAACTGGGGCTCCGTCTCCTTCGCCCCCCGACTGCTCCACTCCACACAAGAGCGCGGCACTCCTCTGAGCTCCAGCACCCTGCCACAGGCCATCCACCCCCAGGAGCCCACAGCAGAGCCGCGCACCTGCCCCAGAGCTCGGAACCACACAGCGGCCCCTGTGCTCGCCCTTCCACAGGCTGGAATTGAGTGTCGCCCACACCCAGTCCTGGGCTCCACCTAAGTTTTGCCATCAATTCTTCACCCAAGAGACATCAACATTCAAACCTCCTGCACAAAACACTTAAGGCTTTAGCACATAACCAGGGATTTTTTTTATTTATTTAAAGGTTTTTCTGGGGCCGGCGCAGTGGCGCACTAGGTTAATCCTCCGCCTGAGGCACCGGCATCCCATATAGACACCAGATTCTGTCCCGGTTGCTCCTCTTCCAGGCCAGCTCTCTGCTGTGGCCCGGGAGTGCAGTGGAGGATGGCCCAAGTGCTTGGGCCCTGCACCCCATGGGAGACCAGGAGAAGCACCTGGCTGCTGGCTTCGGATTGGCACAGCGCTGGCCGTAGCGGCCATTTGGGGAGTGAACCAACGGAAGAAATACCTTTCTGTCTCTCTCGCTGTCTATAACTCTACCTGTCAAATAAATTTAAAAAAATTAAAGGTTTTCCTGGCCACAATGGAGTTTATATTTGGGGAGAAAGATTTCTTGGGGCCCTTTGTTATTTGATACCATATGCCATAATAAATGTGATTAAAAATTCCTGATTGTATTTGGGCCATATCTTAAAATAGATTGCTTTAGACAGACTTCATTTGGTCCCTATTTCATTGGGAACCTATATAAAAGGCTATATTTATTTGTTTTCCTGAGATCTGTTGCTTAGAAGTTTTATTTCGTAAGCGTCACCAACGCCTTTGAAGTATCTGTACAGTTGAAAGAAAGAGGTGGAACCCTGTCTGATGGGGAGGCGGGCCCTGCAGCACATCAGAGGCGGCAAACCACATCAAAACTCCCCAGGGGAACACCTGGGCCGGCAGACCGTGGCAGGCAAGATTTGGGGAACAGGAGCTGGAACTGAGAGAACAGGTGGCTGGCTCGGTAATCCCCAAACGAGGGATCTCCCAGCCCGAATGCCACAGCAGCGCCCCCAGCAGCCAGAGGATTAGTGTCAGGCCAGGAAACCCCCTCTGCCTCAGGTGCAGCTGATCTAAGATCCCAAACACCGAGAGCTTTACCAGCACCATGTGAAAAAAGTAACGCGAAGCTAACCCTGCAAAATAAACTTCTGATGTGTCAGGGACCGGCATGCTAAGTTATGTAGAACCAGAATCCAGACTGAGAGAGACTGGCCGAGCACCAGTGAGGGGCAGCTCAGCCCTGGGACCCAGCCACGTACAAAGCCAGCAGTCCTTTCTGGACCTGCTGCCAGAGGGTGAAATCTGCTTGGAGCTGGAGCTGGGAGGGGCTTGATTGATGATGGTGTGGTTGGTCCCTGTCTTTGGAGACAAGAAAAGTGAAGTTCTGAGAGATTCGGGGAGCAGGCCACAGCTTCCTAGCTTTATCTTCTAGTCTAGAAGCTAGCCTCATTCCCTGACTCCATACACATTTACTCTAGACCTCACTGCTTCTGGTTGGTGCTGAGTTTGGCTCACAGGTGCAATGACTGATACCAGCCTGGTTGAATTCAAGCCCTGAGCGCAGGGTACCGTGCACAGCACACTGCATCCCTGCCTCGATTCGACAGTGCAAGCTGAAGAATGGACTCGTTCATGGAGCACAGGTAAGAGACGAAGTTGAAGACCATGCACAAGTTCCATAATCATTCAGATTATCATGCAGAAGACAAGACAACCCAGCAGGCCACACTAGGGTGTGCAGAAGATAGCCACCTGTCTGCTAGTTAAGCATCCGGACTTGGTTCCCTTCCTCACCCAAACTTCACTGTTGCTAACGCACGCAGGGAATAGCATTAGGTGACTTAGGAGAGTACTAACTACAAGATGCTGAGTGCCTTATCATTTCCAAGTGTCACTGTGTCCCTCCCTGCAGCCATAGGAAGTAGAAATGATCGCTCCCATCCGAGGGAAGACTGAGGTCTGAGGTTTGAATGGCTGGAAGTAGGGGTAGGAATTGTTAAGTCTGTGATAAAGGCAAGGATGCTGACTGCCGGGAACAGAGCAGGCTCCACTTCCCAGGACCTGAGCACGGGTGGCCTTCAGGCAGTACCGAGCCATTGGTTTGCCAGGAGCCTGCAGGCCACTGGCTGAGGTTAGAACACAGAGTTTTTTTTTGTTTTTTTTTTTTTTTTTTTTCTCTCCCCAACGATAAGCAAATACTGAGCAGGCTGTTTTTTATCTGAATGGATACGTTCATTCCTGTGGCTGCAGCAGAACCTCTGAAAGTGGGACTCTCAAACACCACAAATGACAAGCATGCGTCCAGGAAGGGCAGGAGGGCAGCTTTGATCCTGTTCCCTCTCTGCTCCGTGCCGGCCTCACCGGGTGGTCACAAGAAACCTCTCGTGTCCGACTGCACAGCCATTTTAGCAGGTACAACATCTCTAGAACTGGCCGCTGTCATCTCTCTGGTAGTCAAGTTCCACCTGCAGCAAGACAAATGTGTGGCTGCCTCCCAACCACAAGTGACATCCACTCAGAACACAAGTCATTCACACCGCACACACCCTCCTGCAAGATGTCACTTTGTCACCGTCCATCCGTTCAACAGTCGCAGACTCGCTGGCAGCTGTTTGGTTGGACACTGCAGATTCAGAATAGCCCTCCTGGGAGCTACGGCCTGGCATGTCTTTCCAGAGTGGGCAGAGGCTGGTCTAAGAAGGTGGATCAGCAAAGCACCAGGAAACCGGGGTGGGAGACCACAGTTGGATTTTGGACATGCTGAGTGGGGATCATTTCAAGTCCCAGGAGGAGCAGCCATCTGAGCGTGAGAACCACAGAGGAGTGGCCTTCGTGATGAGTATGTCTGACCTGGATGTGGACAAGTGCTGGCGCCTCAGGTTGGGAGATGGTGGTGGGGAGGGGGCAGGGTGGACCCTGAAGCGTAGCCTGGAGGTGAAACACATTTTGGCCAACTAACAGGGACGGATCATCCTGCACGTATTCATCCCTGCGTGATGCAGCCCCTCATGCGGTCCGTGTTGTGCAGATTTCCCGGGGGACTGCCTCCAGGCTCCAATGGTAGGAGAGCTGCTGGCCCAGGGAGATGTCCGTCTGGAACAAGAGAGGTGGCTCCAGTGCACGGATGTCCCGTGTGCCTGACTGCTTGGCTCCGCACCTCCGCGGGGGCTCCAGGAAGGTCACACAGAACCAGGGCTCCCTGGTCAACTCCCCTCACTGATCTGGCTGGGTGTGAGGAGGGGAAATGCGTTATTAAACCTGACACCATCTGACTCATCTGACAACCAGCCTTCTGCAGTGACAAAGCTAGTCCTGGCTCAGGAAGGCCAGTTGGGTGGGAGTGGGGGGAGGTGCAGATTCACAGGCGTCACTCACACCAGTGAGCAGAGACCTTGTCCCCAGAGGTCAAGTTCAGGGACAGGGCTGAGAGCTGTTTCAGGTCCTTCTGATGGACGACAGACCCCCCACCTCCCAGGCCCCTTCCACACACAACGTAGCCTTCTGCCCCTTGCAGGCCAAGAGCCTGTGCTGGGAAACTCAGACCCCTGGACCGTCCACACAAAGCCATGAGGCCGAGGGACCCTAGTGGTAGCCTCAGCCACCTGCGCCTCATCATTTCATGCTCCCCTTTGGCTTAGTGGGCCCCCCATATACTCGATCACACGTGCACACACTCACATGCACACACATATGCATGCATGTATGTACGCACACACACAGTGTAAACGGAAACAGGTCCCTATTTTGCAAAGACCTCCAGGTGCCCCGCATCCAGAGCAGAGCTGCTGGACACAGACAAGGCAGTTTCTGGAACACAGAACCACACTCTGGCCTTTCTTCAACTTGGAATTCACTCAGGGATTCTGAACCACAGGCTCTTCCCCGAGGTTCCTAGATCGAGACTCTGACAGCAACTCAAGACCCATCCAGGTCACAATTCTGCAAGTGTCATTGTCCAGTCTTTCAGGAAGGGCCCACCATGCCCGGAAGGGATTCAGGTCAGGTCCAGTGCCTTGTCCACCCGGCCTGGCTCGGGCTCCCCATCCGGGGCAGGGGGGAACCCGCGGGCTCGCCCCAGATGGCCCCAGGGAGCAGGGACTTGGCACAGTGCGCTGGGCTCCAGTGACCCGACTACCCACGCAGCACACTAAGACAGCGTCCCCATTCCCCGGGCCACCCGCAGGGGTCTCTGGGCTCACCTCGTGGCCCCCAGGAGCACCCTCCTCAGGGAACCCAAGGGCGCCCCCGCCCATCCCAGCGTCAGTGCAACTGGAGTCGCTTCCCAGCCCCGCGTGCGCAGCCCCTCTCGGCTCCGTGGCGTCCACATCCGTCCCCTGTCGCCGTACCCCCTCGCACCGTCGCCCGCAGCCTCGCACGCTCTGCTCCGGTTTGCTGAGACGGAGCGAGAGCTCCCAGTGGTCGCCACGCTGGGACGGGGACCCTGTGGGAGCGGTCGCGCGGTCCCCAGTCGCGGGCGCTCGGCTCGGGACGCGGCGCCCCGGCGGCTCCTCCCTCCTGCCGCGCGGCCGGGGCCTGCTGTGTCCACCCGCGGGGGCGCACGGCCACCCGCCCACACCCGCGCGCGCCGCTCACCTCGGGGGCACCGGTCCAGTCGCGCCGGTCGCGCCGCCGCGGCGCCTCCGCATCTCCCGGGCGGCCGCCCGCAGCCCTCCGCGGGCCCGGCCGTCCCCTCCGCGCGCGAGCGAGGCCCGTGCGGACGCGCGGAGCCAGCGGGGTCCTGGCGCCCGCAGCCGAGCAGGAAATTTGTGCGGCCGCGTCCCGCCGCCTCCTGGGCTCGCGCGCGGCCCGGGCTCCGCGGCGGGGGCGGGGGCCTGGCGCTGCGAGGAGCGGCGGCGACGCCTGGTGCCCGGCGTGGGGAGCGCACCCCGCGCGCCCGCCCCTCCTGGGGCGGTGGCCCTGCCGGGCGGGGCGGGGCCTGAGGCCCTGGCGCACCTAGGCGCTGGAGGACGTCACTTTGCTGGGGCTGTGTCCCTTCCGGGGAGACCCGGGGCCGGCACCTGGGCCCTGGTGCGTTTGAGGGTGCATGGAGAGCACAAATGCGGCCTTGTCCCACGCCTCCTGGGAACCCTGTCTAGGGTCCCGCAGAGGCCCCAGGGGAACGCGGGGCTCCGGGTTCCACCTGTGATCTGGAGAAGCTGAGAGAGGTGCAAATCTGGTGGCTTCCAAAGAAGGAATCAGGGTGAGGAGCCCGGGAGAGAGCCCAGGCCTGCTGGTCCTGGAGACTCGGTCCGGAGCCTTTATGGAGGCTCGGAGCCAGGTCCATTCCAGGGTGAAGGACTAGGGTGCCGCTGAGACTCGGCCTGAGCCCCTGTGTCCTCCCCGTGGGTTGGGTGGAGGCCCAGCCCCGCTGAGGGACACTTCCTTCCCAGGGGCCACCTGGCTCTTCAGCCTCATGGGTGAGTCGCTGAGTGTCTGAATGGCGGTAAAGTGGTACTAGGTTGGCCAGCCTGGCCGCACCTGGAGCCCCCGGCCACTCTCAGAAGTGTGGCACTTGTTCTGGCCACAGCTGCAGACCCAGAGACTGGGGAACAAGGGGCACCCACTGGCTGAGACCACCCAGTTGGCATGCCCAGCACATGGCTCCCTTGCACAGGGTGCTCAGAGCTGTGGCACAAGTGGGGACCGCAGCTTGGCTGCCTTCCCTGCCCCCACCTGTCCCTGGGACCTTGCCTGACCCCAGAGCTCCAAACCCCAGCCATGGGCAAATGGCTCTGGAGAGCTATCTCCCGGGACCCCTCCTCCTGGCTCAGCTCCTGCCGGCTCACCCCTGCCTCTCAGACCTCACTTGGCTCCTGCTCCGATTCTGCGCAGTCATGCCTCGGCCGGGTCCTCCTCCAAGTCCAGCTGCTGGCTAGCTTCCCGGTGTCTTCCGCCTGCCTCCTCTCCTCTCACAGCCTTCACCTCTCTGCTGACTGACTGCAGTGCCCAGATTCAGACCTGCCCTCCCAGACAACCCCTTCACACATCGTCTGGAGACCCTGGCAAAGTTGAAAGCCAGGTCACACGAGCCCTCCTGTTAAGTCCGTTTAGCACAAACTCGAACTGCTGTGAGGCTCTGGCCGACTCGCCCTGCACCTGCTTCAGCCACGATGCCTTCCAGTGCCAGAGCTGAGCCGCATCTGCTGGGCGCTGCTCTGGGCTCCACCTTACTGTTGGCCTCTGGAAGATGGACCACGGGCCCTCTACCCCTGCCTCCGCCACTTCCTCAGTCCCCATCCTGGCATGGGATTAAGGGCTTATTTACTGCTTTGGGGTCTGTCATGTCCTCTTCTGCTGCCCCCAGGGCTAGGGGCTCCTGCAGGGCAGCCATGCCCGTCTCCATCCCCTCTGCACCGTGGGTCCTGAAGGCTGAAGGCATCTGGGATCCAGGAGGCGCTCGGTGAGGATGTGCGGGCTGGCAGAGCACCGGGGGATGGGCTCCAGAGAAGCCCAGCATAGCAGGTGCCTCCCTCAAAGAACAGATCAGGTTGGGGTGAGGCCGGGTGGCCCAGGGTTGTCACGCAGCTCTGGATTTTTCTGCTGTCATCACATGTAGAGCCAGACTTAGGCACGAGGAGGCAATAATTTTAAATCTCCAGTCAGCACAGCTCTGCTTGCGAACGCTGCTGGGGTGGGGAGGCCGAGACATGCTGGGAGAACAGACTGCCTGGCTCTGGGAGACATCCCTCTGCAAAGGGAGCAGCCCGGGAACACGAGGAGGAGGGGCACGTGGTGCCTCTCTCCCGGTGACCCCACAAACTCTTGAAGGAGTGAAGCAATATCCCTCAAGTTCTGACGTCTGCAGACACGCATCCTAGTCACGCAGAAGTGGGGTGTCGTGGGAACCTGCGCCAGGGCTGTGCTGACCCCTGTGTGGAGGCCTCTTCGGCTCCTTATCCTCCCTCACTCTGACTCTTGGGCTCACGGCCTCTGCGGACATCAGAGTCGGCTCCCCTGCCCTTGCCCTAGGTTTCAAGGACCCCTTTCACCTCTTGCCACCCCCAGCTCCTAGCCACCCTCCCCTTTTGGAACCACAAGACAAAGCCCCCCAGCTTCCGCCTCCCTCCATTGCACTGCCTTGTCCAAGCCCCCAGGGGCCTCCTGATGGAGCCCCCGCCTGCCTGCTCTCTACGTCTCCTCCTGTGCACCGAGCCAGTGGAGTGCAGCTGCTTTCTTTAACACACGCTGGAGGCAGCGTGCCCGTGATCGGAGTGTTAGCTGTCATTGTGTCTTGGCTTCCATTTTCCTTGAAGACTGCGGTCTGTGATTCCATCATGGTAACTCACATACGGGTCGTTGTGCTTAACCAGCTCAGTGGAAGTCAACTAAAATTAAAATGCTGAGGCCAGAAATGCTCCCCAATGGGAGAAGCAAGAAAGGCAAAAATCAATGTGTGAGAAGCAAATACGAATTTGCTTTTAAACGGTACACAGAAACATTGGTGTAAAACCACCCAACGTGGGGAGAAAAACCAGGTCTTGGTGATTGGCCAGTTAGGGTAAGGGCAAGTACAGCACCAGAGTCCCTCCTGGTTCTGTTCAAGACCTGTCCTCATAGACAGGTAACCCAAGACGGCGATTCTGACCTGGCAGGAAAATGAACGCTGATCGATCTAGAACTTTCCATATTTACATTATCCAACTTTTCTTCCCCCTCTCCCTCTTTTCCCAAATTATGCCCAAGTATTCGCAGCTGTTACTCCCTGAAATCAAGAGGCCAGGCCTTTGCTGAAAGATTTCTCTCTTTGCCCAGAGAAAAAGGTATGGTTGGACCCTCCTCTAGGTCCTCAGACTGTTTTAGTAATTGTTTTTCCTCAACGACTTTCACTGATGAACCATGTTCATGTATTGTGCACGTCATAAGGGTCACTGAATACAGACAAGTGGGTGAGTTAGTGAAATGCACGCCCCTTTCAAATGCTAGACATTTCCAACACCCTCACGTCCCTTCCCAGGAAACCACCCCATTCTCACCAGAGAAAACCGTGCTCTGGCCAGTGCCGTGGCTCACTAGGCTAATCCTCCACCTGCGGCGCCAGCACCCCGGGTTCTAGTCCTGGTCGGGGCGCCGGATTCTGTCCTTGTTGCCCCTCTTCCAGTCCAGCTCTCTGCTGTGGCCCGGGAGTGCAGTGGAGGATGGCCCAAGTGCTTGGGCCCTGCACCCCATGGGAGACCAGGAGGAAGCACCTGACTCCTGGCTTCGGATCGGCGCAACGTGCCGGCCGTAGTGGCCACTTTGGGGGTGAACCAATGGAAAAAGGAAGAACTTTCTCTCTGTCTCTCTCTCACTGTCTAACTCTGCCTGTCAAAAAAAAAAAAAAAAAAAAGAAAGAAAACCATGATCACTACACATAGGTCTTCACACAAGAGGAATCGTATAGTATGTTATTTCTAGGTTCTACACCAACATCTTTTTGAGATTCATCCTTTATCACCTCTATCAATAGTTTAATGCTTTTCCCCTAGCTGCTTTGTAAAATTTTCCCCTTATCACTTTTTTTAAAAAAAAGTTTGATTAAAATGTCTCTAGATGTGGTTTTCTTTCTATCTGTCCTATTCGGGATTATTTGAACTTCTTGCTTTCAAGTTTATAGTTTTCACTTGGAAAATCTTCAGCTATAATTTCTTGAAAAATATTTACCTCTTCTCCTCTTCTGGGACTCCAACTTTATGTATATTATGTCTTCCAATATTGTCTCACAGGTCACAGAGGCTTTCAGGTTTTTAAAGTGTTTTTTTCTTGTCATTGTTTCAATCTGGATACTTTCTACGGCTATGCATTTAAATGTACTAATCTCTTTTTTCCTGCACAGCTTAATCTTCTGTTAAGTCTGTAATGAATTTTTCATTTCAGAAACTATTTTTTGGGTCATAGAATTTTCATTTGATTATTTTAAAAACAATTTAAATTTCTCATATGTTTATTCATTGTGTTCCTCTTTTCCCTTAAATCTTGGAACATATCTATAATAGCACCTCTAGATTCTTTATCTACTGATTTACACTTCTATGTCATCCCTTTAAAATGTATGAATTTATTTATTTGAAGGGAAGAGAGGAGAGAGAGAGAGAGAGAGGAAAGAGAGAGAGAGCTCTCTTCCATCTGCTGGTTCACTCTCCAGATGCATGCAATGGCTTGAGCTGAGCCAGGGCCAGAGTGAGGAGCTGTGACCTCCATCCAGGTCTCCCACGTGGTCAGTGCAAACCCAACGACTGGAGGCCCCACCACTGCCCCCCAGGGTCTGCGTGAGAGGAAGCTGGAGTTCAGGAATTGAACTCAGGTATCTCAATCCCAGGTTAAATGCCTGATCCAACTTCCCTGCCATAGCTGATTTTTTGCCCTGGTTGTTTTCTTGGTCCTTGGAATGTCTTTTTAAGCACTGCTTGTCATTTGCTACGCTGAGAACAAGCAAGGTTCCTGAGCGTCTAGACCAGTGTCAGCTGGGTTTGGTTTTGTCGCAGAAACTCTTGCTCCCAGGCCCCAGGCACTGGCTCGCTGAAGTCTGCACTGAGTGCCTCCGGCGCCCGGCGCTCGCCACAGTCTTTCCACCCCTGCTGCTGGGATTTCCTCTCTCCCGGCACAGCACGGCCTCGGACGCTCCTGGCCCTCAGCAGATGCTTCGCTTCAGGCCCCAGAGAGCTCGTCCCTCGCCCGCGTGGTCGAGTGCTAGCCTGGGACCTGGGCAGGCTCCTTTCCTGCACTGCCTTGTTCTGCTTTGGTATCCGGATGACACACGCTGTCCCCACCGCTAGCAGCAGCCAGCTTGGGTTTCTGGGAAACAAAGCAGCCTTGTGCGGACGCTGCTTCTCCGGGCTGCGGTTCAGGGAGCTTCTGGTGCCCGGCGGTCACAGCCCTCCACCGACAAAGGAAGAGCAAAGACCAATCAATCAACAAACCAGTGAGAAAAAGCTGATAAACGAAACCTTCACTTCCTGTGTCTTTTCCAGTTTTCTGTATTATTTTGTGACTGGCGAACAGTCACGGTCGTCACTGGATTTCCCGCTTGTTTTGAAGATTTATTTTCCTTGTTTTGTGATTTCCGTATGCATCGCTTCCCCCAGGAGTGTTCATTTTTTGCATCTTCAGCACAATAAATAGAGCCTGGAAAATTGGTTGTTGAGTGAATGAATGAATATTATTCATTACACTAGGAAGTGGCTGGCTGAGTTCTGTGTTGCATGGTGTTCAGGACTATAATGGATGTGTCTTGCAAAGTCACGTGGTGTGTTATTTGGATGGCAATCAAATTATACTTTTTTTTCTTAAGTAGGGAACACCGGTAGGTGTTCAGCAAAGGAACCACCAACTCAAGTCTGGATTCCTTCCATGTTCTGCAAACAACCAGTTTGATCTCTCCTCAAAGGCAGTACCGATTTCTTCTCCGTATTTCCAGAAGATTCTTAGGCATCTCAGACATGTGTACATATGAACTCCCCGGTGCCTACCTTGTAACATATGTTTTTCATGCTCATCCAGACAGGGACACCTCACTTGTTAGCCACTGAAGTCCATGTGTGAATGCACCAGAATGTATGTAACTGCTGGTGCTGGGGCCACGTGGGCTCTTCCCGACGGCAGCGCTGTGAGGAACAGCCCAGTTCACGTGTAAATTCACAATATAGAGCAACCCAGAATTCCTGGTCACCTGGTGCAGGTGAATTACGCATGTTTATGTGTGGATTGTGTGTGTACATGTGTATATCTGTATATGTGTGCATACACGCATGCATGTGTGTATGTGTATGTATGTCCACATGTATGTGAGTGTATCTATATGTGTACATGTGTGTATATGGATGTGTGTACATGTGCCTATGTGCCTGTGTCTATGAGTATATCTGTATGTGTACACATGTGTATACGTGGGTGTGCATGTGTATATGTGCCTGTGTGCATATGTGTGTGAGTATATCTGTATATGTGCATGTGTGTGTATGTGGGTGTGCAGGTGTGTACATGTGTATGTGTGTGTATGTGCATGAGTTTATCTGTATATGTGCATGTGTGTATGAGGGTGTGCATGTGTGTAATACATATGTGTGTACATCTGTATATGTATTGTGTATGTGGGTGTGCATGTGTGTGCATACATGTGTATGTGTGTATATCTGTATATGTGTGTGGGGGGTGTGCATGTGTGTACATGTGTATGTGTGTGTATGTGCATGAGTTTATCTGTATATGTACACGTGTGTGTATGTGGGTGTGCACTTCCTTGAGAGCCATCAACACAGTATCACACGTGAAAGCAGGAAAGCAGGTGACCATTTTAGTCCCAGGGACAAATTCTATTCATTACCTTTCTTCTTAGATGATTAAGAAAAAAATAAACTGATGTCTAGAAATGGAGCTGATATCATTGGAAGGTCAAAGTAATGAAGCCATCGGCACCTTCCAAGATCTGCCTTGGGGATTTCGTAATGCATGGAGTACACTGCTATCCTAACTCAGAAATCAAAGGTCTGGCAGAAATATTTACATTTTTGCAAAGCGTATTTCCCCCAGCTTGTTTGGCCAGTTTTTTTTTTTTTAACAGGTAGAGTTATAGACAGTGAGAGAGAGACAGAGAGAAAAGTCTTCCTTCCATTGGTTCACCCCCCAAATGGCCACTACAGCCGGAACTGTGCTGATCCGAAGCCAGGAGCCAGGTGCTTCCTCCTGGTCTCCCATGGGGTGCAGGGCCCAAGCACTTGGGCCATCCTCCACTGCACTCCCTGGCCACAGCAGAGAGCTGGCCTGGAAGAGGAGCAGCCAGGACAGAATCCGGCGCCTCTATGGGATGCCGGCACTGCAGGTGGAGGATTAACCAAGTGAGCCACGCCCCGGCCCCTCCCCCAGCTTGTTTGAAAGAATGCCGGATCTTGGACAGATATCTGAGTGGATAACAGGAATTCTTCATTTGTCATGAGAGCATCCATGGCCACAACCACAGGACCTCACCCCTGTGGGATGGCTTACAACTCACCCAGTGTACATTCTCAGCCACCTCTAGGAATCGAGGAGAAGCTGATAATTAAATGGAATGCAGCACTTGACGCTAGGAAAACTCTTAGCGGTTATTGAAGTACAATAGAAATTCATTTTTCAGATGTTTCATTCAGCATTGTAAGTAACTTGTAAGTTAGAAATTGTAAGTAAGAAAACTTCCTGCTAATGCTCACCCTGGGAGGCAGTAGTGACGGCTCAAGTAGTTGGGTCCCCGTCATCCGCATGGGACGCCTGGGTTAGATTCCTGGCTCCGGGCTTCAGCCTGGCCCAGCCCCAGCCGTTGTTGGAATTTATGGAGCAAAACATGGATGGAAGCATGCTTGCTCACTCTCTCTCTCTCTTTCTCTCTCTTTCTCTCTCACTATGCCTCTAAATTTTTTTAAAAAAATATTTAAAAGAAAAATATTATTGGCATGTCATTCAAAGTACACACACATGTACATGTGTGTCTGCAATGTTCAGTATTGCCAATTTACAGCACAGAAAGACCACCTCTATATAACAAATGAAGCTGTACTATAAACAATGACCTTATATGAGTAAATAGACATATTAAGATATGTTCTCCCTCTCTGCTTTAGAACAATAATGCCAACAGCATAGCTGTCATCTCTCAGCCTCTAAAGATCAAGGATACTAGCAGTGCCATGTGGCGGTGACCCTGTGGAAAGTCAGGGCTTGTTGCAAGGTGCCACTGCTGGGAGTTTACCCTGGGCACGTATTTGCTGACTCAGCAGTTCTCCTTCTAGGAAGGAAGAATTATCCCAGGAAATACCGAGAAAGCACGCTTGTTTCTGCAAACCGAGGAGCTTAGTCCTTGAAGCCTTGTGTAGTGTACTGAGAGGGTGGGAAATTCATCCAATTATGACATTTGGAGGCGGGGCCTATGGGGAGTGATTAGGTTTATTAGGCTAAGATAGTGTGGTCTGAGTGATCCAGGTGGCCTATAAAGAGAGAGAGAGACCACAGACAGACAGACACACAGACTCCTGTTGCCCCCTGCCGTGTCCTGCACCGCCCTGGGGCTCTGCCAACAGGAACACCATCACCCGAGGCCAAGCCAATGGGGTGCACTTGGTCTTGGACTGGGAACCTCTGAACCGTGAGCCGCAGGAAGCCACATCCCTTCGTCACGTGACCTCTCTAAGTGTTGTTGACATGCGGTGACAAGCTTCCCAACGCAAAGGTACAGGAGCTGGACGAGTGAAGAGCATCACCCCACCGTGGAGCAGCAGAGAAAAACTGAGCGCCCCTGTGGTCCTCCAGGCAGGGCTTGTGTAAACAAGCCAGGTGCTTTGCACAGGGCTACGCACGAGTGGTTGGCATGAAGAGAGAGCCATGGCAAGCCGTTGGGATGTTTATCAGCATTTTACAAAGTGGAACAGAGACTAAGATTTGATTTTAAAACAACAGTGTGAGTAAATGTGTGTGTGTATATATATCTGTTCTCTAACTGTGAACAGAGTTACTTCTAGGGAAAATTATAAGGCAGAGAGGGAGACAGAGAGAGAGAGAGACAGAGAGAGAAAGAAAGAGAGAGAGAGAGAATCTTCCATCCACTGGGTCACTTCCCAAATGGCCACGGCAGCCAGGGCTGGACCAGGCCAGAGCCAGGAGCCAGAGCTTTATCCGGCCTCCCACGTGGGTGCAGGGGCTGGAGCACTTGGCCATTCTCTGCTGCCTTTCCAGGTGCATCAGTGGCGAGCTGAATTGGAAGTGGAGCAGCCGGGACTTGAACCAGCTTGTGTGGGGGATGGTGGAGCTTCAGGCAGTGCCTTAACCTGTCACGCCACAGTGTCGGCCCCTGGAATACCTTTCTGAATGAGCACATGTAATGTTTGTGTCATGATACAACTTTTTTAAAGATCTATTTATTTATTTGAAAGGCGAGTGGCACAGAGAGGCAGTTTATCTCCAAATGCTTGCAAAAACCAGGGCTAGGTCAGGCCGAAGTCAGGAGTCAGGAATTCCGTCTGGGTCTCCCATGTGCATCACAGGAACCAAGTACCTGAACCATCATCTGTTGCCTCCCAGGTACATCAGCAGGGAGCTGAATTGAAAGTGCAGAACAGTCTAGATTCAAACCAGGTACTCTGCTATGCAACATATGCCTGCCACAGAATTTTTATTATTTTTAATTTGAGAGACAGAGAGAAGGAAAGAGAGAGAGAGCGAGAGCGAGAAACACTCAATTGCTGGTTCACTCCCAAATGCCAGCCATGGACAGGCCAGCTGGGGCTGAAGCTGGAAGCTTGGAGCTCAGTCGAGGTCTCCCACATGGGTCGCAGGAATGCAGCCGTATGAGCCATGCTTCACTGTCTTCTGGGGTCTGCAGTAGCAGGAAGCTGGAGCCAGCGTCAACTCAGATACTCTAATGTGGGATGCAGGAGTCTTAACTGGCATGAGAACCGCTAGGCTAAGCATTCGCCCCTCATGGTACAAAATCATTTTCATACTGCAAAGGGGATAGAAGAAAATAATTGCTGAAAGTTTGTCCCATGCCTTAAAAATAGATCTAAATGGGAGAAAGATCAGTCTTCCCAATAATATGCCATGCCAACACACTCACTGCACCAAGGGTAGGGTGCGCATATCACAACTTTTCCTAATGAGCAACTGAGCCGTGCACAGGAGCAGTTCAAAGTTCACATACGGCCTTCAATTCATTTCAAAACCTAAGGAGGGGAAAGAGCAGACATGGGCAAAGCTTCCTTCGCAAACACACCCAGGCATTGTTCTTTTTCAATCATAATCTAAAGATCGAAACAACACAAACACCCATAACAGTGGGGTATGCGTGTACTTGCCTACAATAACTCATTGAACAAATTTTTGTGGGAGCTCTATGACAGACATTGGGACCCGGCAGCACCCAGAACATACACACCCACCTCCTGGAGCCCTCTGTCCAGTTACTGTATTGGGAAAGACCTTCTCAATTCATTCTGCAACTTAGCTAGGTGCTACCAAGGAGAATATAGGACGCTGATGTGGATTCAGTATCACTTCAGAATCACAGGACACAGCAGAAAGAGGACTACAAGGCGTGTTGTGCTCATCACTGGAGAAGTGACGTGTTAGCCAGGTGGGGGAGGTTCTCTGAGAGCAGAAATGACCATTTGAGGCCATGTTGTACTGCAGCCAAGTAAGTCACTGCCTGCAATGTTAGCATCCCGTATCAGAGCACTGGTCCCAGTCCCAGCTGTTCTGCATCCAATCCACTTCCCTGCTAATGGCCCGGAAAGGCAATGGAAGATGGCCCAAGTACCTGCCACCTACATGGGTGACCAGGATGGAGTTCCAGGCTCCTGGCTGCACGATAGCCCAGCCCTGGCCATTATGGTCATCTGGGGAGTGAACCAGCAGGGGTTGGAGGATCTCTCTCTCTCTCCCTCTCCTTCTCTCCCTCTCTCACCATCACACTACTTTTATTTTTTAAAGATTTTTATTTATTCATTTAAGAGGTAGAGTTACAGACAGTGAGAGGGAGAGACAGAGAGAAAGGTCTTCCATCTGCTGGTTCACTCCCCAAATGGCCGCAACGGCCAGAGCTGTGCCGATCCAAAGTCAGGAGCCAGGAGCTTTTTCCAGTCTCCCACACAGGTACAGAGGCCCAAATACTTGGGCCATCTTCTACTGCTTTCCCAGGCCATAGTAGAGAGCTGGATTGGAAGAGGAGCAGCCGGGACAAGAACCGGTGTCCATATGGGATGCCAGCGCCACAGGTGGAGGATTAACCTACTTCGCCACAGCGCCCAGCCCCGACACTGCTTTTACAACAAATCTTTTTTCCAAAAGAAAGAAATGACCGTCTATAAGCTATTAGCCATGTCACAGTGAAGATACAGGCACAAAGAGCTGTAGCAATCAGACAACTGAAGAGGGAGAGAGATGGTGGCCTCTCCAGTCACCGCAGTGCAAACAACGCGCATGCACACAGTGTGGACGAGGACATTTGAAAGGCACACGTTTCCGACAAGGTCTGAAACAGGAGGCCTGAGACACAGTGGGAGTGAAGCTTTCTCTTTCCATTCCGCAGCTGCCTTTGGCCCAGGCCAACCTCTGGAGGGTTTCCTTTTAGGACCAAGGTCAGGGTCAGATCACTATCCAGGGGGGTGGCTCTTGAAGGCCAGGGGCCTTTGCTCCTCTGTTGCTGGCAGCTAGAAGCTGTGACACTTCGGGAGTGCGGACCCTCTACCCCCTTGTTACCGAGGAATTCTAGTCTGGTCCCGACATGGTAGGCTGCACCTGCTCCCGCAGCACCTGACAGAGGATTACAAATTAATCATGTGATTGAGGAAGTCCTCGCAAGACTGTGCCTACCCTTGGTCCCTTGGTCCTGCTGGTTGGTGGTAACCATAGCAACTTCTTACTCCAGGCCAAAGTTCAGCTGCTGTAAACCTTTATGGCCACGTTCATGGCTCAGTGTTCATTAGCATAGCCCTTCCCATGAAGAGCAAGGTTTTATATTCCACAGCCAAGTGTCAAACTCCACTTCTAAATACTGCACTCCGAATGATAAGGTCCAAAAATACTTCAAGACCATCTGTGTTTCTCTACCCTAAGGAACTTGTTTTCCTGAAAAATGCCCACGACGACGAAAACCTTGATGTTCTTGTCGGGCTTCCTCACCAGCCTCGGGGCCTCTGCCGTCATCTGCTCCGTCCTTGGGACACAGGAGTGGGTCACCAGCACGGTGGGCATTAGGGACTCTGTTTCTGACGGCAACGTTATCATCACCTATGGGCTGTCTCGTGGGGAGAGCATTCAGCAACTGAACCTCGGACTTGAAGAACCAACAAAATATTTTGAAGGTAAACGATATGCGAATTTGAATGACTAGGGTAGGGTTGAGTTGAGACGAACGTCATTTCTGTTTGGGGGCCAAGTAAACACTCAGAAGTCAGGTTGAACTCACAATTCTGACATGAGCTAAATTCACCATTTTGTTCTTTTAACTTCCTTGGTTCTGGGCTAAATCATCTGGAGTGACTAAGTTTAAACAGTAACTGTCAAGGATATTGACAAGTGAATAATAAGGTAAACACATATAGTGGTAACACAGTACTCAATAGCCAATAGCAATGCTATAATTTTTAATTGGAGCAATAATCTCTGTCCAGAGCTTTGTAAGTAACATTTATCTAGGAGAAAAAAAATGAAACACATGATCAACGTTTTACTCATATTTCTCAAGTTCATTACTTTAACCAGTTGGAACTTACATTCTCATCAAATTATCACAAATTGTTGGAAATGATATTAGATTTTTGTTTATTAATGTATACTTTACAGGAATTCCTAATTTTTTCAGATTTTTTGTAAAACTACCCTCTTCTAAATGAATGGAAGGTAAAACTCTATTGAGAAGGATAAGTTGATCTAGCTATTACCTGACTTCTGAAACTTGATGTCTGAAAATTTGATGTAAATGAACTTTGTTCTGAACAGTTTCGTACACAGGTTGTATACGGGCATTATCAAGTATTATAAAGTCATTATTTCTGATAAACATGCTTTATTTTCTACCTATAAAAATGTAATATTTGGTTCTTGAATAATGCATAAACCTAGGCGCTCAAGCTCGAGACCCTCACTCAAGGTTTTAGCTCAGGTTTCTGAAATGATCCCCTTGAATCCAAAGCAACATGGTTATGCTTCCAAGCTATAAATTGGTCATTTAGTTGTCAGCAAAAGGCACTCCTCCCCTGGACACACAGCCCCGTCTCAGCTTCCCACCGGGAGCAGGGACATTTGCCACACAGACACTGGAAACTAAGACTTTCGAACGCTCAGTCATACACATGGTTACGTGAGCAGAATTTTTAAAACTGAGAAGTGCACTAGTTCCTGATGTGCTTTAAAAATTGAAACTAAGAAACAGAGCCTACAAATGTTTGGATTTTCATACCGTGTCTGGAGCCTGTTGGCTTTGAGACCAATTTGAGATCCATGGCTTCCGTGGCTGGGGGAGGCCCAGCAAGGGCCAGTTCAGGCCGTAGATTCTGAAATGAGCAAGCAGAATGAAACGGCAATGGCAGATTTCACAGTACCAAAACAATGCAGCCAGCAACAGCTCTGTGGTGGGGAAGGCAACAGGCGACAGTTTCTTCCTGGTGAGGAAACTCTGGGGGTGGACCTGCAGTGCCGGGGCTGTTCAGGCTCCCCAGAGGAGTCTTGGTTGTCCACGGCCAAGTGACAAGGGCCTGTTCCTGCGTGCCCACCATGAGAACATCTTGTAACTCCAAAAGTCGTGGCTATCTGGCTTCAGTTCAGAACCTTTCTGAGCACCTATGTGAGTGGGGGGCACGGGTCCTGAGAGGAGCCGCCTGAAACTCCTGCTGCCTGGTGCCAGGGAGAAACCGCCCCACCCAGTGTGAAGTTCTCCAGGAAGCAAAGGGTGAGGAGGGGGCACGCGTCTGCACAGACTCCTTGAGGACGGGAGCCTGAAAACTGAGTGGGCAGGAAGACGTCAGCTCACAGCTGTGAGAGCTCACTGCCTCCTTGGCTTGGGATCTGGGGCGTCAGGTAAATGGGACCCTTAAAAGGAAGTCACTCCCTTACCTTCATTTTCTTGCAAATACAACTGGGGTCCAAAGGAGCATAATGTGTAATATTTCCTCCCACCGGGAAGAGTGACAAAAGGAATTACGCATGCTTAGGATAAGGGGTTCCTGGGAACCCTGTCTCCAATCACCTTCACGCTGGCCAGAGCAGATCCTTGTCCAGGGTCATTTTGACAAGAAAAGTACTTAGGAAACTCCCTCTTCGTGTGACAGGGGGGTCTCTTGGCTCTAGGACCCAACTTGAGTTGTGAGCATGGGGCACTGTGCACGACCACAATGCCCTTGTTGGAGATGTCTGGGCACCCGCAGGCTGCGACCGAATCCCTGCCTGCCCCGGTGAGACTCACAGCGGATGAGGCCCTGAACTCCTTGTTATTCAACATCTTCTAGGCGGCACCAGTACAGGGGAGGCTGACTCGGGCTTGAGAACCGCTGGCTCTACTCCAGCCAGCCGCCAGGTCCACTGGTGGGCGTTGCTGTGCTGGGCATCACCTTTAAGTTCCTCGCATGTGGAATCTTGAAATGAAATTAGCTTGCTGGGGGCAGCTCTGGAGCAGCCTTGTACATGAGCCTTGTATAAGGTTCCAGCGGAGGCTGAGAGAAAGGCCCAGAAGCCGAAGTGCTTGAATCAATGACCCAGTCACTGGGCAGGGGCTCCTCCTCCTGCCTCCAGTCCCTTTTCTGCACCCATCCTGTTTGTTCTCATGAACTTGACATTGCACTATGGGCCCAAGCTAGTACCAAGGAGGATAGCCCTGCTGCAAAAAAAGGAGTTCATTGCAAAAGGAAGAACAAATGCAGTTCATTGTTCCAGAATGCGTAGAGCCCCTGCCCACTGACTTCTGTGCACACCCCGCCCCATCGCATAGGCGGAGATGCTTTTCCTGTGACCACCCCTGGAGGACGAGAGAACAGAGGGAAACAGGTGCCCCCCGCCCAGGGGTCAGAACTCTAGCAGCTCTCCCAGAGGCTGGGGCACAGCTGGGATTCCCGAGAGAGCTCCCACTTCACGCTCTGGGGTCTGCCGACATCACGAGCTTCTTCAGGGGGATCCTGTGGCCTCCAATGAACTGAACCCAATCAGGTTCCCTGGTGACCAGGTGCTGATGAGGGAGGGAGCAAAAGCAGTTCCCACGCACTCCAGAGCCATTGGCTCTCCTTCAGGGTCCAAGAACTTACCGAGACCGTGACCTTGCAGGGCCAATGGCCAGCAGGTCTGAAAGGTCAAGTTTCCCTGCATGTGGGGAGCCTGGCTGTTGGGATGCTGCTCATGTCTACACATCCTGCCCCACCCAGAAGCACAGTGCTGCCTCCCAGCTGCAGGTCAGCTGGCCCCGTGGGCCCCTCTGTGGCCACATTGCCCTTCCTCTTTCCCGGGACCCCCAGAATCAGGGCAATCAGCTCCCGTTGGGAGGTGCTCTCGATGCAGACGCTTGGCCGTGGAGAGGAAGAACAAGGACAGCATGCGCGTGCTAATTTTGTGGGCAGAGAGCAGCTGTCAGATGCTGTGAGGTTTATTGTTCCACTCTTGCTAACTCCGACCAAATGTGCAGCTCTCATTCTCTGTACCCGGCGGCAGGGGCTAGAAGGGAGATGGCAGCTGTCATACCTGGTGGCAGGGAATTTGGAAGGCTGGACCTTTCATTCTTACGAGGCAGCAGTAAGATAAATTGTCCCCTTCATGCACTGCCAAGCAGGCGAGGACAGATTCGAGCTTGACCTCCTCTTGGAAACCACGATGCCTACTGCAGCTTTAACAAATATCCAGGACAAGGCCGGACCGCAGTGAAACTCTATTGCACTGTGAGGAAGTCAGAATGTTGGCCATTTTAAAAAATCCATTTACTTATTTTATTTATTCAAAAGAGATAGATATCAATGTCCCATCAGCTGGTCCACACCTCCAAATGCCCACAATAACCAGGGCTGCCAGAAGCCAGGAGCCAGCAACTCAGCTGGGTCTTGCACTTATGTGGCAGGGACCCAACTACTTGAGCCGTCACCTGGTGCCTCGCGGGGCACGTGACTAGGAAGCTGGAGTTGGCAGCTGAGCTCAAACTTGCACCCAGGCACTCCGCTGCAGGACACGAGTGTCCCCGGTGCTTCCTAACTCCTGGGCTGAGCACCTGCCCCGTTTCTCACTCTGAGCTCTCTATTTTCTAGTTAGGCATCCCACTATTTCCTGGGCACTGCCACACCTGCGAAGGCCAGAGTTCCTTTAGTGGCCAGGTGAGCGCGTTGTCCCCCTGAGCACAGGAGAGTCTGGGGGTGGGGCGGGAAGGGGTCCAGCCTCAGTGACTCAGCAGGGAGGCATGTGCAATGCTGGCCTCACCTCTGGCCAGGTGTGTCCCAGGGCCCGCTGTGGTTTCCTCCTACCATTCTCTGCTTTCACCTTGGGCTAACTCGGAGCCACACAAATCCCCCAACAACGAGCGAGCGGGAAGGAGAGGGGAGGCCCGGCCTGAGGTCAGGGAGGGAGCCGTCCTGGTCGGTGGTGGTCTCAAGCCCATTCTCGCAGAGGGCCAGGTCCATCGGCTCCCACCCTCCCCAGCCGGCCAGCAGCAAGTGAGAGCTCACAGGATGATGCGTTCTCTGTCATGCACAGCTGCGAGGGGCTCTGCCGAGACAGAACCGGGCTCTGCTTAACCGGATTGCGACAGAGCCCTGGCCCCTGCAGGCACCAGGCGGCAGTCCCTGTGTCCCTGTGTCCCTGTGAGCTGAACTTTGCTCCCAGCCTCCCCTGAGGAGTAGAACGCTCTCCAGCCAGGCCCGTGATGTCATTGTCTGCAGGTCCCTGGGCTGATAAGGGCCCCGCTTCCGCTCTGCTCCTCATTCTTCTGGGCATTTCAAGGAGTCGTTCCCTCCCCCTGCCCTGATCTCTGGCCTCCCCTCCCCTCCCCCTCCCTCTCAGGTGGCCTGTGGGCCTTGTGCTTCCCTGGGTCTCTCCCCGCGCCTGTCCTGGGGGTGTCTACAGTTCTGGGCTCAGCCAGGAAGCACCGCTCCCTGTGGGTGAGGGTACTGACCAGGAGGCCCTTCTGCCCCCCACCTGTGAGGACCTGGCCCACGTGCTTGCTGACCACGTCTGGCTCACGCCCACCCTGTGTTAGACGACTGCCGACTAGAAAGCAAACACAAGCAAAGTGAACAAGTGGAGTGCACATGCTCAGAAATGCACCGAGAGGTTGTCACATCTCCTCGGGGTCTGTGTCCGTTCAGGTCGGGAGGTGTGGAGCGGGCTCACCCGGGTGCAGGCCGGCTGGGGCCCCGGTTCCCACTTGACAAAGGTCGCTCGGGGATGTGGCCGGTGATGCACCAGGGGCACTGTGCCTGGCAGGAGCAGGCCGTGGGTTTTATGGGGTTCCAGAGCGGGGCCAGGGCTGGGAACAAGTTATGCAGCTGCAGGGTTGGGCTCCACACAATGAGGGACTCCCAAACACTGGAGGAGAGCCGGGGAGCAAACGGGAGCCTCACCAAGAATCTCTTGCTGCTGGGACCTGTGTTAGGGGGAGGACAGCGCCCCATCCGGGTCTCCAAGCTGCCACGCCCTGTGCAGTGAGACTCCGGGGCCCGGGAGGAAAGGTCTGGGCTCCTGGGCAAATCATCCAAGGAGCTCCGTGCCTTGTCCTGAAACAGGAAGTCCTACCTGCCCAGTCTTACCTGAGCTGTCTGGTTTCTGTTTTGAGAGCTGCTCTGGGATAGGGGTGGGAGAGGCTCCATGGTGCTCCCACTGGGGACCTGAGAAACAGGGACAGAAACAGCTCCTTCCTGCGTGTTCTTACGCAGCCAGCGGCTGCGGGCATTGCGCCTCGGGGTGCCCAGCGATAGTCTCAGTGTCATCCTCTCTGAGATCCTTCCTCCTTGTGGCTTCCGGAGACCAGCTCTGTGCACACGCGGGCCAGCATGACAGAGCTCACTGGGAGCTGGTAGGCACCCGCAGGGGTTGTGGCCAGGAAGCAGGCAGAGGAGGCAGGTGCACAGGGAAGATGGAGGAGGCGGCCAGAAGCCGGAGAAGATCAAAAACAGGAACTGGTGGCTCACCAGCGACCCAGGGTACCACTGTTGCATTTTACATGGAGGTAGGCGCCTCCGCAGCTCCTCTGCGTTTACGGAAAAGGCCGATGTGGTAAAACGCTGTTGGAATTCTGGTGAGTTTAGCTTGGAAACAATTCTGAAAGCTCAGCCAAGATCACCGCCGGTGTTGGAGCCTTGGGCCCAGGGTGCTCTCTGCCCCCAGGGAAGGAGCGCCTGGCACCCAGGTTTGCACCTGCAGGAGCCATTATCCTACTGCATTGCAGCCTTGGGCTGAACCCCCCTGGTCCCCTCCGTCAGCCCTTTCCCTCCCGTCTTTGCTGTTCACTGCCCCAGGCTCCCTGGTTTCCCTCGGCAGCGTGGTGCTATGGGGTCCTCCCTGTGCACAGGTTCTCAGGGCGGCCCACCCTCTACCTGTGTCCGGCTGGAAGCAGAGTTCATGGGATACTCTCTACGGCAAAACTGTGGTGAAGCACCCGGGCCTGCACTTACCAATGGGAGCGGTGAGGGCCCTCTGAGAGGCACACCGCCCTCGGGAGCTCCAGCTTGGGGTGCGTGTCCAGTTATGGGAAGCAGGTGGTCGCGCTCACCGACCCACAGGCCCGGCTGCTGGACGCAGTGAGGAGGGCGGGTGCTGCTCCTGGGCCGGTTAGGGGCTCACAGCTTCTCTCCCTGGCGTGCGACAGCACTGAGCCCAGCACCCGTGGAGGCTGGGTGTGGAGGAACGCCAGACTACAGCTGGGACTTGCGTGTGGGGCTCCGCACTTACCACACACTGTTTTAGTCTTAGGAGTCTTGAACAACTCTTCTCAAAAAGCCCTGCATGTGGTGACCATCCTGTTCCTGGCCCTCAGCCTGTGCGCCTCGCTGCTGAGCTGCGGGTTCACGTTCTACAACAGCGTCAGCAACCCCTACCAGACCTTCCTGGGCCCCGTGGGGGTGTACACCTGGAACGGACTCAGCGGTGAGTGTGTCCCGAGAACCCTGGCTCCCAGCCTCCGTGTCCCGGGGCCCATGACGTGCCGGGTCTTATGCTGGCTGCTGGGGTGTGCTCTTGTCAGTCGACAGCGTTTCGTCAGTGTCTCTGGAAGCAAAATCTGCTTCAAATGTGCAGAGTGGGGGAGGCGGAGGTGTTAAAATAGGTGACATCGTAATGCCCTCGCTTCTGAAACCCTCGTGTGAGGAGTTGAATGAAACACACATAAACCATCACAACATGCACAGGCCTCCTCCTGGGCTGTAGCTGGGCCTCCTAGGAGGGACGGCAGGCACACACTGGCACACACAGTGCACTCACAGGCACGCATACACACACGGGCATGCACAGTACACCCACAGGCACGCACAGTACACTCACAGGCACACACAGTACACTCACAAGCACACATACACACACAGGCACGCACAGTACACCCACAGGCACACACAGTACACCCACAGGAACGCATACACACACGGGCATGCACAGCACACCCACAGGCACACACAGTACACTCACAGGCACACACAGTACACTCACAGGCACGCACAGCACACCCACAGGCACACACAGTACACTCACAGGCACACACAGTACACTCACAGGCACGCACAGTACACCCACAGGCACACACAGTACACTCACAGGCACGCACAGTACACTCACAGGCACACACAGCGCACTCACAGGCACGCACAGCACACTCACAGGCACACACAGTACACTCACAGGCACGCACAGCACACCCACAGGCACACACAGTACACTCACAGGCACGCACAGCACACTCACAGGCACACACAGTACACTCACAGGCACGCACAGTACACCCACAGGCACACACAGTACACCCACAGGCATGCACAGTACACTCACAGGCATGCACAGTACACCCACAGGCACACACAGTGCACCCACAGGCATGCACGGTACACTCACAGGCACACACAGTACACCCACAGGCACACACAGTACACTCACAGGCATGCACAGTACACCCACAGGCACACACAGTGCACCCACAGGCACACACAGTACACCCACAGGCACACACAGTACACTCACAGGCATGCACAGTACACCCACAGGCACGCACAGTACACCCACAGGCACACACAGTACACTCACAGGCATGCACAGTACACTCACAGGCACGCACAGTACACTCACAGGCACACACAGTACACCCACAGGCACGCACAGTACACTCACAGGCACACACAGTACACCCACAGGCACGCACAGCACACTCACAGGCACACACAGTACACCCACAGGCACACACAGTGTACCCACAGGCACACACAGTACACTCACAGGCACACAGCACACTCACCGGCACGCACAGTACACCCACAGGCACACACAGTACACCCACAGGCACACACAGTACACTCACAGGCACACACAGTACACCCACAGGCACACACAGTACACTCACAAGCATGCACAGTACACCCACAGGCACACACAGTGCACCCACAGGCACGCACAGTGCACCCACAGGCACGCACAGTACACTCACAGGCACACAGTACACTCACAGGCACGCACAGTGCACCCACAGGCACGCACAGCACACTCACAGGCATGCACAGTACACCCACAGGCACGCATACACACACAGGCACATGATACACAGGCACACGCATACACACGCATATACACGCAGCACATACATGGGCACACACATACACACAAGGGCACACGCAGTATACACACAGGCACACTCAGCACACATAGTACACATGCAGTACACACATGGACACATACAGTACATGCATGGGCACACATATACACACACGGGCACACACAGACACACATGCACATGCAGTACACACATGGGCACACACAGTACACATGAACACATGGGCACATGCAGCACATACATGGGCACACACATACACACAAGGGCACATGCAGTATACACACAGTCACACTCAGCACACATAGTACACATGCAGCACACTCATGGACACATACAGTACATACTTGGGCACACATATACACACACGGGCACACACAGACACACATGCACACACATGCACATGCAGTACACACAGGGGCACACACTACGCATGCACACATGGGCACACACAGCACACACAGGCACACACATACCCATGGGCACACGCAGCACACACACAGGCACACAATGCACACGCTTGTGTATTTTTGTTTTCACCTCCACACAACAAGAGTTGTCTTGGGCTCCCAAGGGGACACACTTTATGTCATTTAGGGGGCTCTCTGGTCAGCACCCTACTTGTGGGTTCTCCGTGAGCTCAGGGTGTTGCTCCATCAACACCAGTGTGAAAACATCAATCTCCCAAGTACTCAGGCTGTCTCTTTCAAGGGCAGGGTGTTGGGGTGCAGGACCGTGACCCCACTCTGACTCATAGGGTGTTGGGGTGCAGGACCGTGACCCCACTCTGACTCGTGGGGTGTTTGACCCTCACTGGGTTTTTCCCTGGCTGTGTAGCAGCCACCTCTGCCCAGAGGCGGGGCCAGGGCCTCTCAGCCCCAACCCTCCTGCCTTGTTGGCCATGACCCCTGCACCTTCCAGGCAGCCAGGGTTCTCCTGTTCGCACTCCCTCTCCACCACGGAAACCTGACCTTGGGGAGGATTCCAGGGGGCTTTGTGGAAGTTTCCACGACGCATCTTGACACAGCTTCAAATGGTCAAGCACAGGAAAGATGCTCTCGATATCAGAGTGACAGGAAGCCTCGAGGAGGACCGGCGGAAGCCTCCTCCTGTCCCTGGTGGGAGGCCATGCTTCTGCTAGGTTGATGCAGTGGCCAGAGGAGACCTATGCCCCACGCCACGGTGATCGGCTGCAATGAGCTGGAGTCGGGTGAACAACTGGCTCTCTGTGGGTGGGGAAGGGGGAAGGAGAGGAAGAAGTCCGGACTGACTCAGCCGATCTGGCCAGCATAGCCACGCCCACTGCACCACTCTCTCTCCTGTTCCCAGTGCAAGGTTCCCAAATGTGGAGCTGAGATGTGCAAGCAGCCGCAGCCTAGCACTGGCTGGAGGACGAAGGCAGCATTTGGAAGTGCAAGGAGGGGACAGGAGCCCCAAGCCAGGCTGCCAGTGCAAACTGGGACTGTGGTCACATTACACACTCACGCTTCGGCTCTGAGTTTGGAGCCAGCCACATTCACGTATGAGGGGTTTCCCGAAGCTTCACAGGACACGCATATTGTGAAAACCCTACACGTGGGCGTCAAAAATTCCTTACCCCGAAACAACCGACCTTTTAATTCTGTCTTTCACTACTTGGAATCCCCTCGCCTGAGCGGCTGCCCCTTTTCCTCTGTGTCTTTGCTACCCTGCTGGTGAGAGCAAACAAGCCCCTGAGGGGGCCCCCACCTTGTGAGGTTCCTGGAGCGAGGGTCCCTGATTCCCAGCCCAGGGACTTGGTTTCAGGCTCAGACCGGCTCACCAGGCGCTGGGTTCCCTGTCCCAGGGATTCCTGTGACTACAGTTTGCCCCAGGGTAACCAAACCATAGGCAAACCAATCTGAGGCTGACAAGGAAAAGAATCAGAATTGATGGCTTTTATTTTGATTTGTGCAGTCAGGGAAGCAGCGGCCCCAGGCGTGGCTGGGTTCAGGGTTTCAGCCAGGGTCCCCGGAACTGCCCCCTCGTCCTACTCCCTCTCTTGATTTCCTCGGCCCCTAAGCAGCTGCTCCCCAATAAAGCTCGGGTGGTGGCCAGCCCCCAGGGTCATTGCCAATGGCAGCAGCTCGGGGTTGGGGGGGTACTTGTTTCCCAGCAGTCAAGAGAGTCCTGGCCCGGCTCTCACTAGAATCTCCCCCTTATCCCTCTGCCAGTCTCTGTGACCGGCAGCTTTGAATTCACCAGCAATCCGCTCCCTGACCAAGGACTGCTGCCCGCCTTGGAGCTGGGGTTGGGGTCTGCCCTTCCCCAGCTGTGGGGCAGTGAGGGAGGACGAGAGGCTTCCTGGAGGAGACAGACACAGGCGCTAATGCCAGAGTGAGGCTGGGGTGGGGCCAGAGGGGTGGGGTGTGGAGCCCGCAGGGTCAGAGCTGACCGGAAGGGAATCAGGTCCCACTGGCTGTGGCTCCTGCGCCCCTTTCCCTTCGGGGTCAGGAGCAGACTGACGTGGCACGTGGAGGCGAGATGCACGTTTGTCAAGGAGAGCCCAGCAGAAGGGCGCCAGAAGCCTTGGCCCCGGCCGATGGCTACTTCTGTCCACAAAGAATTGTGTGATGGACAGGCAGGGTCCCGACCTTCCTTCCGCCCAGGGTCAGTTCTGCCCCGCGAGAGGCTGTGGGGTGGGTGAGAAACTGCAAGGCAGATGAACTGGGAGCAGCTGGTGTGGGGGGAGCCTTCCCAAGCCCTGCCGCCCTGGGACCCTAAAGCTCGGAACTCTGACCTTTGCCCCCTGTTTGTCCTGGGGCACCTCCCTGTCTTCACGGCGGTGAGGGCTGAGATCGCCCTTCCTGGCAGCAGGAAGGCAGGGTCAGGCCGACTGCGGAAGGTCCTGGGGCCAGGGCCAAGTGTGGCGGACCCCACCAGCTCTGGGTTGGACAAACTCTCCTGGGCTGGCAGAGGCTGGAGGGCCCAGCGGGGCAGGGGAGGGAGCGGGTTCCTGGCTCCTTTCTGACACAGCAGGAGTGGGCCCTGCTGGAGAAGAACAGCGGCTCCACCTCCCTGGGCCGCATGCCTGCTGTCCTCACAGGCCTGCTGCCGCTGGACACTGGCCGCAGAGGAGGCCGCTGGGGACCGCAGGAGGATGGGAGGTGTTAAAATAGGTGACGTCATAACGCCTTTGCTTCGGAAACCCTAGTGTGAGGAGTCAGCCCAGAAGGAACTTCGTGGACTTCCTGCCTCCTGTGCCTTTGGGTTCCTGAGGAACCCAGAGAGCAAAGCACGTGACCTACAGGAAGCCTGGCCCCAGCAGGTGCACCTAGCCTTTGGGGGCTCCTCATCAACCCCCCAGGCCCCCTCAGCTCTGGGTCAAGTCTCTGTCCTAGAAAGCTGCAGAAGCCCGGTCACCCGAGGCGGCCTGGAGTCCAGGACCCCGGAAATCTCGTCCCAAGGGGGCCTCAGGGTGGCCTTGCAGGGCCGCCCACGCGGAAGCAGCGTTTCGCCCTGTCTGTCCTGCTCTTTGATGAGTCAGCTTTTACACGGAGCTTCACAAGAGGAAAATGAGTGTAATTAAGGTGTGTGAGGCGCCGGGGAGAATTCAGACTCAAAGCCACGAGGCTGCAGACGAAGGTCTGGCACCAAGGGCTGTTGAAACATCTCCCCCGGCCAGCACCCTCTGATCAGGGCTGTGGACGCCGTGGGGAAACGCTGCCCGGACGTGGGGTTCAGCCGGCACCCCTGACACCCACACATCCGGGCACTTCTGCACATCCTGTGTGCATGTCAGCAGAAGAGGCTCTCGGGGTGGGGCCTAAGGGAATTCTGCCCTTTCGACTCCCTGGAGACCACATTCGCAGGGCCAGACCCTGACCACCAAGGGTCCATGGGGTGTGAGTCACACACATCACACACTGCTCCCATTTCAAGGGCACAGGGCAGCACTTGCTGGCACGGTCTCGGAGGCGGGCAGTTTTATTTTTTACTTATTAAAGAGTTATTTATTTGAAAAACGAAGTTACAGAGAGAGAGAGAGAAGGAGAGATAGAGAGATTTACCATCTGCTGGTTCACACTCCAAATGGTCACAGTGGCCAGGGCTGAGCCAGGCCAAAGCCAAGAGCCTGGAACTCTATGCGGTGTTCCCAGTGGGTGCAGGGGCCCAAGCTCTTGGGTCATTTTCTGCTGCCTTCCCAGGCAACTTAGCAGAGAGCTGGACTGGAAATGGAGCAACCTGGACTGGAACCGCTGCCCATGTGGGATGCTGGCATCGCAGGTGTCGCCTCGACCTGCTGTATCACAAGGCCGGCCCCTCACAGTCAGTGTTGGAAGATTTTCATCATTGCCAACAAAGCCCCACGCCCAGCACCTGCCTCCACCCCCATCCCACCTGCAGCGCTAAGAACCCGCAACCTGCTTTCTTGTCTATCTGAGCCCCTTGGGAAGCGGAGGAGTGAGGCTGAGGGAAGGGAGGCCACTTGTCCACTAGCGTATGGCTGGGCACCCTGAGCCCTGCTCCCTCCAGCCTACCTGGTAGGCTCAAGGTGACACTCTGAGGCCTAGGAAATGCTCTCTAGTGAAGACAAAAAAAGGAAAGATAAAAAGAGAAAGCACATATTTTCTAGAATGAGGTGGGCGCGGAGATCCGTCCTTGGTCGATGTTCTGTGCCATGGCGTCGTGGACAATGACACGCAGCTCTGCAGGGCTGTCCTGGCTCAGTATCTGGTGCTTCCAACCTTGTGGTGTCTCCCCATCTCTCACTGTGCCCCCATGCTCTGCACCCACCGCCCACCGGATCTTGTGGAGGCTGGCACACCCATCTGCCATCTGGCTGTTCCTCTTCCACGTTCCACGTCCTGTCCATCCGTCCAACACCTGCAGTTTCCCTACTGACTCCCATTCACACATCCACCCCTACTCAGCACACCTGCTACATGTGCTGCCCTGGAAAGTGGACCAGCTAGGCAACCAGCTGTGGACCAGCTAGGGTTGAGCTGTAGACCAGCTGCTTCTCAGAGGGCTGGAGCCTGCCTGTTTGCTCTTGGTCGCACGTTGCCCTGCACAGCTGCCAGCATTTTGTGCCTGGAATTGAGGGGGTGTGTGACCTTGACGTCCTCCCTAGTGCTTTCAAGAATGCAGTCCTCAGTGTGGATGCCCAGCAAATGTCAGAAGGTGAGTGATGTTGAAACATGGATGGCTGTGTCACTTACGAAACTCCACCTTCTTCCCAGCATCCTTCGTCTTCGTGGCCATGATGCTGTTTGTGGGAAACACGCAGTCCCATCATCTCTCGGAAGAGCTGTCCCGGCTGCTTTACCCAACAGTCACCACGACCAGCTCCACCCACAGTTACGGCCACTCGTTCTGGCTCATCCTGCTTGTCATTCTTCTCAATGTCGCCACTGTGGTCATCATCATTTTCTACCAGAAGGCCAGATACCAGCGGAGGCAGGAGCAGAAAAAGCCGCTGGAGTTCGCTCCGCGGGATGGGATTTTGTTCTGATGCTGGCCTCTCATCTCTCTCTGTGTGCCGGCTCCAGGTGAGTTTCTGGGACCATCAGCCACGATGCTCTTTATAGCCGCGGTCCCCTTGAAAAGGGCTTTTCCCACAAAGGTGGGGAGATGAAGGGGAAAGCGCTCGGGTCCATGCAGCGTTCAAAGCGGCATGGACAAAGCTGCTGGACTCTCTGACCCGGCCTCGCCGTGTGAAGTCATCGCGGTCTGTGCTCTGTGCCCTTCTCTGAGCAACCCCAAGCGCGTTAGCGCCGGTGACCCAGGCTCTGCAGGAAGGACCGCGCGCTTGATCGTGCTCTGTGGGGGCGACTCCTAGGTACTCAGGGTTCAGAACACGGCTTCGCAGGACCAGGCATTCGAGACACAGAGGAAATGACCTCCGTCCTCCGTCCCCAGTTGCTGACACATTCTAACCCAGTGGAGATAAAAGAGCCGACGTGTGGTCCTCGCACCTGTTTTTGAGGTTCCCAGGTGTGGTTTTTGGAGGGAAGAGATTGGGAGTGAGAAGATCAGGGAAAGCTAAGAATGATAGCCCTGGGGCCCGAGTGCTAAGGAGGCTGAATCTGTATTTTCGGTTTTGTAGCATCGCGGTGAACTCAGTCAAAATGGAAGTGAAACGTTGTTCAAGTTCAGCTGCCGCCCAGTGCCTGCTTCCTGTGCTGTGGCTGGGGGTGGAGTTTGTCAGGTGCAAGCGTTTCCCCCAGCAGCAGACACCTGCCCCTGCCCCTGCCCCGGCCAGAGGCTGGGGCAGAGGTGAATGACAACTCTCAGGCCCTCATCCCCGCCCCCAGCTCAGGGCCGGGACAGAGGCGTGGGGTAGCCCTCGAAGGACAAGCTCCTGGCTTCATGAAAACACAGTGCACACCAGGAAAGTGGCCGCAGAGGCATCAGCATGGGTCTGACCTACTTTGCCAGTGGTGTGTGTTTCCAGGAATTCACTCGGAGAATCTCTAGATCTTGGCTACCCCGCAGCTTACCACGCTGAGCGCGGCTAAGAGTCGTCGTCTGGCACATCTTGAAGGAACGAGCGCCAGAAGCAGCAGAACTCCCTGGGCATAATTTGCAAGGCAACAACTCTTCAGACAGAGAAAATAGCGTTTATGAAGCCATCATGGACGAATGCCCTTCCCCGTTCTTATTTTTTTAGCAATCTTTCTTAGAGGGATGACGTGACAGGACCAGACCTGAGTTCTCCCCAATGGAGCGCACTGTCAGAGGTCAGAGGTCGAGACAGACCTTCGGAAAGCAATCACTTCAAGCAGGACGTAAGTGCAAAATCCTGCTCACGTTCAAAAGGTCAGTTCTGTCACCTCCCATCCGAAAGCCGCGCTAACCCACTTATTCTAGTCTACGACCTTACTATGGAACTTAGACTTCTCTGAAAAATCTAATCAACAGATTTTCAAAATTCTTTGAATCCATAAGTGTTTATGTTGCTGGAAGTTTTGACTTTTGTAACTCATTGTGACAGCGTGGTCAAGTAAGGAAGAGGAAACAGACAGGGGTAAGAAAGCACACAAACGGGTGCTAGACAGACACGCGCACAAGGAAGCATCACAGAGTGATGAGAGCCTGCTCTTCTCACTGAGCGCTCGAGCAGGGCTGGGTCTCCCTGGAGGAACCTTGTCCCCATCCGTAACTCACAGGTGGCCTCAAAGGAGCCCTTTAAAATTTGGGAATCGGGTCCATGGACCGACCCATGCTGTACAGTTCAGGAGATGAAGACCATGGCTCCCTAATGTGTCGAGAAGGTGTTAAAATGACATGTGGGTATCCAGTAGAAAGCTTAGGAAGCAAAAGCAGGCTTGGACACTCCCAGCAGGCGTGGGCAGCGCGGAAGTTGTCCAGGACACAGCTCCCCGTCCCAGCCTACGACCTGGGTCTTTCAGTGCCTGCTCACGGCACAGCAAGGCAGGCTCAGCTCAAGAATGAAGACCTGTTGGTCTGAAACAACACGATCGACATGTGTTCTCACACTCGATGGAATGCATCTGAATCCGTCTCCAGGATTAGAATGTTTCAGGGCCCGTGATATGGCCCCCTGCTACTGCATGTGGTCTTAGCACGATGAGCTGGGTTATAAGGTTCATTGCAAAATAAATAAATTATATAAAATGACACACTCTTCAATTTTATAAAAGCAAGTAGTCTATGATGATAGTTTTGCAGAAGTCAATATTTTACATTAGGGGCTGACGCAGTGACGTAGTAGGTTAAGCCTCAGCTTGTAGTGCTGGCATCTGCTACGGGCGCCAGTTCGAGTCCCAGCTGCTCCACTTCAGATCCATCCCCTGCTCACGCACCTGGGAAATCAGTGAAAGATGCCCAAATACTTGGGATCCTGCACCCACATGGGAGACTAGGAAGAAGCTCCTGGCTCCTGGCTTCAGCCTGGCTGAGCCCACACCTTTGCGGCCATGTGGGTAGTGAACCACGGGATGGAAGATTCTCTCTTTCTCCCCCCTCCCTTTCAAATAAATAAATCCATTTTTAACAAAGAGCTTTACATTAATGTCAGAATGATTGGGCTCTCCCATAAGTGGGTATTTGCAAAACACAGTGGGAAATAAAGTTAACCTCCAGGCAGGCAAAGGTAACCTGCAAGTGAACTTTGCCATCATCATTAGCATTTTTAAAATTTCTTATTTGTTTATTTGAAAGGCAGAGTTACAAACCGCAAGAGAGCTCTTCCATTGGCGGTTTACTCCCCAAATTGCTGTAATGGCCCGGGCTGTGCCAGACCAAAACCAGGAGCCTGGGACCCGATCTGAATCTTCACACGAGTGGCAGGGTCCCAGACACTTGGGCCGTCTTCCTCTGCTTTCGCAGGTGCATTGGCAGGGAGCCGGAGCAGAAGTGGAGCCGCCGGGACTCAAATCGCAGCTCGTTCGGGATGCTGGTGTCGCAGGCGGTAGCTTCACCAGCTGCGCACAACACAGGCCCCCGCTAGGGTTTTGTTGGTCATCCACTGTGGATCGGACAGGCAGGGACTGCTGTCTCTCTGCGTGTGACACTTCTCAGCCTGCCTGAGGCGGCCTCACCCTCAGAGGTGCAGGTACCCACATCAGCGCCTCGTGCCTTCTTGGGCTGCTCAGCCTCTTGGAGCCCCTGGGCACTCGCAGACTCTGCAGACGCAGGCAGGTTCCAGGCAGTGTCCCAGAAGGCCCTGCTTCGCCTGCCCCCGGCCCACGTGACACCTGCTCCCCTTAGACAGGATCGGGCGCACCTGAAGCCAGGTTCCAGTTGCCTAATCCTTTGTCTCTACAGCCTGGACAGGGACACGGGTGTGGTGTGCAGGGCAGGAGTGGCTCCGAGAGGGCCCCTGCTGAGACTTAAATTCCAGCGTGGAGAGAATTGGGCTCCTGAGCCCCTCTGGGCTCTTCAGACCCGGCATGCAGAACCCCTGGCAGCTTGGACAGACACGTTCATCCAGCCGGTGCTGCCTGGCACCCGGGCGTGTGCCTGCTCTCGTCCCTGTCCCCGGCCTCACGCGGAAGGTGCCCTCACCTCCCAGGACTCGGCACAGCTGGGAGGCTCCGCGCCTACGCTGCTCCGGCATCTCCCAGCAGCTGCGAGGACCGGTGGGTTCCTCTTTCCTCAGAGCTGGAAAGTAAAGAATAAACCAGAGAAAAGATCCCCTGGTAGGGTTAAGCAGGAGTGTTCTGGAATCAGCCTGCCTGGGTTCTGTGGCTCACGACACAGGGGAGTAACATCATCCCAAAGCCCCATTGGAATCATCTGCGAGATGGGACAGCAACAGCAGGCTTAGCCCTCAGGCTGTGGGGAGTGTGAGGTTCGTGCCACGGCTGGCTGGCGGCCACCCCGCTCTTCCCGGAACGGTCGGTCTGGGGAGTGTAGCAGAGACTGGGCCTGTGAGACCGATGCTGCCACACCCTTGCTGCTGCAATCCTTTTGTTCTACAAGCAAGCAGCAAAACAAACAAACAAATAAACAAACAAACAAAACCCTTAAGCCTAGAGAGGTTCACGGACTTTCGCAGGCACCCAAACGGGCAGGTGGCAAAGCGGAACTGAAACCGGGCCTCTGGGTCCTGTGCTTCTGACCAGCATTTGGCTCAGTTGCACCAAGTGACGGGTCTGTGAGCAGCAGGTGACGGAACACGCCAGGAGCGGGGTGGGAGACAGGGGGGCCCTGCTCCCGGGCTCGTCCCAGGAAGGAAGCGTGGCTCGCAGGTGGGTCCCATGGGACTGCGGGCCCATCTCGGCCTGCTGTGCTCTCGTTCGTCCAGGATGGAAAGGGGCAGCTTGCTTGGGCATGGGGCCCAAGTTCTTCCCAGCACCCCTGTCCCCAGGAGAGTGAACACGGTGCAAGCAGAGGTGGGCAGGGACCTCACCCGGGGTCCTCCCTCGACAGCACACACAGAGGAGGCCTCTGGACCTTAGTGACCGGGACTCACTCTGGCTCTGGAGGGTGCATTGAGACACAGGAGATTCCATGAAACGCCAGCACCCTATGCAGGTGGCATGGGAGGCCCTGGGGTGCAGGTGTGAGAGCCCCCACCCTGCTTTGCATGCACCTCCTACTGGGTGTCACCAAGCTGCTCATGACTCCCAACACAAGGGCATTTCAGAAAGCTCATGGAAAATGGAATTAAAAGATGATTTTGGTGCAGAAAATTTTGCAACCCATACATAAGAAGGGTCTTCAAAAAGATTCTGAAAAATGTGATTATCAGAAAATCATGCTTAGGGGCTGGTGTAGTGGTGTAGCAGATTAAGCCTCTGCCTGTGATGCCAGCAGCCCATATGGAAGCTGGTTCCTGTCCCAGCTGCTCCTCTTCTGATCCAGCTTTCTGCTAATGGCCTGGGAAAAGTGGCAGAATATGGTCCAAGTGTTTGGACCCCTCTCACCCGCTTGGGAGACCCAGATGAAGCTCCTGGCTCCTGGCTTTGGTCTGGCCCAGCCCTGGCTATTGCGGCCATCTGGAGAGCGAACCAGTGGATGGAATTCTCTCTCTGTCTCTCTGTCTCTCTGTCTCTCTCTCTCTCCCTCTCCATCTCCCTCTCTTTCTCTCTCTCCCTCCCTCCTGCCCCCCATAACTCTGCCTTTCAAATTAAGTAAGTAAACATTTTTTTTTAAAAAGAAATCATGCATGCATTTTAAAATTCACTCTCATAGCTACAATAACTGTTAGAATTCCAGACAATATCCTAGCTTAGCAGAAAAAAATTATATTCATGTCAGGCTTCAAATTATGAAAATTTTGTTTTCAAAATGCTTAAATGTTTAGCAAAAAAGAAAATTGGGGGTTGGCATTGTTGGCATAGCAGGCAAAGCTGCTGCCTGAGCTGCTGGCATCCCATATGGGCACCATGGGAGACCGGGATGCAGCTTCTGGCTGCGGGCTTTGGCCTGGCCCAGCTCTGGCCATCATGGAGTGATGGAAATGGAAGACACCTCTCTCTCTCTTGCTCTTGTCTCTCCTTCTCTCTGTAACTGAGTTTCAAGTGAATAAATAAATAATTTTTTAAAAAAGAAAACTTCAGGTGAAATGCATTGTGTTTTACGATCACTCACTTTAAACAAACTGTTTTAATAATGAAAAACTCATCTACCTTTCAGTCCTAGCCCCTCCCACCAGAAGGGTCAATTTTTATGTTAACCTGGTCCCTAGCGGAGTGATCCACTCACCTGGTTGTCTTCAAGCCCACCACAGGAACAAGTGCTCAGCTCATGTCAATCACTGATCCTGGGGGGTGGGGCCTCTCCAGTCCTCGGTCTATGCAGAGACCCCCGGGGGCACCAAGGGTCTTCCAGGGTAGAGCGTGAATCCCAGTTCTGCCAGCAGCAGTGACGACAGCCACAGAAGGTTCCCGTCTCCCAGGTGCAGGCCTCGGTGTGTTCCTGCCCTGAGTGCTGCGCTCCTGAGACCCCTGTGAGTCCTCCGGAGCGAGCACATGTTGGTTTACAATGAGCCCGTTCTGGAGACAAGCCGCTGAGGCTCCGCCCACAGCATGGAGAGGCCACGCAGAGATTCCTATGCAGATCTACCTGCCAAGGCGTCCTGAGAGGCGTGTGGCTGGGCCAGCAACCTGACGGGCGCCGGTGTGAGCCTAAGAGTGTTGCAAAGTCCAAAGCACACGTCCGAGTGCTGGACCTTGACCTCCACCAGCTGTCCAGAGCACTTGCCGTTTTGAGAAACTGAGTGTGCAGGATCCCTGCACTGTTCAAATGGATGAACTTTGGCTTTTTGATTAAAAAAGGTAGGTATTGTCAGCAGACACCGCCCTGCACGCCATCTTCCTCGTCTTCCTCTGACTCATGACTTCTGTTGGACCAACCCTACCTGACGACAGCACCATCTTCCTTGTCAGGAACTGCCACGCTGACGGCAGCTGGCACAGGGCAAAGGGCACACGCTCATGTGCCACAACTTAGGTTTGGTGCTACTCAAGGTCAAGTGTTATTGAGCACTTCTAGTGCGTGTGGGACACAGGCAGGAGCTGGGTTCCACGATGCACAGGACAGGCATGGAGCTTACGGAGCAGGTGGACAGGGATGTGGAAGTCACGTGACAAGGCAGTGTAGGGAGCAGAACGACCAGGAGCACCTCCAAGGGGAACCTAAACAATGGAGAAGACCACCCCCCCACGAACTCTGACCCCGGAAGGCAGACAGGACCTTCCAGCTGCTCTGACGCGGTGCTCACCGTGTGGCGGACAAGAGGAGGCCCAGACACAGGGAGCGAAGGCCCAGCCTTCTCCGGCCCCCTTCCTCATTTGAAAAACTGAATCAAAGGGTAGAAGATTTAACAATCTCTAAGGTTGTCTTTCCTTTTGATTTCATTGAGCTTATTTTTTAAGGAAACATTTCCGTCAGCACCAGCGGAAAACATCAGCATCCCAAGTAGTCAGGTTGCACGGAAGAAGTGTTTTCTGGGGGGAGAACTCGTTGGGTGACCGCTTTGATTCCCTGGGGACACAGGAGCTGGCGTCCAGGGAGCAGTGTGCTGTGAGTGATGCTGAGTGTTCTCCGGAGGTTTTGCTCCCGCAAAAGTCAACGCTGAGAACCAGGCACACTCCATAAAATGTGGTTTTGTGTTCCAGAATGAGGATCGCTTGAACGCCCAGTGTTAGGACTCCAGACTCCTCTCGAATCTTTCACTCACTCCCGTGGGCTCAACTGGGCCTCCCCACAACCCTCACGCCCAGGGCCTCACGGCCAATGTGGCTGCACCTGCAGGCAGGGTGTCAGAGGTGCCTGACGACCCAGGGAGGTCAGAGAGGGGGACACTGGCTCGGGGTGACTGGGGTCCTGAGAGGAAGAGGAAGAGACGTGGGTGCCCACACGCAAGGCGACGTCGGGAGATGGTGAGAACACGGCCGTGGGCAAGCCACACAGAGAGGCCTCACCTGAAACCCACCCTCTGCCAACGCCTTGACCTTGAGTGCCCAGGCCCCAGAACTCTGAGAAAATGAACCATGGTTGTTTCAGGCCCTCCATCTGTGTACACTAACGCTCTGCACCACGGCACCAGAGTGCCCGGGGTACCTGGCAGCGATTCCAGGATCTGGGAGCTCATGGCTCTGTGCCCAGAGTCCCCACACGCTGATGGTTCAGGCTGTGCCGTGCACGCGGTGTCTCTGGAAACGTCCAAGTCGGCGCACGCCAAGCGACAGATCACCACCTCAGGGTCCTGCTTAGAGAATTTTCTCCTGCCGTGAAATTGTCTGGCTGGAGGCCTGCATGAAAATTCTGCAGCCGTGAACTCATTCACCTAATTCAACACTTGCAGAGAATTTTGATGGCAAGCGCTAAGGTTTGTCTCCCAAGGGTCCTGTGTTGGACGCTTGGTCCCCAAGGTGGCAGTGGGTGGGATCTTCAAAGAAGGGCTGGGAACTCCAAGAGGTGGTGCTTAATGGGGGGTGGGTATGCCCTGGGGACGAAGCTCTCAGGAGGGATTAAGGTAGTTCTCACGGAACCCGTTGGTTCCCACCAGGGCAGATTGTCACAAAACAGCAAGCTGTTGGCTTCCTGCTGTGGCACATGACTTCTCCCTCCCACTTACGCCCTGCCACTGTGTGCCATCTTCCACGAGGTGACACAGCCAAGGAGGCCCTGGCCGGAAGCTGAGCGGAGAGAGCCTCCGATCTTGAACTTCCAGCCTCCCACACTGTGAGCTAAGTCTCTTTTCTGCATACGTTAGTCTCGGGCATGTTGTTATAGCAACAGAAAACAGGTTGGCGTAACAAGACTTCTGTGAAGTCTCAGATTCTCAGCGAAGTCGAGAAGATAGCAATGTCACACAGACTCCCACGCGTGCCCGGCCTCCCCAGCGTGTGCACTGGTGGCAGCTGATGAACCTCGGTCACGCATGGTCACTCTTACAGCCCAGGAGTCACTTTAAGGCTGATGCATCATTTTTTCAGAGGGTCTTAAAGGGACTGATTGCACTAAGGTTCTCCAGAGATGCAGGGTAGAAGCTCTCAAATGTCACGGTCTCAGGATCTCTCTTCTTTTTAGAGATTTACTTATTTATTTGAAAGGTGGAGTTCACACACACACACACACACACACATACGCACACCACACAGAAGGAGAAACATCTGTCATTTGCGGGTTCATTCCCCAGATGGCCAGGGCTGGGCTAGGCTGAAGCCAGGAGCCCGGAAGTGCAGCCGAGTCTCCCACATTGGTGGGGGGTGGAGGGGCACTCAAGTCCTCGCACCATCCTCCACTGCCTTCCCAGTTGTGTTAGCGTACAGCTGGATCTTGAGTGCTGCAGACAGGACTCGAATTGATACAGGTGTCACAGGCGGTGGATCACTGTGCCACAACGCTTGCTCCATTCTTTGCACTTTTACATGTGGCCAACAACAGAAACGAAGCTGGAGGCATCACAATACCAGATTTCAAGACATACTACCGGGCAGTTATAAACAAAACAGCCTGGTACAAAAACAGATGGATAAGCTCCCTGCTGTGGCCTGGGAAAGCAGTAGAAGATGGCCCAAGTCCTCGGGTCCTGCACCCACGTGGGAGACTCAGAAGAAGCTCCTGGCTCCTGGCTTTGGATGGGCACAGCTCTGGCCATTGCAGTCATTTGGGGAGTGAACCAGTAGATGGAAGACTGACTCTCTCTCTCTCTCTCTCCTTCTCCTCTCTCTGTGTAACTCTGACTTTCAAATAAATAAATAAATCTTAAAAAAAGAAAGTCTTTTAAAAAAACAGATAGATAAATGGGATGGAATAGAAACACCAGAAATCAATCCAAGCATCTACAACCAACTTATATTTGACGAAGGAGCTAAAACCAACCCCTGGAGCAAGGACAGTCTCTTCAACAAACGGTGCTGGGAAAACTGGATTTCCACATGTAGAAGTATGAAGCAGGACCCCTACCTCACACCTTACAGAAATATCCACTCAACATGGATCAAAGACCTAAATCTATGACCTGATACCATCAAATTATTAGAGAACACTGGGGACACCCTGCAAGATATTGGCATAGGCAAAGAGTTCTTGGGAAAGACCCCACAGGCACAGGCAATCAAAGCCAAAATTAACAAATGAGATTATATCAAATTGAGAAACTTCTGTACTGCAAAAGAAACACTCAGGAAAGTGAAGAGGCGATTGACAGAATGTGAGAAATTATTTGCAAACTATGTAACTGATAAAGGATTAATAACCAGAATATATAAAGAGATCAAGAAACTCCACAACAAGAAAACAGACAACTGTGGGGAACAACTCGGACTAGACTGTTACTGGAATTAAGACTTATTCTATGCATCTGCTCTCCCACAATATGGCGCTGGGAGAGGAGGAAACAGCTTCTACACAGCTGCCTCTCATCAACTTGACAAGCTGCAGGAGCTGCTCCTGATTGGAGGAGAGCAGCGTGCTCGGCGTGTGGGTAGCAGAGTTGGGATTGGAGGAAGAGGACTATAAAGGAGGAGAGAGACAACATGCACCAGGAACATCTGGATAACATCTGAGCAGCCCCCGAGAGAGCCGGCCGGCGGTGTGCTGCTCCCCTGCGGAAGTGGGGAAAGTGGCAGGGGGAACCGCCCCTCCACGGAGGTGGAGGGGTTGCCAGCCAACCCGGGAAGGACCAGCAGCAAACCCGGGAAGGGCCGAGCAGACAAAAGAACAGCGCAGGGTTCAGTGTCGTTCCTCCACGAATGGGGGAGCGATAGACAACCCACTTAAGAGATGGGCAAAGAACTTAAACACATTTTTCAAAAGAGGAAATCTAATTGGCTAACAGACACATTAAAAAATGTTCAGGATCACTAGCCATCAGGGAAATGCAAATCAAAACCACAATGAGGTTTCACCTCACCTCAGTTAGAATGATTTTCATACAGAAATCAACAAACAACAAATGCTGGCGAGGATGTGGGGGAAAAAGTACCCTAATCCACTGTTGGTGGGAATGTACACTGGTAAAGCCACTATGGAAGACAGTGTGGAGATACCTTAGAAATCTTAATATAGACCTACCATATGACCCAGCCATCCCACTCCTGGGAATTTACTCAAGGAAAATGAAATCAGCAAATAAAAGTTATCTGCACCCCTGTGTTTATTTCAGCTCAGTTCACAATAGCTAAGACATGGAATCAGCCTAAATGCCTGTCAACTGAACACTGGATAAAGAAATTATGGGATATATACTGTATGGAATACTAGATAGAAGTTAAAAATGAAATCCGGTTATTTTCAACAAAATGGATGAATCTGAAAAACATCATACTAAGTGAAATAAGCCAGTCCCAAAGGGACAAATATCATGTTCTCCCTAACCTGTGATAACTAATAGAGCATCTAAAAAGAAATCTGTAGAAATGAAATTGACACTTTGAGAAGCAAAGACTTGAACAGCCCCTAACTTGACTATCAAGGAACAATTTTTTTCTCTTCTTCATACTATTTGTTGAACTCTTTACTTAACAGACAGTTAATCATAAGTGTATAAAGTCAATTGAAAATAGATCTTGGGGGGGCCGGCACTGTGGCGCAGCAGGTTGACACCCTGACCTGAAGTGCTGGCATCCCATATGGGTGCCGGTTCGAGACCTAGCTGCTCCACTTCCTGTCCAGCTCTCTGCTATGGCCCAGGAAAAGCAATAGAAGATGGTCCAAGATCGTGGGCCCCTGCACCCACGTGGGAGACCTGGAAGAAGCTCCTGGCTCCTGGCTTCGGATCAGCACAGCTCTGGCCATTGCAGCCATCTGGGGAATGAACCATCAGATGGAAGTCCTCTCTCTCTCTCTCTCTCTCTCTCTCTGCCTCTCTTCTCTCTGTGTAACTCTTTCAAATAAATAAACAAATCTTAAAAAAAAAAAAAAAGAAAATAGACCTCAGTAAAAAATAAGAGTGGGAATAAGAGAGGGAGGAGGAAGTTTATAACCGTAAGCTTTATATCTCTGTGTACATTCCTATGGACTTACTTCTAAGGGTACAGTTTAAGAACTTGCCATGGGACCCCAAACCCCATTAAGCTGGGTGGTAAAAATGCCATCGTAAGCGTTAACATGACCATATTGTTAAAGTGATCATATAGATAGGATTAAGTGTTAAAGGGATCATATAAATAAGATCAAATGCTGGTAATGATAACAGAACTAAAAAGAAGAGAATGTTCCAACATGGGAAGTAGTTCACACAGCAGACTGATTGAATGACAATTGCTTTAAACAGCAGTCTGGCCTCAGAATCAGCCCTTAAGGCACCCTGGTTTGGCTGAAAAGCCCATGAGAGCATTTTAGGCATGAAAAGCCAAGACATTGTGGCAAAAAAAAAAAATCCTACATGAAGGATCTCTGTGGAAGATACCCCAGTGGAAAGAAGTGGCCATCAAAGAAGGATGTACTTTTCTCTGAAGGGAGGAGAGAACTTCCACTTTGCTTATGGTTTTGTCTAAACACTGACGGAGATTGTGGACTCAAAAGGCTTCCATAGCCTTGGTAGCTCATGTCAAGAGCCTCGGGTGATCACTGATGTCATATGTAAGAGTGTTACTTGTTAAATTAACAACAGGAGTCACTGTTCACTTACTTCCCATGCAGTCTTACCATTCAGTCTTCAATGAGTTGTATTATGAGAATTAACTGTAAAACTTGTTCTCAAACAGTTTGTGTGTGTGTGTGTGTAAATTGTTGATCTATTTATTTAGTATAGAGTTGGTCTTCTGTGTATAAAGTTAATTGAAAATAAATCTTAATGGAGAATGGGACTGGGAATGGGAGAGGGAAGAGGAGGTGGGGTGGGAGGGCGGTTATAGTGGCAAGAATCACTATATTCCTAAAGTTGTACTTATGAAATTTGTGCTCATTGAATAAAAGGTTTCTTTGGGGAAAAATCAGTAAAAAAATAAAAGAAGAAGAAGACTGGTGTCATACTTCCTTTCACATTTTGTGACTCTTCTGTGAACCCCTGGCAACAGAACACAAGTGGGTGCTCACACTGGCCTGTTTTTAATCTGTCCTGAGTCATTTAGGTCCAAGAAAATCTGACCCCACACAGAGATGTACTTAGGGCGGGGAAGAGAATATCCATAGGTTTGAGGATGACTGCGATGCTCTTCTTTGCTATCACACCAAACGTGACAAGCAGTGGTGTGTTGAAGTGGATTTCTTCTGAGAGGATTTGTTCTGAGAGGAGGAGCGTGGTGGGGGCAAGAGGCACAGAGTGACCACACAGACCCCGGGAGTCAGGTGAAAGTGGGCCATAGGCAAGCAGCCCGCAGACTCATTTATTTCAGTTGGTACAGCTGCTTATATAGCCAAGGCAGCCAATCTGGTCAAGGGGCGGTCTATGCCCTAACCAATCACAGCCTGTTGCCAGGCAGCTTCCAAAGCCATCCAGTCACAGCCTGTTGTCAGTCAGGCTCTGTTTTCATGTGGTTTCCGAAGCCATCCAATCACGGCCTGTTGCCAGGCAGTTTCTGTTGTCAGCGGCCATCTTGGCACAACCTTTTCACCTTCTCATTCCACCACAGTGGTGGCTTGAAGGGCAGTTTCCGTGTGGACTCAGGAGCTCCTGAGGGGAGCCAGTGCTGTGGCACAGTGAGTTAAGCAGCCGCCTGCAGTGCCGGCATCCCAAATGGGCACTGGCTCAAGTCTCGGCTGCTCCTCTTCCCTTCCAGCGCCCTGCTAATGGCCAGGGAAAGCAGCAAAAGAAAACCAGAAGCTGCTGGTTCCAGCTGTGGCCAGCCCCAGCTGTTGTGGCCATTTGGGGAGTGCACCAGCACATGGATGATCTCTCTCTCTCTCTCACCTCTTTCTTTCTGTAACTCTGTCTTTCAAAGAATAAATTGATCTTTTTTTTTTTTTTTTTGACAGTCAGAGTGGACAGTGAGAGAGAGAGACAGAGAGAAAGGTCTTCTTTTTGCCATTGGTTCACCCTCCAATGGCCACCGCAGCCAGCGCACTGCACTGATCCGAAGGCAGGAGCCAGGTACTTATCCTGGTCTCCCATGGGGTGCAGGGCCCAAGTACTTAGGCCATCCTCCACTGCACTCCCTGGCCACAGCAGAGAGCTGGCCTGGAAGAGGGGCAACCGGGACAGAATCCAGTGCCCCGACCGGGAGTAGAACCCGGTGTGCCGTCACCGCAAGGCGGATGATTAGCCTAGTGAGCCGCGGCACCGGCCTAAATTGATCTTTAAAAAAAAAAAAAAAAAAAAAAAAAGGAATCTTGGGGTGGGGCCGGTGCTGTGGCTTATATGGTGAATCCTCCACCTGCGGCACCGGCATCCCATACGGGCACCGGGTTCTAGTCCCAGTTGCTCCTCTTCCACTCCAGCTCTTTGCTGTAGCCTGGGAGGATAGTGGAGGATGGCCCAGGTGCTTGGGCCCTGCACCCGCATGGGTGACCAGGAGGAAGCACCTGGCTCCTGGCTTCAGATCAGCGTAGCTCTGGCTGTTGCAGCCATTTAGGGGTGGACCAATGGACGGAAGACCTTTCTCTCTGTCTCTCTCTCTCACTGTCTATCTGTCAAATAAATAAATAAAGGAATCTTGAGTAAGCCCATGTATGCAAAAATTATGAATGGATTTCAACACTTTCTAAGACAAGCTTACCTTCCAGCTCCATTTTCGGGAGCCTTTTCAAGTTCCCTTGTACTGCTGACTTTTCCTCCTCTGTCACAGTAGAATCGTTGGTCGCGTTCATGCTGACATACGGCTTCCACCCACTCACGATTTCCTGCATTCAGCCGGATCCTTTGGCCACTGTGGGGTCACTGACTGATGCAGATCTTGCACTGTGGGGTCACTGACTGATGCAGATCTTGCAAACGCTGGCATGTTCTTCACAGACACAGAAAACTCACGCTTGCTAACATCAAATCACCTCCATCAGAGACGTGCACACTTACTAGAAATCTGGTAACCAATGACAAAAAACGGGTTTTCCAAAATCCTATTTTTTGCACAAAAACTGGAATTTTATCATTGACAGCAAATACCACCAGTTGTTTTGCTTGAATCATCAGACTCATTTGAATAATTTTTGAGAAAATGTTGCTAGATACTCAAGATTGAAAAAAATCATAACTTGTCAGTTAATATTTAAAGGTAGACCGGGATTCATAAGAAAATTAGCTTCCCCTGGCCGGCACCGCAGCTCACTAGGCTAATCCTCTGCCTGCAGCACCGGCATACCGGGTTCTAGTCCCAGTCAGGGCGCCGGATTCTGTCCCGGTTGCCTCTCTTCCAGGCCAGCTCTCTGCTGTGGCCAGGGAGTGCAGTGGAGGATGGCCCAAGTGCTTGGGCCCTGCACCCCATGGGAGACCAGGATAAGTACCTGGCTCCTGGCTTCAGATCAGCGCAGCGCGCCAGCCGTGGCGGCCATTGGAGGGTGAACCAACGGCAAAGGAAGACCTTTCTCTCTGTCTCTCTCTCTTACTGTCCACTCTGCCTGTCAAAAAAAAAAAAAAAAAGAAAAGAAAAAGAAAAGAAAAGAAAATCAGCTTCCCCGAGAATTCAGACAAACCTGTGGTTTTCCTGGAGTAACCATAGAGCTCCTTGATAGTCAGACAGTTTGTGGGCATTTTTATTTTATTTTATTTTAAAGATTATTTATTTATTTGAAAATCAGAGTTACACAGAGAGGCAGAGAGACAGAGAGAGACAGAGAAAAAAAGAGAGAGAGAGGTCTTCCATCCGCTGGTTCACTCCCCAGATGGCCGCAACGGCTGGAGCTGCACTGATCCTAAGCCAGGAGCCAGGAGCTTCTTCCAGGTCTCCCACGTGGGTGCAGGGTCCCAAGCACTTGGGCCACCTTCTACTGCTTTCCCAGGCCATAGCAGAGAGTTGGATGGGAAGTGGAGCAGTCAGGACTTGAACCGGCACCCATATGGGATGCTGGACCTGCAGGCAGCAGCTTTACCTGCTACACCACAGTGCCGGTCCCTTTATTTTATTTTATTTTATTTTATTTTATTTTATTTTATTTTTTTGACAGGCAGAGTGGACAGTGAGAGAGAGAGAGAGAGAGAAAGGTCTTCCTTTTGCCATTGGTTCACCCTCCAATGGCTGCCGTGGCCGGCGCACTGCGGCTGACACACCACGCTGATCCGATGGTAGGAGCCAGGTACTTACCCTGGTCTCCCATGGGGTACAGGGCCCAAGCACTTGGGCCATCCTCCACTGCACTCCCTGGCCACAGCAGAGAGCTGGCCTGGAAGAAGGGCAACCGGGACAGAATCCGGTGCCCCGACCGGGACTAGAACCCGGTGTGCCGGTGCCGCAAGGCGGATGATTAGCCTAGTGAGCTGCGGTGAGGGCCCCCTTTATTTTATTTTTCTAAAGACTTATTTGAAAGGCAAAGTGACGAGAGAGAGGGAGGGAGAGAGGGAAAGAGAATGTCGAGATCTTCCATCCACGGTTGATTCCTCAAATGGTCACAACAGCTAAGGCTGAAGCCAGGAGACTGAACTCCACCCAGGCCTCCCACATGGGTGCAGGGGTCCAAGCACTTGGGCCACCTTCCACTGCATTCCCAGGTGCATTAGCAGGGAGCCGCATCAGAAGTGGAGCGGCTGGGACTCAAGCTTGCACTCTGATATGGGATGCAGGTGGCCTTACAGACCCCTTACAGGACCTGCTGCACCAGAACCCCTGCCCTGGGCGTTCGTGGTGTAACCAAAGGTCTTCCTAACTAAAATGGGCTGTTTCCACCCTCCAAGTGTGTGGTAGTGACAGCGGAACTCGACCAGTTTAGCGATGATGCCTGGACTTGTGCTAAGACACGGGCCACGTGACCTACACTTGCTTTCCCACCATCTGCTCACGCATCGATCTCCAAGGAGTGAAGTGAGGCTTGGTGCTGCAGTGGAGCAGTCTTGGTCTTGCAGACCTTACAGGTGCCTTCAGCACCCGTGAGAGTCTGGGGCCCAGAATGCTGCTGCCCTGTCGTCAGTGAGCAGGACAGAATCCCTCAGGTGGACGTCACACACCTGCTTCTGTCTTCCCATCAGAGTTTCCATAGGGAACGTCCAAGGGTCGTGGGCTCTCGGCTGTTGTTCACTTCTCTACGGTGGCTTCTTAGAGTTGGGACGAGGCCCCTCTTCCAGGAGCGGTTGTGTGGAGACCGGCGGAGAACCCAAGTGAGCTTGACGACTTGGAGCTTCTAGCACCTTACACAGCGAGTAGCTGCTTGCTGATTTAGAAAACCAACTCATCTCACAGCCCCAGCATTTAAGTGACCTGTCAACGCTTCTAAGCACTTGGCTCTGCTTCCACCCGGGGAAGGGGGGTCCAAGCTTGCCGCCGCTGTGCCTCCTCCTGGCCTGGTCAGTCCCTGCGAGTCACCAGCAGGCAGCCCTGCTCCCTGGGCTTGCACCCACACTCCCGGCAGCGGCTCTTCCTGGCCAGAGTGTGGTTGGTAATTCTATCTGTTGGCCCTGAGCCTTGCGGGCTATTTTATTGAGTTAACTTTGTCTTTTGGGGAGATTCCATTACATTAAATTTTAAAAACTTCTTTTCATCTTATTTTGAAATCAAACTGTGTGTGTGTGTGAGAGAGAGAGAGAGAGAGAGAGAGAGCAAGAGCGAGTGAGCTATCTTCCATCTACTGATTCATTCCCCAAATACCCACAACAGTTAGGGCTGGGCTCTGGCCAAAGCCAGGAGTCTGGAACCCAGTCTGGATCTTCCATGGAGGTGGCAGGTCCCCAAGTTCCTGAGTCATCAGGACTTGGTTAAGGCATACGGGAGGCAGGCAGCCCAAGAGGTGCCTTAACAGCTTCGCCACCCACCTGCCTCCTCCATTATATTTCTACACAAATTGAAAACCACTCCAGCAGTTTGCAATCATTTTTTTTCAGCCTTCCAGAGCTTTCCCCGAGTCAGCTGGAAGTGTGTTCAGGAGTGGCAGAGCCGACTGCGCGGCAGGTACTGCATCTCCTGCCCTTAGGTTGCAGGTGCCCGAGCCAGGTGCGGCCGTGCTGGGAGGCCGCCCAGACGCCCTGCCGCCTGGAAGCTTCACCTGGTCTGGGGGAGATCCGCCCCCAAGGACCTGGTCCGGGGAGTTGGGTTTGGGGTCGCCCGTGGTTGTTCATTTCTGTTTTCAGATGCAGGAAAAGCAGACGAGGAGGACCGACTTAGATAACTGGTGTGAGTTTCAGCTGTATCTGGGCCCTGGGCCCCTTTGTTTACCGTTGTCGCCAGTGTCGCCCTGGCTGTGGCATCCAGGACGTCCACGGGCTCCGTGGGCTGATGGTCTCCACGCAAAGTGGCTTCGGCTTTGTGTCCGGTGCGGTGCCGGGCTTCTCTTTCCAGGTGGACGCTCTCTCCCTTTGCAGTTTGTGTTGCTTTCAGGTTGGTTTCTCACCGCAGCTGAGACACTGCTGCTAGCACACGGTGTGGTCACCAACGTCACGGACACCTGTAAGTTAATGGTGCTAAGAACATGGAACGCTCGGCCGACTGTGCCGCTTAGTGGGCGGGGCCTGGTGGGAGGTCCCTCAGAAGGTGTCTTGTGCCCAGTCCGACCCCGGACTCCTGGCTTGTCCCATCCACAGCCTTCCTCTGCAGGTGCTCTGCCATTGCCAGCCCCGGCCCTTACCGGACACCCAGGCCATGGGGCCGCCCAACCAGGGCCTTCTAGTCTTGGACTTGAACTTCTCAAACTGAGCTAAACACACCCTCTCTCTTCATACAGTCAGCTGCCACTAGTATTTCAATGTAAGAGCTGGCTACTGAGTCCCTCAGCCCAGTCCCCACCTGCTGATTCTGGCGTCCTGGGGCCCCACAGGCAGCCAGCCCAGTGTCTTTGTCTTCCTCCTTCCTTCAACAAAGATGGAGCAGCCTCCTGGGGCTGGGCACCGTGCTGAGTGCTAGGAGTCCAGAGACAGAAGCTTGCGGAGGGCAGCTGTGGGGTGAAGCTTCTACAGAGGCCGGAGGAGGGCGCAGCGGTCTGCACCCAGCAAAGTCCTCCTGGGGGGCGGGGTGTGTTACAGGGTCGAAGGATGACCCGAGATGGTCACGTCCCAGCTGTCATCAGGCGGGAAGAACACTCTGGCTCCCCAAACCCCTCCCCGCTGGGAACTTCCCTTTGAAGCCCAGTGTTTGAACTGGCCTATTAGCCACACAACAGACCGGGCCCCCTTTGAGAGCCTTGTCCTCAAAGGACACATCACCTCCCAGCCTCTGCTGCTCCTCTGTCTCGATTCTGAATTAGCTGGTTCCAAAGCCCACAGTCTGCCCCGCCCCCCATGTTGCCACTGCATAGCAAGAAGACTCCTCCCCAGAGGACGCCACCGTTCCACCATCGAGTGGCCGTGGCGCAACTGGAATAGACGGTGGCCTTCTATGGTTAAGCAGGGGTAGTCTCCAACGGGATGAAGGTTTTGAAATGCGTTTTGTTATGCCAGGACATACAGTCCTACTGGAAGAACAATATAAAAGGAACCTCGGGGTCCCATGGTGGCCCCCATTTTGCACCTGAGAATCCATATCTTTATTTTTAAGATTTATTTATTTGGGGGGCTGGTGCTGTGTGTAGCAGGTAAAAGCCACCACCTGCAATGCCAGCAACTCATGTGGACACTGGTTCAAGTCCCGGCTGCCCCACTTCCAATGCAGCTGCCTGCTAATGGGCCTGGGAAAGCAGCAGAAGACGGCCCAGGTGCTTGGCTCCCTGCATTCACATGAGAGGCCTGGAGGAGGCTCCTAGCTTCAGCCTGGCCCATCCCTGGCTGTTGAGGTCATTCGGGGAGTGGGCCAGTGGGTGGAACATCTCTCCCTCTCTCTCTCTGGCTCTTTTAAATAGATAAATCATTTTTTAAAAAAAGTAAAAAAGGAATATAAAAACAAAAAAAGATTTATTTATTTTATTTGAAAGTCAGAGTTACAGAGAGAGGGAGGAGACAGAAAGAGAGAGAGGGAGAGAGAGAGAGAGAGACCTTGCAAAAGCTGGGACTGACTAGTCCAAAGCCAGGAGCCAGGAATTCCATCCGGGTCTGCCACTTGGTGGCAGGGGCCCAAGCACTTGGGCCACGTTCTGCTGCTTTTCCCAGGCCGTTAACAAGGAGCTGGATCAGAAGTAGAGCAGCCGGGATTCAGACGTACCAGGGGCAGCTTGCCCGCTGCGCCACCGCGCAGGCCTGGAGAACTTGGATCTTGATAAAGCCTCTGAGACTGAACGCCAGGTTCTGCTTGGTTTCTATGGCGATCAACAGCTATGGAGCCCGAGAGTGGGGAAAGTGGCTCTGCTTGTCCCCGTCGCGGCCGCAGGCTGTGACAGGCAGCTGCCCATCAAGCTCCAGAAGCCGGCATGTGAAAGACAACACTGCATGGAGCAGGCAGAGGTCAGGGCGCTGACTCAGCTGTCCTGGGTGTCATTTGTTCCTTGCACTCCTCATATCTCCAAATAGAAAAAAAAATCCTCTATATTCACACAACGCCTGAGACTCCCAACACAGGGGTTTTCCACAGCAAACAGTTGTCTAATTCTGTGGGCACACTGGCTGGCTGTCCTGGCATTCAGTTCGGTTCTGGCACTGCCTGGCGTGTGCTGGGTGAGAAGGTGTGGGGCTCTACCCCACCCCCACCATGGCAAGCAATGAATTCCCAAGCTGCCTGCACAGTCCAACCTGGCTGCACACCAGCGTTCTGTGCTTCCTCCTCGAGGTTGGTCTTAGGCTATAAGGGCTGGCAGAGCCCAGGGAAGCAGTGTCCCCAGGCTACAGTGAGGAAGAGCCAAGTGTGCCAGATGTAAAGGGTGGGGCACTCGGGGGTGGGCGGAGCCTCGGTGCTCTCTCCAGGAACCTCCCCCGCCCAGTTCCCGCCTGTGCCCACCCACCTGGGAGCTTGTGGGCGGGCCTGATGGATTGTGTCATTGGTCACTAAGGATGTTGTCCTTTGGCCCCTCCTCCCTGTAGCTGGGGCTGTGGTGCGGCTGCAGTCCCAAGCCTGGAGCCCTGTGTGGCCAGCCCCACCCTGAAGCTATCTAGGGACAGGGTCACATGCAGAAAAGCCCCTTCACTCCAGATGCCACAGGGAGCCAGGGAGGAAGACCTGACCTCCAAGGAACTGCTGGGGCTTAGGGGCTCCGAGTAGGAACCAGGGGCGGAGACCAAAGCCATCTCCTTCTCACTGTGTCACAATCTCCTACCCTCTGCTTGCACTGCCTGTCTATTTAGAAACAACAATCAACACCGTCCTTTTGAAGAAGGAAGAAAACATAAAATAGGGATGATCGGTCCATTTGTTTTGGGGCCTTGGGGTCTTGGTGCTGGAGCCAGAATCCCAGAAAACAGGTGACAGCTGAGTGGCGGACCTGAGGCGGGCGACCCCAAGGGCAGAACTGGGAGAGCAGTAAGACAAAGTCCACCTCTTATCGCACAGGGGCGTCGCCCTGGCGGGTGTTGGCTGTCACCATTACAGGTGCCTCCCGTGCTGGCTTACGGAACTCTCTGGCGTCACGTGCGTCTCCCAGGGGACCCTGGAAGCTTGGTGCGTGTCTTCAGTCCCATCTGCCTAAGGAGGGCACGCAGAACTGGCTCAGAGGGAGGGGCTGGAGGAAGCTCAGTGGGCGTGAGAAGCAAGCAGGGAATTGGCTGCGGTGGGAGGAAGAGGGGGCGCTCGCTGAGCCACGGCTCCCTCCCCCGTGGGGTCGCAGCTTGGGTGGATTCCCCTGTTCAGGCTAAAGTGGAATGGACAGCACTGGGGGCGGGGTGGGCCGTTTCTCCTCCAGGTGAGGCTGGGTTCCAGCCGTGAAGGAGCAGGACCGCCTCACCTGTGGCTTTGGACCGCGGGCCTCGCCGCCCACCTCGCCCCTCAGCACCGCACGCTGTCCCAGATTGGTCATTTAGTGCTGGCCTCAGGAGGGGCCGTTGCAGCCCAGGTCACAGGGGAGATGGACGAAGCTTTCTCCAAGGCCACTTGGTGAGGTCAGCTCTGGGAGTAGGCAAAGCACAAGCCGTGTCCCTGTCCGGAACTCAGCCCAGAAGGGAACTCCGGCAGCCACCGTGGGAGGAGACTGCGTGAAACGCGGGGAAGGGCCCTCGGCGCCTGGCGGCCAAGAGTGATGTTGTGGGGGGGAGAGCTGCTCAGGGCCCCGGGCGTGAATGCCAGCATTCATGGGGCTCCCGTCCTTCCTGGGAGGGGCGCGGGCCAGAGAGGGATAGAAGTGGTCCTCATGGCCCAGGACACCTGCTCCTAGGAACAAGCCCGCCTTCTCCCCAGGACCTTGTGTTGGGTGGAAAGCAGCCAGCCAGGGTACAGAGCCACACTCAGCCCGAGTTCACCCACACAATGATGTTTTCATGCCCGTCAGCCAATGCAGATGAAGAGCAGCATTCGGGGCAGGGCGTAGCCTCGCTGTCCACGGCTACGGCAGCCTGTGTCCGGCCCGCCCCGCAGCAGGGGGCCCTGGTCAGCAGCCCCCACGCGGCCCTCCTGTGTGGGGAATGCTTTCCCCTCCAAAGCCGACTGATGAGCAGTCTACCGTGGAATGAAAACGTCCACTTGTACGCAACAGGAGAAAACCTACCCCCGCCTCCAAAAGTCCGAGGATGGTGCCCCTGGGCCTCGGATGGTGCCCCTGGGCCGCGGATGGCGCCCCTGGGCCTTGGATGGCGCCCCTGGGCCTTGGATGTCCTCCCCACCCCCATGGGGGCCTCACTCAGAGGGAATCAGGCAGGAGGGCTCCTCCCTGGGCACTGGGTGGAGGTGCACCTGCTGCCTCTTGCCCCCCACCCCGCCCCGCCACTCGGAAGGGAAGACGATGGAGTTATGTCAGGGTTTTCCTGCAGAAGCTGGGAGTGAGTCCAAGGACATCCCTCAGATTCTTCGAAATAAAGAAAGAAAACCGAAGATCATTTTAAAGCGTGTGCCGTCACATCCGGCTACTGTCCGCCTGGGCACTGCTGTGCGGGGAGCAGCAGGTGGAGCTTTACCACTCCAGACCTGGAGTCGCGCAGCCCCAGGTGTGGCCCGGCTCTGGTCCCAGCAGTGGCGGGGGTGGGCTCTCTGTGCTGGCTGTAGGGGCCCGGCCTTGCCCGTACCCAGCACGCCCAGAGGACACATCTGTGAAATGGGATGGCAGTAGCAGAGCTTTCTCGGGACGTGGTTAGGAGGTGCCACAGGAGATCTGTGGAAGGATCCGGGCAGCGAAACATCCCAGAGTGGGTCTGGAGCCATGGAGGTCCAAGGCCGAGGTGCTGGCTCAGAGATGGGGCCACATGCTGGGTCCTCACTCGGCAGAGGACGGGGGCTCTGTGTCTTGCTGACCCCACGCCCCAGGGCTCCACCGTCATGCCCCAGCTGCACCCTCCGGAAGGTGTCCACCAAGGCCATCAGCTCGGGGCTGAGGTTGTCCACACTCACACGTTCTGTGATGGGGACATGCAGTCCACGGCGGAAGCCAAGGCCCATGCCGGCCTCTCAGCAGATCGATTCTTCCAGTGAACCCAGCCCAGGAGGAGGCGATGACTGAGGGAGTCCAGCTGGGGCTGGGGCTGGGCCAGGGTCTCGTGGCCAGGGTGGCATCGTGGGGACACAGGGAGAGGCTGAGCAGGCAGAGGGGCTTGCCGAGGCCCCCCAGGGGCGGGGGACCCGTGGTGGGGGCAGAGCTGTGGCCGGCACCGCTCCCAGAGCAGACGCCTCTGCAGTCCCCGTGACGCTGCAGGGACTGTGCGTGAATGTCCCTCTGTCCCGGAGGGGAGCTGCTCGGGGGGGCTGTGGGGCCGCATGCTGAGTCACGCGCTGCCCTGAGCGGCCTTCCCAGCCCAGGGCCGGAGGCAGGCGGAGCCGTGGGGGCAAGCCTGGCCCTGCCGGACCCCGAACCCTGCGTCCCTGCAGCACAGGGCTCACTGAAGGAGGAGTGTGTTACAGACAGAATCTGCCTCCAGGCGGCGGTGAGCTCACGGCCCCGCCCCCGAGGACGCCCTTGAGCTGCTCCCCGAGTGGCCACAGGAGCCCCGCGAGGCTGGGCTGTACCCCCGGCCCTCCCTTGCCACGGACACCGACCCCAGGCCACTGTGCACGGGCGAGGGTCAGGGGCTTATGCTGGAGCCCAGGAGCCGGCACCCAGGCCCGCCTGGTTCAGGGAGGGAAGTGGGGCGGGAGTCTCGGCCCGGGGAGGCGCCTCTGGCTGGGCCCCGGCACCCAGGTCAGCATTCCCCGAGGGTGTGGCTGCTTGTTCTGCACAGGACACCCTCAGAATGGAGGTGCTGGCCCCAGCAGTCCCTTTCTGTCCTGTCTCCGTGCCCACCCGCCAGGTGGCGCACCACCCACAGCAGTGAGAAGCCTTCCAGGGACCTCTTCTGATTGGCCCAGGGAGATACAGACAACACGGGGGCTGGTGCATCTCTGGGCCCTGAGCTTGGCGGCTGGACTGGAGACCAGAGAGCCCCAGCCGCCCGGGCCTCACCGCGGGGTGGGCTGAGCCGTCTTCCCTGGGAAGACAAGTTCAAGTCTCATCCTGGCCCCGGGGCTGTGGCCCCATTTGGGATCAGGCTTCCTGTGGATATGGTGTGGGATGCACCCCTAATCCACACACAAGGACTCAGAGAAGGCCGGGTGGGCGGGTGTGGGGCCCCACCCCCTTGCTGCTCCGGGCTGCTCCCCCTGCTCCTGCACCCCCAGAACTGTGAAAATAAACCCAGCTGGACCCCAACTACAAGGTGGCTGAGAGGCTGGCCTGGAGTCCAGGCCCAGCGGGCAGCAGATCCAAGACCCAGGGGTGCTCCCCTTGGGCTCAGCTCTCCGGCCCTGGTGCTCCGGCCCCGGCTGCTGGACCCATGCTAGGGACTGGGATGAGAAAGCACACGGGGACAATCAGATGGTGAAGCCGCGTAGCATCGCAGGTGCCAGCAGGTTCACGGGCCACGCACTTGGGCATCATCGGTCTCCCGTGAGCCCCACAGAGCCTGTGAAACCAGGACGGCTTGCCCCGCAGGGCAGGAGGCTGAGGCTGAGAGAGGCCACAGGACTCACCCAAGATAGCGCGGTGATTGGTCAGGCTGTCTGATTCTGGGGGTCCAGATGGGGAAGCTGGTTCTGAAAACACCCCCACCCTCCTACCCCATCTCTGCACCCACAGGCGGAGCCCATGCGGTGGGCAAGTCCTCAGCTGGGCTGCCCGGGGGAGAAGCAAAGCTGAATGATGGGGAGCCTCAGACCTGCCCTACACGGCCTGCAGGCAGCCAGGGCTGTACACAGGCCACTGGGCAAGCAGGAAGGGTACAGCGGACGCGGCCTGGTGCCCTGCAAAGGTTTGGATGAATGAATGCGTGCGTGCCTGGGTGGGATGGCACTGGTGGGAGAAAGGTTGTCAAAGCACAACACAGACCCCCCCATCCCTGGGGTCACCCCTGGTCAGCCCCACTCCCTCTCCCCTCCCCCAGCCCCCAGCCTCCCCTCCGTCATGCACCTGAGCCCAGGGAATCCAGCAGCAGGAGCCGAGCTGGTTGGGCTGGGATCCAGGCCTTGGCTCTGTTCACTCGGCCAGGTCTTATTTCCTATCCTTGACCACTCTCCCCTCCCACTGGGCCTCAGTTTCTGTATCCATGGCCTGAAGGGGCTGCCCTTGCCGGCAGCCAGCAGGCACGGCCCAGGAGCCTCCTGCGGACAGAGCTCTGGGGGAGCACAGGTGCACCCACTCGCTTGGGTGCCAATCCCAGCTGCTTTCCCCTGGCAATGCTGGTGACAGAATGAGGGCCACACACAGGCACCCTCCAGGGGACCTGCTCCCAATGGGGGCAGCACCGCCTCCTGGTGGGCACTTTGGGGACTGCATGCCGACGAGCACTGGTACATCTTACCTAAGCTTCCTTCCCCCCTCCCCCCCAGCTCCTATGTGGCTGCGCTGTGACATTGAGCATAGGTAAGGGATGGTGGCTACGGGTTTCCTCAGGGGGGAGTTATAGAGCATATTTGTCACAGCAGCAGGGCCTGGATTCTGACCCAGGTGAGGACAACTTCAGAGGACTCCCAAGGCCCTTGCTTGACAACCTCACAGGGACCAAGCCGCAAAGCTATGCGGCTGTTTCCAAGGACCACCACTAGAGGGCAGCATAAGCCTACAGGTGCATAGCTGGAGCCCTGCACCTGCAGAGTCTAGATCCTGCTATGGGGCTGTTTTGCTCTTTTTACAAACTGTAGGCGTGCACAGTTGGTTACTCAGGAGCTCCAGGCCACAACCACCGCGTGGACGCCACCCCCAACACTAGGGAAAACGCCAGAAGCGTCTTGAAAGGCCTGGCTGTCGCCCGGCAGGTGCACAGAGGGAGAACACGGGAGTGCCGCGTGCTTTTCAGCAGCTTTGGAAATGGGCACGACTTCGGTTCTGGGTCAGGGTGCCCCCACCCATGGTCACAGCCATGGCCACACCTGGTGAGCCACGGCTGACTGCTAGAGCACTTTGAGAGGCCATAAGACGGTCATGTTGATTCTGTGGCTGCACCTGATGCGGGCAAACAAGAGACACGGCCATCACGCATGGCGTTCACAAGGAGACAGAGCAACAGTTAGTCCCCCTCCTCCTCCCTCCCCCCCAACTGGCGACCTGTGGCTGCTTTCGCTGTCACTCAGGGGACCCCCCATCTCCCCCAGCTCTTCAGCTATGTCCCCAGTGCACGTGCCAGGGTTTGTGGGCCTGGTTTCAGGGTGGAATTCCCAACAGCAGGGGAAGCACCCAGACGGCAGTCTTTGGGGGCGCTTGCTCCTTTGATTTCTTGCCTCCCCGGCTGTCCGTGGTCCTCCCGAGAGCCCTTCACGCGCTCGGCCACTGCAGCACAGCCGCACGTCTGCCCTCTCGGCGCACGCGGAACATTGTGAGACAGTGCCAGGACCTCCGGGTTTTTCTCGTGTTCCTCTCTGTACGTGTGCACCAAGAAGGCGAGGCAGACGTCTCAGCCTCTGCATCTCGGGGTCCCTTGTGGCCACCCTGACGTATCGTTCGTGAGTCTGGGTGGTGCAGGGCACAACGTGAGACTCAGCGGCCCCAGCCTCGCGCTAGCTGCCTCCGTGAGGGCCGTCTCTAAAGCTTATCGTGTCCTCGTGGGTCCTCAGTGCTGAAACTCCCAGGCGGCCAGCACTGACCACCTACCATTTCAGCCTAAGCCACTTAACTCCTTCCACACCATGATGCTCAGGGCTCTGAGCCTTCCTCCAGGAAGCCCTCCAGGGCCCCCATCACTACCCATATCCCCTGCATCTCCCAGGCACTCTCATTGCCGTCCCCCACGGCAGGCTGGGGGCTCCTGGCCCTGGCTCCTTCCTGCAGAGTCTGATCAAACCCTGGAGCATCGAGGAATGATGTGGCCTGCAATGGGGAGGCAGCTCCACTCAGGCCCAGGATCGCAGCCGGCACTCGGGCTCTCCTTCCCAGCTCCTCCCTGCCTTTGGAGGGGGCATCTTCCCTGGGGGCCAGAGACCCCTCATCCTGGGGGAACCAGGCCCCTGTCTACCACCCTCCCCATCCTCCCCCAAGTCCTCCTCTGCCTCCCTTGGTGGCCTCTCCCCAGGTATGGCTCCCTGCCCCCTCCCAGCTCTGGGGCAGCTCCCAGCACCAGCGGGAATTGCGAAAGGCCCCCAGACCCCTGGGACAGGAGCTCAGAGAGACCTGGGCGAGGCGACTGCCTCCACACCCCAGGCAGCCCCAGCCCCAGCCCCAGCCCCAGCCGCCTGTCTTCTGGTTCCCCCTGCCCTCTGCGAGCGTTGCAGGCTCCCAGGTCCCAGCAAGCGTCTCCAAGTGCCTGGGGCCTTCTCCGGTCTCCTCCTGCTACCCTCTCTGCTCCCGCCCAGTCCTGCTCCCCCCACCCCGTCATGGCTGCTCCTGGGTCCCCGCCTCCCCTGCCCCCCACCCCACCCTCTGCCTCTCAGCCACAGCCTCTCCCGCGTTCTCGGGAACCCTGGGTCCAGAGCCACCAGCGCTGTCTCGGGCCACCCTCTGCGTCCCTGCCTCTCCCTCCTTCCTGTCCACACACAGCCTGCAGGTGGCCCTGCTGTGACCGCACCGCAGGCCGGGCCCCTCCCTCTGTCTTTCCCTAAGACCAGGCCTGCCCGGCACCCAGCCCTTCCAGGTCCCGTTCCTGGCCCCGCCCCACTGTGCCGCGTGGACAGAAAGTGACAGGAGGTGGCCCCCAGGGCAGCATCAGTTTTACGGACCGCACTCCTAACTACCCTGCAAAGCCCTGTGCGCCACGATGCCTGTGCTAGTTCCGAGTGCTCAGCTGAGACAGCGACGCTGACAGAAGCCCCTCCTCTGCCCTTGAGAAAGGCAGCCCCAGCCAGAGCCAGATCGGCTGCCTCCACCTGCCAGCTGGAGGGTCCCCAGCCCGGTGCCTGCAGCCCCGCCCCCACGCCTCCTCTGCGTGTGTCGGGTTGATTCCTCTCTGCCCAGGGGAGGCTCCCGGCCACGGGGCTTGCAGCTGATTCTGCGTCTCAGCTGTTGGCCTGATGCTGGAGGAAGCAGCTGCAGGCAGCGGGCACACGCAGGAGCCAGGGCGCCCACCTGTGCATAAGAGGAGCCCCCTTTGCTGCCCACGCTGGTGGGCTCTGGGGGAGCCCCCTCCCGGGCCCCTCTCCAGGGCTGACGGAGCAAAGGCAACAGGCCTCTCTGATTCCGTAGTGGGTTCTTGTTTTAAGAAAGCAATTGGGGGCCGGCGCCGCAGCTCAATAGGCTAATCCTCCACCTAGTGGCACCGGCACACCGGGTTCTAGTCCCGGCCGGGGCGCCGGATTCTGTCCCGGTTGCCCCTCTTCCAGGCCAGCTCTCTGCTGTGGCCAGGGAGGGCAGTGGAGGATGGCCCAAGTGCTTGGGCCCTGCACCCCATGGAAGACCAGGAGAAGCACCTGGCTCCTGCCTTCAGATCACCGCCTGGCGCAGCGGCCATTGGAGGGTGAACCAACGGCAAAGGAAGACCTTTCTCTCTCTCTCTGTCTCTCTCTCTCACTGTCCACTCTGCTGTAAAAAGAAAGAAAGAAAGAAAGAAAGAAAAAGAAAGAAAGAAAGAAAGAAAGCAAGCAATCGGGGAGGAGCTCGGGAGGTTGGGAACTTCCCATGATGTTCTCAGAGGAGTGGGCGCTGGGCTAAGGTGTCTTTCTTATGTAAATATTTATTTTACAGATTTGAGTGGCAGAGTGACCCGGGGAGGGGGGAGAGATTTTGCGACTGCTGCTTCACTCTATAAATGACAACAGCCAGGGCTCGGTCAGACCAAAGCCAGGAGCCTAGAACTCCATCCGGGTCTCCCACGTGGGTGCAGGGGCTCCAGCTCTTGGGCCATCTTCTGCTGCCTTCCCAGGAGCCTTAGCAGGGAGCTGGGTGGGAAGTGGAGCAGCCGGGACTGGAACCCGTGCTCTGCCGTGGACGCTGAGGTTGCAGGGGCGGCTCAACCCCAGCCCCACGGCACCCGCTCCTCAGGCGGGTCTTAGTCCTTCCAGCCCGAAGGCTGCTCACATCTCACTAAAAGTAAAAATGGGGATTTTCCCCAGTTTTAGTTTTTCGTCGATATTTTAAGCAGTTACGCACATGGTTGCTCTCCACGGGGCACCGCAGGGCGCTCCGGCCCGTGTGCCCGCCGTGAGCGCCCCGTGGGGAGGCCTCTGTCTCCGCCGCCGCTCAGCGAGACTCCGGGAACGCGCTCAGCGCAGGCGGCAGCGCGCAGGGAGCCGAGAAATGGGGGCAGGGGACGGAGCAGAGCACGGGCTCCCAACAGCGCGAGGCCCACTGAGCCGGGGGAGAACGGACAGACGGCGGTTCGTCTCGGGAGACACGCACACGCGGGCGTCGCGTCTCGGGAGACACGCACACGCGGGCGTCGCGTCTCGGGAGACACGCACACGCCCACCGCGCGGGAAGGAAGGCTCAGCCCCGCCCAGCTCCAGGGAAGCAGCTAGACTGGCTGTAACTGGAGTCGAGGGAAGCCCCGCCCACTGGTGGGCATTTAGAGCAAACTGCGTCCTGGTCCCTGGCCCCTCCCCCCTCGATGGGACTGCAGGGTGGGGCGCTGGCCAGTGTGTGAGGACCACCCCTCTTCCCTGGCAGGGGCTCACGGCTTCCTCAGGGAGGGTTTCCGGCTGTCCCAGGGTGATTACCCCGCTCCCACGCAGCGCCCCGGGAAGAAGGGGGGCTCCGTTTCGGGAGGTCCTTCCTCTCAGGTGTTGAGGGCACGCAGTGGCTCCGTGAATCAGCACAGGTTGGGAACACTCCTGTCCCAGGACCACAAGCAGCGGGCACTGCTGCCACCCAGCGGGACCCTGTGCAGCTGCCCTGGATAAATTTAAATACATTTTCTTAAAAAAAAAAAAAAAAAAAAAAAAAAAGATGTATGGAGGGGCCTGTGCTGTGTCCTGACAGGCGAAGCCACTACCCGCGATGCCAGCATCCCCCGTATGGGTGCCGGCTCCTGTCCCAGCTGCTCCACTTGCGCTCCATCTCCCTGCTAATGGCCGGTGAAAAGCAGCGGAAGGTGGCCCAAGTGCTGGGCCCCTGCCGCTCACGTGGGAGATCCGGGCAGAGTTCCAGGATCCCGGGTGTGGCCGGGCTCCGCGTGGGCTCTTGCAGCCACTTGGGCAGGACTCTGGGAAGGGACGGCATTGCACCTGCCCCTGAGCTCAGCCCTCCTGTGCTGGCTGCTGCTGGCCGCCCCACCTCCTGCTGTCTCAGATGGCCATGGTGCAGCGCTGTCCTCCAAGAAAAATGCCTGGTGGTGGAGCCGCTTTCTCCTGGGACACGATTCCTGGCGGGTGTCCAGGGACCGGTCTGCAGCATAACTTCTGTGTGGCAACTCGCTCGGCTTCCACTGGCTGCCCTGAAGAGGCTCTGGGGCGCTTGTCGGCGGAGGGGAGGAGGAGGAGAAGGGTGGGTGGCTCCCCCGAAGGCCCGTGTCTCTGTCACCCAGTCCTCTGACAATGGCACCAAGACGGAGGGCACTTGATCCAGTGATGGAGTTGGAGGTGGGGACTTGGGAAGCGGTCAGATTAGGAGGCGTAGGGTGGAGCCCCCATGAGTGGCTTGGTAAAAAGAGACCTGGACAGGTAGATACACACGTGTCTTCCAGTGATTCTGCCCCGTGGATCTTCCACTGAGCCCCCAGGGCGGAGAGCCGAGATCAGCCGCCGTCTTCCCGCGTGATCGCCTGCAGTATTTTACTGGATAGGGGAAGGCCACCCAGCACAGTCTCAGAAATCGCCAGTCTCACACCGCCGACAGAAAAGCAACCCAAGTCCGTTTGAGCGCCTCTGTCAGCAACCCTCGGGAACGAGACCGCCTGAATCTCTCCTCCAAAGCCTCCCCAGTTCAGCGAGGAGTTTTTGTGACGTTGGTTCTATCTTGGGGCCTCCAGACATATGTGAGTGAGGAAGATCCCTAAGCGAAAGGGAAGGAAATCCTACTTCTCGCAACAATTGCTCGGTACCTTTTGTTTGGGCTAAAAGTTAGGAGATCCCGTGGCAGTGAAGTATAGTCGCAGTGAAAAACTAGTCTGAGTTGGTGGGAAGATTTTGCCCCCGGAGGGAAGTGACACCTCAGTCGGGCTTAATCACCGTCCTGAAGTCTGCGTGGCTCACCTGGCTGCCTGCTGGGATGCTGGCCGGCTGCTCTCTACAGTGACTCACTCATGGCTCTGGATGACCTCGCTTGCCTTCCAGGGTCTGCCTTCTGCCCCCTCACCCCTCTCCTTGACCCTGCGTGGTCCCCGGTGCCCTCAGGGGCAGGGAGACCGGGCATGCTGATGGGAGAGAGGTGTGGGCTCAGAGGGCTGCTCCCAGGACCAGGTGTCTGCTCCCCGCCATCCCTGGCCCGCCCAGGTTCCCCACAGCTCCCCTGTGGGCCGCTGTCCTGAGCCATGAGGGAGGGTCTCCCCTGGTGCTGTGGGCTTCAACCTTTGCGTCCTTTGAGGCAGGGTGGACCCCTCTCCACACCCCAGGGAAGTGGGAGGCTGGTCCTATGGGACCAGGAGGGCTCCCCATGGCCATTCACAAGGTCAGCTGGGCAGGTAGGGATGCATCTCTGGATATGAATTATAGAGCTGGAGAATGTTAGTGTGGAAAACACCTGCCTGGACTGTTTGGGAAGATGCCGGGCACCAGGGTTCACAGGCACAGCCAACCTCAAGCCTCCTCAAGCCCAAAAGCCAGACACTGGCGCCACCTACAGGTCAAGAAAGGCCACACAGAGTAGCTGCTCAGGGCTCGTTCTTCTCTGGGACCAATGCAGGTGCTCAGTTCCGTCAGTGCACATCTGGGGAGTGGGGGAGGCAGCAAGCAGGCAGGCACAAAACCCAGGCTCTCTTAAGGACCCGTCCGTCACCCAGCTGCAGGCATAGACACACGGCTTGGCCAGCACACGCAGGCCCGGCGCTCAGAGCATGACGAGGTGGCCACTTCTGCAGGGGCACCAGGGCCAGGGCGAGGATTTGGGGCAGCCAGACCATCAGCAGTGCTGTGGCCAGGCTTCCTCTAAGGGGCTCGGCTGAAGGTGTACGCCCCAGGTAAGCCTGTTCCTGTCTCAAGGCCAGGTGGAAGGGCAGGGAAGTGGGCATCGGGGCCCGGCCAGTTGGGAGGAGAGGCAGGAGGAGGAGAGACGAGCCTGGCATTCAAGCTCCCCTGCAGGGGACACAGAGCTTTGTGCTCTGGTGAGAGCAGCGGTCTGCCCCTGCTGGCTCCGCCCAGCCCCAGTCTTCCGGGCAGAGGAGCTGCGCTGGCTCCACACGCCCCTAAGGGGAGGAGCCGCAGAATCCTGCACGGTGTGCCCCCAGGTCACAGGCTCATGGCGGAGGGACGGCCCCAGGAGGGCGGCACCGGGTCTTGGGTGCTTTCATCATGGTTTGTGCTTCTCTGCTCCCTGGTGGCCACTGCCTGTCTTATGGCCATTGGAGCTTTGCTCAGGGGACAGTGGGACCCGTGGGGCAGCTCCTCCAGGGCCTGCTGCCCCTGCATCCCAGGCAGGTGACCCGGAGGGCCCAGGGCCCAGGCGGTGAGGTGTCAGATCAGCAAAGAAAAGTACAGTTTGGTTAAACACGAGTTTAAGGAAACAAGCGGGCCAGGTGGATACCAAGAATGATTTGTTGTTTATCCACAGTGCAGATGCCACTGGGTGTCCTGCAGCTGCTCGGTGGGCAGCCTGGAGGGGCTGGGTCCAGAGACCCTCCCAGGCTTACCCACAGCACTGGCAGGCAGCGAGGTGGGCGCCAGGCCGGCCCCGCATGGACGCTCGGTGACCGAAGCTTCCGGACAGGAAAGCCTTTTCAATCAACGATGGCCTGGGCTTTGATTTCACTTTGCTTCCTCTGTGCCATCGGCTGTAGCGAAACCTGTACAGCAACATCCAAGGCAAATCGCTGCAGGGTTTGGGGGCCCAGCACCATCATTTCCCAGGTGGTGCCTTGCGAGACAGCGGCAGGCGGGACCAAACGAAAGGTGGTTTCACCCCAGGAATCCACCTGGTGAGCTTCGGCCAACACTGAGAATATTCGCCGCCCTCTTCAGATGCCCGGCAACACGGAGGTGTGAAAACTGCCGCAAACCTTGACCGTGACTCTTGTGCGCGGGGCTGCCTAGCTCTGTCTTCCTCGGTTTCAGTTACCCGTGGCCAACTGTGTCTGAAACTATCACACGGAACATTCTAGAAATAAGCAATCGTTAGGTTGCAAGTGTGGGCTATCCCCACAGCGTGAGGGATCTGCCCGTGTCCCTCTCCGCCCTGCAGGGGTGGGAATCCCCTCCCCAGCACGCTGCACACACCACCTGCCCGCGCTCACCTGGTTGGCAGCGGTTAGCAGGCGGGCCGTCCTGTGTCTCGCTGCCTGGGTTCAGATGGCCTGTATTCTACTTCATAAAGGCCACCAAGCAGGAGGGTAGCGATGCCGGCAGCTTTGTTACGGCGCTTTGTTCTAAATGCTCTGCCTCATTGTTGCTGTCACCAGGATTCGGTGCCATCTTCAGGTTCAGGGACAAGAGGCGACGCGGGCACCACTGCCGCCACTTTGGAAGAGGCGGCGCTCCCCGGACTACAGCTCTCAGCTCCCGCTTCTCCTCTCGCAGCTACGACAATGTCCCTGGTGTCTTTCTAAGCCTGACTCACAGCTGCTGGGTCAAGACCCCGGGGACTCAGTGAGTTTAGGCATGCGTACTTTCAATGCTTCAAACCGCAGTGAAATAAGATGTGGAGCCGTGGCCGTTCTCATTACGTAATGGGAGCGTGGATCTTCCCCCAAACAACAGGAGACTGTGCGTGGTCACAAGGCGGGGCTCAGCCCGCCACACCTGGCACCTCCTCTCTGGCAGGCGCTGCTTGAAACACCAGCGCTGGAATTATCTCAGGTTGCTTCAGTCACGCCAGCGTGACTATTAGAAGTAGTTCACAGCGTAGGCACGCCGTGCCCAGTCCCAGCGTGAGCAAATGGCCCAGTAAGTCACCCATCGTGATTCCTCTCGTCGGGCCTTCGACCGTGAAGCCCCTGGGGAAAGTGCTAGGCCAGTGCTCCCCTCATTCACAGGAGGAAGCCAGCCCTGCCTCCAGCCCCAACCACACCAGCTTCCTCTCTGCCCTTACCTGAGCCCCGCTTCTTCTTCTTTTAAAATATTTATTTATTTGAAAGTCACAGAGAGAGAGAGAGAAGGAGAGAGAGAGATCTTCCATCTGCTGCCTCACTCTCCAAATGGCTGCAAATTCCAGGGCTGGGCCAGGCCAAAGCCAGGAGCCAGGAGCTTCCTCCTGGTCTCCCACGCTGGTGCAGGGGCCCAAACACTTGGCCCATCGCCCACTGCTTTCCCAGGCCATAGCAGAGAGCTGGATCGGAAGTGGGGCAGCCGGGACAGGAATCGGCACCATATGGGATGCGGGTGCTGCAGGTGGCAGCTCCACCTGCTATGCCACAGCACCGGTCTCCAGGCCCTGATTTTTCTGCACACAGCGGGCACAGGGGAGCTCGAAAGGACAAGTTGGTCAGGCCAGGTTTCTTCTTCCGACACAGAGCACTTGATTTGGGAGTTGGGAGTCCAGCCCAGGCCTCCTCCCACACCCAGAGCTCCTCACTGCACCCTAATGCAGTGCCCTCTGAACCTCTCTACCCTCCACCCCTCCCCTTCCTACCCCAGGGCCTTTGCACGGCTGCTGCCTTGACCAGGATGCCCTTCCTTCCCTGAGTCTCTGGGTGCACTGACGTGGGGGGACCCCCACAGCAAACACCACATGTGGCTCCAAGAGCAGGAATGGAGCCTGCTGACCTTCACAAAGGTGTCTCCACCAGCAGGGGGCAGACCAGAGGGAGGCCCGGGGGCTCCTCCCCATTCCCGGGCAGCCCTGCAGCACCCTCTGGCTTCCTGTCAGGGGGTGGCCTCGGGGCCTGGGGCGCAGTTGACAGAGCAGGGACACTGCCGGCCCCCACTCACGTGTTTGCCTGAGTGTGCTGGGGTCCCTTTTTCTCCCTTGTGTGTTCCATTAGGGCAGGAGTTTCTCCCACTTCTAGGAAGCAGAGCCGTTGCACGGCCTTGCAGTGTAAGAAATGCAGACAGTGTCGCTCTGGGGGCCGCGCCCTGCTCCCGGCTCCTCGGAATCTGACCTGCTGGAGGCAGCCGCCGCAGACGGAACGGGTCGGGACCGGTCGCGTGGAGCCGGTCCTGCTGACACCGGCATTCCAGACTTCCAGAGCTGCAGCCCACACGGCTCCCCTGCCTCCGTGCGTCCTCTGTGTCGGTGTCCTTCTGCAGCCCGGGGAAATATCTAATTAGACGCCATTTTGTGAATACCGCACCTGGGACATTTCCTTGTGATAAAATCAAATAGTTAGAAAAGGGGCCGACCGGCGCTGTGGCATAGTAGGTTAAGCTTCTGCTGGCGATGCCTGCATCCCATATGAGCGCCGGTTTGAGACCCAGCTGCTCCACTTCCGATCCAGCTTCCTCCTAATGTGCCTGGGAAAGCAGTGGAAGTGTTTGGGCCCCATGTGAGAGACCCAGATGGAGTTCCTGGTTCCTGGCTTCAGCCTGGCCCAGACCTGGCTGTTGCAGCCATTTGGGGAATGAGCCAGGGAATGGAAGTAATCCTCTCCTCTCCTCTCCTCTCCTCTCATCTCCTCTCCTCTCTTATCTCTCTCTGTAACTCTCTTTTCAAATAAATAAATAACCTTTTAAAAACATCCAAATGCATTTGAAAATGAATATTGAGTTCAGCAAAATAATCTCTAGCAAGCATCTAATAAAGGCAATACAGCTACGTGGGCTGGGCCAACACAAACTAAGAGAGAAAGGTGGTGTGAACAGTCCTTGTCACTGTCTCCCACATGCACATTTGAGAGGCGGGTGGGCAGCGAGCGACCCAGGAGGCTGCAGCCCCCTCCTGGGGGAGGGGCTTCCCAGCACAAGGAGAGCAGCTCAGTCCCTCAGGCTGAGGGTGAGTCGCTGTTCCACGGACTCGGAGGAATGTGAACCCAATACTTCAGCTGGTGCTGGCGTGCCAACCCCGCCACCCGCAGCACCCAGGGGACACACGGCAGTGCTGGGAGGCGACATGCTCCTCCCCAATGTGACACTGCCTAAGGAATGCTGCAATGAATGGTCTAGGCTGCTTTTTAAAAAGATTTCTTGTATTTATTTGAAAGGCAGAGTAACAGAAAGAGAGAGGGGGAGAGGGAGAGAATTTTGCATCCGCTGATTCACTCCCCAGTTGGCCACAACAGCCAGGGCTATACCAGGCCAAAGCCAGGAGCCAGCAACTCCATCCAGGTCTCCCACATGGGTAGCAGGGGCCCAGGTACTTGGGCCATCGTCTTCTGCTACTTTCCCAGGCACATTAACAGGGAGCTGGATTGAAGGCAGCACAGCCAGGACTGGAACCTGTGCTCTGATTTGGGATGCCAGAGTCACAGTTGGCGACTTAACCCGCTGTGCCATGACGCCGGCCCCTAAGCTAATTATCCCAAGTCTTTTTTATGCAGTTGGCACCGTACCAGGCAATGACCCTGAACTTGGCAGTTGAAGGGGACAGGAAGCATTCGTGATCTCCCACGGCCCTGGGGGTGGGGATTTGGCCTCTGCTGGGTGGTCCTGATGTGGGGCCTCTCCCAAGGACCCACAGACATCAGGACGTCAGCAGAGATGCGGTCGCCTTCCCAGGATTGACAGGGCTACAGCATCTGCTCCCTGGTCTGTCCCTCAGCACGCGGAGTTCATGCGGCAGCCCCATTACTTTTCAATACGGCGCCAGCTTCCCCCAGAGCGAGAGATGGGAGGAGGTGACAAAGGGCCGTCCCCGCTGCCTCTGAGCACTCGGCCCGTGTGCCAAGGCCTCCGTTCAGTAGCGAGTCACAGGGAAGGGGAGAGGAAACGGGCGCCACCTGTCAGAGGGAGGAGTCACAGTCACCAGGGCCATCAGTCCCCTAACCAAAGAGAGGAGGCTCAAGTCAGCTTGATCTCTGCCTTCAGTCAGAGGAAGGGACGGGGGTGCACCCAGCGGCCAGGGCAGGGCCTCTGGGAAAGCAGCCTTACCGGGGAACCTAGGGAGGACCTGCCTCCTGGGGGCTCTGCAGGGGCGTGTGGGAGTCCTGGGCCAGCAGGACCCTTGTTTTATTGTGGCTTGAGGACCTGGCCTGGAACTTGAACTCATACCTGGGCTCATCAGACCCAAGCGGAGGACGCAACAGCCTGCCTTGGGTCTGCGGGTCTTCAGTCTGAAGCACAGGAAACCATGGTCATGACCATGATTATGGCTGCCCCCTGCTGACCTGTCTGCTGCTGGCTGTCCCGGCAGACGCCAATACTGCCGCCGGGGGAAGTGTGTGCCTGCCGAGGGCGTACCCATGGAAGCTGAGATGCAGTGCGAGGAAGTGGCTTGCTAGGGGTCTCCTGAGAGCCCGTAGGAATGAGGTGTCCTCGGCCTGGCTGCCATGGGCAGAGCCATCTGCCCACAAAAGGCAGAGCCCCAGTCGAGTGGCAATGACCTGTTCGTGTGGGCACCAGCGGCCCTGGTAGGGGAGGGGAGAGAACAGGTGGCGCTCCCTCCCCACCACCCCATACCTGCTGCAGGGACCCACCTCCCTCTGACAAGGGTCCTTCCCATCAACTTCGCTCGGATACGAGAAATGAGTGAATGGCCATTCCAATACAGAGCAAGGGCCTTTGAAAGCCGCGCAGGCCATGTGTCTGGGTTGCTCCTCTTTCTTTTAAAAAAATTAAGATGCTTATTTATTTATTTGAAAGAGTTACAGAGAGAGGTGAAGAGAGAGCTCTTATCCTCTGGTTCACTCCTCAGATGGCCACAACGTGGGTGCAGAGACCCCAAGCACTTGGGCCATCTTCTGCTGCTTTCCCAGGTACACTAGCAGGGAGCAGGATTGGAAGTGGAGCAGCCAGGACTCGAACTAGTGCCCAACAGGATGCCGGTGCTGCAGGCTGCAGCTTAACCCGCTGTACCACAGCACTGGCCCTGGGGCTCTTATCTTTCTCCCCAGCTCACAGGCAGGGCCCTGGGATCGCACAGTGGTTTGCAGAAGAAGCAGCAGTGAGAGATTCCGCCAGCACAGCCGCACCTGTTTCCCCAAGCAGTCTGGAGACGCCAGGGAATCTTGTCAAGGATCATTATTTTCAAATGAAACAGGAATCAGAGTGACTAAAAGATTAATTTGAGCTAAATTGGCAAAATATGTGTAATTTGAAAAATTATGCAAAAATAGAAGACTTCCGTTTCCCTTCCAGCGAGGCACCTTCCGAGAGGAGAACCCAAACCCCTCGCACCTCTCTGCAGCGGCTCGTGTGGGGCAGCGTCGGGCCGTTTATGCAGACTCCGGGCAGCTCTTCCCAGGAAGGCCTCTCCACGGTGGCCCTGGGGCCCAAAAGGAGTGGACCTGTAGGGCCGGCTCCGCCAGTGGCCCGCTCCTGGGGGGCTCCTCGCCTTGACAGCCCTGCTGAGTGAGGCACTTTGCTTTCCCTGGCTGCGCTCGCTCTCAGGCACGGGCAGGGAACCTGCTCAGTGGCGTCTGAACAGAAACCCATTCTCCCTCAGGCTCCTGAATGGAGGAAGCACGGGCTCTGGTTCTGAGAAGGCTGGAGCCCTACCGGGCAGGCGGGGCGTCCTGTGATCCTGGTCCAGTGTGTGCCCTGCCCCCACGTCCATCTCCGCCTGCTCTCCCTGCTGCCCCTCCCTCTGCTGTCCAGGCCTGGGGCAGCTTGTGGCGCCAGCTTCCCTCTCCCCGACGATGGCTCCTCCACCAACACAGAGAGACGCCAGCTCTGGTTCCCTCCCCGTGTCTGAAGACCTCACGTGTCACCACCACTTGCACTGATAAATGTGCGAGGACCAAGGGGCACTTCTGTCACTCATGTAGGGTCTTAGAATATGCCACCCCCGGATGTCTCTTCGACATAGAGGTTATTTTGAGCTCAGAGCAATTGAAAGCCAGCAGAGAGAGGACAAGCTCCTTACCCCGCCCAAACTGCCTAGACACTGGGAGTGAATTCCCCCTCTTGTAAAGGAAATTTACATGTATCAGGGCAATGTCCTCTGGTTAAGATGTCTTCCTGGGGCTGGCCTTGTGGCAGAGCATGTTAAACCACTGCCTGTGGCCGGCGCTGCGGCTCACTAGGCTAATCCTCCCCCTAGCAGCGCCGGCACACCGGGTTCTAGTCCCGGTCGGGGCGCCGGATTCTGTCCCGGTTGCCCCTCTTCCAGGCCAGCTCTCTGCTGTGGCCAGGGAGTGCAGTGGAGGATGGCCCAGGTGCTTGGGCCCTGCACCCCATGGGAGACCAGGAGAAGTACCTGGCTCCTGCCTTTGGATCAGCGCCATGCGCCGCCTGCAGTGCGCCAGCCGTGACAGCCATTGGAGGGTGAACCAACGGTGAAGGAAGACCTTTCTCTCTGTCTCTCTCTCTCTCACTATCCACTCTGCCTGTCCAAAAAAAAACTTAAAAAAAAAAAAAAAAAACACCACTGCCTGCAACACCAGCAGCCCATACAAGTGCTGGTTTGAATCCCAGCTGCTCCACTTCGGATCCAGCTCCCTGCTAATGTGCCTGGGAAAGCAGAGGAAGATATGGCCCACGCCCCTGGGCCCCTATACCCATGTGGGAGAGCTGGAGGAAGCTCCTGGTTCCTGGCTTCGGTCTGGCCCAGCTCCAGCCATTGTGGCCATTTGGAGAGTCAACCACCAGATGGAAGATTCTCTCTCTCTCTCTCTCTCTCTCTCTGTAACTCCCACACATGTCACATCCATAATTTAAAACTGTTTTTCTCTTGCTCATCTGTCTTATATCACCTTGATTTGCAGGCCCCAGCCACTGAACCTAGAAGGGTAGAGGGAAGATTTCCCACCCCCTACACTTGTGTGCTCCAGTCGTCAGCTTTTCATTACAATGAGCTGCATGGGACAAGCTACTTATGAAGAAAGGAGCCATGAAGGTAGCCCACGGTGTTGGAGGTGCAATGTCCATAGGCACGATGAAGACTCCGGTGAAGGCCCCCTGCTGAGCAGTGGAGTACTTGTGGACGGAGGATCACGTGGCAGCTTGATTGACAACCGCTCATGAAGACGCCTTTGGAGGGCACACCCCCGTGGACAAGGAGCTCCCTCTAGGTCTCACTGCGGAGGGTCCATCACCTCCCCGCAGTGCCACCCCGAGGACCAAGCCGTTAACACGGGGCCTCTGGGGGGCAGTCAGCTTCCCGACCCGGGCACACGCCCCCAGGCACCTGCTCTCCTGAGAGCAGTGCTGCGCCTCCCTCCTGTGTCCTCCCGGCCAAATGCCCACTTCGGGGCTGTGCAGCCTGGGAGGCAGAGCTGGGCGTGGCCCTGCAGACGGGAGTGCTGGAAGCTCTCGGGAGCAGATGGGGTCCTTCGTTCCCTGGTCAGCACCTCCCTGCAGGATTCCCGCGGGCCCCTTCCTGCTGCTCCTTGGGCGCAGGTGGCCTAGGGGGTCTCACAGGTCAGGCTTTGACCCACTGCTGACCAGGAGACACGGCCTGGGCCTTACCAAAGCCACGCCCACTTGGGGACATTCTGCACCTGCCCGCGGCGGAGGCTTTCTGGGAAACGCGGATCGCACTTGGCTGCTCTTGGCCGTCGGAGCATCCGGGCCTCAGGTAGACAACACGAGGTGCACCGGAGGGTTCCGGAATCATAGCACGAGGCCTCTGAGTAAATGCGCCTGGTCTTTTGTGGAAAAGCGAATCAATTTTGAGCCTGTGAAACCCACACCTACTTGCTTATAAATTTTTTGCTTGCTGTTAATGTTAGCAAAATTAAAGCTGTGTTTGCTTTTTAAAGGGTTAAGAATGTCTTTAGGTTTTCTAAAGGAAAAAATCTACATAGGGAGGAATTATAAATAAAATATAGAACTAAAGTTGCCTTTCGGGAATCGTATCAGAGGGCGAGAACAAAAATTCCAATTTTTCATGCCCACAAAGATTCCATAAACTAATCCTGAAACTACGCTCTGTAGATAAAACTATTATCTCAGTTCAAGACACAATGAACAACATCTCCTCATTTTGATTTTCTTGATAAAATTCCTGAACTGAAAAACTTGAAAGAGGAAGGAAAAACGAATTCTGTAAATATGCAGATATTGCTTTTAGAGAGTGAAGTTGCTGCCGGCGCTGCGGCTCACTAGGCTAATCCTCCGCCTTGTGGCGATGGCACACCGGGTTCTAGTCCCGATCGGGGTGCCGGATTCTGTCCCGGTTGCCCCTCTTCCAGGCCAGCTCTCTGCTGTGGCCAGGGAGTGCAGTGGAGGATGGCCCAAGTGCTTGGGCCCTGCACCCCATGGGAGACCAGGATAAGTACCTGGCTCCTGCCATCGGATCAGCGCGCCGGCCACGGCAGCCATTGGAGGGTGACCAACGGCAAAGGAAGACCTTTCTCTCTGTCTCTCTCTCTCACTGTCAACTCTGCCTGTCAAAAAAGAAAAAGAAAAAAAAAGAGAGTGAAGTTGCTTTATGAGTAAGAACAATTTGCATGCTGAGATTAAAATATTCTGATTTTTTAAAAGACAATAAGTTATCATATGAGAGTGCATTTTAAATTTTGCCCATGATACATCAACTTGATGATTCATTTCTGAATTTAAGTATTGCTTAATAATTTTATTACCAGTCCCATTGCTACTGCCTCAGCAGTGTTAAATTGCTCAGAGTTGAATTTAATAAAAGGGTCTAAGAACCATAATTTAACCTAGGAACTGAAGAAATACGTAACGCAAGAAACATGTAATTTGGCATTGCAATCAATAGAACGTAAATTCTGTTAAAAGGCTGGATTTGGGACACACTTTGCAATTTTGCTAACAGTGAAGCTGGTGTTGAATATTTACAGATGTGTGAATGGGCGTGCTATTACTCACGTGAACAGCGCTGGCCTGTTGACACGATACCGAGATGGGCGCTGACGGCTTCCGTTGGCTTTTGTGTTTTGTTGGCCCTCAGACTGTTCCGTCCTCACCCAGGTAGCAGACAGAGGCTCTGCCGCGTGAGCCAGGGAAGACCCGAGCTGTGGGAAACTGTGTATTTAAGGAGGCTGAGGGAAGGGCAAGTTTGTAAAGGCCAAACGCAGAGATTGCAAAAGTCGCTTCGAGACAGTAAACCTTGGCCTGGAAAGTCGCTTCGATACAGTAAACCTTGGCTGCAGCGTTGGCACCAGTGGCGGTCCAGGGCCAGCAGCACAGGTGGCACCAGACAACATCCGTGTAGAAGTGCTGTTTGGGCGCTGTTGTGGGGCTGGCCGGCTTCCGTGACCAGTCAGTCCTTGCCGTCCTGCACGAGGTCACTCCTTTGCAACTCCCCGGCTTTATTTATTGTATCTGTGGTTAGAGTTTGGCTGGATTCTGACAACTTTCGCAAGATACATACAAGTATAACTTTCTGCATATTTTCTCTTTTGTCGTTAGGAAGGTATGCTTACCAAGGCAGAAGGGTAGAGCAAATTTTATTTAACAGTTCGTTAGCTTGTGGCACTGTTTGAAATGTTTGGGCTTGGCTGTTGGCCTTTGTTTCCTTGAGTTCCGTGTGTCTTCCACCAAGCAGGTCACCCTCTGGCCCTGTCCACCCCACGCTGTCCCTGCACGGGAAGCAGTGGCTTCCCCTCTCGGGCAGGTTGCTGGAGACCTGGCATCCTTGGTGGCCCTTGGCCCAGTTCACTCAGGCACGCGTGTCCCTTGGTGGTCTGTGCCTGCTCTTTCCAGAGCCTCTGACGGCGGCTCTAAGAACACACTCCTGCACGCTCTGTGCACCGTCCTGAGACCACAGGGTTGACCAGGCTGGTGCTCTTGACTGGCGCCCCCTGGGGGCAGCATCTTGCTGCCGTGGCCCCAGAGCTGAGACAGCGCCTGTCCCGTGGAGGCGCTCAATGAATGTTTGTTAAATGGACGAATGAACTTTGATGAAGAAGAGAACACAAAAGGCAACGTGAGAGGAACATCATGACCCTGGAATTCAAGCACTGGCCCAGGGACATGTGGTATGATGCTCGTGGAATGTGAGTGAGAGTGGGCAATACGTTTTCTCAAGGAGCCAACTGTCCACCTGTTGTATTATGCGGTGGAGGTGGCTGACACGGCTGGCGCCAGCCTGCTTCCCCTGAGCGCGTGGTGTCCACGACCCACTCCACCCTGGCTGAGGTCAGAGAGGGTAGGACTTCCCGAGGCCGCTTGCCCTCCTCCATTGCTCTTTCTTGCATCAATATCTGCAGAGTGGGAGGCAGGACGCTGAAATCGGTAAGGTTCTAAATGGGCTGAGTGGAGACTGATAATCCAGAATTAGGAAAAACAGCGTGTGCCTGAGGAGCTTGCAATGTGTCAATTAAAATACAACTGAACCACCTGACCTGGGACTCGCTCAGCCCAGCAGGTTTCCGCCCCCATAACGAGCTGCCAGGGCTGGGACGCACAATCACACAGCAATTATTCGCAGCCCGCAGCCCCAAGAGCGGCGTTCATTAGCTGAAGGGATTACTGCGAAAACGGATTAGGCTGTGCGAGGGTCAGCCTGCCTGGAGAGGACCGGCTCTCCCTGTCACTCAGAGGGGAGCGGGATGGGTGGCCCCCACGGGGGGAGAGAGCTGCTCGCCCCGTCGGGGTGACAGGTGCACACACCACGGCTGTCAGGGCCGGTGTGGGAAATGGATGAGTGTCACAGCGTCACAGCAGGGTACCAGGAAGTGATTAGCAGCCCTGCCACTGCCTGTAAACAACATTTCTGATGCATGCCACCGAGAGAGAAGCTATTTTGGTGATCAATTTCGCACTCCTGGGGAGTGGAATTTAATGACCAGTCTGATCTACTGAGCCCCACATGGCGCCTGCATGAACTGTGCGTGGAACGTGGCCCCCACCTGTGGGGTGGCCACTCTCTCCCACCAGGGTCTGTCTTCTGCTGTTCACTCCTTTCAGAATGAATCCTTCATTTGCATTTGTTTTAATTTAAAATCGTTTCATTTGTTCCCCAAGTGTGTCAAAAAGACCCAAAACGTTCTTGAAATGAGCTGCGGACAACACCGCTGAGTCCTAGCAACTTGGACGGAGTCTTCCTGCTTGCTGTCCGCCTGGCCCTGTGCGGGGGCTGCAGTGAGGACTGAGTGAGGACCACGTCTGCTGACGTTGAGGTATGGCGATGCCAGGCAGCTTACCCGAGGTAGGCCTGGTCTTACCTTTGGTTTGTGATGCCTCCCGATAACAACATCCTTGTAAGAATCCACCCAACCCACTGTCTGCGTGATTCATCCCTCACGTGACTTCCGGGTTGACTTGAATACTTTTGTCGCAGTTTTAACTCCTTAGAAATCTGGACGTGAGGCCTCTTGGCTTATGGTCTGCCTTGGCTGGGGATTTCCTGGTTACATGGAGCAGAAACTCATTTCAGAAGAGACATTTTTCTCATGATGGGATGGCACGGGTGTCGGTATGGAAATCGGTGATGGCTACAGTGGTGGTGATGGTTGTGTTGCAGGGAATGGGGATGTGGTTAAGATGCTGTCATGATGGTGCTGACGGCTTGGTCAGTGGTGCTGATGATGGCGGTGCAGGAAGCCATTGGTGGTGGAGTTGGTGAAGGGGATGATGATCATGGCTATGGTTATGGTTATTGTGTCACGGTGATGGTGGTGATGGTAGTTGTAATGGGAGCAGTTGACTGTGGAGTTGGTAAAGGTGATCATGGTTATGGTGTCATGGTGATGGTGGTGATGGCTTTGGTGATGGTGGTTGCAATGGGAGCAGTTGACGGTGGAGTTGGTGAAGGGGACAGTGATCATGGTTATGGTTATGGTGTCACGGTGATAGTGGTGATGGTGGTTGTAATGGGAGCAGTTGACAGTGGAGTTGGTGAAGGGGACAGTGATCATGGTTATGGTTATGGTGTCACGGTGATAGTGGTGATGGTGGTTGTAATGGGAGCAGTTGACAGTGGAGTTGGTGAAGGGGACAGTGATCATGGTTATGGTTATGGTGTCACGGTGATAGTGGTGATGGTGGTTGTAATGGGAGCAGTTGACAGTGGAGTTGGTGAAGGGGACGGTGATCATGGTTATGGTTATGGTGTCACGGTGATGGTGGTGATGGTGGTTGTAATGGGAGCAGTTGACGGTGGAGTTGGTGAAGGGGACGGTGATCATGGTTATGGTTATGGTGTCACGGTGATGGTGTTGATGGCTTTGGTGATGCTGTTGGTGGTGAGGATGGTGCTGGTTATGATGGCGAAAGAGATGGCAGAAATGACAACACTGATGATGATGAGGGTGGTGGTGGTCAGGGTGCTGATGAGGGTGGTAGTGGTGTCTGGGATTCCAGGGCAGACAGGAGAGGTCACATTTCTCAAGGGACTTGACCTGGGACCCCAGAAGTCAGCAAGTGAGACGGTTTCTCTGGAGGCCTCTGGTTTCCTGTCTGCTTCTCTCTGGGTCTCTGCTGCATTTTCTTTGCTCAAGGGGTGAAAAGTAAGACCCCGGGGCCTGGCTGCACAATACCTGCCTGTGAGAGCTTCTCACGGACTAGGTATGGACGTCTTCAAGGTTTCCAAGGCCAACAGACCAGGCTGGTGCAGTCCAGCTGACAGCTGCATTTGTCTGGAGTCAACTGGAGATGTATGGACATAAAAGGTCTCATCATTGCTACAAACTGAGCTCCAGGGACAGTAGGGAAAGAGTCTCCCAAAAGACAGGGGGGCAGCGGAGAACAGAGGGAGAAATGGCCAGTGCCCCTAGCGTCTGGATGTCTGGGACAGGACGAGGAGAGGAGGCAGGAAGATCTGACACGAGGAGGCACCGGGCCGATTGGCTGGGGTCTGGGGGAGGGAGACCCAGAGGTGGCCACCTCCTCATTCTCCAGCCTCGAGACGTCCTGGCAGGGGAGGGGTTGTGTTTGCAACCTTTCCAGTTTACACCTGCTCGGAAGTCTGGGGAGCCTTTAATCTTCCAGTTGCCCTCCTGCCTGCCTCCCTCCCTCCTCCCTTTCTCCCTTCACCTTGGTAATTAAAGATCCGCTAATAGTGCATATTTTCCAGTGTCGAGGGACTGTTGCAGTTGTACACATATTTAAGGTAAAGTAGCTTCCAAAACCAGATGCCAGTCTCTGCTCAGGTTATGATGTTTTAATGGCCCTCGGGGACAATTCTCGTCTTTATTCTTAGCTCACTTTTTCTGTCACCTCGGGTCATAAAAACGAGCCCAAACCTGATATCTATGATTTAGGAAATGAAATGAGAATATTGTGCAGACATCAGAAATCCACAAAGCACAAGTGTTAGTTCACTTGTTAAATGGTACTTGTGGCCAGGCGGGCATTGGCCTAGGGGGTCAGTCCCCTGCACTCCATGTCGGAGTGGCTGGGTTCAGTTCCCGGCCGCAGCTCTTGACTCCAGCCTCTGGCTAATCAGATCCTGGGAGGCAACCGTGGTGGCAGCCCAGATCCTGCTGCCCACGTGAGAGTTGTGGGTTAAATTCCCAGCTCCCACTTTAGTCTGGTTCTAACCCCAGCCATTGCAGACATCTGGGGAGTGAACCAGAGGACGGGATCTCTACCTATCTATCTGTCATCTATCTATCTAACATCTATCTCTCTCTCTCCATCCCTCTCAAATGAATAAAAATTAGAGGGGCTGGCGCTGTGGCGCAGTGGGTTAACGCCCTGGCCTAAAGTGCCGGCATCCCATACGGGCATCGGTTCTAGTCCCGGCTGCTCCTCTTCCAATCCAGCTCTCTGCTGTGGCCTGGGAAAGCAGTAGAAGATGGCCCAAGTCCTTGGGCCCCTGTACCCACGTGGGAGAACCAAAAGAGGCTTAGGATTGGCACAGCTCCGACTGTTGCGGCCATCTGGGGAGTGAACTATCGGACAGAAGACCTCTCTCTCTGCCTCTCCTCTCTCTGTGTGGCTCTGACTTTCAAATAAATAAATAAATAAATATTTTAAAAAATAGAAAGAGAAAAAGATACTTGTGAGTGCAACCCTGGTGCCACTCTCTGTACACAAGAGGGATAAAGAATCAAGCCCCAAATTCCACGGGTCTGACGGACGTACACCTGAGCAACTCTGACCTCTCTCCCGTCAAGGTTAGCGCATTTCCCAGAGGTATTGAAGACCCTGTGGTCTCGGTAAGGGCCCCGCCTTTGTGTCAGTCAGTGACTCTCACGTGGGAGCACGCGGAGGGTGGTGCTAGAGGCCTGTGTCTCTCCCAGCAGCCCGGGAGATACGTGGACGCTGCAGCGGCAGCCTTTCCTGACTGTGCGCCAGTCTCCCCGAATGCGCATTAGAATACTTTTCTCCAAAACCCTGCTTGGAAAATAAACGATTTTAAAATGCTTAGGCCGGCGCCGCGGCTCACTAGGCTAATCCTCTGCCTTGCGGCGCCGGCACACCGGGTTCTAGTCCCGGTCGGGGCGCCGGATTCTGTCCCGGTTGCCCCTCTTCCAGGCCAGCTCTCTGCTGTGGCCAGGGAGTGCAGTGGAGGATGGCCCAAGTGCTTGGGCCCTGCACCCCATGGGAGACCAGGAGAAGCACCTGGCTCCTGCCATCGGATCAGCGCGGTGCGCCAGCCGCGGCGGCCATTGGAGGGTGAACCAACGGCAAAGGAAGACCCTTCTCTCTGCTCTCTCTCTCACTGTCCACTCTGCCTGTCAAAAAAAAAAAAAAAAAAAAAAGGTTAAGTAGGGGATAGTTGAGAGCAGCTCTCGGGGCTCTGCTTCTTGCAGAGTTGGAGGCTGCCTCCCCCTTGTGAGGCGTCCCAGGGGTCAGGAAAGGAGCCACAGAGGCCACGAAGCCGGGAGGTCGATCGTGGTGGCTTCGCCAGCTTCTCATGGGATGGAGGGCTCTGAGCTGGTGTCGAGGGCCTGCTCCCTCCCCTCCCGTCCCTCCCACCCCTCCTTCCATTCTTCTAATAGTTTTCAGTCCAAAAATCTTCCAGCAGAGGTCACAATTTCCTTTGAGATGAGGCAAGGCATGTTGTATTGGAGAGAATACCACAACGGGATAAATTCCCACGGGCTTTGGTGAGCGTCCACAGCAGCGCGAGGCCACTGCGCAGATGTGGGGGAGCCCCTGGGATGTGAAGCTGCCGGTCAGCTGTGCGTTGTGTGCCGTGATGGAGATGACAGCACTGCACCACAGGCGTCCACAGGTGCAGGCTGCCACATGACTGTGTGTCTTCATCACCTCTTGGACATGTTGGCCAAAATGGGGTCACACTGGACATTAACCTCTCCCTGAGGGGTTCACGTGTCCTTGTGTCTTGTCAAACTCACTCGCCAACAGACTGCAAGGTTGTTATTATTGTAATAATTATTTACTTAGAGAGAGAGAGAGAGAGAGAGAGAGAGAGAGATTGTCCACCCCCTGGTTCTTTCCCCCAAGTGGCTGCAGTGGCTGAGGCTGGGTCGGGCTGAAGCCAGGGCCAGGAACTCCATCTGGACCTCCCGCATGGATGGCAGGGGCCCAACTCCCTGGGCCGTCATCTGCTGCTTTTCCAGGTACGTTAGCAGGGAGCCGGGTTGGAAGCAGAGCAGCTTGGGCTTGAACTGGCGGCACAGGCAGTGGCGTCACAACACCAGCTCCTACAAGACTTTCATGGATGCACCAGGATTTTGCCACACGGCCTGGCTGAGAGTCTGAGGATGGCCTAGCGTTACCAACAGCTGCTCAGGGACTGCTAGGTGGCTTGACTTAAAGTCCAGCACACACAGCTGTGGGGACTTCCTGGAAGAGGCATGAGAGGGGCAAGGCTCCGGGAGCTGTGTAAAGTTTCTGAGCAGGTCACCCGGAGCCGTGTGCAGCGTTTCTCTGGGGGACGGTCCGCTTGGCTTCCATAAGTCCACTTCTCTGGGCTAAGTGCTTCCCATGCATTACCTCCCTTGGGTTCTACTTTGGGAAACCAAGGTTCAGTGGTCTGCCCAGGACTGGCCAGCTTCTAAGCCTGGAGCCCACATCTGGCCCCGGGTTGCCTAACTGAAGGGCTCAAGCCTTTAATCACTGCTCTGAGCTGCCTCCCATGACAAAAGGCAGCTCACAGCACGGACACTTGACATCCGTTGGGTTCGTGAGTGTGGCTCGGGGCTGGGGTTTCAAATGTGTAAAACACAAAGATCTTTGGACATGACCCACTCTCCATGAATACCTAGTTATTCTAACTCCTTTACACTTAACCAAACCCCTGAGCCCCCGTGCATAGCTGAAAATGATGACCAATGGTTGTATTTTAAAATGAGGTAGAGGGGCTGGTATTGTGTCCCAGTGGATGCCTGCAACACTGGCATCCCATATGGCTCCTCTTCCGATCCAGCTCTCTGCTATGGCCTGGGAAAAGCAGCAGAAGATGGCCTAAGGGCTTTGGCCCCTGCACCCACATGGGAGACCTGGATGAAGTTCCAGGCTCTGGCTTTAGCCTGGCCCAACACTGGCTGTTGCGACCATTTGAGGAGTAAACCAGCAGATAGAAGATTCTCTCTCTCTCTCTCTCTCTCTGACCTTCAAATAAAAAATATTTTTAAAATTTAAATAAAATGAGGTAGATACAAGCCTCCTGGTGTTTGGTTCTTGGGTACTTGGGTAACACATATTTGATGTTACATGCCTAAAAACTGAAGGTCCCTGGACTAGAGAGAGAGAGAGAGAGAGAACGGCTGTACTCTGGAGCTTTTTCCTTGGGGCCTCAGTTTTTCCAAGCTAAAGTCAGTCTCGGTGGGATTTATGAGCCTGGCGCCCGGAGGTTCTGTGGGCAATGAAGGAGGAAGGTGCAGTGGCTGCTGCTTTTGGTGGCTGGGCGAGCTTAATGGTGTCAGTGGAAAGGCCCATGTTTCACTGGGACCCCATGGAGATTTCCAAAAGATGTCAGAATCTCTCTCCCAACACCATAGCCATGGAACTCAGATCACGAAGATGCCAGACAAGGTTCAGGCCAGAGAGCACGTGGGACAGAAGCAGAGGCTACCACAAGAAGTGCAAACTAAAGGAATGGGGCTTCTGGACCGTTCTGAGCAGTGAGAAAGGCGATGACGTGTGGATGGAACGGAAAGACGGAGACAAAAGCTCAGGCAGCACCGAGCTGTCGGCCTCTGGGAAGAACCAGGATCTGCAGCCGCAGAGCCCGCTGGGCCTTCTGGCCTGGCATCCACCAAGTGCAGCCCACAGTTCCCACGGAGCCGCCCAGCATCCAGGCGTTGGCTGCCAAGTCTTTGTTCCTCCTTGAAGAATCCATGAACAAGAACCCCTGGTGGCACTTCGGCATTTTTACGCAGGGAGTCCTCGCTCGACTGTTAAAGTTGTCCTCTGTATCATTTTGCTCCTTTTATCTGAACTTCCTAGGTTTTCCAGACTCCTTAGTAAATAGCTGCCACGCAGCTCCGTGGCCCTGTGGCTGAGCCTCGGAGGCCAGGCCCTCAGCCGCAGGTGCTATGTAAGCTCAAGTGATGCCCCCTCCTCGTTTGCTCCCAAGATAATGCCCAGAGAGTTCACAGCTGAGGAGCACCCACCCAGCCAGCCACTGCTTAGCCATCTACCAGGTGCTGGGAGCCCATCCAGGAAGAGGCCAACCCTCTGCTGCCGCCGGCCAGCTTGATGTAAGAAGACCAATGGCACGCACAGTGTGCGAGAGGTCTGAGAAAGCCCGCGGAAATGCAGATTATGAACGAAGTTTGCACGGATTCCATTTTTTGTACCAAAATACACTTCTCTTTTCATTCCATTTTCCATGAATTTATGGAAACAACATCATAGTCAGTGTTTGTAAGAGCTACAGGGAGAGCTAAGCAGAGAAGGGCGTTGGGCAAGGCGGGCGCCTCCTGGAAAGGTGACGTGAGAGTCCAGTGACAGGTGTGTCCATCCACGGGCCAGAGTCCCTCGAGGTAGCACTTGGGACGCTCATGCTTTGGCTGGACCAGACCTGCATCTCGGGTGTAAAGTCAGTAGAAGGCTAGGGCTGGAAATGACCTTGTTGTCCAGCCCCATCCGTTTTTCTTGTGGAGAAGCAGAGCCCTGACCTGTTAGCTGCCCTCAGCTGAGCCGTGAGACCAGGACACCACGCCTCGCGCATGAGCACTCGTGTCTAGTGTCTCGTCTGGGAGCTCACACAGTCGACCGGTACCGACCGTAACTGTGCAGGTTGCTTCTGGAGCAATCTCTAATCATCACCAGGCACCAAAAGGCAAGCAAGCAGACAAAATGTGACCATTGCCCCAGACTCAGAAGGGGCTGGAATCCTACACGAGGGCATCAAATCATCTTCCCTCTGCAGGGAACCCTCAGAGCTGCTGGGCAACCCAACTAACCTTTCAGAGTAGGCACAGTGCCTTCTCCCGCATGCACCTGTGAGACAAACTCCTCCTAGCACTGACCTTTGAGTACGAGGTGACTGACAAAAGCAGACTGTGCACACTTCCACTGTCCCTACCAACCAACAGAAGCCTCAGTCACCAACACAACACGTGTCGTGATGCTGAATGGGCGGCGTTTCTCTCTGTATTTTATAAGGTGCATCAAATATGACTGCCTTCTTTCCATCTGCTTTGAAAACAGCAGGTGTTGAGTGAGACGTGTAAGAACGAGTGCTGGGATCCTTCCACTGCAGACATTACATTCTGTAAGTGAAGAGTCGTCAGCCTTGCGCCAGGCAAGCACACAGGCCAGTGGCCCCAATATCTTCAGGCCTTGCGTTTTCTCTCCAAACATCCAGAGACCTCAGGGGTCCGAACAAGGTCCTCCTTCCTCATACAGTGAGTGTGCTAGGTGATGTATCAGCTGGAATGTCAAGCAGTGTGTCATTGGTGCAATGAGCCACTAACTCACCACCCGGCTCTACCCCACTCCAGATGGCCCAAAGAACAAGACCAAACAGTGCTCGTGCTCCACGGGCTTGCAGTCCACTGGAGACCGTGTGAATACAGCTGTAGCCCTGGTTAGTAAGTGTGACTGACACTGGGGTGCTGTGGTGCACTGGGGTGCACTGGGGTGCTCTCTGCTGTGGTGCAGAGAGAGTCGAGCCTGGCTTGGGCTTAGGGGCGGGGCAGGCTCCTGGGAGGGTGTGGTACTGATGCTGAGTCTTGAGGGCTGGGGGAGAACCCATCAATGGAGAAGGCAGGAAAGTACCTTAGGCAGTGTGAAGACCAAGCACACAGGCACAAGCCCCTGAAAGAGCAGGTGCAGGGCGCAGGGCCCACAGGCTGCTCCACAGAGCTAGAGTGGGCACGGCAGGTAGGAAGGAGCCACAGGAGACACAAGCTGCCTGGGGCCCCGTAGGTGAGGCTTCGTGTACCCTGATAGTCGTCAGGGAGGAAGAGCTGTTGCCTGCATTCCCATTGGCAAAGGTGCGGCTGCTCCCACTGCATGCAGTTAGAAGCATGGCCCTAGAACTCGGCCCAGGGCCCAGGAGGGTGGCCGGATGTGCCCATACCTTCCTCCTGCCGTGACCTCCCATGACCCCTCATCAGAGCGGGGTTCTCCCCAGCTGCTCTGGAGTGTGGTGAGTTTGAGCCTGTTTTGCTAAGTATCTTTCACTTAAGGTCTTCCACAGTGAGGCAGCCTGGCCCACTGTTCGTTGCTCCGATTGCTAGATGATCGTCATGGGACGGGCTCCACTTGAGGATCCGATTCAGTTATGCAGCTGGGGAAGTCTGCCCTGCTTAGCACCCCGGGCCCCGCATCCCCGTCAGATGTGTGCTTGGCAGACAGAGCTAATTGGAAGCTGGCAGCTGTCTCAGTTTTGCTGGCCTGAGACAGTCCCGGGTCGCTGCAGTAATTTCACATGAGTGCGAAAGGGCATCTTGGGGTGGTTTTCATTTCTCTCCGTGAAACAACAAAGCTGTTTGAGTTTGTCTGGAGGCAGGAGCAGAGGGTGGGTGACGTCCCAGTCCCTGTGACAGATAGAACGTGATGTGGATCCTTCATGCAGCCTGGGCTGGGGACAGTCAGCCAACGACAGTGTCTTCTCCCTGCCTCTCCTTCTACCACCTTCTTTTAGGGTTGCACCCTTTGTATGATGAGCAGGTCAGTTTGACCACAGTGCAGGAGCTCCCGTATCTGGTCCCTTGTCAGGAGAGTCAAGGGCTCATTCACATCCCTTGGAGTACACCTACTGCAAACAACACACCTTGCTTTTATTCATTTTTAAAAAGAATATTTATTTATTTGAAAGACAGATCAACAGAGAGACATGGATAGACAGAGAAAGAGAGAGAGATACAGAGAGATAGAGAGGGAGAGAGAGACAGAGAGAGGGAGAGAGAGAGAGCGTGATCTCATCCTCTGGTTCACTCCCCAAATGATCACAACAGTCACTGGGCCAGGCCCGACGCCCAGAACCAGGAACTCCAATTGGGTGTCCCACGTGTGTGGCACCTGCCGCTCTCTGCTGCCTTGCCAGGGACATTAGCAGGGATCTGGATTGGAAGTGGTGCAGCCAGTGCCCAAACCCAAACACTCCAGTAAGGGCTGCCAGCATTGTAAGTGGCAACTTAACCCACTGCGCCCCACAACACCAGCCCCTCAGTCCTTGTTTTTAAAATGCTTGTGCACACCACAACTGTAATAAAAAATGAAGATCTTATTAAAAGCCAAGGTTTGCCTTAAAAGCACACACAGCATGAACAGAGCCACCAACACTGGCTCAAGAAGAGAGGGCTGCTTGGCAGGAAAGGGCGGCTGCGTTTTCAAAAAGCACACGAAGAAGAGCAAATGGGGCAGTGGTGAGACGTCCCAGATCAGTCAGGCGACTCCCGGAGTGTGGCATTGCGGCTCCAGATTAGCATAAACAGGGAAGACAGCATCCCTGCCTGGCAGGAGAAGACGCTTTGGAAGAGAAACGCTTTCCAGAGCTCAAACAAACATGCTTCCCAGCGGTGCCGCGCAGCGTGGGACGACAGAGGGAGCAGTGCACAGAAGGTGGCTCTGACTGTGTCCTGCCCCCCACCCAGGGCAGCTGTGGACGCTCTGCACCTGCGCTCGCAGGGGACAGGCCGAGAGGGCTGGGGGCTGGCAGCAAACGCCAGGGCTCTGCTCAGGAGTGTGTGGATGGGGAGGCCGAGTCTGGCCAAGGGGGAGCTTTTGGCCAATGTCGGGGCAGAAGTCACCACAGAGAGAGACGGCAGGTGAGCCCTTCTGGGCTCTGTATGGAGCCTCTGCAAGCCCCATCCCGGCCAGGCCTCTGTCCTGTCTGTGTATTTTTCTCAAGTGCTTGAATGCTGGGTGAATGGATTCCCAGGTCTGCCATTTATCAGAAAGGCCCGTGGTCATCCAGACACAGGCAGCCACTACTGTGTTGTCCTCTTAGCAGCCCCACTCACCATTCGTCTCTGCTGTGGTTTGAATGTTTGCCCCTAAGACCCAGCGCAGCAGTGCTGATGGGCGGGACCTCCAAGAGGAGAAGGCACTGACGCCTCTGGTATCACAGCAGTGAGTTCCTGACCAAGAGAGAATCTCCGTCCCCTCACCCACCCTTCTCTCTCCCACGGGTGCTTTCTCGCCCTTCTGCTTCTATCATGGGGCGATGCAGCTTCACGGCTCTTGCCAGGTGTCTACCCCGGATCCTGAGTCTCTGTGACGTCACAGGTGCTCTGTGACAGCAACACAAAGCAGACTGCGACACTCTCCCTCCCCCACCACCTCTGTCCACTTCTGGGTTTGCTCCCCTAACTCTCCCAGAAAGAACTGTGGGAAGTTTCTAGAACATGCAAGGCCATCTGTTTGGCCTGCAACCCCTGGAAGCTGAGGTCCTGCTGCCCCCACCGGAGGTGACCTTGGGAAGCACCCTGTTTTGGTCCACTCCGTTGACAGTCAACAGAGATGAGCGTTGTCCCAGCCATGGAGAATGTCGGAGCAGGCAGGTGCCTCATTGTTATTCTTATCTGTGTAGAAATAATATTTACTGTAAATCCGTGTGGGTCACTCCGTGTCTTCTGCACACATTCGAAAAGGAAATTGGGCTCTCTGTTTGACTGGGAGAATTGGGCTCCAGATACGCAGCTTCGTGAGTCATTTTGTCCCAGGAGCTCTTGTCATGAAAGGTGCTGCACCTTTATAGAAACCCCACTTCCAATATGCCTGAAGGGGAGCCCAGTGGTTACACAGCTCAATGCTCGAGTTTCCAGAGGAATTCTCGGATGAGGAGATGAAACCCTGCTGATCTGCCTTTGTCACATCAGGGCTCTTCACACTGAGTTGACAGATTAAGGATCGCTGTTTTTTTTTTTTTTTTTCCTAATTTTTTTTAATGGGACAGCACATTGGGTTTGACCAGGGCTGCAGGCTGTGTCGGCCACCGTCACCATGGCAACAAGGTGCTCTGCAGCACCACGTCTCCTTTGCTGGAATCATTTTTTCCAAGTGTCCGGGGAGTTATTTCCCCATGGACGCTTTGATCTGATGGAGCACTTACAGACCATCAGCCCAGCAACGCATGCATCTCAGGCTCCGGAATACTCAGACCCATTTTCCCAAAGCGGGGAAAACCAGTCGGTGACTGTGAAAAGGCTGGCTTGCCTGCCACGCAGGGCTGCAAGGTCAGGACATTCTCGGTGGAGGGCGTGGATTTGGGCCAAGAGAACAAGGAGCCACTTGTCATTCATCCTAGCTGAAGTGAACCTTAGGAGAAAGGCAGGACCGGGCACAAAGGCCGGAGGATACAGATATCCAGGGGAAAGCAGGGGCGAAAGCCAGCTTAGGAGAAAAAGGGGGAGGTGTAGGTAAATGGGGAGTAGCTGAAGTCTTGAAAGAACACTCAGTTCTGCAAAGAGGCCGTGGCTTGGGGTCGAGTAGAGGTTCTTCCAAGCGTAAGTTCTGTGGCTGGGACCCCTCCGAGCTTCCGTTGCCTTACTGGAAGAGCATGGTCCACAAATGTAACTCCTGCAGTCTCGTGTGACGATCACAAACTATGTGTGAGCACTCCCTTACAGTGCACAACACACACCACGGGCTCCGTGACTGCCTGTATCTCCCCACTATTTGCCGGGTGATGTGGAAACTCGGATGAACCGGTGTGAATGTGAATTACCCAGAAGATGAAAGCCTAACTGGGATGAGTAGGTATTCTGGACTGTGACCACCCTGGGAGCGCAGGCAGCCGCAAGGAGGAGACTCAACCTGCAGGCAGAACCGGGCAGCACTCAGGGGCAGGTGGCCCCAATCTATGCCTTACAGGAAGCTCAGACATTTGGGCTAGAATTGCAGCAGGGCCAAGGGTGAGGCTCCTTGGTGCCAGGCAAAGCTTCGAGTGATTGGGCAAGGCAGCCACATTGGGTGTGCCTGGAGCCCCTGTAACTCTCACTATACCTTTCAGCACCGATGCCTCTCGGACAGCTCCCTGAACCTGAGTGGGTGGCAGCCTAAAGGGGTGTGGTGTGATGCTTAGAGTTATGAGCTCAGCTCACCTTAAAAATTCAACACAAAACTCTTGCTTTTTGTTCAAAACAGCGGGCTCACAGGGTGGAATTCACGTAACACTTCACCCGTTTAACGTGCACAGCTCAGTGGCTTGCAGCAGGTTCCCAGAGCTGGGCAGCCGCCAGCACAGCCAGTTTCAGGTCACTTCCATCAGCTCAGGGGGAACCCCGGGCAGCCATTAGCAGTCACCCCGCCTTCCTCATCCTCCTCAGCCCCAAGCATCACTTATCTTCTCTCTCTGCAGACCTTCCTTTTTTTTTTTTTTTTTTTTTTGGACAGGCAGAGTTAGACAGTGAGAGAGAGAGACAGAGAGAAAGGTCTTCCTTCCATTGGCTCATCTCCCAAATGGCTGCTATGGCCGGTGAGCTGTGCCGATCTGAAGCCAGGAGCCAGGTGCTTCTCCTGGTCTCCCATGCGGGTGCAGGGCCCAAGCAGTTGGGCCATCCTCCACTGCACTCCCAGGCCACAGCAGAGAGCTGGCCTGGAAGAGGAGCAACTGGGACAGAATCTGGTGCCCCAACCAGGACTGGAACCCGGGCCGGCACCATGGGTGGAGAATTAGCCTAGTGAGCTGCGGCTCTGGCCATCTGCAGATCTTCCTGTTGGGGACACTCGTGGGAACACAGCCACACACCGTGTATTCTTCCAGGAATGACTGACCTTACTTGGCATGGCGTTTGCAAGGCTCATCCAAGTTACAGCACGTATCAGTATTTTATTTTATCTTTTTAGGGTCAGATAATATTCTGTTGTGTGGACAGATTACAATGTGTCTATCTACTAGTCAGTTGATGGACTTTAGGGTTATTTACATTTTTGTCTGTATGATTAATGAGAGTCTTCAATAACTCACTTAAAATGCATATATGTCAAAAACTATACATGGATTTCAATATTTTTGAGCCAAAATTGTTATGCTTAATTTCATTTTTCCATGATCTTTGGAAAGGACCCTTAGATAGGTAAGCATTAAAGTACAAGTTTTTGTTAGGACATATTTTTGTTTCTCTGAGTTTATATCTAGTATGGGGTTGCTGTGTCATGTGGCATTTATGTTTAATAATCTGTCAAGCTGTTTTTTTTAAAAAATATTTATTTAATTATTTGAAAGGAGGGGGGAGAGGGAGAGATAGAGACAGAGAGAGGTAGACAGAGAGGTCTTCCATCTGGTGGTTCACTCCCCAGATGGCCACAACAGCCAGCGCTGGGCCAGGCCAAAGCCAGGAGCCAGGGGTTTCATCTGGAACTCCCACATGGGTGGCAGGAGCCCAAGCACTTAGGCCATCTTCTGCTGCTTTTCCCCAGGCCATTAGCAGGGAGCTGGATGGGAAGTGGAGCAGCCAGGACATGAGCCGGCACCCACGTGGGACATCGGCACCCCAGGGGGCGGCTCTAGCAGCTGCAATGCTAGCTCCTGCCAAGCTGATTTGCAAAGCAGCCTCAGTGTTTGCGTTCCCATTGGCAGTTCCGACTTCCAGGTTGGGTGTCATTTTGTACCAGGCACTGTGCTGCATGCTTGCAAGGTGGATGGAATCCTCAGGGCAGGCCTTGTGGAGCAGCAGACTGAGCACACCGTGGGATTCCTGCATGCCATATCAGAGCCTGGGGAGAGTACGTGACACCCCTCCCAACCCAGCTTCTGCTCTGCCGTCCTGGAAGGCAGCAGGTGGTGGTGGTTCACGTGGCTGAGTCCCTGCACCCATATGGGAGATCCAGATGAAATCCCAGATTCCTGGCTTGGCCTGGCCAGCCCTGGAGGTTGCAGGCGTTGGTAAGTGAATCAATGGATGAAAGACCTCTCTCTCTCTCTCTCAATCTCTCTCTTAAAAGGCAGGTGAGAATCCCCAGGCCCAGCGAGGTGGAGTCGGTCGCCCGGGATCACACAGTACATTGTGGAACTTGGCGGAGCTGATTGCAGCAGGGACCAGCTCCAACATCTGTGCCTTTTCTGCCATTGATGTACGGTGTTGTCCTAACTGGTAACAATGTCTTGATGACAGCTTTCTTAAAAAGCTGCGTGAAGAACGCCTCGCCCAGGGTGTCAAGTGTTTTGGGAGAGACTCAAGATAAAATCATCAGAGATACGCCCTGAAGACATGCGGCCATCAGGTCTCCTCTGCCGTTTGTGAGCTGCAGCTTGACTGGATGCCATTTGATTAATGACTGGAAGCTCCCTATAAATTTACATTCTATCCCTGAGCAGCCCAGAGCAAGACGGGATCAGCCAAGGTGGTGTGTGCATGGGTGGGAGTGGGCACGAGGTTCACACGAGAAGCTCACGCTATCAGAGGCGAAAATCTCCCCAAGGGCTGACCCTCGCTGCTCCTGGAGCCCCAATCCACGCATGTCCAGTGGGGGAGGGGCGGCCTTGCAGGAGGCCCCCACTCGGCATTGCCCAGGTAGCATTTCCTCCGAGGATCACCCTGACACGCTGTTCCCGCGACCTGAGCATCAGAGACAAGTGGCTGGAGTGCTGGTTTACACCGAGCACGGGTAGGAGTCAAATGCTGAGGGACCGCTCATTTACTTGATTCCAAGAGATCACCCCATCTGGAGACAGGGCAGTCACCACACAAGTTAACTGTGCTGCCAAGCAAGTAGGTCTGGAAAGCCTGAAGTATGTCCACTGTGACAGCGGTCAGAGGTCACACAAAGGGACCGAAGCCCTGTCTGGTGTGACCAGATCCAGTCAGTCCCATGTGGCCAGGAAATACTTCCGGCCCCACCGGATCCTGTTGCCTGGAGGAAATGGGCTCCAGCCCCGCGGCCCTGTCCCTTAGGAGGTCAGTGTGCCTGTGTGCTCCAGACATAGTGACCACAGGGTGGGCCCTGGGATGGCCACCGGGTAACGCCCACCCTGACTGCCCTTATGTGCAGAGGGTAAACACGCCCTAGACTGGACCGAGACACTCCATGCAGTGGGGCCCAGGTGGCCCTGGGCCCGCGAGGGGTCTTGGCAGAAAGCGTTTTCCCTTTCTCTCTGGCGTCACCCCAGCCGCTGGAGCAGGGGCAGGCGAGCTCGGCCTTGCTGCTGTGTTCGTAAACTGCGTTTGTGGGAAGCTGCCAAGTCTCCCGGCAGAAACAGCTGCACTCAGCGACTTTGAGGGTGACTTCTGCCTTTGGGCACAATCCCGAGATGAGAATTTCCCGAGGTCACCTTTTCCCTCTGAGATGCGGCGCCAGTTTCCCTGCAAAAATCGAATTTGAGTAAAACAAACAGCAGGAACCAACGAAAACTCCCACAATGTTGCTTTGATACTAAAAAGGCCCGGCTATGCGCCCCGTTTTCCAACGGCCACGATCCAGGGTGACAGGAGGATTCAGGGAGCTTCCCCGGCACCCTCACGCAGCCCTGGGACTTGGCAGGTGCAGCGGGGGGGGGGGGTCTTCTCTCAGTAGGCAGCAGGGAGGCAGGAGGGGTGTGGTGCTGGGGCACAGCTCCCAGTGCAGGACTCTGCCCCAAGAGACGGTCCCTCTATGCCTCCCCTACATCTCTTTGCAGCTCTGCTACTAAAGCAGGTAACTGGTACCTTGAGTCAGAGACGCGTCTTAACTCTCGCTGAGATATCAGTCTGTCATGTACTTCCTAGAAGAAGGAAATATTCAGATAATATTTCTCAGGGTTTTTTTTTAAAGATTTATTTATTTATTTGAGAGGCAGAGGCAGAGAGAAGGGTCTTCCATCTGCTGGTTTACACCCCAGATGGCCGCAACGGCCAGAGCTGTGCCAATCCAAAGCCAGGACCCAGGAGCTGCTTCCTGGTCTCCCATGCAGGTGCAGGGACCCAAGGACTTGGGCATCTTCTACTGCTTTCCCAGGCCACAGCAGAGAGCTGGGTGGGAAGTGGAGCAGCCAGGACATGAACCAGTGCCCATATGGGATGCCGGCACTGCAGATGGCAGCTTTACCCGCTACCCCACAGCACCGACCCTCATATTTCTGTGTTATAATAAAGTCTCAGAGAAGCCAACTTTGGTTCCACTCACAAAGCTAGTGAATGGTAGAGCCAGGACTGGCTTCAGCAGGCTGCACTCTCTCCAGACTACAATCTCAGCAGTGGAGGAGGGGGTGGAGACTGGGGGCCCACGCTTTTGATCAAGGGGAGTAAATGTCAAAACAGAAACCTCAGCACCAGACAGGGGACACACTTACCTGGTCTACCCATTCCTCTGTTCTCCCTGCCGGGGAGCTGAGCTCTGTACCCTGATGTCTGATTACGGGCAGTGTGTGTAGGCTAGATCCTTCTTATTTTCAGCCTGGCCAAAGTGGGCAAGATTTTCTCCCACGGGCACCGGCACAAGGAAGTTTGCAGCCTGCGTGGAAGGAATGCACAGCTTAGCGGGCCTTATTCACGTGTGCCTTTCCCTGCGCCCTCCCAGGTCCCTGTGTGACCGAAGCCCCCTCTCAAGTGATCTTGGGGAAGTTCAGACCATACAATGAGCATGGGGCTCAAGAGGAAGAGAGAGGAAGCAGAGGCAAAGTCGCCTCCCTGGCCACTCTGATCCTACCAAGTCCCACGAGTTGTTTGTGTCTGATTTTCTTGACGTTTGGATGTTTTCTAGAGCGAGGCTATAAATTATGGCTGTTCTCTCACCTTCCATCATCTTTGTATGCTATTGATTGGTGTGGCATTTTAAAGAAAAGCAATGTCTGCCTGTACTCAACTGCTGTCAGGGACAAGGACATACAACATTTTTTACTTACAGAGATACTTAGAGTTTTCTCCATGACCACAAAGGTTTTCTCCACCACCCCTCACAAAGGCTGGGCTAGGAGAGAAAGCCAGTAAGTGGCCTCGAGAGACCGAGAGCTGGAGTCCTTCAAAGGCAAGAGTGAGCCCACTTTGGCATCAGTGCTGCGGGCATCGAGTGTGGGTTGAAGAGTCTGCGTTAATAAGATGCGGTTTGTAGGTAGATACTGGGTGAAAAGCCCCAGGAATATCAGCCAATGGCTGGTCAAAGTGGAAACCAACTGCTCTGGGTGTTCACTGTGCGTGTGTAATGTGTGTGCTCATGGGTGTCTGTGTGTATGTGTGTGTTCATGAGTGGTGGTGGTATGCATGCTCATGTGTGTCTGTGTGTGTAATGTGTGTGCTCATGGGTGTCTGTGTGTATGTGTGTGTTCATGAGTGGTGGTGGTATGCATGCTCATGTGTGTGTGTGTGTAATGTGTGTGCTCATGGGTGTCTGTGTGTATGTGTGTGTTCATGAGTGGTGGTGGTATGCATGCTCATGTGTGTGTGTGTGTAATGTGTGTGCTCATGGGTGTCTGTGTGTATGTGTGTGTGTTCATGAGTGGTGGTGGTATGCATGCTCATGTCTGCGTGTGTGTGTATGTGTGTAGCAGGGGGTGGGTAGTATAAGCTGCGTGAAAATCAGTGGGTTTGATGCCTTTTTGAACTGCATGTGTTCATCAGTGATGAGAAGATTGAGTGAGAAAGTTGAAGCTGGATGGGTGACCTGTCAGAATAGAGTGCCTGATTCCAGCAGAGCAGTGGAAAATTAGAGGAGAGGCTATAAAATCAAAACCAAAACCATTAAAAGAAAAAAAAAAAACAAAACCCCGGGAAGGTCCAACTTCATCCCTGTCATTCCTTGACTGGTGCCAGTCTCACAAGCACAAGGGAGACCAGCACAGCAACTTTCAGAAGGGGCAGGAGAGCCCTAAGGATGGGTGCCAGCTGGGAGAAGAATCCACAGTGTGAGTGCAGACAAGAACGCAATGATCCTCAGAAAACTGTGAAAGAATCCTGAGTTATTACCACCCATAATTTATATGTCTAGTCTTTAACCAAAAATCACTAGACACGCAAAGAAACAGTAAACACTCCGGAAGAGAACAAGTCAATAAAAGTTGACTTCAAGTGATACCATCTGTTCTACAGGCAAGTACTTGAAAGCAGCTAAAAAGCATATGACCAAAGAATTAAAATGTGTTTAAATAATTGAAAAATATGCCAGAAACGAATGGATAGACAAAGTCAACAGATAAATGAAAAATTCCTGGAGGAGCAACAGCTAAAGTTCCAACTTCTCTTCTTCCGATTCGGCTTCCTGGGAAAGCAGCAGAGGACGGCCCACTTGAGCCCCTGACACCAGGTGGGCGACCAGGATGGAACTGCTGGCTCCTGCCTTCGGCCTGGCCCAGACCTGGCCAGCTGGGGCGTGAACCAGCACATGGAAGATTCTCTCTGTCTCTCCCTCTCTCAGTCACTTTGCCTTTCAAATAAATAAATAAATGAATGAATAAGTGTTTTTGAAAAGTTCCTGGAGTGAATAGTTCGATATTTAAAGAAAATTTCCTAGTTGGGTGCAGCAGCACTTTGCAAAGAGCAGAAGAAATCACTGAGCTTGACAAGGAATCAATAAAAATGACCTCATCCGACCAAAAGAGAGAGAACGTGTGGCAGAAATGGACAAAGTTCAGGAGCCGTGGAATTATAAAGTGGCTCAACGGCTGTGCGCTGGTGTCCCAGGAAGGACAAGAGAGAAAGGGGCAGAAGAATGATCTATTTGAATAAATCATGGTTTAAACTTGGTGGAAAACTAATTTTACTGATTCAGGTATCTCAACAAGCCCCAGGCAATACACAGAGAGACAATTTCTCCTGACCTACCACAGTCAAGCTGCTGAAAACCAAACATAACGGAACAATCTTGAAATCATCCAAACACAAAGAAACACATCCCAGGTAGAGGGACAGTGACGAAATTGCTGGTTTCTCTTTCAAAACCATGGAAAGTGGAAGACACTGGAACGGCCTATCTGAAGTGCTGAATGAAACAAATCCAACCAACCAGACTCCTGTCATTTAAGAATTTGAGATCCAGGGAGATCACCTTCAAAAATGGAGGTGAGACTAACACGAGCTCAGATGGAAAAAAAAAAAAAACGAGAGAAGGTGTCACCATGGGTATGTTTTTCTCAATTTCCTTAGAAGGTATATGACCTTACAAATCAGTTACAATCACACCATGTCAATGGGTGTATAACATCTATAGATGAAATCCATAAGAAGATAAACAAAATATACTGTTTCTGGCTTTCTGTATTTCACCTTCAGTAGTCAATATCAACTCTAAGCAGTTTAAGAACGCATATTGCAACCTTTATAACAATCACTAAAAAATAATGCAAAGAGGTAAGCCATCAAGCCACTAGAGAAATTAAAATGAAGAATTAAATCTTCTCTCACATACACAAAGCAGGGAATGAAGAAGATATGAAAAACGAACAGATGTGACAAGGGATTAAAATAGTGCCAGAGTGATGGTAAGTCTAACAATATTGATAATTAAATGTAAGTGAAGGAAGCACCCTAATCCAGCCACAGATAGTGTGAAAGTTCAAGAGCCAAGTGCAGGCGGCTGTCCCACTGGTCCTGTACCTACAGATTCAACCAACTGTGGACAGAAAATGTTAGGAAAAATACTACATCTGTACTAAGTAAGTACAGGTTTACTTCCCTGCCGTTATTCCCTAAAAATACTGCACAAGGACTATCTTCACAGAATTTAAATGGTATGGGGGGAGCCCATCATGGCAGAACAGGTTAAGCAATGCCAACTCCACCACCTGTAATGCCAACCCCACCTCCGAGCCAGCTCCCTGCTAAGGTACCTGGAAAAACAGCAGGAGGTGGCTCGAGTGCTTGGGCTCTGGCACCCACGCGGGAGATGTGGAAGAAGCTCCTGGGTCCTGGCTCTGACCTGACCCAGCACGGCAGGTTTCGGCCATTTGGGGAGTGAACCAGTGGATGGAAGGTATCCTCTCCTCCTCCCGCCTCTGTAACTCTGCCTTTCCAATTAACAGTTAAAACAAGAAGAATTTCAGTGGTGTCAGGTGCTGGAGCGGATGTGGAGTACGGAGGGCGTGTGTGGGTCACCTGCAGGTATTTCACCGTGTACCCCAGGACTGAAGCTTCTGCAGATGCTGGAGCCTGCGGGAGTTCTAGAACCAACCCCTCACAGACACCAAGGGACAACGCGAGAAGTTCCTGGTGAAATAGGATTAAAAGATGAGTTTATTTTGGTGCAAAATTTTGAAATCCACGCATAATTTTTTTGTAGTATACCTTTTCCATGAACTCTTTGAAAAGCCTTCGTGTGTGCTATTATCATAAGATATTTACTTTGGATAGGAAAAAATAGACTGAATATTACAGACCCGATAAAGATGCACTGAGAATTCTGAACAAGGGCGGCCACATTAACATCCCACATAGTAGACATAAAAGTGAGGAATATCGCCATGAAGAGGCACAGTTTGTACACAGGACAGGATAACTCTGCTTTTTTGCCTTGCAATAGCTTTGCTGTGAGTGAAATCAAGTTTACCAATGTGCTTCCTTACGGCGCCTGGGTTTTGAGTTTTCTCACTTCTGCATTATAGACAAAGTCAATTATCTTTCTCCTCGTACTTGTAAGTTTTTTTTTTTCACATTTACATCTCTGACCCATTTTCCCCAGAATTTAAAAAATAGAATGGCCATTAGAAGTGTTTGCCTCCAAATCTGTAAAGGGTCTCCATTCAGCAGGATTGAATCACGCTGGTAACTGACGTGTATTGCCACTTGCATTTCCTTGTGCATTCAACGGATAACCAATCAGTGTAAAATTTGAAGACAACGCTCTCCAAATGGTTTCTCTTTCTGGGAACAAATGGTGGGGCACTTCCAGGTGTGAATCAGCTCACAGTCCTCCAAGGTTTCTGGAAGGTTCCTTGGAGGTCAGCAGGTCTTCCCAGCAGCCAGGGGCTGTGGATGCCTGCAAGGGGGAGGGGTCTGCACACTTGACACCAAGGGGTCTCCCTGTGTGGCTCTTCATGTCTGTAATTTGTGAATGGCCCATTTTATGGAAACTGGAGCAGTTGGTAGTTTTGACTTCTCAGAGAACACACAGCCAGGGTCAGAACACACAGCCGGGGTCAGAACACACAGCCAGGGTCAGAACACACAGCCGGGGTCAGAACACACAGCCAGGGTCAGAACACACAGCCGGGGTCGGAACACACAGCCAGGGTCAGAACACACAGCCGGGGTCGGAACACACAGCCAGGGTCAGAACACACAGCCGGGGTCGGAACACACAGCCGGGGTCGGAACACACAGCCGGGGTCAGAACACACAGCCGGGGTCAGAACACAGCCGGGGTCGGAACACACAGCCGGGGTGAGAACACACAGCCGGGGTCAGAACACACAGCCGGGGTCAGAACACACAGCCGGGGTCGGAACACACAGCCAGGGTCAGAACACACAGCCGGGGTCGGAACACACAGCCGGGGTCGGAACACACAGCCGGGGTCAGAACACACAGCCGGGGTCAGAACACAGCCGGGGTCGGAACACACAGCCGGGGTGAGAACACACAGCCGGGGTCAGAACACACAGCCGGGGTCAGAACACACAGCCGGGGTCGGAACACACAGCCAGGGTCAGAACACACAGCCGGGGTCGGAACACACAGCCGGGGTCGGAACACACAGCCGGGGTCGGAACACACAGCCAGGGTCAGAACACACAGCCGGGGTCGGAACACACAGCCGGGGTCGGAGCACACAGCCAGGGTCGGAACACACAGCCGGGGTCAGAACACAGCCGGGGTCAGAACACAGCCGGGGTCAGAACACACAGGCGCAAGTTTCCTCTGCCTTCTGTTCTGACCCTTCCACCAAGATTTGCTGCTGTGCTGTTCCTTAAAAAAAAAAAAAAAAAAAAAAAAAAAAAACAACGGTTTGGATATCCACAGTTACTAGCAAGCAGTAGATATAAATAGGAGTGTGTGCAGGTATGTGACGTGTGTCCCAGCACAGCTCCGTGATCAGCAAGTGTGCAGTGTACGAAGCTCTGGCAACCAAAGTTGCATGAGTTTAAAACGTTACAGGCGGGGCTGGCGCTGTGGTGTAGCAGGTGAAAGCCACCGCCTGCAGTGCTGGCATCCACGTGGGCGCTCGTTCAAGTCCCGGCTGCTCCACTTCCCATCCAGCTCTCTGCTGTGGCCTGGGAGAGCAGTGGAAGATGGCCCATGTCCTTGGGTCCCTGCACCCACGTGGGAGACCTGGGAAGAAGCTCTTGGCTCCCGGCTTCGGATCGGCACAGTTCCGGCTGTTGCGGCCAATTGGGGAGGAACTGGCCGATGGAAGACCTCTCTCTCTCTCTCTCTCTCTCTCTCTCTCTTTCTGCCTCTTCTCTCTCTGTGTAACTCTGACTTTCAAATAAATAAATAAATCTTAAAAAAATAAAAAATAAAATAAAATGCTACAGGCATCAATCTTGGGGGAAACACATATTGGGAACACAATGTGGTTATGCAAGGCTTTAGCGCACCTGAAAACAGGTGTGTATCCTTGCCATTAAACTGGCACCTGTTTTTAGTTCATCTGTGAGAGGGTGGGCCTCCCAAGAAGTCTGGCTTCGGAAATCAGGGTCTTCTGGCTTAGTTGAGTGTCCTGCCTTGGCTTCCTCAGGGCTAACTGGTCAGGGACACCCATTTAGGCTCGGAACGTCTCCATATGGAAGATCATGATGAGATAATCTTTGCACCTTAGCAGTTTCTGTAGGGCTCACATGGGTAATTTATGTGCGATTCGTAAATGGGTTTTCTGGTTGTGGGATGTGAATCCCAGCTGTACACTTAGCTGTGCCACTCAACCTGCTCTGTGCTTCAGTTTCCCCACCCACAAAGTAAAGATAACAACAAGCCCTGCCTGTAAGGCGGTGAAGGCTATGTGAGTTAGTTCGTATGAGTCGAGCAGGGTACAGTCTGGCTCCGGTTATTACAAATGGCAGAATGTGTAGAGATGGCCAGGCACTGCCGAATCAACCCGCAATCTGTGCTGTGTCCCTGGCACGTGCCAGGCGTGTTCCTGGCACGTGTGCGTTGTTCGACCCTCGCAGCATTCCTGGGAGTTGTGTGCCTTTTTCCACGGAGGAAAGAAAGCAGCACCCAGGAGGTTTATGAATGCAGGTTCCCCGAAGTCACCCTGGTGACAGACACGAGTCCGGGCGTGGAACCAACGCTCATTGCTGCTCTGCTCCACTGGGTTTGCTCTCAGCAGGGGGCACAGCCATCTGCAAGAAATCCCCTCCTCCCCGGGCAGCTCCTCCTGGTGCCAAGGCACTCGCTGCTTTGCTGATTTGCCCTGAGGGTCAGGGCCTGCTCCCCAGAGGACCCCCCGGCTCCTCTCCTCAAACCACGCCCCCTCCAGGCTGGCACGCACCTGCCCGTCTCCAGGAAACACACCCACCGTCTCCTGCTCCAAGCCTTGGTGTCCCACTGCCGGCACTCGGACATTCCCATCCGCTTTCTCTTTGAGCAAACACAAGACGGGGCTCGGAAAACCACCTCAAGGACCTCAGTTGATCTTGTCGTCAGTGGGTTGTGCTGACAGCGACAGGAGGCAGGACATTCACACTCAGGGGACCTCTGAATAAGACGAAGCAGTGGACTTGGGTAAGAATCAGCTTGGTCCGTGCCTCGTCCTTCACCGTGAATCAGGAATCCTCTTCCACGGTGGCTGACATTCAGAGCAGGGAAGAAATAGCTCCCCGAAATGCCAGATGACTTCTGCAGAGCCTATTTTAATTTCTCAGGAATATAACCTTTCAATAAAAGGCTTACGTTGGCTCTAACGCTGGTAAGAAACGTTTTAGAAAAACAGTAGGAAATCGTAAAAATATTTATTGCAGGAGAGCAGGACACCCTGCAGCAGCTCCTGGAAGAGGCTGCCACCCCGGGCTCCAAGGCACGCAAATGCCCTCGGCGCTCCCTCCTGCTGCTGGGCCTCTGCCGCTCTGGTTCCATCCGGGACTCATGGGAGAGGAGGAAATGTGCCCCTCCCCCAGCTGCACCCACTCCACATCTGCTCCCGCAGTCTCTGATGCCAGAGAACCAGACAGACGGCCTCCACCCCCTCAAGTCTCAACCTGTGTCAGGGTCGACTTCCAGGGCTTCCAAGGGCCCCTCTCAGAGTCTCCAGGTTAACCTGCCCCAATCTGCTAATGAGGACCCAACTGTGTTTCCTGCCCAACAGCGTGGCCTCCTCCCTGCAGAGGATCATGGGTAAGGGGATGCTGGTTGAGCGCCGCCTATGGTACATGGTTCTGGGTCATGGGTTAGCAAGCTTTCTGCAAAAACCAGGAAGCCGATGATTTAGGCCTTTCAAGCTACACCTGGTCTCTCTCGCTTAGTCTTTGTTTTCTGTCTTGCCTTGTTCACAAACCTTTAGAAACACAAAAATCATTCTTAGCTCAGGGTGGTGTCCACGCAGGCAATGGCCTGGACGTTGCACTTGATTCACTCCCTGGTGATGCCGAGACCACATGGTGATGAGAAAGGCCTGCAGGGCCCCGGCGGCAGAGAGCAATGAGGAGAGAAGTACGTGTTCCTCTGGGGGAGGAGGTCAGGCCAAGCCCAGGGAGGGCTTCCTGGAGGAGGCATGCTGCTGTCTGGCCTCTGCGGTGGGCACTCAGGCAGGTGAAGCTGTGTGTGCAAAGGGGTGTGGCAGGAAAGGAGCGGCTGGAGCCAGGCCCTGTGTGGCCTGAGCTGGGGCAGAGGCCTGGAGCCCGAGGCCTCCGGAGATGGGTCAGCCACTTGGGTAGACAGCAGCTGGGAGCCGCTGAGGGTCATGAGCCAGGATGCAAGAGTTCTTTAGCCCGGGGCTGCAGGGGTGGGGGGTGTTCGGAGGCCCCCCAGGTGCTGCCCAGCGGGAGGCAGCGCAGGGATGCAGGAGAGAGAGGATGGGGCTCAGACTCCTCCCCTGACCTGGAAATTTATCAGCGAGGTGGTACCAGGGAACTGCTTGGAGAAGGGGGAGGGGACCTGAAGATCAGCCTGGGCGGCCCCCTCCTCCCACAGCCCTGAGGATCCTCCCAATATGAACTGAGCACCCAATGCCCCCCACCCCCAACTTGCCGATGGGAAGCTAAGTGGAGTGACTCAGACAAAGGGGAGGCATGGAGCCTGTGCTGGTGCCCACCCGCTCTGGGCTTGCACACCCCACACCACCGCATACTCATGACCTCGTCCTGCTTCTCCTGAGAGCCTGCCATCAGTCCCCATCTGTGTGTCTTGAGAATAAGCACCCCACAGTGTGTTTTGTCCACAGGGAGCCAACGTCCAGTTGGGGGCACACAGGGGCATGCGCAGGCACACCAGAAGTAGTGTGCACGGCTCCACAGTGAGGCTTGGGAAGGCATAGTGGTGGGAGGAGAGGGAAGGCTGGGGTGGGGCAGGAAGGCAGTTGCTGGGGAGGCGGGGCGGGGTGGGATGGGGGTGGGGAGGCTGACAGCTGTCTCTTCCAGCAGGACTTGACCCCTGAGCTAAGTGTCCCAGTCTGCAGAGGCCCTGGGTATTTCCGGAGGTGATGAGGCGACCTCTGCTTTGGGAAACCAGCCTTGGCACAGTGGGAATCACAGGACGTGAAGCCGAGATGGGTGGGGAAGAGAACCCACCCAATTCCCCTTTGTATTTTACTCCCCTTGATGAGCTTAGTTGCCTGCCCCTCCCCCCACCCCGGTCTGTGCCTGCCACGTGGGACCACCGTGTGTGTGAATCCCCCTCTCTGCTCCTGTCCATGCCTACACAGCCAGCGCCCTGAATGCCAGCACAAGTCATCAGCCAAGCCAGCCAGAGAAGCGCCCTCCTTCCTCACTGGGAGATAGCGATGTTCCGGGAAGAGTCACGGCAAGACTCTGATCCCTCCAACAAGGAGCTTGTGTCACGCTGCTGTCGATGATGCTTGAGAGATAAAGGAGGCCACTAAAAACCTCTCCCAACTCTGTGTTCCTGTTGTGTGAACCTTTAAAGAATCAGCAAGATTGGTAGTGAACAGAAACCTGTAGGCGTCTAGACTCTTACTTAAGACAGTTAGTTACACATCTGTTGACAAGAAGGAAAGAAGTTTGTCCTTAAAGGACCTTGAAGTTCAATATTACACCGATTTGCAGTAAAAATACAAAGCCAGCAGGGTGCATGTAGGGAGGGAATTCTGCCTGTCGCTGTCACTTGTAGAAGCCGTGTTGCCCCGTCAGTTCCAAGTCCCTATACTGACATTCACCGTGTAGGGCGGCTGATGCTGGGTCAACACTCTACCACCTGCAGCCCTGCTCAGTGAGCTGCATCGCTTGCAAAAGGAAACAGAGCAGGGTTTACCTAAGGTCTGGCTCTTAGCTCACATTTATCTAAAACTTGAGTGTCAGTGGATTCAACAAACACACTTGTGAAAATTGTGTGGAGCCAGGTGGAGCTGGAGGAAAATGAAGATGGTGACAACAGCCATCAGAACCGGATTCAGCAACGGAAACTTCCAGCACTGGGCCTGCAAGAGTTGATGCTTAGGACAGAGGGCACGAGCTGCTTGACAGGGGTGCAGACGACACAGAGAGAAATTGGGCTCATCTTAGTTAAAAAAAATAAATGAAATAACAATAAATCCATACAGAATGCCTTCTGGCCGTCAGGGATGGCTGTCCCCAGGGGCTGGAGGGAGGTGGACATCCTGGGCTCTTCCCTTAGAAGCTGATGGCACATGGAGGAAAGACACAGACAATGAAGTCCCAGTGTAGGGGGACAGGTACACTAGAGGTATGGTGACCTGTGAAGAGGCTCCCAGGAAGTGCATGATGGCGTCCCATTGGGGGGGGGCGGTGAGCAGACGTGACAGGTGACGTTTTAGGAACGAGGACGAGACGGGAGGACTGTGCATCTCAGCCGCTGGGATATCTGGCTCTTTGGCATACTTCCTCTACCAGAGGGGTGGTCTTCAGCGGCACTGCCGCGTCTTGAACTTGAGTTTCTTTGCAGAGACCATGACAAACTCATGACGAGCTTTCTGCGAGGCGCCTGTCTTACTTGAATGCTACTTTGGAGCCAACAAAAATGCTTGTTTGAAAATGAGGAAGAAGAAGAGTGCTGACTGAAGACCACGTCACCAGTGGAGCTGCAGGAGGAGGCAGAAGCCTTGTCGTCTCAGCAGGAAATGGAGGCCGTGACTGCAGGGACTAAGGCAGCGCTTGGGACCCCCTCGGTCTCTGCGTGGGTCATTCAGGGCTCCGCGGAGAGGCAGGATGGGCAGGACGCATGGCAGGGGCAAGGGTCTCGATGAGGAACTGATCCGCACGTTTGTGGAAGCGCGCCAGTCCCAGTCTACGGGGGAGTCTGCAGACCAGGAGAGCCAGAGGTTTGGTCCAAAGGCCTGAGACCAGAAGAGCTGGCCGGTGTCGTTCAAACCTGGAAGCGGCAGCCTTGAGCTCATGCTTCCTTTTCAGTTCAAAGGAAGCCAAAAGCTGACGGCCCAGCGTGAAGGAGGACTCGGGGAGGCTCAGTCTCTCTGCTCTCTGCAGGCTTCCAGTCACGCACTCCACAGGGCAGTCCACTTTCCTCGGACGGCTCATCTGTCCCAGAAGCAGGAGGAACGTTTGAGCGACATCCGGGCACGCTGAGGCCCCGACTAGGGCCACGTAACAGCGACCTTCGCAGGGGAGCTTCCCTGGGCAGGGAACAGTGCCCTCCTCCCAGCCCGCCTCTCGCTGCGACCCCATCTCCACTTCCTTTTGCTGTCAGGACTTGTCTCCATGCAGCCTCAGTTACACCGTGTGCACACTCACCCCCCCTCACTCCCACACCCTGAACCGGGTCCCGTTCCAGGGCACTGTTTGCTCCCCGGCTCCTGCTGCCCGGCGTGCCTCCTGCTCGGCCCATTGGGGACCCTCTGACCTTTCGGGAATCAGTGCCAAGAGTCAGGTCACGATGGGCACCCCCGCCCGGAGAAGGAGATGGCGATGGCGATGGCAATGGCGAGGGAGATGGGGATGGAGAGGGCCTCCCGTCATGTTCCTGCCATCACCAATGGAATTACTGGCACTTCCCATCTTTCTGGAAACTCTCTTGTAGAGTCCCAAGTACAACCCGGCAGGCCATCAATCATCAGTATCTGCAGTGACCGCTTCACAGTCCTGGCAAACCTTATCCAAGCCCTTCAGTCCAGTCAAGCAGTAGTTAATCTTCCTGTTGCTTTCTCCTCTTGATGCTTTAAAAAACAATGTAACTCCAGGTTGACTAACCATCCCCGGCTGTCCACGGTTGTATGAGGCAATTTGGACTCCGTTTTAACACACAGCAAGGCAGAGTTTGTTTAGCTCTCTGTTCTAGTCCTCAGTGAATACTCAGGCTTCCATCATGTTGAGTCTCTTACATTTGAGTCATATAATTTATGGGACCGGCATTGTGGCATAGCAGGTAATGCTGCCACCTTCACCGCCTACGTGCCATATGGGCTCCAGTTCGAGCCCCGGCTGCTACACTTCTGATCCGGCTCCCTGCTAATGCACCTGGGAAAGCAGCAGAAGATGGTCCAAGTGCCTGGGCTCCTGCACCCACAGGGGAGAACCAGATGAAGCTCCTGGATCCTGGCTTCAGACTTGTCCAGCTCTGACCACTGCGACCATTTGAGGACTGAACCAGCAGATGGAAGATTCTCTCTGTCTCTCTCTCTCTCTTTTTCTCTCCCTCTATCTGTGTCATTTCATCTTTGAATAAGTAAATAAATCTTTTTTAAAAGGTCATATAATTTGCTTAAGAAATGAAGATATACAACATGAGACAAGTACTAAAAGATGCATGGTGTTCTGTTTATTTTTCCTAAGTTGTATTATTTGTCAGTCAAGTGTTTGGCTATTTTCATAGTATATTTTTAATGAGAATATCATAATAGGGTTTTTGGGGCAAACCTAGAACCCCAGGCCAGGAGGAAGATAAAAGTAGGCGAAAAATCCAGACTCTTCCGTTTTATAGAAATAAATTTGTCTCCTTGCATCAAAATCCAATCTTGTGGGTGAAAATTTGGCAAAGTGCTGACGTGCACTTGGGTTGCCTGCACCCCAAATCGGAGTGGCTGGGTTCAAGTCCTGGCTCTGCCCCAATTCTAACTTCCTGCTAAGGGGCACCCTGGGAGGCAGCCATGATGGCTCAAGTACTCGGGTCCCCGCCACGCAGGTGGGAGACCCGGGTTGGGCTCCTGACTTCTGGCTTCAGCCCTGGCCCAGACCTGCCATTGCAGGCACAGTGACTTTCAAACAATAAAATGAATAATTGACATCCGGAATTCCACCAGCCTCCCCTGGAGAGGAGCTGAGAAGCAGCCTCTGGTGTTTCCACCAGGAGAAAGGGAAGCGCTCCCCTGAGAACCCCACCGCACGGTCTGTGTGACAAGGGCTTCCGCCCAGGGCGGAAGACTTCACCAGGGCCTGTCCTACCCCTCACCCTCCCACCCCCACTCCTCCACCACCAGGTCGGCAGAAGCTCTTCTCTGACCCTGGCGTTCTGCATCAGAAAGGACACAGTGAGTGCTGGGAGGCCCGTGTGGGGTGGCCTGCAAAGGACACAGCCCCACAGAGCCCTGAGATGCGATCCCAGGATGACAGCGTGTGTCCTGTGCTTGCCAGCAGTGTGCCAGCTGCAGGGGCCACGTGACACAGACGACGAGGAGGAGGAGGGCCCAGGGAAGCCCCAAGCCAACAGGACAAGTGAGGATAAGGACACCCGAGACATGGGGAGCCTCTGGCACTTGCAGCCGGACCCCCAGCCGGGGTAACGCACAAACCCCACTGAAGATCTATTTACTGCAGTTCCTATTATGCAAAATATTATCTTTGGCTTTCTACAAAAGATGACAAGGCAAGCCTAAAGGGAGGAAAAAATACAGTCTGAGAACACAAAGTAAACATCCTGACAAGACTTAGCTATGACACAGGAGTTGGAATTATTTAAAAAATTTAAAATAACTGTGATTAATATGTTAGGGACTCTAGTGGAATACGGACAGCACACAGGATGGGTGGAAAATGCGAGCAGAAAGATGAAACTCTAAGAAAGAATCAAAAGGGGCCGGCGCCGCAGCTCACTAGGCTAATCCTCCGCCTGTGGCGCCGGCACACTGGGTTCTAGTCCCGGTCCAGGCACCGGATTCTGTCCCGGTTGCCCCTCTTCCAGGCCAGCTCTCTGCTATGGCCCGAGAGTGCAGTGGAGGATGGCCCAAGTGCTTGGGCCCTGCACCCCATGGGAGACTAGGATAAGTACCTGGCTCCTGCCATCGGATCAGCGCGCTGCGCCGGCCGTGGCGGCCATTGGAGGGTGAACCAACGGCAAAGGAAGACCTTTCTCTCTGTCTCTCTCTCACACTGTCCACTCTGCCTGTCAAAAAAAAAAAAAAAAAAAAACAAAAACAAAAACAAAAAAAAAAACAGCAGCTTTCCTCCTAAGTATTTACACAGCTAATTTGAAAAATTTATGTCCACACAAAAACTCTAGCTTTATTCATAATCCCAAATATTTAAAGCAACTTCGTTCATTGTGGCCAATGGAAGCAGCAAAGAGAACCCTCAGTAGCTAAAGGGGAGGATGGCGGGACTGTGATACGTCTACGCTGTGGAGGTTCACCCAGCAATGGACAGGGTAAGCCACCGACCCCAGGAAGCCCTTGTCTGGTTGGCCATTGCCGCAGAGTGGCCCTCGGGCTGTGGCGCTGGTGCTGCTGAGTTAAGAGGGAGCTGTTGAAAAGAGGACTCGGTTGGGTTGGGGAGAACGGGGCTCAGCCACGGCCTGGGCTTGGCAATGCCCCCTCTTGTCCTAGGGACAGCAGCACTGGGCCCCGCCGTGAGTTCCCCAGGCGTTAGCTGCCCTGCAGCTGACTGCACAGTGTGCCGAAGCGTGGGTTCAGTTGAGCTGTAACAGAAGAGGGAAATCTCGTGGGGGCTCAGAATTCCATTTGTTCAATGTCCCTTGGGAGACTGACAATGGAAGGGAAAGAGAAGGTGGAAGACAAGAGGCAGCCGTGTGCACCAGGCGCCATCAAAGACAACCCAGCAACTGGCCTCTCAAGGCCTCTGGGAGCAGAATGAAGAGAGCAGCACCTCCCGGTCCTCTGCCAATGGCCACACGTTTCCAGGTAGGCAGGTGGCGTAGCTACCACCGAGTTCCCGAGCTAGATTCGTGTCGGCATCTTCCGTTCTTTTCTTTTTTTAAAGATTTATTTATTTATTTGGAAGTCAGAGTTATACAGAAAGAGAAAGAGCGGCAGAGAGAGAGAGAGAGAGAGAGAGAGAGAAAGGTCTTCTGTCTGCTGGTTCACTCCCCAGTTGGCCACACTGACCAGAGCCGGGCCAATACGAAGCCAGGAGCCAGGAGCTTCTTCCTGGTCTCCCACGTGGGTGCAGGGGCCCAAGGACTTGGGCCATCTTCTACTGCTTTCCCAGGCCATAGCAGTGAGCTGGATTGGAAGTGGAGCAGCTGGGACTTGAACCAGCACCCATATGGGATGCCAGCACTGCAGGTGGTGGCTTTACCCACTACCCCACAGCGCTGGCCCAAGGCCAGACATTTCTGAGGAACCCACTTGTTACTAAGTGTGCAGGTCCTCCCCTCGCCCTTGAAATAACCGCTTCCTCAAGGCCAGTCTGACCGAGATGCCCTTTGCTCTCTTTATTTTTTTATTTTATTAAATTTATTAATAACATTTTATTAATATCACAGTGACTTCTTTTTTATTTAAAGACAGAGTTACAGAAAGAGGTAGAGACAGAGAGAGGTCTTTCATCTGCTGGTTCACTCCCCAGATGGCTGCAATGGCTGGAGCTGTGCCAATCTGAAGCCAGGAGCCAGGAAATTCTTCTGGGTCTCCCATGTGGGTGCAGGGGCCCAAGGACTTGGGCCATCCTCCACTACTTTCCCAGGCTATAGCAGAGAACTGGATCGGAAGAGGAGCAGCCGGGACTAGAACCGGCGCCCACATGGGATGCGGCGCTTCAGGCCAGGGCTTTAACCCACTGCACCACAGTGTGGCGGCCCCACAGTGACTTCCAACCCTGTATTTGAGAGCTTCTTTCTTTAAGGATTCTGTCTTCTGCCAAGAGGCTGTGTTCAGGATCACTAAGGGCACCACTCCAGGTCTGCTGACTTGGGCTTGAGTTCCGGCTCTGTCTCCTCCCAGCTGCGTGACCTCCCTGTGAGCCACTTGGCATCTCTGTGCCTCAACGTCCTCATCCTCAAGAGGGAAAAGTGATATCGACCTTCTGATAAGCTCTTTGAAGGACATACATTTATCTGACAAATTTAAAGTCTTAGAAATAGCGTGTGATTCATTTGCAAAATGCAAACATGAACGCATCAGTGGAGCTTCTGGACTCAGGGAGGCAACGAGGTTTGTAAAGTGTCACCAGCACTCCTGTGAAGCTGCTGAGCTGGCCAACTGAGGCCACACCTGGGCAGCCACTTGGAACCAATCCCGACTCCGGCAGCTGCACTGCTGCCTGACGCATCTCTGTCTTTTACAAATATTTGCTGAGGACCAGCATCGTGGCACACTGGGCTAAGCCACCACTCGGGATGCTCAGATCCATGTCAAAGTTCCAGTCTGAGTCCTCGCTGCTCCAATTCCAATCCAGCTTCCTGCTTATGTTTCCTGGGAAGCAGCTGACATTGGCTCAAGTGCTTGGGCCCCTGCCACCCGTGTGGGAGACCCTACTGAGTTGTAGGCTTCTGGCTTCAGCCCGGCCCCGCCTTGGCTGTTTGGGCACATTGGAGGAGTGAGCCAAAGATAGATGACTTCTGTCTGTCTTTGTATCTCTCTGTTGCTCTGTTTTTCAAGTAGATGAAGATAAATAAACAAAGCTCTTAAAGAAGAGATGATCTGTCCAACTTGCACCAAAAGCTAGAGCCGTCTTCCTCCAGACGACTGGTCCATCGCTCCTTACCTGGGTATTACTAAGAGACAGGGACGCCTGCTGGCTTTCCTACAGAGTATTCGGGTGACGAAGCAGCAGACTGGTTTGAGAGAGGCTTTGCATGACTCCACCCCAGTGTGAACGAATTCACCTCTTTCAGCTTTCATCACAGGCTCATGGCTGGAAACATCCGATTCTACTACACGTGACCTCCGATAGACAGGGACGGGATTGCTGGAGGACGATGTGACAAACGTCGAAGATGAGTCAGGACAGAGCAGGTAATGGTTCAGTGCTTGATTATTGATGTCTGCACGGGAGTCGGGAATGGAGAAACAAACAGTGCCTTGCCATTCCTGGAGAAACGACCTTGAAGTGTCCTTCTGGCTAGAAGAAGCTTGGATTTTTAAACTGCTCTAAGCAAATACAAACTGATCATATGTTTTAGCTGGAAGCAATTATTTGAAGATACTCAACGCAGGTTTTGGTGTTGAGGAGGGGCCTTGACATTCCTGCCCCTCCTCTTGACACCAGGATTCAGACCTGACCTCGTGCCCTTGGCAGGAGCTCCCAGGACCCTCGGGGACAGGAGGCGCCTCTCCTGGCTATGCATCACCCTGTTCTTCTAGGTGTTCCTCCCTTAGGCTTCTCCTTTGTTTGACCCCTTCTTCATGCTCCCCTTATGTCACTTCTACTGCTCCAGAGGGGACTTCCTGTTGGCCTCTGGGAGAAATGAACCTCTGACGGCGACCCTTCCAGCCTCCCCAGTGGGGGCAGCTTCATCAGCTCCTTCCCTCTGGCGGGGTTCTTGTCTTCTAGGGCAACCTCTCTGGTCTTCTACGTCAACAAAGCAGGACGCCCTCTCGCCTTCCAGGTCAACTCCTTTCCCAGGTTCTCAGTGTCCCCTGCTTCTGAAGAACTCTCTCCCTCTCCTGTCCCCTCTCAGTCTCATCTTCCACTGTCTTCTTTCTGTTTATGTGCTCCCACTAAACAACCAGTAAAAATAATATGGAGTTTGAGCGCCTCATCCTCCCACTTCTTTGTGGCCAGGCCTTGCAAGAGCTGTTTGTATCGTCTGACCCCACACCTCTGCTCCACCTTCCAGCCCCTTAAAACTGCCTTTGGTTCCCACCTCTGCCCTGAGACTCATCTCTAAGAGGATGAGCTGTGCATCAGATACACTGAGTTGCAAATGCTTGGAGGCCGTCAATGTGGAGATGTCCACTAGGAAGCCAGACACGCAGCCACATTCTGGCCGAGGACGCATATATGACGTCGTTCCCAGAAAACGACCACGGAGCTGACGGTGCCCGTCACTGAGTCTTCCTGCTGCATCGTGTCTGTGCGCAGATGGGCTCAGCTGTACAGCACTGGTCATTGTGCCCACAACTGCCCATCACAACAGCCTTGCACTGCACAGGTATGTAGCCCACCGGCAATAGGCTCTACCATCTAGCCCAGGTGTGCAGTAGGTCTCTGTAGGTACTCACTACGGTGTTTGCCCCAAGGTAAATTTTCCTAACTGCACGTTTCTCAGAAAGCATCCCTGTTGTTTAATGACGCGTGACTGTGTATGTGTGGGGTTCAGGAGTGAGGTCAGGCTTGGGCGTCACGGGCTGAGTCAAGAGGCGAGTGGAAGGGACAGCAGGTGCCAGCGTGGTCTTGGTGTTGGTGGTGGGGCTTCCGAAGGCCTCCTGCAGCTCTCGGGAGCCGGACAGTGCAGGGGGCTGTGGGTTCCTCTTCCTTGGTGTCGCTCATGGGCCTCCGTGTTCTCTTCTCTACCTGTCTAGCTGACATTGTACCTACTTTCTTCATCTTTTCAAAGAAACAGAAAGTCAGGATTTGGCTTTGTTGATCATCTTATTTTCTATTTCCTTACTCTGTTCTTTTTTTTTTTTTTTTTTTTTTTTTTTGACAGGCAGAGTGGACAGTGAGAGAGAGAAAGAGAGAAAGGTCTTCCTTTGCCGTTGGTTCACCCTCCAATGGCCACCACGGCCGGCGCACCACGCTGATCCGATGGCAGGAGCCAGGTGCTTCTCCTGGTCTCCCATGGGGTGCAGGGCCCAAGCACTTGGGCCATCCTCCACTGCACTCTCGGGCCACAGCAGAGAGCTGGCCTGGAAGAGGGGCAACCGGAACAGAATCCAGCACCCCAACCGGGACTAGAACCCGGTGTGCTGGCGCCACAAGGCGGAGGATTAGCCTAGTGAGCCGCGGTGCTGGCCTTAATCTGTTCTAACACTTATGATTTGCTTCTTTAAAATTATTTTCTGATATTGAACATATAATAATCATTATGATATTCCTTTTTTTCTAAATAAATTCATCAAATAAATGTAACACTAAATATTGACTTTTATAGCTATCTCACGAGCACTCATAATTGTTCATTCTAGTCCTTTAACTCATGAAATCTAACAATTTTAGTTAAGAATTTTAAAAATTTATGTTAATATTCAGGCCTTTTAAATGATCTTTCATTGTCGACTTCTACCTTATGTGCAGAGAACATTATCTACGTGACAAAGATTTTTGATTATTGGTGAGATTTCCCTTTGTGTCCTGGTCTGTGTTTGATTTGTAAAGTAAAGCTATCTTTTGTGTGTAAAGAGCATTTGTTGTTTCATACTTGGTACATGACTTTATGAAGTCAAGTTTGGTAATTTTGATGTTCAACACTATAACCTTCCTATTTTTTTCAAATTCACTTGACCTGCTAGACTAAACTGGCTTCAAATTGATTGCCCTGTGGGTCTGTTGATTAGTTTGTTTCTGTTGGTCTTTCTTTCTTTTTCCTTTATTTCTTATAGACCAAATTGTGGGGTGCATATATCTCTTTCTCTCCCTCAAGGTCGATTGTTTTTATTATGATGTTGGTTCCTTTTTTACCCATATCAATATTTCTCATTTAAATTTTATCTTTTGTTGTTATCATTGCTCCAGCTTTCGTTTGGTTGGAATTTGTCTGCTATGTCTTTTTCCATATTTTTAACTTCTGTTTTCTGTGAGGTTTTATTCAAGGGCTTTTTCTTGTCCGCAACATATAGCTAGATTAAGGAGACATACATTTAATCCTGTATCCTTGTTAAACAAGTTTAACCGTTTGTATTTGTTAGGATTAGTTACGCACTTTTACTTCTTTCTGCCATCTTCTTTTGTTTTTGCTGTTACATCTTCTTCCCTGCTGTCCTCTCCTGTAATCTGATAGGTCAGGGGTCAGCAATTTTTTTTAAGTAAAGGTCAGATGGTAAACATTTTTTTTTTTTTTTTTTGCTTTGTGGGCCAAGGAGCAAAAGCAAGGATATTTTGTGATACTGATATGACGCCAGAGAAAATAAGTGTCCACAAAAGTCTCATCAGCACTGATCCTGTTTGCGTGCAGAGCCCCCGAGTCGAGGACAGAAGCTAAGCTCAGAGAAGCTGTTTTCTCTGCGTGCTTTCTGGGCCGCGTTTCTTTGGCTGCTGCCATCAGATGTGATGGAATTAACTCACGGGGTGAGTGGCTTCTTTGCTTGGTTAACAAATGAGATGCTGGAAACTTGCTTTGGTCACAGCCCTCTTTGCATTTCCTTTTTTCGGGGGAAGAAACCCCGCTGTGGTGAGACAGCTCATGTGTAATTTTCTAATCGTCCTCACCGCGGCGTCCCTGAGGGAGCAAAGTTGTGATGGTGCTTAGTCTGGGAGTGCTGAGCCCTGGTGCTCTTCTAGAACTCAGATGATCCCATCATATACTGAGCACAAGCCTTCGCCACCCAGTTCCCTAACGAAATAACCCACACTCTACCGTGACTTAAAACGGCAATGCTTGGCATGGCAGGTGCCCGTAGGTGAGATCTCAGCCTGCCCCGCAGCACACGTGGCCCTGGAAGCACTGCTGTAGCTGTGCACCTGCACCTGCAGTGCCTGTGGCCACAGAGGGCTGTTTTGGTCTCTGATGTGTCTACCCAACTCTGTTGACGTGGCGCTAAAGCAACCAGGAACGGCAGGCAGTACTGCAATGGGCACGCAGAATTACGTGGGCATTGACATTTTAATTTCATTTAATTTTCACATTTCATGAAATGTTCTTCTTTTGAGTTTTAATCATTAAACGATGTAAAACCCACTGTGAGCTCATAGGTCATAGATCAAACAATTTGGAATTTTCCTTTGCTATATTTTGCTTCCCTCTCTTCTGTCTGGAAGCTATAAATTATATTCATTAAGTGGTGTGTTTTAAGTTTAAAAATCATTCATGCTAAATAATATGAGCATCTTTGAAAATTTTACAGAAAATAGAATTAAAAAATCAGGTTGTTTTGGTGCAAAGAATTTAAATCCATACATAGAGTTAGACAGTGAGAGAGAGAGAGAGAGAGAGAGAGAGAGAAAGGTCTTCCTTCCATTGGTTCACCCCCCAAGCGGCCACTACTGCCGGCGTGTTGCAGCCAGCGCCGATCCGAAGCCAGGAACCAGGTGCTCCTCCTGGTCTCCCATGTGGGTGCAGGGCCCAAGCACTTGGGCCATCCTCCACTGTACTCCCTGTCCACAGCAGAGAGCTGGCCTGGAAGAGGAGCAACCGGGACAGAATCCAGCGCCCTAACTTGGACAAGAACCCGGGGTGCCGGCGACACAGGTGGAGGATTAGCCTGGTGAGCCGCAGCACCAGCCAATACAGTTTTCAAAAGGTGCATTCTCCATGAACTTGTGTGTATACATTACAAGATTTTGCACCAAAGTGCTTACCTTTTATCCCATTTTCCCATGAACTTTTTGTCATCCCTTTGTATTTTTTACAATTCTCGCAAAGCTAAGCTAATACCTACGCTAATGGCCGGCTGTTAGTAGACAGCATGTGTGTGGGCCGCTGCTCTCAGCAGGTGCTCCAGCAAGGGTCGTCTTCATCGTAACTACTCGGGCCGACCCCAAGCTGGAGCTCAGATGGCTTCATTTCACATTCAGCTCCAAGTCCCAGCTCTCCGCGTTTGCTCATGGCGGGTGTGTGTGTGTGTGTGTGTGCGCTCAGTCTGCTGTGTAAAAGCATTGAGGAAACACTTGACACGATCACCTCCACACGGAACGTCTGCACTTCTCAAAGGCCACAGCACGGGGGTGGGGGGTGGGGCGTGGGACGTGAGGTCTCAGCGCCGACCCGCCAGTCTGCACCCGCTCCTGCTCCGGGTCTGTCTGACCCGGATGCCCCATTAGGCTGTCAGGGGAGCTTTGAGCTTTGAATGAGCCCCTGTGAAACCCGAGCTGAGAGGGGGGTCCCCTCCAGGCAGGCTAGAGTGTGGGGACAGTCCTCCCACCAGCTTCCTGGCATGGAATGGCCTTTTCCTGGTGCCAATCTCACAGTAACGTTGCTCCTGAAACAGATGCGCAGATGTGAGAGGACTTCGAAAGCTCATGGAACATGGAATTAAGTAAGTTTTATCCTTGCAATTGTGTTTCAATGCACTCTTCCTTCCCTTGTGAGACACATTCCTATGAGCCTTGAGTCGGTCCCGCCATTCATGGATTTCAGAATACATTTTGCCCCCTAAAAACCGATTTTTAAATAGCATTTTCCATGAACTTTTTGAAGACCCTTTGTAAGGTTATGTGTATTAACAGAAAAAAATGAAGAATAACAAATGAAAAATAAAAAAGACTCAGGGCAACACAGCTCCCAAGAATCACAAATGATTCTTCAGACAGTTTCCTCCTTCCTTCTCTTGCAACGTCTTACATGTTACATTATTTAAACACCAGATCAAGTTGCTTTTAACTTCCTCCAATTAAAAGAGAAAGAGATGATCTGCTCTTTCTGAGCAAAAGTAAAAAGACAAATCATAGCAGGCCGAGTAAATGGAGCAGTGGGACCCTCCCCCACACTCAGGTGACACAGAGCATGGAGAGTGAACTCCACACTTGCCCAGAATCCTGAAACCGAACCCTTTCATTAAAGCGTTCATTGTCCGCACCCAGAAGACCTGCGCAGCCCCACCTGCCCCCGGGCTGCTGAGGGAAGCACTCTCAGCCCAGGAGAGGAGGCTGCCACGCAGCTGGCTGGGGTCAGGTGTGGAAGCTAATGTGCGCCTCGGGCAGCTCGGAACTGCTGGGGCGTGCAGCAGCGAGGGCCTGCGTGCGGGTGATGGATGGCCAAGGCAGGCGAGAGGCGTGGCGACAGGCAGGCTCCTCCAAACGTGCACAAGGCGGGAAGAATGACCCGCTGGCCACAGGTCCTCTCCCCCTCCCCCTCCCCCTCCCCAGGAAGGCGCACAGAAGCACCAGGCCATTCCTGCCTGCCTTGAAGCCAAGCCCCGTCCTGGTCCTGGCTGAGGGGATCTGGATACGGGCAGTGCAGGGGTGCAGGGGTGCAGGGGAGTGCGGCCTGGAAAACACCTGGCAGCCCTGCAGAGTGCAGAGTCACCCTCACATAGTCTACACCGGGGCGCTCATCACGCTCATCACGCTGAGACCACTAAGGTGTGGGCTTAGCTTCTCCAAGATACGGTTTGCATGTTGCGACAGCGCATATGTTGGCAGAAAAACTTAACTTGGACCAACTAACCCTTATTGGCCTCTTTGTCAACTACACGTCTGAATGTTTCCGGCTTCACGCCCCCGAGTGGCTCCCATCCCTTTGCTCAATGACAGGGGATCCCAGGGCTGTGCCCCAGTCACTGTCACCTCCAGGGTCCAGCAGAAGGCCCGGCCCTGGGTGAGGAGGGCCTGGACCCAACACAGGACACAGGGGGCTGGTGTGGCGAAGACACACACAGAGTGTGCAGGACTCTGCCCGCCGTGGTCTGCCAGCGCTCGGCCCGGCCCTGGGTTTGATACGGTGGCACAGGGCAAACTCCTTTCCGCTTACGGTACAGGAGAGGGCGCAGGAAGGGCCCTGGCCTTCCGGGAGCTGTGACGTCATGTGGCAGGTCCAAGGGCGCAGGAACACATCAGATGGGAACTTAACTGGAACTTGGACGGCCAGCAAAGAGGTCTCTGTTATCTGAGGTGGGAGTCAAGGAAGTCAGGGACAGAGACGCAGCGTATCCTGCTGTCACAGCTCAGCATAGCTGTGGACTTCGGGAAACAGGCCACTTTATGGGTGTGAGCCTCACTTTCCCATCAGTAAAATGGGACACCCACACTCGGCTCTTGGGTGTTCTGAAGGCCGACGAAGAAATAATCTGTATTAAGCATCTAACAGAGTCCTTGAGACCTTGATATTTTATCTGATGCCTGAGTGGGGGACTCGACTCCTGGGGGTACAGAAGACCCCAACGCTCCATAGGTTTAGTTTGCTCTCAGTCCTCAAAGGGATGCAGCTCTGGTGTGTGTGTGTGTGTGTGTGTGCGCGCGCGCGTGAAGATCCAACTTCATACTCTCTTCTACTTGCCCTCTATCTACGAGCTGACGGAAACTGAGGGTATTTCCATCTCTGTTCAATTGTGAATGACAGCTGACCAAAGAACGCAGACCCTAGAGGGTGACAGGTAGACTCAATGTGTAGCAGATTTATTTATTGATTCCCAAGAAACCTTTTATTTAAAGTCATAAATACAACTTTAGGGACATAGTGATTCTTCCAACCCTACCTGCCCTCCTACCTGCTCTCCCACATTTTAAAGAGTTCTCAGGGCCAGTGCTGTGGTGTAGCAGGTAAAGCCGCTGCGTGCAGTGCCGACATCCCATATGGGCACTGGTTCGAGTCCTGGCTGCTCCACTTCCAATCCAGCTCTCTGCTGTGGCCTGGGAAAGCAGTAGAAGATGGCTCAAGTGCTTGGGCCCCTGCATCCACATTGGAGACCTGGAAGAAGCTCCTGGCTTCTGGCGCAGCTCTGGCTATTATGGCCAACTGGGGAGTGAACCAGTGGATGGAAGACCTCTCTCTCTCTCTCTCTCTCTCTGTCTCTCTCTTTTTCTCTCTGCCTCTTTTTTCGTTGTGTAACTCTGACGTTCAAATAAATAAATAAATCTTTAAAAAAAGAAGAGTTCTCACCAATTCAAGCACAGATTGGAGAAAGGCACAAAGGAAGCCCTAGGGGAGGCCAGCCCTGCTCACATTTGCTGCATCTCCTGTCCCACCAGGTGACAGATCTAAACAGGGGAGCTTAGGTTGGGGCTCCGCAGGAGAAGCCAGCAGACTGGACCTGCTCCAGCCCAGGCAGCACCTGTCTCCCTGCTCAGACCACAGTGGAGGTGCAAACCTGAGGACCGAACACTTCCTGAGCTGGCGGAGTGAGGTGCATTCAAAGGACACGATCTGGTACTTGCATGTTGACAAATAACTTGGCTGTGAGGTCATCAGTCAGGGGCCAGACAGGCATGGGCCGGCCTGCAGGAGCTGGTGCATTTATCTTGACCGCCAGAAGGAGGTTCTGTGACGGGAGCCATGGACCCAGGTTGGTCACGGCAAGACTGAACATAAAGCCACGTACACATTCGGCACTGAAAGACTATTTATTAAATGAACCACATTGTCTTGGGGTGTAAGTGACTCAACCTCTATTGCATGCGATGATGCCTCCACATGTTCCTGTCCATCTGAAGTCAAATCTGAAGCACATATGTGATAGTCTCACTGTAATTGCTTGAAAATACGATGCCTTAGGTATCAAGGGCATGGCTGTAATCTACACCTTCTCCTTGAGACTCATTGCAAGACAGGGCTCCGAGGCATGTGTGTCCATGTATGGGGTGTTCATTTGAGTGTGTGTGTGTATGTATGTGTGTGCATTTCTAAATACGGGCCATACAAAGTTTGCACGTATATCAGGAGCTCTTTGAGCTCCCACCAGATAAGCTCATTTGCCTCAGCTTTTTTTTTTTTTTTTAACTTTTATTTAATGAATATACGTTTCCAAAGTACGAATAGTGGATTACTATGGCTTCCCCCCCATACCGTCCCTCCCACCCACAACCCTCCCCTTTCCCACTCCCTCTCCCCTTCCATTCACATCAAGATTCATTTTCGATTATCTTAAAATACAGAAGATCAGCTTAGTTTACATTAAGTAAGGATTTCAACAGTTTGCTCCCACACAGAAACATAAAGTGAAAAATAATAGATGATTTTTTTTAATGATGATGAAATCAGATCAGACCTATTGTCATGTTTAATCCCAGTGAGAGTCAAGTTGGGAGTTGATAGTTTCTTTTCTTTTTTTTTTTTTTTTTTTTTTTTTTTTTTTTACAGAGGATCAGTTTAGTATGCATTAAGTAAAGATTTCAACAGTTTGCACCCCCATAGAAACATAAAGTGAAATATATTATTTGAGTACTCGTTATAGCATTAAATCTCAATGCACAGCACATTAAGGACAGAGATCCTACATGAGGAGTAAGTGCACAGTGACTCCTGTTGTTGACTTTACCAATTGACACTCCTGTCTATGGCATCAGTAATCGCCCTATGCTCTAGTCATGAGTTTCCAAGGCTATGGAAGCCCCTTGAGTTCTCCGACTCTTATCTTGTTTAGACAAGGTCATAGTCAAAGTGGAGGTTCTCTCCTCCCTTCAGAGAAAGGTACCTCCTTCTTTGAAGACCTGTTCTTTCCACTGAGATCTCACTCACAGAGATCTTTTGCCAGAGTGTCTTGGCTTTCCATGCCTGAAATACTCTCATGGGCTTTTCAGCCAGATCTGAATGCCTTTAGGGCTGATTCTGAGGCCAGAGTGCTATTTAGGGCATCTGCCATTCTATGAGTCTGCTGAGTATCTCACTTCCCATGTTGGATCACTCTCCCCTTTATTTATTCTATCGGTTAGTGTTAGCAGGTACTAGACTTGCTTATGTGCTCCCTTTGACTCTTAGTCCTTTCATTATGATCAATTGCGAACTGAAATTGATCACTTGGACTAGTGAGATGGCATTGGTACATGCCACCTTGATGGGATTAAATTGGAGTCCCCTGGTATGTTTCTAACTCTACCATTTGGGGCAAGTCAGCTTGAGCATGTCCCAAATTATATATCTCTTCCCCCTCTTATTCCTACTCTTATGTTTAACAGGGATCACATTTCAGTTAAATTTCAACACTTAAGAATAACTGTGTATTAATTACAGAATTAAACCAGTCATATTAAGTAGAACAGACAAAAAAACTACTAAGAGGGATAATGTATTAAGTTGTTCATTAACAGTCAGGGCTATGCTGATCAAGTCACCGTTTCCCATAGTGTCCCTTTCACTTCAACAGGTTTCCTTTTTGGTGTTCAGTCAGTTGTCACCGATCAGGGAGAACATATGGTATTTGTCCCTTTGGGACTGGCTTATTTCACTCAGCATGATGTGTTCCAGATTCCTCCATTTTGTTGCAAATGACTGGATTTCGTTGTTTCTTACTGCGGTATAGTATTCTAAAGAGTACATATCCCATAATTTCTTTATCCAGTCTACCGTTGATGGGCATTTAGGTTGGTTCCAGGTCTTAGCTATTGTGAATTGTGCTGCAATAAACATTAGGCTGCAGACCGCTTTTTTGTTTGCCAATTTAAATTCCTTTGGGTAAATTCCAAGGAGTGGGATGGCTGGGTCGAATGGTAGGGTTATCTTCAGGTTTCTGAGGAATCTCCAGACTGACTTCCATAGTGGCTTGACCAGTTTGCATTCCCACCAACAGTGGGTTAGTGTCCCTTTTTCCCCACATCCTCGCCAGCATCTGTAGTTGGTAGATTTCTGAATGTGAGCCATTCTAACCGGGGTGAGGTGGAACCTCATTGTGGTTTTGATTTGCATTTCTCTGATTGCTAATGACCTTGAACATTTTTTCATGTGCCTGTTGGCCATTTGGATTTCCTCTTTTGAAAAATGTCTATTGAGGTCCTTGGCCCATCTCTTAAGTGGGTTGTTGGTTTTGTTTTTGTGGAGTTTCTTGATCTCTTTGTAGATTCTGGTTATTAACCCTTTATCTGTTGCATAGTTTGCAAATATTTTTTCCCATTCTGACGGTTGTCTCTTCACTCTCCTGACTGTTTCTTTTGCAGTACAGAAACTTCTCAATTTGATGCAATCCCAATAGTTGATTTTGGCTTTGACTGCCTGTGCCTCCCGGGTCTTTTCCAGAAACTCTTTGCCTGTGCCAATATCTTGAAGGGTTTCTCCAATGTTCTCTAGTAACTTGATGGTGTCAGGTCATAGATTTAGGTCTTTAATCCATGTTGAGTGGATCTTTGTGTAAGGTGTAAGGTAGGGGTCTTGCTTCATGATTCTGCACGTGGAAATCCAATTTTCCCAGCACCATTTATTGAATAGACTGTCCTTGCTCAAGGAATTAGTTTTAGATCCTTGATCAAATATAAGTTGGCTGTAGATGTTTGGGTTGATTTCTGGTATTTCAATTCTGTTCCATTGGTCTATCCTTCTGTTTCTGTACCAGTACCATGCTGTTTTGATTACAACTGCCCTGTAGTATGTCCTGAAATCTGGTATTGTGATGCCTCCGGCTTTGTTTTTGTTGTACAAGATTGCTTTAGCTATTCGAGGTCTCTTGTGCCTCCATATAAATTTCAGCACCAATTTTTCCAGATCTGAGAAGAAGGTCTTCGGTATCTTGATTGGTATTGCATTGAATCTATAAATTGCTTTTGGGAGAATGGACATTTTGATGATATTGATTCTTCCAATCCATGAGCATGGAAGATTTTTCCATTTCTTGGTATCCTCTTCTATTTCTTTTTTTAAGGTTTTGTAATTTTCATCGTAGAGATCTTGAACGTCCTTGGTTAAGTTTATTCCAAGGTATTTGATTGTTTTTGTAGCTATTGTGAATGGGATTGATCTTAGAAGTTCTTCCTCAGCCATGGCATTGTCTGTGTATACAAAGGCTGTTGATTTTTGTGCATTGATTTTATACCCTGCTACTTTGCCAAACTCTTCTATGAGTTCCAATAGTCTCTTGGTAGAGTTCTTTGGGTCCCCTAAATAAAGAATCATGTCATCTGCAAAGAGGGATAGTTTGAGTTCTTCCTTCCCAATTTGTATCCCTTTAATTTCTTTTTCTTGCCTAATAGCTCTGGCTAGAACCTCCAGAACTATATTGAATAGCAGTGGTGAGAGTGGACATCCCTGTCTGGTCCCAGATCTCAGTGGAAATGCTTCCAACTTTTCCCCATTCAATAGGATGTTGGCTGTGGGTTTTTCATAGATTGCTTTGATTGTATTGAGGAATGTTCCTTCCAAACCCAGTTTGCTTAGAGTTTTCATCATGAACGGGTGTTGTATTTTATCAAATGCTTTCTCGGCATCTATTGAGAGAATCATATGGTTTTTCTTCTGCAGTCTGTTAATGTGGTGTATCACATTGATTGTCTTGCGCACATTAAACCATCCCTGCATACCAGGGATAAATCCCACTTGGTCTGGGTGGATGATCTTTCTGATGTGTTGTTGCATTCTATTGGCGAGAATTTTATTGAGGATTTTTGCGTCTATGTTCATCAGGGATATTGGTCTGTAATTTTCTTTCAATGCTACATCATTTTCCAGCTTAGGGATTAAGGTGATGCTGGCTTCATAGAAAGAATTTGGGAGGATTCCCTCTTCTTCAATTGTTCTGAATAGTTTGAGAAGAATTGGAGTTAGTTCTTCTTTAAATGTCTGGTAGAATTCAGCAGTGAATCCATCTGGTCCTGGGCTTTTCTTTGTTGGGAGGGCCTTTATTACTGTTTCAATTTCTGTCTCAGTTATGGGTCTGTTTAGGTTTTCGATGTCTTCCTGGTTCAATTTAGGTAGGTTGCATGTGTCCAGGAATCTATCCATTTCTGATAGGTTTCCCTGTTTGCTGGCATACAAGTCCTTGTAGTAATTTCTGATGATTCTTTTTATTTCTGTGGTGTCTGTTGTTACATTTCCTTTTTCATCTCTGATTTTATTGATTTGTGTCTTTTCTCTTCTTTTTTTAGTTAGTTGGGCCAATGGGGTGTCAATTTTGTTTATTTTTTCAAAAAACCAGCTCCTCGTTTGGCTGATTTTTTGTAATGTTTTTCTTGATTCAATCCTGTTGATTTCTTCTCTGATTTTAATTATTTCTCTTCTCCTACTAGATTTGGGTCTGGTTTGCTGTAGGTTTTCTAGATCCTTGAGGTGAATAGAAAGCTCATCTATTTGGTGCCTTTCCAATTTCTTGATGTAGGCACCTATTGATATAAACTTTCCTCTTAACACTGCCCTTGCTGCATCCCATAAGTTTTGGTATGTTTTGCTGTTATCCTCATTTACTTCCAGAAAGTTTTTGATTTCTCTTTTGATTTCTTCTATGACCCATTGTTCATTCAGGAGCATGTTGTTCAATCTCCATGTGTTTGCGTATGCTCTAGGGATTCCTGAGTTGTTCATTTCCAACTTCATTCCTTTATGGTCTGAGAAGCTGCATGGTATGATTCTAATTCTTTTGAATTTGCTGAGACTTGCTTTATGGCCTAGTATGTGGTCAATCCTAGAGAAGGTTCCATGTACTGCTGAGAAGAATGTATAATCTTTAGCTGTAGGATTGAAAGTTCTGTATATATCTGTTAGATCCATTTGGGCTATAGTGTCGTTTAAATCTACTGTATCCTTGTTGATCTTCTGTCCTATTGATCTGTCTATTTCTGAGAGTGGAGTATTGAAGTCCCCCAGTACTATTGTATTGGGGTCTAAGTCTCCCTTTAAGTCCGTTAACAAATCTTTTAGATAAACCGGTGCCCTGTAGTTAGGTGCATATACATTGATAATTGTTATATCTTCCTGTTGAATGGATCCCTTAATCATTATGTAGTGTCCCTCTTTGTCTCTCTTAACGGTTTTTGTGGTAAAGTTTATGGTGTCTGATATTAAGATGGCTACGCCTGCTCTTTTTTCATTTCTGTTGGCATGGTATATCTTTTTCCAGCCTTTCACTTTCAGTCTGTATGGATCTTTGTTGGAAAGATGTGTTTCTTGTAAGCAGCAAATAGATGGGTTTTGTTTTTTAACCCAATCAGCCAAACGGTGTCTTTTAACTGGACAGTTCAGGCCATTCACGTTCAATGTGACTAATGATAAGTGGTAACTTTGCCCTGCCATTTGCCAAAGATAAGTTCTAATATATGCTTTGAATTCCCTGTGATCTTTTGCTGTGAGCTTTCCTTCCTTGGTTTCCTTCCTTTACCTTCTTTCATATTGATGACCGTGTTTCTTTGTTTCTGTGTGTAACACATCTTTAAGCATCTTTTGCAGGGCTGGGCGAGTGGCAACAAATTCTTTCAATTTCTGTTTGTTATGAAAAGTCTTTATTTCACCTTCATTCACAAATGATAGCTTTGCAGGATATAATATTCTGGGCTGGCAGTTGTTCTCTCTTAGTACCTGGGCTATATCTCGCCATTCCCTCCTAGCTTGTAGAGTTTCTGATGAGAAGTCAGCTGTGAGTCTGATTGGAGATCCTCTGAGAGTAATCTGACGTTTCTCTCTTGCACATTTTAGGATCTTTTCTTTATGTTTCACTGTGGAGAGTTTAATTACAATGTGTCGTGGTGAGGGTCTCTTTTGGTCGTGTTTATTAGGGGTTCTGTGAGCTTCCTGTACTAGGATTTCTCTGTCCTTCTCCAAACCTGGGAAATTTTCTGCTAATATCTCACTAAAAAGGCCTTCTAATCCTTTCTCCCTCTCCATGCCTTCAGGAACTCCTAGAACCCGAATGTTGGGTTTTTTAATAGTATCCTGAAGATTCCTGACAATATGTTTTAGATTTCTAATTTCCTCGTCTTTTCTTTGGTCTGACTGTATCCTTTCCTGTTCTCTGTCTTCTAAGTCCGATATTCTCTCTTCTGCTTCTCCCATTCTGTTTGTAAGGCTCTCTATTGTGTTTTTCATTTGATCTATTGAATTCTTCACTTCAGTCACTATCCCAGTTTCCTGTTGTACTAGTTGTTTCGTTTCATTTTGATTCCTCCTTAATATTTCATTTTCACGAGAGAGATTTTCTATCTTGTCCATTAAGGATTTCTGTAGTTCAAGAATTTGTTTTTGAGAACTTCTTAATGTTCTTATCAATTTTTTGAGATCTGCTTCTTGCATTTCTTCTATGTCATCATCCTCATAATCTTGAATTGGGGTGTCTTTTTCATTTGAGGGCTTCATGGTGACTTCCTTGTTTTTATTACCTTGGTTTTTGCGTTTGTTATTTGTCATATTGGAGATATTTGGTTTCTTCACTGTGGTGCTTTTTCTTGTTATACTATGACTCTAGATTAAGTGGACTATCTGTTTTTGATGGAGCCTTAGGGCTTGAGATGGGTGTGGCCTGAGAGCTCTGTTTGGTGTGCCAAAGGTGACACTCCCAGGTTAGGCGTGGTAAACCTCTCTCTCTCTCTCTCTCTCTCTCTCTCTCTTTTTTTTTGATTCAAAAGGGAAGTTATTCTGCACAGCTGAACGAAGTTGGAGGTAGTTAGCAGGCAAGTGATATACCCACAGGAGCCAGAGATCAGAAGCTCTTTCCCAAGGACCACACAGGGAATCTGTTCGGCCCTTAGAGTGGGCTCAAATTCTCCTTCAGTCTCCCACTGGGTTGCCAAAGTTACGGAATTGTAGCGTCTCTGGAGAGTGCTCACGTGAATTCCGTGAGTTCTCTCCCCCACCGTCTCTTTTTTCACAGTCTCAGTTCAGTAGCACCATAAATTTACTAAGTCCTAATCTCCTGTTAATTCGCCCCACCCAGAGTCAGGTTTTACTGCTAGGCTCAGGGCCGGTGCAGACCTGAGGTCGCTCTGCTTATGACGTATGTCCAAGATGGCGCCTGCTCTTTGTCTTGCTCGCCCTTGAGAGGTGAGCGGAGAGAGAGAAACCCGTGTCCGTACCAGTCACCTTTTTTTTTTTTTTTTTCCCTCTCTCTCTCTTCCAGTTAGCTTGGTGAAGTCCCCCCCGCCCCGGGGGTCGTTCCCTCTAGTCTCCTCTCTCCGCTTGCCTGCCGGTGTCTCGGGTTATTGAGGTTCGGCTCACCTCGCGTTCCAGCGCTGGTGTGTTGAGTCTGCCGCTGATGTCCCGAACTGTGGGCTCCCACGCTCTCCACGCAGGTCTGCTCCCCTTCCAGCGCCGATGTGTGGACTCGGAGCCCTGGACGTCCCAAGTCTCCCCGCTGTTGCACTCCCCTTCGAGCACTTGCGCGCAGACCCTGCAGCTTGCGCAGCTCAGTCCCGTGGCTCGGCTTCCGCGACTCAGTCCCGCGGCTCGGTCCTGCGGCTAGGCTTTCGCGCGCGGTGGGCGACCTTGTTCTCCCAGTAGGTCCTCCGATTCACGCCCACTGGATCCAGAAGAGTTTTGTCTGCAATATTTTCCTGGTTCTTTTTTCTGAGGCTACCGTAACTCCCCTTTTATTAAACTAAATTTTCCCGGACTATCGGTGCGCGCCCTCACTATTCCGCCATCTTGGCTCCGCCCCTTGCCTCAGCTTTTCTACCTGCAAAACGGGGATGTTTCAGATTCCGGCATTACTGGCGTGGTAGTTATAATAATTCACAAAGTTATTTTTCTGGGTGAAAAATGCCATTTGATTAAAGTGAATATGTTTTAGGAAATTAAAGATTAAAAGTTGATTCATATGCCTGAGTAGCCTTACTAAAGAGCAAACACGCTGAAGGCTTAATCAACATGTGAAACACATAGTGAATCCGGTGATCACTTCTCCAGGCCTTTCCAACCCTTTCACAAATGCTGTAACGAATGCCCAGTTTTCAGCTTGGGAATCCCTCACCCAGCGGCTGGCAGGGTTCTGGGGGAAAACAGTGTCGCTCCCCCTCTTCGCGGAGGAATGACACAGGACCCTGCGCTGTTCTTTTGTCTGCTCGGCCCTTCCCGGGTTTGCTGCTGGTTCTTCCCGGGTTGGCTACCGTCCCTTCCACCTCCATGGAAGGGCGGTTCCCCCTGCCACTTTCCCCACTTCCGCGGGGGAGCGGCACACTGCCGGCCGGCTCTCTCAGGGGCTGCACAGGTGTTCCTTCAGATAGATGTTCCTGGTGCATGTTGTCTCTCTCCTCCTTTATAGTCCTCTTCCACCAATCCCAACTCTGCTACCCACACGCCGAGCACGCTGCTCTCCTCCAATCAGGAGCAGGTCCTGCTGTTTATTGGTGGAACTGGAGGCAGCTGTGTAGAAGTTGTTACTCCCTTCTCAGCGCCATATTGTGGGAGAGCAGATGCACAGAATAAGTCTTAATTCCAGTAACAGTCTAGTCCGAGTTGCTCCCCACAAAACAGTATTTCATTGTTACGCTTTTTCAGTCACCTGCAAATTACCCATGTTCCTTGGCAGTGGAAGTCACTCCGAATAAACGGAGAGGCGCCCATTTTTAACTGCCCTTCCCCTCTGAATCTGAAACGTGTTTGACATGATCCGGGGCCACCGTGCTCTCCAGTCACAGTGAGAATCAGGCACTCGCCTGGCGAGCCAGCACAGGCCGATACCACACACGGACGCCTTCCACGGAACTTTCTGCAGCCAGCGAGATCTCCAAGGCACCAAAGGGCCAGAGTCGTGACCCAGTTGGAAGCTGAGGGCCGCAGTGGGATGTCCGCCCTGGCCTCTTTGCTGCAGTGGCCGGGCCTGAGCAGGAGTCGGTCCTGTATGGCCCACAAGCAGCCTGGCGGGGCTGTGGTCAGGTTCCCCGAGCGCCGGCCCACAGACAGTACTGGGAAATGATTCTTTGGGCTAACGAGAGTGAGGCTCACTGTGCCCGGGACCCAGGAGCTGCATTTTGGCCCCGGGGTGCCCGCTGACCTCTGACCGATCCGGACACGTGGACCGTTGTGGAGGAGGGGAGGATTCGGTTCCAGCTGTCACTGCACCTGTCACTGCACCTGTCACTGCACCTGTCACTGCACAGACCCAGCCCTGCCTGAGTTATTCTGAGCCATGTTTTTCTCAGGAAGGTTGTCTGTTTGATCAGCACAGTAATAACCAATGCTTTAAAGTTGTGAATGAATGGACAGCTCTCAAACAGCGAAAAGCGATTGCTAGGCAAGCAACCCCAAAGCTGAAAAACATCATTACAAATATTTTCCTGAGTTTTAACAACAAAAACCTGCAACACGGAAGAAGGCAGCTTCTCACCAACTTCTCTCGGTCGTGGAGCTACGACACGTCACGTGTGTCACGTGTGTTTCTCAGCCAACTTTCTGTCGACGTCACTGACAGGTCGCACGTTGTATTTTCCCACTGCTGTCAAATTTTTTAAAGGCCTCTGTTCAAGTTTCCTGCAAATGCAGAGTCTACACTGCAGGTGCTGGCGGGATGCTGGTATGGAACAGCCTGTGCACGCAAGCCACCTGTACTCATGCCTATTTGTCCGCATTTTACTCCGTTAAAATAGGCTCAAGAAAGCTGTGAATTTGCTTTTCCTGCTGGTTCTCTTTAATTGCATTTCTGTCTGGGGAGGTGATTCCTGGAGAGAGATTGTAGAGGGGTTGTGTGCTCGCTCAGCAACGGGGTGACCCCACAAACCGGCACCCTGCTCGCCCCGCGTGGCAGGCAGCAGAAGAGTTAGGAGGCACAGGCACCAGCGTGCGAATGACGCGAGCCACGTTCACCCTCCATGGCTCCCCCACCTCCCTCCCCCATGATCTCTGTCTCTCACACACCCCTCATCTTGGGACACTCAGGAGCGCTGGGCTCATTCCCAGAAGCAACAAGGCCGTGGGCCCAGTGGGCAGACTGAGAGGTCACCAGGGAAGACCTTGCCCAGTGGAGGGCTGGGACACTGTGGTGTGTGCGACACCAAGTTCCCGGTGTCCTGGCTCCTCCCTGGAGGGTGCCTGGCCACTCTGCAGTGTGGGAGATGGTGGTGCACACTGAATTCCCTCGTGTCAGGGGAGTCCCAGATGCCACACAGACACTCGGTCCCAGGACCTTGGGGAGCAGAGAGGCCAAAATCCCTGTCCCTTGCAGTGCCAGTCCCTTCCCAGTAAATGCAAACGTCTGTGGGACCAGGGGTAAACTCACACAGGAGGCGCCGGCGCAGAGTGGGGGAGGGGAGAGACGCCAAAACAGGTGCGTCCACCATGGCTCAGGTCTGTCTGCCTGTGAGGCACAAACCCGACCCTTCTCAGACTCCCAGGTGCTAGGCTCAGCCCTTGTGGGCGGGGCCGCTGGGGCCTGCAGGGACAGGGTCTGGAACTGAGTGACAGGGAAGGGGGCTGGTATTCCCAGGGATAGCTCCTGCTGATGCAGCCCTTCCGCCCCCATCAGGTAGTGCCGGCCCTCTGTCCCCGACCCAGTCCCAGCCGTCCCAGGCCGCTCTCACAGCACAGTCTTGGAGAGAGGGGATCGGAGCCACGCAGCCCGGGCTGCAGCGCTGGGAACCCGCGGCCGCCTCTTTGGGGCACGGGGCGGCCCGCCAGGGCGCTCCTGCAGCCGTCATCCCTGGCGAGCGCGAGGCACTGGGGATAGACCGGGGGCCCCGGCAACGAGGGGGCTGGGCGGCGGCGTCGCCCTCCGAGCTGGATCGCTGAAGAGCTCTGGCGGGCTGGGCGCACGCTGTAGCCGGCGCAGACGACCGCTCGCTGGGCCACGGGCGCTCGCCTTGTGGACCACCGGCCAGAGTCGCCACTCAGCTCTGCTCCCCGGGGGTCCCGGAGCTCCGCGCTCCGCCACGCCGGCTGTCACCTCCGGACACTGCACGCGGGCAAACCCCAGCCTCCCTTCAAAGGAGGGTCCCTTCCCGGCTGTAGACGAGGTGGCCCACGCGGAAGCCGGTGGCCGTCGTCTGGTGGTCAGGAGAGAAGCCCCGCTCGGGACCCGGCACCTGGGGGCTGTGGGCGGCGACTGCCGTCGGTCTCTCCAAGAAGTCCTCAGCCAGGCCGCCGGTAAAGGTGCCAAGGCCTCCGGCCAGCGCGCCCATGGCCGAAGCGAAGCTAGAGAAGCAGGCGGCGGCGGCTTCGGGCGCGGGCGGAGAGGGCGAGGCCGCCTGGTCCGGGGAGGCGGCGTCGGGGGGCTCCAGCGCGGACGCCCAGGCTCCTCCGCCGCGGCTCCCGGTCCCCAGGGGCGCGGCCACGCTCGCCTCCCCCCTCTTCCTCTCACAGCCCCCTGTTCAGCATCACAGTCCCCGGGGGGGTCGCAATGAAGTGCGCAGGACTGGTGCGGGATCCCCCCACCCCGCCCCCCGCGCGCCGGCGCCGCAGAAGGTGGGGCGAGGCGCGGGACAGCAGGGCCTGTCCGCGAGCACCGAGCACGGAGCACAGCCGCCTGGCTCCTCTGCGTTGCTGCAGCCTCCAGAGGCAGGGGCGCTGCGCAGGGCGGGGGTCTGGGACTCTCAGGCCACCAGCGCACGGGGGCAGGGATTGTCTCCCTGCGATCATGGTTCAGAGATCAGAAGGGCCCAGGCCCGCCAGCGTCGGTGCCGCGGTGTCAGCGTCAGCTTGGTCGGCGTTATTTTAGTTTATTTCTTGGGTCTGCGGATCATCAAAGCGAAATGATTTCAATTCATTTAAAAAATAAAAGATTCCCCCTCAACCCGTGGGAGGAGGCAAGCGTGGGGGTTGAGGAAGGAGCTGGGGTTCGGTCAGCAGGTCACCGCCACCCCCGCAGGCTTAGACCTCCCAAACCGCAGTAAGAAGGCTTGGGGAGCAGCCCGTGCATGGAAGGAGGGGAAGGGAGCCCCCACTGCGATCTCGCCCCCCGACTTAGCAGGAGCGGCCCCTTAGGAACCGCTGGGTAAAGTGAAGCCAGATCCCAGACCTTTGCCAGAAAGACACGCCCCCCTCCGCCTCTTCTCCTCCCTCACTGTTGTCAGGACTGCTGGTGGTGGGGTTCCCAGGTACCTTTCAGATGCCCCCTGCCCTTCCCTCCTCCGGGTGGGGGTGGGAGTGGGGCAGGGGGACATCTCCCTAACTCCCCACTGCCACCCTGTGCCACCTGCTGGGTTTCCGACGTGTCCAGTGTGGTCCAGTGTGGTTTCCAATGTTGCAGACAGACCCTGCTCTCTGTAGTGTGACAAGTTTCAGCAGCTCCCTCTTGAACAAAGTGTCTTTACATCAGTGTGACTTGGGCGCGTGTATTAGGATGCAGACTGGGGGTCAGTGCGCATCAACCCTCCCTCCTACCTTAGGGTTGGCCTAGGGTCTGAGACCGTTCCCGCCCTCCTGGAGATCTGAATGGCTACAGACTAGGGAGCAATTTTGCAGACACTGTGCTTCAAGGGGGGGAGGGGCTGTCATAGAAGCTGCAAGGTTCTGCCCTGTCCTGGCTGCTCCCAGACGGGGCAAAGCAGAGCCGCAGCAGGTGGGTGGGGTGACAGCATCCCCGGGGTGCCTGGCAGGACACCCGCTGCTGCTCCTGGGGGATCCGGATTCCCCGAGGCTTTGGATGTAGAAGATGCTCGTGTTGATGGACTAACACAGTGCTCTGGGAGGAGGCATTCATTTTACCCACAGGGAGCTGCACTGCTCTGAGAAGGAAGTCAGACACTGGGTTTCAGTAACTGTTTGGGTCATCTCTTGCATTGTAAAGGAATAGAAAAGGCGAGAGTGCGTCCCAAATTCGCCTTGACTGCCTTCCCTTCTGAAGTTATAGTAGCTGTTTAACACGTGCAGGTTCCAGGACCTCCAAGAAAATGAACCTTCATGTAAGTCCTCTCAGGTTTTTATTTTTTAAGATTTTATTCATTTGTTTGAGAGGTAGAGTTACAGATAGAAAGAGGGAGAGACAGAGAGAGAGGTCTTCCATCCACTGGTTCACTCCCCAACTGGCTGCAACGGCCAGAGCTACGCCAATCCGAAGCCAGGAGCCAGGAGCTTCTTCCGGGTCTACCACGCGGGCACAGAGGTCCAAGCACTTGGGCCATCTTCTACTGCTTTCCCAGGCCACAGCAGAGAGCTGGATCGGAAGGGGAGCAGCCGGGACTAGAACTGGTGCCCATATGGGATGCCGGCACTTCAGGCCAGGGTGTTAACCCGCTGCGCCACAGTGCTGGCCCCGAAAGAAGTCTTGTATCCACTAGTTCGCTCCTCAAATTCCTACAACATCCACTGCTGGGCTAGACTGAAGCCACGAGCCTAGAACTCCATCCAGGTCTCCCACATGGGTGGCAGGGGCCCAAGCACTTGAGCCATCCATCATCCACTGCCTCCCAGGGTACATTAACAGGCAGCTGCATCAGAAACATTGTTGCCAGGACTCAAACTCCCGCACCCGGATATGGGATGTAACCAGGACTCCAGTTCAGGATGGGGGCCCAAGTGGCAGCTGAGCCCGCTGTGCCACAGCGCCTGCCGTCAGGGAATAAAAACCAGGAGGAAGCCTGTGATGGACTTGGGGTTCCTGGCAGCCTTCTGTAAATAGAGCAGCCCCCACAGCTCTGCAGGCCCCACCCACACCCTCTTTATTCGCACAATAAAGACCAGGTCTGCCCAGCCCTCCACCACCATAGGCCAAAGCCCAAGGGCAGCTGCCCCATCCCTGTGCCCTGAGCTCCCTTCAGGCGGGGCTGAGCCAGGGCTGGGTCTTGCTCTCCCCCGCCCCCGACTCCTGCCCTCGGCCTGCACAGATCTCAGCTCCTCTTCCCTACGAGGTCTCCCCAACCCACGTCCCCCTGCAGATGCCTCCCCGCCCATCTCTCTGCTGCATATCAGCAGCTGGACTTCTGGCGGCTGCGGCCCTGTCCTGCCCACTCAGGAGCACTCCTCACCCCTCCCAGGCAGCCGTGCACCCCTTTAACTTGGAGGAGACTTCTCGGGGACAGTGCTCAGTGGCCTCTGTCACCCCAAATCCAGTGATCACTTGCCCTCACCCTGCTCGACTCCCAGCAGCTCTCAACACATTGTGGAACCAATGCCATCTCCCCCACCAGCTTTTCCTCTCTGGCCTTCTGGTCGACCTCTTTCTGCGGCTGATCCTCAGGCTCCGGATGGCCTGTCCTCCGTGGCTGGAGCTCCATCCTGGGCCCTCTCCTCTTCCGTTCCTGGGTCTTTGACTTTTAGACAGGAGTTCAGAACTTCTCCGCCTGGGTCCTGTTGACATTCTGGACTGGGTAACTCATGTTCCTGTGTGCTGTAGGATTTGCAGCAGGGTCTCCACACACTCAATGTGTGTAAGCCCCTCCCCCCGAAACTGTAACTATCAAAAATGCCTTCAGACAGTGCCAGCTGTGCCCTGTCATCCCTGAGGGAGATTCCTGTTTCAACAAATGATTCTCCATTTGGAGTCATCTTTTTGGAGCTTTCCTCTCAAAGCCAACATGTCCCATTCTATCCTTTTTCTTCCACACCCCTATCCTGTTTATCTACAAAATCCCTGGAACACTAAGGTCATTCACATTGTTGTTCAAGAAAACCTGGAGCTGTCTCCCCGCAGTCACTCACACAGCTGGTCAGTCAGCAGGGCTTCATAAAGCTGTGTCCCAACCTTGACCACTTGCACGTGAGCCAAAGCCCAGCCCTCACACCATACCACTATCTCCCATCAGGGACTGCAGCAGCTTTAAAAATATTGTCCATTTATATCTTCATTTTGTATTTGAGAGAGAGAGAGAGAAATGGCTCCCATCTGCTGGTTGACCAAATGCCTGCAGCAGCCAAGGCTAGACCGGGCCAAAGCCAAGAGCTAAGAACTTCATCCAGGTCTCCCATCTGGTCCCAACCGACTTTGACTCGGTTTCCCTTCTTGCTCACTTTGTCTCTCTCAGCTCAGTGTCACATGGCAGCCAGACTGACCTTTCCAAGCCTGTAGTGGACAGCAGTGCAAAGGTGATCCTTCACGAACTCCTGATTTTCAAGAAAACACTGAATAAGTACTGCCGGACGGGGATTTTGCTGACGCAGACACATTGCCACCTCCTTGACCTTGAGATGTGGACGTTCTCCCAGCCAGGTGCACCCTCTGAAAGCAGGGGGCTCTCTCTCTCCAGCCACAGCAGGAGCCAGAGAAGGACTTAAGGTGTCATCGCATGCCGGGAATGTGAGCAGACCCTGGAAGGAGGAGTGGCCCTGAGCTGACGTCAGTCCTGTAACCACAGGGACCTGAGTGCTGTCCATGATACGAATGACCTTAGAGGGCGTCCCATGCTCCAGCTGAGGTTGCCTTAATTACAGCATGAGCAGGGGGACCCGGCCACACCTTGCTGGGTTTCTGATCCAGGGAACTGTGCACTGGGCAGCAGCCTGGTCTCGAGCTGCTGAGTTAGTGGTAACGTCAAATTGCAATAGAAAGCCAAAAACAAATAGGATTGTGCTACACTCGTCCAGAACTACAAGTGTTCACCGATGCTTACAGCCAGTGTGCAGGGAGCACCTTGGCTCGAGGCATCTATTTAAGTTTCTAGACTTTGGAACCTGGAGCGGGTTCAGGTGGTTCTCTTAGAATGGGTCACTTGTGACACCCACGGAAGCTCTCTTGGACGTTTGCAGATTTTGTCTTCCAAAGGACACCCCTGGTTCTGGAGTTCCATGTGGATTTCTCGTTTCCTCACATTAGAAGGGATCAGGGCAGGGGCTGCCGTGACCAGAGCTCAGACGGATTCACCTGGACCTCAGGTTGACCCCCGACGCCAGCAGGGAGCCCTGAGGGTGACTGTTCCCTCCCAAAGTCTCGTCTGCCCCACCTGTGCAGTACTCTGACATAGTATGTGTCTAAGACGATACACACCCTGTTTCCTCTCTGCTCCATGTAATTCATAACTAAAATTTGCTTCAAACCCTTACCACTGAGAGAAAGTAGGTTACAGCAACATTAGGATGACCCAGAGCACTTCGTGCTGGAACCTTTACCAGCTGGTGGGTTTCTCAGTTTTGACCACAGAGGGACCTGCATTCAAACCTTCATCCCAGCGGCTGAAGGGACAGACTGCTCAGCCTCCTGTGGTCTCTCTCTCCTCTCTTCTAGTCTTAAGAATGATGTGCCCACGGAACAGTCATCTTAATGTTTTGTTTTGTTGGATTTCTCTTTTTTATCATTATGCCCCCAGAAATTTCTATAGTTTTAGCATCTCAATAAACTGCCTTTATGTTGGTGAGGGTTATTTGCTCCAAAATGGAGTCCTTGGGATCAGCTCAGAGCCGTATCCTTTTCACGTGGCCCTGCTAGTCTTGGGCTGCTTCCTGTGTTCTGACACAAGCTGCTCCCACGTCACCGTGTGCTTCCCTGCCCAGACCCCCGATCACCAGTCCCTCTGCAGGGCCCTGATTCCTGTTCAGGTGGAAAAGTGATGGAAACCAGAACACAGAGTGGGAGGACTCATTTTCCTGGACAAGGGATAACATCACTTCTAGGCTTTCCCATGCACAAACCAGGAATTATGTATATTTATGTATATATATGTGTATATGATTTATTTATTTATTGAAAGAGTTAGAGGAAAAAAGAGATCTTTCATCCACGGGTGTATTCCCTAGGTGGCCAAAATGGTCTGGCCAGAACCAGGAGCTTCTTCTGGGTCTCCCATGTAGGTACAGGGGCCCAAGCACTTGGGCCTTCTTCCACTGCTTTCCCAGGCCATTAGCAGGGAGCTGGATCAGAACTGGAACAGCCCAGACAGGAACCGGCACACATACAGGGTTCTGGCATCAAAGATGGCAGCTTTACCTACTGTGCCACAATGCCAGCCCCAATTACTTTTTGTTTAATCTCATAATCTGCTCACAGGGTTTCAAATAATTACACAGACATTAACATTAGCAAGCTACTGAATGAGGCGTAAGATTTCTTGGCAGGTCCTTTTTGTTCCTTAAAATGCACCCAGCCATGATATCTGGTCAAGGCTCTCTGTGGCACTCACTTGGAATCTCCCTCCCCTGAGGGGTCTGTGTGGTTTGTCCAAATATTTGGGTTTGCAGTTCATTTCATTCCATTTGTGTTTAAAGCCTTGGATTCGCTGAGAAATCAGTCAGAAACGTCATTGGTGATTTTCCCATGCAAGATTTATTTTCTGTGCCATTTATATTTAATAATTAGATATAATGGAATCTATCTAGGGTCGCTTGAATGTTAAAAGTTACAGCCACTGGGATCATCTAAGGTTGTCTTAAGGCTCATGGCCTGTGGGTTCATAGTCATGTGTTACCATGGGTTCATAGTCATGTGTTACTATAGGTTCATGGTCATGGTCATGCGTTACTGTAGGTTCATGGTCATGAGTTACCATAGGTTCATGGTCATGAGTTACCATGGGTTCATGGTTATATGTTACCATGGGTTCATGGTCATGTGTTGCCATGGGTTCATGGTCATGTGTTGCCATGGGTTCATGGTCATATGTTGCCATGGGTTAATGGTTATATGTTACCATAGGTTCATGGTCATATGTTACCATGGGTTCAAGGTCATATGTTGCCATGGTCATGTGTTGCCATGGGTTCATGGTCATATATTACTGTGGGCTCATGGCCGTGTGTTACTGTAGGTTCATGGTCATGTGTCATTACCATGAGTTCATGGTCATGTGTCATTACCATGGATTCATGGTCATGTGTCATTACCATGGATTCATGGTCGTGTGTTACCATGGGTTCCTGATCATATGTTACTGTGGGCTCATGGTCATGTGTTACCGTGTGTCTCTGAAGAATGCTGGGAGTGGCTGGCTCTGCTATGGAAAGTCGTGCTGGGAGGCGGGCCTGCACAGTCAGGGTGGCTTGGGGTTGAATCCTGGTCCTGCCAGTCACTTTGTGTGTGATCCTGGATGTGTCTGTGGGGACCCTCAGTCTTCCCACCTCCCAGACGGGGATCATAACCTTCTCACAGACCCTCCCCTGCCCATCCAGGTGAAGGGAAACAAGGCTTTATGAAGCCCTGGAGCCTTTGCCAGCAACACACGTGTTTACATGTGACTAATGCTATTAGGATGATAGATACACACGTGGTTCTTTGTCTTCGCTAGTATTTTTTCCAGTGTTTCAAACAATGGGCATGCTTTGTCTTCATAGCAGAAATCAACATAGAGCAAACTCCAGTAAGCTGAGGGTGAAGATGCGGATAGGACCCTGAGTTTGCTGCCCTTGGAATCACTCTGTGCTTCTGTACTGATGGAGCCGGTTCCCATCCTTAATTATGTGACTTTGATGCCATCTAGTGGGAAGCGACAGAGTCTGTCCTGAAGCAGCCTCATGTGACAAGGGACAATCCCACATTTTTACTCTAATTGATAGCTTAAGCTCCACATAGCCGCTTTCTATGGTATTTTTATATTCATTTAAAAATTTTAAGGACCATTTTCATAATAAATGTATTAATGCAGTGCTGGTAAGTGCACTGGGGATTGCAGTAGGGATGCTCTAGTCGACAGAGAGACCTGCTGTGCACTTTTTTCTTTGATTTTTTTTGTGTTAAGTGTTTGTAATGAGTGTAAGATCTTGCCAGTGATGAAGCTCGCCCAGCTTAGGGGTGGCCGCAGGGAGTGCTGGGAACTGGGGCTAGAGAGACCCAGTCCCTCCCCTCCACCCTGTGACCCTGGATGGGCAAGTCCCACCTGGGCTCCACGTGTCTGCAGTGTCCACAGAGTGGGTGGGAAGCTAATCCGCACTCCATCCCCCAGCATCCTCCCATCCAGAGCTTCTGGCTGCGACGGTGAGACCTGCTCGGCTGTGGTTTACCTGTTCAAATGGCTAATCCGGTGGGGCCTTTCGCCCTGTTCCTTGCTGGCTGCCTCAGGTGCTAACGAGCTTTAGGAAATGGGTTATTTTCCACTTCTTATTCTGTTGCTTCAGCCTTGTGCCTCCCAATTCCTGCTTGCCTGGCTTTGTGTTTGGTGTTGAGCCAGGCTGGAGCTGGGCTCCTGACTTCTGCTCACCAGAGATGGGACAGACACTGTAGGGAGTGTGCCTGGCCTACGTGCTCTCGCTTCTTACATGATATTCTCCATTTGATTTGAAAGACACACAGAGAAAGTGATCTTCCATTTGTTGTTTCACTCCCCAAATGCCCACAACAGCCAGGCTGTTGTCAGGAGCCGGGAGTTCCATGCAGATCGCCCACACAAGTGGCAAGACCCACGTGTGGGAGCCCTCACCTGCTGCTCCCGGGTGTGCGTCCGCAGAAAGCTGGGTCAGAAGCAGAGTACGCGGAACTCGAGCTGGATGCTCTGATAAAGGCCGAAGGTGTCCTGAGAGGTGATGCAGTCGTTGCCCACAACTCTTATTTTTGAAGAGAAAATTTTCTTGCAGAAATGAGGGAGGCCTCAGTGGCCGTCCACACCTCGCCACCCTCAGATGGTTGAGCACGTGCCTCCCAGGCGGTTCAGCACGTCCCCCGTCCTGACACAGAGATGAGCCCAGAATGCTCTCGCGGGAGTCAGCAGGACACAGAGCCCAGATGCAGTCCCACGTCACAGCAAACGGGGTGCCGAAGGGCATGGGCTCTGAGGTTGGATGGATCTGAACCTAAATCCAACCCCGTGCTCTGTGCCCAGGCTGCACCTGGTGACACGTGCACCTGCTAAGCCCACCTGCTTCATCAGGTCAGGGGGATTAGATGACGTCTTGGCTGCTAAGCCGTTAGCATATTGCTTGGCATCTGGGGAGTGCTTGGTACGTTTTTATTGAAGGGTAACATATATACCAAGCTAAAGATGTCTTGATATTAATAGCATCAATCTTGTGTTAGTTATGGTGTTATAGAACATGGCTATTAGATATTGCATTCATGTAATACAGTATAGGATATACTGCTTGTGATTTCTGGTGTTATTAACACCATATTACATGAGATTGCACATGTGATCCACTCATTCATATGTAAAGTTTTTCCTGGGTCCCTGGCTGAAGGGAATGACGCTGCCGTTTCCAAATGGTTGCTGAGTCAGCGAAACGGGGCTTCTGCGTCCTTCCCTTGCTGCACTTTACAGAATTGGAGGACTTTTCAACCCCCCTGGAGTCTACCTACTTCTAGTATTTTTAAAACCTTTGGCTTCCTGCGGCTTTGTCAGTTTTGGATGCCAAATGTGGAGACGCTTTCCGGAACAGTTCAGCACCCTCCGGCCCCAACCCTGCGCTGCGTGGATCTCACCAGCTGCCCCTCGCTGCACGTCAGCTCCAGCGTGGTCCACAATGGTGAGAGTTAAGGGCAAACGCGCTGGACCCAAGGGGCTGCCTGGGAGACTCCGCCGCGCCGAGCGGCTTCCTGTGTCTCTATCGCAGCCTTGCAGGGCTTGGGGGAGAGAACGCACTCTCCTTAGCATTTCAGCACCGTTCCCTTGCTTTAATTACCTCTGCGTGGCAATGCACAGACAGGCAGCTCTGCAGACATAAAGCCAAACGCCTGGCGTGGGTGCACATCTGCAGAGAATTGCACTCAGAAAGCAAAACCAATCCAAGCACAACGTGCTGATCACCTGTGCGTCTTCCCTGGTGCACTGTGGAGTGAGAAGACCTGGGTTCAGCCTGCGGCAGCGCTGGGGAGGCGGGCACCACTCACCCCTTCCTGGTTGCTGAGGAGCAGGGCTAGTGGCCGTGGCTTCTTCTGACTGGCGCCCGTGCTGTCACGGAAGCAGCCCCACGGGCACGGTGAGAGCTCCGACCAGGGATGGTCTTGAGGCCCCCCCCCCGACTCCTGCGACCCGTGTCCCCGTGGACCCTGCCTTTGGGTAAGACCTGAGCACATCTCAGGGCAGTTTCGTGAAGAGTAAGAGAGGCTGTATGCACACTTCGTGGTGGGATGGTTCCTCTCTGGGGGACATGTTGTTAAGAATAACCCCTCTTTGGGCTGACGTGACGCAGCACATGAAGCCCCTACCTGTGTTGCCGGTGTTTCATACACACGCTGGTTCGAGTCCTGGCTGCTTCTTTTCTGATCCAGCTCCCTCCCTGCTGATGACCTGGGAAAGCAGTGAAAGATGGCCAAGGTACTGGGACCCTGCCACCCACATGGGAGACCCAGAAGCAGCTCCGGGCTCCTGGCCGTGGTGGCCATTTGGGGAGTGAAACAACAGAAGGAAGATCTCTGTTCCTCTCTCTGTAACTCTGTCTTTCAAATAAATTAAAAAATCAAAAACTTTATATAAAAAAGAATATATCCACCTCTTACAAGAAACAATGTGCAATCAAGCTTTTACAAAAACTGAAAAATGACAGGATTTGTTCTTGTTACCTCTTATTTTCTGGAAAATCCCCTTAAAACGAACTCTCACCTGATTGGTTTCACGTCTCCTTGGGTAGCACTGGCTACAGTGATGAGGGCTGGATTTATTTTTTTTTTCCCCATTTGAAATAACACCAGGTTTTTTTTCATTTCTAGTCCATTTTTCCTTTCCTCTCTTCTCAGACACTCTTGCCTGGGCCAGGACCTGCAGGGCAACGCCTATTAACAGCAGTCACGCGTTGAGCTCTCGGCCTCATTCACACTTTCCCTGCTGAGCCCCCTGGGTGATGCGTGCTGCAGGAGTCTGTAAGTGCCCTTCAGACGCCCGAGACCGGTCCACCGGGCTCCTAGTTAGTATTCCTCGTTAGTACTCCTAGTTAGTATTCCTCGTTAGTACTCCTAGTTAGTACTCCTCGTTAGTACTCCTAGTTAGTACTTCTCGTTAGTACTCCTCCTTAGCACTCCTCGTTAGTACTCCTAGTTAGTACGAGTTCCTTCACAGTTATTTGTAAGCCACGGAAAGGTGATGGACTTTACTACAATTCCTGCAGTTATTGGAAGAATCATTTCTGTGTTCTCAGAAACTAGTGCACTGAATTATATTACATAAACCAAACTTGGCCCTGAGATGGCCCCCTTATAAAATACTTGCATATCTGGGGCTGGAACAGCAAAATAGACTGCAACCAGGAAGTGGGCTGTGCACTGTCTTTCTTGTAATATCGTCAGGGGGAGGTTCCAAAGTGTAGCGATTTCCACAAAGTGAGTCGAGTTGTCTCATTTTCTGTATTAATATTATACGCATTTGGAGGTTTGATATAATTCATCAGTGAATTTTCTGGTCAGAATACAAACCATGGGAAAGGATGAAACCATAGCTTGAACTTCATTAGTTGATGTAGGACTAGGGGGCTTTCTCACTTCCTCTAATAACAAACACTCGACACAGCGCCCGACACAGTGCCTGTAGTGCTCATCTCTACGTCCGCCCGTTAGGCCGCTCTGTGAGCTCTCTGGTTTGGGGGGAGAGCGGCCTTCCAGGGCAGCCAGGGTCCTGTCAGCTTTGCTCACCAGGCAGGGGAAGGCGGCAGGCGCCTGTTTCCCGTGATCCTGCAGCTGAAGCTGGGCCAGGGGCTCCTGCTCCGCGGCAGCAGCAGCGGGCGGTGGGATTTGCCAGCTCCAGGCAGGGCCCCTGCAGCAGCCCGGGTCCCTGAAGTTCTTGCCGTGAGGTGGTGAGGTGGCAGCTGTAGGGGACAACTCCAGGGACCCTGCCGGGACGCAGGGGCAGAGGCAGTGGCCGGGAGGTCTGACGAGTGCTGCTTCTGGCAGAGGTAGCAGCTTCCTGCCGCCCGATGTCTGTGCACTGCCACCTCTGCGAGCCGCCAGCTCGTCCTGTCATTTTGTGACTCGATTTCCGCGGCAGACCTCCCTGTCCGTAAAACCTGGAGCAGGTTCTGTTTTCCAGATGAGACCCAGACTGATAGTCTGGGAGCCAATTGGGTGCCAGCTGCTGGCTGACTCTTAGCTGCTGTCCTGTTACTTTGTAACGATGCGATTTTGAACTACTGCTACCAGCAAAACAGCAGTAGCTCCCTGTAGCTGCTCGGTGCTTTGGGATGCACAGCACATCCTAGCAGATGGTTATCACAGTTGAGATTTCCCGACAGTCCGCGAGTAGGAAAAGCAGATGTTGCTTTCACCTTCATACAGGTAAAGCAGCAGAGAGCAGGGTGGCTCCGGAAAGCCTCGGGATGATAGATCTGCCGGCTCCAGGCTTACCCGCCAGTCGCCTGTCAGAGGTGGATGTGCAAGCACCAGGCAGACGCTCTCCAGAAACTGCCCAGACAAGAAAGTGGCTTTTTCCACCAGCTGTCTGTCACCCGAGCTGTGAGATACCCTCCAAACCATTTTATTACAGGCTTGTCCACGGGCATCATTTAACAAAGTTTCCCCTGCAGGAAGGAGCGTGTGTGGAGCAAGGTTTTCTTCTTGCTGCCATGCTTTCTTGGCCGCCCGTCCCAGCCCTCATGAACTCCCACGCTGACGTGTGTTAATTCCCAGTCGGTAGGAATGTACCCAGCCCCGACTCCGTGCCGGCATCTGCGTTAAGCTCTGGAAGGCACAGAGCTGTTGGGAAGGTTGCAAGCCAGTTAGGAGGTTGCAAGGCAAGCAGCTAACTGTACTTGAGATGAAAAGGAAGGGGGTCACACGGGGGGTCGAATGGGCTCACCAGTGCGGCAAGGCCATGAGGGGAGGGAGGAGGTGCGGGGGGAGGGGGGGGCGAAAGCACAAAGGCGGAGCAGGCTGGGACGGGTCTGGGGTGCGGCCAGCGGCTTTAGGATCCACCCAGGCTGTGCCGGGGGAGACTGCGCCCAAGAATGCACTAGGACTTCCTGCCTGAGCCAGTTCACGTGTTTGTCTCCGGTGGATCTTGCCCGTATTCACACAGTGCAGTGGTTTGGATGGGCCCCCAGAAGGCCGTGTGTGGGAACCTTGATTCCCTGGTCACTAAGAGGGTCCCTGCCTTTCTCGCCAGGTGGGTTTGTTCCCCAGGGAGTGGGTGGTTGCTGGCAAGGGTGCCCCTCACGTGTGCAGCCTCCGAGACTGTGAGCTAAATAAACTTTCCGTTCTAAAGCACCCAGTCTCAGGTATTTTGTTACAGCAGCAGCAAAGAGACTCAAACATGCAGTAAAGTCCAAGTCCAAGTGTACAGCTTTGGGGTGAATTCACACCTCGGCCAGCATCCAGAATGTTCTAGCACATTGGAGAAGCCCATGAAGACCTCTTGAAAGGTAACCATGATGCTGAGACTTCTAACACGGATGCGGGTGCCTGGTTTTGAGCTTGATGTCAGTGCAGTTGTTGTGGGAGGCATTTGGTGGCACAGTCAGGATACCCCTTGGGGTGTCCGCACTGCAGAGCAGAGGGCCCATGTTCGAGTCCTAGCCTTGCTCCAGGGCCAGCTCCCACAGTGCACACCCTGCGAGACGGCAGGAGGGAGGCCGGGATTGAGTTCCTGGCTCCTGAGTGTCTGGGGAGTAAACCTGTGAACAGGAGGTCTCTGTACCTCTGAAATTAAAAAAAACCAGTGAAGTTATCAATAACTAGATAAATGCGGTCACTTGTATGCACGGTTTTGTGTCTAGATCTTTCATCGACATATTTTGGTAATTTTTCCAAATTGTTGCAACTGCCCATAATTGGCTCTCTTTCTCTGAGATGACGTCACTGTGTGGCTGTAAGCAGGGTGCCTTGATGTGTGCTTCCTGTTGGTGGGTGTTTGCGTCATCCCGGTGCTTTGCCTGCTAGGTACAGTGCCAGTATGAACACCGGGTACAAATCTTGTGGTGAGAATGTGTGTAGCTTTCTAGGAGTGGAAACACCTGGTCAGTGGGTTGGTCTGTTGGATTTGTCAGACATGGACAATTTTCCACAATGGTCATGCCAATTTGCATGCAGACCATGGATGAGCGTCCCGGCTCTGATCCTCACCAGCACTCGGCTTCCGAGGTCTGCCCTCACCGGACTTAGGCGGCGTGCTCTGGGTAACTGCTCAACGGAGGGTTTTACTGCAGGATTTGTAACGGTTAAGATCAGGGCCGTGAACCAAGTATCTCACCCCGAATCCTGGCGGTCGGAGCTGCCCTGGGCTTCGTTTTGCTGAACCGCAGCAGTGAATTTTTAAATCTCTCACGTTTTCACCCCAAGGGCTCTATTTCTGACCCCAGAGCTTCGCATAGCCTAGCATACCTGTATACCCTAACCCGGACCAAATGCCAGGCTGTGGGGGGCGGGGTCAACATAAAAGGCGTGAACGGGAGTGTAGCCCAAGTGCAGTCTAAAACTGGAAAATGGGGTCCCCTCGTCTGGAGAGCATCGCTGTCCCCCACTGCGACTCCGCACAAAGAACTGAAACCTGAGCCCTGGGGTGAGCCGCCAGCCTGGGACCCGGTGAGCTTCGTGTGTCTTTGCTCAATGGTTACAAGATGTTTTGAAATCTGTTTTTAAATAGCTTAAAGAACTTCAAGGAGCGCAGCTCCCGTTATGCACTGACTGCTTTCTCTTGTGATGAAGCAATGGGCGCCTGCCTGCAGACTGGCAATCGGCATTTTTCTCCCATAAGCGGAGCTCCTTTCTGTGACACAGCCTCTGACTCCTCCTCTGCACCTCCCCGTAGGCCCCTTTTCTTCTTGGGTCACCTTTTATGTTTATCAGTGAAGCACCAAGAGCTTTTCCAACAAAACCTTCTTGGCTTTCCAGTCCCTTAGGCCCCTCCACCCCTTTTCTCAGAGAAAACCGCTTTTCAACTCTTTTGGCAGATTTTGAAACTGTTTACCTCCACATTTTAAATAAAATGTAGATTTGTTATTATTTGATTCATCAATATTTAACTTTGTTCATTTTAAGGGAGACGAGATGTGGGTTCATTTATCCTAACCACCCCCAACCATTCTTCCAGTATAGTGTCTTAACTTTTATTTAATTCCATTTTCAATATTTTAGCTGTTTTAATTGTATATTGGTCATGGCTAACCCAGAGGTACGATTGCATTTTATTTTATGTGAGCTTTTAGTTTTCCAAGAGTTACAAGCACCTCAGTTTTTTAAATTAATTTATTTACTTGAAAGTCAGAGTTACACAGAGAGAGAAGGAGAGGCAGAGAGAGAGAGAGGTCTTCCCTCCACTGGTTCACTCCCCTGTTGGCCACAATGGCCAGAGCTGCGCCGCTCCATCCAATCCAAAGTCAGGAGCCAGGAGCTTCCTTCTGGACTCCCATGCGGGTGCAGGGGCCCAAGCACTCGGGCCATCCTCTGCCGCTTTCCCAGGCCATAGCAGAGAGCTGGATCGGAAGTGCAGCAGCTGGGACTCGAACTGGCGCCCACATGGAACGCCAGTACTGCAGGCTGTGGCTTTACCGGCTATGCCACAGCGCCAGCCCTGAGCCTGTTTTTAACATTGCATAATTTTCCTTGACATCCAAGTACTTCCATGTCTTCAGCACTCTCTAAAAGGCTTAACTTGTCAGATAATAACAAGCCTCTGTGTGTGTGTGTGTGTGTGAGTGTTTGAGAGAGATAGAGCAATGCTCTTTCTGGAGTTCTTTTAATCAGTTCTCTAAGCCAGGCTAGGTGCTCCTTTAAGTTTGTGAGACCTTGCCTTTGCTGTGATGCAGGGAACTTCCTTCTCCTCTTTGCTTCTGAAATCTACACTTTCCCACCCTCCGGCTCCTGGCTTTGGTCTGGCCCAGCCCTGGCCGTTGCGGCCATTTGGGGAGTGAATCAGTAGATGGAAGACCTCTCTGTCTCTGTCCCCCGCCCCATAACTCTGCTTTTCAAATAAATAAGTAAACCTTAAAAAAAAAGAAAACCTCTGTCTTCAGGCTCCCACCTCACTGCCGCCGCGTCCCACTCTTAGGCAGGGCTAGCATGCTCCCAGTGACGGCTTGGACCTGAAGTTTTCTAAAGAGGGCGGAAGTTTACTGACTGATTGGAAGTCCTTTAAGCGCTTACTCCAAGCATTTCCTGCTTCTCTATCCCCACCTTAACCATTCACCCCTCTCTCTGAGAAGCTAAGCTTCCAACTCTGCAAAAAGGTAGAGAATTTATAGAGTGAGCACGCAGGCCAGATCTCCCCCATGCTGACCGGATGGCAGACACAGCGTTGTCAGACACAACCTCCGTGGGTCCAGACTCAGAGACTCTTATGTGAAACACGAGGTCGTTCTGTGGGGACCAGACGTGTGCCTAGAAGAGTGAACGTCACCTGTCAGTGCAGCGTGACTCCTGGACTCCTGAGTGACTCCTGGACTCCCGAGTGTCTCGGAGGAGTGTCTCTGGTGCTCTGGGGAGCGGCCCTTGGCCCCAGAGCCCTGCAGCCACCGGTAACTCAGTCACCCAGGCTGAGGACGCGTGGTTTAATTGTCGCTCGGAGACCTGCAGTCTGGGAACCAGCCTCCCAGATGCTGAGCTCCCCTGCAAACCGTTCACCACCCCAGGGGGGGTCAGGGTCCCCATCAAGCCAAAGCAAGAAGGAGGCCGAAGTCCTTTCAGGAGGCTCCCTGGAGTCCAGGGTCTGATTTGAAGGAGCCTTGGTTTTATTTTCCAAGTGCATTCCCTCCCCGATCAGAGGACCAGAGGTGATCAAGTTACTAATTGTGATGGCATCAAAGCAGTTTCAGGTGAATGGCCCCAACCACTCTGCGCCCTGGCAGTCAGCACTTCCGATCACGCCCCTGGCTGGACCCCCAGCCCCAGCCTCTGTAACTGTAGCGGGTCTGACGCCAGCCCCCGAAACAAACACCAACAATGCGTGAGCCGGCGACAGTGTCATTCCTAAAACAGAAGGTCACAGCTTAACCTTTGCGCGAGGCAAGGTGTATGGGCCTTATTCAGCTCTCTGCTGCTTTCTGGAAAAAGTCAACAGCCATATCATGTTTCCGGCACAGTAACTGAATAGCTGTCAAAACCCGGACTGCACACTTCCGGGTCTGATTTTATCTGCGGCATAATTGCAAAGCTCCCGCGTTGCCAGGGTTGGTGCAGCAGCCACGGCGCGTGTGGGGCAGCCCAGCTCTGTGTCTGGGGAGTTCCTGTCCCCTGTGGAGGGAAGCCAGCTCATCCCCATCCCGTGCACCCCGAAAAGTGATCCTCAAACAGAGGCGTGCTCCCACATCCACTTACAGTGCTGTGCCTGCACCCTGCATGTCACAGGGGGCCCACAAATACTGTGTAGCTCCTCTAATACCCAGTTGCTTTCCTTTACAGACAGAAAACAAAAAATATTAAAAAGTCTGACTTGTAGTCATTCTTCCAGCGGTTAAAAGTCTGACTTAACCAGAATGCATCTAGAGGCTTAAAGGCACGGGTGAAAATATTTTTACACGGAATAAAATAATTTTATGAGAACTCCCTGTGTAATAGTTCTGAGTGTAAGGGACAGTCACCACTGGGACACGAGTTAGATTGGATTGGTATCTCGGCTTTTCATTGCTGATGGATTTACATGGTGTTAATCGCTCCCTCAGAATTTCGGTTATGATATAAAACGTTCCAATCTGCGGGTGCATTTTTGTCTCCTTTCTTGAAGGTGCAGAGAAAAACAGCAAGTAGAGACATCTGTATTAGTGTGTAGATTCAGACTGAACAACCGGTTCTAATTTTAGCACCTGCACCTTGGCAGCTCCTGGTGAAGCCTTGGCTCCGACAGATACGCAAATCGAGGCAGGGAAGTGGAGAGCTCGGGGTTTGGAAGACACTTCAGTGCCCAGACTGCTGGAGAGGTGCGTAGATTCGTAATTTGCTCACTATGCTCCGATTCCAGAAATCCGTGGTTTTATTAAAGATGGAAACCAGGAAGCATTCAAAGGTGAAGATTCCTATGAGTGCTGTGCCTCTCTAAATGTCAGCTCTGCGAAGCCACAGGTGTCTGCTACACAGAGAGCCCTGGACTCGCCTTCCGCTGCGCTTCGGCATGGGCAGCGTGAGGGCGGATGCGTGGGGGAAGCTGTGCAGCCGCCGCCTCCTCACTGCAGCAGTGAGCACGATTTGCCTTTAAAAGTTCCATAGCAGACCTTCCTGTCACTCCCCGGCCCAAGTTGGTCGTGTGCCTCGTGCCGATGGACGAATACTACCGTTTGACCTTGACACAAGAGGGGGCTGTCTGCAGAGTCCACCACGTGTGCCTGCGGAGAGCTGAATGACCCGCAGTGTTCCACCGTCACGTGCAGCATGAAAGGAGAATGACGGAGCGTTTAGCCAGGTGAGCCCCATATTTTATTTTGTGGATGATGCAGGGTGGCCGGATGTCGTCCAGCGGCACTGCATTCAATCATGGCTGCTCTGCGCACTCGGGATGCCCAGGCTGGGCGGCATGTCCGGCTGTCCACCACCGCCTGACCCACTTCCCTGCAGATGTAAAGGATGCCCATAAACTTTTCCAGCCCCAACTGCGGAATTCGCGTTCTGTGCGACATCAGGACGTGATGCATCATGATGAACGCTGAATCAAAGACAAGAATTAGCATGCACAGCCCAGGCGTGTCAGGGACCGCCGGCACTTGGCACACGTGGAGCAGGTCCAGCCGGCTGGTTGACGGTGCCAGCCACTGTCATCAAATGGACTCGGTCTTCCGTGGATGCAAGCTCTCCCCACAGCTCCACCCCGCTGGCCCTTGTCCTCCGAAATCTTCGCATTTGCACTGACTCCTGCTTCTGCTGGAATTCTCTGCTCCTCAGGCGTGAGTCTCCCCAGCAGGGAGACTTCAGCCACTGCTCCGGAACCAGAGCGGCGTAGTCAGAGCTGTCCCACCCAGACGCCCACGGAGGCTGCTCTGCCGGGAGTCAGGCTCCAGGACAGCCTTCCGGGGCAGGGACTCACTCTGGAGCCCCCTGGAGCTCTAGGGTGGAGGCTGCCACCTGAGCAGTCACCTGAGTCTTAGAGGTGGCCCCGGGAGAGAGAGCCCACATCATCGTTTCTACGGCCCTGTGGACGGCGTGCGTATTTCGCTGCTTGCCACCGGTTCCCCTTCCTGTCTTATGGGTGATGCTGTCATAGAGGAGATGACAGTGAGAATGGGGACAAGGTGCTCAGACTTCCAAGGGAATCCAGGAGAAGAGAGTCCCCGGGCACTGGCCGACCGTGCCTGTTCCAGGATTTCTCCCCGTCTGCGGGCTCGATGCTGACGAAGCCTGGACTTGGGCTCCTGTGGCCCACTCTGAGTGGCTGGGACGGCTGCGTGCCCCAGGACCCAACTCACTATCTCTGCTCCCATTTCCCAACATCAGCCAGTGGGAGTTAATTCTGGAAGGGGCCGCTTCGGTGCCCAGGACACCAGCACGTCCTTTCTTCCACGGTCTTTCCTTTTGCTCTCCCTTCCTGGGGACCGTGCACACACTCAGAGCTGCGCTTGTGCCGGGAGCCCTGCCGTGTGGCGTGAGCTGTCGGCACACAGTCCCGTGAGTTCATCTGGTTTCCACTCAACAGGTAAAGCCCAGCACCTTTGCCTCCTCTGTTAGTGGATGCATGGACTGCTGCGTCACCTGGAACCTTTCAGCCACATTGGGTTCTCTTGGTAGAAATCCCTCCCACGGAGAATTGCCTACGTCAGTATTCATGGAAGACTTCTGTCTATCCTAGGAAATGAGTATAGATATTCTTTCAATATATTAGTACTGCAAACTTGATGTCAATCATTTAGATACCATTCGGATTTTTTTGTAAAGATTGTATTTATTTATTTGAAAGACAGAGCTGCAGAGAGGCAGACGCAGAGATAGAGAGGTCTTCCATCTGCTGGTTCACTCCCCAGATGGCCGCAACAGCCAGAGCTGAGCCGATCCGATCCAAAGCCAGAAGCCTTGAGTTTCTTGCTGTTCTCCCATGTGGGTGCAGGAGCCCAAGGACTTGGGCCATCTTCCACTGCTTTCCCAGGCCACAGCAGATGGGGCAGCAGAGAGCTGGATCAGAAGTAGGGCAGCCAGGACTTGAATTGGAGCTCGTATGGGATGCCGGCACTGCAGGTGGTGGCTTCACCCACTACGCCACAGCGCCGCCACCACCCCCACAGCGCCACCCCAACCCCCACTTGGGTTTTTCAAAACAAACAAAAAACCAGAGAAATAAATGCATATTTAAACACTATCTACCACCATCAAATTCTATCTGTGCCTTTAAGTTTTGTTTAGGAAGTGTAACTTTGCTGATTAAATTGATAAATAATCTTTTAAAATGCCAAATAATGTATCTTCCGGTGAAAAAATAAGATATTAATTACCCTTGGAAAATGCTTTATAGGGTAAAACAACATTCATACACACATTTATAAGCACATAGATAGGCGTAGATCAGCATATGCATGGATGTGCACACATATATAGTTTTTAAATCACATATTTTGCTTGGAATTTTTAAAATTTTATAGGATCTTGGCTGTCTATCATTTTGCAGGAGTAGGTTGACTTCTTAGCGTGCTCTGATGGGCTTATTCCATTTTCCTTGCTGGTGTAGTAACCCGACTTACCGTCACTTGAGACTGTGTTTGAAAGTAAAGCATTAAGTATCAGTAGGACAAATGGCTGCCATCCTCCCAGATGTGAATTTCTTTTGTTTGATCTCTAATTCCTTTATCTTCACATTTTCCCTCCTCTTACAAGATGGGGATTTCACTTAAAAATCAAACGTCTGCAAATGTCTGTGAGGCGCCAGCTGTGCCTTTCCCAGTGCCCAGGTTGCCTACCCCAGCGGGATGCTTCTGCCTCGGAACGAATGGCAGCCCAGGAACCCCTTGTGCTGGACAGAAATAAATCCCCCAGGAGCGTACGCGCCCCAGTGCTGTTTTTAAGTCTGTAGTGTTGTTGATGTGCGTTTTCCTCTGTGTTTCTGATTTCCAGCCCACTTCAGTTTGGTTTACAGCTTGATAGAACATTTGTCCTATTCATTTACTTAGTGAATGAGTTTGTTACTGGAAGATTAAATTAATTTCATTGAATGTTGCTAATAATCACTTGTTACAGCTGAAATATGCCCCACAGGTCCTTGGGAAATGTAACTGACACCTGTAGTGGAGGGGACAGGTGCCTGCTCACATGTGTTCTAGCTAAAAACCTCACCCCTCCTAGCAGGTGTGCAGCTCTGGGGAACTGAGATAGAATGGGGACAGAGTGGGTGGCCACAGTGACACAGTCAGAGGTAAGCTAGAACTTGCTTAAAACTAAAAAATAGAAGGTCGGCGCTGTGGCGTAGCGCCTGACCTGTAGTGCTATGGGTCCCATATGGGTCCTCTTTCAAGTCCTAGCTGCTCCATTTCTGATTCAGCTCCCTGCTAATGTGCCTGGGAGAGCAGTAAAATATGGTCCAAGCCATTGGGTCCCTGCACCTGCATGGGAGACCTAGAAGAAGCTCCTGGCTCCTGGCTTAGGATCGGCTCAGCTCCAGCCGTTGCAGCCATCTGAGGAGTGAACTAGCAGATAGAAGACCTCTCTCTCTCTGTGTCTCTAACTCTCTGTAATTCTTTCAAATAAATAAAAAAGCCTTTAAAAAAGCCTTAAAAATAGAGAAAACTGGTCACAGAGTGGGCTGGTCAAGTGCAGTGCGTTCAGAGCTGTGGCACCTTGAGTTACTCCTACTAGACCTCAACCTGCTCAAGGAAGCCCCAGTAATAGAAGCACTTTGGTGCAGAGAAAGAGATAAACAGCTCAACGGAACACAGTATTGGTTTAATCAAAGACTCAAGCAAAAAGTATTTGTAATACACAGATAAGCACTTCAAATGAGCAAGGAAGAGACATGTTATTCATAAAACTGTAACTAAATCATACACTGCCCTTTAGAAAGAAAGGTTGGGGGGAGACTCTTACAACATAATCAATGCTAGGCAAATTGAAGAATGAAACAAAAGAAAAATAAAATGAAATAATATAATGTCCTAGAAGAACAAAAAAAATATACATGAGAATTTATTTAAGATCCTGAAATGTATGGGGTCAGCGCCGTGGCTCACTTGGTTAATCCTCCACCTGCGGCGCCAGCATCCCATATGGGCGCCGGGTTCTAGTCCTGGTTGCTCCTCTTCCAGTCCAGCTCTCTGCTGTGGCCCGGGAAGGCAGTGGAGGATGGCCAAGTCCTTGGGCCCCTGCACCTGTATGGGAGACCAGGAGGAAGCACCTGGCTCCCAGCTTCGGATCAGCGTAGTGCACCAGCCATAGCAGCCATCTGGGGGGTGAACCAACGGAAGGAAGATTTTTGTCTCTCTCTCTCACTGTCTAACTCTATCTGTCAAATTAAAAAAAAAAAAAGATCCTGAAATATGGAAAACCTTTAAAGCATGGTACTGAACACCACAGCCTTAAAATAAAATTGAGAGGTTCTATTCCTTTATAATATTAAAATTCCAGAATGGAAAACCTATCTTCATGGGGCCAGGGCTGTGGCGTAGTGGGTAGAGCCACCACCTGCAGTGCCAGCATCATATATGGACACCGGTTCAAATCCCAGCTGCTCCACTTCAGATCCAACTCTCTGCTGTGGCCTGGGAAAGCAGTAGAAGGTGGCCCAAGTCCTTGGACCTCTGCACCCACATGGGAGACTCGGAGGGGACTCCTGGCTCCTGGTTTTAGATGTGCACAGTTCTGGCCGTTGTGGCCATCTGGGGAATGAATCAGTGGATGGAAGACCTCTCTCTCTCCCTCTCCCTCTCTCTCTCCCACCCCCACTTCTGCCTCTCTGTGACTCTTCCTTTCAAACAAATAAATAAAATCTTTTTAAAAAAAGAAAACCTATCTTCAGTGAAGTCAAAAAACAAATGGCAAACCAGGAGGAAATATGTGTGATCCATTTGGTAAATAGAGAGCTGATTTCCTTAATCTACAAAAAGTTCATAAACAGTTGAAAAAGGAAGACAGCTCAACAGGAAATCAAGCAAGGTGAGTCAACACGTGTTTCATGCAAAGAAAGTCTGCTGGTGAATTAACCTGAGAAACACTCGGGCTTCACTAAAGAAATACAAATAAATATGCTGACATACCACTTTCTCATCTCTCTGATTGTTAAAAATTTAACAACACTCAGTGTTAGCCTAAGCATAAAACTGAAACCCTAACCACCATTGGTCAGATATAAATTAGGACAATTTTTAGAGAGCTAAATTCTAATATTTTAAATTTAAAACCTTATGAGCTGTAAGAGCTCCACTTTGAATAATGCTGGTGTTGCTTGTTTCAGATAAATCCTTCTATACATGATAATTATGAAATATCTCTTAGAGAACTATCTGAATATATTGGAAAGTGACCAAAGCACGCAGAGAGCTGACCACTGAGACAAAGGAGCCAGACCAGGTGAGCCTGACATGACAGTCTGTTGCCAGACACACGCCAGTCTTCGTGGAGTGGGATGGCTGAAAACGAAGCTCAGCTCCACGGACTTACTCCTCGACTACTCAAAGGATAGGATTCGGGTTTGCCAGGGTGGCCAGCCAGGGCGGGCGCTGGTCCTGAACGGGGGAGAGATGCAGAGGAAGGAAACCCAGAATCTGAACCTGAACTCCGATTCTGGGCTGACCCTTGAAGTGCACAGGATGGGAAGGGTATGGGGCCGGGCAGGAAGCGGCAGGTGGAAAGCTGGAAGATGTGAGTGGGGCTGTAGCTTCCATCCACCCCAGGGAAGTCAGAGTCTGGAGTTTAATTCAGCCAAGTCAGTTGCAATACAGTAGGAAAAATGTCAGCAACCTTCACAGAAACAAAACAGCATCCAGAGTCTACAGTGTGCCCTGCTCTTGCCCGCAGACAGTGCTGCTGGGGCTGGGGGCAGCGGGGAGGTTCACGGTCAGGAGGAAGACAGGCAGGGGACGTCGACTCACCCAGGAGACCCCGAAGCGAGACGTAGTGCAGAAGGGTCTCCAAGCCATCGATATGTGTAAGTGCAGGGTCTGCAGGAATGTAACTGTTACTACTAACAAATGGACAGCAGGCTGGGGACAGAGGAGAATCTTGAAAAAGCGACAGACCCTGTGATAGCTCCAGAACTGGGAACGGGGCTAATGCCGTCTCTGAAATACAAAACTCACAGCGGGGACTTGCCCACATGTGGAGATGCCTGGAGAAAAAGTCACGAAACTTGAAGCTAAATTACCCACGCTGAAGTGGGGGAGATGATTAGGAAAAAAACGAGAAGACCCTCTGTGGTTTTTAGAAGGTGATCAAGTAATCTAGAGTGTACGTAATAGAAGTCCCAGACGAAGAAGAGAGAGAACCGAGGACAACTAGTTGAAGAAATGAGGGCGGATTTTCTCAGATTGGTAAAATCTTACACCTACAGCTCCAGCAACTCGTTATTAGGAAACATACAAGAACACCAGACACACCTACAAGCACACCGCAGTCGGATGGCAGTCCTAAGCCACCCCTCCCCCTCCCCTCCCCCTCCCCTCCTCCCCCTCCCCTCCTCCCCCTCCCCCTCTCCCTCTTCCCCTTCCTTCCTCTTACATGAACAAATTAAAGAAAAATAAATTATGATCCTAGCATTCTGTATACAATGAAAATTTTCTCAAAAAAAAGAGAATGAAGACATTTTAAAATACACAAAAACTGAGATATTTTTCACCATCAGAACTGTGGTACAGGAAATGTTCCAGAGGGTTGCTCAGCTGGAAGAGAAATGATAACACACGGACAAGTCAGCCCGAAGTCAGAGCAGAGAGCACTGGAAATGAGTAACACCGCCATCGACCTCCGCCAAGGCGCCTGTGTGCGGACACGCTCTCGTTTTTCCTGAGTGTGTACCTGGGTGCCTAAACCCAGGTGGTTTTGATTTACTTTTTCCTGTGACTCACGATGTTGACCATCTTCGTATGTGCTTCTTGGCCTTCTGATCCTTGGTCTAATTTTTAAACTGGATTATTTGCCTCTTTATTGAGTTCTGGGAGTTCTTTATACACTTTCCATAGGTACTGCTGCCCTGGAGGCAGACACATTAAGAAGGCAATGAGGAAAAGTACCAGTCTGTGAGTACTGTCTGTGCCCCATGGCGTGCACACACACCTCTGGACGCGGCAGGAGTCCTCACGCAGTGTTCGGAACTTGGGCGATTCCACTTGGACCTCTGCAGCGATTTAGCTCTTGCCTCGGCCACCCCCACCCTTCCTCCTCTGCTCTGTGAGCTGGGCGTGGATTCGCACATCCCCTGTTGGTACTGCGGGCTGCTCCCTGCTGAGAACAACCACCAGAGAGCGCTAGAGAGAGACTGGAAGCCTGGGAGACTGCTTCCTGCTCCCGTCGGGGTCGTGGGATCCCAGCTCGCAGCTGCTTTGACATCCACAGAATCAGCCTCAACACATCCCCCCAGGGTCATTGCCCGGTCAGCAGGGCACTGAGCCCGCCCACAATCCCCCAAGCCTCTGAGGGCGGCCCCTCCTGACTCCCTCCTTCCCTTCCCCCACACTCCACCCCGCGGCATTTACTTCTTGCCTTTTTAGTTCTGTTATACCTGGTCAGCGAATCCTCAAGACCGACTCTCTCGCCCGGCCCCAGCTGGAGGATCATCTGGACAACAGTGGACTTCCGTTTCCACTGCAGTCCTAAGCCACCTGCCCCACCTGGGTGGGCGCCCAGGAGGTGGTGTCTTACCCTTCCCCTGGGTTTAGCCGACAGTCAGACAAGAGCATGGCCCCAGGAGGTGGTGTCTTACCCTTCCCCTGGGTTTAGCCGACAGTCAGACAGGAGCAGGGCAGCGTGGCCCCAGGAGTGGAAGAATTCCGTGGGTGTCTATGACGGTGCCGGGACTTGACCTGCGTGAGATCCCTCGCTGCAGAAGTGGGCTTGGAGGAGCTGCCCTGAGCCTGGGGACACTTGGGCCTGGGGCTGTCCAGGGCGGTGGGCTGTCTTGACACTTGGACTATACAGCACAAGTAACAGCTGTTCTGATTGTCACCTGACTGGGTCTCCTGCTGCCCTCAGCCTCCTGGATGACCACAGCTCTGACCACTCCTCCTCCTGCAGATTTGCACTTACAGCAAAACGCCCTCCTGTGGGCTCTGACCACCTGCAGCTCCTCCTGCCCCCTTTCCAAGCCCCAGCTGATGTCTTAGCTCCTTAAAGAGCCCCTGGGAAGCCCACCCGCCCGGCAGGTCCTCACCTGCTCATGCCCAGTCATTCTTCAGACCACGGTGTGAAAGTCACAGCCCGTGGCAGGCACTCCTGGCACCTTCGGCATGGCCTCTCTCACTCACCAGGCTTGTCCTTGCTGGTTGACTGTCAATGCAATTGGTCATCTTGTCTTTGTTGCCCTCACCACGTGTGCAACATTCCCAGTCTCTTTCAGGAGACTGTGAGCTCCGCAGTGGGACAAGGACCAGCTGCGTCCTGCCTTTTGCTCTATTCCTAACCCTCCGTGTGGGCCTTGGCATTGTGTAGGGTAAGCACTGCTTGAATGAATTATTGAGCAAATGCATGAGAAAAACCTAAAAGAGGCCCATCTGCCAGGAATTCCATGTTTTAAGAACTGACCAAGACCCAGTGTCCCAACAGGGAAGAGTTTGAGTATGGACAGAAGTGGGTCCCCAAACCTCCCTCTCCCAAGGGCTCCAAGCCCAAGGCTCGTCTGTCGAATTCCCCGAGCAAGATACCACGGTTCACGCCGTGGCCTTGAGCTGTCCTTCCCGACATCACTAGCAATCAGTTTATCTCCTGATTGCCTTTATCCACAGGAATAATTATCGACGTTATTATTAGACCTCTGACATTGTACTGAGAGCCTCAAGGTGCTGTTGACTTTAGCTGTAGGGGCCTGGAGCTCTCCGGGGGCTTTCTTTTGGGATCACAGAGGAACTGAGGGCCTTGGAAGGGGGCTTCTCAGACCTTTGTCCTGAGTTAAGAGTGATCCGTCCTAATGTCTAACATAGGTGAGGGGTAGGCATTCAGTGCCTCAGTTTGGCTGCGTGGGGCGCCTGCACCCCAGATCCGAGTGCCCGGGTCCCAGCCTTGGCTCCGCTCTGGTTCTGCTTCCTGCTAACGCACACACTGGCAGCAGGAGTTGGCTCAAGCCCTGGCGTCCCTGCCGCTCATACGAGAGGGAGATCTGGCCCGAGTCCCTGGCCCCTGACTTCTGGCTGGCCCAGTCCTGGCCATTGCATGCATTTGGGGAGCAAACCAGCAAATGGGAGAGCTCTGTCCGTCTCCTTCTGCCTTGCAAACACACACAACACGTGAGCGCTCACCCTGTGCCCAGCAGCACAAGCATCAAGCTTTTTCCTACGTCCACCGCCTTTAATAGCCTGGTGCCACGGAAGTGGTGCTGTCGTGGGCTCTCACAGGTGGGCAAACAAGCCCCGTGTCCCGGGGTCTCAGGAAGTGAGTGGCAGAGCCGCCAGGGGGAGCCTCACCCGGAGCCCACCCTCTCAATAACAATTCCATTAGTTGTCCTGGAGGTAGAATTTTCTACCACAGAAATCCATTTCAAAATGGTTTTAAAAGTTCGGGTGTGATCTTCGGAAGGCTCTGCTGTGTGCCGGCCTTGGCTCGTCTCAATTCCAAGGTGGGCTCCTGGGGAGCCCAGGCCACTTCCTGCGGTGAGACCTCCTCGCCCAGCGAGGGAATTCATCAAGCAAGGAGCAGTAGGGAAAGCAGTCGTTCCCAAGTCACTTCCTGACCGATTAAACCGCATGCTATTAAAAACGTAATTCTTTCAGATGCTGTATTCTGGAACTTACTTATATAGGAAACAAGGAAGCCTCAATTACAGCAGAGCACAGGGTGCCGGGCTGGGGACGTCCAGCCCGCAGGCCGAGCAGGACCTGCAAGAGCAGTGGTCTGTTCCACCAAGGCAGCCGCAGGCGGGACGCGAAGTCTACAGCAGGCTAACGTTTAAGTCCATCATCTTGTACGCCCCACATGATGCTATAAATATCCAAATGGCCCTTGGAAGAAAAAAGATCCCCCACCCCGGAAAAGAAGCGACATGCAAAAAGGGGGCGTATTCTAAAGTCCTCCTTAAATGTCTTTTTTTTTTTTTTTTTTTTTTGACAAGCAGACTGGACAGTGAGAGAGAGAGACAGAGAGAAAGGTCTTCCTTTTCACCCTCCAATGGCCGCCGTGGCTGGCGCACCGCACTGATCTGATGGCAGGAGCCAGGTACTTCTCCTGGTCTCCCATGAGGCGCAGGGCCCAAGTACTTGGGCCATCCTCCAACTGCCCTCCCTGGCCATAGCAGAGAGCTGGCCTGGAAGAGGGGCAACCGGGACAGAATCTGGTGCCCCAACCGGGACTAGAACCCGGGGCGCCGGCGCCGCAAGGCGGAGGATTAGCCTCGTGCTTAAATGTCTTTAATTAGAGAAGTAGAGATACAGGTGATGCTGCCATGACTGAAACACTCCAGAAACAGATGTCAGTACTGAGGGGCGGGTGGGCCGATCCTTCTCAGAGGGCGAAGATGTTTGACAAGCAGCCAAGGGGACGAGGACCCCATCTCCAGGTGACGTCAGCGCTGTGAGCCCGGTGTGCTGTTTCCACAGCCATGCCCGGTGTCGCTTCGCTGCCAGCTCTTCTGCCAAGAGACAGCATCAAGTCACAGTGGATTAACAACTCCAGGAGAGCAGAGGGCTGTCCGGGCTCCAGTTCTGCTTGGCGCCGGGCCTGGGCTCCTTTTGGCTTTTTCTTTAAAGGGAAAGGATTCTGGGATAGCTGTTGTGTTCGCTGTGACTTGAGCGTCCGGCTAGATTTCCATGCAGGTTTTGGAACCAAGCACAGACCCCTTATCCTGACGGCCCGGCCGTCTGCTGATGAAGACGACGCGAGAGAGCTGCCGAAGCAAGTGGGTCTGAAGATGCAGAAGAAGATTCCATCACTCTTAGCCCAAACGTTACGATAACGTCAGCAGACACAATTTATACTCCAAGCGTCTTTGTTTGCAAGGAAGCCACAAAGTCCTTTATATTCCCATTTCCCCAAACCATAGGAAAAAGTCCTTAGAGAAAGGTTGAGCTAATAGATTACCCAAGTTGCATCAGTACACGGAAACTTTCTGTTAGCTGTGCTTAAACAGGACTGTCTCACCTGCTGTGTTCAGAGCGATCCTTGCGTACAGATAAACAAGTTAAGCAGGACCTGCTTATTGCTATTGCTACATTAAAATGATTAGCAATCGGAACCCAGCACTGGATACAGTATATAAAAATCCCAAAGCTCGATTCCTCTCTGGGCACATGTTCAGTGCTGGAAATCGGCGTGCTCTCATTTGATGGCACAGTTAATGCGATGCGTTTGCGCCTTCCTTTCCCATCCCTTGTCAGAGCTGTGCATTGCAGACTCATTCACAATGACCGAATCCGTTCATCCCAAAGAAAGAAGATCTATTCTAGGTGCAGTCTGGAGTTGCACCTTTTAGCTCGTATTCTACCACTACTGGCGAGCAGCTGTAAGATGCATTGTGCTCTTGGGCATTTCTTGAAGGAAAAAAGTCAAGGGCATTCCTCGCCAGAAAGATGTTTTTACATGAGGCAGAATATATTTGTGATTTTCTGTGCAAGCTTTCTTCTCCCCAGGAGCCTCCCCCAAAAAATATTTCTGCAAGCGCCATGCCTTCTGCCTTCTTCCTGCGTTCTCAGTGCCTGGAAGAAGCTCCAGGCTGCTGGGTGGCCCTAATGGCTCCGGGCGGGCCAAGCACCCTCGCCAAGGATTGAACGTGGGATGCAGGAACTCACGCTGAAGGACTTGCCAGCCCCATCTCCTGTGTCAAGCCACCTCTGCCACCCCGAGAGCAGCCAATGAAGGCCAAGAGCACAGTTTTCAGGCCTGCTGACTCTCTGGCCTCTTTGCAAGACCTGCCAGCCTGCACGTGGGTGAGGGGAGGTTGCTGAGCACAGCGCAGCCTCCTGGCTGGTGGGTGGGCGTGGGGTGCAGGGAGAGTCCCGGGTAGTCTATGTGGGCAGTGTTGTGTGGCTGACAGCTTGGGCCAGCTTTCAAGTAATTAAAAGACCTCAGCAAATGCCAAGCCTCGGAGAAGGGGAAAGAACTTCCAACGGTGAGGCATTTGAATGTAGTGGTGTTGGTGCAGAGCACGTGGGGACGGCAGGGTGGTTGGACCTGTAGCTCGATGAGACCGGGTGGGGCTTCAGAGGACCCGGGCTTCTGCCCGTCTCACAGCTGAGGCAGCTGGGCGCCTGTGTGGGGAAGACCTGATGGCAAGTCAGCCTTCCTGAGTACATACAGACACTGCCCGCCCCTGAACGTGGGATCTTCCACCTCTTACAACTTGTAGAGGCTGGGTGCAGCAAGGAATGCCAGGGGTGCAGGGATAGGGGCTGCAAACTCAGAAAGCTAACTGGAATCTGCTTCTGCACACAGCAGAGCCCTGAGTCGGACTGGGTGTGAGACGACGCTGAAGGTCACTGCTGGGCAGGCAACAGAGGCGTGAGGATCTGGCAAACTGGAGTGCTTGCGCCCTGCCAACTCCACGCTCGTCAGCCTTGGCCTCAGAGGTGGGCAGGCCCAGGGTGCCAGTCTTCCCCACTTCTGAAGGCAAAAAAAAAGCCAGAAATCCATAGGTTTCTGTGAAATTCCTTAAACTTAAAATACCAATGACTGTTTGGAATTTAAACATTGAAGGTGCCTGGTAAGGGTCCTACAGAGCTCACCTGTAAGCCGCGTGAGCCTGTGACCTCTGGAGACTTCTGTGTAGAGGGGAGCCGGCGCGGGTTCCAGAGGCACTGGCTCCTCAGGCCTGCAGCTGGGGACCGAGGAGCGCCCACCCCCACCCCTACCCCAGCACCAGCACAGATCTTTGTCCTCTTGGCCGCTCCCACTGTGGGCAGAGCTGTTCTTTAACTAAGCCAGCATGCCCCAGGCCTCTTGGGAAGCGTCCTGTTGCTTTGGCCTTGCTTGGCCCAGAGGGGTCCACTCCCTCAGCGGATGGAGCCGGCTGGGTTGCACCCCCAGTGCTGCTCCCGGAGCAGGGGTGCGGGATGCTGGGTTGCACCCCCAGTGCTGCTCCCGGAGCAGGGGTGCGAGATGCTGGGTTGCACCCCCAGTGCTGCTCCCGGAGCAGGGGTGCGAGATGCTGGGTTGCACCCCCAGTGCTGCTCCCGGAGCAGGGGTGCGAGATGCTGGGTTGCACCCCCAGTGCTGCTCCCGGAGCAGGGGTGCGGGATGCTGGGTTGCACCCCCAGTGCTGCTCCCGGAGCAGGGGTGCGAGATGCTGGGTTGCACCCCCAGTGCTGCTCCCGGAGCAGGGGTGCGGGATGCTGGCGCGTGGAGCCCCTGCTCTGAGATACAAGCGTTTCCATGTTACACAGAGAGAAACCGTGACCTGCCAGCCTGCTCCCTAGAAGGAAGGACTATCCTGTCCCTTTTTAGGACGCTCAAGAAAATGCCGTCGGGGTTTCCAAATTACAAAATGTGTTTGCAGATTATACAGATTTGCAATTATTTTTCCACCTTCCAAAATAAGAGAAACATAGAAAACAATAGATGCTGCATTCGTTGTATCGACTTCTTATCAAGGCGCAGAACTCGATGTTTTCTGATGGACTCCTGCCTCGTGTTTTGCTCTTCCCGTCCCTGTGTGTTCTTCCCTGCCGGCCGCAGTTCCAGCCTTCACGGCTCGCAAGGCTGTTCAACAGCCCAGCCACTGCGGTTTCCCTGTCTCGGACCCTGGAGCCCTCTTTGCAGGGCCAACCTCTGTTGATTCTCGGAGGACGGAGGGCGCGGCGTGAGCCTTGGGCTCTGCCTCCACGTGTGCCAGCACCCTCGGTGGGAGTGATGCAGGCAGGCAGATAGGATGGAATTGATGAGATTTGGGAGCTGGAGACCACGCCTTCGCCCTGCCTCCTGTGTCACCTCATGCCCCTACCTGGCCTCACCTGTGCGCCCACCTGCCAATCAGACTACATAACCACTCCCCTTCGCCAGTGAATAGAAGGCCTGGGGTACGGGGCCTCCCTTGTCCTGCGCCTTAGCACACAAGGCCTTTGGGCCGCCTCTGTCTCTGCTTTCCTGCCCACGATTCGCCACCTGTGGCTTCGCTCCACGTGGCTCCAGGCCTGCTCTCTGCCTGCTCTGGACCCAGCTGATGCTTCCAGACTTCTTCTCCCCTAAAGAAAGCCCACACTTTCCTGTGTATTTCTTGCACTGAATAAATGCTAAAGCCTTACCATGTCGCCTGGTTTATTCGAGCTGATATTCAGAATCCTTATCTGAATAGAGAGCAAGAACTCTCAGGATATTAATATTAAAAATTATTACCGAATCCAGCTGAGTTCAGGAGTGGGAAGCTCCTGGCTGTGCGTTGTGCTGGGAGAATGCAGAGGTGAGACGGCCACGGGAAGGCAGAGTGTGGGCTCCAGGGTGGCGCGCGGCCTCGGCGGGACCTGTGCGTGGAACCCACGCTTCCTGACTATGTGAATAAAATGGAGAAGCAGCTCCACGCTTCTGTCCTGACAGTGCGGGAGTGCAGTTTTATGTGGGAAGGCAGACTCTCATTCCATCTTTTATTTAACGTCAATTTCAAACTAGATTACAGTCCGTTTCCTTTGGTTTATCTTCCAGGCCACTCTATCTCTTTACGACTTCCTTGTGGAACCTGCTACAAATTCTTTATATTTTTCAAATTATTTTTTACCAAAACAATTTTCCACCATCTTTAAATGGAACTTCAAGTAGACAAGAATTTCACTTATATTTCCACAATGCATTGTCATTTGATTTTGCTCTTTACTAATATTTATCCATGTATAAAACTTCACAGAAAGGTATAATCATAACAAACACTGTGTGTTTTTATTCATTCCATCAATATTTAACAAACAAAATACATTTAATGCTCCTTCTCCAGTTTCATAAATTTTAATGTCAGCAAAATATCTCCTAAGCTCTCTCCTTAGGGTTAATCCACCGTAATTCCTGAAACAGTTCTCATGTTTTAACCTGCATTTAACAAGGCAGCGTCACAGTGACTACCAGCGCCACACCGCGGCCGCGGTGCCCTGGCCACAGTGCAGTTCCCTGTATCTGTTCCCACTAGTTACTCAGGGACTTGATGTGACAAGGAGCCTGGAAGCCAGGCCAACCAGGCCAGGAAGTGGAGGCGGTTGGTTGGAGCCGAGAGAGGCCAAGAGGAAAGGGAGCAGAAACTGAGGCAGCCAACGACAGGGCGGCCAGCGGGAGGGACCAGCCTTGCTGCACAGAGCCCAGGGGGTGCTGCTGCCCCAACACTGGGGCTGTGTGAGTGCAGTGTCCCTTGTAGGCCAACAGAAACCTGGAAGGGGGCTTGTGTACAGATCTTACCCGTACTGCCGGCTCTCTGTCCACGAGGGCTACCATGGCACAGAGCCCAACACTGGGGGCCAAAGCAGTAGAAACCTCTCTCTGACTGCTCTGCAGGCTGGAGGCCAAGGTTAAGGTGCTGACAGATTCAGTGCTGGGAGGACTAGGTCTCTGCGTTCAAGATGGGGCCTTGATGGCGTCCTCACACGGCAGAGGGCTGGGAAGACAGAAAGGGGTGCAGCCGTCTCCCTTGGGCCCTTCCTAAGGGCAGCCATCCACCCGGGAGCCCTGGGATCATCATCACCTACAGGCTCCACCTCCTAGGTCCCAGCAGGAGAGTCCTGGGGGAACACAAACGCGCAAGCCAGGGCTCCGGCCTAAAGCGCCATCCGTCAGGTTGTAGCTCTGGACCGCTGCCCTCAGCTCTCGGGGCACTGGGTAGGGATGCCAGTGCAGCCTGGGGGCTTGTCTCATTCACGCTTGGAGGAGGAGAACGAGGCTGGCTGGGAGGGGAAGCTCAGGGCGACCTCCCTGCAGGAGCACTATAGACGGGGTTGCTGCGAGGCTCGCCTTTCCTGCTTGGTCTCTGGGCAGCGCTTCCTGCTCGGTGGTTTCAGGTCTGATTCATGGCGGGGGAGACAAACGCAGCCAGCATCGTAAGCGAGGCTAACGAGCTCACCTCTGCCGCGGGAGCAATTCCATCGATAGAGAAAAATGTGTAGGCTGGACTTCTTCACTTACGGTGACGCTTCTATGACTGTTTACCAAGTGCAGTTATGATGAGACAACACTGTGTTTTAATTGGCTTTTATTTGTCTGTTCATCCAATTAGCAGCCTTTTTTTCCAGGAGCCTGGTGAGCGGAGTCCGGCTGATAGGTGGACATGCACACACAAGGGCAGGAACATGACGGATGGCCCACACACGTGACTAATAAAACATCTGACAAGCAATCTTGTGTTTTTAATAATATGAGGCATAGAGGGATAGAAGGGGACCAGGGAGGAAAAGAAATCTCTTTTTATAGAGCACGGGAAGCAATGGGATTGTGTGGGAGAAGACCAAGTGTGTGCTCCATGAGATTATCATTACAGGTCATTTCAATTCTTCCAAACTAATTGAAACTCTAAGGAGTCTGCACTGTCGCCTCCCTGAGAAACACGTGCAGGAGAGAGCTCGGCTACTCCTCACTCAGAAGCTCCCGGGGCGAACTCCACTTCTGACCAGGAAGGTACCTGCAAGTCAGAAGTAGCCAAGACAGCAAGGTCAGACAGGGCTGCAGATTATACCAGGGAGGATGGGGAACTTGATTTAAAGCCGGTATCCCTCCTGGCTGCTAGGAAAGTGGCTCCCATCACGTGGTGCGCCTTGGCCAACTTCACGTTCAGGGCAGGCTTTCTCATGGCTCCCAAAGGCACCGGGCGCTCCCTGGAGCCTGGCCTCCGTAAGTAGGGCCTCTCCCGAGCACTCCATCACCGCCGTGTCCTGTGCAGCTTATTACGCTGATACATCATCGGAGCAACAACTCGCTTTGGTGCTGGATGGCGCAGTGGGGCCGGGAGGTGCCACTCACCCCGTGATGGACCGCCCCCTTGCTCTGATAGCTACTCAGAGGGCTGCCCCACGGGTCCTTTGGGAAGAGAAAGGGACAGGCTGAAGAGAGGGCTTGCTTAAAGACATGCACGTGAAGCTCTTCACGGAGGTTCCCATAGATCTCCCCTGAGCAGGAGTTACAGTCTGATGGCCAGGTGAGACGGAAGTGGACGCACATGAACCCTGCATGCAGAAAGCTGAGAGCTTGTGAGCCAACCGGAAGGTTCCCAGGGGCGTGGCCCCTTCACGCTGCACCCTTACTGCTGGAGTGACAGCAGTTCTCTCCGAGTTTAAAGGAGTCTGTTACTCTTGCTGCCCTTAAACTTGTCACGGAGAGAAATAGCAGCCCTGTTTTCTGCAAGCTCAGGGGCACGCTGGGCTAGCAGGATATTCTCAGAAGTCCAGCTCTCTCAGGGTAAGCAGGGGTTGACTCCCTGCCTGGCTCAGCTCTGGACCACCGATGCCCTCGGGTCAGAAAGGGGTCAGACTCACAGCTGGGCACCATCGCACCAGCAGGGGTTTCCTGGTGACGTCCTCAGATCAGCCAGCAAGTTTTCTAAATCTCCACCAGGTTCTTTCAATAGCGGCTGGTTGTGTAATGCCCCAGTTGAAGCATCTTTTTTTATTCATTTGACAGGTAGAGTTATAGACAGAGTGAGAGACAGAGAGAAAGGTCTTCCTTCTGTTGGTTCACTCTCCAAATGGCCGCCACGGCTGGTGCTGCGCCCATCCGAAGCCAGGAGCCAGGTGCTTCCTCCTGGTCTCCCATGCGGGTGCAGGGCCCAAGCACCTGGGCCATCCTCCACTGCCCTCCCGGGCCACAGCAGAGAGTGGACTGGAAGAGGAGCAACCGGGACCAGACCTCGGTGCCCATATGGGATGTCAGCACCGCAGGTGGAGGATTAACCAAGTGAGCCACGGCGCCGGCCCCCTGAACCATCTTTTAACCAATATAAAATAGATTATGGGAGATCATTGCTTTGGACTGAACTCCCACGATAGACCAGACTATTGGAGTTCCTCCTCCATTTCTGACCCGGCTTCCTGGGAGACAGCAGGTAATGGCTCAAGTCCTTGAGTGTCGGCACCCACATGAGAGATCTCGATGGAGCTGCTGGCTCCTGGTCAGCCCTGGCAGCTGCAGGCAACTCGGGAGTAAACCAGTGGGTGGGAGATCTCTGCCTCTCTTTCTCTCTCTGTGTTGCTTTGCCTTTCAAATAAATAAAAATCAGTAAATAAACTTAGAAAATCAAAAAGAAGTAATCCATGCTAGAGCTCCTTGTCGCCAACCCCAAACTAAGTCTTTCTGTGGCCTTTTAAGAAGTCAGGAGAGATGGGGCTGGCGCTGTGGTGCAGTGGGTTAAAGCCCTGGCCTGCAGCACCGGCATCCCATATGGGCACTGGTTCTAGTCCCAGCTGCTCCACTTCTGATCCAGCTCGCTGCTATGGTCTAGGAAAGCAGTAGAAGATGCCCAAGACCTTGGACCCCTGCACCCACATGGGAGACCTGGAAGGAGCTCCTGGCTCCTGGCTTCGGATTGGCGCAGCTCTGGTCGTTGTGGCCAATTAGGGAGTGAACCATCCGATGGAAGACCTCTCTCTCTCTCTCCTTCTCTCTCTCTCTCTGCCTCTCCTTCTCTCTGTGTAACTCTTTCAAATAAATAAATAAATCTTTAAAAAAAAAAAGAAATCAGGAGAGAGATAACAATTGAATTTCCTGGAGACACCAGCTTCAATCAACACAATAAGGTTCCTCTGCCTCGAGTCTTACACAAAGGTTACCTCCGGGGCCGTCTCTGGTGGAGCAGGCTAAGCCTCCGACAGCGGCGCCAGCAGCCCACATGGGCACTGCTTTCTGTCTCGGCTGCTTCACTTATGAATCAGCGGTCTGCCGTGGCTTGGGAAAGCAGAAGACGATGGCCCAAGTGCTTGGGCCTGCACCCAGTGGGAGACCTGGATGAAGCTCCTGGCTCCTGGCTTTGGATCGACTCAGCTCCAGCAGTTGAGGCCATTTGGGGAGTGAACCAGGAGATGGAAGACTTTAACTCTACCTCTCAAATAAAGAAATAAAATCTTTTTAAAAAAGGTAGCCTCAGGTAACCTGACATTAACCAACCGGTTACTTTCCTACTCTTCCGTCTTCTTATCCCCGCTGTACAAGGAAACCACTTTGGATGACCAACCAGCCAACCGGCCCCTTTTTCTGTTTACTCTTTCCTGCTTTTCCCAGTCCCCTTCTATCTATAAAACCAAGCTCTTCCGCTCCGCCCATCAGAGCAAAGTGGTGTCAGATTCTACCACTGAAAATAAGGCCGACCGCGAGCTTCAAATGGTTGTGATTTTGTTCTTTGATGCAGCTTTGGCTGTTGCTGTAAAACTTTAGTTTAAGATGATTTCAGCAAGCAGTTACAATGAAATGTAGAAGTGCATTGGCCTGAACACTGTGATCACCACGAAGATGACTGAGGACAGCAGTAACCCCACAGGGCCGGAGTGTTTAAAACGCACTTGAAACGTTCCCACGTTTGGTGGCTGTCCTCCCCTCAGCCCATCGCGTAGATTGGGCTGGTGCTAGCTCCCCCTTACAGAAAAGGAGCCGTGGCAGGCAGGGTGAGAGGCAGGGCAGGACGCGTGCCTGTGTGAGGACAGGTCCCACTCTTTCCAAACCTTCATCCGATGGACCATGAATCCCTCAACCTCCCACAAAGTCCCTGGGACATGGACTCAGCAGGTGCGCAGTTCTGTGCTGGAGTCAGTGTTGCTATTGGCGCCCAAGGTAAGACTTCTGCAGTGAACTCACGAGGGTCTCACAGCCTCAGCAGGACCTCGATGTTGCTGAAACAACGGTGGGAGCAAAGGGCACCCCGACGTGTAGCCTGGGCTGCACCCAAAAGCGGACGCTCCTCTCACCTGGGGGTCTTCTCTAAGCAGGACGGAAGGACACTGCCCTGTTCTCTGCCCCGAGTGATGCACAGCGGCCAAGTTCAGACCCCGAGACGGCTCAGCTCCGGGATAGTGGAGGCCTTGTTGAGGGATGGCTAAGCTCTCCCTGGGCTGGGCGCCCTGGGCCGTGCTCCTCTGCACGACATCCCCATCCAGGCGGCAGCTCCTGCTGGCCTACCCCAGCACGCCTGGACATTTCTACCCAACCCCCGCCCCAAACGTGACGGGTCAGCATCACTCCAGTTTACCACGTGGCCCCCACTTGGTGGGAGAGAGCGGACTGGCTGGCCCTGTCTGCTGGTTGCCCCTTCTCTCCAGTCTCAGGCACACACGCCTTGGGTAGGGGAGGCAAGAATCGTGTTCCCTCAACCCAGCGTAGTTCTTAGCTGAACTCCCCTGGAGCAAACCCTCATGTGTACAAAAGGAGAGACACCCGGGGAAAATGGAGACTTTCCCTAAGGTGGCCAGCTGATGGAGGCCCTTCGACTGAAAGGAAGGGGTGGGGAGGCAGGGGTGGGTGGGCTGCTCAGGGGAGACCAAGGCCGTGTGTGGATCCCCTGGGAGCTCCCCGGGGAGAAGGCAGAGGGCGCCGGGGTGAATTCACGCCGCGCTGTTTGATCAGTCGAGGGAGAAAGCTTTGCTTGTACCTGTTCCTCCTCGGGGGCTCAAAGTGATCCCAAGGCCAAAGCGGGCGGATTCTGCTGTCCTGTACTGAGAGCAGGATTCCCCCACAATGCCTGCACTGGCGGCTCCACAGCCTGGAACACGCTGCCTTCTCAGAAGTGAGGGGGGGCCCAGGGCTGCATTCCTGGGGGCACTGGACCAACCACTCAAGTGCACCTCTAGAAACAAAGCTCATTTTACACTTTTATCAGGTACTCCATCTACATATGTATATGGAGAGAGAGAGAAAGACAGAGAGAGAGAGAGAGAGAGAGAGACAGAGACAGAGACACACACACACATACAGAGAGAAAGATTCCAAAGTTACAGAACAAGCGTGGATTTAGAAAAAGGTGCTGCCCTGTGCTCTCCATTCTGGAGTCGGCTGCAGAAATGCCTGTGCCAGTTCTTGCCAGGTAAGATGCACACATCTCATTTCTTCACACAGTTTCAGACGTCTTTCCACTGTTAGATTCTGAGTCGTGAATTCTTTCATCATTTTGTAATGGCTACGCTAGAGATCAGAGTGTACCGCATTCATTTATTACGTGTGAACTTCCAAATGTTGTTGGTGGAACATGGAATTTAAAGAAAACCATTGAGGTGCAAAACAAATTTTTGAAATCCTTGTAAATAAGGGGTCTCCAAAACATTCCCCGAAAATGCATATTATGAAAAGAAAATGCATGGATTGTTTTGCCTCCAATGAACTTGCCTTTTAATCCCACTTTGCACAGACCTGTGGAGGTGCTTGGGCATCTGTGACACTGCTGGAGCTGCAGGGCCTCTGAGCGCTGTCTGCTCCCGTCGAGCCCTCTCCGTGTTCACTCTCATCCACCTTCCCAGTGTGCTCGCTCCCGGCGCTGAGCTGCCCTGCTGTGGCTTTGACCAGCAGCACTCACCCCTACTCACTATGCGTCCCCACGTGCCCCCTGGGAGCTCTCCCCCTGCCTCCGTCCTCTGCTTCCTTCCAACCATTTTCCCTCAGCCCAGAGAAATCCCTGCAGTGTTTTTACATAGTGCGGGTCTGCTGGTGATAAAACGTTTGCTTTTATTTGTCTGAAAATGTCTTTCTTTTGCCTTCATTTTTTTCCCTTTGCTTCCTTAGTACTTCTTCTTGTCCCTTTCTTAAAAATGGAGTATGATTTAGAGAAAGTATATACACACCTCTTTTTTTTTCTTTGAAGATTTATTTGAACGGCAAAGTTTCAGAGAAAGAGAGAGGGAGAGAGAAAAAAGGGGAAAAGAGAAAGAGAGAGAGAGAACCATCTTCCATTTGCTGGTTCAGTCCCCAAATGGCTGTCACAGCTGGGACTGGGCCAAGCCAAATTCAGGAACCTGTAACGCTATCACGGCCTCCCACGTCAGCGGCAGGGGCCCAGGCACTTGGGCCGTCTTCTGTTACCGTCCCAGGCGCATTAGCAGGGAGCTGATAAGAAGCGGAGCAGCCAGGGCCGGAACTGATGGCGCCCACATGGGCTGTGGCATCACGAACAGCAGCTCAGCCCACCACAGCACGACGCCCGGCCTGCACACAGATCCTCAGAGTGTAGCCTGATATGTGTCTGTGTGTGACAAGGATCCAGAATACAGCAGCAGTGCTCCTAGTGCCCCACCACGCTGCCCTCCTCTCAACCCAGGACACGCCCCCTCTCACCACCCAGGCTGCTTGAGTCTGGTTTCCAACTTCGCGGAAATGAGATTCTACCACATGCACTGTTTGCTGCCTGGGTCTTTCCCTTCAGGTTTGCTCTACAAGATCCATCCTTGCTGCCGCCCGGGGCCGTAGGTCATTTCTCTTCACTGCTGTGTAGTGTTGCATTGTGGGTAGAAACCACAATCCATGTTGCATCATGGGGGATACCACAATCAGTGTTATCTGTGTAACTCCTGGTGGACAGCTAGGGCACTTCCAGCTTTAGCTATTAAGAATCAGCTGCCATGAACACTTGTATGTGTGCCGTTTCTTGGAATTTCGCCCTCACCTCTCTAGCAGCGCCAGGCCTGGGGTACAGGCTCCTGTGGCAGCAGCTTCAGGAGCTGCTGATGAAGAATTTAGGAACACAGGTGTGTCCCCTCCGTGCCCAGCACAAAGGTGAGGGCTCCAGATGGCCATGTCCTGGCAAGGGTGCCAGGTCATAGCCTTTTTAGGTTTCACCGTTACCATGGGGTGTCGGAGAGCACCTTGGCTTGAACCTTTCATTTCCTGAAGGCGGAGGGAGTGGAGTAGTTTTGGATACCATGGGGCGTCCTTTATTTATTAGGATAGCATTGTCTTTCATACTTGTCTGGGAAATTCTGTGAAAAATGCACACTTTTAATTCCATTTTTCCATGGACGTTTTGAAGTATTCTCATATATTCAAGATAAAAATTCTGTGTTAAAGGGCCTGGTGCTGTGGCGTAGTAGGCCAAGCCTCTGCCTGAGGCAGACATATGGGTGCTGGTTCATGTCCTCCTTCCGATCCAGCTCTCTGCTATGGCCTGGGAAGAAGATGTAGAAGATGGCTCAAGGGCTTGGGCCCCCGCACCCATGTGGGAGACCTGGAAGACGCTCTTAGCTCCTGGCTCCTGGCTTTGGATTGGCGCAGCTCCGGCCATTGTAGCCATCTGGAAAGTGAACCAGCAGATGGAAGACCTCTCTCTCTCTCTCTGTCTCTCTGTAACTCTTTCAAATAAAACAAATAGATCTTAAAAAAAAAAAAAAAAAAGAATGAGGAGGATTCCGTAAGCTGTTGTAAAGCAGTAATCCATGGCCGTAATGGTTAAGAACAGGACAGTGTCAGGCTGGAGCTGATCGGGTGCCGGGCAGATGGCCTTGCCGAAACCTGTTTTGCGGCACTCTGGGCAAGGCCGTGGTTCTGGCAGAGCCTCTAGTGGTGCCTGCTACCAGGAATCCACGTGCGAGACCCCTTCCTTCATAGCCCTCCGGCTTGATCTGTTTCTGAAGGGTTGACTGGAGCAATTCCACCTTGATTCTGACCACTTCCCCATGTTCTTAGAATCTGGTCTCACCCCTCGGATGAGGTCTGTGGCACATCTTGAGTTCACTGCATTTATAAGATGAGAAATGGCCCAGTTTTCCAGCATGGCACCCATGGTTCGGATGTGAACGTCCCTGCCAAGACGCAAGTGTTGAGTCTTCTCCACCATGAGTGGGGTCTTTCGAAGGTGACGAAGACATGAGGGCTGGGCCCTGGTGAGTAGGATCAAGGCCGCATTTCTAAAGAGGCTCCACTGGGGTCAGCCCTCCTGCCCTGCATCAGGGTGTCATCTTGGGAGTGGAGGGCAACCTCCCCGGACACCGAATCTTCCCCACCTTGGGCTGCACCATGTGCAGATCCGTGAGGAATGATCTCTTCTTCCTGAGTTACCAGGAAGTCCCAGCTGGACTAAGATAATGACTGTGAGGGTGCTGGCGCATCATTATGGAGAAGACTCTTGTCTTCCTGAACTGCTGTTGGGTCTTCGGCATAATACGCACACATGCACACACACACTATTTCTGACACACATGCACACACTATCCACCTACACATACACACATACTCTCACATACGCATGCTGTTGGACCTTTGGCATAAATATACACACACACACATATTCACCTACACACATACACATGCACACACATATCCTCTCACACACACACTGACATACACTTGTATTCTTACTGGATTTCCTTGGAACTTTTATGAAAAATCGTTGGAACATAAGCCTTTCGGTCAATTTCCAGACTCCATATTCTTTTACATTGATTTAAATGTATATATTCATAGCATTTTCACTTTTTCTTGAACACTGTAGTCTTGTAGTAAGTCTTGAGATAAATTTCTCACACTTTGTTCTTTCTCAGAGTTGTTTTAGCTGGTCTAGGTTTCCTGCTTTTACACTAGGTAGAGTCAGGTCTTCCTCTATTTCTAGAAAGTTTAACTAGGGGCTTCTGTTATGGAGCAATGGGTTAAGCTACAACTGGTGACGCCAGTTCAAGTCCCAGCTACCCGACTTCCAATCCTGCTTCCTGCTAGTGTACCTGAGAAGGCAGCAGAAGATGGCCTAAGTTCTTGGACCCCTGCTACCCATGTGGGAGACCAGGATGGAGTTCCTGGTTCCAGACTTCGGCCTGGTTCAGATCTGGCTGTTCTAGCCATTTCAAGAAAGAAGAAATGGAAGGAAGACCTCTCTCTCTGATAATCTGTCTTTCAAAAGAGTAAATGAAATAAATCTTAAAAAGGAAAGTTTGACTGGATTATAGATTTTTAAATTAGTTTTTAGAAACTGTACATATAGAAATTGTGCATATTTGTGGGATAACATCTCATGTAACATCCAGTCAAGATAACTGTATTTTTTCATTTCAAGCATTTAATATTTATTTGTAGTGAAAACATCCAAAATCCTGTCTTCTAGGGTATCTTTACCTAGAGAAATACACAGTACAGTAATGTTATCTGTGTTCTGTAGACGTCGGAGGGAAAGCTCTTTCAGGTTCAGCTGATGTAGAGTGCAATTTAACTCTCCAGTTTCTTTCTTTATTTTCTGTCTTATGATCTGGCCAGATCTGAAAGGGGGCGTTGAAGTACCCTGCTGTTATTACGTCGAATCTTTCTCTGTCTTTAGGTCTAATAACATTTGCTCTATGTGTTTGGGTGCTCCAATACTTGGTATATACTATACTTTATATATATAATATACATTAAAAATAAATATATTAAATATGTATAAATATATATGAATACCATATGTATATATGGTATTTCTTTTTGCTAGATGGAACCTTTTATCATTGTATACAACTTTCCTGCTTTTGTTTGAAAATTTGTTTTGTCTGATGGAAGTGTGTCTACTGCTTCTTTTTTGGGAGTTCCTTTTGCATGGAATACCTTGCTCCATCCTTTCACGTTTAGTCTATGTGTATCCTTATAGATGAAACAAGCATATTTTTCTACTTTATTTTGAAGATCTATTTCATTTATTTAAAAGGCAGAGTGACAGAGGGAAAGAGAGAGAAGACCTTCCATATGCTGGTTCACTCCCTAAATGGCCATAATGACCAGGACTGGGCCAGGCTGAAGCCAGGGGCCAAAACCCCATCTTAGTGTCCACACACATGGCAGGGGCCTACATACCTGGACCATCTTACACTGTTTCCCCAAGCACATTAGCAGGAAGGTGGATCAAAAACAGAGCATCCAGGACTCAAATTGGCACTGCCAATATGGGAGGTTAGAGTCAAAAGTAGCTTTTAAACCCTGGCCATTGCAGCCATCTGGCGAGTGAACCAGTGGGTGGAAAATCTCTTTCTCTCTCTCTAGCTCGCTGTCTTCCTGTAACTCTGCCTTTCAAATAAACAAAATAAATCTTAGAAAAGAACTTACACTTTATGTTTCTGTGTGGGAGCAAACTGTTGAAATCTTTACTTAATGTATGGTAAACTGATCTTCTGTATATATAAAGAGAATCGTAAATGAATCTTGATGTGAATGGAAGGGGAGAGGGAGTGGGAAAGGGGAGGGTTGCGGGTGGGAGGGACGTTATGGGGGGAAGCCATTGTAATCCATAAGCTGTACTTTGGAAATTTATATTCATTAAATAAAAGTTTAAAAAAAAAAAAGAAAAGAACTTTACATTGAGGCTCCATCTCCTCCACATTTGGAATTTTTAGTGTTATATTTGACCTTTCAATATTGCCTGTCTCTCAACAACTTTATACAGAGGTTACAATATTTTTAGTCTTCACAGTAAAGACACAAACAGCTTATATGCCATGTTTGCAATACCAGGAGATTTCGAATTGTTTGTAAAGTTGCTGTTGCCGGGGGGCTTTCTATCCCTGATGTTTTCTGTTTGCTGGTTACTGGCTCTTTCTCTCAGCTTGGAGAACTCCCTTCAGCATTTGCTGTGCTGCGGGTCTGATGCTGGTAGATCCCCTCGGGTCCTATTGATCGGCGCGTCCTTCTCTCCCCCTCGGACAGCAAGGGCAGCTTTGCTGGCTGCCGTATTTCTGGCCGCAGTTTTCACAAGCCTCATCCCCTCCCCGCGGCCTGCAAGGCTTCTGCTTCGGGGACGGGGGACTCCTTTCTCTGTCGTTTGCTTCTTTTCTCTGGCAGCGTTCAGAGTCCTCTTTATCGGTTACGTAGCGGGACTCTGACATGCCTCGGGTGGACTCGGTCGGGCCGGCTGACGGGATTGCTGTGTATTTCTGAACTTGGATGTTTGTATGTTTCTCTAGAAAGTTTGCTGTCATCAACTCTGAATATTCTTTCTACTGCTTTGTCATTTGATGTCTCTCCTGAATTGCAGTGACTCAAATATCCGCTGTTTCCACGCTATGTCATACTTCTTGAAAAGTTTCCACATTTTTCTTTATTCTTTTTTCTTTTTCCTCCTCCAATTGTGTATTTTCAAACAGTCTCAGAGCCCATTGATTCGTTCTTCTACTTGATCTATTCTGCTATTGAAGTTTTCTATCTCATTTTTAATTTCACTCTGTGTACTTTTCAGTTGAAATATTTCTGCTTGATTTCATTTAATTACTTCCATCTCTCTATTAAATCTCTCTGTTAGAACATTGAATTATTTCTCTGTGTTCTCTTGAATTTCATTGAATTTCCTTTAAACAGCTGTGTTTCAGTCTCCACCTAAGCATTTGAAAATTTCAGTTCTTAAATGCTTGGTTTCCAGTACCATTTTTTGCTTTTTAGGTGAAGTCAGGGTGCCCGGGAAATTCTTGACACTTGGTGCCATACCACATCATCTGTGATTAAAGGATTATAAATACTGATCTGGCTTCATCTGTGGCTGTCCTAGAAATTCCAAGTAGCCCGTTTATTTTCCCTGAGCCTGCGGATACTTCTGCTATTTCAGCACCAGACAGAGCCCTGCGTTGCCTTTTGCCCCACCCACTGTTGATGTCTGATTTCATTGCCTCGTTCTGACAACACCCCCCAGACTCAAATTTGTCCCAAGTGGATGTGCTGTTTGCTGTGCACCGTGGAAGTTCCTAAGAAGACATCGACCTCCTGCAAGCCTCTTTACGGGCCAGTGGCAGACTCAGACTCCTTGTGCTGTGTGCACAAATGTCACCCTATTGCATCACATTGGGAACCTGCAGCCAGCCAGGACCAGGGCAGCCCAGGGGTGGGACCAAAGCTCACCCTGCTATGGTGTGTCTGGGGCATAGATGGGCTCACCTTCATGACTATCAGCCAATAGTGATAATGTTGCTTAACTGGGACCACAGAACCCCACTGGGCACTGAAGCAGGGCCCAAACCTCTGTTGCTGGCACTGACCTGGGCATAGGGACCATTAAGAACTGCCCCGTCCTTGGTTTTATCAGCCGGGCCCTGCATTCCTTGCTGTCTGTAGGAGGTGTGATTCAGGCAGCTGCTCAGCTACTCAGGCAGACTCCAGGCAGGTCACACTTGGTATCTCAGCTGCCAGGCCCTGTGCAGTATCGCAGATGGGAGACTGGTGGTGATACACACCAGAGCAGGTCTGGCTCCCCCAGGTGCAGCTTAGCTGGTCCTGGGACAGGTTCAGTGATTCCATCCACAGACACTCATCTCCAGTGGGAATTGTGAGGTGCTGCCCAGCACTGGGCTTACCAGGACAGCTCTGAGTCCCCGTGTACAGGCCCATGGGCCCTTGCTGTCTGCCCAGAGTTGGAGGAGAGTGCTAAGGACAGCCCTCTGGACACCTGGACTAATCCCATGTTGGTCATACTTGACTCCCAAAGTCATGGATCCCCACAAAGTCCTTGGGGTGTCTGCCCGGCCCACCAGAGACTGTCAGTGAAATATGGCAGAATGAGCCTGACTCCTGGAGCACGGGTCTCTGAGGTTGCCGGGCAGGTCTAGGGTCTCCAGTGTGAGCACCAGCTGGGGCTGGAGACCCTTGGACTTTATCAAGGTCTGGTCTTCACATGGTAGCCCAGGCTTTGAGCTCAAAGCTCTCTCTCTCCTGGCCTCTCCCTATGGCTGGAGTTTTGTTTTATACCTGAATTCAGGGAGGGGTAGCAGAGGCTGCATGACTCAAAACTCCAAATACTCACTCCACAACTATTGGCCGAGGGGTGGGCCATGGGGACTCAGTTTAGCTGAATTTTTCTGCAGTGGGTCTGGAATTTCAATGCAGTTTTTCTCCCTCTCCCAAGTGAGAGGTGTCTCTTCACATTGTGTTTCTTGGAGCTGGGACAGGAGTGATGCCAACAGTTGTCTCCTTCTTGCTTTCCTCAATGCAACTTCTTTATAACAAGACGAGGCACTAAGTTCCCTTTCCTGGCTTCTGTAGCTCCTGCGCAGGTTACCTGGCGTGTGCATGGGTGTTCTTGTTGGGGTCTTTATGGGGAGGTGGTCTCTGGAGCCTTCCTCAGCTGTCACCTCGAGTCCCTCTCCCTGGACTGCAGGTTTAACCATTAGGGGTCTTCATCATCTGAACCCCAACGTCACAGTCTCCAACTGCACGTGTGTTGGATCTTCTTTGCTTGTCTTCTGGTTCGGCCACGTTTCCTCTGATCTTTCTCCTCCTCTTCTTGCTCCCAGGGTTTCTTACTCTTGTTCTCCTTTATGCTCCTTATTAAATATCCTTTCACACATATTCTCTCAGGCACTGTGAAACTTACTATTGCTGACATGATGTCCTCCTATTATTACTATTCTAAAGTCAATCAGCTTTTAAAAAATTTCCTATTCCTTAAATTTAAAAAAATCTGCTTCATGACATTTTTTATACCACTTTTTGAAATGCTTATTTAATTCAGTTTAGGATTTGTTTTCCTATATCTTTTCTCTGTATTGTGGACTTTTGGAGCAGAGTGGGTAAAGTTTCTGGAAGCTGACATGCTTTGATTTTTAATTGCTGTTTTATCCTTAGAAGCAATTTGTAGATTATTCTGTATGTTTCTATCATTTATGTACATGCTTAGTGGTTTGGGATGATTTATGCAAGCCTGTTTTCCCATGGAGTGCAGTTATTTTAATAAATGGCTTATTTTGGGGGAGAGGATGTGCACCCTTTGATTTTATTTTGTCTTGAAGACACCAAGTTTCCTCCTTGCTTTCTTCTTTATCTTCCACGCCCAGTCTCCAAGGCCGCTTGCTTCTCACCCCTTCCCTTCAGAGACCTTACTTTTCAGATGGCCTGTGCGAGCTCCCACTCACTCCCAGGCGTACCCACTTCTGCCACTGCTTTTCCTGCCAGGATTCACTTTCAGGGTCCCACTCGCACCCCCTTCTGTCTCCCAGGTCCCTGTGTTCTTCCCAGGCAGCGCCTCCAGAGCCTTTCTCCATTCCGTTGGTGAAGGATTGTGGTCGGAATCCAAGAAACAGTTCTGCTGAGTCTCACTGTTTCCTTGTCAAGCTAATTAGAAGTTCCTTGTGTTCTCTGTTGCTTTTTTTGGTCTTTTTTGCAGAAGGCATGGGATTTATGTAGTTTTATTGTTCTTTCTGTTCGGTAAAATTGGTGGAGGATGTGTGCAGACTCATGTAGTCTCTGTTTCCTTGGCTACCAGCAAAGCTTCTCAGTTTGCCTTCATTCATACTCATCCCCTTCTTAGCTTTTGTCTGTTCACGTCAGATCACTGTAGAAGGGAGATCATGTAGAGTGAGTGAAAATACTTCTCTTCAAACTTCGACCTGTGTGAAAGTGAGATTACTTGATAGTGACGCGCCTTTGTTTAATAAACCTTTGTTAGCATATAACACGAACTCATTGTAAAGCAAATTTGGATATGGTCAATACTGTGAATCTAACTGTTGAAAACTCATAATCACATGTTTCATTAACATTTCTATGTTTCGTGACATTTGAAATTCTGGGCTACATGAGAATTATTTCAACACAAGATTTGAAAGTATAAAATTTATCATTCTTTCTAGAGATAGATCATAGCATTGGAAACAAAAAACATTAAATAGTATTAAACCATTAAATATACAAAATTGAAATTCATTGACTTTTTTCAGTACTATAGCTATAAATAATTTCTTAACAGTGATTACAAGTTTGTTTACCCAATACGATTATACTGCATAATGAGTCTTCCCATTATGGAGGGAATAAAGACAATTGATATGTACTTAGAAGCAAACAGAGAAGGTTATGAAAGATATAAATTATGGATTCAACACATGCAAAATAATATTGAAGTGTGTTGTTTATGTACTCAAGTAATTATTCTCCTATTTTCTTCTAATATCCTCTTATTATTAGAAATTCCATGTCCTATTATTCTTCCTTGACTTCTTCCCACAGTTTGTCATCCCTGTTAAGCATACACACATACACACACTCACATACACACATAGCCATTGACACTCAAACAGGTACCTCACAAGAATGCTTGCTGGTGTTGACAGTGAGTGGCAGTAAAATCGAAATACAATGGAAATGATAGACATGTGTCTACAAAATAATGGACTGTTTTCTAGCTTAGTCTTTAAAATTAGGATTGAACTTGGAGGAAATACTTGCAAATGTAAAATACACGACAAGTCAGAGTGACATCGTGCGTGTGAACCTTCGAGTGTGGCAGGAGTTAGGATTCAGATGATTTTGAACAGCCTCTGGCAGCTGGTTTCCAGAGTGTTTCTTGTTAGCCTCAGGGACTTCCTAATTCCCTGTGAGAAGCACGACTCTGATGAATTCAATGTCACCTGAAGAGGAGGTTAAGTTTACTGACTCGGAGGCACCGTCGATGTGTTGCATTTGCGCTCTCACCATGCACAATAACGTTCACTGTAGGATCAGTTCACCCTATACTAAAACATACATTTTCCTGAAATATTCATTGAGACTCCTTTCTGTGGTGCTTCATATTTTTAGAAGTAAATTTATGAGCTCTCCAAGTGACTCCTGTAAAATCGTGATTGCAATCCCCTTTCTGATGGATGGGAAACCTAAAGCTGACGTGACCTGCTAAGCTCACCTGGGCAGCCCAGAGTGAGCCGGACCAGGATGTGGGCTCTGTCTTCACCCGGCATCTTCCAAACGCCATCCTTGTCTTCACTGCTTGCAGAGGGATCACCAGTCTCCACTTGGAAAGTGTGTAGGGAGTTAGGACTAAAGCCCTACAGCAAAGACTCCTTATTGACTTGGTTTCTAAATTGTCTGTACTTCACGGAGAGTGTTGGGCAATGGATGAAGAGTGGAAAACAGAGTGGGGCAGTGGAAGCTGCTACTGATCACTCAGTATGGCTGAGCTAATCATGAACTCCCAGGTAACCCAGAATGGTGAGGTATTGGAGCCCCACCTGAAGCCAGGATGGCAAGCTGGTGTCATCTCCTTTCTCTGGTGAAGCTGGGATTTAGGTGCCACACTGAAGAGACAAATCCTTGCAATCCCAGCCTCTGCAGCCATGCCTGGCCATTGTTCAGTTAACAGAGGGACAGCAGCGTCCAAGGAAGGCTTAAACGTCTGAGCTCATTGAATGCATTTCCTTCCAAACTGCTTTCTGGAACAGACTTCATCTCCACTCATAAGTCTTGATCAGATCGATATGAACCCGGTGTTCACACTTTCTGACACATTCGTCTAAATCATTTTTATTCTTTCTGCCATGGAAAAATCTATCTTCAAAGCAGGAACAAAGGCGATTTTCCCAAGTCAAAGTAGGGCACATAGAAAGTCGTGTTTTTTTTTTCTTTTTGTCATGTGTAATAGACACATTATTTTTGCCCAAATAAGAGTCAGATTTGATTCTTGTAAAGAAAGGGTCAGTAATAAGAATTTTATGAGTTGCAGATCCCTACTCAGGCCTCTTCGAACAAGGTCAGTGCTGAAAGATCACACTCCAACACCCACACAATTCACCATGCAAGCACACACACACACACGTACCCCACCACACACACACCCCAACACACACCTTAGCACATACACACACACAAGCAGATACATAAATACACCCCAACATACACACCCTGCACACACACACTTCAACGTACAAGCACACACACATACATACCCCACCACACACACACCCCAACACACACCTTAGCACAAACATACACACACACAAGCAGATACATAAATACACCCAAGATATACACCCCCTACACACACGTACCCAACAAATACACACACACCTTAACATATAAGCATGCACACTTATACCACCAACATACAACTCCTACACATACACAAAATACACACATTCACAACACAAAAACCTCCACATACACACATACTCCCAACACATATACCCAAAACGCAACAACCCTGCACACACACACCAGCATACATATACCCACAATATACACACAACACACCTACACCAAAACACATACACACACCCCAAATACACACACCCAAACTTACATGCACACATATGCACACATATCTCAACACATACACATAACCCCCTACCACAATACACCCCAAACACAATACCCAATACATGTGTGCTCACACATGCACACATAATACACACACACACACACACACACACAGGCTAGCAAGGGTGAAGTCTCAGAGCTTAGGACAACAGGGTGTGGGTGTGGCATTTTCACACTGACTCACACCATCCCTGGGCCCCAAGGGCAGTCATGCAGAGAGGTAAAGCTAATTGCCGCTATCTTTCTACACTAAGCTGGGGCTGCGTGCTGGAAGCGAGATTCACAGCTCCCCCGGAGGATTGAACTTGGAGGAACACATCTCAGACCCAGCTGTCTGACACACAGGATAACCCTCGATTTATTAGAATCCATTTTATGCATCCTTCGGAGAGAGCCATTTGGTATGTGAGAATTCGGGACCAGACACATCACTGCTGGCTGTCTTCTAATGACAGCTCACATTAATATTTTTAAGCAGGCTTTTCCAGGATGTTTGGTAATAATATTTTGATCTAAGGTTGTCAGTACAAGAACCGTGTTTTCCCTGCTGGTCTAGGAGTGCACGTGATTCAGCTGCAGAGCCGAGCACACGCACACTCACCTCCCTGAAGACGCGCGTGCTCCCGGCCAGCCTCACGCTTGCTTCGCTGCAGCGGCCGTTTCCAATTCATCCACGGTCATAAAACAGCTCTGCCAGCGTTGGCAGTAGTCACTCAGGAGCTGTGGCTGGGATTCCTCTGGTCAAGGAAATTCATCTCCTGGAGGGTTGGACTGTGGCACCCTGATCTATGCGAGAAGCTGAAATTGTTAGGAAAAGGGGCATGGGTAGAAGTGCAGCCTTGCGTTCCGGCAGGTGGGAGGACTTGGACTTTCCAAGATGTCCTTTTCCATAGCTTGATGAGGCCTGTGTATGCGCGCGCCTGATTCCCACAGCGTACGATGCCCTGTACGTCTCCTTGTTAAACGTGAGGCACAGCTATGGCTTTTCCTTTAGCTTCCTTTAAACACCATTATAATTATAATTATAAAAGCAGGAATATTTCCAACTTTAAGTTTATATTTGATATAACACAGTTTGTGTCACTGCTCTCTAAGTTAAGCACTTTCAGCTTCCATTTTTCTGGCTCGTTTTTCCTCTCCCCTGAATTCTTCCTCGGGCTGAATGCGGAGACCTGGGCCACAGCATAAATGTGTCTCCTCCAACACACAGTCCTGCCTCCAGCGCCCCCCCAACAAGTACGTCCTCCTCTGCCGGACCCCAGCTGCCGGCCTCAGCGCGGCTTGTTACTGCCATGACTTGAGCTTTACGGGCTGAGAAGGTTTGGTGCCCCCAAGGCAGAGGTCTACAGCTCACTGCTCTCATTTACCCTAAAGAAAGGAAACTCCAAAAATAAGCATGCTCTAAAGTATTTTTAATTCAGCATCATCTATGGAATGGGTGCCTGGCTGCTGGCTTTGCCCTAGCCCAGCCCCAGCCTATGCAGGTGTTTGAGGAGTGAACCAGGAGAGAGGAGCTCTCTCTGTCTGTCTGTCTGTCTCTTTCTCTCTCTCTCTCTGCCTCTCAGATCAATGAGAAAAAAAAAAAACTCAAAAATAGATTATGAAGAAAGTAAATTATTTTAAGAAGCATAGATTTAAAAATCTTTTTGCACTAAAATTAACTTCTCCTTTTAATTAAATTTTCCAGTAACTTTTTGAAATCATCTTGGAAGTTTTGATTGAAAATATTCTTGGCCGGCGCCACGGCTCACTAGGCTAATCCTCCTCCTTGCAGCGCTGGCACACCGGGTTCTAGTCCCGGTTGCTCCTCTTCCAGGCCAGCTCTCTGCTGTGGCCAGGGAGTGCAGTGGAGGATGGCCCAAGTGCTTGGGCCCTGCACCCCATGGGAGACCAGGAGAAGCACCTGGCTCCTGCCTTCAGATCAGCGTGGTGCGCCGGCCACAGCGCACTGGCCACGGCGGCCAATGGAGGGTGAACCAACGGCAAAAGGAAGACCTTTCTCTCTGTCTCTCTCTCTCACTGTCCACTCTGCCTGTCAAAAAAAAAAAAAAAAAAAAAAAGAAAGAAAGAAAGAAAGAAAGAAAGAAAGAAAAAAAAGAAAATATTCTATGGATCACTCTCTAATGCTTCTAGGTCTCCCGCGTGCGTGGCAGGAACCCGACCACTTAAGCCTTCATCACTGCCCCCAGGGTCTGCATTAGCAGGGAGCTGGGTTTAGGAGCCAGAGCTAGGTATTGGGCCCAGATGCTTTGATTTTTTTTTTCGGTGTATAAAAATGCTACTTTTTTGTATGTTGATTTTGTATGCTGAGACTTTACTAAATCGGGTCATCAGTTCTAACAGCTTTTTGGTGAATTGTGGGAAGTTTTCCATGTTTAGCATCAGGAGTCTTGTGATAGCAAGTCTGAAATTCTTCTGAGTTATGTGCCCAAAATTTTAGTTTCCCAAAATTTAAAATTAATGATCTGCTAGCAGCGCTATTAGTCCCTCCTCCAGATCCCCGAAAACACTTAGACTAAGACACGAACCAGAACCCATTTGTTAAGTCACGCATACTCTCAGCCGAGACTTGGGTATTTCTGATTATCCCTGGGTTTCCCTTTAAAAAAAAAAAAAGATTTATTTATTTATTTGAAAGTCAGAGTTACACAGAGAGAGGAGAGGCAGAGAGAGAGAGAGGTCTTCCATCCGATGGTTCACTCCCCTATTGGTTGTAATGGCTGGAGCTGTGCCCATCAGAAGCCAGGAGCCAGGAGTTTCTTCTAGGTCTCCCACATGGGTGCAGGGGCCCAAGGACTTGGGCCATCTTCTGCTGCTTTCCCAAGCCACAGCAGAGAGCTGGATCTGAAGTGGAGCAGCCAGGTCTCGAACCGGTACCCATATGGGATGCTGGTGCTTCAGGCCAGGGAGTTAACCCGCTGCACCACAGTGCTGGCCCCATCCCTGGGTTTCCCAGCTGATGGCAATATACCAAAGTAAGAGGTGTGCCTGATTCCTGTCGAGGATGGGAGGCATGAGACAGGGAAGGCGGCAGAACCTGCATCGCGGGGCCCCTTTTGGGAAGAGTCTGTATGAGACGGGGATTCCCTTAAAACCATGATCAGTTGTGCAGCCCTGACTGGGCCAGGGTCCAGGCACCCCATGGGAAGGCAGATGCATGCTGGGGCAGCGGGATGGGGTAGAGGGCGGACTCCCAGGTTGGGGCAGGAGCAGCTGGTCAAACAAGGCCACCGTCGGACGCTCCTGACCCTCCTGACCTCGTCCGGAAGCTTCACTTCCCTGTGGGTTGTGTGGCTCTTCAGCCGGCAGAAATCCTGGGAACCTCAATGTTTCCTGTTTCAGTCTTGTGAGGCTTCCTGAGCCTGCTGGGCGCTCCGCGCCTTCTTGGGAAGCACTATTAGCTATTATCTTTCTCTTTCTCCCTTGTCTTTCAACCTCCTCCCTTGCCTTCCCTGAAGCTCATAGCACGCTCTCTAGCTCTCAGCATTCAGTAACTTAACAGAAATGTCTGACTAAACGTTGGTAACGTTAGGGAGAAATGCACAGGGCAGATACAGTAAGACTAGAAGTCTCCTGCTGCGTGGGTGGAAGTCCTCCAGTCAGCTTTGAAGAAGGCAGCAATAATGAGTCTCCCTAGCAAGATCCCTCTCCGGATTCGAGTTCCCCTCCTGCTCCCAGGGGTGCAAGGGCGCGAGGGTCTGCTGTGTCCCATCCTCAGGCTCTCAACCCGGCCCAACTTAAGAAGGCAGCGATGGCCCTCCAACCGCCTCTGACCCCCTGCAGGAGTCCCCGCCACTTTGCACACCCGGTCCCAGGAGTGCGAGATGTCCTGCCTGTCCTGGGGTCCTGTGGCTCACCTCCCTCCAGTGACTGCCTTCTGAGCCTGCCGGGACGACTCAAGCCGACCCCTGGGTAACACGCTCTAGCACCTCACCCAGGAGCGGAGTTGAGCTCACGTTTCTTCCACCTTCTGAGAATCTGTTAGACGTTTCTGCACTTTTCTGAAAGGGAAGACGGCTTCATGGTGGTGAGCGGCACAGGTAGTGAAACTCAGCTCGGCCGGCGCCATGGGTCAATAGGCTAATCCTCACCTGTGGCGCCGGCACCCCGGGTTCTAGTCCTGATCGGGGTGCCAGATTCTGTCCTGGTTACTCCTCTTCCAGTCCAGCTCTCTGCTGTGGCCCAGGAAGGCAGTGGAGGATGGCCCAAGTGCTTGGGCCCTGCACCCCATGGGAGACCAGGAGAAGCACCTGGCTCCTGCCATCGGATTGGCGTGGTGCCATTGGGGGGGGGGTGAACCAACAGAAAAGGAAGACCTTTCTCTCTGTCTCTCTCTCTCTCACTGTCCACTCTGCCTGTCAAAAAAATAAAAATAAAAATATATAAAAAAAGAAACTCAGCTACATGGACTCCAATCCCAACATGCTTCCAGTCTGAGTCTGGGTTCTCCCGAAGGCAGATCCTGAGATGAAGGCGTGTGTCAAGGAGCTCACCTGGAAAGAGAGCCCACAAGGCAGGAGTGAGCTACGAAGGCAGGGGTGGGGCGAGGGTGCCTCATCCAGTGGGTGCGGGTGTGGACCCTGACGTGCGGGCAGTCTCTGGGAAGTGCAGGAGAGGGGTCTCACAAGCACCCACCCGAGGTCAGATCGCTCTGAGTTCGGCGTTTTGTTGCCAGATGCTAACTCCTCACACTTGCAGGGTGCGAATGTGAACACGAAGCGACACGCATGCTGGGGACGGGGGCGTTTCGGTGGGAGCCGGAGGTGCAGGAGTGCTGTCCAAGCTTGTACCAGACGGTCTGAGTGGAGGGCAGCGCTGTGCAGGGAAGCCCGTGATCTATTCTCATTGTCACCCTCAGCTCCCCGTGGCCACCTGCACCCCACGCTCTTCATTAAGAAGCTCCTTTCCCTGCGCAGCAGAGGGGCGAGGCAGGACCTGAGCGGCCGCCCTTGCACCGTCAGCTCTGCAGGACCGGCCACTTTCCTCCCTCTCACCGTTCTGTTTTCCGCAGAGTTCTAGAAGCTTAGCTGAGCTCCACATGGAGCGGAGGCTGCGACCTCCTTCCGTTCTCTGCGGCTGCTTCTTGTGTTAGCTCCTCGATGGGACAACGCCGACCTCTCCAACTAAAATCCCAACCGCACCTGCTGCCACTTCCACGTCTCCTTGCTCTCCTAATAAAAAAAGAAAAGGAAAGACAAGAAAAGGAAAGAAAAGAAAAACAGCACCTTCCAATAGATGTCACATTGGACTGATTATGCCTGTAGTTTATTAAAAGCTTGACAAAGGCAAAAGGTTTAGACGTTGGCGTTCACTAATGTATCTCAAACTACTAAGCAGTATCTGCCCAACAGTAACTGCCCAATAAGCAGCGTTTGGTTGAACAGATGCATTATAGATAACCAGAGTCCTTGGTAAATAAAACCAGGGTGTGGCTTTCCATGGACATACTGGGAATTGTCTAGGGATTCAGGCTCAGTCAACGCCGTCACTCTGATCAGTGCAGAAGGCTTTTGTTGAATTAATAACTCGCCTTGAGAATGGAAATTTGAGGAGATACCCTGCTAATGTTCTTTTATGATTGATCGCCATCGGGAAGAGATGGAGAGCTAGCGTGGGCTGCTGGCTCCTTTCCCAGTCCCAACTGAAGATGCGGAAAAGGAAAGAAAGCTGTGTGGCTCTGGAGAAGGAAAATGCAACCCACGCGGTGCTCAGGGAGGCAGGCGGAGTCACGGCCAGGAACGGGGGGCACAGCAGGGCAGAGGCGGCCGTGGGGCAGCAGCCGTGCTGGCGTGGGGAGAACGAGGGTGGGGCGCAGCTGTTGCCTTGAGCTGTGTCCCCAGCCCCTTAGCGATGAGGGTGGGAGAGTAATACTGGGATGTCCAGAGCCCTCTTGTGCCAGTGGATGCAGTCTGGATGGCCCAGCGCCCCCAGGGCCTGGCTGGTGAGCACAGGAGGAGACGCCTCTCTGGAGAGAGCAGCAGTGGGGCGGAGGTGAAGGCAGGCGGCGCATGAAGCGTCACCAGGAGCAGGACCAGCGAGGGCCTTGGTCCTGGACGCCAGGACAGAAATGGCCTTGGAAAAGAAGGGCTGCATCCCTGAGAGAAAAATGATTCCAAGGGCCAAGTTACCCAGATGCCTGGGAGGCTGCTGGATTAAAAGGGAGGAGGACAAATGGAACAACACGTGCTGGGTGCAGCCGAACAAAGGCAGCAGAAAGATCGAGAATTTAGAGGAAGAGCGACAAGGCGTGGAGCGGGTGTTGGCGACACGAAGTGGAACAAGCAGAACCCAGAGGACATATTCCATGTGAAAAATAACAGCTGGAATAAATAACAAGACAGGAGTAGGCAGAAGAGTAGGTACAGGCCAAAGAATGCAATAGTGATCTAGGAGCTCAGATTGAGAAAATCCCCTGAAGGCCCTAGGGAGCGATAGGAAGGATGGAAATTACAATGGGCGGCCGGCGCTGCGGCTCACTAGGCTAATCCTCCGACTGTGGTGCCGGCACACCAGGTTCTAGTCCCGGTTGCTCCTCTTCCAGTCCAGCTCTCTGCTGTGGCCCGGGAGTGCAGTGGAGGATGGCCCAAGTGCTTGGGCCCTGCACCTGCATGGGAGACCAGGATAAGTACCTGGCTCCTGGCTTCAGATCAGCGCAGCGCACCGGCCGTAGCAACCATTTGGGGAGTGAACCAACGGAAGGAAGACCTTTCTCTCTCTCTCTCTCTCACTGTCTAACTCTGCCTGTCAAAAAAAAAAAAAAAAAAAGGAAGAAAGAAAGAAAATTATAATAGAAAAGCTGAGGTGGAGGGGATAGCTTGCAGATCATTAGTTCAGGATCCATGCATAGTTTTTTCCTAAAACACATTTCTTTGAGATTTTTGATGTCTGGATTTCAGGATTTTTTTTTTTTGCCGTGAAACAAGCAAGTTTTAGTTTCATTTACCATGAACTTTTTGAAGCACCCACACATGAGATAAATCAGATACATGTAAAGGACAGTCCACATGTGTACACACACACGTGTGCACACACACATACGTGTGTGCACACACACACACAGCGTTTAGCAAAAATGAGGGGAAAAATCCTAGTGCTCACATCCCTTAATATAAAATGGCAGCGGGTTTGTATGTGACCTCCCCACCCCCTCCCACAGCAAGCCCCTCCCCCGGATACTGGCAAAGTCCAGGACTGGGCTGGACTGAAGCCAGGAGCTCAAGTGTGGGTTCAGGGACTTGAGCCAACGCTGCTGCCTCCCAGGGTCTGCCCTAGCAGGAGGCTGGGGTCAGAAACTGGCAGTGCCTTCGCTGGCGTTACTCAGCACGAGGCTAAATGCCCGCCCACTCCCACATCCCTTAAATCACGTCTAGGTCACTTATAACCCCTAACTATCACAGACACTACCAAATTAGATGCTGTGCAAACACCACGTTCTTTAGAGAGAAAGGCAAGTGCAAAACTCTGCACGTGTTCAGTACAGATGAGATTTTTTAAAAATACTTTTGTCGGCCGTGGTTTGAGCCCATGGATGCAGAATCCATAGAGGCAGAGGGGCAGGTGGACGTCCGCTGCGCCAGCGTGGGAGGTTAGAAATGACTGACTCCCATTTCTGATGTCAGAACCCAGTTTCTCCACATTCTTGATCCAGGTTGAGATTTTGCCACCAGAGCCTTTGGGAAGAGCCCCTGGGAACTTGACCATGGGCCTTGATCCCTGCTGTTACCTCTGAATTCTCTCCATGGATGGTCTGTGCTAAGGTACCAGGGAGAGGAGTGAGGCTAGGCGAACGGTCTCTCAGAAGTTACGTCTCTCTAGTCAGCAAACGGTGACACGGCTGGCCCAGCTGGGACTACACTGACGGTGCTGCCTCACTTGGCCTCCTTGTATCAACTGGGAAGCTGAGCTCGGGTTCAGTGCCGGCACCGCCGTGCAGAACGGGGCTCCTCCAGGCACTCGGTAGGGGGCAGCTTATGGGACTCATGAACAGGCTCAGTCAGAGCTGAGCAGTGCACTCCATCCAGTCCCAGCAAATGTGACTGACAGGTCAGCCCAACCACAATGAGCCCCGGAGGCCACCGCCAGGTGCTGGGCAGGCCGGCTGTCAGCCAGCTCTTGGGGGCTGGTGTTGGGCAAGGCCAAGGGTAGCCCGCAGCTCTGCTAAATGAACGCACTGAACAGACTGGGTTCTAGGCTCCCTTCCAGCCCTACGATCTGGGGTTTCTGGAGTCACCTGCGAGATTTCCGTTTGGGTCACCCTGCGCGCTCACGAAAGCTTCATGTGGACTTGAGTAGGATTCCTCCCACTGTGATGTGTCCTGGGAACTCAAGTTAAAGCAGCTACCGCCCACTGAGCACTTACTACTGCTCCATCCTTCCCACCCACTCGATTTAAAGATAAGATCGGTGCTGTCTGCCACGGCTTCAGCGGGAATTGTGAGGTTCGGAACGGGAACAGCGGCAGAGTTAGCAACAGGCCCAGGGCCCAGGTCTGGCCCACGACAGAGGCCCTGTTCTGCCTCCGCTGTAGCCCACACTCCGCCCGTCTGGCCCAGGTTATCTCTGCTCTGTCAAGGATCTCCAGGAAGCAGCGGGCTGGCTGCCTCGCTGTGGGTGAGGAACGCGGGAGCCGGAGGCCTCAGCTCCCGTCCGCAGGGCTGCAGAGTCCGCACAGCATCACCCCTCAATCCTCCCTCAGCCCCAGGGCTCTGCGGCTCAGGACCTCTCCCGCCATGCTCCACTCACTCAGCGCGAGGCGTGAGTCTGGCCCGTGTCCGGGAAGGGAAACTGAACCTCGTGTGCAAAGGCAGGAACGGCAATGAATTTGTAGCCGTGTTGTTTTTTTAATTCAGTAGTTTCCAGTATTTTTAAAAGTGCGGTAAATAAGGACATAGCATAGCATTTACTACCTTAACTATTTTTAAGTCTACATAAGGACCTTAGAAAGTTTGAAGAAAGAAAAAATGGAATTAAAAGATAAGTTTCCTTTGGAGCAAAGGAATTTTGAATTCCGTGCATCAGTTTTCATAATATGTACTTGCAATGGATTTTTTGAAGACCCTGATACGAATGTATTTCAGGGTTTTTTTTTGCACCAAAATAAACATATTTTAACTCTACATTCCACAAACTTTTTGAAGTACCACATGCTATGATTCAGCCTTGTGGATTATACTCACATTATTGTGCAGCTGATGTCCAGAACCGTTTGATCCTTTGAAATTCCAGTCCTACACTGTGCATGCACTCTACAGCCCCCCAGTGGTGACGTAACTAACAGAAGCTAAGAAGGAGGGGCCAGCATCACTGTTTTAATCACCCAGAGCCAGCAGCAGGGTGAGGTCCCTGGGAAGCGCTCAGACAACTTTGGGAAAGGTGATAATTAGAATCCCATGGAAAGGAGATGAGAGGCACTGAATTCCGGAAAGCTGGAACCACATCGCGTGTCTCGGGCCCGTGGCACCTGTCCTTGTCCCCAGGGCCCAGCCAGGAGTCTTTGTGGAACTTTGGAAATCTTTGCACCGTTCAAACAGTCATGACCGCTTGATTCTGTGATCTTGAAGTTGTTTTCAAAAGCAATATGTAAACAGTCAAGCAGCTTAAGTCAAGAAACAACCTGAGCCGGCGCCGTGGCTCAATAGGCTAATCCTCCACCTTGCGGCGCCGGCACACCGGGTTCTAGTCCCGGTTGGGGCGCCGGATTCTGTCCCGGTTGCCCCTCTTCCAGGCCAGCTCTCTGCTATGGCCAGGGAGTGCAGTGGAGGATGGCCCAGGTGCTTGGGCCCTGCACCCCATGGGAGACCAGGAAAAAGCACCTGGCTCCTGGCTCCTGCCAGGATCAGCGCGGTGCGCCGGCTGCAGCGGCGGCCATTGGAGGGTGAACCAACGGCAAAAAAGGAAGACCTTTCTCTCTGTCTCTCTCTCACTGTCCACTCTGCCTGTCAAAAAAAAAAAAAAAAAAAAAGAAACAACCTGAGATGTCAGAGTTTATGACTTGATGTACCAGCTGAGTCGACACGATAATATCTTTTGTCTTATTTTATAGATCTGCTCCTAAACAAAATTTAGATTCAAAGCTGCGGTTTTAAACAGCAGCTACATTTTCAGGTGGACAAAACGAGAATAAGAGATCAGTAGAAACAATTGGCGTCTCATGTGTGAATACCTTGCGTAAATGATTTGTGATTCAGATTTATTTCTAGGGTTCTACTTGGTCACATTTGTGAGTAGCCTTCGTATCAACTGTAAGGGAGATTTGCATCTAAAGATAGAATATTTTTTACAATAGTCACTTCTTCGGCTAGAACAACTATATAAACACATATTTGTGTATATATTACAGAGAAGGGGACAGACTGATTTGTGGTTAAAAGCTTGAAAACAACTAAGCGTATCCTTTAAAATTCTCTCTTATCATCTTTCCACGTATATTTGAGTTTATAATTACAGCATCATAATCTAGGTAGTTTCTAAAAATTCAGATGAATAATAGTATATCAAAGTTTAAATCACCGGCAGGTCATAAATTAAATTTAGGACATGACAGACCTGCTCATGGGGTCTACATGTCCGAGATCCTGTGTCAGGGACGACCCTCGGCGTTACCCTGTGTATAGATAACACGTCTGATTGCGTGTTAGGATCTGCGCAGCCACAGCCGTTCACATTCAGGGACACGGACATTCACCAAGAGGGAAGCAGAGCCTCGGGTCCCCAGACCTCCAGGGGACCGGACGTTTAGTGGCCCCGTGTCGGAGGCACCCCGGGTGCCAACAATCCTGCAGAAGAAACCACAGGCTCCGAACACGGACACAACGCGAGCCTGCTAAGGGCTGCTTTTGCTCTAGAATAAGAGCTTTGCAGCGTGATTATTCCTCGTGCCACAAGATTCCCAAGCTCCTATTTCAAACACACTTTAACAATTTTCAAAAAAGGAAAGGACATAAACGGGGGATTATTTAGAACTCTGTACGTGGCACTGAAATAGAGTCCCTTAAGCATTTAGCAAGCAGGCGGCTCAGTGGGCGAAACACGTGGGCCATTTTTGACACGGTGAGTGCAAGGGCGCCACAAAACACACCAGACACCGGAGTTAAGAGGAAGGGTTATTGTCGGGTGGGGGAAGCCCCACGGGCTGGGGGGAGAAGGCGAGAGAGTGAGTGAGAGAGGGACCAGGAGAGAGAGCGCACAGGTGCTGTGACTCCTTTGCCAGAGAACAGGGAAGTAGGGGCAGCGAATCCCACTAGGGTGGGGGTGGAGCTGACACCTGTGGTTGGGCCATGGGGCTTAGGACCAAAGCTGCCTGTGCAGGGTGGCGGCGGGGAGACGGCGCCACAGATGAGACTGTGCCGCTGTACTAACAGGGAGTGTTCCTAAGAGCAAGGTGATGCGCAGCACACGCTAACAACGCTAGCTCGGGCTGTTTTCCTGGGCCACATTCGCTCCCAGCGGCACTCTCTCCTGAGAATTTCTTTTCCTTTCTTTCTTTCTTTCTCTCTTTCTCTCTTTCTTTCTTTCTCTCTCTCTCTCTCTCTCTCTCTCTTTCTTTCTTTCTTTCTTTCTTTCTTTCTTTCTTTCTTTCTTTCTTTCTTTCTTTTTGACAGGCAGAGTACACAGTGAGAGAGAGAGACAGAGAGAAAGGTCTTCCTTTTGCCGTTGGTTCACCCTCCAATGGCTGCCGCGGCGGGTGTGCTGCGGCCAGTGCACTGCGCTGATCTGATGGCAGGAGCCAGGTGCTTCTCCTGGTCTCCCATGGGGTGCAGGGCCCAAGCACTTGGGCCATCCTCCACTGCACTCTCGGGCCACAGCAGAGAGCTGGCCTGGAAGAGGGGCAACCGGGACAGAATCCGGCGCCCCGACCGGGACTAGAACCTGGTGTGCCGGCACCGCAAGGCGGAGGATTAGCCTAGTGAGCCACGGCGCCGGCCCTTCTCCTGAGAATTTCTAAAATATCAGAGAACGCAACGGGTTATGGTTTGCTATGGTGGCTTTCTCCCCTCCCTCTCCCCCTTGTTCAGGTAGACATATTACGCGCACGTTGAAATAAAAGTCAGCATTACTGAAAACCACCCAACGTCATGTGGTCCTAACAGAATAATGTAATCCTGCTTGGGGTCTCACTCAGTCCATTCCCTCCTGGTGCCTTGATCGACACACACACGGCTGGGGCTGGCCTCGTGCCAGCCTCTTGCGATGCTGGTGTCCCACATGGACCTGGGGTTCATGTCCCGGATGCTCCACCTCCAATGCAGCTCTCTGCTAATGCACCTGTGAAAGCCACGGAGGATGGCCCAAGAGCTGGAGCCCCTGCGCCCACATGGGAGACCCAGAGAAGCTCCTGGCTCCTGGCTCCTGGCTCCTGGCTCCTGGCTCTGGCTTGGCCCAGCCCTGGCTGTTGTGGCCGTGTGGGGAGTGAATCAGTGGATGGAAGATCTCTCTCTCTGTCTCTCCCTCTCCCCCTCTGTGAGTCTGCCATTCAAATAAATAAATAAATAAAAAGTCTTTAAAAAGAAAATACACACAATCCACTGCAAGGTTCTGAGGCTGCTGAGTGTTTCCTTCACTTCTAATTCATCGAAACCGGAAGTCATCCTGTGTGAAAGGTCCCTGGGTCCAGGTTCTCCACGCCTCTCCACTCCCCCTCATGCTCAGCATCGTTACCTTGGGCTAACTTTCGAGTGGAGTTGCTGAGTCGGAGGGCACGTGCATTTCGAAGTTGACTGCACATCACCGCGTTGCTTCCACGCAGGTGGTGCCGTTCACACGGCGCCAGCAGCCCGCGACGTGCCCTTGGCGCCTCAGCCGCCGGCGGGGTAGAAGTAAAACGGCCCTTGCTTCAAAGGAGCCCATTCATCCCGTTCACTTTACTAATCACCTGCTAGGATACTGAGGACAATCCACTGCCCTGTTCTCAAGGGGCCAGGAGGCTGGGGAAGAGGAGGTGGGGACGGTGCTGGGACTGGGGTGGGGCTTCCCTCCCCTCGGGGGGGGCTGCCTTCCGAACCCCGGGCTGAACAAGGGGCTCGCTTCCCATCTCACAGCTGCTCCTCCTGAACACTCTGGGACAGTCGTGGGGTCCTCCCTCTTCCAGAATCCGCCGTGGAGGAGGCGAGGGGAGTGGGTTGTCAGAGAGAGCTGGACCCATGGCCAGACTCCTACCCAGTCGCAACAGGACAAGGGCCCAGGCAGGCCGGGTGCAGCCCAAAGCCCAGCTGTGTAGGCTCACTCAGAACCTCCCAGAGAAGGGGCCTGCTTCTGCCCCAGGCTCCCAGCGTGCCGGAGTGGTGTGTGATCGCTTTTTGCCGGGTGCTCCCACAGGCTATGTGGTGGAAGTGCAGCAGGGTTGCACCCATGCAAGAGGGACACACAGCGGCACCCGGCTGCGTGCACTGGTGGGGCTCACGGAGCAGCCCACCTGCAGCTGTTGCTACAGTCAGGGAGGGAGCCAGGCTCTCTTTGGTGGTTGGCTGACACTCTGGCCAACAAGTGGTCAGAAACGGGAGGCCAGCCCTGGCTTCCTATGGAAGGAGATTGGAAAGTGACCATGGATTTGTTGTTGAAAATCTACTCTTGTAGTCTGGGAGAGTCCACAAGCTGTAGCTTCTACCGCAACCGTGAAAAGTAAGTGTTAAATTTTGATAAAGGCCAATTTATGATTTTTTGGTTTTCAGTTCAAATGTTTGCGTAGTAGCTAGCACTAAAGCCACAAACGCACCCCCCCACACACATACACGTTTTCTTTTAGAAGTTTCACGGTGTCCAATTCTATACTTCAACCAGCCATCCATTTAGATTTCAGCTTGAAGGGTCCGTGGTCATTCTTTTTGTATGCACACCCCGTTGTTGCGGCAGCGTCTGTTCACAAGCGTTTTCTTCCCCTTTACAATCGCCTTAGTACCTTGTCAAAGTCTGCTGACCACATATGGGAGAGCTTCAGAAAGCTCATGGCAAATGTCTGTTGTGGAAAACCTGTGCTTGGGTGTCAGACTTCGCTTTCACACACAGCGGCTGGCTCTTAACCCCGCTTTCCGGCAGGTTTTTGAGGTGCCCTCGTGTGTGCGCATCGCTTCTGGACCCCGGGGTGTCCCACCGGTCTCAGCAATGCCTTGTCAACACGCCAGTGTCCTTGTTACGTAGCTTCGCGGGGAGGATTCCATTGTGCAAGTTAAGTTCCCAACTCTGTTATCTTCTTTAAAATTGCTTTGGCAAGTCGAGTTCATTTGCATTTTTATATACATTTTGTAAACAGCCTTCCAGTTCTCCAGAGGGGGGAGAAGAAGGCTGCAGGAGCTTCAATAGGAGCGGCACAGAATCTGCAGACCCCGAGCTGAGAAGTGGCGTCTACACCTACCTACCAGAATCACGTGTGCCTCTGCTTCCGTTAGCTCTTCTTCTGTTTCTCCCGCAATGACTGGTAACTTTCCACGTACAGGGCTTGCACATCTTTTTAAAAATTAATTCTTGGGTATTTCATGCTTTGGATTCTGTCATCAATGAGTCCCTGCCTCAGTTTCTCTCCTCTGTCCCCCGACCGCCTCCTCTCGACATTCTCATCATGACTGTGAGTGCCCCTTGCTTTCTTCCAGAGGGACGGCTCATGCTTTGCCTGTCCTAGACCTGGAATGAGCCCAACTCCAACTCCAGCCCCAAGTAATCCAGTAGGAAGTGCTAATCACCATGAGATTAAATCCCGCACGCGGTGAACAGACCATGCCGTAGGCTCACCAGTCATCATTCCTCTTTCCACACAGGCGTTTCCCTCGCCCCACGCTTGGCTTGACCTGATCCCGAAGCTTTGCAGTTGTCCTGCTTGCTTTTCCCTCCCACCTCCACTAGGGGGAGAAATCATGGGAAAGTAGAATGAAAAGACAGTTCTATTTTGGTGCCAAACGATTTTGGAATCCAGGTCCGATTTTCTCATAATGTACACTCCATGAGCTTTCTGAAGACCCTTGCATCTCCCCAAGGGATCCTCTTGTTAGCCTGGGCCTGCACAGCTTTCTGTCTCTGTGATATGGGATCTGGTTTCTCTCCTGCCTGTTACTCATTTAGCATAAACACCCACCCTGCATCCCTCGCCAGCACCGAGCAGAGCACACCCAGCACTGGCGATTACACTTAAATGTGAATTTTGGTGGGACGCTGCCATTCAAACCACAGCAAGCCACTAAGACCCATGCCTTACAAATCATGTAATTAAGTATTAGTTATTTTCACATAAATTCCCACTGCAGTTTGAGAAATGTTTCAGGTTCTCAACCTCCTGGTACAATAAACAAAATAAACTGGCTGGTGGGCAGGGTAGGTTTGGGCCATACATCACTCTCACTTTAATTACATTTCTATGAAAAGGTTAATCATGAAGTATTTTTGAAATTAATGGCATCGTTGCTGACTTCTTATCTGATTGTTATTTAATTACACCCAAAAGCCAAGAGGCAGGGTTTGACGCACGACACACAGGTACCCAGCAAAGGCCGCCAGGCCTCCGACCGCAAGTGAAGCTGACCGGTGATTTTGGTCAAACATCAGCTGGTCACTACGCACACTCCCTTGTACTTTCAGCTGCACATCACCGTGCGAATACAAATTCAGTAATGGGAGGTGGCCTATTGACTAAGCTTGCTTGAAAAATTAATGTGTAACTTGATACCTTTAGATCTACATCAGTTTAATCTTGCGATGTCATGATCTGTTTTTAAAGATGCATCTTGCAGTTTATTTATTGGTGATTTAAAAAATATTCCTAATATTTTTGGGGTGGTTGAGATGTGTCCTCCCTACCAACACACACACACACACACAATTCAAAAAGTTTGTGGAAAGTGTGTAGTATAAAAACTATATATGGATTTTTAAAAGTTATGCCCCCAAATAAACTTACATTTTTTAAAGGATTTATTTTATTTATTTGAAAAACATAATTACAGAGAGAGATAGAACGAGAGCAAGAGCGAGCGAGAGAAAGGTTTTCCATCTGCTGGTTCACTCCCCAAATGGTCAAATGGCCAGAGCTGAACTGATCCAAAGCCAGGAGCCAGGAGCTTCTTCCCTGTCTGCCATGCGGGTGCAGGGGTCCAAGCACTTGGGCCATCCTCCACTGCCCTCCTAGGCCACAGCAGGGAGCTGGACAGGAAGTGGAGTAGCCGGGACTTGAACTGGCGTGCATATGGGATGCCGGCACTGCAGGCTGGGGCTTTAACCCGCTGCGCCTCAGCGCTGGCTCCAACCTTACCTTTTAATTCTATTTTCCTACACACTTTCTGAAGTATGCTGTATTTATCTAAAAGCTGAAAAGTGACATCAGGCATTTGGGGTAGACAACCAGATGTTGGTGACTTATTTGGCAGTGTGGATTGGCTCTCCCAGTTGGGCTGTAGGGAGAGACTTGTCCATGAAGTCTAATGAGCTGTCAGCAGCTCAGGTCTGGTTAGGATGTTTGAAGCACGTGGTAAAAAGCATTGTATCGTGGCCAGTGCATCTTGATACATTTTAATTTTCCCACCCCTCTGAGAGCTTCTTATTAGACAAACCACCTCTAAGTGAGAGGAAGGGGCACACTTTCAAGTCATTGACACAATTTTGGTTGCATGTTTGCTGTATTTCCCCAAATTTGAGAAAATAGTAACTCTTTTTGTAAATCAAATCATCATCAGTGATTTTTGCTTACAATAAAACTAACAAAAGATGATGCAAAGTAGTTGGTAACCAATTATCATTAAAATTGTATTTGGTGATAATCCGCTGTGATTTGTGGCGTCTAACTGGTGTTTTTTAGTAAGCACATCATTAGTTTCTATTCATCTATGTGAACATTTCCCAGTGCCTACCAACATCAAATAAAACCCGGGCAGCCGTGATGTGACTTCCGTCTCCTGCTAGCAGCGATCCTGGTCCCACACAGCCATGTGCAGCTGGGTGTGGTAGCGTGATAAAGCCGCGTGTGTCTCTTTAAAACACGCACTTGCAGAAAAACTCTTTAACAGCCTTTTTATTATTATTATTATTATTTTTTATTTTTTGACAGGCAGAGTGGACAGTGAGAGAGAGAGACAGAGAGGAAGGTCTTCCTTTGCCGTTGGTTCACCCTGCAATGGCCGCCGCGGCCGGCGCACGGCACTGATCCGAAGGCAGGAGCCAGGTGCTTCTCCTGGTCTCCCATGGGGTGCAGGGCCCAAGCACTTGGGCCATCCTCCACTGCCTTCCTGGGCCACAGCAGAGAGCTGGCCTGGAAGAGGGGCAACCGGGACAGAATCTGGCGCCCCGACCAGGACTAGAACCTGGTGTGCTGGCGCCGCAAGGCGGAGGATTAGCCTAGTGAGCCACGGCGCCAGCCCTTTAACAGCCTTTTATATCGAGTTCAAAACTAATTTGTAACCTGTCAATGTTCCTGATAAAACCCACACTGATGCTGCTCGTAATGATACCACGAGCCAGAAAAAACATACAGAGCCCATGGTTTCAGAAAATTTAAAAAGATGTGAAAGTTGCCATTGAAATCCTTTTACTAGAACTGCTAATGGTGCTGTGAACAGTGAAGTCTCTCCCTCCCACGAGTGTGTTTGGACAGAAGTGGGAAGGAAGCAGGAGCTCAAGGAGAAAGAGAAAAAAGAGGAGGTTTCTCACGTTGGCCCAGAGCCCCGGCAGCTGTGTTCTGCACGTAGTAGGTCCTTTATGGGGCCCCGCTGGATCCACCTGTTAGCGTTTGCAAGATGCAGGAGGCTGCTTTCTCTGCGAGCCCAGCAGCTGTGGACAGAGCACTCCGAGATGCTCAGGCGAGGCCGCCGTCTAGGGAGACCGTGCGGCCGCCGGCCGAGGCTGGCAGCTGCGTGCTGAGCGGCGTGGGCAGCCCCGCCGACCCGTGGTCTCCAGGGCTGACGGAGGGCTATTTCCCTTTGGCAACGAGCAGTGCATCGTTTTCCGCAGAGTCCTCTTAGTTTCCGAATCAGAGGCTCTCCGCCTCCTTGGAGTGGATTTTCGGTCTATTTCCAGGTTCATCTTCCAGGCTGCTGCTCCTGCTTCTGCCTGAGGGGCTGGCAGGTGCCCGTGGAGCCAGGGCAGCACTGGCAGAGGGAAGCAGGGATGCCCACCCGGCGGCTCTCTCAGCTGCTGTTCCACCCAGAAGCCTGGCGCTGTGTGAGTAGGAGGGCAGCGGCCGCGAGATCTGTGAAGAAGCCAGCATGCCTGGACGAGAACTGTGATGAAAGACAAGCATAATTGGAGAAATTATTCCCCAGCTTAAAGAAAAAAAAAGCCTCATTATATGCAAATTGAAAATACCCACCATGTCCCAGACGAAATCAGCAGGAAAATAACCAGAGTGCTGAATACGATTGTTCAAGGGAAATGCCTAAGAGCGTCTTGCCCATGAAGACGGAAAACTCAACCGGCCTCGGACTTCTGTGCCAAACACCGGCCCGGGGAGCCAGGCCCCAGCCCGCAGACCCTGGGTGCAGGAGTGTCGCAAGGCCGGGGCAGGTCCTCATCCATCACGGGCTCAGCTGTCGCAGGGTCTGGGAGGGTCTTCAGAAACGCCAGCCTGCCCTCTCCCGCTGGACAAGAACTCTTCCTCTCCGTGTTCTGCAGAGGAGGAATCACCAGCCGACAGCCGCTCAGACCGGGAGAGCTGCCTGTGAGTACCTGGGGCTGTGTCTGGACAGACTGGGAATACAGGCAAGCAGTTTCGAAGCCGAGACCAGTCCCCTTAACAAGGCGCACGTTGGTAACTGATGGTCTCCACGCAAGAAGATGCTGACTGCTTCCTTCTACCTGAGGCAAAGGGAACCTTGGAGAGTTGATTTCAGTCTTTTGAATCAAAGGAAGGAGGGTGTACACAGTTCTGAACAGGCTTCAGTTGTACCAAGCAGTGCTGTCCCAAGAGATGGACAGAACCAGCCAAATATAAAATTAGCTTGTGCAGGGACAGCAAGCGAAGCCGACAAACACAAAATGAAATGGAGACTAGGACAGGACGAGGGAAGGAAGCGTTGTCAGCCACGAGCAAAGTGGGGTCTTCAGCCCATGGTCATTCACAGGCCCTGAGGATCGCTGAGGCCCCAGAGACCTGGGAACCACGCTGGCTGTGCCGAGCCCGAAGGGTCAAGCGGGGGACAGGAATTCTGGTTTCTAACTGCGGATCCTCTGTTTGACGGCTCTGCTTTTGTATTTCTGGGAGCTTAGGCCAGATCAAAGTAAGTCCAAGTCCACACTTCTGGTAGACACACGCCCGAAATAAGACTATGCGGAACTGCTAAGAGTCTGAGGGCAGGTAAAACGTGTGTTGGGCAGACATAACAGGAAAGGCAAGAGTGGCTTTAGCAAGCTCAGACACACACAGCAGAATTCAAGGCTGAAACCAGTAAATAGTAAAAGAGTGCTTCGATATTGATAAGAGGTGTCAGTCACAAGGGAAAAATAATCAATCATGTTGATGCAAACACTGCACTCAACAAAATATTGAGAAGTTGCTATGAGGGTCCTCAACCTCTCCCTCTCTTTCTCTCTCTTTCTCTCTCTCTCTCTCTCTCTCTCTCTCTCTCTCTCTCTCTCTTTCCCCAGCATTCCTTGTGTCCAAAAACTAGGAAATATTTTCATTAAGTTAGGATCACATAATGAAAATGAATACATGAAAAATTCGACAGATTCTCAGACGTTGTGGGCCACATCATTATTTGTAATAAAAGGAGATACTACTCGCGAGATATCCTGAGCTGTTTCCTGTTGAATCCCAGGGGAGTAAGCAGGGGTTGGTTACCTTAGGGCTCCCGGGGAAGAACATAGACTCGCTCAGGAGATGAGGAAATGCTTGTGACTGTTAGGAAGTTTGCCCGAGATCGCTAAGAACAGGAGTGGGAACTCGGAGCTGCGTCCACTGGAGTGAGAACTCGGAGCTGCGTCCACTGGAGTGGGAACTCGGAGCTGCGTCCACTGGAGTGAGAACTCGGAGCTGCGTCCACTTGAGTGGGAACTCGGAGCTGCGTCCACTTGAGTGGGAACTCGGAGCTGCGTCCACTTGAGCTCTTTGTCACGGCCACCCTCACCTGTCCGTTCATTCTGTGTGTGGTTCTTGAGCACCCACAGGCACCCACTGCAGGGTTAGATGCCACAGTCCTAAGGAAAGACACTCCCGTGGCCTGTCTTTCACGGCTCTTACAAGACAGCGGAGAGGACAAAGAGGAAAAATGTGTAATTATAATCGATGATGACCCCCCCACACACACACCTACAGCAAAAATAACCAGAGACGCAGCTTTAGAGCCGTGAACAAGGAAGGCTCTGGAGGGCAGTGACTTCAAAGGGGAATGTGGGGAACAAGAGAGGGTCAGCCGGGCACACGGCTGCAGAAGGGAATTCTGACTCAGGTGCCACGGGTGAGGCTGCAAGGGGGCTTCTCCGGGGCTGCGAGGTCTGTGCAGTCAGAGCTGGTGATGAAGAGGCAGAGATGGAGGCAGCACTTGCACTGGACGGGGGCAGTGGCCCTCGTGGCAGGACAGGACCCCGGTCTTGCGAGGTCCTAACGCTGAGAGGCTGTTTGAAATGTATTCCAAGCAACAGGAGGACTAGGAGGACGCGCAGGTAAAAGCACAGCATCATCCAATTTGCGTCTCTCACTGCTACCTGGGGAACGGAACAGAATGGGATCCCTCACCGTCACTTCACTGAGGCGACGGAGTGATGGAATAGAAATGCGGAAAAACCAATGCATCAGGCTGTGCATCACAGGGGAATCCACGGGACAGGTGGTGGACCCGAGGTGAGGAGGGACGAGGAGGGAGCTACGCGGGCTCTCAGCTTTCTGGCTTGGGCAATGATGGCAGTGGGTTTTGTTTGTTTTAAGATTTATTTATTTATTTATTTGAAAGGCAGAGTTACACAGAGAGAGAGAGAGAGGATAATCCATTGGCTGGCTCACTCCCCAAATGACCCCAACAGCTGAGTCTGGGCCAGGAGCTTCATCCAGATCACCATCATGGGTGCAGGGGCCCAAGCACTCGGGCCGTCTTCTGCTGCTTTCCAGGTGCATCAGCAGGGGGTTGGATCAGAAGTGGGGCAGCCAGGACTCAAACTGGCGCCCATATGGGATGTCGACGTCGCAGGCAGCGGCTTTATCTGCTGCCTTTTCCTAAGATAAGATGATATTCATCATCATTTCCCAGACGTAGACACAGTATCTGTTCCAGTCCCCAGAAACTAATAAATACTTGGGTTTTTAAACACGCTATAGTGAAATAAAATAGACACAAGTTAACAAAGCATAAAAAGCCATGGATGGATCTTAAAATATCATTTCGATAGGGAAAGAAGTCAGTCTGGAAGGGCCAATTACACGGCATATGGAAAAGGCAAAGCAATCAAGACTGTCAGAACTGTCAGCAGAGCCAGGCGTCCCGGGGGAGGGGAAGGGTTGAATGAGCTCCTGTGCATCCTTGTCACTGAGTGAATTCTGTGAGAGGAGATGCTAAAGAAATTGTGCCTAAGGATTGTACTCTACTCGGAAGTTTCCACCAGTGGAGGGAGGGGCAAACAGGGGGTGGTGCCGGCACTTTCCGTAGTCCTGGGAACAGAACAATGGAACGGGAGGATTGTTGGGTGGACTGAGGTGCCGGGTCCCTCACCTTGCTTCCACGCCCACTCACCAGAGTCTCCTCCGCTGACACTTCTCTCCAGAGGTGAGCTTTGTCTCTGAACTTTGACTTGGAATTTTTTTTTTGTATTTTTGATTCTTCTCATCATGTTCATAACTTCCTCTACCTTCTTAAATGGCTGGAGAAAGTTTTTAACAGATATTTTAGCATGTGTGTTTGCTAAGCCTCTTACCTGCTTATTTGTGTATCTGTCACTATTCACTGATTATTTTTTTCTGGCTGTGGATTGCATTTTCTTGCCTCTTTGCTTGCTTGACAGATTTTGTTTCAATGCCATTTGTGAGTTTTTACATTACTGGGTGCTGAGTTTTGTTGTATCCCTTTAAAATTTTTTTAAAATTTATTTTGGGATGCATTTCAGTTATTTGAAATAAATCTAAACCTCCTGAGGCTTGCTTTAACTAGGGGCATTACATTTTGATAAGGGAGTAAATTGATAAAGAAAACATACTAATTCCAAATGTATGTAAATAGAACAACAAAAATTTAAAATACTAAAAACAAAAACTAATAGAACTGAAGCAAAAATAGAGAAAATTCACATTAGTAACTGGAGAACTCAACAGCTTTCTCTGAATAATTAATAGAATAAGTAGGTAAAAATCAGTAGAATAGGGAAAACTTGAAAAGCATTATCAACCAACATGATTTGATTGACAATTACAGAACACTCCTCCCAAAATCTTATAAAAGAGAAAATTAATTACCTAATCTTCCAGCTTAAAACACTGGAAAAAGGAAAATGAATACAAAGTAAATAACAGAAAAGAAACAATAAAACTTTAAACATAATTACACAGGAAAAAGAAGAAAGATAAAGAAGCTGCCTGCTGAACACATCAATGAAATCGATGGCCTCCAGCTAGACTGGGCGTGCTGGGACCCCGGAAGACATTACCAGTTTCGTTACCAGTTTCAGGATGAAAGAGGTGACATCACTACAGACCTTATGGACGTTAATAACAAAATAGTGGATAATTAAGAACAACTTTACATAAATAAACCTAACAACTTAAATGGAATGGAAAAATTCCTTAAAAGGATAACCCAGCAGGGTTCTATCAAGAAAAATTATCGAGTGTCTCTTTATTTACTAAAGATGTTAACTATGTAGTTAGAAAACTCACAGAAACACACACACAGACACTCCAGGGCAAGGCGAATGCTATCAAGCATCAATTCTCTGCACTCTTCCATAAAACAAGAACGGAGAAAAGATTTTCTACTAAAGTCTTGGGGCCAACATCACTACTGTGTCCAAAGGAGACTAATGTTCAAGGAAACACCCTCAAACCCAGTTCTCCTCATTCAAATAAATACGCGCACAGGTAGGTGCCCAGCAATGCATTAAAGGTACAATGTGAGGAGGCAAAAGTAAGGAACAATGAACAAGTGAGCACATAGCTGTCTTACAGATTAGAGTGGAAGAAATAAAACTGTTCACAAAAATGTGATTTTCTTTGTAGAATGATGTAAAAAGCCCACAAAACATCCAAAATTAATGCACAAAATCAATATACAATATGCAAAATCAACTGTATTTCTTTACATTAATATTGAATAATTTGATATTTAAAATGAAAACAAAATATCATTTATAATATTATATGTATATGAAATGCTCAGGGAAAAATAGAACAAAATATTTAAAGAATTCATACACTATAAAAACTACTGAGAAATTTTGAAAGACCTGAATAACGAGAGATATCCCATGCTTACAGACCAAGAGACTCAGTATTGTTAGGATATCAATTATCCTCAAATTGATGGACAAATACAATGCATTACCAACTATAATTTAAGCAGATTTGTTGTTGTTGTTGTTTAAGAAATGGGCAATTGGATTCCAGGAACATCCAAAACATTTTTTATGAAGCATAAATTGGAGGGCTTATTATGCCTGGAATCCAGACTTGTTATAAAGCTACCTTAATTCAGACAGTGAGTGTGGCACTGGCAAAAGACAGAGTAACCATTCAGTGGAAGGGGACAGAGCTCAGAATCAGCAAACATGAAATTTGTCAAGATAATTCAACAGTGGAAATGATAAATCTTTTCAGTATATCTACTAGAAACATTCAATATCAATATGCAAAAAATTCTTGTATAACAAATGTTAACGAAAATAAGCATAAGTGTACCTTAAGTTATAAAGCAATTTTTAAAAAAATTTCAATGATGTTTGGGTGTGCAAAATTTTTCAGAAATAAGACACAGAGAGCACCAACTATTTAAAAGTGTCCATTCTGGACACAATTGAAATGTGAAATGTTTGCTCTTCAAAGGATACTTTTAAGCAAATGAAAAGTTCAGCTGCAAATTGGGAGGGATATTTTCAAGACATGCATATATAAAGAATTGCTATAGAGATAATAAGATAATTCAAACACAAATAGAGGAAAGTTTTGGAAAAGGCATTTGAATGGCAAATTAGTACATAGCAAGGCGTTTTGCACCATGAACTAGGAGGGAACTATAAGTCAGTTCTTCGATACAACAAGACTGTGCACAGGAATACCTGAAATCGGACACGCAGCAGCCATTACGTGTTGTGAGCCTGTAGAGGAACCGGACACGTGTGCACTGCTGGTGGGCATGCAAACAGTGCACACGTTTCAGAATACGATTTAAAAAAAAAATAAGTGTGACCACACCTACCACATGACCTCGTCAACCCCTTTCTAGGTGTTTACTTACCCAAGAGAAATGAGAAGAGAGGCCTCTGCTTATAATGGCCAAAAAAACTGAATAATCCAAATGTCCATCAGCTGGCCAATAAAACTGACTTAAAAAAAAAGCCACAAGGCAACTGGATTCAAACTGGTTGGAAACACACAACCAAAACATTGAAGACGGAACGTTAGAGTGAGCTGAAAACCCATCCCAAGTACTCAAAAATCAGAAGAATCTCACCAACTTGCACCAGAGCCACTAAGTATGTAAGAAAAAATTAAATTTACTTATTTTCCAGTAAACTTATCTTATCAAGCTTATGTGCAATAGGTGACTTTTCTAATGAGAGGATATTTTAATTAGTCTGCCACTTTTATATGTAAATGAATGTACAGAAACACTTTGTTCTTTTGAGTAGCTTCAATATGCACTCTCTAATCTTATTTACATTCTTAATTTGCTTTGCAAATTTTTCATTATCCACATAAAATTCAAGTGGTCACAAATTGGGAAGAGAAATATCGGAATTAATAGACTTTCCCTTATCTCACTTCTAGATTATGTTCTTCATGGCTTTTAGAGAGAGGACTGTGGCTGCACAGCCCCCCCGGAGCCTGCTAGATTCTGACTCATCGCACTTGGCCCCGTGTGTATCTGCCTTTGCCAGGCGTGCCAATGGCTTCATCCACAGCAAGCACCGATGTGACACGTTCCCCTTAGAGCTCGGGTCACACGTCACAAGGAAGGAAGAAAAGCGTAAGGTAGCCTAGCGCTGAGCCCCTCAGCTCCCAACACTTCCTGAATCGGGAACCTCTAGACTCACCCTGCGTGTAAGGATTCATTAATGCGCTATGCGGACTTCTCTGCCTTCTCCCTCTTTTTCCAGGGCTCTGGGATCCTCTTCCAGCATCTTTGTCCCTCTCAAGCCCTGCCACGCGGTAAGAGTGCCATTGTTGTACACCCTGCAGCACAGGAGTCACCGGCCCCGTGTCCTCCAGTCCTGAAAGCCGGAGCTCCCTTGATGCTCACTGCCTGCGTTCCCTGGCCAAGGGAGCTGCTCAGAGCTGCACTGGGGTTGAATAAAAGCTTCGTGGCTGCCTCAGCTCACTCCGTGCTGCTGTGACAGGACACCACGCACTGGGTCACTTAGAGACAAAACCGACTAACGGCTCCCAGGTGGAGGCTGTGGCATCTCTGGGCAAGGGGCTGCCCTGTCCGAGCCTCCTCCACTGTAACACGGCAGACGGCAGAAGCGCGAGAAGAGGCTGAACACAAATGAGGGCGCAAATGAGCTTGAGTCTCTTTCCCGGGGAAGCCACTAACCCCGCCGTGGGGCCCCACCCCCATGACCTCACCTAAGCCCCATCACAGCCCGGAGCCCACCTGTGACCATCAGCATGTGAATTTGATGATTAAGCTTTTAACACAGGGACTGCTGGGACACGCATTGGAACCATAGCATAGCATTAATTAATAAAGTTTGTGCCTTGTGATGGACATACGCCCTGCACAACTTTTTATTAAGTTGGTGAAATAAAACTAGGAAAACAAAGCTATGACTTTGATACAGTGGGCAGAGAAGGCATTGGTACTAGGAGGGCGGTGACAGTGAGGAGAGAGCCATGGCTCCAGGCAGGGCAAGAGGGCAGTAAGCAGGCAGAGAGGTTGGCCAGGGCCCCGAGACAGATGGTGTTTGCAGGCTGAAGGTGGAGGCCAGGGGTGGGATGAGGGTAGAAAGGAAGAGGGAGGACAGGAAGGAGGCCCTGTCAAGAGATCGTAAAGGGTCCCAGCCAAGGTTAGCACTCTTGATTGACATCAGCTGGGAATGAGATGACGAACGCATCGATGATGACATAGCTTGCATTGTTTTGTGATTTACTTTCATTGTCTTTGGAAGGTAGAGAGAGACAGAGAGACATCTTCCATCTACTGGTTCACCCCTCAAATGCCTGTAGTAACGTTGGCTGAATCGAGCTGAAGCCAAGAGACCAGAACACAGTCCAGGTCTCCCACATGGGTGGCAGGTACCCCAGTGCTTGGGCCATCACCTGCTTCCTTCCGGGGCGGGGGGCTTGTTCCACATTAACAGGAAGCTGGGACTGGAAACACAGTTGGGATTTGAACCCAGGGACTCTGATATGGGATGCGGTCTTGACTACTGCACCAAATGTCCACTCCAATAACTTGTATTCTAGAAGGACCAAACCGTTAATCAGATGGTGGGCTGCAGCCAGGGGAGGGGTAGCCAGGGAGGCCTGCCTGGAGGCTGTTGTGGTGGTCCTGGTTACAGGTGATTGAGGCGTGGACTCCAGTGGGAAAGGGCAGGGGACAAGAAGGGGACAATTTCCAGTGTCCTTAGAAGACTGTCATGTGGACCCATCCTGCTGCGGCTGCCTTAACTACCTCGAACGTTTATCTTTGCTGAGTTCTCACATACTCATGTCCATCTGGCTTGTGAGTGGCTTGGGGGCCAGTACCACATGGTCTTCCCTGGGCTCCTTCCAGGATTTGGCCCTGGGCTGGTGTCTGCACGACACCTGACATCTCTATTCCACTGGGAGTCAAGCTCTGGCGCCCTGAGCTCCCACCTGCTCGCGGCTGCAGTGAACACTGGTCAGGTTCTTATTCACTGCCATTTCTGCTTTTAGCGTATTATTTCATTTAATTGTCTCACAGGCCCAGTGATGGATGTGATATTATCGCGTCCCTGTCTGAGCTGAAGAAAAGTCTTCGTGATTTGTTCAAGGTCAGATCCCTGTAGGTGGGGCAGCCAGAGTTGGGACAGGTGCAGCCTTCTGGCTTCCGAGGGGCCTGTCATGGCTTGGTTCTTGGCTCTGTGCACCTGTCCCCATCCTCGTGTCCACTGGCCAGCAGAAAGCAGGGGAGAGCAGGTCAGAGACGTGGCCTTCTTGGTTTTCAGGGGATAAGCGTGTCAGTCAGGGCTGGAGGTGGAAGTGGCAGAATTACCTGCGTTACCTTCCCACGCTCCGTCTGCCTCCTAGAAGACAATTCTGTGATCCAGAGGAGGGGTGGGGAGGGCGCATGTCCCAGTACTACTGAGTGACACCCCTTCATGTCTCCTGTCACCAGGAAGCAACTGGGTCCATCCTGCCTCCTCACCTGCCTGGGCCGCCCTCTGTCTCCCCACTCCTCCCACCCACAGATTCACTTCTGCCAGCTCAAGGCAGGGTGTGCTTATGTAACCTTGGCTCCACTGGGCAAGGTGTGCGTGGGAGGGAGGAAGCTGCACTGGGCCCTGAGTCTGGGCGGCCTCAGGCGAGTCCTTGATGTCCTTGTCCCATACAGCCCCACCCCGTCTCACACACCTGCTGGTGCACAGCTCTGATACCAGTTCCCTTCAGCCTGCAGGTGCCCAGAGCTGGACATCCCACCTGGCCCTTCAAGGCCCCCTTCTCAGTCCCTGGGGAAATAGGAGTGGGTGAAAATGCCCCCCAAGACACCCACATCATCACCACGCCTGTGAATATGCCCCTCAGTGACTGGAGAGCAGGGACCTTTCTGGCTCGCCCAGGGGGCCCCTGACCGCCATCACACACTGGTTCACACGAAGGCTGCAGGGGAGACTTGACGCAGGTACGTGGAGCAAGGGACCAGTGAAGGCGGAGCCAGAGCGGGAGCCGAGGAACAGGGTCAGCCCAGCATCGGACCCCCAGGAGCCAGGCTTCCAAGAGAGCACCTCGACCCAGCGTCTGGCCCCCGAGCAGTGAGGGAGTGGATCTCCGTGGTTTTCGGCATCCTGTGTGTGGTCATTTGTTGTTGCGCCGGAACCTCAGTGCCTGGGGCCACGTTGGAGCCTGCTGGTCAGGCCTCCTCGGAGACAGTGGCCGGGCTTAGGAGCCCTGGTCCTGCCTAACGAGCTCCTGGCTGCACCTGCTCGTGGCTGCACACATGCCCACCGCAGGCCCCCAAAGCCTCAGGCAAACCCTGCACTGAGTGTAAGAGCAGTGAGGGCGGCAGGCAGCGTCTGATTGCATGGAGCTCACATCCCCGCGGGGGACGCGGCACACGGAGCAGACATTTAAACAAGATGACTCCAGAAGTGTGCACAGGAGCCCGGGGCCAGCTCCCCGAAGCTGAGAGACAGCCTCCTGGGTCATGACACTGCGAAGTCCCAGGGCTCAGCCAGCGTCCGGCTCCTGGGCAAACACGACTGTGCAATCTTCAGCTTTTCTCGTCCACTCTGCCTGCCCCACTTGGCCTGTTGCAAATCCACCGTCCACACCGGCAGCAAGGCGGCTTCTGGCCAACACGCGTGTGCACTCACTCCCGTGCCTCTCCTGGAGCAAAAGAAGGGGCTTTCCAGGGGGTCCTGGCTGCACCCCCGGGGGGCTCGCACCGACCTTGTCTGGTCAGGTGCCAGTCTGGTAACCGACACTGTGCCTAGGAGGGTTTGCTGGCTCAGTCATGTGCCCACCTGGAGGACCACAGCTGGGAGGGCCGGACCCCAGGGCGGGGACTGATCAGATGAGCCCGCAGGCCTTGCCATCCCAACATGGCACCTTAACCCTGATTCTCAGCTCTCAGGTGGTCTCCCGGCTCCCCCCAGGAGAGGAAAGAGTGCCATTAGCCTGGCTGGATCTGCTGGCCCCGTGCCTGTGTAATCATTGTGTCCTGTGTGTGTGCGCGCGTGTGTGTGTGCATATGTGTGTGTGTGTGTGTACGTGTGTGTGTGTGCTGGGAAGTCACCCATGCGTGAGGCCTGCAGGTCCCGGCCAGAAGATGGAGGGGGGGGTTAGAAGGTACAAGGACCCTCCCCCAGGGCGCCTTCCGCCACACAGAGGTGACAGTTCTCTCGGGCCGCACGTGCACCGACTGGGCGCCCTTCCTCCCTGAGCCCTATCGGAGAAGGAACAGGTCGTTTTTATCTTTAAAACGCACAGTGTCGGCTTCCCAGCTGCACAGAATGGGGTCATCTCGGCCGGTCTTGCCCAGAAAGCCAGCAGGCTGGCACGGCCTGACAGCCGCATCCCCTGAAGTCAGCCTCCGCGACGCCCGCGTGCCAGTGCACGCAGACCCCGGATCCGCACGTTGCAGCTGCCGCCTCCCCACGCCGGGAGGAACGTCCTTGAGGCGGCCGCTCCCAGCCTGTGCAGGGCTTGCGGGAGCAGACTCTGCAAGGGGGCGGGATCCAGAGCTGTCACTGGAGCCAGGATCTTGTCACACTTCCACGCAGCTGTGGCATTCAGAAGTACACCGCTGTTTTTCTCCTAAATGGGCCCTCTTCGTGTCAGCGGCTTCATTCACTGTCTGTTTCTACCGTTCCGGCGCTGGGCATCGTAGCTTAACTGTGAAGCTCTCAGCTGCTAACAACCTCTTCTGCGGGCTCTTTTCATGTTCTGGGCCCTTGGAAGAGAGGAATGTTTCCCCTTCCTGTTTTGTCAATCGTGGTTTTCTTGTGAATAGCATGCCGTGTTTCGGCTCGCGCTGGAGAGTGCCGGGCATAAACAGAAGGGAGCCACCTGCTGACCCCGAGGGCCACAGACAGGGCGTGGCCTGCTCTTCTCACAACAGCGTTTCAGGGAAACGAAGCACTGTGTCTTGACGCGCTGCTGTCGCACAGACCGGTGACGGTGCTGTCAGTGCCTCTGAGCTTCTCACCATGGACTAATCCAAACGATTTTTTCATGTACATTTTAAAGGTCCAGAATGTGTCTTGTCTTGCACAGTAGAGCCCCCCAGTGCAGTGCTAAGCACCTACTGTGTGCAAGTCTCCATGGCATACACGGGGGAGAATGACCAGGAGTCCTGAGGAGGGAGACAGAGACCTTGCTGCCCCTACACCTGGACACTGGGGTGGGCAGCAGCCAGGCCTGCAGGGACGTGCAGAAGGTTGAGGGGCAGGGCGGGGGGCAGAGCAGGGGCTCAGCGGCACAGGCGGCTGTGTTTCCGGGGGACAGTGCGTGTTCAGGCAAGTGCAGCTGACAGGGGTGGGGATGGGATAGGATGTCCCAGACAGAGAGTGGAGAAACAGGCGCCAGCTCGCAAGCTGGAATGCTTAGCAAAGGCAGTGGGATTCCCCGTGTGCATCTCAGACAAACTGGGACCAGGACTCCCCCAGCCCTTCGCACCCCGTGTGCCGGTCCTCGGAGGCACAGCTGGAGGACTTGTGGAGTGAATCTCCCGGGGCCTGCAACTCTTAGGAAGCTGTTGAGCAGAAGAGTTGGTAAATTAAGCCACACCCAGGCAAAACATGACCAGGCGTCGGGTCTGGGGGAAGGGGAGGTACTTCTGTTTGCAAGTTCTCGGGACAGAGGATACAGATCAAAGAACACTGCTGCTGTAGCGGGCTGCCGACGAGGGGTCTCTGCCTGCTGCCTGCAGGATTCTGGGACTGAGAATGCACGTCCCTCAGCAAACACTCTGCTCTACCTAAAACCCCAGCTCTGCCACCCCTGAGCTGCGGGGCCTCAGACCAGACGCGTCCGTCTCCTGAACGCTGGCTCCCACATCTCCCGATGGGTCCAGCTCCTCCAGGCTGCACTGGGTGGAGACGCCCCTGTGTGGGGCTTGACTCGGATGGCAGCTCAGGAGCTGTGGGGACCGCCATGGCCGCCACGGCCGCTACACGTGATGCCCGAGCACGTCCGAGCCCCGGTGTCACCACCAGTGCTCCAGAGAGACAGCAGCCCTCCGCCGAGAGCTGAGTTACGACCCCCGGCAGCACCTGCCGCGGAAAATGACTCTGGCTGTCCGGCCTGATCTATCACTCGGAGCTCTCGGATGATGCTGCGAGCAGAGTTTGAATATTTAGATCAGATGTGGATGTCTTCAGTGGTGTCATCATTTGGCTTAAATAAAAAATATGCAACTGAAGTATAAAAATGGTACTGTTCTTTCCATGGCACCAGCAGCACCGCTGTCCTTTTTTATAATTTATTGTTTCTAAACAAATAAAACTTGTTTCACTGTGATGCTAAATCATCGTAAACGTGGCGTGATTGATATGAAGATGGCCAGGAAAGCTCACAACTCATCTTGTCCTTGGCACAGGCTGGTCTTCTCGTCACACCTGTCACTGTAAAACAGCAGCAACACGGAACCTGGAGGCATTCTGCTTTGAAACCAGGACATTGAAGAACGTGGACTCAACGCATTCAGAATAAGCCTGAGCATTCTGCCCTGAAGCCCTGGTGTCTACCTCTCATGTTTGTGAGTGAGAACACACACACACACACACACACGTGCGCGTACACCTGAAGGAAGGGATAACAATGCATATACTCCTGCAGTGCTCAGAGAAAACACAGCCCAAACTATAAAGAAAACTCAATAATAAAACTAGGGGGCAAGCGCTATGGTGCAGTGGTTAAACCGCTGCCTGCAGCGCCAGCTTCCCTTATGGGCACTGGTTCAAGTCTCTGCTGCTCCACTTCCAATCCAGCTCCATGCTAATGGGCCTGGGAAAGCAGTAGAAGATGGCCCACGTGCTTGGGCCCCTGCACCCATGTGGGAGACCCAGAAGAAGCTCCTGGCTCCTGGCTTCAGCTTGGCCCAGCTCCCAACAATGCTGACATTTGGAGAGTGAACCAAGGGATGGAAGATCTCTTTCCAAGTTTCCACAAGTTTTTTTTTAAATCTCTTTTTTGTATTTTTATTTACAAAGATTTATTTATAAATAAAGATTATTTAATTTATTTGAAGCGCAGAGTAACAGCAGTAGGGGGAAAGACAGACAGACTGATTTTCCATCTGCTGGTTCACTCTCCAAATGGCCACAACAATCATGGCTGGGCCAGGCCAAAACCAGGAGCCCAGACTCCATCTGGGTCTCACACACGGATGCAGGGCCCAAGCACATGGGCCGTCTTCCTCTGCTTTCCCAGGCCATTAGTAGGGAGCTGGATTAGAAGTGGAGCAGCCAGGGCTCGAACTGACGCCCATATGCAGCTTGACTCATGGTACCATGGTGCAGGCCCCTTAATCTCTTTTCAAAGATAGTCTATGTTTTTATAACAGTTTTAAATTTACAGGAAAGTTGAGAGGATGGGACAGAGGTCCCACATCCCTCACACCCTGTTTCCCCTGTGAGTAGCCACCTTATCGTTTTTCCTGTTGATAACCAGTACTGATGCACTACCACCACTGAGGGCTGTGTGGGATTTTGGGCCCCGCAGTTTTCACGAATGCCTGTTTCTGGCCCTGTACCCCATCCAGGGCATCACCTTGCACTTGGCCTCGAGTCTCTGAGCTCCTCTTGGCTGCGCCAGGTCCTCAGACTTGCCTGGTGTCTGGCAACCTTGCCGGTTCCAAGGTCTCCACACCTCGCTGCGGGTCCTTTGGAAGCAGGTGCCTCTGCCATTGCCGCAAGGCCTGAGCCGCGTGGCTGACCGGTGGCTCCCCTCCACAAGACGCCTGTACTGAATGACAGATCGGGGTGTGTGTACACAGAACTGCTTCCTGGTAATCAGATATTTGGGGATGTGTTGTATAACCCCAATTTTCATGTTATTCAAAATCACAGTTTACAAAATTATAAACATAATCCATTTAAGTTGGATCAGCCTGCCAGCTAGCATGCATTGTGTGCATAATTGCCACTGCCCTCTGCTCACTTCCTCCTCACCCTGCCAGACACCTCGAGACGGCAGGAGATGCTCAGGCGGAAGAACTGATGGGAGGTGTCGGGTCCTTCTGTCTCCCTCCTTCCCGTCTCAAAACCTCCGTCCTGAAAGCCGAGCTCAGAGCCCTTTCCCATGAGCCCCGATCCTAGGGTTTAGGGGTTGTGCACCTGCTGTTTCCAGTCAGTGGAAAATAAATCCTGAGCAGCTTCCCCGTACCAAGTACGTGGTTTGAACAAGAGAAACACTTGTCCCTGTTCTCATGGATCAACCTGGACAGACGCAGCGTGACCAGATCAGTAAGGAGCTGGCCAGTGCTGTGATGTACCATATGCTGGCAGAGTCCCCAGTGGTGCTGTGACCCGCTCCCGTCTCTCTGATCCCCCACGTGCCACTCCGGGTGTTTGCTCCATTTCTCAGCACCCTGCATGTTACTGACCCGCTGACCTCCACGTCCACACCCTGCTGCTTGGCTGTGACCTGCCTGAAATGGTCCTGCCCATCCAGCTGCCCACTGAGTGGACCAGGCCACGCTGGCTGCCCCGGGATGAGCTGCTGAATGGCGGATGAGAAAATGCAGAAGACAAGAGTAGCCGGAGACAAAAGAATCAAAAGCATCAGAAATAAAACACACAGAGAAAAGGACTGTACAAAGTTGTCTGAGCATTTGAGTTGCAGGCAAATTTCAAGTGGCCTACAGTAGGTCCCGTGGGTGTCCGGGAGAAAGCGCAGGATGTGGGAAGACAGGGAAGACGTGGAAGAAACAGCGGCCCAAGTTCCCTGTCTTCAGACAGAGTAAGCCCTGAGCCAAGGATGTTATCAGAGACACGGAAAATCATTTCTTAGTGATACAGGGGTCCGTTCATCAGGAATACTTAGCAGCCCTAAACACTTATCCATCTAATCAGAGAACTTAAGAATATATGATACGCAGACCTGACGGACCTGGAAAAGTCCCCAGCAGTTGTCAGAGACAAGAACGAGCAGGCAGGAAATCAGGAAGCAAATCTGAAATTTACTCTGATGCTAATGTGGCTAATTCAGTTTTCTTTTTATCAGTGCAGGGATCTTTTACCATGCTTTACTTCCAGCCTGTAGAAGTATATTTATATTTAAAGTAGGTTTATTATAAGCAACATCTAGTTGAGTCTATTATCAACCAAATTGACACAGTGTACAATTCTAGAACAGTCTACCCAACACTAGCCTACTGCACCTTGTGAAGTGCACGCAGGCTGTTTGCCCAGGTTAACCAACGTCTGATCTCTAAAACGCGTCTTGATGCATTCAGGGTGATTCAGGCCACACAAAGCACGTAATCTGCCTCCACTGGAATTGAGAAGACACCAAAGCAAATCTGAAACTATCAGGAACAAATAACGTGCTGCTATATAGCCCATGGGTTTAAAAAGAAACCAAAAGGACCACCAGATACCGTTTTAGCAGAATGGCTGTGTTGCTACGTCTAGAGACACAGCGTACTAAAACCTGTGGGATATAACTGCTGAACACCTAAAGGGAAACACACAGCACCACACTGGGAGGGAGAACGCCCACACACCCGTGACCTCAGCTAAGAACATTTGAGAATGTAGAAACTCAAGCCCAAATGGGGCAAAGGAAAGAACTAATAGAGATTGGAGTGCAGACAGATAACATAGAAACGGGAAAACTAAAGAGAAAAATCAATGAACCCAAAAGCTGGTTCTTTGAGAAAAATCAGTAAGATTGATAAGCCTCCCAACAGGCTGATAAAGAGAAAAAGAAAGAGCAGACACAAATGACCCGCATCGGTATTGAAAGGGGTGGTGCCACAATTGGGTTATAGATAGCAAAGGTGAGGGAGTATTATAAATAGCTTTATGCCCGTAAACTCAGAAACGCAGGTGAAACGGACGGATTTCTTGAACACAGAAACACTGCCAAAGCTCGTTTACAAAGAAGTCACAATTGCAGTCTCGACTGTGTAGATGACTTCATCGGGGTATACAGGTGCCAAGACATAAAATCATACGCGTTAGGGGCTGGCCCTGTGGCGTCGTGGGCTAAGCCTCTGCCTGTGGCACTGGCATCCCACACTGGCGCCTGTTCAAGTCCCTGCTGCTCCTCTTCCAATCCAGCTCCCAGCTAATGTGCCTGGGAAAGCAGTAGAAGATGGCCCACGTGCTTGGACCCCTGCACCCACGTGGGAGACCCAGAAGAAGCTGCTGGCTCCTGGCTTCAGATAGGCACAACTCTGGCCGTTGCAGCCATTGAGTGAATCAGTGGATAGAAGACCGCTCTCTCTTTCTCTGTCCCCCTCTCCCTGTAATTTATTTATAAATAAATAAAATATTTTAGAACATATTCTTTAAAGAGGCTCCGTATAGTACAACACTAATTCAAAACAATTTAACAATAAGTGAGACAGTCAGAAAGTTTACATGACTGCATATCTGACAGTACTAGGGGTTACTGGCGTTTATCCATTTATTTACTTAGCAGTGGGGATTGTGTTGAAGTTTAGCTTCTTGTCACTCCCCATCTTTAGAGATGCACCCAGCAGTGTGTGCTCATGAAGCCATGTGATGCTTGGATTTGGAAGGGAGTGGGAGTGGGAGTAGAAATGAAAGAAGCTTGGGTCTGAGTTGTTACTGGGTGATGGACTGGGTGGGGGGGGGGTTCTAGTATTATTTAGGGAAAATTTTTTTCTCAGGAAAATGAAAACTGTGGTTTCTGGTCTGGCAAGTAAGGAGACTGGGAGTTGTCAGTCATGACCTTGAGACAAGAAAACAGATGAAGAAACTCAGTGCCATCAGGGCGCTGAAGTCACAAGGCAATCCACAGCCCCCGACCTGGGGGGACACGCAGGGGGCACAGAGCCCACAGCCCCGGGCAGCAGAAGCCTCCTCGGGGGCCAGCAGCAGGGTGGGGAAACCTGTGCTGTGCCTGAGCCGGGGCTGGGGGCTCGGACGGCACCAGCTTGGACAGCCCTGGGGGACTCAGGCACGAGACGCCACACTGCGCGAGCGTTACCTCTAGGCGCCCTGCTAGGCTCTCGCAGCACAGATCAGAGAGGACCCGTGCCACTGAGCGCCCAGGGCAAAGGGGCCCGAGAGCTCTGTCTCTGAACAAAGCTGCTCTCACGTCCCATCCTCAGCTTGCAGGGAAGAGAGGCGCCCGAGCCCTGACCTCCAGCCTGCCTGACCCTGACTCACCCAGCGGCAGAGGGAGGCAGCATAAAGCAGCATGTTCTGTGAAGGAGCAGCCCAGGGACACGAGGTGCAGCCCAGGGACACGAGGTACAGCCCAGGGACACGAGGTGCAGCCCAGGGACACGAGGTACAGCCCAGAGAAATGAGGTGCAGCCCAGGGACACTTGGTGCAGCCCAGGGACACAGGCTGAAGGACGAGGACTATGAACTGACTCCTGTGTGCCCCCTTGCCCCCTGCACCGCCTGGCCAGGACCCCTCTGGGACGGCCCGGGAATCCGAGTGATGGAACTGCAGGTCTCAGGCCCTCTCAGTGAGAATCCCTAGGGGATTCCAAACAAAAACAGGGACCCACCCCATAGACAGCAGCAAACGGGGAGGAAACACAACCCAGCTCCCCGCCAGATAAGCACAAAACCTCACACTCAAGACCTCTTGACCCACATCGTCTTCACCCAACACATCATGTCTGGATTGAAACTGGATAAACGCTGAAGAGGTGCACTGAGAGAACACTCAAGCACGTGGGAGCGGAAGCTCGCTGTGTCTGACCGCGTGAATCCTGCCACTGCTTTCTCCCTGCCGTCCGTCCTCAGCCCAGCCGTCGTCCACCTCTGACTCCAGCCCTCCCCAGCCTTTTCTCACCTTTCCTCCCGGCCTGTAGGTCAGAAGCGCAAACGTGACCACTCCCGCACACTCCCCTGAAGCCTTGCCTGCCTCAGCTCCAGATTTTGCTCCCTCGGCTCCGTCTTCCTGGGGGACTCTCTAGAGCTGCCTTACCAGACCCCGCCCATCCTCAAACACTCGGCGTCAGCTTCACTCAGACCTGCACGCCCTTCTAAGTTAGCCACTCTGAGCCAGCCCTGGGAAAGCCAGGGTGGATGGCCCCCGCCTCTGCGAGTGACTGAGCGTAAGGGAAGGGTCCGGTCTCCTACTCTGTCACACCTGCTGTGACTTGGGCGGGCCACTCGGACCCTTTGAATCTCCCTTATTTCACAATAAGCAGGCTGTCTCTAGCATGACCTCAGGTTGCCGGGCAAGATCTTTAGGAAGAATCTATAAACTCACTTACGGTTTAATCCACATTGAGTGTGGCCACTACGACACCCTGGTTTATTTTATTTGCCATACAGTCCTCTTTCCTGCCAACTATTGCAAGCTGTTTTGGACAGGGTCCCTGCGGTGGTCTTCTCTGTCCGTGCTGAGTGGACCTGTCACACAGGGAGTGCTTTTCTGGGCTGACCACCATTTGGGGACGGCAGGCCCAGTGTCCTTCCCACATCTGCAGTGGCAATACTTGTCACTGCACATTACAGAGGGAAATGCCTGCAAACACAATGCATCTCTGTAATTGAGTCAACATTTCATTATGGTGCCTCGTCTCACTTTATAAGCAAAGCAGTGCACAGCGGCTTTGAAAATATTCTCAAGCAAAACATGGAGTGAATGGTGTTTCCTGGTCAGGAGCTGCATCGCGCTTTCTTTATTTATCATTTTCTATCAGGCACATTACTTCTAAAATGGCAGTGATGGTGGGGTGAATTCTAAGCACATGTACCCCCCAGATTGCACACTTCAGATTAACCTGTTCCAAGATATAAGAAACAGCCATGATTTTTCTTTTCGGTCTCTATTTTTTTTTAAGATTTATTTATTTACTTGAAAGTCAGTGTTACATAGAGAGAGAAGGAGAGGCACAGAGAGAGAGAGAGAGAGAGGTCTTCCATTCGCTAGTTCACTCCCCAATTGGCCGCAATGGCTGGAGCTGAGCCGATCCAAAGCCATGAGCCAGGAGCCAGGAGCCTCTTCCGGTCTCCCACATGGGTGCAGGGGACCAAAGACTTGGGCCATCTTCCTCTGCTTTCCCAGGCCGTAGTAGAGAGCTGGATGGGAAGTGGAGCAGCTGGGACTCGAAACGGTGCCCATTTAGGATGCCAGCGCTGGAGGCAGTGGCTTTACCCACTCTGCCATAGCCCACCCCTCTGTCTCTACTTTAAAACCCACTCTTCTCTCCCCAGATTTCATCTCTAAGTCCTCAGCTTGTTGGCACCAGATTGCCCTGTTAGATTCAAATGTTGAAAGGGACAAATTAACTGGGCTGTACTTATATAATGATGCCTACTTGTCAGTGAAAATACTGAACTTTTTTTTTTAAAAAGATTTATGTATTTATTTTGAAAGTCAGAGTTACACACAGAGAGAGGGAGAGAAGAGAGAAAGATGTTCCAGCCACTGCTTCGCTCCCCAGATAGTCACAACAGCCAGTGGTGGGCCAATCCGAAGCCAGGAGCCAGGATTTCATCTGCACCCACGTGGGTGCTGGGACCCAAGCACTTGGGTCAACCTGCGCTGCTCTTGCAGGTGCATTAGCAGGGAATTGGATCAGAAGTGGACCAGTGGGGACTCAAACCAGTGCCCATATGCGATGCTGGCTCTGCTGACGGTGGCTTAGCCTTCTGTGCCACAGTACCGGCCCCTAGAAATTTTTTTGATGCTTTTCTCCCCTCTCTTTTTTCTCTTCTCTTCTCTTCTCTTCTCTTCTCTTCTCTTCTCTTCTCTTCTCTTCTCTTCTCTTCTCTTCTCTTCTCTTCTCTTCTCTTCCCTTCTCTTCCCTTCTCTTCCCTTCTCTTCCCTTCTCTTCCCTTCTCTTCCCTTCTCTTCCCTTCTCTCTCTCTCTCTCTTTCTTTCTTTCTTTCTTTCTTTCTTTCTTTCTTTCTTTCTTTCTTTCTTTCATTTGACAGGCAGAGTTAGACAGTGAGAGAGAGAAACAGAGAAAGGTCTTCCTTCTGTTGGTTCACTCCCCAAGTGGCTGCCATGGCCAGCGCACTGCACTGATCCAAAGCCAGGAGCCAGGTGCTTCTTGCTGGTCTCCCTTGTGGGTGCAGGGCACAAGCACTTGGGCCATCCTCCACTGCACTCCTGGACCACAGCAGAGAGCTGAACTGGAAGAGGAGTAACTAGGACAGAATCCGGCGCTCCAACTGGGACTAGAACCCAGGGTACCAGCGCCACAGGCGGAGGATTAGCCTAGTCTGTTCTCTTTTCTAATATTCCTATTATGTTTATGCTGTAGCTGCCAAAATATTCTTGTTCTTTTAATTTTTCTCCTTTGCCTATTTTCTTAATATCTGAATGTTTTCTTTATCTCTCTCTGCTGAGTTATTTATAACTTTAATTTTCATGAATATTTTGCCTTCTAAACGTTTCACTTTCTATAACTTCATTTGCTTCATGCTTATAACATCTTCTCTTTTCTCTGAGGATTCTAGCATAACTTTTCTTCTGTATTTTCTTTCATTTTCATCAAGTTACTGTTTGGGTCTCTATTTTTCACTGTTTATTTATTTTTATTTATTCAAAAAGCAGCAGAACACACACACACACACAGAGGGAGGGAGAGAGAGAGAGAGAGAGAGAGAGAGGGAGGGAGGGAGGGAGGGGGAGAGAGAGAGAGAGAGATCTTTCATCTGCTGATTCACTTCCCAATTGCCTGCAGCAGCCAGGGTTGGATCGTGCTGAAGCCAGAATCAGGGACTCCATCCGGGTCCCACCGTGGGTGGCGGGGACTCACGTCCTTAAGCCATCACCTGTGGCCTCCTTAGACTTTCCCAGGCCACTAACAGGGAGTTGGATTGGAAGAGGAACTGCCAGGACACAAACCAGCACCTATCTCGGGTGCCAGCTTTGCAGGCAGTGGCTTTTACCAGCTACACCACCACACTGGCCCCAGTAATGATCATTTAGTACATGGAAGAACACGGGTCCATCTCAGATCAATACTGAACTTTTTAAAAGCTTTATGAACGTGTAATTGACAAAAATTGCAAGTATTTATGGTGCACAAGGAAGTGATCGGATGTTCGTGGACCACGTGATGCTGTTAATGATTGCCTCAATTAAGTTAATCGACACAGACATCCATCCCCTACAAGCAGCTACCTCTGTCCCTCCTGGCGGGAACACTCAGCAAGCCCAGGCTCGCCATGCGGGACGGCTGGCCATGGCCCCCGGGCTGTGTGTTCAGTCTCCAGCGATTTTTGATTCGTACCTGGAAGTGTGACCTTCTGGACGACATCTCCCCGTTCCGCTCCTCCCCTCACCCTCTGGCAGCTGCCACTCCACTTTCTAGCTTGACTTTTTTTGTATCATGCACACAAATGTGCTAGGCTTACCTTCCCCGAGGCTGGGCTGTGCAAGAGCAGGCGCTGGCTTCGGCGAGGGCCTCCGTGTCACCCCAAGGCAGAAGGTGGCAGGCGAGCAGGGGCGGGCACGGGCCCCGTGCACCCCCTTTTTCAGCAACCTTCGTGACCACAGCAGGAATTCACTCATGAGGGAGGAGCCCTCACTGCTTCTTCAAAAATTTTGTTTTCAATGCATTCTTCATTGATGCGTACTAATGATAGCTGTTTAGGAGTGCAACTCGGCATTTCGGTGCAAGCGTTCAGTGTGTGGTGATCAGACCAGACTGACTGGCACATCCATCATCCCAGGCAGGTATCGGTTCTTTGTGTGGGGAGCATTTGAAATCCCTTCCATTGGCTGCTGTGAAATAACTACTTGCTGTCACCTGTGGCCATCTCCTGGGCTGCAGAACATGAGAAGTGATTCCTCCCATTGGAGTATGTGGGGAGCAACTGGGAGCAACTCGGACTAGACTAAGTTACTGGAATTAAGACTTATTCTATGCATCTGCTCTCCCACAATATGGTGCTGAGAAGGGAGAAACAGCTTCTACACAGCTGCCTCCAGTTCAACCAATAAACTGTAGGACCTGCTCCTGATTGGAGGAGAGCAGCGTACTCGGCATGTGGGTAGCAGAGTTGGGATTGGCGGAAGAGGACTATAAAGGAGGAGAGAGACAACATGCACCAGGAACATCTATCTGAAGGAACACCTGTGCAGCCCCCGAGAGAGCCGGCCGGCGGTGTGCCGCTCCCCCGCGGAAGTGGGGAAAGTGGCCAGGGGGAACCGCCCTTCCACGGAGGTGGAAGGGACGGTAGCCAACCCGGGAAGAACCAGCAGCAAACCCGGGGAGGGCCGAGCAGACGAAAGAACAGCGCAGGGTCCTGTGTCGTTCCTCCACGAAGACGGGGAGCGACATAATGGTGCCGTGACTCGGATATGAAGCCTAGGCAGGGTTCAGTGTCGTTCCTCCACGAAGACGGGGAGCGACAGAGTGCATCCCTGCGCCCATTAATCAGCCCCCCTCAGCTGTTCCTGTTGTCATTCCGCAGGTAGCCGGGACCTCCCACTGTTTGGCTTATTTCAGCCAGCAAGTGCCCCAGGGTTGAGGATGGCGGCACTTGTATCCCACAGAGCTGCGAGAGGAGGCACTTGTGCTGTGTGAGCCTACACGTCGTGGGGCTTTGACCACAGCAGTGGGTGTGGGATACGTGTGTGGCCGGCGGCCCCATGATGGGCGAGTGGACGTCTGGGAAGGAAAGAAAGCCCAAAGGCCTCGGGGTGGGGTGGTTCACCTGCCCTTCCTGCTCCGATAAAGAGCAACGGCTGTGGCCGTCGCTGTGAAGCAGGTCAGCCTTGCCAAGGTTCTCATGACTTTTTTTTTTTTTAAGATTTATTTATTTATGTGAGAGGCAGAGCTACAGACAGAGACAGGGAGAGAGACAGAGAGAAAGGTCTTCTATCTGCTGGTTCTCTCCCCAGATGGCTGCAATGGTCAGAGCTGGGCCCATCTGAAGCCAGGAGCCAGGAGCTCCTTCCAGGTCTCCCACGTGGGTGCAGGGGCCCAAGCACTTGAGCCATCCTCCACTGTTTTCCCAGGCACATTAGCAGGGAGCCAGATCAGAAGAGGAGCAGCCGGGATGTGAACTAGCGCCCATATGCGATGCCAGCACCATAGGCCCGGTTGAACCTATGAAGCCACAGCTCTGGCCCTTTCACGACTCTTTTTTTAAGGAAAGTTACCACATTTGTGGGAGTCCATTGTACTCTGGCTAGGCATGTCCAGGGTAAGAAAAAAGAAAAAGAGTATAAGGAAGGGAGAAAAGAAACTCATTATTGGGCTGGTTATCTTGTAGGTGCTGTTGGCTGGGTTTGTTGGCTTCAGATATTTTGAAGCTGAGAGTAGAAACTGGAAGAATCTTTGCAACCATGATTCTTCTGTATTTTTATGGTTTTTCCTAAACATTTAAAGTGTACTTCCTTGTACTTCTTCTAGACAGCAAGTTCTAAAATGATTTGCCTTTCCTAAAGTAAGTATTTTCCAAGGCATTGGTTTTCATAAAAGTCACAACTATTTCTGCATTTATATCTCAGTGACTTGCAAAATAATAATAAAATTTCCAGGGCAATTGGCATGAGCAGCTTTGGGAACAGATGCACTGGATTCTTGGGGGGACAGGGTGCTCCTGCAGCCTCATGTGGGGGCACCGGGAGGCGCAGCTGTCCGTGGGTTACTGGGAGTTTCTCTCCAATGCGAGAGGGACTTCTCATGTTGTAGAGGAGGCCTACGAAGGTGTTCACAAGGCTGCAACTTGAAAAGGAAAACACACTCCGACCACCTGAGACTCCTACGTCTGCTCCAGGTTCTCCTCATCCTGGTGGAGGCCAGCGACTGCCAGCATTTCCTGGGTTCGCTCCAGGAAGTTGGGCTGGGGGCACCGAGAGCCCGGGCTGGTGGGACCGGCGATCTGCAGGGGGTTTCACGTGTAGCAGGGCCCTCGCAACATGGTTTCAAGCCAGGACACATGGAGGATTTATAGGTCTGGAATACCAATGATTGAAACGCTACACTGTGAGTTCTCCCATGAGCTGTAACCCTGCAAGGTGCTGCCCGTACACAGATGCAGGCAAAGGACAAGGGACTCTGGGTTCAGAGACAAAGGACTCTAGTCCTCGTGTCAGAGCGGGCGGGCTGACCTCACGGCCCCATCAGTGCCCCTTGTTCCTCAAGTCCATGGCAGGAGCCGGGGAGACTCAGAGAGGTCCTGGGGGAGCAGTGTACACTGAGGGTCTGTGTCACAGCAGAGCGCCTCAGCTGAGGGAACCAGCAGCCTTTAAGGGACTACCAGCAAGTTGCCCAGCCTTTCCTTGGAGACATTATCTTTCTTACCCTGGAAAAGGCAGCATCTGCGTCTTGTGAGGTCTTGGAAAGAAAGTCCAGGAGAGCAGTGGTCAGCCCTCCGCCGAGACGGTGTGCAGGCAGCTCGGCCCCGGAGACGCATCTCCAGGCCCTCCACAGCGCTGATGCCTGAAGGCAGCTCGACTGCTCCACCTCTCACCTGCAGGAGGCGCCCTTTCCACGTCCCCCTTTCCCGCCACCCTTCACCTCCCTACACACCACCCATGTGAGTGCTCCTGCTCACACACGTCTATACATGCCACCACCCTTCACCTCCCTACACACCACCCATGTAAGTGCTCCTGCTCACACACGTCTATACATCCCGCCACCCTTCACCTCCCTACACACCACCCATGTGAGTGCTCCTGTTCACACACGTCTATACATCCCGCCACCCTTCACCTCCCTACACACCACCCATGTGAGTGCTCCTGTTCACACACGTCTATACATCCCGCCACCCTTCACCTCCCTACACACCACCCATGTGAGTGCTTCTGCTCACACACGTCTATACATCCCACCACCCTTCACCTCCCTACACACCACCCATGTGAGTGCTCCTACTCACACACGTCTATACATCCCGCCACCCTTCACCTCCCTACACACCACCCATGTGAGTGCTTCTGCTCACACACGTCTATACATCCCGCCACCCTTCACCTCCCTACACACCACCCATGTGAGTGCTTCTGCTCACACACGTCTATACATCCCGCCACCCTTCACCTCCCTACACACCACCCATGTGAGTGCTCCTGCTCACACACGTCTATACATCCCGCCACCCTTCACCTCCCTACACACCACCCATGTGAGTGCTCCTGTTCACACACGTCTATACATCCCGCCACCCTTCACCTCCCTACACACCACCCATGTGAGTGCTCCTGTTCACACACGTCTATACATCCCGCCACCCTTCACCTCCCTACACACCACCCATGTGAGTGCTCCTGTTCACACACGTCTATACAGGCTCTTTCCAATTTCTTGCTGATTTGTCCTGGAATTCTGGCATCAAAGAGAAAACAAAACCATCCACCTGGACTATGTGAATAAGGACGGTGACCCGGCCAACGAGGAGGCTCAATTCAAAGATAGTTTTAAAGTTATTCCCTGCAGAAAACAACTTGAACTGCCCTGAAATCCTATAGATCAAAAATAAAATAGTTGGTAGAAGCTTTCCAAACATGATGATAATCCTATATGCTTTACAACCTCATCATTAACGGGTTTAAGAAGCTGGAAGAAAATTACCTAAATGAGCAATAGTGGAAAAGGCTTTGGTCCACCCTGCCAGAGGAAAGCCTGGGTTCTCTTCAGTCTGGCAGCCTCTCTGCACCTGTGGCTACTGAGCCCTGCAATGTGGCTGTCATAAATCAACAGCGATGGCGCAAAGCACACACCTGATAGCAAAGGTATAACAAGGAAAAAGCATGCAAAGTACCCATTAATATTTTACATTCATTCTACACTAATATTATAGTGTTGTGGCTCTGTTAGGATAAATAAATACATGATTTAAACTGCATTCAAGGATTTCCGTTTCGCTTTTTAGAATGTGGTCATTCTGAAATTTAAAATGATAAACTGTTCATGCGTGAGTTTGTGTATTTCTATAGGACAGTACTGCTGTATAGAAAGTGATATTGCAGTGGAAATATTTTTTAAGATCCAGTTGGCCGGTGCCGCAGCTTGTGGGGGACAACCGCAGTGTCGTGTCTCTCTCTCCTTCTTTAGATCATCATTGGAGCTCTTTATGAACCTAAGAGCAGGGCTTACGAAACAGGCTTCATCAACGACACAACTTCGTGACTCATAGGAGCTCCCTTCCGGACTCCCACTCCATCGAACAACACCCGCGGAAGAGGACTCCCGGCCCACGTCTGCCCATGGACGCTGGCTCCCGCCCCACGTCTGCCCGTGGACGCCGGTTCCCGCCCCACATCAGTCCTGTGGACGCCGACTCCCGCCCCACGTCTGCCCGTGGACGCCGGCTCCCGCCCCACGTCAGTCCTGTGGACGCCAACTCCCACCCCACACCAGTCCTGTGGACGCCAACTCCCACCCCGCGTCCGCCCGTGGACGCCGACTCCCGCCCCGCGTCCGCCCGTGGACGCCGGCTCCCGCCCCACGTCAGTCCCGTGGACGCCGACTCCCGCCCCACGTCTGCCCGTGGACGCCGACTCCCGCCCCGCGTCTGCCCGTGGACGCCGACTCCCGCCCCGCGTCTGTTCCTGTTTTCTCTGCACAGCGATGTTTCTGGTAAGGAGGGAACTTTCTCCGCGACAGGCTAAGGAGATGCGCAGGCTGCTGTATTCACACCGACGCTCATCCATGGAGAGTAAGTCCACGTGGTGTCCTGGGGCCTGTTTGCCATCTCGGGATATAAACGCAGCTCTGGAATCCTCTCCCGGAGTTGCTTCCTGGGAGGTGGGGGTGATGTGATGGACGCAATAGCTCTATCCATAGAATTACCCGCCATTCATTGTGTGCTTGCTGTGGGACTAGTGCTGGGCCTGGTGCTTCCTTTAAACTGTGGCCAGGTCTTAGCCTCCCGAGCTGATCGATGAGAGCAAGGGCTCCCCCGGCCTGCGGCGGGGGCTGCTTTGCTGCAGGAGGCCTCTGACTCGGGGCTGCTGCTGTGGCCAGCGGGAGATGATCTGGGGACAGGCGGAGCCTCCCTGGCGATGTTTGATTCTGAATTTTCTTCCATTGATTTAACAGGTATTGTCAGTCTTCAAAATGTCGCTCCATCTTCATTTTAATTTCGTGAATGCACGCTTTTTATCTGGAGGCAAAAATGCTACCTACAAAACAGCCCACATAAGCATCTAACCTTGAAATAAAAATTGGGACAAAACTCTGTTCTCTAACTCCCTCGTCAGCTTGGGTCTCCTATTTGGGTGCAAGAGCCCAAGCACTTGGTCAGCTTCCACTGCTTTCCCAGGCCACAGCAGGGAGCTGGATTGGGAGTGGAGCAGCCAGGACTTGAACCAGCGCCCATATAGGATGCTGGCACCGCTATGCCACAGCGCCCGCCCCCGAGTATGTAAGTCATTAAAGAGCTTGATAGGCAACGTGCATTTTTGTGGTCTACACTGGCTGACAAACATTTCATTTTTCTTCAAGTTAAGTTTTCCAAGTGTGTTTACATTAGAAATGTCCTTGGTTATAATGGAAGCCACACCTTGTTTCTTTTGTTTTATAAAAAGATTTATTTTATTTATGTGAAAGAGAGTTAGAGAAGGAGAGACACAGAGAGATCGTCCATTGCTGGTGGCCACTCCCTAAGTGGCCAAAGCAGCCAGGGCTGGAGCAGGACGAAGCCAGGAGCCAGGAACTCCGTTAGACTCTTTCCACCCTCGTGGGAGACTCAGAGTCCTTGCCCATCTTCTGCTGCCTTCCCGGGTGCATTAGAAAGGAGCTGGGTTGGAAGTGGAGCAGCCAGGACTCCAACTGGCACTGCAGTATGGGATGCGGCATCATAAGCAGCTGCTTAACCCCCCCTCCCCCCCATCCCACAACACTGGCCCCCGGACGTGATCTCGTTAATAGACTTTAATAAAGACACCTAGGCCCTTCCCTTTAAAAATCCCAGAGGAAGGACAGGCCCCGTGGGAAGAGGAGTACAGTGCGATGAGAAAGAAGTGGAGGGGAGTTGGGGTACAGCCAGAGCTAGGCCTGAGAAAATCCCTTCTTTGCTGATTCCCTCCAAAATGAGATATCCCACCAAGCTCTACTCATTGGTCTCATTCCCTGCCAGAGAGTCTCATGCGCTCTTACGAGCTGTAGAGTTTTAATGTTCCTGCTAGGAATATGCCTTTGAAAATGTACTTTCCACTTCTGTGCCACCAGGGGAGGGCCCAGGGGTCCAGACGGCACTGTTCTGATCCCTGATGAAGCTAAAAGGGGACGCTTGCAACGTCCAGAGTCCTGATGTGTGGCCGATGGAGGAGGAGGAGGGTGTCCTCGCACTCCTCCCACCAGGAACCCACTCAGGTGGCGCCAGCTGTGCCTTCTGAATGGAACACACGTCTGTAAAAGGAGAGGTGATGGAGTCTGCCTCCCAGAGCTGAGAGGGAGAGAGGCAAGGTCTGGCTGGCAGCTCTCGCCCTGTGCCACACCCTCCAGGGCCACTGGCCAGTGTGTTTGCTGCAGCCCCTGGGGACACTGGCCAGTGGCCGTGCAGTGTTTGCTGCAGCTCTGGGGCTGCTACATGCCTGCACGCCCACCACAGCTCCAGGCAGCCTTCCGGGAGCTGCGTCTGTGGGTGCTGCCCGATCCAAGGCTGACCACCAGCCTCCCATGGGGGCGTCGTGTGTGAACTTGCCTGCCACTGCTCTCGGGGACAGATTCTCCCCAGCACTGGGTGGACATTGCCTTCCCTGTAACTGCAAGGGAGCCTACACAGTGGGTCTGACGAGGGGACGCTGGCCCCAGACGTCGTGCACATGGGTGGTAGCCTCTCACGGGAGCACCCCTGCGGGGGTCATGCTGACTCCTCCTCCCACGGAGACCCTGGAAAGACGGCAGAGAGCAGGCCACTGCCGAAGAGGCTGTGACCAGGGCAGAATTCCAAGGGCGAGTGAGGGCTCCAGGCTCCAAGGCTTTTGCCGCCCATGAGCTCCGCGGCTGGTCTGAGGGCGGAGGCTGGGGCTGGGTGCCCAGCCCACCCTGAGGACTGCTCAGTAGTTCCCACCGCCCAGGCCCCCTGCTGCTGCATAAGCTCCTAGGCAGAAAACAAGGCTGGGGGAAGATAAACGCCACAATCACGTCTGTATGTCTCAGCTGCTCATTAATCTACAATTAGATTTACTCTCAAATTAATGTCCATACAGTCTTGAGTGCTGTTTCTAACATATCTGGCTTCTTTACATTTATTGAGATGCATATACTTCAGTTTGCCTTCAACCAATTTTATAAGGAAAAACGTGGCTTGTCAAAAGCAAACTTAAATTATGTGCGTGCGTGTGTATTATTTTTGGGTTAGGGACCAAAGAAGTGTCCGTCCAAGCATGGGCTGATTGATTGTGAAATGCGCGTTATGGCTGCACTGACTGGCTGTGCTGGCCTTCCCACCCTGAATGGGGAGCTTGGCGTCCCAGCCGCGGGCAGCTGAGGCTCTGACTCTTACCCCTGACCTTCAACCCCATTGCAAACCTTTATACGGGCTGCTGTCAATATTGCACCAGACATCAGGCCAACAACTCTTGCTGTGGAAGATGGTCATGTGTGCAGGACGTGGAGGGGCGTCTCTGACTTCTGTCCACTACACACCAGTAGGACTCCCACTCCCAGGTTGTGAGGACCCGAAGCACCCTGCACGTTGCTCAGTGCCCCTTGGGGGCAAAGCCGTCCCCATGAGGACCCCTGGTTTGTGCCATCAGCCTCATCTGTCCTCCCGCCGGCCCACAGGTTATGACTCACATGCATCCCCGAGGTCAGGAGAGAAAATTTCATTCCCAGACCTTATATAAGCACAGAGATGCTGAAATTCCGTTTTCAAAATGTCTCTTTTACAAAAGATCCCCCAAACTATTTCCCCGCCTAACGAGCAAGCGCTCACCTCCGCCCGCCTCTGCAGAACGCGGAGCCAGTCTGTTCTCTCGGGACAGGGCTGTTCACGCTGCTGTGTCCTTGCTGTCAAACAAGCAGCTTGCAAGGCCTGAGACCGTCTCTGGGAAGAGCTTCCCGCTTTGGCGTGGACACTCTGAGGGTTCCTTTGCAAACGTGCATTTTGTAGGATGGGGAAGAAACTGAAGCCGCGTGTTTATTTTCACTCCGTTTCTTTTTATTCACACCAACCTTAGAAGAGTTTGAGTTTGTGACGAGTGGCTGGGCTCTGCTCCACACACGCCCACTGAGCGGCAAAGAGCGGATCTCAGACCGCGGCTCCCGCGGGGAGGCTCACGCACCCTGCCTCTGGGCCCTCCGGCATCACCACTGCAGTAGCAGGCCAGCCGATGAGGATGCAGCGAGCATTCAGACAGCCCGGGGCCGAGCCCCCCACCCCCCAACAGGACGCGACGCATCGTCCGAGGCCGGGGAAGAAATGGCATCTGCTCCAAGCCCAGCTGGCTCCCCTCTGTAGAACGCGAAGAATGGACGTAGGAGCAGTGTGTTTTTCTGGAAGCAAGAGTCTGGGAAGTCACGGCAACATCTCTTCGCTGCGTGCAGTGATTTGAGATGAGAAAGACGTTCAGAATGAAGTCTGCAGCGTCGGGGAGGATGGAGCCGGCACAGGCACACCTTCAGCCCTGAGCTTTTTCAGGAAGCAAACGGCTCTGAGAGCGTTTCCTGCAACTTGCTCCAGACGAGCCCTAATTTGTGTGTGTGTTTGTCTTAGCACAAGTCCTCCAAGGCTTCTTTGGAGCCAGGTTTTTCCTTGCACAACTTTGAGCCAACTTTGTTGTGCAGGGGGGAAATATCTGCTTTATTGCTTGTTGGTGTCATCTGTCCATCTCCTCGACTACCCACCCACCCAACTATCCACCCACCCACCCAGCTACCCATAACTCCACCCACCCAGCTATCCATAACTCCACCCACCCAGCTATCCATAACTCCACCCACCCAGCTATCCATGACTCCACCCACACAGCTATCCATGACTCCACCCACCCAGCTACCCATAACTCCACCCACCCAGCTATCCACCCACCCACCCAGCTACCCATAACTCCACCCACCCAGCTACCCATGACTCCACCCACCCAGCTACCCATAACTCCACCCACCCAGCTATCCATGACTCCACCCACCCAGCTATCCATGACTCCACCCACCCAGCTATCCATGACTCCACCCCCAGACCCACCTTTCACCCAGCTATGCACCCATCTATCCTCTCACCCATTTATGAATCAAAAATTCACTAAATAGCTTCTTGATGACTTGTGTGATCTCTATGCTGGACATGTGACAAGCCTATAGGTTCAAGGTGAAACAGATCAAGTATCACTGCCACAGAACTTAGAGTCCCAGTGGAGCTGGGTCCACACACACCGAGTTTTAAAGACTGCCAGGGTTTGTCTACTGGGAGAATTAGGCATAGATCCTATGAAGATGGTTTGTACAGGACTGGATAATTTAGAGTCTTCTCTGGTGTTGCACATGGACAGGGCTGGGCTGTCTGTATTCAGCAACAATTAGACAACTACCATCCCTGAGGCTGCAGTGGGGGCGACTTCTTCCAGACCTCACCTAAGTGGATGCACCCGCATCCAGACCCTCGTGGCCACTGTGGGAGGTCCATGCACCTGCTGTCTCAGGAGCTGTGACGGATAGGATTACCCACTCCAAACTTTTCTTGCTGCCAATTTTCTCTGATATCCCAATGACTTATTCAACCGAATTGAATTTGGCTGAGGAAAGAAAAGATTCACATTTATGTTCAGATTTCAATTTCACTTGCTATAGAAGTAGCCTCTTTCTGACTAACAGAGCAACTAATGGAGAGAACATCTTCCTTGTTGAAAGTGAATTCACTAGAGTTCAGTAAAACCTTTAAGCCTAAGTCAATGTGGAGGTAATTTATCCCAGGCAATTTAGTAACAACCATTAGCTCCTGAAGTATGTCCTGGATCCCTACCTAGTAATATTTCCTTAAACAGTCTGTGAGATGGCCCCGTTAGCATATCCTTACCAGCATCAGCTGTTACCATCTTTTAATCTTGACCAATCAGATGAGAAAAAAATGCATCCCCATTGGTGTTTTATACACAATTTCCCTATTTATTTTTCATTTTTTGTTTACTTATATTTATTTATTTAAGATTTATTTTATTTACTTGAAAGCCAGCATTAGAGAGAGAGGGGTGGGAGATAGAACTTCCATCTGCTGGTTCACTCCCCAGATGGCTGCAGCAATCAGAGCTGGACCAGGATGAAGCCAGGAGCCAGGAGCTTCTTCCAGGTTTCCCACACGGGTGGCAGGGACCCAAGCACTTGGGCCAAATCCTCCATCCTCGGCTGTTTTCACAGGCATGTCAGCAGGGAGCTGGATAGGAAGTGGAACAGTCAGGATTCAAACCAGTGCCCATATAGGATGCTGGTGTCACAGGCGGTAGCCTAATTCATTATGCCACAATGCTGGTCCCCATTTATATTCCTTTATTAATAAATTTATTATTAGAATTTGTTAAGCTATTTTTGTATCAAGTTTAAGGTTTTTTTAATTTGTAGAATGTCTTTATTATACACTTTCTAAATTTTAAAAATCTAATTTTTAAAATAATGACTGCACCTTCCTCTTCTCTCTATCGCTGTCTCTTTCTCTCTCTTCTTTTTGAGTAGACTTAATCTTTTAGTGTTGCTTTAAATTCACAGTGAAATTGAGAAGAAAGTACGGAAAGTTCCCACTGTCCACCTGCCCCCACGCTCACGGGCAACCCGCGTGGGCCGCCTGTGTCCACCTGCCCCCACGCTCACGGGCAACCCGCGTGGGCCGCCTGTGTCCACCTGCCCCCACGCTCACGGGCAACCCGCGTGGGCCGCCTGTGTCCACCTGCCCCCACACTCACGGGCAACCCGCGTGGGCCGCCTGCGTCCACCTGCCCCCACGCTCACGGGCAACCCGCGTGGGCCGCCTGTGTCCACCTGCCCCCACGCTCACGGGCAACCCGCGTGGGCCGCCTGTGTCCACCTGCCCCCACGCTCACGGGCAACCCGCGTGGGCCGCCTGTGTCCACCTGCCCCCACGCTCACGGGCAACCCGCGTGGGCCGCCTGCGTCCACCTGCCCCCACGCTCACGGGCAACCCGCGTGGGCCGCCTGTGTCCACCTGCCCCCATGCTCACGTGCAACCCGCGTGGGCCGCCTGTGTCCACCTGCCCCCAATCTCATGTGCAACCCGCGTGGGTCGCCTGCGTCCACCTGCCCCCATGCTCACGTGCAACCCGCGTGGGCCGCCTGTGTCCACCTGCCCCCACGCTCACGGGCAACCCGCGTGGGCCGCCTGTGTCCACCTGCCCCCATGCTCACGTGCAACCCGCGTGGGCCGCCTGTGTCCACCTGCCCCCAATCTCATGTGCAACCCGCGTGGGTCGCCTGCGTCCACCTGCCCCCATGCTCACGTGCAACCCGCGTGGGCCGCCTGTGTCCACCTGCCCCCAATCTCATGTGCAACCCGCGTGGGTCGCCTGCGTCCACCTGCCCCCACGCTCACGTGCAACCCGCGAGGGCCGCCTGCGTCCACACGTCTTCCTCAGCCCACGCCCCTGGTTTGCAGCAGGGCTTTTCCGTCTCTGCGCGTTACTCCTGGTGTCACACAGTCTATTCTGACAAGACTTGAGGACAGTGTCCAGCACTCAGGATCACATGGGAAGGTTCTGCTGTTCTCCACCGCTCTCCCCTCCAGCCCCGGCAACCCCCGCTCCCTGTCCCATGTCGCCGTGGTTTTGTCTTTTCTAGAATGCCACATGTTAGAGTTGCGAGGTGTGCAGCCTTTTCAGGGTGACTTTCTAAAAGTCTTCACAGTCGGTCCTGGTCTCCTCTCCCCTAAAACCTGCTTTGTCCGTGATCTTCGCTGCCTTGGGGGTGCCAGCCTCATCCTTGCAACCATCGTTGAAAAAGACCCACACTCCTGTCACCGATCGTAGTCCTGGTAACTTCTGTAAGTTAGCTTTGAAGAAAACCTGTTCTATTTTATATGAAAGGCTGAGTTAGAGAGAGAGAGAGAGAGGGAGGGAGAGAGAGGGAGAGAGGGAGAGAGGGAGAGAGGGAGAGAGGGAGAGAGGGAGAGAGAGAGAGAGAGAGAGAGAGAGAGAGATCTTCCATCCACTGACGGAACACTGGTGCAACCTACCCTCGCTCGTTAAGAAGACAAAGAGCTGGAAGAGTCCAGAAGTTCCGACATAGAAATGACAATTTTTGAGGAGATGGAGACGCCACTTAGCTTCATTTGATAATCACACGTTGTATACTGAATTCTTGTGCTCCACAAAGATGTACAAATTTGGGGGCTGGCATTGTGGTGGGGCAGGTTCAGGCATCAACTGTGATGCCGGCATTGTATATCAGAGTGCAGATTCAAACCCGGCTTCTCTGATTTCAATCCAGCTCATGCACCTGGGAAGGCAGCAGATGATGGCCCAAGAGCTGTGTCCCTGCCACTCCTGGGGAGATCCGGATGGAGTTCCTGACCCTTGGCTTCAGCCTGGCCCAGTTCTGGCCATTTTGGCCATTTGAGGAGTAAACCTGTTTACTCCTCAAGATCGATCTAGTCTATCACCTTTCCCTTTCTCTCCATCGCTCTGTATTTAAAATAAATAATTTTTGAAGAAGGCACAAATGCTGATGTCATTTTAAAAGTGTGAGCCAAGAGGGTAGGCCTGCTTCTGACTCTGGTCCTGCTCCAGGAACTCGGAGCTCTCTGGGAAGGCAGCTGGGTCTCAGTGGGGTGGGAGCTTCCCCGAGGACAGGAGCTCACGGGGGACCATGGGACAGACCAGTCCCCTGGAGTGTGACGCAGTCTGGACACGGAAAACCAGTCAGAGTGGGTGGTAGCGGACTGATCTGTGTGAATTGCTGGTTAATCATCATTCAGGCCGTGGGATGCTTTAGGTCCCCCCAGCCGAGCACGAGCCTCTGACAGAGCCCTTTGCTGTCTAAAGCAAGCGGAGTTTCCTGAGCTCTTTGCTGATTGCGAGGCCCAGTATCCCCTCGACGCATGTGAACTTGGAAAGGGGGCTGCTTGGCGCGTTGACAGTGGGTAAAAAGGTACCCAGCAGATGGCCCTGCTGTCCCCTAGCGATGCTGCGCAGAGGCTCGGAGATCTGTCGTCAGGGAGTCCAGGAGGGTGGGAGGCGGCTCCTACTCACTCGGCTCTTCACTCTGCCTTCCTGGTGCTCCGGAGTGGCTTCCTGGGAGGGGAAGGGCACGGCGAAGGTGGCTGGCTGTGCGTTAGAACACACGCACAGGGACGCAAGCCGCTGGCCGGCGCCAAGAATCACCTGTAGGCATTGCTCCTGCCCACCAGGCTGGGCTGCCAGTTGTGGCACTGCCGCCTTCCAACAGACCGTTCAGGCCTCTGCCCCAAACATAGCGGCCCCACACCCTCTCCCCATACAGATGCTGAGGGGAGGGTCTCTCTCTCTCCCTACCCATCCTCTCTCTCCCTGCCCATCCTCTCTCTGTCTCTCTCTCCCTGCCCATCCCCCCCCACCCATCCTCTCTCTCCCTGCTCATCCCCCCTCTCTACCCATCCTCTCTCTCCCTGCCCATCCCCCCTCTCTGCCCATCCTTCCTCTCCGCCCCCCGCCCCCCGCCTGACCCTCATTCTGCCTCACCTTCCTGGTGATGGCACCTGTAAATCATGAATCCTGAACTTGCTTCTTATGGTGGTGTCCTGGGCTGTGCCTTTCATCTGGAGAACTAGGGGTGCCTCTTACTGGATGTTCCCCTGGACTCCAAGGTGAGGCTCCCTTGCCAGAGCGGGGGTCAGGCAGCATAAACTGGACACGTGTCACACAGGAGCCACAGGCACCTGCAGGTGTGAACAGGTTTCCGTGGATGACACGCGAGTTTTAGGCCACTCTGCAAACACCCACATCCGGCCGCCTCCACTTCCTGTTAGGCAGGGTCCTGGCTGCTCTGGTACCGGAGCCCCAGTGTAGCTGAGTGCACCCAAAGCCCTTTCCCGACAGCATCGGGGGATGCAGCCAGGGCTGTGAGAATCATCTTTTCCCAGGTTTGGCAGGTGCCTGGCACACAGGCGGTGCCCAGTGAGACTTCACCTCGGCTGGGCCGCTGACTCTGCATGGCAGGGAGTGGCAGCCCTGTGCCGGGGGAGGGTGCACTTGCAGCAGGCTCCTGCGGAAAGAGGTCAAGTCCGTGTACAGGCGGTCCTCACCAGACCCTGCACTTGGCTTGTTTCCACCCCCAAGCCTGCCCACAGCTCCTCCCACCCAGCTTTGGCCCTGTCCAAGGTGAACAGGGCAGTGTTACTCCTGGGTTGCAGACCCTCTTCTGCAGAGTGCTCCAAGCAAGGGCGGAGGCGCTGCTGCCATCGGTCATTCGGACAATCAGCCCAGTCTGGGGAGCACCGCAGGCTTCTGGCGAGCTCAGTGTGCTGCTGGAGGGAGGGTGTGCGGCTCAGGATCCCACGGGGACTGTTCCAGATCAGCTGACGTGAGTCCTCTGATGACTCCAGGAGCCGAAGGAGTGATGGCATTGACGAGTTCCTGTCCATCTTCATTTGCCATTTGAAGGTTTAAATTCTTAGGAATCTACTTCCTCTGTTGCCCCCGCCCCTTTTTTGTCTAATGGTCATTGGGGGTTGATGTCAAGGAAGAATAAGATCTACCCTCATGGCAAAACCTTGAGCTGGAAGCCATTCACAAAGTGAGTGTGTTGGGGCCGGCACCGTGGCTCACTAGGCTAATCCTCTGCCTGTGGCACTGGCACACCATATGGGCTCCGGTTCTAATCCCGGTTGCTCCTCTTCCAGGCCAGCTCTCTGCTGTGGCCCGGGAGTGCAGTGGAGGATGGCCCAAGTGCTTGGGCCCTGCACCCCATGGGAGACCAGGAGAAGCACCTGGCTCCTGGCTTCAGATCAGCGTAGCTCCAGTTGTTGCGGCCATTTGGGAGGTGAACCAACAGAAGGAAGACCTTTCTCTCTGTCTCTCTCTCACCGCCTAACTCTGTCAAATAAATAAAAAGAAGAAAAGTGAGTGTGTCGCTTCCTTGAGCCAGTGGTTGATGACAGAATAAAGCTGGTGCTCGGGCCTGCAGCGTCCTGCCGTTGTTGTGTTGGCTCAAACATTTGTTCACCAAAATGCAACTTCTTTTGGTTCCAATTGCAATGAATTCTCTAATTCTACTGAGCTCCTTCACTCTTGCTGAGTGAGAACCATTGTTTGCTTGTCCCATTAAAGCATTATAATTTAGAAATTATATTTTCAATGGGAACTTGAAAGATGTTGCTCTTAAAATGGAGGTTAATGCCTAAGCTTGAAAGGAGTGAAAATATAGCAGGCAGGGGAGCAGGCAGAGCCTCCTGGAGTCACTGAGGCTGGAGACAGACATCGTGAAGCTCCTGACCTTGAACCTGACACAGCGCAGCCCCCACACCCAAACCCAGCAGCACTGGCTGACCTAGAACACAGAGGTGTTACTGGAAAGTTACTCCACAGGTGGTTTTCTGTCTGATTGTTGAAGGTTTATTTATCTGAGAGGCAGAGTTATAGAGAGAAGGCGGGGAGAGAGAGGTGGGTGGGGAGAACTTCCCTCTGCTGGTTCACTCCCCAAATGGCCGCAACAGCCAGGGATGGGCCAGGATGAAGCCAGGAGCCAGGAAGTCCATCCAGGTCTCCCACAGGGGTATCAGGGCCTCAAGCGCTTGGGCCATCCTCTACTGCTTTCCCAGGAACATTAGCAGAGAGCTGGATCAGAAGTGGAGCAGCCAGGGCTGGAACCAGGGTCCATATGGGACGCTGGCCTCGCAGGCAGTGGGTCTGCTGTGCCACGACGCTGGCTCCCAGAGATGGGCTTTGTTGCTGTGGCATTGCAAATAAGCTTCCCCTTGATCCTGTTGAAGAACACTGAGCAAACAGAATGTGCAAAACCAAGGTCACGACAGAGTGTTTGAAAACAAACCTGCCAAGAATGTTTTTGAATCTAGAAGTGGTCTTTTGACCAGAAACAATAAATAAAAAGCAAAAGTATTGGAAGCAAAACATAAAACGAGAAATTGTTTGGCTCTTCCATCTCAAGCTCGCCTACAGATACGACTTGACTTGTGCAGCTCGGGCTGTGGGAGAGAAGTCGGTGACGGCCTGCCCCGTTAGCATGACTGGTTCTAGTCTGGAACAGACAGGAGCAGTCCTGCAAAAGAGGATTCCCCTCTCAAAGGGCATGACAAAAATGCACAGTTTATTCTGATGAGAAGTCCGTTCTTGGAGCCAGCGTTGTGGCACAGTGGGTTAAGCCATCACCTGAAATGCTGGCATCCCATGTCCGAGAGGAAGGCAGCGGAAGATGGCCCAAGTGCCTGGGCCCCTGCCACCTCCATGGGACGTGCAGTGTGGTTCCAGGCTCCTGACCTCTCCCTGGCCATCTCTGGCCGTTGCTGCCACTTGGGGAGTGAACCAGAAGATGGAAGATTTCTCTCTCTCTCTCTCCACCTTTCAAATAAATGAATAAATCTTTTCGAAAGTTATCAGTTCTTCTCTGATAAATGGTAAGAAGCTGACCTGGATTCAATTTTTTTTTTATTTTTTATTTTTGACAGGTAGAGTTAGACAGTGAGAGAAAGAAAGAGAGACAACCTTTTTCCGTTGGTTCACCCCCCAAGTGGCCACTACGGCTGGCACGCTATGGTCGGCGCGCTGCGCCGATCCGAAGCCAGGAGCCAGGTGCTTCCTCCTGGTCTCCCATGCGGGCGCAGGGCCCAAGCACCTGGGCCACTTTACTTTACTGGGCCACTGTACTTTCGGGCCACAGCAGAGAGCTGGACTGGAAGAGGAGCAACCGGGACTAGAACCCGGGGTGCCGGCACCGCAGGCAGAGGATTAGCCTAGTGAGCCACGGCGCCGGCCTGGATTCAATTCTTTACCTTTACGGTGGGTTGGTTGTGAAGAGATGAATGAAGTAGCCGTCACAGGGAGCCGTGCCTACAGCATCTCTGGTGAGGACTCCTAGACACACTAACGGTGCTGCGCTCAGCCTGATGGGCAACGACACAGGGATTTTCAGCAATGTGTGAATGCTTTCAGTGATTGCGGGGTTAATGAGGGGAGACACGCAGCGTGGGATGCAGCGATGGGGCTAAAACCTGACAGTTGATGTTTTAGGTTGGGTTTCTGAAAAATCATCCCCGAGAGAAATGTTTGTGAAAGGAGTTGACTCGGCGCGATCCCAGGAAAAACACAGAGAACTGGGGAGAGGAGGCCAGGAAGGCGGGCAGGCCAAGCGAAAGTGGACTCCAGGCAGAGGTTCAAGCAGTGAACTTTGGCTAATGTCTCCAGGTTATTCCAGTTAGGAGAGCTGGTTAAATCTTATTCTGAGCCTTGTAAATTCCGGGGCACTTTGTTCTCTCTCTGTACATAGCAAAGTGCTTCAGCGATCTGAGGCAGCCTCCAGCAGAGAAACGTGGGTGCCGTCATCTAGGAGTGAAAGCAGGCGCACAAAAATGCAAATGAGCAGCAGGGATGTGGGCCATTGTCCGTTACACGTTTACAGCACGTCCAGGCCACCTTGTCTTCAAGACCGCGTGTCTTGATCCCCTCGTGTTTATGGCAGAGTCTGAAAATTGCACTCAATCCCTCTTCTGCTCCTTTCTCTCCCTGCTGGACCCCCGACTGCACAAAGCCCACTCCCAGAGTCCCTTGCAGCTAGCAGTGGCTGATGCGATGCCCCCCGCACCTCTACCTTCCTGCTGATGCACAGGTGGTGCTATGACAGGGACTGGCAGGCGTGAAGATGACGTCTGCAGTGAGGACCACGGAGTGCAGAGATGGAGATGTGGAGACAGCCTGGCTCCCTAGGACGCCAGCATCAGCCCCAGGCAGCTCAGTCCCAAGTATGGGCACTGGGGCCAACAATGTCAGTCACTTCCTTTCCTCTGTGGCCAAGAGGGTTCCTAACCAGTGCTGCTGTAAGTGGGGCTGGTGGAAGTGATACATCTCAGCAAGTAGACTCTTTTGTTTGTTTTTGGTCAAATTTTAGCAGAAAAGGAACTGGCCTTCAATGTTTGTCCTTCCCCACGGACGCTGTCTGATTTGTGTGGACAAGGGTGCAGGTCAGAATCCTCCAATCAGTGATTCGATTGTTATTTTTCCTTCAAGGAGACAAATAATAGACATGACTTGGTTATGGGGAATAAATTCATTGTTCATCCAGATGAAAAAGAATGCTCACAGATTTGGTTCATTTTAACAGATGTTGAACACTCTTAATCAACAATTGCAAGGCAAAATGGAATGTTTACTGCAGATGACAAGATTCTTGCCATGAAGATGAGCTTGGGAATTGGATGAAGACAATTGATCATGGAGACAATTAATCACTGGAGACTCTTGGCTCATTTACACAGGGTAAGATTTACTGCATTTGCAGCAAAACCAAATGCATCACCCATCGTCTCTCTTCCTGGAGAAGTGGGCCCAACGCCAGCGTAAGGGACTGACCGGGAGTCTTACCCACGAGCATGGAGTCCCCAGAGGGTCCCTGTGATGTGAGGGATAGTGGCCGTGGTCAGCACCCACCTCCCCACCAGGCTCTGATCTGCAGAATTGAGTCATCTTTCTTATCTCCTGTGTCCTCCCTTTCCCCGGCCCCATCGGGGGCTTACAAATACCACACAGTGAGGAACCTCAGAGAGGAGGAGGGACCCCCTTCAGTCTGCCCCGTGCGCAGACTCTGAGACATTCCCGCAAGCAAGTTCCAGCGCTGGGCACCGCGCCGCCCCTCGGGTGGCATCACAGTCAGCTCTCGTCAGCAGCTGCCCTCACACCTGTGTTGCCATCGGCACCTGTGCATTTTTGCTGTCCTGAAGTTCGGAAATGGAGCTAATGGCTCAGGGTACAGGAGGGGCTCGGCTACAGAACCCAGTAGACAGCTGTTTCCGACTCTGCCTGGATTTGGAAACTGATAGATACACTGTGCTTGCACTTCATCTGCTAAAGGAGGAAGCAGATCAGAAGCCTTCCACGCCCATTGTTTCTACACAGTGCACTTAAACCATTGTTTTTCACATTAAAGCAAAGTCTAAACACTCAATCATAATACAGAATTCACTGCTATTGAGTTGGAAACAAGAAATTTCTGGGAGAAAACAAAAAAACAGGGAAAACAATCAAGAGGAGTTGGAATTGCTTCTATCCAATTATCCCTTACAGTAGACAGAATGAGCTGGTATTCCCCAGGGCCCTGTGGCAAAACAGAGTCTCTGCACATGCAAAAATTTCCTGTTTTGAAGAGCAAGCACTGTGTCTGATATTTCTTTTAATATGTAAAAATTAGAAGAGTGGTGCCAATGTTTCTGAAGATACAAGAATTACATAAAGGTTTACTAGTTTTTGTTGCATAACATTAAATTCCAGCTACTGAAGTATTAGCAAGTAAATACCCTCTTAGTCCAAATGCTCATCAAGCAAATGGATGGATTTCAGCCTCCCACCAGTAGCCCTCGTGGATTAGAATTGCCTGTCTTCAGTTCTTCCACGTGTAGGTCCCATGAAACCCAACAGCTCCAAATCTACACCTCTCTTTACATAATCTTTGTTTTTGCTTTTAAAGCAAAACAACCTAATGAAGAAAGAATGCTATTTTCCAAAACCAGTGCTGGCATAATTGGCTGTCTATATGCAAAAGAACAAACCTATGTTATGTCACATATAAAAATCAACTCAGAGTGCCTGGTCCTGTGTCAAAAACCTAAAATATAAAACTGCTAGAAGAAAATCCAAAAGAATACCTTTGTGCTCTTGGGTTAGGCAAGACTTCCTGGATACAAAAATTATGATTCATTAAAAAGTTAAGAATTGGAATTGAACTTCATCAAAATTAAAATTTTCGGAGCTGGTGCTACAGCATAATAGATTAAGCCTCTGCCTGCAGTGCATCCCATATGGGCACTGGTTCAAGTCCCGGTTGGGCTGCTCCTCCTCCAATCCAGCTCCCTGCTAATGCATCAGAGAAAGCAGTGGAAGATGGCAAAAAGTGCTTGGGCCTCCAAACCCAGGTGGGAGACCCAGAAGAAACTCCTGGCTCCTGGCTTCAGATCAGCACAGCTCTGGCCATTGTGGCCAACTGGGGAGTGAGCCAGCAGATGGAAGACCTCTCTCTCTCTCTCTCTCCCTCTCCTCTCTCTCTGTGTAACTCTGACTTTCAAATAAACAAATAAATCTTTAAAAAAATAGACGAGCTCAAGTCTGGCTAGAATGCAGAGTAACTGGATTATTGGGGTGAGTGAAAAATGAGAAAGCCGCTTAAAACATAGTTTGATAGTCTTTTATCAAACTAAACATAGTAGCACATTCAGAAACCCCATCTTGTGTGTGCACCTCAGAGGAACGAAGTGCACAAAAGCTATACACAAACGCTTCCAGGAGCTCTACTCTCCCTCACCCAGAGCTGGAGGCGACTCAAACGCCCATCGGCTGGAAAGTGGAGGGACAGACTGTGTCTCACGTGCAGGGGGAGACGCTGCTCGGTAACCACAGGCAGCCCAGCCGGCAACCCTCGAAGGCGCTGTGCGAGTTGAAAGAAGTCAAACCCGACAGGCTACGTGCTGTGGGATCCCACTTACCTGCACCTGGAAGACACAAAACTTCAGGGATCAGTAGATGAGTGGTTCCCAGGGTGAGGAAGAGGAAGGGCCAGGAGGAACTGGCTCATGTCGTGGAAGTAGTGTGCGTCGTAACCACCACCACGGTAGCTGCATTGCCATATACATTTGTAAAAATCCATAGAACTATACACCTAAGAAGTGTGAATTCTGCTCAGTGCAAATTCTACCTCTGGAGGTTTGTTGGAGGAGCAGGAAGGGAGCTGTGTGATCCCCAGGGATCCTGACCAGCAAGTGGGTGTGCAAACAAAGCAGCGTGTAAAAGTGCACACTACTGGGACACACGTGAGGACACCAAAATGAACTATTTTTGTTCATTTTGGGTTCGGGGACCACACACTTGTGCCATCTTCCATGGCTTTCCCAGATGCATTAGCTGGGTGCTGGACTGGAAGTGGAGCAGCCCAGCCAGGACTTGAACCGGTGCCCAAATGGGATGCACCGCAGGCGGAGACTTAATCTATTGTGCCATAGCGCCAGCCCCAAAAATTTTAATTTTGATGAAGTTCCATTCCAATTCTCAACTTTTAATGAATCATAACTATATATCGGTTTTGTGATTGTATACATGTCACTGCTTGGGCGTCGTGGATAGCACGGCGTGTGAGGTGTTCTTTCTTCAGACATGCAGATTGAGGTGCTGGAGAGTGAACGAAATTTTATGCCTTCAGGAAATTACTTTTCAAAGATTCAGATAATTCACGAAAATGACCGTGTGTGGGCGGGGGATGGGGGGCTCCCACAGCTGAGAGGGAAGGGCGGAGGGGGTGACAGAAGGAGACTTCGGGGGCGGGGCAGGGAAGACAGAGAGACAGGTCCATATGTTGACTCTAACTGCAACGCTCATTATTTTCTATTTCCTTATTTTTCTATAGGTTTGAAAATATTCAAATAAATGGCACAAAAGTATACTAATCTTCTTTGATCCAGTTTCCTCTGCTGAAGTTCATGCTAATAAGTTCTCATAAAATAATGAATGGTACATACAGAGATGCGGGGGAAATTCACTCAACACTGTGAAATCCATAAAACTAAAATGTTAGAAAGTCCAACAACATATGGCACCCAAAACAGTAGAATTCAATACATTTTCATTGAATGAGGATCATGAATAAACAAATTACACATAAAATACAATGGACTATCACACAAACCTTAAATACATTTTTTAAGTGACATGGGGCGTGCTTAGGCCATGCTAAATGGACAAACCAGGATGCAAAACCTGTATGTATGAAGCGATTCTCCAAAAACATCTCCTTTAATACGTAGAGAAAATAAACAGCTGAAGGAGGCTGTCTGTAGTGACAGGGTTTCCTTTCTGTTTATATTTTGCCCTATTTTCCAAATGTCTACACTGAGTGTGTTTTTACTATTTCATTTTATCTTCGCAGCCTTTGAATCTGAGCTTAGCTGTGCAGTGTGTCGGAAAGCAAACAACATAGATCCAGTTCCCACAGCTGCACTGACAGCAGCCAGGAGACCACAGAAACCCCGGGTTCAGCAAACGCTGGTGATTCACTGAGTCACAATTATTTACCTAATTACGGCAAAACCTCGGGACTCAATTGAGCTGTCCTCTCCCTCTTTGCTAAGAAAATATTATCAAAGACGCTTTAATAAAATGATAACATTTACTAATTGTAGATGGCTTTTAGAATTTAATAGCAGAACGAAATTGAAGCTTAAAAGTGGTGAAACAGAAAACAGATGTGGCTGCCCTGCCTTCTCAGGTGCCTGCTTGGCTCCCCAGCCAGGTGGGCTGTGCGTGCCTGCAGCCTGGCCTGGAGTTCAGGAAGAGCCCCCGTCCGATCTGACTGCGCCCCAGGACTCTCACTGCCAGCTGGCGGCGTGAGGGCCATCCCAACAGCAGCGAGAACTTCTTTCTTGAAATCACATGGCTGGAGAGGAACTGTGAAAGGGAGAATGTGTGAAAATGTGCAACGGTTGTCCAAATCTTCCAGCCGCAGCCTGCCTCGTCCCTGCCCCCCAGGCCCGGCCGTGCAGGGGCAGCCCAGGCTCTGGGTTCTCAGGCAAGGCCCCTCTTGCAGATGGGGGAGCCACAGCCACCTAATAATTGAGTGCCCACTCCCACTAAAACCAACACCAGGAATTCTTGGAGGTCTTGACCCCCTGGAAGTGTCAGGTTGGTCCGGTGTTAAGAGGATGGCAGAAAATCCAACAGCCCTGCCAGAATTGTTCAAGCAAACTGCCCTTTAAGAAAAATTACAGGGCCTTACTTTATTTTCTGCATAAAGGATTTTGAATGGGCTGTTTTTGCAGAAAGAACTGTCTTCCCACACTTGACTTCCTGGGATCCCTGCAGAGGCCTGGGTGAAGTTCTTTACCCAACACAAGTGTTGCTTTCCACCTGGTTCTCACGAGAAGCCTCCTGGGGAATCCAAGCACTGTCAGTCATTGATAACATCCTGCGAGGGACACTTGCCCTTAAATAATGCAATTGTGTTGCATAAATACTTTCATGCCGATGAGCTCACAGAGTTAAATATTAAGTGTGAAGCGTTCTACAAAACCATGTGGTTAATAAATGATGTTACAGCTTAATGCTGGTGCTTAGGAACCTTTGAGAGCTTTTATCTTCATATTTTAAATTCTTAATGACCACTCCCCCTTTCATATTACAGCCGTTTGGAGAAATGAATCTTTTTCTTAAAGAAATCCTTAGCATTTTCCTCATTAGGTTGGAAGGAAGGAGACTCTAGTGGATTCTCTCTCTCTGTTCCCTCCCCCTCTCCCCCACTTCTATCTGGCTGCAGTGAATTGAAACAAGTAAAATCAAATTTTATTTTTTATTTATTTTTTAGACTTATTAATTTTTTATCTGAAAGGCAGCATTACAGAGAGAGGGAGAGACAGAGAGAGTCCTTCCATCCACTGGTTCACTCCCCAAACGGCCACAAAGGTAGGGGCTGGGCATGGCCGAAATCAGGAGCCAGGAGTTTCATCGGGGTCTCCCATGCGGGTGCAGGGGTCCAAGCACTTGGGCCCTCTTCAGGGCTTCCCAGGAACATTAGCAGGGTAATATTTATTTTTTCTAAAGATTTATTTATTTATTTGAAAATCAGAGTGGGGGGGTAGAGGGAGAGAGAGAATTCCATCCACTGGTCCACTCCCCAGATGGCTGCAACAGCCAGGGCTGGGCCAGGCAGAAGCCATGAGCCAGGAGTTTTATTTGGGTCTTCCACTTAAGTGTCAGGGGCCCAAGCACTTGGGCCATCCTCCATTGCTTCTCGCAGCCAGATTGGAAGTGGAGCCCCCAGGACCAGAACTGGCACTCACATGGGATGCCAGAGTCACAGGTGGCAGCTTTACCCACTACGCCGCAACACCAGCCCCAGAATTAAATTTTAAAGTAAAATTCAGTTGATATGGCCGTGGTAGAAGGGTGGGGCAGCTGCACCTGCCCTCCCAGGCTCCTGCTGCGGGGAGCAGCCTGTGGGCGTGGGTGCCGGTGCTCACAGCACAGTCACAGACACGGGAAACCACAGAGCCGAGAGCAGCCAGGGCCCTCGAGAGACCGTTGCAGCCCAACTCCTTTATCTCAATGAGAGAAAGCAGAGGTTTAGAGAGGAATAGGTCACTGGCAAGCCCTGGGAGGTGCGAGGGCCTCCTGCACCCTACGAAGCTCCTTCTCGGCCTTACTGGGCATGGATGGGTTCGTGCTGACCGGGCGGAGGCTGGGGTGGCCTGCGAGGCACCGTCTCTCCCACCAGCCTCCTGACATCTTTTGTTTTGGCACACGGCCTGCCCTACCCTCCGGAGTTTTGAGTGCGATGAGGTTGAGAACAGCTACGCAGTGGTCAGCTCTGTGTCACTCAGCAGACCACACCCCCAACATCCTGTTGATCAGGTGGTCACTTGGCATTGTCGCCCCAGCCACAGGGAGTTAAAAAGAAACCCAACCTCAAGGAAGCAAAGCAAAATCCATTCTGTGGCCGAGATTCTTGAAGACGGGCCTGGACGTCCCTCCCTGGCAGAACGTGCCTCCCCGACACGGACACTCCACAGCCTCAACCCTGTACGTGACCCTCACCGGGGCACCACATGCAGAGGACAGTCCTTGTGGGACATTTCCCACGTCCCACCCGGGGGTCCAGCTCCGACCCCCGGAAGAGCGAGCCAGGTGCCTGGGGTGCAGAAGCGTGTTCGGTGCCTGGCTCCATGGTCCTTCCTTTTCCCACACTGGACGGGCACAGGGTTCCCGCCCCAGTGTCACACTCATCAACCTGGGCGCCTGCATGTCAGTGCGGGGCTGATGGTGCCAGCTGATAGATCAGGTGCACATTTGAGTTGTAGCTCACCTGGTAACTATCCAGGTCTTTCCGTTCTGCCGTGTGCGGTGAGAGTTCAGAAGTACAAGCTCGCTTGCACGTGTTCTCAAGCCAGCAGCAGTCCTTTGGGGGATCTCATGTGCAAGTGCAGGAGCCAAAGCCAGGCCTGCTTCAACCAGGACCACTCACCCCAGCCCAGCACTGGATGCCCCGAGGCTGCTGTAGGGTACTTGCTGTGGCCGTTGGGTCCACACGCTGGCTTCCTCTACTTTCCCATACGTGAGAGCAGTGGTCCTGTTAACCAGTGAACCCAGCTGTGTGATCCCCGGGCTGTGCCCATGAAACTCAACATCTCCCCCTGGGAACCACAGGTGCCCTCTAAGTGGCGCCCAGTGTTGCTGGGGGAGGGGCACGCACCTGCCTTTTGTTCATCATTTGTACTTTGCCAACGATCGAAGAATGGCAGGCATTGTGGGGGGCTGTTAGCCTTTATGAAAGGAGAAAAAAATCGTCCTTTATAGAAATTGTGATCCTTTTCTAAATGAAGGGAAAAATGACTCACTTATTTCAGATAATAAAAAAATAGCCAAAACCATTTATTAGCCAGCTGGTGGCAGTGTGTTCATGAAGAAAGGATAAAGTTATATGATGCGAGCTCTCCTGATCCATTTTATCAAACCTTGAGGACAGACGTTAGCTCCTGCTCACTGACATGCTTACCATTCCAACCGTTCTTGAAAGTTCTGGAAGAATTTGGAATTTCCCATAGAGTGAGTGCCTATCACCAGGAAATCGCATGCATGATATGAGGTGGAACGTGGATTTTGACATTTTCCCTGTTAGCAGTCCCTTTGTTAAGGTTTTTACCAAGGGAAAGACAGGCCTGGTTGAGCCAGGCCCCCATGATTGGTTTACAAGCTGGCTTCCACTGCGCAGGGAGATGCGTTTTTGACAAGTTAACTGCTCCTCTCTCGTGTGTTCTGTCGAAGAGAAGAAAGAGAGTTATATTCAGCCTTCGCCTCTAAAATTATCTGACGAGCCCTTTGCTCACTCACACAAGGAAGTCTGCCTGCAGGGAAGAGTCACACGTCCCAGACAAGCTCAGCGCCCGGAGTTTTATTTCTGTAACGCGGTCACGTGACAGCAGCCCTGCCATTGTGCCAAGAAGGATTGCCAATCAGGTGTGGGAGCAGCACTGTCCTCCCACTGCAAGGCACCAGAAATAGCCGCAGTCTTGACCTCTCCATCTGGAAATGTGATTCTACTCCTTCTCCAAGGGACAGAACCCTCCCACCCAAACGTGCTGCTGGCCCCGTATCCACCCGGGAAGTGGATCCCAGGCCCACAAGGTTATACGGCACCTGTACCCAGCAGACATCCAGACCCTTGGCGCAGTTGGAGGTGCTGGGGAGAGCCAAGTCATTTATCAGTCTGCATTTTCCCATCCTCATCCCAACCTGTGCCGGCTCCCTCCCTGGGGGATAAGAAGTGGGTCACTCTATGCCCAGAGTTTGATTTCCAAGGGCATTTCTCCGCAGCATCACACTTAGCGTGACCCTTGCTAATTAGTATTGCCCTTCCTGCTGTCCCCAAGACGCAAAGGCCACCATAGCCTCCTGAGAGGAGTTATGGGGTTGCCTGCCCTGGGCTGCCCAGCAGGTCAAAGGGAGACGAAAGTGGCAGCCTTGGCCGTGAAGTTTCTCATCCATGAAAACTATTGTGTGTGGGTGAAAGGCACCTTGTTGACTTAATCGAGCGTGGATGCAAAATCTGGTCTGGGAACACAACGGGTGCAGCCAGTTGCCCTGGGCTGGGAACGCTTCTCCATGTGGGCAGTTACTCCAATCTTCACACTGCCCAAGCCCCCATACGCTTATAAAGCTAAGCCTAAGACATGCGACAAAAGCTACCAAAAAGACCTTCATGGAGAGGCTACTGGAGGAATCTGAAAATCCAGGATCCTACAGGATCTACATCATGGCCACCCTGGCCACCCAGGGGGAGAAAGCTCCCATGGCTTTGAATAAGGCCTTACCGGGTGACCCAGGCGGCCGCGTCTTCTGTGCTGGCAATGGAGACACAAGCATTTGACAACAAGGCAATAAAGTGTGTGAGTGAGTCTCTTGGCTTCAACCCACTAGGGGCCAGGTCAGGGGACCCTGGTGAGCAGAGTAGCTGATTTCAAATGCAGGAAAGGCCATCCCACCAAAGAGAGGAGCTGACCTCGGTGATGGCCAGTTCCAGCTCAGTGCGAGAAGGACCTTGCCAACAATCCAAAGGGCTCCTGATGCCACACGGGGAGAACATCCCGAAATGAGGCTTGAGCATTGGAGTCAACTCTACTTTCACACCGACCCCTGGGCGACCTTGAAACAGCCACGCAACTCCCGTGGTCTTCCCTCTCAGTTTCTTCACTCTGCTTTCCATGGCTGCTCCGTGGGTCACATTAGAACGCGAGTGATGTGTCCTGGTTTGTTCTGTAAGTGTTAGCCCCCGATGTGCTCCTCACCTGTAAGAAAAACTGGAGCCGGTGGCTACCAACATTATGAGCAAGGCGATTATTCCTAGGGCAATAATAGTTTCATCCTTTGAATGCCTAATATTGTAGCGCTGTACTGTGCATTAACATGATCTCGGCTAATCCCCAAAAAGATCTTCGAAAGAACGTTGGAGTTTTCATCCTGGAGGGAAAGAAACTGGGGCTTAGAGATGTGAATTCAATTGCCCCCAGTGAACGGCTGCATGGAAATTTGGACCCATATCTGTGGGCTCTCGGCTCCCTCTCAGTCTCAGAAGCAGCTGGCTCTGGGGAGTTTGCAGAGGGCAGGAGGATGGGAGAACAGGTGCCCTCCTCCCGAAATTGCGCAGTGTCCAGATTAGTGTAGTTGAAAGGTTGTTTGCCGCTCACTGTTCCGCCAGCTGCCCGGGGACGTGTTTCTCTCCCGTGACAGTCAAATCCACAGGTGTAGAGTAAGCCTCCCCGCGATCAAAGGGTTGTCTTCCAAAACATGTTCTAAATGGCTGTAAAATTCTGCTTTAATCTGAATTGTCAATTCCGCAAACACAGCCGCCGTCTCCCAGGAGTCCCAGGGATGTGTGAACAGCTGGCCAGAGGCAGCTCTGCTGTTAACTGGCTCACGCCAACTCACGTCCAACGCCGCGCCCTGGCTGGGTGGAGGAACTTCGCTCTGATACTTCTTCAGCTTGCTAAGGCGCAGTCTGGGTGGCCGGGTTGGGGGGGGGGGGTGTGCCGACCCTTCCTGACCACACCCTGGAGAGGGGTAATGTCTCCAGACCGCACACTAACCCGTGCGCTCTGGGAACACACTGCCTGAGCCGGCGTGGGATCCGGCCAGGTGCCAGCCAGGAGAAGTGCCTTTCTCTGTCTTTCGCTCCCTCCTCCCTCCCCATCCTCCTCCCGCCCCCTTCCTGTCTTCCTGTCCTGCCAGTCACTCATTCCATTGAGCGCATGCCTGTGCAGAGGTTAAAGGATCAAGAGTCGTGCACGTTTCCTTATAAAAGCCCTGGCCCCCACTATGCCCATCTCCCCTCCCTGCCTGCTGAAAACCTCCTCCGGCACCTCCGGGCGACGACTGTGGTGCTGATCCCGTCTCCAGAAACACGTCCGATTCTCGGGTTTTCATCTGAGATATCGTGTAAGTGAGACCGTTTTGGTGAGATCGGTGTTTGTGCTCTGCACCCTGGGACCTTGTGGCACCATTCCCAGGCAAACCACAGAGGTCACTAAAATCGCTTTCCTCTGTCTTCCATGTGGTTAATAATTTTCTCCATTTCATTGATCTGATTTTCTATCCTTCTCACTCATCCGACCAAGAAGCTTCATGAGTGGAATAACCCTCAAGGCGTCCAGACACCGTGGATTTTTATCACTTTGTTTCCCCCCAAAGCCCCCCCAGGCCGAGACTGCTCCAGCCTCCACCATGGATTTGCCCTTCCCCTCACTCCCAGGGGTCCCAGGGACCCCCACGGGTGTCCTCTTCCTTTGTCACTTGCTGCTTTCTCCCTTGCAGCTCTTGCCTGGTCCATCCTCTCTGTGGCAGGAAGCGAGACCAGCGGGAGAGTGTCGAGGAGGAGTACGTGAGAAGAACCTGTCTGGGCCGGTCTGGTCTGGACACAGGCAAGATACGTGGATACGTTAGCTGGGTATAGGATTCCCTGCTGGGAGCCGTTTCCTTCAGAATTACAGACGGCACCGCTTTGGCTTTCAGCTTTCCATCAGTGTGACTGACGAGACTGAAGCCTTTCTGATTCCGGGCCCTTTTCTTTTTTTCTTTCTGGAAGTCTGTAGCATCTTCTCTTCCACTCTGAGTGTCCTGAAGTTCCATGATGTGTGCGCAGACTCGGCGAGGTCTGTGTCCAACTCCCGTATGTGTGCACAGACTCGGCGAGGCATGTCCAACTCCCGTATGTGTGCACAGACTCGGTGAGGTCTGTCCAACTCCCGTATGTGTGCACAGACTCGGCGAGGTCTGTCCAACTCCCACATGTGTGCACAGACTCGGCGAGGTCTGTGTCCAACTCCTGTTCTGTGTGCTTGGCGCACCCTTTGAGTTGGAAATGCTTCATGATTGCACATTTTTCTTTCATTATTCCAGTGACAACTCATCTCTCTGATCTCTCTTTCTGCAGCCGCTGTCGCCTAAATACTGAACCTCCTGAACTGGCCCTCTGTTTTCTTCTATTTCGCATTTCTTCATCTTTTTGTTCTTCTTTCTGTGAGATTTGATTGACTCATATTCCAAATCCTGTGTTGACTTGTGATATCTACTGCACTGTTTTTCATTCCTAATGATGTTTTTGCTGCTGTTGTTTTTTTTTTTTTGAATGTTCCTTTTCTTTTCCTGCTTTAAATATATATATTTATTTATTTAAAGTACAGAGTGACAGAGAGAGGAAGAAAGCAAGGGCAGCACAGTGAGAGTGAGCGTGAGGATGAGCAAGCCAGAGAGAATCTTCTATTTTCTACCCAGTGGTTCACTCTCCATGGCTGGGCCAGGCTGCAGCCAGGAGCCAGACTTGGCAGAGATGAAAAAAGAGGTAAGCGACTTGTCAGACTCTGGAAAACACAATCCTTAACTGGAGGTGAAGAAAGTGTAGAATAAAGATTTATAGCAAACAACCCTCTAAGGGTCTAAGAACTGGTGGCACTGGGCTCTGAAGTAGAGTTGAAGTGGAGTGGCTACAGCAAGAGGACTCACAGAGCTGTTTAGGGAGCAAGTAGGTGCCAGCCAGATTCCTCTGCCAGTCTAGGGACCGCCTGAATGTCCCAGGTAGGTGGCAGGGGTCCAACCACTTAAGCCATCACCAGCTGCCTCCCAGGACGCATTCGCAGATAGCCGGTTCCAAAGCCAAGTAGCCAGGACTCAAACCAGCACCCTGCAGGCCTCCCAAGTGTCTGCTTACCAAGGCCCACCCCACCATCCAGTTGCTCTTCCATTTTTCTTGTCTCTGTGAGGATATTTTTGACGGTTCTTGGATGTTGTCGTGGTTTGGTTTGACATTTGCTGTTGTCTTCCTTCTCCTGTTCAGTTCTGTTTGCTCCAAGTTGCTTTTTTCTATTGGTACCCCTCTTCCATGCTGGACGCTGATGCCGGAATTCTGTCCGTACCCAGTCATCTGCTCCCAGTGAGTGGAAAACTCTGCCGAGCTGACTGGCAGCTCTGAGCAGGCAGGCGGAGGTGGTCTCCTGCCTGACGCCCCGCTGGGTGGGCCGCCTGCCTCCCCAGCATCCCTGCACCTTTCCTTAGGGCTGGCCAAATGTCCGAGGAGGGGTCTCCCAGGCTCCTGGGTGAAGCCCAGCCTTGCGGTGCTGAGCGAGAGCAGAGAGCTGTTTAGGATGGAGCTGATGGCTTCAGTGTTTGGGTGCCGTTGTTCCTTCTTTCATTCTCCTTAGTTTTGGGGGTTTGTGCCTCTTCTAAACATCTATGGCATAACAGGTAAAGCAGCCACCTGCAGTGTTGGTATCCCATGTGGGCACCGGTTCTAGTCCCGGCTGCTCCACTTCCAATCCAGCTGTCTGCTGTGGCCTGGGAAAGCAGTAGAAGATGGTCCAGGTGCGTGAGCCCCTGCACCCACGTGGGAGACCTGAAGAAGACTTCTGTCTTAGGATAGGTGCAGCTCAGGCTGTTGAGGCCAATTGGGGAGTGAACCAGCGGATGGAAGACCTCTCTCTCTCTCTCTCTCTCTCTCTCTCTCTCTCTCTGCCTCTCCTCTCTCTGTGTAACTCTGACTTTCAAATAAATAAATAAATCTTAGAAAAAATCTTTAATGTGATGATCTTGGGGGAAATTTCCAGCGGATGCAGACATAGACCATGTATTTCGTCTTCCACCTGAGTGTGGAAGGCCCACCCACTTCTCCCAGTAAAGGTTTCAACAGATCGACGCCATCAAAATCACTTTCTTACGTCTACCTCTAAGATCTCATATCTACGTTTCAACTCATGTTCTCATCCCACTTTCCACGAAGATGAAAGACAGCTAATCAACGTGTTCCTTGTGCACCATTCAAGTACTTTATTAAGCCGCCATTAAACATAAATGGAAGCGATTCCTCTCTTTCATTAGGAATCATCTTAACATTTAATTTGTGCTTAAGTGCAGTTTATGATCCATTGTGATTCCTTCGCTCTTAGCTCTGCTTATTCCCTGTCATTTCTCAAAAATAAAGCAAGGCCTAAGTAAGTAAACCGGTCATTCATCTGGGCAGTAAGCCCTCCTGTGCTCCAGCCGGGTCAGTGCAGGGCTGGCGGTAGAGAACCGGAAGTACACACTGCGAATAGGCGTCCCCCGGCTCTAGGGCAGCGGGAATTCTCGGGGTCACTCTCTAACCTGACCATCGCGATGTGGCCTGACCTGTGTTCTCCCCACTGGCTCTTTCTAAAATGCACTTGCAGTCATTTGCATTCTCTTCCACGGATCTCTGCAGCGTGATGATCCCGCGATTACGTCAGAAAGTACACATGAAAAAAGAATGAAAAAAGAATAATTGTTTTGGATGCCATTACTGGGTGGGGGGTTAGCCGCCGGCCCCCATCTGCTCACTGTGGTCTTTGTGGTGCGTGAGCTGCGTCTTATCTGTAACGCGAAATTCCCCTTCCAAAGCTGACAGTTTCTTTAAAGTTCTAATGGATCCCCCATGAAAGGAGGAAGGCTCTCCTTATATCTTTTTATGATATTTAATTACTGTTCTCAAACTTAAATATTTTATGTAATGTGTTGAGATTTGTCTGCCATTAAAATCTCTGTTAAACTATTTATGCATTTATGAGAATCACATTTGGGATGTGGTTATTAGAAAGACATAAAATAAAAGTTGAGAATACAGCATATGAAGCAAATCAATTGCAACTGCGTTACTTCTTGCATCAGGCTGGAAAGCTGGCGTAAGACTTACAGCTCACAAGAAATGAGAGAATGATCTAGAAACGTAGGAGTAAGCGTGTGCTTAGGAGGGCTCTGTGGGTCCCAGGAGTTGGGACACTGTGCCGGGATGTCCCACTCACCCATGCAAATGTGCCCTCCACTGGGCAAGGCCTGGCATGCAGGCAAAGCCACACGCTCCACGGCAGGTTCTGTGGGAGCTTCATGTTTGGTTTCTCAGGAAGCAGAGAAGGGCTATGAAGGAAGCTGACCCAGGGGCCTTGTAAGGTGGCGCTGCCATCTCCTGTCACTCGGGCCACCTGGCCTGTTCACCCACATGCAGGCTTCCAGAATGGTCCATCCTGAGGGACCACGGACACTCCGCCTGACACCAAGGCACCCGGCCGATTTAACCTTGATCCCGCTAATGTTTTCTCATGTTTTTCGCTGGAAGACTGTCGCTCCCCCTCTTCGTGAAGGAACGACACAGGACCCTGCGCTGTTCTTTTGTCTGCTCGGCCCTTCCCGGGTTTGCTGCTGGTTCTTCCCGGGTTGGCTGCCAACCCCTCCACCTCCGTGGAAGGGCGGTGCCCCCTGCCACTCTCCCCACTTCCACGGGGGAGCGGCACACCGCCGGCCGGCTCTCTCGGGGGCTGCTCAGGTGTTCCCTTTAGATGTTCCTCGTGCATGTTGTCTCTCTCCTCCTTTATAGTCCTCTTCCACCAATCCCAACTCTGCTACCCACACGCCGAGTACGCTGCTCTCCTCCAATCAGGAGCAGGATCAGCTCCTGCAGGTCATCAGTCAAGCTGGCGAGAGGCAGCTGTGTAAAAGTTGTTTACTCCTCTCCCAGCGCCATATTGTGGGAGAGCAGATGCATAGAATAAGTCTTAATTCCAGTAACTTAGTCTAGTCCGAGTTGCTCCCCACAGAAGACTCTGAAGGAAACTCAGTGGACATCCCCCTTTCTTGTGGACTTCTGTGGGATTGTCTGCCCTAAATGGCTTTTTACGAAAAGTAACCCTCCACACCATGATTATGTGGCTGCCAACCGTCGGTAAGGTCACACACATGCACACACACGCATACGCACAAGCATACACACACATGCACACACACATACACACACACGTGTCCATGCGTGTCAATGTGAGCACCAGGTCATGCAGAGGGGTTTTTACCCCTGGCCACAGTCGGTGAGTCCAGTGCTCCTCTGGGCTGGGTCAGACTGACTCTCCCCACCCGAAGCCTCCAGACAGAGGAGCTGGAACTGTGCAGTGAACTCCAGACGGCCCCCAAAGGTGTCCCCAGACATGCCCACAGAGAGAAGCTCTTGTAGGGAGTGAGAGAGGAAGGGATGGGAGGAAAGGGGGGTCATCCAGGAAGAGAGCGTGGCTCCAGCTGAGCCCTGATTCCGGAGGCTTCTGGGGCCCCGCCCCTTTCCTTACCCCATGCCCCCCAACAAATTCTGTGTCCCTGGTGCCTGTTTGGGTTTGGTTCTTGTCCTGCTCGACTCCAGCCCAACGCTTGCCCCGGTTCCCCTCAGAACACAAACCAGCTGAGCTATGACTCTCCACACCGCTGGGGCTCTGCTCCTTGCCCAGGGCGCCCGTCAAGAGCGTTTCAAGTTAGAGTGAGGATGGGGAGCCGGGGGAGGGAGTCTGTGGGCCGGCATGGTCGCTGCTTTGACGCTGAAGGGCACGGTCTCTCTGAGCCAGCAGGGACGCGCGTCCAGTAGTCACGAGTGGGCCGCCGCCTCAGCTGGAAGCCCTGTCTGTCCTGGAGCCTGGAGCCCGCTGGTGCTGACCCATTTCTTTCCTGGCTGGTTCCCTCACAAGCTTAGCTCAGGACGGCTTCCACACCTCCTCCTCTTCTGGGGCGGCTGCCTGAGGGCAGGGGGCGCAGCTCCTCCTCCTTCTCCTCCCCCTCCCTTACATCCGTGACCTGGAGAAGAAGCACACGCAGACCCTTGCACGCTGAGGGAGGACCCAGTGTCTCTTCCCCACGGATCGGATGGCCGTGCAGCAGCCACCTCTTTCTCCCAGTGCCCACTTGCAGAAAAACACATAAGACATGTTTGTGCCTGTATCCAAGGACCCAGAATTAGTATGTCCTCATGTTCTGTATTAGTGGCCTCTCCTGCATCAAATCCCCAAATCTTCTCTGCTACAACCAAAGCAAGACTGACACCCGGCTGCAGGGGCCCCTGACTGCGGCCTCCCGGGCATTAGTCTTCGGGGTTCGGCACGCACAGAAAAGGCCTGTGGGTGTCAACAGGACTGGGGACTAATAGTAGTGCAAAATATGCTGAGTTTCCTGTGTGTAAATATTTTCTGCAAACTTGAGTGCCACCCTAAAATTAAATGTGGTAAAAGAAACTTGTGCACATAATTTGAGCAAAGAAAATCCATCTGAAAGTAAAGACATCCCACTCACCACTCTACTGCAACAGTTCTAGAACCCGTGTGATTTAAAAAAATGTGTCCTATAATCCTTCTCCCTGCTTTTCCTCTCTGCAGTAACCAAGCATCTCGCTATGGAGGAGACAGAGCGAGCAAGACAGAGCTGGTTTTTGAAGTCCATTTTAAAAAAATATTGGGATGTTGGTCCAACACCTATCTCAGGCCATTCCACCAGGCGAGAAGTCTCTGTCCTCTTTTAGCCCAAAATCATATTTTGAAAGTTGAAAAGATTTCAGCAATATTTATCTGCACTATTTTCTTGGTTAAGTGGGTATCTCTTAATAATACCTTCAAGCCAGAGGTGTTGAAATATCTGCCATCTATCAATCATTTATGTTTCCATCTATCTCCTACCATCTACCTTTATGTCTGTCTGTATCTGTCATCTATCTTTTACCTATCATCTATTTTCACTTATCTATCAATAATCTATCCATCTACTCACTCATCCACCTATGTCTACTTATCATCCATCTCTGTATCTGTCTGTATTTGTTTACCTCTACCCATCTATCTACATCTATCATCTATCGATCAGCTATCTTTCTATCCACCTCTATCTCTAGCTATCCATCTGTCCTCTGTCTATGCAGTACCAATTAGCAGCCCCTTGACGGATGAAGCCATCGCATTCAGAGCTGGAAGTGGCTCTAAGTAAGGCACACGTTTAGTGCTCGGGTCTTCATGTGGGACCCTGAGTTCCCTCTGTGCTGTGCGGCTCCAGAGTCCTGAGAGAAGAGACGGGGAGACCACAGTCACAGGTAAGGCCAGCTTCAAGTTCAAGCCGTCGGGACAACGGCTAACGCAGGAAACCATCGCAGCTGCCGCCCATCTGTTCATGTGGTGTTTGTGGAGCTACTGGGCTTCCAGTAACAAGCACATCTCTCGTCGTAGCTCACCTGACTCCTGTGTGATGGTGCAGGTCCGACGTACAAAGCGTGTTCCCACAGCGCGTGCAGACGAGCAAGGTCACGGCTGCCGGAGTCCAGACACTGAACCACGGGCAGATAGGCAACCAGACGCCCCCCAGGTGTGACTGTGGTGGTGGCGATGAAGGAGCTGATGGTATGCCAGGAGTGATGTTGCAGGAATAGCAGCTTTCGCGGCGTTCCCACGCGGTACCAGACCCCGGGCTGTTCTCTCCGTAGAACCCCAGTTAGGCTTCATAAACAGGGTATTAAAGGCATGCCACATGGCAAGGAACAGAATTCTAGAGGATGCGCAGCTTTCCCAGGAGTTTCCATTAGCAACTGGTGAGCTGGGGGCACACCCGGGTCTACACTGCCAGCGCCCACGATGCTGACAAGGAGCGGATGGAATCCAACCGCTTCCAACCCCAGCTGACGGGCACATGCACCTGCCACATTCGGCTGCAGCAAGGCCGCTGGGCATGTTTCGTAACTGAAGTGCAGCTCCCTTGCACGTGTCTAGTCCTCCTACCTGATCCACTCAGCTCCCTCTGGGATGGGAACCTTAAGGACACAATAAAAATCGGATAATGAGTGGTTTCCTACAGTTCTTGAGAAAAACTGCGTATAGCTTTTGCTATTCATTAGCTTCAGGTGTTAGAAACGAAGGCACGACGCCTCTGTGCGGCGCCTGTGCACCCGAAGCTTCCGGGACCCCGCACACAGACTCTGTTTTCGGTGGCAGCTTCCTGCTAATCCCTCTGAAATGTAACACGATCACACCGCCTGTAAACCAGAAAACGGAGACCGTGCTTATCCCCAGAGCCCAGAGAACGTAGATTAATAATCAATTCTGTGTCTCTGGATTATTTCCATGGAGCTCAGTTCCATCAGCTGTAAAATCAAAATTACAATATCTTTTCTACCCGGGTCACAGAATTATAAAGATCAATTCGGATATGGATGTGAAAGCTCTTTGAGGTATAAAAAGAAAAAAAAAAGCTTAATCCAAACAGAAGTAAGCATTTTTTTTGTACTCACAGCCACAAAATAAAACAAAAGAATGTTTAAAAACTCACTCCCCAGGGCCGGAGCTGTGGCACAGCGGGTTGAGGCCCTGGCCTGAAGCGCCGGCATCCCAGGTGGGCACCAGTTCGAGTCCCAGCTGCTCCACTTCCCATCCAGCTCTCTGCTACGGCCTGGGAAAGCAGTAGAAGATGGCCCAAGTCCTTGGGCCCCTGCACCCATGTGGGAGACCCGGAAGAAGCTCCTGGCTCCTGGCTCCTGACTTCAGATTGGTGCAGTTCCGGCCGTTGCAGCCGTCTGGGGAGTGAACCAGCGGATGGAAGACCTCTCTCTATCTATGCCTCTCCTTCTCTCTCTGTGTAGCTCTGACTTTCAAATAAATAAATAAATCTTAGAACAAAGCAAAAACTCATCCCCGCCTCCCCCTCCTCCCGTTCCGCCGCAGACGCCTTTTCTCCTGCACATTGGCTGGAGTTTGAAGATGCCACTGCTTCCGATCTGTAGAAGCCAGTAGTCCCTCTGGGAAGGGCAGCACTGCAGAGCCTTCTCCCACCCCCAGGACCCCAAGAGCACTTGGCATTCGCTTTGAAGAGGAGGAGGAAGGGATGACCTCTGACTTCAGTGGGAAGGAGCAGTGAGGCTCCTGCTCGGCCGGCCGGCCGAGCCACGCAGGTGCCCCGCGCCCTGCAGCCGTGCTGGTTTGCAAATGGCGGAAAACTCAGCTCCCAGGGAGTGCGGTGCTGGGAAATGCGGCTTCAGACCAGGCTCCCATGGAGTGCGGCGCTAAGGGAGACGCAGCTCCGGACGTGGCACTCGCCAGGACCCCAGCCCTGTTCGCGAGGATTGGCTTCACCCCGGTCCTGTCTCTCACCACTGTCAAGTTCGCCGCATCGTGAAGCAGGCAGACCAGCAGCTGCTGTCCTTCGGCTCCGAGACCCTGGAGAAGGAGCTTGTCCCCAGGAAGGCTCTGCAGAAGCCTGGGCTTCAGTGCGTTTTCCTCACCCGTTCGTGCAGAGCAGACGTAAGGGGTGACTGACCGTGCCTGGGTCAGTGCCCCCCTTGGACCATGGCCGAGCCCCACATGAAGTACAATCCTCTGCTACCGAAGGGGGAACAGATGCTGGGTGGTGACAAGCAGCCGGTGTCCACCGGGCAAACGTGGAGAAAGCCTCAGGGCATCGTGGCTGTGTGGCTTCACTCCCCCCACCCCAGCCTGAGCTCTGGCAATAAAGCCCCAGTTTGGGCATCTGTGGCTAAACAGCAGACATGACCCTGTCCGTGACGGACAGCCACCTCCTCAGTCTGTCCCACCCACGTCTCCAGTGCAGGTCAGTGTCCCCTCTGAAAAACCCACGGGGACTGACAGAGATTTTTTTTTTAAATTGACTCAAGTCTTGCTAAAGGATGTAGAGTACGTGACCTGCGCCTGGTGGCAGGAGGCTTGGGTCTTTTGGAGAAGGAAGAGTCCACACCACAGCCCTGATTCCCCCCCCCCCCCCCGAGCTCCGAAAAGCAAAAACCTCGTGTATTTCCCCGGCTTCTGTTGACCAACAGCTCCTGGCACCCTGCGGCCCAGCAAGACGTGGGGGTGGGAGGGCGGCCCCAGGACCTGTGCCTGCCTGGCGTTTGGACGGCATTGGAGTGGACACGGAGCCGGGGGGGGGGGCAGCCTCACTGTTTCGGTCCCGCACCAGCAGCAACCCCAGCAGGGCAGTGCAGGGCGGGGAGGGAGGGAGGGAGGGGGCCGGCGCTCAGAGCCCGGGATGCGCACTTCGCCTCCTTGGTGGGTCACACAGGAAGACGTTCAGCCTCAGCTCAGTTCTGCAAGCAAGGAGAGCAAACAGGCTGGAGGCCGCGCGCCTCTGATGTAAGGTGCGGGAGCAGGCAGAACGCACCCGGTAAACAGGAGCCGGGTCTGAGTCAGCAGCGGCTGGGCCTGGCTCCTCGGTGGGTCCACGGTGTGACCTGGGCCGTCGCTGGCTCTCTCCGCGCGGATGGAGAGAAGTCCACCTACGCCATGTTTTCCTCATAAGGGTTAAAGGATCTCACAGTAAAAGCTCCACAAAGTAGCTGCTCTCAGAAACGTGTGGTTATCTTGCGGTTTTATTTTTAAAGCAAAGTAAGGAATATCCAAAATGGTCCATTTTTGGAAATCAAATACATCAGAGAATTTGTTCATGTACTTAATAAGAAAACAAAGAAAAAAAAAACTTCAGGAAGGCAAAGAGTGAGATCACATAGACCTGGCGGGCCTAAAGACAGGAAATGCAGAGAAATCCAGTTCCGCCTCAGGAACCAGGAGTGCTTCAGGAGCTGCAGTGGTCGGAATCGACACAGGGAGACCGATCCGATGGCGGGCAGGGCAGGATGGGAAAGTCACAGGAAACGCAGGGGCGGGCCAGAGGCAAAGAAACCCAGGCGTGCTGGAGGAAGTCGTGGTGTTGGACCTTCCAGACGTCGGCTCAGCCTTCCAGACCACCGGGCTGCATATACTTGGGACCCCCCGGGGAGCCTGGCCAGGGACGCTGCCCGTCCTCCCTGTGGCCACACACTCAGCACCCAGTCTCAGGCCTCAGCCCAGCCACTTTCCCAGTACCATCCTCCAGCAGGTCTCATCCGCACCCTGTGGGCGTGGCCTCAGGGCAGGGCTAGGTGCATGGGTCCTCTGGCAGCTGCCTGCAGGGTCCAGGGTCCAGACAGCACAACCAGCATGGAGGAGGAACAGGGATGACTAGAGGCTGGGAGAGCCAGGGAGGGATGGAGGGCGTCCGACCCAATCAGAGTCAGAGCCCAGGATTAAGTTCCTAAGTGCTCCACAGGACATAAAGCCCCTAATCGTACACAAGTGACAAAGGGGAAGTGACAAGTATACTGAGTTAACCATTTGATCATTGAATACGTGTGTGGAAATGGCATACCGCAACCCCCAAATATGTACAATTAGTAATGTTAATAAAAATTCTAAATAGCTAAACGTTAACAAGAAGAAACACGTGGGAGCAGTGTTGTGGCACGACAGGTTAAGCCGCAGCCTGCAGTACGGGCGTCCCGTATCCCGGCACCTGTGCTGGAGCCCCTGCATCCACGGGGGAGACCTGGATGGAGTCCCAGGCTCCTGGCTTCAGCCTGGCTCAACCCGGACGTTGTGGCCATTTGGGGACTGAACCAGCAGGTAAGAGTTCTCTTTCTCTCTTGATCTCCCCCTTTTTCTCTCTATCACTCTGCTTTTCAAATAAATGAAATAAAGTTTTTAAAAAATAAGAAACATGTGACTTTTAATAATAATAAAAAAAGCTGATCAGAATTTCGCTTCAACATTAGGACTCCAGGAGAAAACAGAGCAATCATTTGTCTACAAAAGTTGCCCCAAAATATGCTAACCTTAAAACAGGATATTCAATCGGCTGTTATTTACATGGGAGTCAGCAAAAGGACCTTGTAGTTATGCAGAGAGAATTAGCAAAACTTTACAAAATGCTCTTGAAGATATATTCTAACCCAGCAGGAGCTGAGTTCCCAGATCAAAGATTCAATGAAACTTGGAAAGTTTTTGCTGGAGCCGGCGCTGTGGTGAGCGGGTAAAGCCTCCGCCTCCAGTGCCCGCATCCCATACGGGTGCCTTCTAGGATTTTCTTACTGCAGACACCCCGACAGACGCACAGAAGTGTGTACTGCGAGAGTTCTCCCAACAGCACGGGATCGCGAGTGACCCGAGCATCCAGGAACAGAGGATGGTGACTAATGATTATGGGCTTACGCACCTCCAATTGGATGCTGCAGACAGCAACAGAGTGGCATAGCTCAACATCTTTAACATGGGAAGATATCCATGCATACTGTGGAACTGAAAAAGGAGACGTAAGAGTGAGAACTGTAAAGCCTACCTATTCAAAGGCATGCGTGTGTGCTCCAATTTACATCACACATATCTTTCTTTTTTGATCACAGACATCTTTCCTTTTCAAGTGAGTGCATTTTGCATCTTTGTGTAGAAGAAGGCTGTTAGGCGTTTTTTGGTCACACATTGTCGTTATATTTTGTATTATTTGTATTTGTCATGCAAAAATATTTTTTTCTTGGCTCTTGGGTCGTAGGAAAGAAAATACTTCCCATTTTCTTATGGCAAAACATTTTCTTTTTTTTTTAAGATATATTTATTTACTTGAAAGGCAGAGTTACAGAGAGACAGAGGCAGAGACAGAGAGAGAGAGTCTTCCATCCACTGGTTCACTCTCCAATTGGCTGTAAAGGCTGGAGACAGACAGACAGACAGACAGACATGGCTCCCCCTCCGCTGGCCCAATCCTCATGGCCACCTGTGGGTAGTGAGGTTAGGGTTACATCCTTGCTTCTTTGTCCTTTCTTGGTGTAAATGTTTCCAACATCTGATTTTTAAATTTGCAGTAACATTAATAAGTGTGAGTGCCTTTGTTAAAGATTAGAGCACTTTTGAAAAGTTCGTGCCAGCACACTTTGATTTCCAACCAACACTGCGGAGCTCCTAGGGGTTTCTCACGATGTGTGCCGCCCTGATTGGGCCAGTGCTGGGGAAATACACAAAGACCACCCAAAGGGGATCAAACAGAAGCTGTTTGCTTGCAAATGGCGATGCCAGGGTCAGGCGCTAGCGAATGCATTCAGCAGAGACTCAAATGCAGACAGCAGAGTGGGGAAGCTTTGTAGAGAAAAACAGAATTCAGACATGCCGGGTTGGAGGGGTGTTGCTGGAGAGAAGCCTCTGGGGGCTGACCTAAAGGAAGGAAGGCCTCTTATGTGGTTGGCTGGGGAGCTTCCTTGACTTTCTCTGTGGGTCTTGAGCTAGAAGTGGGGGCGACAGGAATGCAGAAGCTGATGCTCACGACCGCGCCCTGACTTCCGGAGCCAGCTGCTACGGAGCTCGACTTCCTGGGTTGGCTGCCATACAAGTGCGGCTCCGCATCATGGTCGAGTCTGGCCGCCACCTTTGTGTACGCAGCCTCTCACTGTGCTTCAGTTAGTAACACTGACGGCACATTTCCCCTTGAGTTCAGCCACACCAGCATCGGTTGCAATGCACTTGAATTCCTGCTCCATCTGTGATTTCATCTGCCTCCAGTCTCCACCAACTTATGAATTACGTAAGGTCCTTCAAAATGTTAGTGGAAAATAGAATTAATAGGTAATTTTGGTTCCAAAACTTTGAAATCCATGTACAATTTTTTCACAGTGCAGGTTGGCATGGACTCTTGGAACACCCCCCTGAGCATGGATTTCAATATTTTTGCACCCAAAATGAATTTACTTGTCAATTCCACTGTCCATGCACTCTTTTGAAGATCCTTCCTATGTGTAATTTTGTATTCAGTGCAAAGCTGTAGGGTTGGTAAAGCCCCTACTGGAGCTGGCCGCCCTCTGTGGAGCCCTCACGCGAGAAGGCGCATTCCGCCGAGTGCACACCAGCCATTATTACACTTGTCCCTTAGCACAACCCTATTGTGATGCCACTGCAGATCCCAATTCACAGATGAGGCAGCTGAGGCTCGGAGAGGGCCAGGCACACGTCCACACTCACAGAGTGTGTTATGCGGAATGCCCCTTGAGCTTGGGTATGTCAGATTACAAAGCTTGCGTTTCATAAATCCCCAGAAGTATGAAACTCCCCTGAAGTGACTTGGCCATAAACATGGCCTGGCTTTTCAAAGCCCAGAGGAGCTTGGGAGGGAACACAATGCACCAGTTGTGGGCTGCAGACCTTGCTCCTTAAAGACTATAAAGGAATCTTAGCCCATAATTCTTTTCCGCACCTGGAGCGTTTCCATCTTGGTGGCAGGAAGCGGGATTGCAGCTAATGCCATCCTTTGGCAGTGGCCGTAAGTCACTTTGATAATTGCTCACCCGCTTGCCCAAGGACATGCAAACTCCCATCGTGAGTGGAAGAGCGGGAGCCCCGGGCCCGGGGGCCATGTCCTCTCCAGCAGCACTTTGAGCAGGGCCATGGCTGTAGCTGGACACAGCCCGCTTCTGTGTTGCCTGCAGATGGTTACTTTGGGGTGGGAAGCCAGTTTTTCTGCCAAGGGCCGTTTGGGGATTTATAGCATCATTTGTGGGCCATATAAAATAATCAGCTTAAAAATTAGCCTGCTCTAGATGTATTGAATTTCGAGTCCCTCCCTCGGTTGCCTTGGCACTGCCAGACGCGGTGATTTTGCAGGTTGATGTGGCCCGTGGGCTGGGCGTTCCCCACCTCTTATTTACCCAGTGCATAGGCGGCTGCTTTGCAGTGCCAGGGTTTTCTACTTGAGCTGGGTCTGGTTGTTCTCTAATTGCCCCTTGGTTCTCCCCCATGGAAACACGGCCGCCTTAGGAAAGCTATCTTGGAAATTTCCACACGTCTCCGTTTCTCCCCACTGTGTCCTTCTTGCTCTTTGCATTCGCTCCTCTTCACCCTGTCTCGCTCATCCTCCAGCTGCAGCCAACTTCTCCCAACCAGTCTGTGCCGCCCAAAGACTCCTGAATGTTCTGTGGGAAGGCAGCTTTCTGAACCCCTCTGTGCCTAATGGCGCCTCTGTGAAATGCGACTTTGTGGGTATTTTGTTGTATCTTTAGGGTTGTCCTGGGAATTGAATGAGCTTGTAGGTAGACTCTTCAGCCAGCGTCTGGCACACAGGAGGACTTGAGCAGCTCAATGATGCCTTCTGTTTGCATCTCAAAATCAAGCAATGTTGCAGCCTTCGCAGGACGTGGGGCACAGGACAGCCCCGGGGGAGCAGACGTACGTGTGGCACGTGTGATCTCCAGGCTGCTCCGTGCAGGTGCTGCTCCCGTACCGTCTGGCACCCTTGGCCCAGATCCCACTCCTTGCGGCTCCAGTCTAGAGTGGGGTGGTTGTCTCCCACGCCGGGGCCTTCACCCATAACTGGTGGACAGTCTCTACAGGTGCCTTCATGATCTCTGCCTCTGGTTCATAGCCTGTGGAAACCTTGCCCCCAAAACATCGGCAGGACAGGGGACTTGCTTTTAGCCCTCGGAATATAGCAAAGGTGGCGGGATGTCACGTTCACGGTTATGTCATATCAGACTGCAATGCTCGATTGGCCGGAAGACTCTCCCCGGCAGGATTGATGGAGCTGGCGGTGATGGTGGGGGCCCACAGGTGCGAGAAGTAAAGGTGGCCCCTGAGAACAGAGTGTGGGCACCTGCCAGCCTCCAGGAAGAAACTCAGGAGCACGGTCCTTCATCCACAGGACAGTGAATTCTGCCAACAATCACGTGAGCTTGAGAGTAGATCCTTCCCCTGTGGAGCCCTGAAGTCGGACGGCAGCCCTGCTGACCCCTGAATTGCAGTCCTCGTGGGCCCTGAATCCGAAGACCCCGTTAAGCCAGGACTGAACTCTGACTTTAGAAGATAATGGGTAGGCCGGTGCCATGGCTCACTAGGCTAATCCTCCGCCTTGCGGCGCCGGCACACCAGGTTCTAGTCCCGGTCGGGGCGCCGGATTCTGTCCTGGTTGCCCCTCTTCCAGGCCAGCTCTCTGCTGTGGCCAGGGAGTGCAGTGGAGGATGGCCCAAGTGCTTGGGCCCTGCACCCCATGGGAGACCAGGAGAAGCACCTGGCTCCTGCCATCAGATCAGCATGGTGCGCCGGCCGCAGCGCACGGGCCGCGGCGGCCATTGGAGGGTGAACCAACGGCAAAGGAAGACCTTTCTCTCTGTCTCTCTCTCTCACTGTCCACTCTGCCTATCAAATAAATAAATAAATAAATATTTAAAAAAAGATAATGGGTGCGTGTTGCACATCATGAAGAGGAAGAGCCATCGCAGGCCTCGGAGTTCGTCCCAGGCAGCCCAGAGCGCACAGCCAAGGTCAAGCAGAAGACAAGAGCAGCACAGCCAGCGTCTCCCATCGCGGAGCGGCCGCCTCTCCCCTTGACACAGGAGCGTGCGTGAACATGAGCAGAGAGAAATGAGCCCAGAGGCGGCAGGTGGAGGAGAGCCTCCAGGAGGCTGCTTTTCTGCTATTATTGTCTGGCAGGCCAAAAACGAAGCCAAGGGCGTTGATTGCAGGAGCGGAACCTGGTGTCCAGCCTCGGGCCTGCTCTAGGGAGGAAAAAGTCCCACTTATTTCCACACTTCTCTTCCCCGAAATGTCGATCCTTTCCTGCAACTGCCCCAAAGTGCCGGAGACGGAGCTTTCACAGCAGCCGTCCTGGGTGTTCTTCCACGTTTCACGTTTAGAAATCAGCAGACGACAGAGAGACACGGATGAGCACCGCAGGAGTCCACGTACAGGAGCCGACCTCTTAGCTCTGCTCGTTCTTTGCTTGGGCTTCCCGCTCACAAATTTCTACCCACATCCATGCATTCCGCCCCCCCAACATCTGGGATGCTTCTGCCACGAACTCGGTAAATATTTGGGAGCACAGAATGCTCCCCTTCCTTCCATGAAGGTGGGTCCCGCGAAAGAGCAATCCATCACCAAGGCAAGGTTTGGAGGCCAGGCCATGCCCCAGCTCCGCCAGCCCAGGTTCCCTGCACTCTGGCACGGCCCTCCCCCAGGGACCTTACCGTGTCGACAGCTGCACACACTGCAGGGCTGAATTCTGTCTCCTGGCAGAACTGTGAAGCGATTCACGAGGCAAGGAAGAACCGGGATCCGTGTGCCCTGTGTCATTCGCACGGTTAGTCCATGCTCTTTCATGGAAACCTGCCATGTGTGCATTTTATTGCTCAGTCGTAGGAATCCACGACACTGTAGCCCACCTTTGATAAGGGCATTCTTGCTCTCAAAACTCTTCCAGGGTTTCTCGTGTGAGTCCGAGGGAAAGTGGAAGTCCTGGAGGATCCTTCAGATCCCCCGGCCTCTGTGGTCCCTGCTGTTTCCACCTGCTCCCTGCTCACTCAGCTGCTGGCCCTGGGAACTCCTACCATTCCGTCTCAGTGGTGCCATCTCTGACTGCTGTGTCAGAAACCGCCTCCCCACTCCTCCCTCCCCCGCTGTTTTTCTTTAGCTCCATCTAAAACATCGCTGACATGCCTTGCACATTATATACGACACACATGTGCTAGGCTCTTGTCACGTAGTCACTGTGCCCTTGTGATATTTGTAGACATACTTGTGTTGGCTCTATTACCCCATCTCACCCCAATAATCAATGATTTTGGCCCAGCTTGCTCATGGCTGCTTTCCCAGGCCCAGAACACTGTCCCTGGAACACTGTGGGTTCTCACTAAATCTTTGTCAAGCAAATGAATTAATAAATAAATGAAAAACCCTACCAGATAAGAAATTCTAGCTCCATTTTATGGGTGATGAAACCCAAGCTCAAAATCATTGCCTGGCAAAGTGACACAGTGGAGCCAGCCGTGGCCCTGGGCTTCTAGCGTGGCATTGGTCTCCCACCTCCTCAGAGCCCCCCCACCAGGTACCAGGGGGCGCTGGTGAGTTCTTCCCTTCCCCTCCAAGCACATCTCTCTGGGTGGAAACCTGGAAGCCAATCACACCCAGGCACAGCAGAGGGAAGTTAACCACCAATTCCTCACCCAGAGATGCCGGCACCCAAAGCTTTGCACTCAACTCAGGCTTCCACCCTGAGCCCCTGGTGATGGGGGTGCAGGGACCCCGACTCTCTCTCTCCACCCCCAGCACCCACAGCATGGCCCTGAGGCAGCCTGAGGAGCAGCAGGCTCACTCCGGAGCCAGCATTGACACAGCCCCGATGTAGGGCTCAGCGCCACGCGGTGTAGACAGCCAGCCCAGCCACCCTGCAGCGCCACTACCCACTTAACTCCTCCAACCTTAGCAAGAGGTCTAACTGTTCCTCAGTAAGCGAACTTTCCCGACTTCAGCTCGACGCCGGCTCCAGTGCTGATGTGGAGATTCTCCTTCGTGGGGCTCCCCATCCTGAGGTTCAAACGAGATCACAGATCCAAAAACAGGAGCAGAGTTTTCCGGTTAAGTTCTTGGTGCTTCATTCTGACCAACCCTCGCGCACACAGATAACAGAAAATGAGGAAGAACCCCCGGGGGTGATGAGCTTTTCTCGTCCACACACAAGCGTCCGTCGCCACCACAGGGTCGGTCAGGCCTGTCCGGCTCTCCAGGCAGCTTCCTCACCAGCAGTGCCAGGCGGACAGGAAATGCCAGCTTCCTGTCCTCAGACGTGCATCCGGGTTACCCAGGGAGCCACGTGGGCTGCAGAGCCTGCCCACCACGCGCACGAGGAATCCCTCCCATGCACCTCCGGATGCCCCGAGAGAGACCTTGAGGTCAAGGGCAAAGGGCATGGAGCTGCCTCTGTCCAGGGGCTGAGGTTTTCAAGGCTGCCCCCTGGGGCCCCAGTGCAGGAAACCAAGCACATGTGTGTTAGTCCCTTCTCATCAGAGTCCACGCACACGGAGTGAAGTGGGCATCAAAGATTTTCTTGGTTTTATTTATCTTTATTTTTTAAAGATTTATTTATGTGTTAAAAGTCAGAATTACAGAGAGAAGAAGAGACAGAGAGATCTTCCATCCGCTGGTTTACTCGCTAATCGAACACAGCCGCCAGGGCTGGGCCAGGCCAAAGCCAGGAACCAGGTCTCCCACAGGGATGCAAGGGCCCAAGCACTTGGGCCATCTCCCCCTGGTTTTCCCAGGCCATGAACAGGGAGCTGGATCAGAAGTGGAACAGCTGGGGCTCGAATTGGCACCCATATGGGGTGCTGGTGTCGTGGGTAGCGGCTTTACTGGTTAAACCACAGTGGCGGCCCAATTTTCTTGGTTTAAAAAACATTTGCAGGACTAGCGCCAGGGCTCACTTGGTTAATCCTCTGCCTGCGGCACCGGCATCCCATATGGGCGCCAGGTTCTAGTCCCGGTTGCTCCTCTTCCAGGCCAGCTCTCTGCTGTGGCCCCGGAGGGCAGTGGAGGATGGCCCAAGTACTTGGGCACCTGCACCTGCACCTGCATGGGAGACCAAGAAGAAGCACCTGGCTCCTGGCTTTGGATATGTGCAGCGCCGACTGTGTAGCGGCCATCTGGGGAGTGAACCAACAGAAGGAAGACCTTTCTCTGTCTCTCTCTCTCTCACTGTCTCCAACTCCACCTGTCAAATAAATAAAAAAAATTTGTCTACTTGGAAGGTTTTGTTTATTATTGCAAAAACCTCAATGACTTTGGCCAACTCTGTGGCCCCCAAGCATGAGGGCAGCCCCTAAAGCAATGGTGGTGAGGGCAACGGGTCCAAGATTGCACCCCAACTCCCACACTCCTCGGGCTGATGGCTCCTTTGAACACCTACACCAGTGCCCCACTTGTGTGGCTCCATGTGTCCTGGGAGCAGAGGCAGTGGCCACAGTACTGCTGGAAGCCAGCAACGGGATGCAGATGAAAGAGAGACACAGGGAGCCCTGGAAAGACGAGGGAGCAGCTGGACCCCAGTACCCTCCACCCCGGCCCCTCTCTCACTTGCCCTGGGGGCAGGCAGAGGGTCACAGACCATGTTTGCATCAAGATCCAGGGTGGTGCCTTTGGATCTATAAAATCGCCTTGGTCGCTCTTTCCACGTGGATGTGCGTATGTGTGTGCCCTCTCCATGTGTCTGCGCACACATGTGTGTGTGTGTGTACGTGTGTGTTAGGGAGACAGGAACGAAGAGATGAGGTGATCTCAGAAATACAGATTTGCTTAAGAAGAATGTCCAAACATTATTGCAAGACCCATCCGGCCTCTGTGTGTGGAAGACCTGAAGAGAAGAACGAACAGACCAGAGGACCACAGGAATCCTTTGGGGCCCAGGGAGCCGAGGGAGCAGCATTTGGGTGCCCTGACGGCACAGGTGACGCCCCCTTCTCCTCTCCCACACCTTCCCAGCCGCAGCCCAAGGTGAGCAGTGTCCTTGGACACAAGGGTCGCATCTCGGGCTCCTGCAGAGAGGGTGAGAGCTGGACCCGTGGCCAGCGCTGCTGAGCTGTCACAGCAAGCTCAAGGGGAGCTGCAAGCCCCTAGCAGACGAAGCCCTGGGGGCGAGGGCTCAGATCTTGTCAGCCTCCAGGTCCGTGGGGAAGGAAAAGCAGCTGGAAGGGCCAGGAGACGCCGGCGCCCAGCGGCCCCCACGTCGGGCCCCTCCTCTGACAGCTCCCAAAACGTTTCCCCGAGCCTCCGAGATCCTTATACCAAAGTTCTGCTCCTAACTTTGACCTTGTCTGTGTTACTTCACCCCTGACTAATGCACACGGGAACCACATGGCCTCCTGTTGCCATGGAAGTCAGGGCAGCCACAGAAGACCTGCAGAGGCCCCAGCGCCGTCCTTGGCCACGGGGCGACTTCCTCCACACAGCAGAAATGGATCGGACTGAGTGGGTCTGCCCAGTTGCTGTGAGACCCGCTCCCCAGAGCACTGTCTTCGAAGACTCCGTGTCCCTCTCCAAAGCCAACGACTACCGACAAGGCCCTCCCACGGCTCCCCCAGCCCTGGTCTGGGAACGGGGTGTGGGTCTCAGTGAGCACCCTTAGCGTGCTACAGAATCCACCATGCACGAAAGCATTTATTAGCGTCATACTTCTGAAATAGCGTGTCAGCCGCTGTCACGTTACGTCTTTGTCAAGAGCGCCAACAGAGGGGTGGGGCATCAGTCACACAGTTCTGGGGACCCGAAGACCCTTCCCACCCACCAGCGACAGCCCTCTGTGTCATCATTGTGGAGACTGGAAGTCTTTGCATTTTAGGAACTCAGAAGGTAACACATTTCCAAGACAAAACAGCATCCATATCTATGTGTGTTTGGAAGGCGGGGTCAGGGAGGGGTAAGGCAAGAGTCACGTCTGCGCGCTCTGGCCAGACGAGTGTGTTCACTGATGGAGCGACAGAGCTGCAGCACGGATCTGGACTTTGGTGGCTTGACCAGACGCTTAGCAAACTGACCCGGCCCTGCCGAGAGCCACAGTAAAAGGACAAAACGCTCAGTGTGATGATATCACAGTGGAACAGGCAGGAAGGGAGATCCCGCGACCACACTGACTGTGAAGACACGCACGCTTTCTGGCCACATACAGAGTTTTTTCTCACACAAGTGGACGTTTGAGACAGGTTTACGTACTTTAAAACTCAATTTACTCTGTGCCAGTTAGGAGACCCAGGACAGACTTCTAACACATTAGTCACACTCTGCATAGTTTGAGATTAATTCCCAGAGTCCTTTGCACACTTCGTCACAGCTTTGCTCTTCGAAAGGAAGTTTTTTTCATCCCTGTACCAACTCCATTGCGAAAGGATCTTTTCATAAACGCCTTCTCCAAGATGGGCTTTAGCACACCCAGTCCCTCGCTCCCGTCCGGCCTGCTTGGGTAGCTGTTCAGCAGGATGAGAAAGTAATCAGGTTTTCCGGACACCTGGTGATTCAGATGGAGAGGTAGAGAGAGGAGAGATTTAGGGCTACAAGCTCACTTTACAGCCACAATTTTCAAAATCTTATGGCGACCAATCCAATACACTCGGTCTTTTTAAGGGTGGACATTTTTCTAAAACACCACGTATACTTTGTGCAGATGTAGAGCGTCACTTGGCGTGCCTAACTTCTACGGTCCTTGTGTAACTGCTGCTGTTCCTGTATCCTGCTCAGTCCATGGTTCTCTCGTTGCTGTTATTTTATAAACACTTAAAGTGGCAATGATCAGTCCTGGGAACTGTTTTTAAATTCCCCTAGAAAAATCACCTGCGATGGTCTAACGCCAGGCTTCCGTTGGAAGCACTCCCCCCACCCCCAGGCTGTCCTGGGCCATTCGCCAGGTTCCCGTGAGGAAGTCTCGCTCCCTGAGCACTGGCATCTGTGTCTTAGGACTTCGGTTCCATTGCTCACTGTGGCTTGAGGCCTGGGTGGTGGCGGCTGGTGTAGGGCTGTCTAGTGGCACAGAATCGAGCCTGGAATCCTAGGGCTCAGACTGGCCTCGGTTCAGCCCCATATCTGCAGATGAGGACACGAAACACAAGGGCACGGGGCAGAGCCCCACGACCCAGGACTGGCAGGTGCAAACGGCTGTTCTCATCCAGGACTTGGTGAGAACTGTCCACGTCTGTACTGCTCTCTCTCCAGTGCGGTTTCAGAATGGACAGCCGCACATTTCATCCACACGACATCAGGGTTTGGCCGTGATCTCTGGGCTACGACCCGCTTCCTGTGCCCCAGCCTGTCTAGTCCCACACACAGCTAGATGAAGTCGGTCCTGCTAGAAGCCAGACAAACCAGGCACCTGCTCCAAGCCCGGGCTGCTGAACTCCCCTAGCACAACCAGACGAAGAAGGAGCTGACAGACTGGACTATAGTTAAAGAGACACACTACACCGGACAGCTGACGGATTGGACTACAGTTAGAGACACACTACACCGGACAGCTGACGGATTGGACTACAGTTAGAGACACACTACACCGGACAGCTGACGGATTGGACTACAGTTAGAGACACACTACACCGGACAGCCTTGGTACTCCCCAGCCCCACCCAGGGAGCAAGCATGACCTTGGAGTGTGTTTGGGAGGTGAGATGGAGCAGGAGTGCACAGAACACTCCCTGGAGCTCTTCTCTCAGAACAGGCTGGGGCCACCGGAGCTCCCCCGGCAAACACTGACACTGCGGGAGATGTTGGGCTTTTCTTTTTTTCCTGATCTGGGAATATTCAAAGAGAGTTTCAGAAATATTGGTCATGGGAAAACCAATCAGAAACTTCCAGCTGAACACCCACTGTGTGTTGTGGCTGTGTTAACAAAGGAACTCTAACCATGCTAGATGCAATGCTGTCTCTTTTAAATTTAAACCCGGCAGGAAGGGCCCGTGAGTCAGTGCAGGAAAGGAAGCAATCTGGTTCTTTCCAGAAATACGCACGATGCCTCCAGACTGCAGAAGACGCCCAAGACATCCCTAGACATCCTTAAAAAGATACTGACCAGGCAGACTCGTTAGCAGAGTAATACCACGTGCCTGCCTGGTTGACGGACTTCAAGGAGTTCACAGTAAATACCACAGAAGCCTACACACCGCGTGCCCGCAAGACCATTCACCCCAAACGTCAAATCGGCGTGGATACCGTGCACACGGTTACTACATGACGGGATTATAATGAGGACGAAATTGTCATTGCAGAAATAGAGATACAGAAGATGCAGCGAAAGGAGAAACATTTCATTTACAGGCAAGAAAATCTCAGATGTATTTCAGGAGAAAACATGTTCTTAATGTTTTTAAAAGGCTCTAGACAAGTGGCTCTTGTTTAGCGAGATGTCGTGAGCAAACCTTTGGGGAAAGAATAGAAAGTAATTAGGAAGACACTTGAGAAAATGCATCAATTTATGGATGTGACTCATCAGCTTGATCAATGTGCCGTCTTAGGGGATCAATGACTAAATTAGTGTTGAATGCTTATAGGAATAAAACAGGAAGAACAGAAGCTATATTAGGGAAGCAAGAAATAGAAAAATGACAGATGCCCAGGTTAGAGAGAGGACCCGTCACATAAAAGACCACATCATTGTGTAGACATCGTTTGTTACATAGAACGTGCGCGAGGTCTCTATCCTACAAGTAGTTTCACAAATTACTCTCAGTAAACGCAGTGTGCCAGGTTAAGTTTCTGTGAAGAGAAGTTGAAGTTCAAAATGTCATCAGTGACAAAATATTTTATAAAATTTTACGTGAAATATTGACACAAACAGCTGAAATTTCATGAAGAAATAGCATGAAGCATTCCACAGACTGACATTCACTTTCCAAATATCTTGAAGAGTTCAATGTGCATAGTTAGGCACTTAATCAACATTCTGCAATAAATATATTAATTCATATTTATGTGATATGCCATTGACATCTAAGATTTTGTCTATATTCTGAATCTGAAAAAGTTCCTATTTTTGTAAAATCAAAGACTCACTATTTTTGAAAATTTTTGTATTTTAATGTCTTCTGCAGTCTGGAGGCCTCGTGAGCATTTCTGAGTCTCAATGGTTGAAAGTTCACTTCTGCTGTTATGAGTACACACATGTGGAATCAACAAATTGTCATGGGCCTGAAAATCAACATTTTACATGAAAATCAATATTTGTGTGTGCAAGGACCAGCCCCCTATGTAATTCACAGCTAAGTAGTATTCATCGTCCCACAAATGCTTCCTCTTGCTAATTCTTTGAGTCTGCTTACCTTTAGTTGACAGCCCTAAAAATAAAGGAAATTGCTTTCTGTCGCATATCCCTTGAGGTTATTTTGTACGGAGCCATACTGCAGTTCTGGCATCGAATCTAGCACCAAACGGGCAGGAAAGCCCTTACCTTAGACGGCGGAACTGGATAACCCCAAGCCCCGTGCATCGCGGACAGCAGCAGAAGTAGGATAAGATTGAGCTTCATGGAGCTGCAGAGAAGGAAAAAAAAAACAATTTAGATTTAGCTTCACAGAGGCAAGTGTAAGGAAAAAGCATATAAAATTTCAACATATTTCGCTGCAGAAAATACATCTTTTACCTAATCATTTTGTGTTTCCCCGAGTCTGTGCAGACAGGTGGCTTTATTGCCAGATCCCTCACACTTACTGTCAGCACCGCCTTGGGTGGCCCTTTTATACCAGGAAAGTTCAGGAGTAAAAATGTCATCACGTCCCATCATACGTGACTAATTGGTCCGGCTGTGGCCTTTTGTTCTCGTTAAGTAGGAAAAGGACAATCACACACAGGCATTGTCACCGAGCTGCCAGCAGTTGACTCCACTGAAAGTTTGCCGTTAAGGGCATCCTTCAAACGCTGTGTCTTCTAGCCTGCCTCATGGTGACATACATGGCCAGGGGTCTCAAAGGGAACCGAAAGTTTTTACAGAGTTTAAAGATTCAAGAAGGATGACATTATCGCCATGACTCTCCCGGGCGTTGTGCTTCAGAGACGCACACGGGAGAAATCCTTAAAGGCTATGCATTCGCCTGAGCCAGGCGTGCAGATTATCCAGGTTTTCTGGTTTGCTGCCATTAGGGGTCCCGCAGTCAACGCAGGGGGATACATGCCGCCCCCTCTCCACTCACTCGTCATCCTAATGGAGGGAGGGCACAGGGTCTCCCCTTCCCACCTGCACTCCCCAAGTCCCAGGCCCCGAGTTCTGGGAGCACCTGTGTTCTTGGCCTGCTTCCTCTCGTTAGGGTGTGGGATTCCTCTGGGAAGGCTTTGCTGTCCTTGCACTCCATGGCATTTGAGTTAATAAATTGATTCAGGAACACTAAGTGCGAACAGATGTTGCTGCAAGACAGTTTCTGCTTAGATAACCAGTGCTCCTGAGGGGCTGCCAACGTTGTCTGAACACAGAGCAAGCGAGGAAAATCCTCGCGCGTCACCATCAGAACCTGGGGAGGAAAAGAACGGCTCTGCATCTGGGATGTTTGCAGCCACACTGTCTGAGCCCCGTACAACCGTCAATCACGCAGCCACAGAGTCCCCTCCAGGAGGAAAATCACAGGGTCGGCACCAGGTCGGGTGCGATCAAGCACCGTCAGCCAGAGTGGAAAAGATTTTGAGAGCAGCACGGGCATGAACCATGTTTGCTGTTGGCCTCTCCTCAAATCACATAAAACACGCACAGCTAAAGCAAGAAAGGGGAAGACGATGGCAGCAACACTGTTTGGTTAAGGGACGACCCATTGGCTAGGGAGTCTGAGACAGGCGCTTACCAAAGACCCTCATCGGGCTCAGATGATCGCAGATCCAGGGACTCCGGCATGTGGGAAAGATCAGCTGGAAGTTTGTTTCGCACTCATTTCTGGGCCACGTTCCCCTGCCCACTTGCACGCCTGGACCATGCAGCAGACTAGAGGTTTATTCTAAGGAGCCAGGAGAACAGAGACTCAACTGATGGACGTCATCAGGCTTGGTGGAGGGAGTGGGGACCCCTCTAGGAGCAAGGGTAGAACGCGAGTCAGACTCAGTGCTGAAACCGTGGGTTTCTTCCTCAACACGGCCATCAGCCAGGTCTCCGCCCTCAAAGCAAGTGAGTGGAAGAGGAGGAGTCGGAGGAATCTGCCCAGCGTAGGGGGCAACACCCAGACAAACCCAGCTCAGGGATTCTCAACAGAACATCCCTGCCAGCTGCCAGTCGCCAAGGTCGTCAGCTGACGGTTCCCAGTGGCACACCACGTCCCTCCGTGGACGGGCGGGCCCACTCTGAAATGCGAACAGACAGAAGCAATGGGAGAGACGTCTACAGCAACAGTCGTTCCCATGAAAACAGAGGCCAGGGCAGCGGTTGTGGCACAGGGGTTAAGCTGGTGCCTGGGTCACCTGCACCGCTCCTGGGTGCTGGGTGCTGGGTCTAGTCCTGACCGATCCACTTCAGCTTCAGCTTCCTGAGTTGTGCACCTGGAGGCAGCAGGCGGTCACTTAAGCACCTGAGTCCCTGCCACCCGTGCTGAGGCCCGGATGGTCCCTGGTCCCTGGCTCCAACACGATCCATCCCGGGCTGTTGCAGCCATCTGGGGAGTGAACCCGTGGATGGAAGACCTCCCTCACCTTCTACCACCCCTTCACTGTAGCTCTGCCTTTCAGATAAACAAATAAATCTGTTTTAAAAATTTCTAGACCATCCCTATGACATAAGAGTATAACTTTCCAGATAGAAAGAGCCATTAACTGTGCAGCAGAGTGGATAAAGTGTGATTTGTACTGAGATACAGCAACCCGGATCTTACTATCTTCCAGATTTCATACAGGGACTCAGAATCAGAAAAATAATCTGAGAATTCAGAAGACAATGAAAAATGCTCTCAAAGTTGTTTGGAAAATATTTCCTATCTAGAATTTATTTCCAACAATTCAGGAGTAAGCAGACCTTCTTCCTTTCCTGTAAGTGTAAGATTTTTTACATTTTCAGACATATCTCAAAACAGTACTTTCCAAGAGCCTTTTCTCAGAAAGCTACTTAAGGAGGTGCTCCACCAACGTGAGTGTGTAAACCTGTGAAGAGTGACATGTGAGATCTGCCTCCTGAGGGATGAGCGCAGGTGACAAAGGAGAGAACTCCCAGAATGAGAGCCGAGAGGTCTGCAGCCGGACGCAGCAGGGGCAAAGCCACAGAAGCCTGAACAGAGGGACTGAATCGATGACAAATCCATAGAAGACTAAGCAGAGGAGAACGAGGGCTACATATTCACTCCAATGACACTGATAGAAGTGAAAGACAAGTGATCACAAGGCCTGACTCCACTGGGAGTAGCATTGACATAGTTAGAACAAAAACCACTGCCTAATGGCCTGAACCAGAAATGAGACTGTACCGGGCGCTGCACTGTTCTGGGTAAGGTGTGCTTCTGTGTGAGGTGAGTTGCCCAACTCCTGTAGACGAGTTCAACAGATAATGTTGAAAAATGCAAAAGTCAAAACACAGTGTTTAGAGATAATACAAAGATGATCAGCTTAGTAAGTTGAAAGTGGTGACTCTGAGGGAGGAAATTAAACAGGCAGCAGAGACCACTGCTTGCATTAAAGCTCTTCTTAGAACGAGTTGATTCTTTATAGAGTGCACCACTACTGTAATAAAATTAAGACTCTAAAAATTTGTGTTGTGGGTGAGGTATGTCTGCAGACGACAGGCAGCACGTTTAGTACTGCAGAGAGCTGGCCTGATACAGAGGCCCCAGTGGAAGTCAGAGTCTAGAGGTGGAGAGTGAGGGGGAGGGGCGGAGGGAGGGAGAGATGGAGACAGAGAAATGGAAAGACAGAGACAGAGAAATGGAGAGAGACAAAGGCAGACAGAGGAGATAGAGACAGAAGGAGAGAGACAGAGAGATGGAAAGACAGAGGTGGAGAGAGACAGAGAGGCAGAGAGAGATGGAGAGAGAGACAGAGTGATAGAGACAGAGATGGAGAGAAACAGATGGAGAGAGAGACAGAGAGGTAAAAAATAGAGATGGAAAAACAGAGAGAGACAGAGATGGAGAGAGACACAAAGAGATGAAGAGACAGAGATGGAGAGACAAAGGGAGACTGAGAAAGAGATACAGATGGAGAGAGAGACAGAGAGGGAGAGAGAGACAGAGTGATGGAGAGAGAGACAGCCCCAGTAGTTGCAGCCATTTGGAGAGTGAACCAGTGGATGGAAGATCTCTGCCTTCCCTGCACCCCCGTCTCCCCCTCCCCAGTCTTGAAGTGCAGAGAAGGTTGCAGAGTTAGGAGCCTGGAAAGAACTGGTCCCCATCCAGGCTCACGAGGCTTTGCCTGGTCCTGGGTTGTCCTCTGGCGACTCATGTCCAGGGCAGTCATCTGTGGTGTCGTCAGACCAGGTGGCCATGTAAGGTTCGCACCAGCCCAGCTGTAACGTCATCGGCCTTCTCATCCAAAGTCTCCCCTCATTCGTCATCGTGTCTCCCTCTTAGGGTCACCCACTCTCTGTCCCCATATCTGGACCTGACATCAGTGTGAAAGTAAGAGAGCAGTGGTCCGTCCTACAGCACGCGGGGACGCGTTCTGAGTCACCCTCAGAAGTTCAAGGACGCCAGGAGAGGCACACCGTGGGCTGCAAAGATCAGAGGAGGCCTCGTCTGATTCCCAGCCCCTCCCACAAGGCCCTTACTGCTCCAGGCTTAGCAGCTGCCAAAGCCAGGACTTAGAGAGACGTTAAAATGATTTTAAGGAAACAAATGCCAAGCTGGAAGAGCTTAGAAGTTCAGTGTAATTTAGGGTTTCGATGTCTTTCAAAAAAAAATTCTACAATTGATTCCATTGGCCCTAATTATAATACCCATTAAGCCCCATGTCTTTCTGGATGTATGGAAAAATCAATTTAATTTTTACTGCTTCTTAATTTATACAACCGTTACATCCTCTGAAAGTATAATTAAAATGCAGAACGCGTCCAAGAGCGTTTTCTGGTTTTATACTAGAGTGGGAGAAATAAAGGCTTGTGCAGAGCTTCGGCTAATTTATTGAAATAAATTATCGCTCCAAGTCATGGCTGCTCCTAAAATGCTTTGTTGGAGCTCTGCAGACGCGTCCTGAAGGGGCCCGGCACGCACGACCGTCGTCCTGTGGAAGCGAAAGGCAAGGGCAGCCCAGGGGGTGGCACTCTCGTGGCTGAAGGCAGGCGGCTGGCCGCCCTCTAGCCTGTCCCATCACTCCTGGCATCGGACTGCTGCACCTTGGCTGTTGGGATCCGCGCGGGGCAGTGCAGGACATTTAGACCTGCCCTGGACTCTACCCACGAGCTTCCAGTGCCACCACCTCACCAGTTGTCTCAACAGAAAGTGTCTCTGGGCAGTGCCCAGGGTCCCCCTGAGAAGAGGCAGCAAAAGCGTAACCACCATTCCAGAGAGAAGGAAGCTCCATGCGCCGACTCCCGTGCAAGAAGTGAGCAATCGTGGCGTCACGGGAAGTGGCGGCCTGTTCTTTCTTGGAGGTACATAAAAATGATTACCTTAAAACTGATAGAGTCTTGGGGCTGGCACTGTGGCGTAGAGGGTAAAGCCGCCGCCTATGGTGCCGGTATCCCATATGGGCTCCGGTTCGAGTCCCGGCTGCTCCACTTCCGATCCAGCTTTCTGCCATGGCCTGGGAAAGAAGTGGAAGATGGCCCAAGTGCTTGGGCCCTGCTCCTGCGTGGGAGACCCGGAAGAAGCTCCTGGCTCCTGGCTTTGGATGGGCAAAGCTCTGGTCATTGCGGCCACCTGGGGAGTGAACCAGAAGATGTAAACCGCTCCCCTCCCCACTTCTGTGTCTCTGTAACTCTGCTTTCAAACAAATAAGTAATCACTAAAAAAAAAAAAAACTGATAGAGTCTTCAGTTCAGTGAAATAAGCTATTTTTTTTTACAGTGCACATGGGATAAATGGACATTATATGAAAGCTTATTTAAATAATGAGGAAGAGAAATTCCATTGGGTTTCCCTTTTACTGACATATGTTCTCACGAACTTCTACATAGGGCTCTATTTTCCCTTCACGTTGGTTTCATTTTAATTATTTTCTGTGTGTGTGTGTGTGTGTGTGTTTTAAGAAGGCAGATGTAACATTAGACATGGTTTGTCTTATCACGACTGCTATTTTCTTCAGTGAATTCCGTCGGTCATTGATGTGGAACCTGCAGTTGACGTCTTAGGCACCTGTGAATAGAGCTGGCGCTACCCGAGTGAGCCCGTGACCTTTCTAAGGAAAGGAGAAAGGACGAGAGGAGAAAGGGACCAAGCACGCGGCGCTCCAGCCACAGGGCCACCTCCTGAAAGCAGTTTCAAAAAACGCCCTTTGCAGCAGGGCCACCTCCCATTTGTCAGAGAATCAGTGAGGATCCGCCAAATGCCAGGGACGGCAGGAAGCTCTGGGGGTGCAGCCGTGGGTAAATGCCACGAGGGATGAGTGCTGGCGGGTGACAGTGCCGAGGTCAGCGTGGGGGCGGGGCAGGACAGGACACCCACAGCTGCGACAGAGAGAGAGCAGCACACCGCCCACCGGCGGCCCGTCTCAGTGTGCAAGGTTCCCACCCTGCGGGGCGTGTGTGCTAACCCAGCATCTGCACTTGAAGCTGAGGGCTACAGAGGCCGTCCAAGGGCCACGAGCGGGGCTAGAACCTTATCCAATCCGAGTGTGGGGAGAAGGATCTGGGAGCCAGGAGCAGGTGGCATGGCGGGGGCAGGGGAGGTCAGCGGGGACAGGGAGGCCCCTGTGCAGCCAGGGCAGGGACAGCGGAGGCTGGGACAGGAATCAGCTGACAGAGTGACAAATGGGCTGTGTGGGCGTGGAGAGCTGATCCGGAGTGATCTTTTTCACTGTTCATCGCAGCCACTCAGAATGTGCCACCCCCAAAATGTCAGCTCCACAGCTGACCACAGCCGCCCACCTCCGGCTCCTCTGCTCCTGTCCCCCTCTCCAGGGAGCCCTCGCGCACGGACTTCCCAGCCCCCGCTCCGACCACATCCTCCCCTCCTTCAGCCCCGAGGCCTCCGTCCCCGTCACGCAGCTCAGAGCCACAGGCCATCAGGTCAGCTTCTCTGTGCCTCTGTCCAACACACTCGGAAAACTCCAGCCCTTAGCGAGGCCAACGCACCCCGCCTCCGAGCCCCCCTCAGGGGTGGTGGGCGTTGTCATTAGGAAACCCCCTCATCCGTGTTTCGGGGTCTCAGGTAACAGTCACGCCTGCAAATCCCCGGTGAACCTGACACAGCTGTGGGCAGGTCCACTCTCGCGGAAGACACCGGGTGGTTTCCCACCTTCTTTTCTTAAAGCTCCCTGTGGCGTGGTGACCTCCTTACCCCCCACACACACACACACCGGGGGGGGGGGCGCTGGTGACTGCCTCTTACCGCGGTGAAAAATAGAAAGAACTAGTCAGAATTCCTGTCTTCTCACACTAAAACCATCAACCACTCACATTCCCTCCCCCTCTCCCTCCCTCTCCCTCCCTCTCCCTCTCCCTCCCTCTCCCTCTCCCTTTGCTTCCCTCTCCCTCTCCCTCCCCCTCTCCTTCTCCCTCTCCCTCCCTCTCCCTCTCCCTCCCCCTCTCCCTCTCCCTCCCTCTCCCTCTCTCTTCCCTCCATAATGAAAAACAATAGCCCACCTAAGCTCCTCCACCTGTTCCAGACCAGTGACTCCATCAAGGCACCACCTGCTCAGGTAGCAGAGGTCTCAGCACACTGAAGGGGTCTTCTCATCACATGTTGTCTCGTCACACGCTGTGTCATGTCACACACTGTCTCATCACACGCCCTGTCTTGTCACACGCTGTGTCATGTCACACACTGTCTTGTCGCACTCCCTGTCTCATCGCACGCCCTGTCTCATCACACGCCATGTCTTGTCACACACTGTCTCGTCATGCCGTGTCTCGTCACATGCTGTCTCATCACACGCCGTGTCAAGTCACTCGCTGTCTTGTCACACGCCCTGTCTCGTCGCATGCCCTGTCTTGTCACACACCATGTCTCGTCACGCCCTGTCTCGTCACACACTGTCTTGTCACAGCTGTGTCACGTCACAGCCGTGTCATGTCACACGCTGTCTCGCCACACACCCTGTCTTGTCACGCCGTGTCTCGTCATGCCGTGTCTCGTCACACGCTGTCTTGTCACACGCCCCGTCTCGCCACAGCCCTGTCTCGTTGCACACCCTGTCTTGTCACACGCTGTGTCATGTCACACACTGTCTCGTCATCACACACCATGTCTCGTCACACACCATGTCTCGTCACGCCCTGTCTCGTCACACGCTGTCTTGTCACAGCTGTGTCACGTCACAGCTGTGTCATGTCACATGCTGTCTCGCCACGCGCCCTGTCTCGTCATGCCGTGTCTCGTCACACACTGTCTCGTCGCACGCCCTGTCTCGTCACAGCCCTGTCTCGTCGCACACCCTGTCTTGTCACACACTGTGTCATGTCACACGCTGTCTCGTCATCACATGCCCTGTCTCGTCACACGCCGTGTCATGTCACACGCTGTCTCGTCACATGCCCTGTCTCGTCACATGCCGTGTCTCGTCACACACTGTCTTGTCACATGCTGTCTCGCCACACGCCCCATCTCGCCACACGCCACGCTCCCCTGGCCCTGCTCTCTCAGCAGCACTGGACCCCGGCGAGCAGCCTCGTTCCTTCTGGAAGCAGCTTCTGCTCTTGCCACTCGTGACACCCCCAGTGTTCCTCCTCGTCACTGACCATCCCTTCGCCAGTTCTCGCTGGGTCTTCCGGCTCCTGTCCACCTCTGAACGTCGCGGCTGCCTGGGCTCCATCCTGACCCTCTCACCTCTATGCAAACCCCCTTCTGAGGCCTCGATGCTCTAAGGACCCCATCTACGAGGGACCCTCCAATGCGAATCTTTCCCTGACACTCTCTTGGGCACCGTATACCGTAGACCCAACTGTCCCCTTGACACGGCCTCCATGTGTTCGTCTAAACAGTCTGGCCAGTCTTCTCCATCCCTATAGAGACATGACCCCTCCATGGCTGAAGCCAAAACATTCCAACGTTTTCTTTGACTTTTCTTTGCTCACCCCCACAGCAGTGGTTCCTCCCGACTCTCCCTCCTCGACCTCCTGGGAATCCACTCACTTCTGTCACCCTGCGCCATCACTGCCCATGGACCTGGCCTTGCCGCCTCGACACTTTCCTCTCCGTGTCTCACACACTCAGTAGCCGGGGTGACCCGTAGCGATCTTTAACCAGGAGCACTGAGAATAAAGCCCAGGCTCTCGTCCCCAGCCTGCGATGACTTGCTGACCCCAAGGGGCACTGGGGATTAGCAGGTGCGAGTTTGGGTTGCACAGATAGTTGGAGGCACCCTTTGCATTTGGTGCCCAAAGCCCAGGGGCATGGCCACACAACGCACGCTCGTATGGCAGACGTTCTGCCACCATGCCCAGCACGGGAAGGCAGGGTCTGACCGCAGCCTGTCTTCCAGCCTCCTCTGCACTCTCCCGCCTGCTCCTTCTGCCTTTCTCTGCCTGGCACATGATCCCCTCTGGTTTTGCCTGCCTGGCTCTGCTTGTATTCCATCACAACCTAAATGTCGCTTTGTCAGTGAAGCCACCAGTGAGCATCCACCAAAGCCGAAGTGCCCTGAGCCATCACCATCATCACCATCACCATCACCATCACCATCACCATCACCATCACCATCACCACCCGAGATCTTTGCTTCTTTTGCGTGTTTGCTGTGGCGCCTTCCCCCAGTCCAGCCAGCCACGCTGGGGTTACTGCCAGCTACGGCCTCCTTCTCCACCCAGGAAGGGCAAGAGCATAGTAGTTGTCTGCTGAATGACTGAAGAAATAAAAAGAGAGTGCGTATACTCTAAGTTGCAACAGGATTGCAGCAATGCTTTGTTTCATGAGGAAAATAAGGTGTTCAATTTAATTCTAGTGGAAGAGTATTTGTGTTTAATCGGCAAACACTTTGAACTTCTCCCAGGGCCATGCACAGGGTGGGTTTTGGGGACACTAAGCCCTGGGTGGGGGTGGGGGGTGCCAGGGGCTGTCTTCTCATTTGCCGTTTCCAGGCTGATGTCCCACCAATCTCCCGCCCTCACACTCTTTCAGCCTCAAGGCAGGAAACGGGACTTGAGATAGTTGGGAGGGCCAATCAGTGTTGAAAGCCTGAGGCAAACTGGTGATCGCCAACAGGGAACAGAGCTGTCAGCCCGTCCCACACTTTCTCCAGCCAAAGGAAGGATCTAGAAGCAGTGCTAGAGACAGGGCGATGGGCCCATACCCCAGGGACTGGTGAGAGGTGTCCAAGAGTCTTGAGGGGTGGCCCAGGGTCCCATGAGGACATACTTGGGGCTCAGTGATTAGGGTCGGGTGTCAGAGCCAGGTGGAGCCAGGAAGCGGTGATTGATGGTGACAAAGGGCCAGAGTGGGAGGAGGGCCCTGTGAGAGGGAGGAGGAGGAGGGATGGGGGCGGGAGGAGGGCCCTGTGAGAGGGAGGAGGAGGAGGGATGGGGGGCGGGAGGAGGGCCCTGTGAGAGGGAGGAGGAGGAGGGATGGAGGGCGGGAGGAGGGCCCTGTGAGAGGGAGGAGGAGGAGGGATGGGGGGCGGGAGGAGGGCCCTGTGAGAGGGAGGAGGAGGAGGGATGGGGGTGGGAGGAGGGCCCTGTGAGAGGGAGGAGGAGGAGGGATGGGGGGCAGGAGGAGGGCCCTGTGAGAGGGAGGAGGAGGAGGGATGGGGGGCGGGAGGAGGGCCCTGTGAGAGGGAGGAGGAGGAGGGATGGGGGCGGGAGGAGGAGACTGAGGCCCCTTGCCTGGTGCAGCTGGAGAAGCCGGTCACACGGGCCACTTGGCCTGCCCCCATCCCTACATCCTTCCCAGAGCCTTGTGAGGCCAAGGCCCTTCCAATCCTTGTTCACAGGTGTGGACAGCAGCGCAGACATCCTGAGGTCACTCTTGTGAGGTCCCAGCCAGGGCGAGACTTCACGTTGCGGTGCCCAGGGAAAGCCCAGAGCCTGCAGAGAACCCCACCTCCCACCCTGCCCCTCCACCTTCCAAGAGAAGGGAGCAGGCAGACAGATGGAGCCCCTCGCTGGCCACTGAGTCCCTTCAGCCCCCAGGTCCGACATCCCCAGAGCTCGACCTGACCTGGCTGCCCAGCAGGGAGGGGCACGGAGTGGAAGGCTCTCAGCCCCCCGGTGCAGGCGCGGGAGGTACAGGGCCGCGGGTTGCCGTGTGGAGGCAGCGCTGGGACCCGGCAACCCCCCAAGTCCCAGCTCTTGAGATGAACCTGTGACTATGTCCTTGCCTTTAACCTCGCTCCTCGTCGTTTCCCCCCGAGGTCTGAGACGTGTAGCCCATAGATTCTCCCATCCCGTTTTTATGAGCGCCATAGTTATTTTCCAACTGTGTGCCCATTTAAACTTTACAGTCTTTTATTAGGGCTGTATTCATGGACAAATAAATACCAGGCACTTGAAACTTTATCTACTGGAAGCTTCTGCTTTGGCCTACAAAATGATCCTAATCTTCCAGCTAAAATAATTTCACGTCATTATCTTAGAAAGATAGGACTTTCTGAGTTCTAGACTCCCAAACAGGGTAAAGATAAATTTCCATCTAACTCAAACTGTGTTTTTTTTTATGGATTTTTTTTTACCGTTTTTGAATTATTTTTATTTAGACTTCTCCAGCTACTGCTGAATATTAAGTATATTTAGCCTTCCTGCAAAAGTGAACCCTAAGGCCTGGTTATGAATAGGAAGCCCACACTGCACAGTGTGGGCTTGGGGTGAGCTGTTCCAGCTTCCGGTGGTCCTGCTGCTGTGGGGTCATCTTGCGTATTTAGATGAATTACCTTAAATACATTTGCCCATGAAGATTTCAAGGGCATCCAGCTAGTGTCTTAGCTATACAATTAGTAAGAGATACTACAATTCACTCCTGAAAAAATGAGATGTTGCTAAGGCCAACGAAAACATCTCCTTTGCTCTAAATACAGGTGTCGTTTTTGTTGGCAGACATTTCATTGAGAAGATTGTAAATGCAGGCCCAGAGGGAAAGTGGGAGTGTTTAGATGTGTAAGCGTGGGGACCAAGGAGAGAGCACGGGGCGGGCGGCATCAGACTGGGGCCACCCCTGTTGGCACCCCCGGGACAGGTGAGGCTGCGCCCCCAGCACAGGTAAGGGGCTCAGCTTTCGGCTGGGAGCATAGGATGCTTGGCCCCGGGGGCCACTCAACTTTATTCCGGCCCCGACCCCCCCTCTGCCAGTGATCTGGCCTGCAGGGTCTACCCTCTCTCTTCCCTGCAGAGAGTGAGGGGGCTGTGATGGCCACCGCCTGCTTTCCTCGTTATGTTGCCAGGGAAGCGAACGTGCAGGCGCAGAACCTGCTCCCGTCTGAAAAGCGCTGGCAGCGCCGGGAGTCCCTCCTCCATCCCGCGACATCCATTTCCTTAAAAGTAGTTTCAGGCATTTGGTCTTCAAAGCGACTTCGTAAACCTGGAACTGCCTATTTTCACTTCGAGTGGGGCTGCTGAGGCGGAGGGGGGGCGGGTGGGCTTGAACCCCTGCCTCGCTGTTCTCTCTGCCTCTTGGTCTTCAACACCACTCCAGGACGGGGGGTGGGGGCATCTGTCCAGGGCTGCAACCTTGCCTTGGAGGAATGGAGCTCAGCTGTCAAGGCTCACCTTCTGTCTACACACCGGCCTCCCGCTCACCCGGGGGTGCTGGGGCGAGGACTTTCCTTTGAGGGTTGCCCCCGCTGCCTCCTGCTCCTCCCCAGGGGCACCTGGGTAAGGCAGAGCCTCCTGGGACACTGAAGGGGCAGAGATGCCTGCTCCTGGGCTGGGCCTTCCTGGACACCAGACTCTGTCCTCGCGCCACTGCGTCCTGACAGCCCCACCTGCCATGCTCACCTGCAGCCTGGCTGTGGGGCCCGTCCTCTCCTTGCTCAGCTCTGCCCTCACTGGGATGACGGCTTCTTCCCTGGTGCCCTCCACGCCTTCCACGAGGCGGCTGATGATGACCGTAGGCCCTCTTTCCGGCTTGGCAAACACTAAGCTGCCCTTTCTAGTCTGCGGCTGCCAGAGACTGGGAGAGGTTGGGCCACTTGCTTTTGTGCCTTCCTGGTTCTCTGGGATTTTCCTGCTGGCCCCCCTACCACCAGGTGTGCACTGTGGACAGAGGAGAGGAGGGAGGGGGATGCAGACCTCTCACCTGTGCCTTGTGGAACAGGAGAGGAGGTCTTTGACCTCTTTCCTCTCTGAATTGCAGGGAATCCCCTACGTGACACCTCTGCCTCCCCACTCCCCTTCCCCAGAAAGTCGAGGCGCCCTGGGGACACGGGTTCCCTTGCTGGGCGTCCTCAGTCTGCACCGGTTGCTCTAGCTTAGACCAGTCCACACCATCTAACTGGCAGCCTCTCCGGTATCCTGGGTCTGTGAGCAAAGCCACGGCCGCTGCAAAGGGGGCAGACACTGGTGAAACCGGCAAGGGCTTGAACACTTGGCTTCCGCGGCTGTGACGCGCAGCTCCAGGTGGGAGGGGGAAGTGTCGGGCTCTTTGTGGTTGACAATGACACATCCTCATCCCAGCCTTGATCCAGTCGGGTTAGAGCTCTGGGAGGAGTGGAGACCTGGATGGCCGGAGGGGGCTGGGCTGAGAAGCCGACAGTGGAATGTTCTCTGCCCCCGCCAGTTCCCTCCCGAAAGCTCCGCCCCCTCCCAAGCCTGCTGAGGCCCCGGTTCCCAGGGGCCTGATGGGGATGCACCTGCAGTGAATCTCCAGGCTCCCATCCACACCTAAACTTCTTAGGGATTGGAGGGTTCTGCTCTTGCCTCGGACAGACTGCGGGCCTGGTGTTTAGCTCCTACTGCACCTCCTGGGCTCCGGGAGTGCCCTGGGGTGGGGCCCCTGCCATGCCAGCCTTGACCACCCCAACACAGCAGCCGGCCGAGCCCCGATTTCTTCCATGGCGGCCATGCTGCCTGCTGACCACAGAGTGCAGCTGGCTCAAAAAAACAGGCAGTGACAACAGCCATGGAGGGCTTTGCAAATGCAAGAGGCCAGGCTCAAGGCGAGGGTAGGGGGCCGTGGAGAAGCAAGGAGACCACTCCCTTGCTGCCCCCGCTGCCCACACAGCCTGTGGCTCCCATGGTGGGCCTCAGTCTGCCTGTGTGAGTCATGGCCCCAGCCCTCCGCGCGGCACCCTTCCCTAGCGGGGCTTGCCGTATGGTCGGGGAAGTTTCCTGGCTCTCTGTTGGTGCTCCGAGAGGGTGTGAGTCCCAGGAGAGCTCTCAGCCCTAAAGCCCTTTCCGCAGGTGCCTCGTCCCCGCCTTGTCAATGCAGATTTCAGGGTGAACCCTCAGGACGCGGCAGCGTGGAGAAAGGGTGTGCTGATCGTGGGGCATTTCTAACTACGGCACCAAGGCAGCTCCTGTCGGCAGGGGAACCGAGAAGCAGACCGGCCTCGGGCAGCTTCGCGGTGCCCACGCCCGCCTTCTCTCGCCAGGCTGCCCTGCCCCGGGCCTGTCAATCAGGTCCGGAAGCCCTCCAGCCGCCGCGCCAACCTGCTGCCTGCACAGCACAGACAAGCTGGCTCTGCGAGACGTGTGAGGGCTGTTGAATGCTATGAAAGCCCGTCTCAGAGGGGCCAGTTCAGCCTAGAGGATCAACACGGCACATGGCAGATCTTGCTGCTCCTCTCCGTGTTTGCCTGACACGCTGGGGGAGAGAGGCATGTGGCAGGAAACGTGACATTCCCGTGCCGTTTGGAGTGGGACCCAGGAGGCCCACTGTGCCGCCTCCACCTGGCCGCAGGTAGAGAAGCAGGGGGAGGGCCCGTCTGTGTCTGCCTGCCCGGACGGCAGCTTCGGGAGCCGAGGTGCTCCAGGTGCTCCTGGAGAAAGATGTCGGTGCCGCTGTCAAAGACAAACCACACCGCACTTAGAATAAGAGCGCCTCTGTCTCTCAGCTGAGACGCGATAAACACGCACTTTCTCTGTAGAGAATGATGGAGAACGAATTGTAGGCGATTCTGTGAAAAGCAAAGATGTGCAGCGTGAAGAGCACACACAGTCCTTAGCTTTGAACCTGAATGGAAGCGCCGTCTCTCCCCAACACCTCCTGTGTGCCAGGTCCATGCCAGGCGTGAGGCAACATCCACCTGTCACCGTGATCCACACAGCAGGCATGGCCACCCTGCTCTGCAGGCGAGCACCCAGGCTCCAGACGGAAGGATGGGGCGGGCCCACAGCAGCAAAGGAGTTCAACAAAGATGCTGGGACAGGGAGATCCGGGCTGACCCCGGAGCCGGTGGCAGCAAGGTGGTGAGCCACGCAGCAACTCCGCCCTGGGCAAGGTTCCCGTGAGAGGGAGCTGGGGTGGGGGATTAGGGTAGCGTGAACCCCGGCACCAGAACCATCCCGAAAGGGACTGCAGCCCTGCAGGGATCTTCAGCAGAGTGCTGCCCCCACTGGAAGCCACGAGTGCTGGGTGCGCCAAGGCACAGAGACGGCTCCTGAGAGCAGTGTGGTGAGGGGCAGACGCCGGCCCTTGCGCTCCCAGCTCCTGGCTTTGCGACCTGCGTCGAGTCACTGCTCCTCTGTCTCTCCACCTCCTCTACAAAATGGAGCTAATACACACCAGTTACCTCCCCTCCCGCCGAGGCCTGCAGGGGGCAGCGCGAATGAACAGTGCCCAGCATGGCCACCATCGTTGTCTCCATCATTGTCATCTTTATTATTGCCTTGTCACCATTGTGGTCAACATCGGTTGTCTCTGTTAGTGTCACTATGGCTGTCACCATTGTCACTATTGTTACCATTGTCATTATTGTCACCATTTCCTTTATTGTCACCATTGTTGTCATTGGTTGTCTCTATTAGTGTCACTGCTATTGTCGCCATTGTCATTATTGTTACCATTGTCATTATTGTCACCACTATTTCCTTTATTGTCACCATTGTGGTCAACATCGGTTGTCTCTGTTAGTGTCACCATGACTGTCACCATTGTCACTATTGTTACCATTGTCATTATTGTCACCACTATTTCCTTTATTGTCACCATTGTTGTCACTATTAGTATGCCACTATTGTCACCATTGTCATTAGTGTCACCACTGTTTCCTCTGTTGTCACCGTCATTGTCACCTCTATGGCCACTGTCTTGCTGGAGACCCAATGCCAGCTTTGCAGTTCGCAGAGCCTAGTGCAACATGAAAATATGCAAGCTTCCTGTTAAAAAAATATTGAGAATTTCCGGACATCAGCAGCAGGATGTTGGACCTAGTGGGTCCCTTCTAAGCATCCAGTCTGGTGAGACTGCACGGGCTGCACACCGTGGAGCCAGCCTACCTGGACCGCCTGAGTCACCACAGCTGAAATCTTAACACTGGGCCTTGTCCTTATGAAAGCCCCATGTCACTTCTCTGTAGGGTTGATGTCCTTTTCCAAAGAAGCCTAAATGACCGGGCTGGGTCCTCGGGGCAGCTGGGGAATAAGCAAACACAGGAGGAGGGGCGGGGCACGAGGCTGGCTACACCCTCCTTTTCCGAAAGGCGGCGGCGGCCAGCCCAGGTCACCGCTCAGCGGGCTCAGGGACCAACACCTGCTGGACCACTGGAAAGCCCACAGATGTCGGACTTGGGGGAGAAAGCAGGAGCAGGTATCTAGGAGAAAAGCCAGCCGGAAAAGAGAGAGGCCGCCCTCTCGAGGTGACATGTTTCTCTAAGAAGTGACTGGCGCGACTATGAATGTCAGCGGCGCCCAGGAGTGGACGCCGTAGTCACCCGCAGAGAGGTCCCTCCCTCGTGAGGAAAGGAGCCAGCCCATGTGACAGCCTCGTCTGGCTGAGCTCCTCGCCTGAGTTCCGCTCCAGAGCAGTTGCCCGTCCAAGGGCACCTCGCATCCCTCCCAGTGCCCCGTGCCACACCTGAGACTTCTGCTGGAGGGAGAGGTCTCCTGACCCTGGCTGGCTGGCTGGCTGAGCCACTGCTGTCTGGACAGCCATGTGACAAGCCTCTGCAGTCCACGGACAGCCAGCGCACTTCTCTCCTGCCGGTGCCGCCTCCCAGGTCCCCCAGCCCACCATGTTCCCAGAGGCTACAATGATGCTGGTTTACCTTCTCATCTCAGCGAAGCTCCTTGCTGGCCCAGGTTCCCAGTGGGCAAGCTCCCCTTTCTTGTGACCACAAGCAAGCAGCAGTGCCCACATCCCTTCCTGGGATCCCGAGCCCCTCCCATGGGCTTCCTTGGCCAGCGCACCCGCCACCCTCCTTCAAGGCCAGTCCTGGACACTCCTGGGGCACAGAGCCAAGAGCGGGGATGATTGATAATCAGGGGCTGTTCTTGCAGCATGGTGACAGCTCAGCTTTCTGGTTGCCACGTGGGAAAAGAAAGAAACTTAGGTGCAGACATTTAGCCCAGTGGCTACAACGTGAGCCTCAGAGCACCTGGGGCTCATTCCTGGCTACAGACACTGACTCCAGCTTCCCGGCAATGCAGACCCTGGGAGGCAGCAGTGATGGCTCCAGTCATTGTCTTCCTGCTACCGTGTGGGAGGCCTGGCTGGAGTCTCCTGCTCCTGCCTTCAGCCCTGACCCTGGCCACTCTGGGCATCTGGGGAGTAAAGCAGTCAGTGGACTCTCTCTCTCTCTCTCTCTCTCTCCTCCCCTCCCTCTCTTTCTCTCTCTCCTCCTCCCCCTCTCTCTGATACATTCCTGAAAGAAAATAATATTAAAGTTTCTTTTAATTAACGTGAAAATTACATTTTGTGAATGTCTTGGTATAAAGACAAAATCCAGCTGGGTTATGTTCTGATTTTTGAGAGATTTTCCCAAGCCCCAGCCAATGGCCCTGCTGTGCCAAGGGGAGAAGAGCTGACCCAGGGAGATGCTGGCCCTGGGAACTGTTGGGATAGCATGGGACTTCCGCCTCCTTCTTATGTGGGGTCCTCATCCCTCGCCCAGCTCTCCGGGGGCTCCTCCAGCCCACTTCTACCCTCGCCTGCCTGGAGTTGAGTGGAGTGGGCGGTCCCACATTTCTCATCTACCCCTGGGGCTGCACCCATCCCTCTCAGAACCCTGAAACCAACCACGCGTCCCGAGACCGGCGCACGGTGCTGGAGCCACGGCACCAGTCTTGTCAGGTGCACCCGTTCACTCCCTCATGAACGGTCCCTCAGGACAAATTCAAGTCTCCAGACACATCTTTCACCCACAACGCGGCTTCAATCCCAAGGTGGGGAAGGCGAGGTCCTCTGACTTCCTGGTCGCTCTCCCCACTTGGCCTTGGATGTGCTGTCTTCCAGAAAGATGAAAATTCCTTCAGAGCCAGTGTGAGCTCAGCGGGGAATAAAACCGAGCGACGCAGGGAGCCCACGAGAAGGGTTCAAGGAGTTTCACGTCAGACCGAACACCAGACCAAAAGGCTGCTGGAGCCTTCGGGGAAGCACTGGACGCCGGAGGAGACCTGGACGGTGATGATCCTGAAAGGGATGGCCCCCCAGGCATGCGCCAGTGGAAGGTGTTGCCGAAAACCCCGTTCTCACCCCGTTGTAACCGGATCTCGTGAAATCTCCAAACCGCGGCACGTGCTGATGATCTGACGGTTCTTCCAATATGGGATGTGCTTTTCAAAGTTAAGCAGATCAACAGATTTGCAGTTCATGCAAACCGGTAGGGCCCGGGACCTCTAACCTCCTATTTCCATAGCAAAGCGTAAATGTGATGGCATGCACTTCATGACGCTCCCTTGTCACAGCGTCAACGCCGGCAGGGGGAGTTCTCCAGGGGACGAGACGCACAGGCCACTTCTGGCCCGGGGAGGCTACATCTCCTTCCCAAGTTGCAAATAAGTACAACCAAGAGTTTCCCCCTTTCCTCTGCGGTAGCTCTTTGATGCTCTCAAGCCTTGTTTTCGCGTTGCAGTGCTAATTCACGATTTCAGGTAACTGCTGTATTAATTTCTTCCTTCAGCAACACTTCACAGCTCTCAGCCAGGTCCGCGTTTGCAAAGGATCCACCCAGGGCTTCACGCAGTTGGTTTGTGTCTGTCTTCCACATGGCGGTGCCACCCACAGCTGGCTCCGTGGTGATCGAGCTTGGCTGGCTCTGAATACCGGCTTCAGCACCACAGCCCCACGCGAGCTTCCTCTCACAAAAGCAGCGACAGCTTGGAACAGGAGGCAGCTTTCCAAGGTGCCAAAGGGATTAGGAGACACCTTCACGTGCATCGCACTTGAATTTCCGCAGCTGATGCCGACCCGATTGCCACCGTCTCACCTGTCACAGGTGTGCGAGGAGAAAAGATCAGGGTGGCTCCGTGGGACCCTCTGCCAGACAAGGACGCCGGCTGCCCCCGCGAGCCCCCTTCTGCAGAAGCAAACGGCGCTCACTGCTACCCCGGTGTGGGGAGGGGAGACGTTGGCAGTGGAAGTTCGATTGCTCATTTGCTAGGACAGCTTTTCTCGCTCCTGGAAGTTTCTGGCATTGTGCTTTCATTTCTCCCCTTTCCCTGGGGAACTGCCAGCCAGGTTTTCAGGGCTGTGCATTGAGAGATCACATAGAGGTGGGAGAGGCGCACGGAGACGCTGCAGGGGAGGCCTGCAGGGAGGGAGGCGTGGGGACCCCAGAGCGGGTGACAGAATCGGCCCGCCGACGAGGAGGCTTCGAGGGCAGGTGGCCCGGCAGCACAGGGCTCTGCACAGGGACGGACACGGAAGGAGGCCGGGGCTGAGATGCGGCTCCATCTTCTGAGATGGAGCTCCTTGAGGTCTGGCTTCAGTGGTGCCCCCCCTCGAGCCTCAGCGTCCCGGCCTCTGTCACTCCTGCCTCCCCAGGTCCTGCAGGGCCGTGGTTCCTGCCTTGACCTCATGGTCCTTTTCGACACTGTCCTACTTCAAGTGCCCTTCACCTTCCATGCAGGTGGCGGGAGCCTCCTGACTCTTGCCTCTGCCGCCCCTCTTCCTGCCTCCGTCCACCTGCTCCACACCTGCCAGGGCAAGCTGTCAGCGCCCCGCTCTGATCTGGTCATTGCTGTTTCAAGGCATTGCAGGCTCTTCCTCGCTGTGGAGTCACGGGGCCAGGGAGCGTCTCCACCCCTGTCGTGCCCATCTTTGCAGCCTGTCCCCAAAGCCCCAGCACACACTCTTGCCTCCCTCTCACCTCACTTTCCGAGCTGGGATTGTGCCAATCCTTCCCATTCCCAGAAGAGGAACGGGCTCTTTTCTCCTGGAAACTGAGGTTTCTTTTCTTTTTTTTATTTTTTTTTTCTTTTATTTTTTTGACAGGCAGAGTGGACAGTGAGAGAGAGAGAGACAGAGAGAAAGGTCTTCCTTTGCCGTTGGTTCACCCTCCAATGGCCGCCGAGGCCGGCGCACCGCGCTGATCCAATGGCAGGAGCCAGGTACTTATCCTGGTCTCCCATGGGGTGCAGGGCCCAAGCACTTGGGCCATCCTCCACTGCACTCCTGGGCCACAGCAGAGAGCTGGCCTGGAAGAGGAGCAACCGGGACAGAACCCAGCGCCCCGACCAGGACTGGAACCTGGTGTGCCGGCGCCGCAGGCGGAGGATTAGCCAAGTGAGCTGAGGCACCGGCCAGAGAGAGAGATATCTTCCATCTGCTGGTTCACTCCCCAGATAACCGCAACGGCCAGAGCTTGGCCAATCCGAAGCCAGGAGCCAGGAGCCAGGAGCTTCTTCTGGGTCTCCCATGTGGGTGCAGAGCCCAAGGACTTGGGCCATCCTCTATTGCTATCCCAGGCCATAGCAGAGAGCTGGATTGGAAGCGGAGCTGCCAGGACTTGAACTGGCACTCATATGGGGTGCCAGTGCTGCAGGCCAGGGTTTTAACCTACTGCACCATAGCACCACCTTACTTCTTTTCCAGGTCTCCAACACTCTCCTAGCTGGAGCACTGGCTTCTCTGAGCTTTGGTTTAACCCACTCTCCCCACCCGGCTGCTGGATGGCTTCTTTGAACTCACAGATGGAGTCTGGTCCTTCCCCTCCACCAAACTGCAGAAAACAACTCTTGCATTGCCTCTCCGTAGTGGCCAAGCTGATCTAGAATCTGCCTCCTTTCTGCTTCCGGACCTTTGCACGTGCTGTCTCCTGCATCAGACACGCTTCCCCTCCTCCCCACAGGCCCTGCTCCTTGAATCTTTCAGAGAAGCGCGAATACCACACCTCCCTAGGGGGCCGGCGCTGTGCGGTAGCAGGCAAAGTCACCGCCTGCAGTGCCAGCATCCCGTATGGGTGCTGGTTCGAGTCCCAGCTGCTCTGTTTCTGATCCAGCTCTCTGCTGTGGCTTGGGAAAGCGTAGAAGATGGCCCACGTCCCTGGGCCCCTGCACCCGCGTGGGAGACCCTTGAGGAATCTCCTGGCTTCGGATCAGCGAAGCTCCGGCCGTTGAGGCCACCTGGGGAGTGCACCTTCAGATGGAAGACCTTTCTCTCTCTCTCTCTCTCTCTCTCTCTCCTTCTCTCTCTGTGTGTAACTCTGCCACTCAAATAAATAAGCAAATCTTTAAAAAAAAAACACCTCCCCGTACGCTCCATCTCAAGGATTGTTCAGAGGTGGGGCTTAAGCAGTTGAGATGTCCATGTTGCCCACAGCAACCGCTTCCCGCCGATGCAGACCTGGGATGCAGCGGTGAGGGCTCAGGTAGTGGGGCTCCTGCCCACGTGGGGGGCCTGCAGTGAGTGCTCAGCTCCCAGCTCTGGCCCTGGCCCAGCCATGGCCACTGTGGGCATTTCGGGCTTGAACAAGTAATGGGAGCACTCGGCGCGTGTGTACAATAAAGAAAGAAATAAATAAAGCAAATGTGTATTTTCGAAATTGCTGTTCCTGCAGCTTGTCATCGTTTTGTGTATTTTTCACAGACAGGGCTTTCATCTGGTTGTTCCTGTATCCGGAATGCTGGAAACCTGTCCTCTTCTGTGCCCTGGTACCCCAGAGGCAACCAGAGGAGCAGCACGTATTTGCTGAACCAGCGCATGTGGACTTGGAAAAGTTCTTGCATGAGTCCGTCAGGGTGGGCCAGGCTGTAGAGACAAAGAGACCAAGTGCTCACAGGTGCCACGTGTTAAGCTCGCCAGCTCTCGCTCGTGTGACCACCCACAGCATGCTCTTTGTGGGTGGGTGATTCCTGGAGGGTTACTGGGTGGCCCCTGGTTAGTGGCTGGCTCTCCTCCATATTGCAGCTAAGTGGCCAAAGCTGTTTCTGTCTCAGGGCTCTGGCGCTACCCAGGGTCAGGGCTGGCACCGTGACGCAGCGATATCGAGGGCCTGGGATCAAGTCCTGGCTCCACTTCCGATCCAGCTTCCTGCTAATGCACACCCTGGGAGGCAGCAGGTGAGGGCTCAAGTACTTGGGTCCCTGCCACCCCTGAGGGAGACTAGGACAGAGTTCTTGACTCCAGGCTTCAACCTGGCCCAACCCCAACCACTGCAGCCATTTGGAGAGAGAACCAATAGGTGGAAGATCTCTCTCTCCTCTCTCTCTTCCTCTCTCCCTCTCTCTCTGCCTCTCTCTCTCTCCCTCTCTCTCCTTCTCTCCCTCTCTCTCTCTCCCTCTCTCCCTCTCTTCCACTCTCCCTCTCTCCTTCTCTCCCTCTCTCCCTCTCTCTCTCCTTCTCTCCCTCTCTCCCTCTCCTTCTCTCCCTCTCTCTCTCCCTCTCACTCTCTCTCCCTCCCTCTCTCCCTCTCTCCCTCTCTCTCCCTTTCTCCCCCTCTCTCCCTCTCTCCCTCTCTCTCCTTCTCTCCCTCTCTCCCTCTCTCTCTCCCTCTTTCTCTATCTCCCTCTCCCTCCTTCTCTCCCTTTCTCTCTCCTTCTCTCCCTCTCTCCCTCTCTCCTTCTCTCCCTCTCTCCCTCTCTCTGTCTCCCTCTCTCCCTCTCTCCCTCTCTCTCCTTCTCTCCCTCTCTCCCTCTCTCCCTCTCTTTCCCTCTCTCTCTATCTCCCTCTCCCTCCTTGCCTTTGAAACAAACACATGAGAACAGTAAATAAATAAGCATCTATGCAGGGTCTTGCGTGGTCTGTGTTCAGGTGGCACAAGAGGAAAGAGACACAGAGGACACTGCTCACGTCTGGAAAGTCCTGCTCCATTGGTGACACCCCTGGAGTGTTAGCTGGCGCTCAGTCCGCTGCTGGCACAGGAGGCTGGGGGAGGGATGGGTTTTCCTGTGGAACTGCAGTCTGTGCCCCAGGAGGAACCGTGAGCACTTTGGGCCAGGATAAGGGATCTGAAGCTAGCCTCAACTCAGCCGCTAGCCAATAGGAGGACCTCAGTGTATCAGTCCACGAGAGCTCACTGAGACCACGCTCTGTGGGGCCCTGTGAACGTTCCTACAGAACCCTCCAGAAGTGCCGGGGCCGAGCTTCGGTAAAGCAGGCCTCTTGGATCTGTTGCTATGAAAGCACCCCCTCCCCTTTGAGAAGTCTGCAGCCGCGACGCTTAACGAGCCGCGTTCATTTTCAAGTTCTTTGCTCCTGAGTTTTTAAGCTCCTGCTTGAAACCGCCTCCTCTTACTCCATCCCCGTCTAACCATTCCCAGTTGGACTTCTAAGTAGAGATCATTGACACCGTATCTCGTGGCTGGGTATAAGTGGAGAATCCGCCCATCTGCTGGCTAGGACGGCAGGCACGGTTTCCCTCTGCATTGTACCTGCCTTCTGTAATCTGCACTGCAGACAGCACCATCTGCTTCCAAAATGCACTTATCTCAGTCGAGCAAGAGGGTAATAACCTTCCTGGCCTGGTTTCAATCTGCCCCTCGCCCTGTCCAGCGCCTGGCTAGGGGCGGAAGGCTGGGAGCCCAGGACAGCCCTGCCTTCCTCCAGCTCAGGGGATGTGTCCTGTGCCCAAACACCCCCCAGCCCAGGGAGAAAAGGGGCTGAGAAGGACCCCTGAGTCTGATGAATATGAAGACATTTCTGTTGCCTGGGAAACGAGTCCCTTTGAGTCCAGGAGCAGCACAGACGTAGTCCATAAATATTCCTCTTGGCGAGACCCTCGTTGTGCGGGGTGCAGCATATTGAGATAACCCTGACATTTGGTGGAACTTGGATAGCTATCCACTAAATCTGATTAACCCTTGTTAGCACTGACTGTCGCTTCCTGACATCCAGGCAACGCTCAGAGCTCTCGGCATGAGGACAACTCAGTGCAAGCGTTAATCTAGCAGCCTGGACACGCCTCCCTCACTCTCCAGCGTGGATCGGGGAAACAGGGCTTAAACCATCTGGTATGTTCTTAGCAAACCGGAAAGACAGCTGGGGAGCCGTCACGCCAGAGAAAGGTTGGAGAGAATGACTCCGTCTCTTCTCTTCATTCAGCTGAGTCATCTGTGAATGACAGTTAAACACTGGGCGATCACCGAGGAGGAGAATGTCTTCGCTGGCATTTGTGTGATAGTCGATTCAGTCTTAATCACACCAGGGTTAAGAACGAGGGATCATCATTTCTGCTAACTCCAGAGCAGCATCCACACACTCAGTTCAAAACCAGGCAATAAAAATTTCTATTAGCATGGACATAAATTTTCTGTGGTTGTTTCTGCAAATTGCCAACCGCCGATGCCTCTACCCCGATGAGAGATGCTATTCTGGAAGTGTAACCCATGCGCCACGACTCGAGTGGCAGAATCAGATCTGGGCAGTGTGTGTGTGTGTGTGTGTGTGTGTGTGTGTGTGTTAATCCCACCAGCAGAGGGCGGCCTCCGAGGAGCTGGAGTGGGGGTGGGGAGGATGCTGACAGCAGTGGTCAGAGCAGGTGCCCATGTGTCTGGCTACTGCCGGGCGGCGAAGGCAGAGAGCAGACAAGGCTGCGCTCCAAGGGCTGTAGTGGCACGCTGCAAGAAACACTGGCTCCATCTAAGTCAGCATTGTCGTGTTCTGAGACCAATAAAGCAACTTACGTCCGAGAAAACCTACTGTGTGCATCCAAGCCCTGAGCCGAGTGTCAGTGACACAACGGAGCCTGGGTTCTGGTTTCTGCTTCAAAAGACTTACAATGTAGCTGGAGCGTTGTGTGTGGCAAGAAAATGGACGGTGCAGTGCAGTACAGCATCCTGACAGGCTGGTATACATGGGAGATTCCGTCTCCCACCCCTCGTGCCACAGCAGGCATCACTAATGGATCCTGGCACGTTTCTGTCTGAATGGAGCTGTAGATTCACCCCCCAGCAGAGTCCTCCGGTCGCAGTTGTCAGGTGTGAGGGCTCCTGAGCCAGGTCTAGTGTAGACCTCCCGCCCCGGGAAGGAGACAGACCCTCTCCACGGCTCTCTACCTACTGGAATCCCAGAGGCCACTCAGCCCACCTCTCCCAAGCCAAGACAGAAGCCACAGAGAGGGATTAAAAGGGATTAAAACCCGTGGGAGAAAAACGCCCCAGTGTAGAAGAGTTGTCAAGACCACTGCTGGCTCCAATCCGGTGACAGGCGAAGCTCCCTGGACCAGACTACTTACGAGGGGATAGGGTCAGGGGGTCGTGCTTGAGTCCCATGAATCACTCCAGAGAGCATGGTCTTGCCTGGGGGAGGGGCATCTGCACAGTCGAGACGAGTATCTCGGTTCTACCACGGGCCAGGATAAGGCGTTTCTGTGGGGAGGAAACCTGACCCGCAGCAGAGAGACGAGACAGGGTGACCTTGGCCAGTGTGCCACAGGAAATGAGACGCTCCGTCCCGTCAACTGGGGGCCTGACACCCCCAGAGTGAAAGGTCCTTGGGACTGGCACAGGATGTCTTTGAGGGAGGGGACGATCACTCATTCATCCAACAATTGTCTTCTGCGTGTCCATTCCAGGAAGCCTGGGACAGCGGGTGGGACAGCCTGGATCCTACCCTCGAGGGGTCCCCATCCCCCAGGGAAAGACAGCGTCAGTGACGTGGCCCCATGTGCCGACTGACAGTCCCGTTGATGGGTTACAGTGCTGTCACAAATCCCACAAGCGTCGTGACTTCCGGTTCCGGGTTGTTATCTCAGGATTCTGGGGGTTGGCGGTCCACGCGAGTCATGCCGGTGCGGCCAGCGCTGCACTGCCACTGGAGGCTCCGGGGCCGAGCTGTCTTTCCCCAGTTTCTGCTGTGGGTAGGAGACCCGAACTCGGCTCTGGGCCTCCCACTCCAAAGCTCATCACTCTGTCCTCGCAGGTCCCTTCCTAATTCTGGACTCGTTGCTTTGGGCCTGTGAAGAGCTCTGTGTCTACTTCACAGATGGTCAGAGTGAGGCTCGGAGGAGTCGTCACCAAACCAAGATCTCACAGGCACAGTGAGGGATTCTCCATCTGAGTGGAGTTGTGCCTGGAGTTGCTAGCGAAGGGATATGTGATCACACGGCTCTGAATGGCAGCCAGCCGGGACCAGGGGAGCTGGCTGTGGGATCTGCCTGAGAGGCCACAGAGGAGGGAGACTCAGAGTCAGGCGTTTGGGGTGCTGAGTCCTGGGATGGAGGTGCAAGCCTTCACCACTCTGACGCTGTTGGTCGCGTGGGATTGGGCAGGGCGGATGCCCCCAGGCCCATCACGGCTCAGAGCAGAGCCAGAGACTCCGACGAGGGTGCAGCCCCTCCTCACCTGCAGATGTGCAAATCTGTCCAGAAAATGGGGTCCCCCTCACACGTGACCCGCGCACACCTCAGCTCCAGATCACTGTGAGACCCGACACAGTGCAAGGCTCTGGAAGTAGTCGTTGGGCTATGTGGTTCAGGGAATATTGGCAAGGAAAAGGCCTGGACGTGTTCGGGATGGAGGCAATTTTTTTTAATATTTCTGTGTTTGGAAGAATCTGTGGACATGGCCGGTGTGTGGGTGTGGGTCTGCTCTATGTGTCAAACTGTTTTCAGGACAATTCTAATGCTTTCTGGGGACTGTGTTGTGGTGCAGCGGGTTAAGCCGCTGTTGGTGATGCCAGCATCCCAACACTGGACAGATGTTTGGGTCCCAGCTGCTCTACTTGCAATTCAGCTCCCTGCTAATGCGCCTGGGAAAGAACGCAGGACGGCTCTTTTCTAGGTGCACGCCCATTTGTCCGGAAAGCAGTTCCCCCACAAGCAACGGAACGAGCCCTGCTGGCCCTGGGGGGCACTGAGCACCACGGGGCCTGCAGCAATCACACCCAGGTTTCTGGTCGGGGCTGCTCAGGCTCGGCTTTAGCAGGCCTGGGGTTCTGCCGGGCAGTCTGCACTGTTGTGTCTGGGGAGGATGCCGAGCAGAGCCGTGCTTGGAGGCAGGTTCACAATTCTTCAGAGCCAGCACGCTCTGGGGAAGGAGGAGCTCCCGCGGTGAAGCGTGGGACGACCTCAGCTCCGTGCCAGAGGCCAAGGCTGCCCGTGTCAGGAGCACGCAGACGCACCTCAGTTCAGTCACCGTTCGCTGACGTACGAGGGCGTCCCTGGGGTCGGTGTGTGGGGGCCACCTGCTCAGACACCATCTTCATGATGCTCTACACACGTGTGTGTTGCCCCCCTTCGTGACGGTCCACGTCCTACAAATCACACAGCCTGTGCAGTGCACTAGTTAGGTCTGATCTCACCGCCTCCACTTTACAGAAAAAGAAAGCAAAGCTCAAGGCAGACGTGGCCCTGCGGCTAAGCAGCTGGTAAGAACAGCATCTCCCAGTTCCGCTCCTGACTCCGGCTTCCTGCACATGCACACCTGGTTCAGGTAATTCCTGCAGCCCCTGTGGAGAAACATGGGTTGAGCTTCTAGCTCCTGGCTCTGGCCCTGGCCCAGCCCCAGCTGTTGCAAGCAGTGAATGGGACCTTGCGCGCGCTCTCTCTCTCTCTCTCTCTCTCTCTCTCTCTCTCTTCTTCCTCTGTGTGTGGCTATCAGATATTTTTTTAAAGCTGCTAGGTGCAAAACCTTGAGAACACAGCCTGCACCGGCACAGCCTCGAGGCGCAGGCACTACAGGTTGCAGCTGAGCCCAGGCCTGGGGGCCTTGCTGCTGCACCACACAGCTCACACACTCCACGGGTCCACTGCTGCGTCTCAGATCACTCCAGCTAGAGGTTATTTGACGATTTCTTTTCAAATATCCACGTGCGTCTCGCCACTTGGCTTTGAGTGACAGGTAGGTGTTGAGGGGTGGGGGTTAGGGAGCCGCAGAATCACTCTTTCTGGCAGAAGCTGGGTGGCCGTGGATCGATCTGTTTCCTGTGATGTTCGTAGTTTACATCTCATTAAAATCCAATCTGAAGAGGGGAAAAAGCCCTTCAAAGACAGGCAGTTAAGTGAATCAAAGTTGCAGGGAGAGGGATAAATGGCTCAGGGAAGGAGAGTGAAAACATGATAACATAATACATATATTTAGGATGAGGCTTTCTAATTTACTGCAATCTGCGGTTCTCTGAATCCGACTACGTTGGGTATAATTATTTCTGTCTAAATAATTTTGCAGACTTGCAGCATAATAACTCAGGATCACAAATAAGAATCAACTCCACTGCGCTCACAACAGAGCCATAATCATGCTCTCGAGCTGGCGCAGCTCCCTACAGCTTGGTGCAGAGTAATTATGTTTTTTTCTTGGTGCAATGCATATTAACCTGTGGAAATTACAAACCATAGAATGTAAAAAAAAGTCTGTGTTTCTGGTGGGGAAATACCAAATTTGGCCTACTGAAAACTCCCGGCTAAGTGCACCCGCTGTGTCTATGAGACTTCTCTGTAGGAACGGGAGACTCCCACACGGATGGAGAGCCCTCGCAGTGAATGAGGTATGGAAACAGCGACTGCGTGCCTGGTGAAGACGCACGTGCGCGTTTTATGGTAGAGCTGCTGAAATCTAGCCGGGTTGATGTCAGGGGTTTTGTTCATTCATTCCGTAAACAGACCACAATTTGTCCATCAGTGAGTGGCTGCCTCTGAGGTGGGGGATGGGGGTGGGCGGGGCCTGAGGGCAGGTGACAAGAAAGGACCAACCCCAGGTTTGCTCTGCATCTGTGACACTTTTCTCAATAACCTGGAAGGTGATGGTGTGATATTTCTTATATTATTCTCCATATATTTGTCCACCTGAAATAATTTATAATTTCTCTGTCTTTTCAAAAAAAAAAAGAGAAAAGCAAGAACACAATTCAGAGAAGAATGCAGGGGGCATATTGTTTGGTTCTTCCAGAATATCCACATAAAAACAGAGCAATTACGAAGCCAATCAAGGCCTGTGGACGAAATTCACAACAGCACCAGACAACAATGTATCTCTGTAAACCCCAATGCAAGCGCGTGGAACAAAGCTCCCCAGCGGCCATGAGGCTTCGGGTGTCGTCCAGGGAAAAGCAGAACAGGAGGATCCAAAACCCAGAATGCGGTGGGCACCGCATGCCCACCTGGGAACCGCGGCAGCAGTGCAGAGACAGCCTGTGTGACGGCAAGGGGCCTGGGCCAGGACGGGGCGAGGGTCTAGGGCTGGCTAACACCTGTGTGCTCGTGACCCTGACCCTCGGGACTGCTGTCTAGGACAGAGCTGCACGTAGAGGAGATACCGTTAGAACTGCACATAAAAGCGAGGAAGGAGTGCAGAAAGGGAAGTGAGATGACATCACAGGGTGGGAGAAACAGGCAGAGGGTGTCACAGACAGGGCAGCCATGTTTTGAACACTCTAACAAAACAACAGGAGGGGGCATTCTGTGGACTCAGAATGCTACGTCTGGACCAAGCTTCTTGAAAGTTCAGGGAAACCAAATTTATAGTGGAAAAATGACAACATAATATCATCAAGATCTAATTTCATACAACGGGCCGGCGCGTTGGCTCACTAGGCTAATCCTTCACCTGCGGCGCTGGCACCCCAGGTTCTAGTCCCAGTTGGGGCGCCGGATTCGGTCCCGGTTGCTCCTCTTCCAGTCCAGCTCTCTGCTATGGCCTGGGATGGCAGTGGGGGATGGCCCAAGGGCTTGGAGGAAGCCAGGAGGAAGCACCTGGCTCCTGGCTTTGGATGGGCGCAGCACCGGCTATGGTGGCCACTTGGGGGGTGAACCTACAGAAGGAAGACCTTTCTCTCTGTCTCTCTCTCTCACTGTCTAACTCTGCCTGTAAAAAAAAAAAAAAATTCATCCAACATTACAGTAGGAAAACAGATTATGGAGCAGAGCAACAGCCCTACAGATAACAGAAGCATTTCCGAAAGCCATACTAGGAAGAAAGAAAACCATCTTGAGTTGTGCTAAAGACATTAAGAAAACAACGCCGCACCCAAAAAAGCAGCATAAATCAGAATTAGAAAAACTCAGGGTGAGATCACAGAATTCAAGAAGCAATTTGAAACAAAAAGTTAAAAATCTAATTAGAAATGGGGATTAAGCTAGAAGGAATGCAAGAGTAAATGAGGAAACAAATTCCAAAGTAGTGAGAAGGAATATGGTCTTAAATCAAAGAAGGAAGAGATCTTAGTAAGAAGATCCAAGAAGAGACGACACGTTTGGAGACTGGCAAAGAAGATCCAACATGCAGGTAATAGGGGTCCCTGACGAAGAAAACAATGAATACTACAAACACTACTGCAAGGAAACTCTCCAGGAATTAAAGAAAAATCTGAATCGACTTGGTGAAATGGCACACTATTTACCTGAAAATATTGACAGAGAACAACCCATAAAAATATTCTGCTAAGGGCCGGAGCTGTGGCGTAACAGGCAAAGCCTCTGCCTGTGATGCCAGCACCGGTTCAAGTCCCAGCTACTCCACTTCCCATCCAGCTCTTTGATAATGGCCTAGGAGAGCAACAGAAGATGTCCCAAGTGCTTGGGCCCCTGCACCCACATGGCACACTCAGAAGAAGCTCCTGGATCCTGGCTTTGGCCTGGCTCAGCCCTGGCCATTGCAGCCATTTGGGGAGTGAACCAGCAGGTGGAAGATCGTCTCTCTCTCTCTCTCTCTCTCTCTCTCTCTCTCTTTTTCTCTCTTAACCTCTGCCTCTTAAATAAATAAAATTAATCTTTAAAAGAAAAATTCTGTTGAAGTTACTAGATTTATTGAAGATATAAAGGAAAAATCACTTGGGTATCTAGGAAAAACGTGTGACTTAAATGTTTTACTTTTACTATTATCAGATGATTTTTTTTCCAACACTCTTTCACACAAGAAGAAAATAAAGTAGTGTATTTAAGATATTTAAGGAAAGAACATATGAGCCAAGATTTTATATCCAGCAAAGCTGATCTTCAAGTGCAGAGTCCAGGTGGTTACCAGGATGAAAGAACAGGTGACCGCTGTCCCTGTGAGACTGTGCTGAGGAATCACATAGAGAAGAGATGCCACAGAATACAAAGACCCAGAGACTCACGGGCTCAGAGACTAGCACAGAGATTCACATACATTTCCCTGTAAAACAAAGACTCAATAAGAGCTAAAAGGGAAATATAATTATGTGATGGCTAAAGGTAAAATACATACACAATGAAAAATTAAAATGTTTTCAATAACCATAATTGGTGATAGTATCAAGATATTGTTCAACTAATATTTGTAAGTAGGATGAATGAGTAATCATGGGGCATTCTCATTTGAAAAAAATATTTGAAAGAGAGAGAGAGAGCGCTCTCCCATGAATCAAATGCCTGTAACACTAGGGCTTGGTCAGGCCAAAGTCAGAACTAGGAAATCAATCTTGGTCTCTCACTTGAGCGGCAGGAACCTAACTGCTTGGGCCATCACCTGAGGTCTCCCAGGGTACATGTTAGCAGGAAGCTGGATTCAGGAGGAGCGCTGGGATCCAGAGAGGGCACTTGCACAGCCTGATACAGGGTGTGAGCATCCCAGATGGTGTCTCAGCTGCTGCACGACCCCCAGGCATCTGACTTCACCACCCCTTGTGCCCACGAGAACCAGGACTCTTAATGAAAAGAAAGCAGATTCTGACACAAGTTGGTAGAGGTCAAGTTAAAACTCTGTAGCTTTTAATATACTTTGGAAATATCAGTCTGAACTCATAAATTATCTGTACTTGGGAGAAGGAAGAAGAGACACAAATTTGTATTTCCAACTCTCCCCACTGAAACCATGAACATCCAGTAGCAATGATAATTGCAGCAACCCAGAATGAGGTCTTAAAATTTCATTTCCCAATAAAAGAAACCAGGACTCAGAGAAATAATTGATTTCAGGTCTGGAGCAGTAGCTGTATAAGATTAATTTGGGACATCGTGTAATACTTAATAGCAAGGAAGCTAATAAGACTACTTCCATTGGTCAAATAAGAGACAATTAAAGTGAGTTATCAATAAGGGTAAGACTTGCAAAGTATTGAACTCCAAGAAATATGTCCAAATCCATGAATTTATAATAACTTTTTAAACATTAGTTGTCACCTTTGGAGAATAGGAACCCATTCATTATAATCAAAGCTAGAAAAAATTAAGAAAAGAATCACGCCTTCACTCTGCCTTTTCTATAAAATCCATGGAAAGTCAAATGGCCGGTGGAGGAACCGTCTCCGTAAATCACTGCAGCAAATACAAGCAAGTCAGAGCCTCTCCATTCGCAATGCCAGCGGATTGATGATCTAGGCACTGCGTACCTCACTCTTTTATATTTCCACTTCTTTATTTTAGCAGATTTTATTTATCTTATTTGTGAGACACAGAGGACGGGAAAGTCGTGGGCGGGGGGCACTCCTACCTAAAATAATCCGCTAAGCTATTCAAGGGAGGGGTGGGCAATGATATCAGCCAGCCAGGACTAACATCTCTGCTCCTCCCGGTCAGCCATCCCCCCGGGCGAGCACTCAGCTGAGACTTCGCTCTCATCCTCAACACGGAGTCCAGCTTGCAGCGTCATGGCAGAAAGGGCTTCCCAGCTCCCTGTTTCGTCAAGGTGGAAGCACGTGTGATGACGGCAGTGCGTCCCCCTGAGCCACGCTGACGGGCACGAGGCGCCATCTGGGGACGAGATCCCCGAATCCGCCTGTGGCTCCTGAGTGCGCAGAGACTGCTTTGCTAGGAAGCGGGCGTCACGCCGAGGGATGCGGATGGTAGGGCGGGAATCAAAGCAAGACCTGCGGCCCTAGGGGCTGCAGGCAGACAAGTGGGTGCCGTGTCCCAGGGAGCTCCCACTTCCTGCACACAGGAAGTAGCTGTCACCGTCCTGGAGTGGTGACCTGCCTGGTGGGACTACTGACTGTGTCCTCTGGACCACTGTGGTCAATGCAATGTTTAAAAGTCCCCTCCCCCCTTTTTAATGTATTATTGCTTTTAAAATTACTTATTTATTAGAGAGAGAGAGAGTGAACAAGCTCCTATTCACTGGTTTACTCTCCAAATGGACTCAACGGCCCCCAGCTGAGGCCAAAACCAGCAGTCGTCAACTCAACCTCCCACGGTGGTGCAGGAACCTGACCACAGGGTCTGCGTGAGCAGGAAGCTGGAGTGGGGGGCCAGGGGCCAGCATCAGAATCAAGCTCTCCAGTGTGGGACACAGGCATCCCTGACTGGTGTTTTAACCGCCCTGCCAAATGCCCCCTGCCCCACGCCCAGGTTTATTTACTTATTTTTTTTAACATATGGGGAGCCCTTTATTGAGGGATTGCTGTGATGCAGGTAGCAGGGAGGGACAGTTCACAGGATTAGAGCATAAGCTGGGCCATTATTATCCTTGGCTGTGAATGGCAGGACCGCAGTGCAGAGGATTAGGTCACAGGCTCAGGAAGGGAGCCAGAGGAACTCAGAGCCAGGCTGGCCGGCAGCGCAGCCCAGATCTGCATCTGAAGTGGCTCGGGAAAGCACGTGAAACATCCTCACTGGGCATCGCCCATTCCCCCCTCGATGGTCCCAGCCCCAGCCCTGCGCCCACCACTGCTGGGGGGGACCTTGTCCAGGGCACCCACAGCCACAGCTGCACCTCCCAGCCACCAGGACTGCCTGCCGTCCTCAGCATAGGGTGGCCTTGGGACAAGAGCTCGGCTCAGCCACTGGTCGCTCGATCACCCTCTGCCCTGGCACCCGCCCTGGCACACACCGGGCTGCAGCTCTGTGCGCAGACGGGCTCTGCGGACGGCGCTCATTGGAAAATTGCCGCTCCAGGCAACCACTTCCCTTTAAACGTGGGAGGCAACAGCCCCACGGTGAAGGGCTGGGATTTGGGGTTTAAAGAAACTGGGTTCAAATCCACCTACATTCCTTCACGTGCCAGATGGCCTTGGGTGTGTTTTCTGTGTGCCTCAGTTTCCCCATTGGTAAAAAGGGAACAACACTGCCTACTTCATAGAGTTGATGGAGGAATAAGCATAAAGCACTTAGCTCAGCACCAGGCTCCCAGCAGTGTTCAGTAAAAGGTAGCCATTGTTACTACATTAACATTCTTGTTATTATAACAATGAGGTCCCCATTGAAAGAGCTGATTCTCTCTGCCTGTCAAAAAAAAAAAAAAAGAAAGAAAAAGAAAAAGAAAGAAAGAGCTGATTCTCCCCACCTCTTTTTTTTTCTTTTTTAGATTCTTTTTTTTTTTTTTTTTTTTTTTTTTTGACAAGCAGAGTGGACAGTGAGAGAGAGAGACAGAGAAAGGTCTTCTTTTGCCATTGGTTCACCCTCCAATGGCTGCCATGGCCGGCGCACTGAGCTGATCTGAAGTCAGGAGCCAGGTGCTTCTCCTGGTCTCCCATGGGGTGCAGGGCCCAAGCACTTGGGCCATCCTCCACTGCACTCCCTGGCCACAGCAGAGAGCTGGCCTGGAAGAGGGGCAACCAGGACAGAACCTGGTGTGCCGGCGCCGCAAAGCGGAGGATTAGCCTAGTGAGCCACGGCGCCAGCCGTCTCCCCACCTCTTAAAAGCCATACAAAATACTGAAAAGAGAGCTGTGCAGCTGAGCAGCAGCCCCCCCTGGCCAGTGACGTGCTGAGCTCTGCTGGGTCCCCAGCCGCCCTCTAGCCTCCCCTGCTACCTGTGGGTTTGTTTGCTGAAGAGGATAAACAGGGTGCAGCCTCTTCCCTTGAATGCAAAGGCCCCTTCCGCAGAGGCTTTGAGCCCTGATGACTACAGCTGCTGGCCGCAGTGCACTGAGGGCAGCGCACTCCCCGGGTTGCACAATCGAGAAGGCAGCCGCTAATGCTAAGGCTGCTGAGAGTGAGGGGTCACAAGGCCACAGCAGACGGGAAGAAATTCAAGAACCGATGCAGTCCCAAGACATCCGCCGAGCTGCACGTTCCTTACGGGAATCCAGCGAGGAAACAGGCAAATCCGAGAACTGCAAAAGGAGGACGGAGAGTAGGGTCCCTGCCGGGAAGCAGAGGAGGCTGCCCCGGAGCTCGGCATGAGCAGGCGCTGAGAACAAGCGTGTAGGGCGCTGATGGCAAGCAGAGACCATGATGGGGTGTGACGACGATGCTAAAGGCAGCATTTCGAGCCGGCGCCCCGGCTCACTAGGCTAATCCTCCACCTAGCGGTGCTGGCACACCGGGTTCTAGTCCCGGTCGGAGCGCCGGATTCTGTCCCGGTTGCCCCTCTTCCAGGCCAGCTCTCTGCTGTGGCCCGGGAGTGCAGTGGAGGATGGCCCAGGTGCTTGGGCCCTGCACCCCATGGGAGACCAGGAGAAGCACCTGGCTCCTGCCTTCGGATCAGCGCGGTGCGCCGGCCTTGGCAGCCATTGGAGGGTGAACCAACGGCAAAGGAAGACCTTTCTCTCTGTCTCTCTCTCTTTCACTGTCCACTCTGCCTGTCAAAAAAATAAATAAATAAAGGCAGCATTTCGAGGACTTACAAGCGCAGGTTGCGCAGATAACCGACACGGCAGCAAGAATGAAGAAAACCCTGAAAACCACGAGACAGGAACAAAGATCCCAACGGAATGAAAAGCCAAAGGCTTGAAAGAAAGTCTTCTGATAACTCGAGAGCCACGTTAGAACCTTGGGCGGGATGGCAGGCGCGTGTCAGTACTGCTGACCAACGGCAAGCGGAGTCTCCGGGAGCACGGAAGGACTTTCCATCCAGGGCCTCTCCACGGCTCCCGGGGGCGTGAGGACCAAGTGAGTGAACAGAAAACTCAGCCCCAGCCACTCTGCTTTTGTTCGTGCTGTGTAATACGTACGGTGCATCTGTTAAGAGACAGCGGCGCAGCGCCGTCCGTAGCGGCCACTCATGGGTGAACCAACGGAAAAAGGAAGACCCTTCTCTCTGTCTCTCTGTCTCTCACTGTCCACTCTGCCTGTCAAAAAAAAAAAAAAAAAAAAAAAAAAAAAAAAAAAAAAAAGAGAGACAGCGCCCAGAATGTATCGTCAACCATCATAGACTTTATTCCCGGCACAACCAGAACGTGGGAACTCAGCTGGGCTCATCCGTGAATGCTGAATCTACCAAGAGGCATCAGCAGCGCTGTTGGCTTTCTGGAGAACACGTGGATGAAGCTGGATATTCCCAGGAAGTCTTGGGGATTTCATAGAATTATCTCAGTTTAAAAACATAAATTTTGCCCCGGTTTTGTGAGTGGAGACTCCTCATACTAAGTTTTATTCTTCCTGTTTGCTCTCAAAGGTAGCAAATAGTTTGCATCCTAGGAGACTTCAGCTTCAGTGACTGCCTGTCTAGTTTCCATTAACCTAAATTTTTGTCAAAGAGAGCTCATAGTTAAAGGCTGCAGGCATGTTTTGTATGAGCCTAAACAAAAGAGGTAATTTAATTACGGCTAATTTTTGATCACTGGTACTTAGCTAACAGTTGTCCATAACTTACTTAAGTGTATGAACTATTATTTCAACAATGAAAGGCCCGGGCTACGTACTGCTTTGTAAGGAGATCTTATAGACAGTTACTTCTTCAGAAGGATGAGTTTTGGTTCTAGGTCAGTAGCCATGAGTTTCCTCCTTCGTGCTTGACCTGTAAGGGTACATGAAGTGCATTTAGCCAGCAGAGCTGAAACGTGTGAGACAGCAAGTGAACTGGGAATGCCTCGGACCCACAGAATCCTTTTCTAAACTAGTTATTCTCGGTTTACGGAAAAAGCAAATTAAATTTTAAAAACAAATTACTGGACCCCTTTTTATGCTCCATCAGATTTTCCTAACTTGGAAGAATTTTTTAAGATCTTTATCTTATTTATTTGAGACTTAGAGTTACAGACAAACAGAGGGAGAGACAGAAAGAATAGTCTTCTATCTGCTGGTTCACTCCCCAAATGGCCACCATGGCCAGAGCTGGGCTGTCTGAAGCCAGGAGCCAGGAGCTTCTTCCAGGTCTCCCACGTGGATGCAGGGACCCTAGCCCTTGAGCCATCTGCCACTGCTTTCCAGGCCATAAGCAGAGCTGGATTGGAAGCGGAGCAGCCGGGACACAGACCAGCGTCCGTTCAGGATGCCAATGCCACAGCTGGAGGCTCCCCTACTACACCACCATGCAGCCCCTTGCAAGATTTTCATAACATTTAGTTGGAAAGGGGAGCAAGATCTGTGGATCTAGATGTATTTGTTTTTAAAAAAAATCAATAGACAGAACATAAGTTTTTAAAAGCCACCAAATACAAAAATTGTGCTTTATCAATTAAATCCTAAATTTTTTCTTATTTTATGGTCATTAGAGAATAAAGAATAAGAGTGTCAGATATGGTCAAATATATTAAATACATATTAAAATTTGCATGCCTACAAATTTGTACTTTTGAATATAAAGACATATTACTTCACATGGAAATTTTAATGTATAAATTCACATATTGGTAAAATTCAAAATTGCTTTTCACTTCAGAATTTTTGCATTTCAAGTTTGGGGGTAGGGGGATGACTGGAACTGACTGATTGGGAAAGAGCTGATGGCCCAAACTTCAGACAGATTTCTTTGCTCATTCAGAAGCCTTAATTAATATTTTATAGATGACAATTTTTATTTTTAAACTTCTCTGTTGGGTTTTTTGAAACCAACACATTCATTCAAAATATGAATGACACATTCTTTCCAAAAAAAAAAAAAAAGCTTTTATCCCACGTAAGAGCAAAAGGAAGAAAACAAGCTATGCTCAGATTAACACTGAGGCAGCTGTCATAAAACATTACTTTATAAGAAATTATCTTTGTAAACAAATATGTTAATTTGCTCTTGGTTTCCTTCCTTGGATATAATTTTAAGGTTTTGGTGTTTAAAGACACCTACTTTTACTTTGTTTTTAGCAACGCTTTTCCATCCCATACATTAAAAAAAAAAGGACCTTAAATTTATGTCTGATAGTGTGCTCTGCGTGGGAACTTACTTTATCAATAAGAATGAATGATTATAATTGGGGAGAGGGACTGGCACTACAGCATAGTGGGTAAAGCCACTGCCTGCAGTGCTGGCATCCCATATGGGCGTCATATCAAGTCCTGGTTGCTCTTCTTCCAATCCAGCTCTCTGCTGTGGCCTGGGAAAGCAGCAGAAGAGGCCAGAGTCCTTGGGCCCCTGCACCCACATGGAAGACCTGGAGGAAGCTCCTGGCTCCTGGCTTCAGATCGGCTCAGCTCCGGCCCTTAAGGCCACCTGGGGAGTGAACCAATGGATAAAAGACCTCTCTCTCTGTCTCTGTCTCTGCCTCTCCATGGCTCTGTATTTCAAATAAATAAATCTTTAAAAATAAAATAAAACAAAATAAAATTGGGGAGCAAAAAGCCAACGTCATGGCACGATGGGTTAAGCCACCCCCTGTGATGCCAGCATCTCTGATGAGAGTCCCGGCTACTCCTCTTCTGATGCAGCTCCTTGCTAATGCTCCTGGGAAAGCAGCAGAAATGACCCAAATCCTTGGGCCCCTGCATCCACATGGGAGACCCAGAGGAAGCCCCCAGGTCCTGGCTCCCGCCTGGCCAAACCAGCTATTTGACAGTGAACCAGCAGATGAAACATCTCTCTTTCTACTTCTGAATCCACCTCTCTTTCTCTGTCACTCTGCCTTTCAAATAAGTAAATAAATCTTTTTTAAAAGTTAAATTAAATCCAAAAGGGTACCAGAAGAAAAATCAAATGCAATCAATGAAACTACACAGCCAGCTGCTAAAACAATCCCTGTTGCATTTGGACATAGTACTTGGGTGGTCCATATACAATGAGTTCATTCACCTTAAGAAGAACAAAAAGGAGAGTGAAACTCACTTAATGATTCTATGGATCGAAATTCACTGGTATTGTAATTTTGAAACAGTATAACATACATTGCAGGATAAAGCAAATAATAACTATATCAATGTTATTAGAAATTAAGATATCCATTGGAAGAGCAAAGAGGTAAAACTTCAGGGGAAAAACTCGAAATCTTAAATTGAAATTGGAGTATCAATAGTATCTCACTGTATTTTTTTTAAATTCTAGCTTTACCTGCCGATTCACCTGGAGCCGATGGGATCGCCACGGCAGTGGGCAAACACCAGGCCTGGGCTTCCAGACGCTGCCTGTAAAGGAAGGAAGGCGTCTTGAGACAGGAAGTCACGATTCCAGATGAGAAAAAACAGACTGACAGCCTGGAAAGTCACTTTTGAGCACAAAGCAAGGCAACGCCCCAAGATTGAAGGGATTGCCGAGCCGTCATCCTGGAGCCCCTGGCGAATCTGAACATAAAAAAAAAAATTCAAATTCATAGATTAATAAAAATCCATGAATCCACAGCAACATTCTCTGAGAGGTGGCTGGGGCAAGGGTGGAGCTGTCCAGTGCTGGAGGTGGCTTTATACCAACTCCTTGCTCGGAAAATTGGTAGTGGAAAGGAGAAAGCAAGGACGGTGAGTTTTTTGAGAAATTCCAGTTTTCTATGCTTTATACTGACAAGCTCATCTTTTTATCTTTTATTTAAGATTTTTATTTATTTGAAACGCAGAGTTACAGATGCAGAGGCAGAGAGCGAGGTCTTTCACTGGCTGGTTCATCCCTCAAGTGGCTGCAATGGCTGGAGCTGGGCCAATCCAAACCCAGGAGCCAGAAGCTTCTTCTGAGTCTCCCACACAGGTGCAGGGGCCCAAGCACTTGGGCCATCTTCTACTGCTTTCCCAGGCCATAGCAGAGAGCTGGATGGGAAGTGGAGCAGCCGGGACTCGAACGGGCGCCCATATGGGGTTCTGGCACCTCAGGCGGTGGCTTTACCCGCTACACCACAGTGTCAGCCCTGCAAGCTATCTGAGAAGAACAGTGGCTAGTGAGCACAGAAGTAGTGATACAGACAGGAAGTCACCGTTCTGCGGTCCCCACGAAAGTCACTTATCTGTGCAAGGAGGCCAGTGATGCTAAACCACTCTGAAACAGCAGGCAACAGGCGCTTGCAGGATGCCAACTGAGCACTCACAGGGACGGGGGGACCAGCCTCTTCCTGGCGAGATGCCACTGTCAACCAAGTGAACTGACCGCGTCACTCACAGGAGTCAGCCTGGTTCTCCTGATGGAATGAGACGTGACCTACACTCTAACACCACGCAGCGTTCTTGCCAACAATGCGTAACCAGAATCTGGTCCAGCCTTTAGACCTGGCTCTCAGTTTTCAGCCACTTTCAGGGATGAAGGACCACATCAGAAGTAATCATCCCAGGGCCGTGGCTGTGGCGCAGTGGGTTAACGCCCTGCACTGAAGCACCGGCATCCCATATAGGCACCAGTTGTAATCCCGGCTGCTCCACTTCTGATCCAGCTCTCTGCTGCGGCCTGGGAAAGCAGTGGAGGATGGCCCGAGTGCTTGTTCCCCTGCACCCTCATGGGAGACCCGGAAGAAGCTCCTGGCTCCTGGCTTTGGATGGGTGCAGCTTCGGCCGTTGCAGCCAATTGGGGAGTGAACCATTGGGGAGAGAGGAAGACCTCTCTCTCTCTCTCTCTCTCTCTCTTCCTCTCCTCTCTGTGTAACTCTGACTTTCAAATAAATAAATTAATTAAAAAAAGAAGTAATCACCCCAATCCAAAATGGTACAGGAGGGAGCGGAAGGCTAAGCTTACTCAGTTCGTGTTCCTGAGCCTGCGCAGACCCAGAGGCGTCAGCCCTGCCCTGGGAGTCCGCAGAGGTCACAGCGTGGGATTCACAGTGTGCGTGGCTCTAGAGAATGTAAGGGGTTAAATCCTGGTCCAGCCATGTATTCCATAGCCTTGGCAAAGTGATGGAACAAAGATAGGCACCCTCCGTGGTGAGATGGGTGTGATAAAAACCAGGAGTCTCCCTGGGGAATTGTGCGAGGGTGCTGTAGACAACGTACACAGTGCAGACCAGGCTCAAGGTCCCATCCTCTTGGCTTCCTCATTCCCACTCTCCTCATTATAAAAGGTTGAAAGCCCGGGAATGTGTAGAGAAGCCAGAAGCCTCGGGGGGGGGGGGGGGGGGTGTCACAGCTCAGGTGACAAGTGTGTCCCATCACACCTGCCAGCCCTGAGGTTCTAGACGTGGGGAGTTTTTAATCTTAGTATCCGTGTGTGATCGACACTGGACTCAGGGAAGGAATCGCCGAAACCCAAGTCTAGAGCACTAGGAAGGATGTCCTGTGGGTTCTCCAGACTTCCTGGGCGTCAAGGTAGATTTGACACAAAGGCAGGGCAACCTCCGGCACTGTGGAAAAGGTACCACTTCCTTTCCTCCCAGGTGTCACCCTCCCTCTGTGTGCCCAAATCTGATGGAGCTCATGATGGCATGGAGAGAACTCATGTTGAGCTAGTGCAGGGCCCACAAGGTGGCAACGAGTCTTACCCCCAGCAGCACCTTCCAGAATGTTCCTTGGGGAGGGGAGCAGATTGGGGAGGGGGCAGCTTGCCATCCAAGATTCGCCTGTGGTTTTCTTTCAGAAGTAGCCCTCAGCTGAAATCCATGGAGGAGGGCTCAGAGGAAGTGCTGTGAGTGCCAGGTATCTCCTCCCAAGTACCCTCATACCACGCTTCAGCTAACACAGGCTGACGCAGGACCAAAGTTTGAATATTGATCTCTTAACTAATTGCTTATGTCAGCTTTGGCAGGCATGACAAGGTCAGAGGATCCAAGTGGATGCATTTGAAGCACTCATTTAAAAATTCAAACAGTACAAACAGTACTTAATAAAGTTTAGGCCTCCTCAGGGCCAGAGTTGTGACGTAACAGTTTAGGCCGCTGAGACACCAGCATCCCATGTGGGTGCAGGTTCAAGTCCCAGCTGCTCCACCTCCAATCCAGCTCCCTGATAATGTGCCTGGGACAGCTACAAAAGATGGCCCAAGTCCTTGGGCCCCTGCACCCACATGGGAGACAAGGTGAAGCTCCTGGCTCCTGCCTTTGGCCTGGCCCAGCCCTGGCCATTGTGGCCATTTGGAGAGTGAACCAGTGGATGGATTTCTCTATATATCTGTCCTGCTTTCTCTTTCTGTAACTCTGACTTTTAAATAAATAAAATAACTTTCTTTAAAGTAATCTTACAGTCCAGTGCTAGAGGAAGCCACTATCAGCCGTTCCTTTGGTTGCTCTCAGTTGCTACCTACATGTATACAAGAATACGTACACGCTTGTGCCTATCTATGTTTACACAAGTGGCAGCTTATCATACGTGTTAGAATCCTTGATCTTGCTTTTGAAAACACTTTCTATCGCAAAATATAGCAAACATATAGAAATGACACGTAAAATATACCATACGGCCTTAGAAGGTATACAAAGCAAACATCTGGGTAAACACCACGCAAGTTAAGAGATAGTATGCGAGTACTTCAAAAACCTCAGGGAATGGGGCCGGCGCTGTGGCACAACAGGTTAAAGCCCTGGCCTGCAGCACCAGCATTCCATATGGACCGGTTCGCGTCTCGGCTGCTCCACTTCTGATCCAGCTCTCTGCTATGGCCTGGGATAGCAATAGAAGATGGTCCAAGTGCTTGGGCCCCTGCACCCACGTGGGAGACCAGGAAGAAGCTCCTGGCTCCTGGCTCCTGATCAGCTCTGCTCTGGCTGTTGCGGCCATTTAAGGAGTGATCCAGCGGATAGAAGACCTCTCGCTCTCTCGCTCTCTCTATCTGTCTGACTCTACTTCTGTCCACACTGGAGGGCCTGGACTGAGCCCCTCCTGTACTTTCAACCCAGCTCCCTGCTAGCGCATCTGGGAGGCAGGGGATGAGCCCGTGTGCTGGGTCCCTGCCTCCCATGTGGGAGAACTGAGTGGAGTTCCTAGCTCCTGGCTCTTGGCTTTGGCCTGACCTCGCCTCAACTGTTGACTCATTTTGAGAGTGAACCAGCAAATGGAAGATCTCTCTATATGTATCTTCCCTCTCTGTCACTCTGCCTTGCAAATAAATACACTTTTTTAAAAAAGATAAGTTTATTTTAGTGCAAAAATTGTGGAAATCCATGCATAATTTTTTCATAATACACATTTTCCAAAGATTTTTGAGAGCCTTTATATGCATGCATTTCAAAAATTTTTGCACCATAATAAACATCATTGAATACCATTTCGATGACCTTTTTAAATTCCCCTCATACATAACCAGCAATTCAAAGGCTCCTCTTCCTGGGAAGGCAGTCATTATTATGATAATCACTTAGAATGATTGCTTCATTGCTTGTCTCCTGATTTTAAGACGTAAAAATGCATCCCTAGGGGCCAGTGCTGTGGCACAGTGGGTTAAGCCACCACCTGGGGTCCACGTGAGTGCCGGCTCCATCCCAGATGTACCACTTCTAATCCCGCTCCCTCCTAATGCGCCTGGGAAAGCATCAGCCCAGGTGCTTACGCCCCTGCCACCCGCGTGGGATCCCTGATGGAGCTCCAGGCTCCTGGCTTCAGCTGGGGCCCAGACCTAACCATTGTGGCCATCTGGAGAGTGAACCAGCAAACAGAAGATCTCTCTCTCTCCCCCTCTCTCTGTAACTCTGCCTTTCAAGTAAATTAAGAAAAGGGGGTGGGTGTCTTTTAGTTGCTGTGAGCTTTTGAACTCCGTGTGGACAAACGCAGTATATGACTTTCGTATGTGGCTTCTTTTTCCCACGCGACACCTGCGAGGTTCATTCGCGCTGTTGTCTGGTTGTGACTCATTCATCTGCCTTGTTGTATGGATGGATTCCGCTGTGTGGCCGTGCCTCCTCTGATGATGGCCATCTGGCTTGTCTCCAGTCCCTGGGCTGTGAACAATGTCTCCACAAATATTCCTGGACATCCTCTAGCTGTCTGTGTGCACCCCTGGTGGGCACCGGCCCAGGATGCCATTGTCAGTTTGCTGGCGGTTGGTGGTGCCAGGATGTTTCCAAGGTGGTTGTACCAACGTACCCTCCTGCCGGCCGCGCGTGGCCTCCCATTCTTGCCAACATCTGGCTTTGCCGGTCTTTTTCATTTTAGCTCTTCTGTTGTGTATTAATAGTCTTAATTTGCATGTCCATGAATAATGAAATTCTAATATGTGATTGGTTATTCAGTTTTCCCACCCTGTGACATCCCTGTGTGTTTCTTACCTGTTATCTGCTGGGCTATTTGTCTTTTTATTATTAACTTATGGAAGTTTCTTTTTAAAAAAGTCTTTTGAACATCATTTGGGTGCAAACATCTTCTCACTTTTTTTCTCTTGATAATGTGTTCCATTGTGAACGTGGCATATCAGGACATCAGCCGGTTTTTTTCTTGAGGCATCTATCTTCACTATTTTCTGAATGACAGCTGTATTCAGACACAAATGGCATCCTATACAACCTGCACATTTAAAACATACAACTCAATGTCTCTTCCTGTACTGTGCAAACAGCATCACAACATAATTGTACAATATTTTGGCCCCCAAAGAAACCGCACTCATTAGCAGTCAGTCCTCACTCGCCCGTCACTCCCCATCCCTTCCCTAAACACCACTCATCTCCTGCTGTCTCTGCAGATTTGCCTACCCTGGAAATTTTATATAAATGGACACAGACAATATTGATCCTTTGTGGTTGGCTTTTTTCCAAAGTGTGATGTGTTTAAGGGCAATCCCTGGATAGTATATCCTTTATTCCCTTTTATGGATATTAATATTTCACTGGGTGGTTATACATCATGTGTCTATATCGATCACTCTGGAAACAAAGCTGCCGTGAACATGGAAGTCCACACAATGAGCCATTTTATACCAAAAATAATAACCTAGTATTGGAATGGTAAAGCTGATGTTTACACGCACTATGACTTTTGATAACCATTGCCACGTTACCATCTAGGACATTCCAGGGCAGCGTTGCACAAGGGTGGAAGAGTGGACATCTTGGACTGAACTGTGTCTCCCCAAATTCATATGCTGAGTTCCCAGACCCAGTCCAGGCGATGACTGCGCTTGGAGAGAAGGACTTCAGAGAGGCCACAGAGGTTAGGTAATGTGGTAGCATGTCCTCAGAGGAGGAGACTCACACAGACAACACAGACCCAGCTGTGGCCAGGAAGACGGCCATTGGGAAGCCACGAACCACGGCCTCAAAAGAAGCCACACCTGTCAGTCCTTAATCTGTGGGCTTCCAGGCTCTCAGGCTGGGAGACAACAAGCCCCTGTCATCCAGAAAACTGACACGTGGGCCTCTTTAAGGCAACTCTATTGGAAGTGTTTTTCATGGCTGGATGCTGGCTCTTGGTTTCCTAGTGTAGGTGAACTCCCATCCTTTCCTAGTTCATTAAGAAGTTTTCATGTTGGCACCGCGACTCACTAGGCTAATCCTCGGCCTGTGGCGCTGGCACCCCGGGTTCTAGTCCTGGTCGGGGCGCCGGATTCTGTCCCGGTTGCCCCTCTTCCAGGCCAGCTCTCTGCTGTGGCCAGGGAGTGCAGTGGAGGATGGCCCAAGTGCTTGGGCTCTGCACCCCATGGGAGACCAGGACAAGCACCTGGCTTCTGCCTTCGGATCGGCACAGTGTGCCGGCCGCAGCAGTCAGTGGGGGGTGAACCAACGGAAAAGGAAGACCTTTCTCTCTGTCTCTCTCTTTCTCTAACTCTGCCTATCAAAAAAAAAAAAAAAAAAAAAAAAAGGAAGTTTTCATGTGGTTAACATTGGGTGCTAACTTTTTAAACATGCATATTTTGCATTTATGGAGAAGAGCCTCTGATCCTTCTTTAATTAACTAACATTGAATTATATTTGTGAATTTCCTATGTCATATCACTCAGACATTTTTGGGAAGAAACACATTTGATAGTGCTAGATTGAGTTTTTTATACTGCCTTGCTGGAATCTATTGCTAATATTTCATTTTAAATGCCTGCATCAATATTCATATGTGAGATTGCCGTAGTCTTTTGTATTGTCTCTCTGTGTTTGTCAAGTGTTGCTTTCCATATCATTCTGGTTTCAATAAAGAACTCGTATTATATGTATTTTTGAAGTTTTGACAAAATTTGCCTCTGAATCTTATTGACAGTTCTCTTTCTTTCACAGGAATTTGTCTGCTTTAATATTGTTTATCTTTGTGTCTGTTCCCCATGGCTGATGTAACAAATCACCACCATTTTAGTTGCTTAAGCAACACCCATCTATCATCCCACAGCTCCAGCTGGGGCCTATGCTTAGGGCTGTGCGAGACGGAACTCAAGGTGTCAGCTGGCTGGGCCTGACCTGGAGGCTCTGGGAAAGAGCTTCCATTCTCCCCAGGTTGTTGGCAGAGTCAGTGCCTTGTGGCTGCAGGACTGACGGCCCCACCTCCTTGCCGCCTGTCCCTAGGGTGCACTCTGCCTCTATAGGCCACCTGCACTCCTTCTGGCACGACCCCTTCTGCCTCCAAACCAGCCATGAGCAGCAGGCACGTTGGGTGCCTGCACCTCAAATCACGTCTCCCACCACCAGCTGGAGAAACTCTCCCTTTGCTTTTAATGCCTCCCGTGACTGATCCGCCAGCCGTGCCATGTAAGAGAACGCGATCACGGGAGTGATGTTTCCTCACGTGCGGATTCCAGGGATTAGCGTGGAAAACTGGAGGTGGGCATTTGCATACGTTCTACCAGTCTTCTGGGCCAATGTTGGGAATTTTCGTTTTCCAATAAATTATTCATTCCATCCAGACATTTCATAGTGTCGACAAAATACATTCTTTCTACAGCAATTATTTTAGTTGATTTTGTGTTTGCCTTTAATTTTTCACTCTCATTTCTGAGTTTTTTTTTTAATATTTATGCTTTCTGTCCTTTTCTCTCAACTATTTCCTAAGGTTTATCTCTCCTACTGCAAAGAGCCATCTCTTGAAGTAATTGATTAGTTCTACCGGTCTTATTTTTCTGATACATTAATTTCTACTTTTATCTTTATTATTGCATTATGGCTTCATTTGTCTTCCTTGTTATTTGCTTTTACACCTCATTATTTCAATAGTAAATTCTTTTATTTTCAGTCTTTCTTCTTTGGCAACACAGGGACATTTAAGGCTACAAAGATTTTCTTAACCCTTTAGCTACCGACATGGTTTGAAATACAGGCGTTTACTCGAGTTTTTCAGATAATTCTGGTTGTGTCCCCCCTTTAAGTTGTGTTTAGGAGAGAGAATTTCCAGGTGAGATGAAGCTTTGTCTTTAATGTATACTTTAGTTTCATTTTGTCCCAAGCACGCATTCTGTACAATTTCTACTTTTTATAAATTCTTCACATTGAGTCACAGGGTTTTTTTTTCAGATTTTATTTTTCAGATATTATTTATTTAAAAAGCAGAGAAACAAACATGAAGCTTCCATCCAGTGAGTCACTCCCCCGAGCCCACGGGCAGCGGGGCGGGGCTGGGATGCAGCCAGGAGCCAGGACTGGATCCAGACCTCCCACGTGGGCGGCAGGAGCTTCATCTCCTGAGTCCTCACTGCTGCCTCCCAGGGTCTGCATTAGCAGGAACCTGGAGTCAGAATCAGACGCGGCAGGGTGGGACAGGGCGGTTCAGCGGGGTCTCCATTGCTGCCACCCCTGTGAATTTTAGCTACTTCTAGTGCTTTTTAAATCTGTTGGGAGTGACCCAGGCCCTTAGGAGATTTTATGACATGTATATTTGGTCTTGCTCCCACTTCCTGGCATACAACTCCTAAGACCTTTGGAATCCCCAGAGTGATGTGTCATTGTGTAGGCTAATGAGTTGACTGGTGGCTACAGCCCCTTGGCAGCTTAGGTTGTGGGCGGGTTGCAGGAAGGTCTTAGTATGATGCTTGCCACCTCCCCCTTCAAACCCTAGGTATGGGGAGGGGAGCTGAAAACTGAGTTGATCACCAATGGCCAATGACATGATCAATCATGCCCATGTCCTGAAGCCTCTATAAAGCCCCAGAGGACAGGGTTGGGGAGCTGAACACGCTGATTCCTGGAGGGTGTTCTGCCAGGGGTGGTCACAGGAGCTCTGCACTCCTCCCCTGTACCTTGCCTGTCCATCTGTCTATCAGGTGCTCATCCAGCTCCTCTCTGATCTCCTTCACACCAAACCAGCACCTAAGTTTTCCCTGAGATCTGTGAGCAGCCTGGAAAACGAAGTGAACTCACTGCGGGGTCCTAGGGAACCCCTCCATCACCGCCCCATGCCCCGTGTACAGCTTCAGTAGCACAGGGAAAATGAGCTGGGGCTTAGAGTGGGCACTGGGAGTCGGGAGCAGTCTCGTGGGACTGAGCCCTAAATCTATGAGGCCTGACGCCATCAGGACTGCCAGAATGGGTGTGTCCACTGCAGAATCTGCAGCATTGCCTGTTTGCTGGAGAGAAATCCTTACCTGTTTTGGTAAACAGGAGTCACAGAAATAGTCTAGACTGCAAGAACACAGTAGGAGAAACTGAGTTGATTTTTCCTCTATCCTCAGACCTTGATGGACTTAGACCTTTATTTATCCTCTCTACTAGATTTATCGTCTGTCAAGCAGCGATTGAAAGAATGAGAATTCATGCATTTACACCTCTCCCACCTCCAGGTCGCCTGTTTATATTTCAATGATTTTACATAGACTTGGTGTACCTTTCTTTTTTTTTTTTCCTGACAGGCAGAGTGGACAGTGAGAGAGAGACAGAGAGAAAGGTCTTCCTTTTGCTGCTGGTTCACCCTCCAATAGCCGCCGCGGCTGGCACGCTGCAGCCGGCGCACTGCGCTGATCCAATGGCAGGAGCCAGGTGCTTCTCCTGGTCTCCCATGGGGTGCAGGGCCCAAGCACTTGGGCCATCCTCCACTGCACTCCCTGGCCACAGCAGAGAGCTGGCGTGGAAGAGGGGCAACCGGGACAGAATCCGGCGCCCCGACCGGGACTAGAACCCAGTGTGCCGGCGCCGCAAGGCAGAGGATTAGCCTAGTGAGCCGCGGCGCCGGCCCTACCTTTCAATATTTGTGATATTTATTTCATTCTGCATGCGTAGCTCTCAGATGGCGATGTTCTGTGAGCCAAGGAAACTGGGCCATACCATCCAACCAAACTGCGCCACGTCTTCCCCTGCAACTACCCTGAGATGGAAGTGCACCAGTAAGAGAAAGCTCTGGTGACAGAGGGACGGATCTCAGCCTTCCCAATGGCATCCAGAAAGGTTTCCTGGCACAACATCATGATGGCGGGAATGACAGATACGGTAAATGATGGCATGTCAGAGGCATTATCAGAAATGCTTAGTGTCTAGATCTGCTACTTATTTTAAGCACATAGGTATTTAATTTTTTTTTTAATTTTATTTGAAAAGGAGAGACATGCAGAGAAAGACAGACTGGCAGAAAGAGCTCTTACATCCGCTGGCTCACTCCCCAAATGTCCGCAACAGCTAAGCCTGGGCCAGGCTACAGCCAGGAGCCCGGAATTCACTCAGGGTCTCCCACATGAATGGCAGCGCCCCAAGTACTGGAGCCCTCACCTCTGCCACCCAGGCTGTGAGAGGCAGAAGTCAGAGCAGAAGCAGAGCTGTGGCTCAAACCCAGGCCTCCACCATGGATGTGAGCAGACCCTGCCCTGCTACCGCGTTTAGATCTTAAATAGCCTCAAGGCTCACTGCCACTTCTTCCAGCCTGATTTTTCTCATTTTGTTGCATTTTGTTCTTTTAAATAAGAGCTTAAATATGTATTCCAGAGTTCTTGTGCGACCAGATAAGTGATTTGATTTTTATTTCCTTTTGTCTGATTCCTATGCAAGTTATCCTTTGCCCTTTACTTTCAGACTGTTATTTCCCAGGTGTTATTTTTTCCCGTATTTGTTTCTGTTCCTCTTTCCAAGCTCTTATTCCGTCCCTTCTCTGAGGAGCGTTTTCTTCGGGGGTATCTTGTGATGTATTTTCAGTTCCACTCATTCTCCTCTCTGAAGACATCGATTTCGTACGGCTTGTGTCTCCCTGCCTGCCCCGAATAACACTTTCCCTAAACTCCTTTAAACCCCACTCCCTTCCACCTTATCTCAGGTTGCGTCTTCACGCCCCTGCTTGCAGTTTAAGCCACGTCAATCTTTGTCTTGTTTTGACATTCACTTGATCTTCCCCTTCCGTCTTTCCCTGAGCCCCTTCGGCCCCCTCCTCACCACCCCCTGCCCCTGAGTTTCCGTAGCTCCCTCAGCTGTGCTCAGTCCAGCAACCGCCACTGCCTTTGATTGGTTCGCAGTCCTGGGGAGGCTTGCTCAGGGCACAGTCCCCTGCACCTGTGTGTGCAGCCTGCCTTGGATTTCCTATGTTCTCTACGGCTCTCGTGGGTAATTGTGCTCCTGAGACTCATGCAGGTGCTTTTTTTTTTTTTTTTTTTTTTTTTTTTTTTGACAGACAGAGTGGACAGTGAGAGACAGAGAGAGAGACAGAGAACGGTCTTCCTTTGCTGTTGGTTCACCTCCAATGGCTGCTGCGGCCGGCACACCGCACTGATCTGAAGCCAGGAGCCAGATACTTATCCTGGTCTCCCATGCAGGTGCAGGGCCCAAGGACCTGGGCCATCCTACACTGCACTCCTGGGCCACAGCAGAGGGCTGGCCTGGAAGAGGGGCAACCGGGACAGAATCCGGCGCCCCGTCATGCAGGTGCTTTTTTGGTTGTTTCTCATCCTTGAAGGATCCTTTCAAGGCCACGCATTCGCTGAGGGCAGCAGGGTGGGGGGCCAGTGTGATCAGGGACAAGGAGACTGCTGGGCTGTCCACCCTCCACACTGACTCTGCCTGGGCCAGCGGGGCATTCACCTGCCTCACAGGAGGCCCAGTGGCTAACGGTCTTCCTGGTGTTGACATAATTGTGTTTTTCTGCCGATGAGACCAGCCCCTCTGCCACTGGGCCACCCCCACAAATGTCTGAGTAGAAGCTGAGGCCCTGCCATGTCGCACAACAGCCCAAGGATGCTCCCCCGGACGCCGTCTTGGCAAGGCCGGTGCTTCTGGTTGGGCCCCCGGAAGCTGCCGAACCTGGTCTACTGCCCAGCACCTGCGTCCACGCTGCGTTCTCCTGCTGCTGACCGGCAGGGGCGCCGATGTCCATCCCCCCCAGCAAAGTGCGCCCTCTCTGGAAATCCACTCACTGCACAACAAGGACCAGGACAGCGCGTCCAAACGTGCCGCCTGGAAGCCCGGAAGCCTGGAGTTAGCAGGCGAGACTGAGCGCAGGTGAGAAGCCGAGCAGGACTGCTAGCACGCTGTGTGCCTGCCGAGCGAGGGCTCCGTTTCCTCTACTCTCTGCAAGCAGGGGACTCGGCCACACCATCAAACAGGAATCCTGCTGTCTGCTCGCCTTTCCCGTGCAGTCACCCTGGAGCCGGAGGGCTCTGGCCGGGCAGCTCGGCTGCAGTGAGAGCCGGCCTGACTCCCACCTTCCCGGCGGTCATCGGGGAACCTCCCTGATACGCGGCCCGACCAAGGTGGGAATGACGGCCACGTGAGTGGCTGCACGTCAGAGGCACTGTCCGGAGAGCGTCCAGATCTGCCTGCAACCGATGACCGAGCTGGCATCGGCAAGTGAGCGACAGCTCGACACCAGGGTCAGGCTGCGCGCCGCGATGAAATGGACGCAGCGTGGGAATCAGAAAGCAAGAAAGGCGAGAAGTCCAGCGGGACTCCAGCAGACCGGAAGTTCGCTGGCGGAGCCCTCGCAGGCCTGAGCAGCTGGGGTGCTGGGAGGTGCTTTCACAGACAGAACGCAGGGGAGAGGAGGCCGAGAGGAGGCGCCTCGCCATGGGCCGTGCTTTGTTTAAACAAGTAGCAAGCAAACACAACCCTGGGGAACCGTGGGGCTGCGTGAGACACCAGCGTGAGGACACAGGCGTCCTCGGCGCGAACCAGCACCGGGCTGCTCGGGCTGCATCAGAGCTAGCTGGGTCGCGGATCCTGCCTCTCCCTCTGCTCTGGGACTCCACGCATCGAAGCCATGCGTGGGGCTTGCAGCCCCCCCACTGAAGAACTTTGGATCCTCCCGACGTCGGCCACGGCCGTTAAGACTGTCAGCAAGTGGGACGGGCTCAGGGCCTTTCAATGTGTGAGTGCTGCTGGCTGCCCCCAGCTGCTGGGGGGAGAGGGCCCGGCCCCAGTAGCTGGGCCCCACGGAGTGAAATGTGATGACGATAGAACCCCAGCCCTCAGCCTGCAGCCACACCAGCAACTCACATGGAAGGGGCGGCCCGTCCAGGGGCGTTGGGATGCTCAGGGAACCCCACTGCTGACGTCCAGTGTGTTTTCCTAATGGAACTAAAGAAAATTCAGTCTGACACCAAGTCTAACGCAGTCCGCCTCTTTCTGTGGTTTTACTTTTCATCATTATTCAAAACCCCAATTTTGCAAAAGTTTAAAATTCTTAATAAGTTCTGCCTGTACTTACAGCACTTTTAAAGAGTGTGATAAAATACACATAACATAAACTGTAGCATCTTTTTTTTTTTTTAACAGGCAGAGTGGACAGTGAGAGAGAGAGACAGAGAGAAAGGTCTTCCTTTGCCGTTGGTTCACCCTCCAATGGCTGCCGCAGCCGGCGTGCTGCGGCCGGTGCACCGCGCTGATCTGAAGGCAGGAGCCAGGTGCTTATCCTGGTCTCCCATGGGGTGCAGGGCCCAAGCACTTGGGCCATCCTCCACTGCACTCCCTGGCCAAGCAGAGAGCTGGCCTGGAAGAGGGGCAACTGGGACAGAATCTGGCGCCCCGACCGGGACTAGAACCCGGTGTGCCGGCGCCGCAAGGCAGAGGATTAGTCTAGTGAGCCGCGGTGCCGGCCTGTAGCATCTTTTTAAAAAGATTTTATATATCTATTTGAGAGGCAGAGAGAGAGAGGTTTCCCATCTGCTGGTTCACTCCCCAAATGGTCCCAGTGGCTGGAGCTGGGCTGATCCAAAGCCAGGAGCCAAGAGTTTCTTCAGGGTCTCCCAGTGGGTGAAAGGGCTCAAGCACCTGGGCCATCTTCTACTGCTTTCCCAGGCCACAGCAGAGAGCTGGATCAGAGGAGGAGCAGCCAGGACTAGAAACAGCACCCACGTGGGATGCCGACGCCACAGGCAGAAGACTAACCTACTGCGCCACAGTGCCAGCCCCACTGTAGCATCTTAACCCTTTCCAGGTGTCCAGTGTGGTGGCATCGAGTACACGGCCACCACCTGTCACCGTAAGTCTTGGCATCTTGCAAAGCTGAGACTCTGAACCCTTTAACCACACTCCACACTCTCCCTTCCCCCGCCCCGGCACCACCGTTCTCTCTGTCCCTGGCAATCTGGCTGCTCCAGGAACCCGAGTGGCTGGAATCACACAGGGTTTGTTTTCTGGGATCAGCTCTCTCCACTTCCCATGATGTTCACAAAGTCCACCCATCTCGCAGCAGGGGTCAGGAGTCTTCACTCTGGGGATGGGCCGCCGTGTTACCTGTCCTTCATCTGTCCATGGGCACTGGGGGTGGCCCCACCTCCTGACGACTGTGAAAACACTACTGGGAATGTGGCTGTTCAAGTCCCCCATTTGCCACCTAGAGGTGGGACTGCTGGGTCATAGGCTGATTTTATGTTTAATGTTTGCAGAAGCTGCCATGCTGTCCTGGTATTTCAAATGTTTTAAGAACTATTAACTTCTGGAGGGGAAAAAATGTCCATACAGAAACCCGGTCAGGCCCTCCTATCTTCCAAGCGAAAGCTCAGTGTCAGAGCCTCCCCCGCCCTGCCCCACGCGCACAGCAAGGACCTGTGTGGCTGCCACAGAGCTTGGCTCACTCTGGTTTCAACAGGAAGTTCAGAGCCCAGCCCAGGGCAGCAGGTAGCACAGTGAACTGAGCCGCCCCCTGTGATGCCGGCACCCATGTCAGAGCACAGGCCGGGGTCCCAGCAGCTCCGCGTCTGATTCAGCTCCTGGCTAATGTGCCTGCACCAGCAGCAAAAGATGGCCCCAGTGCTTGGGCCCCGCCACCCATGTGGGAGACCTGGACGGAGCTCTGGGCTCCTGGCTTCGTCCTCGACCAGCCTCAGCTGTTGCAGCCATTTGGGGAGTGAACCAGTGAGTGGAAGATTTCTCCCTCCCTCTCTATCACTCTGCATTTCAAATAGAAATTTAAAGAGAAGCCTCGGCCGGCGCCGTGGCTCACTAGGCTAATCCTCCGCCTTGCGGCGCCGGCACACTGGGTTCTAGCCCCGGTCGGGGCACCAGATTCTGTCCCGGTTGCCCCTCTTCCAGGCCAGCTCTCTGCTGTGGCCAGGGAGTGCAGTGGAGGATGGCTCAAGTGCTTGGGCCCTGCACCCCATGGGAGACCAGGATAAGCACCTGGCTCCTGCCATCGGATCAGCGTGGTGCGCCAGCTGCAGCGTGCCAGCCGTGGCAGCCATTGGAGGGTGAACCAGCAGCAAAAGGAAGACCTTTCTCTCTGTCTCTCTCTCTCTCACTGTCCACTCTGCCTGTCAAAAAATAAATAAAAAAATAATAAAATAAAATAAAAGAGAGAGAAGCCTCCAGCCCAGGAGATGTTTAGCTCCTCTGCCAGGGGAGCCGCCCTCAGTTCTCCACAGGGGAGCAGCGGTACCCCCGGTGCCCCTCGGCTGCGGACACCTCCATCCTGGTGTCTGTCCCCACAGTGTCTTGTTCTTGTGATCTGCAGAGTCCCTAATAGAGGACTCACACAACGTGGCCCCTCAAGATCCTGTGACCCACGGTCCACAAGCAGGTGGGCCCTTTCCCACACGTGCTCCCCCCACAGCCATGTTTTTCCCGACCTCCCAAAGCACAGGACAGGGTTGGCCACGCCCTTCGTGGAAGCCTGCCCAGCTCCTGGCCCATCCCTTCTCAGCGTGGACCACCCACCTTCATGGAGACCCTCCCCACTATGTGTGGATTAGCGAGCAGACAGAGGTCTCCACCCTGGAAACCTCGCAATATGCTCAGCTCAGTGAGTGGGGAGACGTGACATCCTGGCGCGGGCCCGGGCCTCCACTGGGCCCGGCTGCATGGGGCGGTACCGGCCCAGATCCTCAAGGATGCGATGGCACTCCTCACCGCCGCCTGCGCGCCGCTGGGGCTGGAGGCCGGACGCCTCTTCCATCCGACAGTGAGATGAACTTTCAAGGGGCAAAGCCCACTGGGGAAGGGAAAGACGAGGTGCAGGAACCTCAGGGGGGCAGGCTCCTCGCACGGCACACCGGGACCACGCCCAGGCTCCCGACCCGTGCCCTGGACCCACAGGCCCAGAGCAGGCTGTAGATGCACTGTAGCTCCGGCAGCTGGGGCTTGGCTGGTGAAGGGGGCACCGGGCGGAGACACAGCCTGGGTCCAGCCCCAGCCACTTACTTGCCAGCATCCCAACAAACAGCTAAACACCACCAGCTGGAAGGGGCAGGAGGGGGCGGGGCCTGGAAGGGCCTAAGTGGGGCGAGGAGCTCAGCTAACATCTGGGAGCCTCTTCAGTGGGCTTAAGGCACAGCCAGTGACAGCGCGTACGGAGTCGGCGATTTCCAGCCTGCAGGGAAGCATGGCAGGGCTGGGCTGCAGGCAGGCAGCTCATGGGCGGGAGAGTGCAGAAAGCGCGGCCGACTCAGCAACCAGATGTCGCTTAGCCGTGGTGGAGCCGAGCTAAAGTTCCACCAGGGCCAAGGACAGAAGGACCTGCAAGGCACAAAACCGGAGTCGGACCAAGTCCAACAGGCGGCCAGGACCAGGGAGGCTGATGGGCAGCCTGGAGGCAGGGGTGAAGGTGGGAGGGACCCAGGTGACACAGAAGAGGACAGCCAGCACGGAGCAGGACAGCATAGCACGGCTTGCAAGAGCCGGAGAGGGTCCAGGACTCAGGCAGACATGGGTTAGAGGAGGCTGGTTAGAGGACTGAGGAAACGCAGACGTGGGCACTTCCCACGGGGCTCCCCAGCGGGGATTGTTAGGGCTGGGCCATCAATCTGTGCTCCGTGAGGGGGTGCGGGTGACATCACACACAAAGCCCTTAGAGCGGCCCTGGCATACACCGTGGCCGGTAGTCAGTAACAGTAAAAACACACCAGTGTGGTTCCTCGGCCGTGGGTTCGGCAAACGCACCACAGTCACGGCGGCACTCAGCGGGCGGCCAGGGCAGGGCAGTGCTTTCAGAAACGTCTACCCACTCGAGAAAGTGACCAAGAGCAGCCTCCGAGGAGCCACGAGCACCCGGTTGACCACGAGCCGCCCGTCCCTCTCCCCACCGGGCTGTGTGCAGACACAAGCGGTCCCCTCGGCTGGTGACCCTGGACCCAGCGCTGCGGGATGAGCTTGCTTCTCCCCTGTCCCAGGTTCGAGAACCCGTACCAGACGGGTGGGCTCTCCCCCAGGGCTGAGTGTGTGCCTGCAGAGCGAACGTCTGTGTCCACCTGCTTGATGAAGGGCTTCGTTTTCCTGTTGTATACTCGCTGGTGGGGAGACAGTGCACCTGTGAGTGGCATCTTGTTTCCATGTGCAAAGAATACGAGCTTTGCCTGCGCTCAGCTGGGACTGCTCCTGCCAATCACCCTGTGAGGACTATATCTTGCTGTTGAACTTGTCATCAAACAGGCATTCAGCTGAATCTCCGAAACTTCCCCAGCGACAGTTCTGCAGTCAACTCACAAATGCACACCCAGAAGGCCCAGCGCAGCCCTAATCCGGTGAAAATAATCAAAGATAAACAAGAAACCTTTCGCACGTGGCTGGCAACTTTCCTTCAGTGTCTCAGAGCTAAGCTACGGTGACGTGCAAATTCCTGGATTTCTTTTTCCCGCTCCTGAGTTTAATTTTCCGAACATGTCCGGTTCGGCTGACGTGCCGGAGTTATGGTGAGCAAACCCAGGACAGAGAGGACGTCGGGAGTTTTACATTAAGATCCCCCTGTACCTTGAAGCCGGCGGCGAGATAAAAGCCTTGAGTGATGTGTGGGGAACAGGGGCAGCTGGGGACGCCCAGCAGCGTGTCCCAGCAGTCCCGCGCAGCCACGTCTGGTGGCTTAGAGCCAGCAGACAGCTCTGCACGTTCCAGGGAGCCAGCACGGGCGGGCTCGGGTGAGGGCCTCCTCCGGGTTGCAGTCTCCCGACCCGCCCTGCTCATCGGCAGTGCAGTCAAGCCCAGAAGCTCTCTCAGACAGGCTCTGTCCTCTAAGGAACAAAGCTACGAGCAGCCTCTGCACGGCTCGCCCGCCACCCACAGGGGCATCTGTGACCCTGCTCTGCCTGCAGAGCCCCCACCACCCTGCTCCCTGCTCGCTGGCTGGAGAGGCCCTGCTCTGGTCTGCAGGGCGTGATCTCCCAGCAGAGCGAACTACAGAGCACCTGACAAGCACAGATCCAACTGGAACGTAACTTGCTGAACACGAGGATGAGACGTGGATGAGGTCTGAGTGCCCGTGTCACCCACCCCTGAAATCCATGTCGAACCTAACCCAGCAGGTACTGGGAGGTGAGCAGGTCATCGGGTGGGGGTCAGTATCCTACAAAAGGACCCCAGAGAGCCTCTTACCTCCTTCCCCACGCGACGAGCAGGGGAAGTCGGCAGTCAGCAACCGAGGGGGGCCCTCACCAGAGCCCGAGCGTGCTGGCTCCCTGCCCATGAACTTCCAGCACACGGAACACTGAGACTGCGGCGCCAGCTCACAGCCACGTGCCAAGAGCTGCTCCCGCATTTCTCACGCTGGTTTTCCTATTCTGTTTTAGCAATTATGAATGCAGCTACAAGGCCTGAGGAACGCCCTCCCCCAACCACAGACGTCCATGTCCCGATCCCCAGGGTCTGCGAATGTCAGGCTTCAAAGCGAACAGAATTGAGGTTGTCAGCTGACTCTGAATCGGGAAGTCCCCTGGGCTCTGGGTCCCATCGCAAGGGCCCCTAAATGTGCCCAAGAGGTCAGAGAAGTTCTTGGTGGGGGTTCGGCCTCTGCTGCTGGCCATGCACCCAGGGAGACCTCCAGAAGCTGGGGAGGTGAGGACGTGCCCCCTGCCCGGAGCCTGCAAAGGGAAGGCCGCCCCGAGGAGGTCTTGGCTTTGGCACAGAAAGAGCCGGATCAGACGTCCGATCTGCAGGATGGCTAGATGGTAAGTGTGAGTTGTATGAGGCCACTGCGCTTGTGAGGATTCATTATGGCAGCGACAGAAAGCCCACCGCAGGTGTGGCCAAGGCCTCCTGAGATGCCAGATCCCCGGTCAGAGAGCCGGGTTCACGGGCTGGCCCACTTTCCATTTCAGCTCCTGCTGATGTGTCCCCTGGAGGGCAGCAGGGGGCAGCTCCACTAGTGTGGCCCCTCCCACCCACCTGGGAGACCCAGATTGTTCCTGGCTCCAGGCTTTGTCCTGACCCAGCCTCAGCTGTTGTGGGCATTTGGAGAGGGAACCAGTGGATGGGAGATCTTTCTGTGTCTGCTTTCTCTGCCTTTCAAATAAACTTAAATAAAATAAGAGAAAAAAATTTTTTTTCAAAAAAAGGCCACTTTCGTAACACACTTTCTGAGCACTCACCATCCACCAGGTCTCCGTGAATTTTCTATCCCAGCAGCAGTTCTGGGAGGAAGCACCATTATTCACCCTATTTTTGAGATGGAGAGGCTGAGTCTACAGTATTGTTGGGCATGGCTTGTGGAGTGCACCTGCTTCCCACAGGGGAGGGGTCCGTTAGCTGGAGGCCCTGGCTCCCATGGTTCTCGCTCTGCGTGGGGCCCGCTGCACGGCCTGGTTCTCCAGAGGCCCCGAGTGCGCACAGGTCCTCTTCCAAGTCAGCCCTGATTCTACCCTGGCTCAGCACATGCTCGCTGGTCAGCCATTGGCACAGAAGCATGGACTCGGCACACTGGGGCCCCGTGCCTGTTCTGCCGGGAGACCACAGTCCACCTGCGCTTCCTGTGCCTGCCCTGAAGGCCAGGCCAAGGTCGAGTCTGCGCAGACAGCTCGGAGAGGGAGGCCTGAGGCCCGAGTCCCTCCAGAGAGCTGTACCTCTGCCCTCTCAGGGACCCAGTCCTGGGTAACCTGCTCATCTCCTAACAGAGGCACCCAGTGACGAAACTACTAACGTTTCTTAAAAAGAGAGAATGTGACATCGCACTGCTTTTGTCCTCAATGTTTTTTTTTTTTTCCTGTGAAATTGCAAAAACAGTGAAATCATGGGGCCGGTGCTGTGGCGCAGTGGGTTAACACCCTGGTCTGAAGCGCTGGCATCCATATGGGCGCCGGTTCAAAACCCGGATGCTCCACTTCCTGTCCGGCTCTCTGCTATGGCCCAGGAAAGCAGTGGAGGAGGGCCGGAGTGCTTGGGCTCCTGCACCCACATGGGAGACCAGGAAGAAACTCCTGGCTCCTGGCTTCGGATCGGCACAGCTCTGGCTGTTGCAGCCATCTGGGGAGTGAACCATCAGATGGAAGACCTCTCTCTCTCTCTCTCTCTCTCTCTCTCTGCCTCTCCTCTCTCTGTGTAACTCTGACTTTCAAATAAATAAATAAATCTTATAAAAACAGTGAAATAAGAAAAGAAAAATAAAATCCAAATAAAAACCAAAATTCCCTTTAGAGTCTCTCCCAGAGTCTCCTTTGCTGTGAATTTTGAACGTCTCTAGAGAATTATCAACTAAGACTCATCGAAGAAAGGCGAAAGCACCCCCTCCCCCGCCCCGTGGGAAAGGGCTTCCATTCCAACCATAGACAAACACGCTTTCCCCTCTGGACAGACGTCATTTCACTGCCAGCTACTGCAGCAGAAGAGGCAGAAGGCACTGTGGCAGGAAGGGGGCCGGCCGAGGCAGGAGGAGGATGGGCGGTGGCCACGCAGGCACCTGGGAAAAGGCACGTCGCCTGCAGTGCCCCATCTGCTGTGGCTGAGGGAACAGGGCCTTGAACGTCAATGACACCCGATGCTGTGAACCCAGCAGATACCCACTGGGAGCCTGCCAAGCCCCAGCCCCTGCGCAGGCAGAGGACGGACGCAGAGACAGCTCCGCCCTCCAGGAGCCCACGCCAGCAGGGAGGCGGCGCGGAGTGCGCTCCAAGCAGAGGCAGAGCACGGGGACCCGCGGCTGCTGTTGATTATGTTCAGAGGTCAAACGAGAGCACCATATGGTCATCTACACGCACGTCCTCTTCTGTGGCCAGAGAGTAGAATGAGATGTTCCAAATTAATAGATCTATTAGACACATCCAGCATCCCACTTCATAACAAATCACTGCCCACTTCCAACAGAGTAGAAGTGGCCAAATGGCCACCAGCTCCTCCCATCTCCGCTCAGTGTGGCTTTGCCTCCCGTCCCACTAAGTGGCCGGGTCACTGTCCCCACCGTGTGAACACAGGCCAGCCTCGTGACATGTCTTGGCAATGGAGTGCGGTGACCTCAGAGGCCTGGCAGGGTCTGCTCATGCCCCCACGGGCACCGTGTGAAGATGCGGGGCTGGTCCACGGCTGGACGCCAGGCCACATGTGGAGGAGCCGAGCTGCCCCCTGCTGCCGGCTCCCAGGTGACTGAGGCCCGCTGAGGCCACTCCGCCCTGGCCTGGCTGCAGCCGCCTGAGGGATGCTATGGGGGAGCAGGAAAGACGAGCTCAGGCCACGTGCTGACCCACGCACAGTGCACAAGCAAGGCCACGGGGCTCTGAGCCCGAGGGGGCGGGGCACGTTCTGTGCACTTGTTTGCTGGCTCCATGCATCAGAGCACACGCGCCAGGTAGCTTAAGCACGGACGTCTGGGAGGCTGCAGTTCTGGGCGCTACAAGACCAGCATCAAAGCGGGCATGTGCCTCCCCCCGGGCTGGGAGGGAGGGTCTGGGGTCCCAGGTGTCCCTGGCTCCCATCAGACCCCCTTTCCATGCAGACAGCGGTCACACTGAACAGCCACCCGCCTTAAGGACCTCATGTTACTCTGGTTGCTTCTATCTGCAGATACGGTCACGCGCTGAGGCACCGGGCCCTGGACGTCGGCACAGCCACCGTCCAACCCCCACACACAGTCAGCTTTTGTCTGAAGGTCCCGGCTGACATAGCAAGGCCAGGACAAGAAGAAACATGTTTAAATACTGGAAGAGGAGATGATGGTTATTGGAAGGCCACCTTGCTGTCCACGCTGAAAACCTAAGAGCATAAACTGAAGCAGTGTTGAACCCTGGAGCATTCCTCCAGGTTTCTGCCTACAGCACTGACAGTTTCCGAAGCAGCCTCCTTGGTACCCGTAACGGCCAGACTGAGAATATGGCTTGAACTACCCTGTTCACCAAGACCTATAAATGAATGCTCATATTAGCTTTATTAACAATACAAAACTATCTGCTCATTTATTTGAAAGGCAGAGTTACAGAGAGAAAGAGGGGGAAAGACAGAGAGATCTTCCATCCACTGGCTCACTCCCCAAATGGCCGCAGCCAGGACTCGAACCAGTGCCCCTGTGGGATGCCAGCACTGCAGGCTGTGGCTTAACCTGCTACCCACAGCACCAGCCCACACACAAAATATTTTACTCTAAAATGCATAAAACTCAAATAGTCAACAGTGAATGTCTAAATGGTGACATATCCATGCAATTATTGTTACATTCAACAATGCACGCATGAGAGGCTTACACATTTTAATGTATTTTACATTAATATCTATAATTTAATGCCCACACATTTTAATGTAACAATTTATCAATAGTAGTATAGTACTCATCAAGCCTATAATTAATATGGGTACATGATTTTACTACATGTAAATAACACTTCAACAATAGCTTTAAAATTCAAATTTTATCAAAAAGATAAACATTCTAAAAATAGACATCAATGAAATGCTCAAAGAAAATCTAGAAAATATTTTCATAATCTCGTGGTGAAAATAACCTGATAGAATAAATCAAAAGTCGTTAATCAGAAGACTAAACATTTACATTATACAGAACATATTTTAAATGATTTGCATGTCTAAAAGCACCATCAAAAAATTTTAAAGAGCCAGCGTTGGGGGCCGGCGCCATGGCTCACTTGGTTAATCCTCCACTTGCAGCGCTGGCATCCCATATGGGCATCGGGTTCTAGTCCTGGTTGTTCCTCTTCCAGGCCAGCTCTCTGCTGTGGCCAGGGAGTGCAGTGGAGGATGGCCCAAGTGCTTGGGCCCTGCACCCGCATGGGAGACCAGGAGAAGCACCTGGCTCCTGGCTTCGGATTGGAGCAGCTCCGGCCATTGCGGCCATTTGGGAAGTGAACCAATGGAAGGAAGACCTTTCTCTCTGTCTCTTCCTCTCACTGTCTGTAACTCCACCTCTCAAATAAATAAACAAAATCTTAAAAAAAAAAAAAAAAAGAGCCAGCACTGTGTAGCAGGTAAAACACTGCCGCAGTGTCAGCATCTCATATGGGCGCCGGTTCGAGTCCCGGCTGCTCCACTTTTGATCCAGCTCTCTGCTAACAGCCTAGGCAAAGCTGCAGAAGGTGGCCCAAGTACTTGGGCCCTTGCACCCAGGTGGGAGATAAGGATGAAGCTCCTGGCCCTGCCCAGCCCTGACTGTTGTGGCAATCTGGGGAGTGAACCAGTAGATGGGAGATTTGCACTCTCTCTGTCTCTCCCTTTCTATATGTAACTCTGACTTTCAAATTAATCAATCAGTCTATTTTTTTAAAAACTATGAAAATGACAAACTTGGAAACACTACAACATATATTTGGCAAACAATGGGATCCCTTCAAAAACACGGGGGCACGGTGTGAAGTGAGTAGAGAAGAACTCTTAGCTCCACAAGGGGCCTGGAGACCCAAGTACAGGGAAGGCAGGGATGTTAGATCCATGGGATGCTGAGGCTCTAGGGGCCCGGAGGAGGCTCTGCGCTAGGGCTCGCCTCCCAGCCACACAGGGTAGAAGCCGTAGGCACACCCTGCTCCGTGGCCCAGCTGCACATGGGACAGGAGCCTTGGCCCGTCAATTCCTGTCCCCTCCTCCCCAGATCAGAGTGAGGATGAGGAGAAGAGGAAGGGTGCCAACAGCTGTCTCTCTGGGGGCGCTTGAGTCCGCCCGGCTGTCAGCGTCAACTACGTGGAGGTGAGCACGCAGAAGGCCTCTGTCTGCTAAGACCCTTAAAAATGATAACAAAGCCACGGCGTGTTCGCACCAACTATTTTAGATAGAAGTGTCTGTATTTTCCAAAACAGACCAAGAAGAAAGGAGTGAAAATTGAGTCACATTAGCATATCTCTTTCCTGTCTGGCTTGACAGCCAGGTGGGATTCTAGCCCTCGCCTGTGCGCTGTGTCGTGTTGGGTGGGAATCGGGCCTGGTGCACTGATGTGGTCGCAGAAGAGAGGAGCGAGCGGAGGCCTTTGCGGACGGCGGGGATCTCCTCCCAGAGGGCAGCAAGACTCCCGGACGTTGCAGGGGCTTCAGGGCCGCGCGAGGGGGACCAGAGAGTCCACCCGCGCTCTCCCCCTTCGCTGCTCTCAGCCTCATCGCCGCATCGTTGATTGTAGAAGGATTTCCCCCACACAGCCGCGGGCCTCGGTCCACATCGGAAAAGGCTGGGACTCTGAGCTGCAGATCTCTCAAGCTGACACGTCCCAGCCCACGGTGCTAAGAAGTCAGCTCTGCCCTGAGTCGCCACGCAGCACACGAGCGTGGAGCGTTCCAGCCGGGGAAGCTGCCTGGCGCGCGGAGGCCGGCACGAGCCTTCCCAAACTCCAATTTTCACTTGAAAGCTCGAATTTGATCACTGGCAATGCATGCTGTCAGCTGCTTTCCTCGGAGTGACAGGTCGCTCCGTTCCGTTTTGAGAAAATGTCCAACAAACACCCAGGGCTGAATAGCCACGCTGCGTCCGTCACTCATTCATGCAAGTAAAAATGATGTTTCGAGGAAGACGTTCATTCAGCTCGCAACAGAAACAATCACACAGGCGCTTCTCCCAGCGAGGAGTCGCACACCAGGGCGTGCGGGCGCAGCAACGCCCAGGGCACCACGCAGCGGCGCCACCCGGGAAATCAGAAACGCAGACACAGGGTCAAGTTTAAGGGATGCTTCTGCTGCTTTGTTAAGGACATGTTTAAGTATCCTTAGTTTTTTTAAGATTTATTTATTTATTTCAAAGTCAGAGAGACAGGGAGAGACAGAGAAAGAGAGGTCGGCCGGCGCTTCGGCTCACTAGGCTAATCCTCCGCCTTGCGGCGCCGGCACACCGGGTTCTTGTCCCAGTCGGGGCGCCAGATCCTGTCCCGGTTGCTCCTCTTCTAGGCCAGCTCTCTGCTGTGGCCCGGGAGTGCAGTGGAGGATGGCCCAAGTACTTGGGCCTTGCACTGGCATGGGAGACCAGGAGGAGCGCCTGGCTCCTGCCATTGGATCAGCGCGGTGCGCCGGCCGCAGTGGCCATTGGAGGGTGAACCAACGGCAAAGGAAGACCTTTCTCTCTGTCTCTCTCTCTCTCTCACTGTCCACTCTGCCTGTCAAAAGAAAGAAAGAAAGAAAGAAAGAAAGAAAGAAAGAAAGAAAGAAAGAAAGAAAGAAAGAAAGAAAGAAAGAAAGAGTCTTCCATCTGTTGGTTCACTCCCCAAATGGCCACAACAGCCGGGGCTGGGCCAGGCCTAAGCCAGGAGCCAGGAGCTTCACCCAGGCCTCCCCTGTGGGGGGAGGGACCCAAGCACTTGGGCCATCTTCCACTGCTTTCCCAGGTGCATTAGCAGGGAGCTGGAGCAGAAGTGGGGCAGTCGGGACTTGAACCAGAGCTCCCATGGGATGCTGGCACTGCAGGCGGCTGCTTAGCCCACTAGGCCACAGCACCAGGCCCTCAAGCGTCCTTCTAACTCTGGCTTTGTTTTAGAGACGTGAGCACTTAACATGCCCAGCGGGGCAGGCCGCTGCCACTGCTTTGGTTCCTGCAAAGCTGTTTTAGCCGCGCTGCTTCTGCACAGAGGAAAGGGTGTGTGCGCGTTGTTGTGGAAGGAGTCTGGCATCCCGCTCTCAGGGCTCCGTTCCTCCAAGCGGAAGAGGAAGTTTGTTCAGTGAGACGCGTTCTAGGAAATTCGTCTCAGTGTTGCTGGAATCAGGAACAAACGCAAGACACGGTGACTGCGAAGGGGATGCTGCTCAGTGGGAGACGGGGCACCCACGTGATGGAACGCCAGGGAGTCAGACGTGAGGCAGGGACAGAGCCCTGGGGTGTGTCAGGAGCTTCAGGAGCAACACCCGTGCAGGCTGGGAGAGGGCAGAGCAGGCCCCCGCGGCGGCACTGTGGTGCAGGTAAGGCCACCCTCTGCAGCGCAGGCATCTCACGTGGGTGCCAGTTCTAGTCCCAGCTGTTCCACTTCCTATCCAGCTCCCCGCTATGGCCTGGGAAAGCAGCAGAAGACGGCCCAAGTGCTTGGGCCCCTGCATCCACGTGGGAGACCCAGAAGAAGCTCCTGGCTCCTGGCTTTGGCCTGGGCAGCCCTGGCTGTTGCAGCCATCTGGGAAGTGAACCCGCAGATGGAAGATCTCTCTCTCTCTCTCTCTCTCTCTCTCTCTCTACTTCTGACTTTCAAATAAACAAATCTGGAAAAAATAAAATAAAACAGGCCCCAGCCACCAGGAGAGATGGCCTCTGCTCCCTGCCACCGGGCGGTCACTGCAGGGCTGCACCTGGGCAGGGTCTCGGGACCCCACGCCAGCCCCTGGGTTGGGCTTCACTACCAGCTCCGGGAAGGGCAGTGGGTGCTGTTGTTAGAAGCGACCGTGGGCAGCAACAGACAGCACCCAGGCACGCTCTGAAGGAGGGGAGGCAATCCTCTAACATCTGATAAAGGCGATGTTTGTAAGTGAAGTAAACAGTGTAAGCCCATTTTCTGAACAGAGAGAGTTCTCTCAGGCCTCGGAAGGTAAACGATACACCGTTCACGGTGCTGATCCCGAGGGTGGCATTCAGGGAACGTCCTTCTTTAACAGTTTCTGGACTCTTCCATGTGTGTTTAAATGATTGCACGTTGCTTTTGTAGCCATACAAGCACTTCCAGCCTAAACAAGCGAGTGTGAAGGAGATGCTGCATCCATCAGTGTCGTGGACAGACGGGCCTGTGCCCATCAGCAGCCCAAATCCGCCTCTATGGGCGAGGAAACCCTGACCAGAGGGGCAAAGGAGCGCATCCAGGTCACCCACAAGGCACCTGTGCTCCAGGACAGGAATCTTGTGTTGTGCTGCCCATTGCCCGGAGCGGGGCGGTGCCCATGAGGAAGAGGAGGAAACAGGAGCATGGAAGAAGGCTTGTGGCGAGGACGGGGGAGGCAGAGGGGAGAGCATTCTGAGAGGGGGACAGAGCTCAGGCGGAGCCCAGAGGCAGCAAAGCGGCCGGTTCAGGCAGCAGAGGTGAGGTGTCCGGCTGCCGGGGGAAGGAGGGAGCGGGACGAGTGGGGCTGGGCAGCAGGGAGTCTGCAGGGCCATCCCGGCAGGCAGGACAAGCAGTGAGGCAGGGGCCTCTGTGGGGCTGAGGAGAGTGACCTGGTAATTCTAGATGCAAGCTGCGCCCCAGGAAAGTCAACCGGCAGGGCCATTGTCTGAGACACAGGAGGAGCAGAAGGGAGCAAGTGGGAGAAGTAGCTAATGGGCTTCAAGAGAGAACCGAGCCCTTAGGACAATTTTTTTTTAAGATTTTTTTATTTATCTATTTGAGAGGCAGAGAGAGGTCTTCCACCCACTGGTTCACTCCCCAAATGGCCAAAATCACCGGAGCTGGGCCGATCCGAAGCCAGGAGCCAGGAGCTTCTTCCAGGTCCCCCACATGGGTGCAGGGACCCAAGCACCTGGGCCATCGTCCACTGCTTTCCCAGACCACAGCAGAGAGCTGGATCGGAAGAGGAGCAGCCGGGACTTGAACCAGCGCCCATAAGGAATGCCGGCATTGCAGGCAGAGGCTTAGCCTACTGCACCACAGCACTGGCCCCAGGATGAGTCCTGAAGACACTGATTTGCTGCCCCGTTCTATGCCCAGTTATGGCTGCTGCATATCAGACGCTCAGAAAGGGTTCCTTCCACCTGCAGCTAATTCACTCAGCCACAAAGCTCACGTTTAGTGAGCACCTACCACGTGCCGGGCTGGTGTTTCTGCACAAAATATGATGCAGCTTCTCCTTTCGGGCCTATGACAACGGCCACAGAGGCCATCAGAGAGGACTCACCTGCATGCCAAGAGGCTGAGAGGTGGAGTCCTGGGCTTCTTGGGAGGCTTCCAGCTTCGTGTTATTTAACCCTGGAAACACACAGAACTCACTTTTGCCGAGTTGTTTCTCGAGGGATTCATGCCGGGAAGAGTAGGACCCACGTCTCGTGCTGCAGCATGGGCAGGCTCGCTGCTGCGAGGAGGGGCTGTCGACTGCAGGGTCTCCTGCCCGCCAGTGTGGCACCAGCAGGGAGGCCGAGCCAGGCCAGGGATGCTCCCCCTGTAGAGGCAGGGCCTGGGAAGAGGCCGTTCCAGGGAGAGGGCACGGAGCAGACTCCGCGGCCGCCAGCTGCGAACTCTGCCACGGGAGCACCCACCACTCCCTGGAGCACACACTCCAGCCCCCAGCCTCACACGGGCTCCTACTCTGGGGCCACGCGAGAACGGTCCCCAGTCTTGGGGAGCACAGACATCCAGGAAGTCCAAGACCCACAGAGCCGATCACGCCGCCCCCGATGGGTGCTGCCCGTGCGTGGCTGAGGGCTGCAGAGGCGGCAGGGTAAGGACTGTAGTGTGTGGCGGCGACCGGAGCCTCTCTGGAGCCCGGCATTTCATCTGAGCCGTGGACCAGCGGGCACGACAATGAGCCAAGGCAGACGCTGCCGTGGGAATTCCCGAAGCAAGAGGCAGTTTTCCCTGTTTTTGAGCATGAGACCCTGCAGCCGGCCCTGAGAGTGCGATCATGCACTCGGGTGCCCCCCCCAACTCCATCTGGAAGCCCGGGAAGGATGCCCCGCCCCTCCATCTGGAAGCCCGGGAAGGATGCGTTTTCCTAACTCGGTCTTTTCCTCCTGTGACCCCCAGACCAGAATCCCGCCGTGACCTGCATTTAGAGTTTTTCCGAAAATCCATGGGCCTGAGAAACGCTCTCGGAAAAATGCGGGGGAGTATTGCTGGGGGAGGGGTGGTGCGGCTCTGCTGAGAAAGGACCAGGAGCGGCTCAGACACTGGTCCTCTTAGAGCCCCTGCAGTGACCTCTTGGGGACCGGGGCAGACTGGGCCTCAGGCAGGCAGGACAGGATCTAGACCCTGGAGTCCTGTGAGTCTCCAGGGTTGCTTCCCTCCAAAGAGGGCGGGTGGGGGGGAAGGGCTTGCCAAATAGAGGACCTGAGGGAAATCCCACCTCGCCCCTCACTGCCTGCCTGTCCTGGGCAGAAGCCGGCAGTGGGGGGGCGGTGCGGAGTGGGGGAAAGGAGGGGTAGCAGAGAACAGGCGGCAGTGCCACGGTGACTCGGAGGTCCCCAGGGATCCTGGTGGCAGAATTGCGCACCTGAAGTCCAGAAAAGAGGTCTGGGCTAAAGGCACTGTCAATCAGCCTGCATCCAGGACAGGCGGAGGGAAACCCCACAGAAGACCTGCAGAGGAGCTGGAAGGGGGGTGTGGCTCCCTGGAGGCCCCAGGAAGGGCACGGCCCACAAAGGGAGGGGGAGCCCTGGCCCTGCTGGTGAAGCCAGGAGAGCAGTGTGGACGGAACAGAAGAGGCCCTGCCGTCGCCTCGGCAGTGAGACGGCTCCTGGCTCGAGCAGGGGATGCTGCACTGGATCTCAGCCGTGGGAGGAGAGGAGGGCGGGTCAGGTGTGGTTTGGCTCTGAGGCGGAGGAAGTGGCAGGACCTCTTGGCGAGGGGTTCCCTCTGCTCACGGCGGGTGGGGTCCAGCAGTGGCCCACATCTCCTGCCTCCCCTGGGAGCTGAGCAGGGCAGCGAGAGGGCTGGCCAGAGACTCCCCTGCTTTCCTGTCCCAGGAGCCCTGCAGTTTCTGGGAGTGGACCGAAATCAGCCACAGAAACTGTAGAGTAGAGGACAGGTGGGCATCTCATTGTCCCAGTGCTGTTTCCATACTGAGGGAGCTGAGACGGCCTGGGGGGTCACTCCAGGGGCACAAAGAGAGTGCACGTGCAAGAGGAGGCGGTGGCCACAGCTGAGGACCCTGGGACAACATTGACCATATGAGCCCACAGGACTCTGAAGGTCATGTCCAAACCCAAGTTATAGCAGCTACTTGGAGGTGGCCTGGCCTTGAGAAAAATCCTCAGCCCTCCCAGGACCCTCCCCAACTTCGTCTGTTAACTCGAGGTCATCATATCCTGGTCATAGCTAAATGGTGGCAGTTAGGTGGGGTGACGATGGCCAAATGCCAAGAAGGCACTGGCCCGTGGCAGGTGCACAGCGCAGGCTAAATGCTTCTCCCACCTCCGTGTGTGTTTCTGGCAGAGTTTGTCTTTCTTCTTTCATCAGCTAAGATTTAAAGGCTGCAAACCGAAAGACAGTAAATGAACAACAACGTCGAGATGGGAACGGCTCGCCCTTCTCCTAAGGTAATGCCGCCACCAAGTCCCTTCGTGGGGGTTTTTGTCGGCAGTCATTGTGGTGATGGAATTCTTTAATGATGCGGAGAGCATCAGCAACAATAAGAAGGGAAAATGCACCTCGTATTTAAAATACAAATGGAATAAACCTTTTTCTCAGGTTGTTCAATTCTTGTTTCAATGTTTGTGTTAATTAGTCCGAACTCCAGCTAGTGAAGTTTCCAGAGGAAAAAATTAAAGCAAGCCTGCTAAGAAAAAGACGTTCAGCTGCTAGCTAACAACTAAGGAGAATATTCTATTTTTTTCCAGTATCTCTTAACTGTTGTGGTTTGACGAATGATTTTATTGTCAACAGACTGGTTGCAAATTTATGAACCATTTTAGCCTCTTTCTGCTGCACCAGGACTGTCTTCTGGTGAAGGAGAGTTGGAAGAAATTGTTCAAGCCAAGTCTTCGCAGGCAGCTCCCCAGCCTCCCCCGGATAGCTCCTGGAGGACACTGGTCTCCGTGGAACTCACCAGAACAGCCCCTCGTGTCTGTGGACCGCAGCCCCGAGCTCGGGGTATCTAGACACCATCATCTGAGTAGTAATTAGGACGTGAGCTCATCTGTGCATAGTGACCTGTGGCTGTGAGAGAAATGGTGCGACCACATTAGCAGAGGAGAGAAGTCACGTTCCCTTCACGGAAACATTTCGTAAACACTGTACAGTCCGTCTTTGGGCGAAGACCCCGAAATGCTCATTATGAGCTTTCTCAGCCCAAATTCACCTCTGGTGCTGCTTAGAGGGCACAGCTGCATCCATCAGCGACTTCGGAGAAAAACACGCGCGTCCCCTGGGCTGATTGCCTCGTGTGCTGCGGGCAGTGATCTCTGTCCGCCAGCTCCGGGACGAGAGAGAAGGCTCACTCTGTCCCCATCGCTTTTACTGCACAGTGAGGTCAATGGAAACGTTTTCTTCCAGGTGTAAATGTCATCCCCTCACTTGGAGCTCACCGAAAGACTGTGGAGCCAGGGAGCCTGCCTTTCTGTCCTGGCGAGCCAAGGCTTGCGAGGCGCGTTCTCAGGGATGACTAGACACTTTCTGTGCAGGGCACCCTGACTGTGCCTGCGGTGACAGCGAGGACCCAGGGAGTCCTTGAGACACCGCAAGGTGGCCAAGGCTTCTCAGTGCTCGGGACGCTTCGTCAAGCAAAAGCCATCCAAAGGGAAGCTCTCCACGTTGGAAGCCCCCGAAAATGACTCAGTAGCATAAAGAAGGAAAAGTTGCAACCTTAGCTCCTGGGTATTAACACATAAAAAGGACTGTCCCGGCATAACATTCGGGAAAATAGAGATCGCTTTGCACACACCCCGTGGAGCAGCAGCAAGACCAGCAGGAATGCCCTGGTGGCAGCTCCAAACCCAGCACTGCAGGGATCTTTCGTGTCCCGTGTGCAGGGGCGCCTCCCACGCTAGCAGCCATTCGCCTAGCCAGCTTCCTGCAGGAAACGCCAGTAGGAGCCGTTGTAACCCCCAGATATCATTGTCAGAAATGATGAAGCTTCACAACACAGAGACTGACCAAGGGATCCTAACGGTGGATCTGCTACGAAGTAGAATTTTAACAGAAAGGTAGTCCAGTGCTTTGATGGGATACTTGACTAATTTGTGTGTTTTTCTATAAAACAGCACACTTTGCAAAGAAAATATGTACCTAACTGACAGGCGAGTCAGTGACCTTGGAAATAGTCAACATTTATTCAGTCACTACGCCATGCTGAACACAGCGTTCATGTGTGGGAATGCAAAGAGGAGGGAGCCAGCCACAGACCCCCTGGGACAGGGTCACTGCCATGATGATGCTGTGGCTAGGTAGTGGGAGGACCCAGTGACAGTCTTGGAGGATTGTTGGTGGGGCTGCAGCTCGGGAAAGCTCTGTAGAGGAGGATGTTAGCTCGGGTCTCTGAAGGAAGACCGGGTGTGAGACAGGCAGAGCGGGAGGAGGGGCACCTGGGGCAGGCAGGACAGGGCGCAGCAGAGACACAGGTGCGTCTATGCAGACCGTCGTCCCCTGGGCCCCAGCTCCCTGCCGCAGTCTGCGGGTGCTCACGGCCCTTGTGGAAACGATGTAGTGTTTTCATAGAACAGTGTTTGCACATCCTCCTTCCAAATCATCAGCAGACACACGTGAGTGCCATGCAAACAGCGGGTACACCGTCTCCTTTTGAGCGATCAATGAGGCTGGGCTGAAACCTGGAGAGCAGAACTCCATGTGGGCGGCGGGGACACGGGTACTGGAGCCATCGCCTGCTGTCTCTCAGGCTGCACGTTAGCAGGAAGCTGGACTGGAAGCAGAGCAGCCAGGACTCGAACCAGGCACCGCGCTATGAGACATGAGCATCTCAAGCAGAGACTTAAGCGCTACCCACTGTATTATTTTAGAACATCCATAGGTTGTGCACAAAATTTAAAAGTTTTTTTAAAACAAGATTTATGTATTTGAAAGGCAGAGTTACAGAGAGAGAGAGACAGAGGGAGAGAGAGATTAATAAAACTACAAATGCATGTTTTTACAAATAGTAAAAATTTAACTGTGGATGTAAAACATTTCAATCCTATAGATAATGCTTGAGAGAAGAGAAAATCAAAGATTCAATTAAAGAAAATTTGCATAATAATGATGGGAACTCTAAAGGTAAATAACTTTAGATGGTCCTATTCTCATTTTAATTATTAACTGAAAAAATGAAAATATGCTTATTATTCAATTGAACAAATGAGAGAAATCTCAAGAAACCATGATAACAAAATTACAAATAAAAAATAAAACTGGAATATTCAAAAAGGCTCAAAGGGGCCGGCACTGTGGCGTAGTGGGTAAAGCCACTGTCTGCAGTGCCTGCATCCCATATGGGTGCCTGTTCAAGTCCCAGTTGCTCCACATCCGATCCAGCTCTCTGCTGCGGCCCGGGAAGGCAGTGGAAGTTGGCCAGAGTCCTTGGGCCCTGCACCCATGTGGGAGACATGGAGGAAGGTCCTGGCTCCCGGCTTCAGATCCACACAGCTCCAGCCGCTGTGGTCATCTGGGGAATAAACCAGCGGAGGGAACACCTCTCTCTCTCTGCCTCTGCCTCTCTGTAATTCTACCTTTCAAATAAATAAATAACTGTTTTTAAAAAAAGAAAAAAAGGCTCCAAATCTTGATGGGTCCAAGCAAGGTTTCTATGCAAAGCCATGAGACAGACACCCTCTGGAAGTCTACCCAGGAAAGACGACTGACAGCGAAGTGCACTGTTGTGAACAGAAGAGGACTGGCAAACACAACCATCCTAACGTGTTCTGCAAACAACTCTACTACAAGGATGCTTTACAGTTTGAATGTAATGGGTCATTTTCTAAGAAAACTGCATGAACCAAAATCAGTTTCAGAGGAAGTTTCAAGTTCAAACAAGCCAAAATAATTTTAAGTATGTAAAAAAGCAAGAAATTCAAATAAACCAAAGAGACCCTCTTACATCTGTCAAGGACCTACTTCCAAAAGTGAAACAAACACTCTTGTTCCAAAGGATGAGTGAGTGGCATCAAACTCACAAGAAATGGGTCGTTTCTGTGTGATTTTAACTATTCCAGATTATAGAAAAATATGGGAAATACATATTTATTCATTTTTCCAATGTAATAGAGCCATGTTAGTTATCTATTACTGTATAACAGATTAACCCCAAACTGAGTGGATTTAGTTATTTATTTTTTTAAAGATTTATTTATTTATTTATTTGAAAGTCCAAGTTACAGAGAAAGAGGGAGACAGAAAGAGAGAGAGAGGTCTTCCATCTGCTGGTTCACTCCCCAGATGGCTGCAACAGCCAGGACTGGGTAAGGCTGAAGCCAGGAGCCAGGAGCTTCTTCCGGGTCTCCCCCGTGTGTTCAGGGGCCCACGCACTTGGGCCGTCTTCAGCTGCTTTCCCAGGCACGTTAGCAAGGAGCAGGATCAGATTAGAGCAGCCAGGACGGCATCTCGTTCCCATATGGGATGCCGGCATTGCAAGCAGCATCTTTTCCCACTAGGCCCAGCACGCTTTATCAGTATTACGGTGTTTGTGGGTCAGTAACTAAAGAGCACGTTGCATGGGTGACGGTGCCTCAAAGAGTCTCCCGAGACTGCAGTCAAGATGTTGGCCAGGGCTTCGGTCACCAGGCCTGATGGGGGCTGGAGCACAGAGTTCCAAGGCCACTTGGCCCCGTGGCACTGGGCAGTGGCCTCCGTCCCCCCGGCTGTGGACAAGTGGCCCCCGTTCCTCACCAAGGACGGCTCTCCGTGGGGCTGCCCGTGTCCTCCTGCCAGAATCAGCGATGTGGACAAGGGGAGGGTGGCAAGGACCCGGCTGCGTCTGCCTTATTCTAGTCAACCAGAGGGAGTCACGGAGTCCATGCCAGTGTCGGGAGGAGCCGAGGCTGCACACCTTGAGGGCGGTGCAGGAAAGGAGCGGTGGAGGTACCGGAACTCCAGCACGGCCTGCCTTCTGGTTCCAGGTGACTGACAGTTCCCTCGCTCCTCCGGGGGCTCCTCCCAGAGTCCACACTTGCCAGGTTGGCTCTGCCTACAGGAGGTTTCCTCCAAGCAGGAGGCTCCATGACCCAGCTCTGAGGGCAGCACAAATACACTCATTGTAAAGGTGTGATACAAACGGAGGAGAAAGGTCCTCTGTCCTCAGGCAGCCAGCGCCCCGGCGGCCCTCTTGCTCCCAAGGGGTCTGTGCGAGAGATTGGCAGCCTCAGTTTTGAAATCCAGCCAGGGGATGTGGATTTCCCAGGACTTGGTCCTCCTCTGCCCGCCTCGTGGCCCTGTCCTCTGGGAACTGCCCACACTTTCTGCACTGCCTCTCCTCTTCCATCGCAGGTAGCCTTGTCTGCAGGGGCGGAGCTATCTCAGCCCGTCTCCTGCCGGGGGAACTCCTGGGGCTCAATCGTGTCTTTTCATTTGCCACCGTCTCTGTCTCTGTCAGCCCAAGCTGGTGACACCTGTGCCAGCACAGGAGGGTCTTTAAAGAACTCATGGGTAATGTATGTTACAAAAAAAAAAAAAATGGATGGCTTTCAAAAATGTTTACACCAAAATAAACATCTTTTAATTTTACTTTCCCTGAACTTCTTAATGCCCCCCCCTGCTTTTTTTAATTATAAAAGTTTGAGGGTTCCTACAAACCTTGTTGGAAGATCATACCATTAAACAGAAGCTGTAGGCACAAATATCTCCAAGACAAATTCTTCTCTGCCTTGGGCTTCTGTGAAGGGACAGCTCCCTTAAGCTCCATGGGAGCCCTATTATTGGCTTGAATAATTCTCTATGGCACCACATTAAGTCTGAGGTTGAAACAGGATTTTCCAGTCATCTGCTTGGACTCGCCTGCAGGTCTGCGTGCCCCGAACTGGATCCGAGAAGGCTTTTCTTAATTTCAGCAGTGCCGGCTCCTCGAATGGTGAGCGGCTCTTCCTGGAGGTAATCACTCTCCCTCGCATTTCACTGTTACTGGCAGAAGAGATCAAACTGTGGGACCAGCGTTGTGGTATAGCGGGTAAAGCAGTGCCGGCATCCCATATGGGTGCCACTTCCTGTGCCGGCTGCTCCACTTCCGACCCAGCTCCCTGCTGATGTGCCTGGGAAACCAGCGGAGGATAGGCCCTGCGCCCAAGTGGGAGACCTGGAAGAAGCTTCCGGCTCCTGGCTTTAGTCTGGTGCAGCTCTGGCCACTTGCGGAGTGAACAAACAGATGCACAATCTCTATCTCTCTCTCTCTCTCTCTCTCTCTCTCTCTCTCTGTAACACTGTCTCTCAAATAAATAAAATAAATCTTAAAAAAATAAAGAAATAGAAGAACCCAAGCTGCATCTTCATCCCGCGGCCAGGAAAGCTCCCGGGCTAGCCCTCTGGACCGCTGATCCACTGGACACGTTACCACAGGTGCTGCCGCAGGTGCAGCCAAACTTTCTCATACCGCGCGGCAAAGACCCGCCCTCCACCAGCTCTAAATCGCGTTCCTCAGTTTCCCGTAGTACAGACACCATTGTGCTTCATCCCCGGGAGGCTTCTTCCGGCTTTCCAAGATCTCCCACGCTTTCCTCAAAGTCTAGCCAGCTTCTGCCCACTTCTCAATTCCAAAGCCACGCCCACATTTTGAGCTTTTCTTGAGAACACCTATCCTGGCACCCAAGTACGTTGCACCAGTAGTAGTTCAATCGCCGCGGTAGACTAGACGCACCAGGTCATCTATAAAGGAATTCACCCTTATCAATGGGGAGAACTGCCTGAACTGTCTCCCGTTATTGTCTCGACTGATGATGGAGTTCGAAGGCCATGGGGCAGGCTGTTGGGAAGAGAATGGATGGGAAGGAAAAGTACAGGGAGCCCTTGAGCACAAGCTGGCTTGAACCTGTGAGTTCAGACCAGAGCCCGCCTCGGCCCCTGCTGGGCTCCTCCGTCACACACCCACACACATCCAGCCCCAGCTCCAGAGAAGCCGAGGCGGACCCAGGGTGGGTGGAGCGCCTGCAGGTCCAGCTTCTGCCCGTGTCAGTGAGGTGACCGGCAGGCCAGACACAAAACTCCTGAGCTTCCAAAGACTGTCCAAGTATGCGGAGAAAAGTGGCTGCTGCTTCATTAAACTGCACGCAGACTGTCTGTGGCCCACCCTAGCCCACCCTTCAGAGGAGGGAGTGTGGAGAAACTTGGTTCAGCCCAGACACATTGACATATTACAAAGCCACACTCAGGCCAGCGCCGCGGCTGAATAGGCTGATCCTCCGCCTGCGGCGCCGGCACACCGGGTTCCAGTCCTGGTCGGGGCGCCGGATTCTGTCCCGGTTGCTCCTCTTCCAATCCAGCTCTCTGCTGTGGCCCGAGAAGGCAGTGGAGGATGGCCCAGGTGCTTGGGCTCCTGCACCCGCATGGGAGACCAGGAGAATCACCTGGCTCCTGGCTTTGGATCAGCACAGCACGCCGGCCGTAGCGGCCATTTGGGGGGTGAAACAACGGAAGGAAGACCTTTCTCTCTGTCTCTCTCTCTCACTGTCTAACTCTGCCTGTCAAAAACAAACAAACAAACAAACACCAAAGCCACACTTAAGTCCTAACACCAAAATGTGTGAAACTGACAGCACATAGTCCAGCCAAAATAAAACTCTAAACAAAGTGCACTTAAAACAGTGCAATTAAAAATTCTAACTGCAATATTCCCCACTGGAATGTGTAAGTTTATTAAATGAGCATGCACACTATTCCATGACCCAAGCAGGTGGTTGTAGAAATGAAACAATGTTGCAATATTAGGAAGCCGATGAACATCTTTTTCTTTCCAACAAATTGAGCAAATTATCCAAAAATTGATTTGGAAAAATTAATAAGTGAAAGGCGACATTCGTCGCAGGAGCCAAGGCGAGAGATTAACACTAGAGAAATGAGAGGGCCTTGCTAGGTTAAGATCTCTACAAGGAGGCAATGAGATTTTTTTTTCACTTAGAACATTCAGCAGCTGTCAATCATGCCTGGGGCCAGACCGAAACTGCACAACCAACCCCTGTTGAGAAGTCAACACCGAGAAAGCAGCGTGGGGTTGGCTGCTTTCTGGAACTGGAGGCGGAGTCTCTGAAACCATGTAGCCTCCAAGCCTTCACTCACCACGTCCAGTTCCCCGACGTCACCAGCATGCACGGTGATCCCCCGCACCCGTCCTTCTCCCTCCCCCTCCCTCTGCCCCGCCCCGTCTGTGTCTCTCTCTGCCTCCATCTCCCTCCAGCACCAGCTCTCACTGTCTCCGTGAGCTTCTGTCTCCCACGGGCTGCTTCACAGGGATGTAGGCCCAGGGACACATACGTGTACACATGAGTGACGTTGTTCTTATACGTGCGTGGCGTCTTCCCTTGTTTTCTAGAAACCTGTCTAGAGTCTTCCTTTCACATCCTAATTCCTGGTTTATTTTACAATGGAGGAGTCACCGCGGTGAACCAAGCTGGGAAGGCACGAGCAGTCACGTCTGTGAGAGTGAGCGACGTCCCCATAATGCTTTATTTACTGCAATTTGTCCTGACAAGATTTGGCTTGACTCATCCAGATCTGCTTGACAGTGCATTTCCAAGAACACATTTGCAGCCCAAACCTGCTTTAATTTAAAACCAGTGGTTGCAGAAGGACTTGCTATCTCCAACGCAAACCGTCCGTGCTCGGCCGGCCTCTTCTCCTCGGGTGTGTCAGGGGCAGTGACTGGTGCCACGGAGCCGGCAGTGGCAGCCCCGAGCCCAGAGCTCTCTGGGCCACTTGCCTGGGGAGGGGTTTTCAGTCCTGGCTGGATCCAGTCAGAGCAGAAAAGGGCAGCGGGAGCTCTTTGAAGGTGGACTGCGATGGAGTCCTGCGGGCCCAGCCTGCCTGCACTCGACTCATTATTTCTATGTCCAGGCCAAGAATTCCCATGGCTTTCCAACCTAGTGTACTTTGAAGATGCAGTTCAAAGCCAAACCTCCATCCACCCATCCATCGTTTTGACCAAGCACCTGCTACAGACTTAGGTCCAGGTGCTCACACAGCTCACCTGGCCTGGCCTGGGAGTGGACTGCCCCCTGCCGAGGCTGGCAGCACCTGGCCTGGCCTGGGAGGTAGACAGGCCCCTGCACAGGCTGGCAGCAGGTGGCCTCCCACTTTCCACTCCCCAAGGACTGGTGATGCTTGCACAGGTGCAACCAGCCCTCTTCTCCTTCGTCCGGGACACAGCCTCCCTGGGCCAGTGAGGTCTGCAAACCCCATCTGAGGACACAGCCTGCTGCCTGCTGCGGCCGTGCCTGGAGCTGGGCAGAGCGTGCATCATCAGATGTGTCTCAGGGCGCTGGGAGCTGGCTGTGCTTGAGACCAGGGACCAGGGACCAGGGACCAGAGACCAGAGACCAGAGACCAGCGACCAGAGACCAGGGACCAGGGACCAGGGACCAGGGACCAGAGACCAGGGACCAGGGACCAGGGACCAGAGACCAGGGACCAGGGACCAGGGACCAGGGACCAGAGACCAGAGACCAGAGACCAGCGACCAGGGACCAGGGACCAGGGACCAGGGACCAGAGACCAGGGACCAGGGACCAGGGACCAGAGACCAGGGACCAGGGACCAGGGACCAGGGACCAGAGACCAGGGACCAGGGACCAGGGACCAGAGACCAGGGACCAGGGACCAGGGACCAGGGACCAGGGACTGCCCGGGAAACCTCCCTGCCTGGGGCGTGGCTCGGCTGCCGAGTCAGTGCCAGTATTGCTGGGGGAAGACTGAACCACGCAGAGTCCTTGCCCAGAGGCCACTGCCTGACCAGAGAGAGGGGCCTGTCCAGGGCCCTGCAGAAGGCCCCCGAGGGAAAGCAGGAGTCGGAGGACAGTCTCTGGTGAGCGTGGTGGCCAGGGACCCTGGCTGGCGCCCACCAGACCAGCTAGCCTCCTCCCCAGGTGTGCACTTGTCCATGGCTCCTCCAGCCTGCTCTTGGGTGTGATTGGGGAGGCTGGAGCGTGACTTGGGGTCCAAGGTGGTCCGGAGTGTCGCCCTGGACACATGGCGCTGACGGTGGGTGTGAGCAAGATCTGGAGCAGAAGAGGCCTCGTGCAATGCGTACCTCTTGGTAAGACTCACTGTATGGGTCCTGGCCAGGCAAGGTCCCTGCACACGTGTGGTAGACTCTGGCATTCAGTACAGTAGAGGGAGGGCACAAGGGGATGCAGGGTGTCGGTGGGAGGGGAGGGAACATGGGAGGGAGGGTGAGTGGGGGAGGAATGACACATGGGGCAGGGGAGGGCATGTGGGGCAGGGTGTGCAGCCTGTGCCAACCTGCAGAGGCCCTGGGGCTCAGGAGACCCAGAAGCCCGGCCTGCAGGGAAGCCAGGGCCACAGTGTGCCACGCATGGGCCACCGAGCCCTGAGAAGTGCTTATCTCCCTCTGCAGACTGTGGCAGCCCTGGTTCCGGGTTCCTTTGCTGGCTCATGGTGTGTCCCATAGGGCACCTGCTGTCAGGTGATCTGAGTCCTTGCTAAGGCAGGAAGGGGCGGGGCTGTCTCTGTAGAGCTCACGGCCTTACTGTCCCCCACAGTGGAGGAGCCCTGAAGTGTGGGCCGCAGGCTGCCAGTTGGCACGCGCCCCTTCCCCCTCCCCACCTGTGCCCAGCGGCCTTGGCTGGCCTCCGCTCCCAGAACACTGCACAGCCCCAGCAGCTACCCCTCCTGGCAGTCAGGGCCTCCGCCCACATCCATCCTTAACGCACTGGGCCTGCAGCCCCAGTGTAGCCCAGGTTCCCCCAGAGCAGCAGAGCCCGCGATGAGTGGCTTGCTCGGAGGATCTGAGCACCCTGGGGAGGAGGCGGTGGAACCAGCCCGGCTCCCAGGCGAGTGTCTAAGCCAGCCGGGCCTCCTTGCTGCTGAGACTGACAGCTGCTTAGCCCGCCCCTGGGCACCGGCACACAGCAGGAGCAGGCGGGTCTCTTCTGCACTTTGAGCTGCCAGTCATGAAAGGCCCCCTCTGTGACGCTGTGCGTGAGGCCCGGGCCCTGGGGGCAGCTGGGGGAGCCTGGAAGCAGCGCTGGCTTCCAGCAGGTGCAAGAGGGAGGGACAGCATCATCTCCTGGGAACAAGGAGCCAGCGGGGGGCAGGGAGGCCTGAGGGGAAGCCGGGGCGGGGTCTGGAGGAAGACTTGGCTCCAAGCTCACTCCCTCTCCTGCCCGAATAATGCAGAGAAAACATCTAGTGTCCAAGGATGAGAAAGCTCACACTCAACAAGCGCATTTCTGTCTGAACAGCCATTTCTAAAGCACGTACAGACATGCTCAGACTTAGACACACGTGGATACACAGACACACACAGAGACACCTACATTCCCAGACCCACACACACGTATGTAGCACAACATACACACAGAAGCACACACACACATATATACATGGACACACATACCCCCACACACAGATGTGGAAATAAATACAGAAACATACAGACACACACATGTACACAACATACAGAGACACACACATGCACACAGTGACACACGTGCACACAGTGATACATATAGAGAAGCACGCAGATCCACACACAGACACGAACATGTACAGAGACAGACAGACTCAAACACACACACAGGCACAGACACATACACACACACACAGACACACACAGTCTCAGCTGGGTGCACCTGGGTGCCCGGGAGCTGGTTGCTGAGCCTTCCTTCCCTGTATTCCCACACCCGCCTGCCTCCTCCACCTCATCTACATAGTGGGCGGGGCAGGCAGCTGTACCTCCCAGAGCCAGTCTCCGGATGCTTGGTCAGGGGGCACCAGCCCTGCTGGCCGCTCCTGGGCACCTGGCAGCAGGGGGTACAGGAAGAAGTGGGCAGGTTCACCCTGGGGAGCAGACATATCACCCCCTCCCGCGTTCTTGTAGTGAGGCATCATGGGAACATGCATATGTGAAGCAGCATGTCCCCACCACGCTGGCGGGTTGATTGGGACCTTGCATCCGCGGTTCAGCCTGGACCACGTCCTCCGTGAAAACGGTGGGTGAGCGAGAGCGAGCGGAGCCTGTGGCCCTCGGTGCCTTGGTGTGCAGGCTGCGTGCTGTGGCCAAGTTCTTGGTTGCTTGAGAACGTCCCCCAATGCTCAGAGATTTTCGGATGAGTGGGACTGGGCCCGTGGACCCCCGACGCTCTTGTTGACGTGCCTGGACGTCATGTGCAGGGGGCCTTGCCCTTCTCGGGCAACAGCAGGACCCTCCCAACACCCTGCTGAGCTGGGGGCGTTCCTTGCATCCAAATGTCTTCCTCAAGAAAGAACCCCCACCCCCAGCCAGCCGCGGGGTGGGCAGTCACTTCCGGCTGTGCCGCGCTCACTCAGGGATCTTGGTCAGGCAGAGATAAGAGCAGTGGAGGCGAGGAGGCTCCAGGGGGAAGGTTGTTCTCTCGTGCGACCAGGCCCTGAAGACTGAGTGGCAGCTCCCAGGGACAACACAGGTCAGCGGGCAGTCGGGTCCCAGCAGCGGCGGGCTCTGGCCATCAGCTCCCCTTACTGGGGGCTATTGTGGAACTCAGGGACACTGTGCCCTGACAGAGGCCAGGGAAGTGGGTGTGGGGACCGGCTCGTGCCAAGCTGTGGGCCTGCATAGTCTCGCTTGGGGATTCCATCCCCGTTTGCATCGTGGTGAGTTGGGGGACTGGAACTTTCTTAGACACGGTGGCCTCCCGCGGCTGTGGCAAGGCTGGAGAGCTGGAGAGCTGGATGGCGGTCCTGGCAGCCACAATCATGATATCCACTCCGTCCTCTCAACTGCCATTGCCAGGGAGTGACCAGTTAGGATGCTTAGGCTGTGAGTCGCAAACACTGAAGAGCGGACCAAAGCGGAAGCAAGCAGAAGGAAGGAATGAAGGAGAGAACAGGAGAAAATGGAAGAGTAGAAAATCGATAGAGAAAGCCAACAAACTCAAAACTTGGGTCTTTGCAAAGAGCCACACCAGTGACAACCCTTTAGGTGAACCAACCCCGAAAGAGAGAGAAAGGTCTCCAAGCACAAAGTCAGGAAAAGACTGGACATGGCTATCCCGGCCCTGCAGATAGCAGCCCAGGTCCCTGGTGCATGGGGCGGTCGGCTCAGAGGAGGACAGCTGGCGGCGCTACCCAGGGCCTGGCCCGCTCCCCTCTGCTCTCAACGCCACACCCCCTGCTCCTGACGTTGCGAGCAGCAGGGCACGGCTCACTTCCAGAGTCTGTTCAAGGAAGCCCCTTGTCGAAATGGCCACAGACTGACTGCAAGGGCCGACCCCTCCTCTCCTAGTTGGACTATGCGGTGGGACTCGCAGTGTATCTGAGAACGACAGGCATTTAAAAATTTTATTTATTTATTTGAAAGGCAGAGTAACGCAGAGAGAGAGAGAGAGGCAGACGGATCTTCTTCCTGCGGGTTCACTCTCCAAGTGGCTGGAACAGCTGGGTCTAGGTCAGATCAAAGCCAGGAGCCAGGACCTCCATCCAGGTCTCCCACATGGGTGCTGGGGCCCAAGCACTGGGCCATCCTCTGCTGCCCTCCCAGGTGCATTAGCAGGGAGCTGGACCCGAAGTGGAGCAGCTGGGACTCAAACTGGCGCTTCTATGCGGGATGCCAGGGACACAGGCAGCAGCCCACGTCGGTGTGCAGGACCATCTTCTTTCTCACATCCATCGGGACAAGAGACCCTGTCCCTCAAGGACACGTTTGGGTAAATGTAGGTTTCCGTTCACTTGTGCATGGTGGGTGTAGCCAGGGGACAGCCACACTGCCTGCCTGCGACAGTCGTCCGCGGGAGCACCTCCCCCAGTCCCCAGCTTCTTTCCTCAAAGTGCTGCTGCTCACATTGTCACATTGTCACCGATGATGATGACGACAATGATGAGATTGAGGTTCATTAACTCGCTCAAGGTCATGAACATTTGCACACGCAGCAGGCGGTACAGGCAGAATTCAACCTAGGCCCTCAGGTAGCAGGCACGGGGCCCCGACCCCCGTGGGAGCACAGAGGGGAAAGCCCTCCGTTAGCTCAGTGCTTTATGCGCAGCACCCAGAGAGCGAGTCCTGTGCTGAGTCCAGCTCCACCCATCGGGGGCAGCGCTGAGAGGACCAGGAGGTGCTGCCTGCTCGAAGTGACCGGGACGCCTGGCCGAGCGGCCACCAGCCCGTGCAAGGTCACAGCCACGTGTCACAGCGTGGGGAGGGGGGACACCTGACTCCTCTGCTCTACCTGTGACCCTCTGGAAACCCAATCAGATCACGAGTGGGAGCCTATTTTAGACAGCAGAGAAATGACTGATGCAAGCCAATATTGTCCTATCCGACCTACAGGAAGAACTCAGCAACACTGTAGTTTTCTTGGCCCGTTACAAAGTGGCTCTCGGACTCCAGTGATTTAAAGTTTTAAGACATTTCTGCTTTTCACATCTCCACGCTCGAGGTGGCAGGTCTCGCCCCATCAGGGAAACTTCGCAGGGAGGGACAGGGTGAGAATTAGCCTCGTCAGACAGAGGCAAGCCCGGGCACCGGGGGCGCTGGGAGCGGCTGTCTCCCTTTTTCTCTCTTAGACTGTGAAATCAGTGACAGGCTTCTGCTGTGTGCAAATTAGGTCCTGCTGCACCTGGGCCATGGGCAAGGCCTTTTCTCATTCTTCCTCTCCTCTCTTCTGTCTTCTCCTTTCCTCTTCCTCCCTCCTCCTCCTCCTTCTCCTCCTCCTCCCTGCTCGCTTTTCTCCCTCTGCGGCCGGGTCTGTGCTCACCGCACCGACACGGGGAGCGCCACGCTCTCATCAGCCAGGCACCGGCGCCAAGGCTGCTTCTGCAGCCCCCTGCCCTCCCTACGCCCCCCGAACCTGCTCCTGGACGGCGCTGGACACACGGGGGCCCTGCACCCTTCTTTCATGGAACCTGCTTCCTCTCACACCCCAGAGACCTCAGGGCCAGGGGTCGACCCTGTCCCTCTTCGGCTCCCAAGGAGGAGTGATTGTTTTGAAGGCCCTGAGGGGCTGCGGGAATGGGCGGCCCACCCTTCAGCCTCATCCCGTTGCTCCCTCCTCACTCGCTCCTCTGCTGACTCCAGCCCTTCTCCGTCAGTGCCAGCCACTCGGGCCCCTGGGGCACAGCCTCTCTGGCCTCTCAGCCCTGTGCTCGCTCTGGGCGGCTTCCTCATCCCCGCTGACGCCTTGCTTCTGCACACGCACAGCTGACGCTGCACCTCCTACAGGGGAGTCTGCAGTGAGCACCCCATGTGGTGTCCTGTGGCCCGGAGGGCGGGCAGGGGGCAGGCAGCAGCCGGAGGAAGGAAGCAGGGGGTGCCGAGCCCTTTCTGCACTGGCTTCGGCCTCCGCTGTCCCCGAGGGGCATGCTCCCTGGAGCAGGAGCTGCAACGGTGCCAGTGCAGCTCCGGGGGCGCCCTGCCCCCACCCCGCTATCTCAGCTGCCGGGAAGCCTCTGTGGGCATCAGGCAGCCAGCGGGACCCCGGGGACCAGGAGCTGAGCCCTGGAAGGGGGGCACCTTGGAAAGTCGGGAGGTGAGCAGGTGGAAGCACCTGGGAACAGGAAGGGTGTGGAGGGAACTGGGCTTGGGGGCGGGAGTACTGGGCACAGCTGCTGGGGAGAGGAGAAAGAGGGTTGGGGTGGAGAGAAGACGGCTTTAGGCTGCTATGTGGGGCTTCCATGAGCCATGCCTGCTTCTCCTCCCCTCTCCTCTCTTCCCCTCCCCTCCCCTCCCCATGTCCTGGGGTTTGTATGGGACCATGGTTTCCATTGTGTTTTCCCAACCCAAACGTGTCTGAATCCAGTTTTCTCAAACTCTGGCTCATGGAGGGCCCTGGACATACCTGCTTGTGTTAAGAATTCCTTCTTGATTGCAGCCCAGTGGCGAAGATGTGCAGTGGGTGTCCCCTCCTCCTGGAAAGAACCCGCCTTTCTCTCTAGGGGTCAGCCACAAAAGGTCATGGAAAGGATGACCACCCAGCCCTGGGCAGGACAGCCCAGCCCTGGGCAGGACAGCGACCGGGAGCTTCTAACCCCATGGGAGTTCTAAAGCCATCATCAAACACAAAAGCCGCCATGTGCCTCGGCAGATCGCCTGTCTCCACTGTGCTTTGTGCCTCTCACGCTCACGTTGGGGACTCTGCAGGTGAGGGCACTGGGGGTCTGGCTTCAGGGTGTCCCTCCTAGGACACGATTCCGGGCCTCGTCTGCTGCTCCTCCAAAGCCCCAGCTTGTCTCCATTGTGGGCAATTTGCTCCCTTCCTTCACGATGGCGAACTCAGCCGCAAGAACCGAGGTGGAAAATGCCTTTCGGGGACAGTGTTCACCTGTGCTGGAGGCTTCGGACCTCCCTGATGGCTTTGCAAACGAGGCAGGGCTGTGGGAGTCCCGCTTGGTCTCTGCGGGCACATCCCTGACCCCGAGCTGCCAGCGGCCAGGCCTGGGATGATCCCCCAGTAGTCCAACGCCCTGCACAACTGCACACAAACCTCCTGTGGTCTCGGCACCGTCAGACTGCTGCTCTGCACCCCAAGGCTGCATTCAGACGGTCTTGTGCAGAACAGTCTACCTTCGCCTCCCCGAGGCGCTGTGTGCTCACCCCTGTCGTGTCTTTGTCACAGCTGCGGCACCTCCCAAAGCTCGCCTTTCCTGGGCAGGGGGCTTCGGCAAGGCAGTGGAAGCTCACAGGGAGGCCGGCTGTGCTCCCTGCCGGGGAACCAGGAACAGGTAGGAGCTTAAAAATAACCCAGCACCTTGCAGGTAGCTCCGTGTTCCACATTAAGTGTCCTCTCCAACGCGAGGGCTCCTAATGCTAAATTAACTGTTAACAAGTGTTTGCAGAGCTTAATTTATGCTAATTCAAAAGCATTCGCTTGCTTTCTCCAGCTGCTTCTGCCTCCCTCCTACATTGCTGCACTTTCCAGCGGCAGCCGCCGAGGTGGAGGCAGGAGTCAGATGCTAGGGGCGGGCATCTCTGGGGTGGTTTCTGGGCCCTGGGCCTTTCCACGGGGGCTCTCCACGGGTGTCTGCACAGCTGGCCCCCGAGCTCCGCTGAGGGGTGGGAGGCTGCAGGGACACCACTGGCCCGGAGCCACAGGAGTGGCCCTGTCCTTATCTCTTGGGTCAGCCCAGCACCACAGAGAATGTTGCCCCCCACCCTGCTTCTGCTCAGTCCTGGCAAGAACCTCAGGGACCTTGATGCGGGGACAAGACCCCAGAGTTACACAGAGAGAGAAGAGGCAAGAGAGAGAGAGAGAGGTCTTTCATCCACTGGTTCACTCCCCAAATGGCCGCAATGGCCAGAGCTGTGCTGATCTGAAGCCAGGAGCCAGGAGCTTCTTCTGGTCTCCCACGTGGGTGCAGGGACCCAGGCACTTGGGCCATCTTCTACTGCTTTCCCAGGCCACAGCAGAGAGCTGGATTGGAAGAGGAGCAGCTGGGTCTCAAACCGGCGCCCATATGGGATGCTGGCGCTTCAGGCCAGGGCATTAACCCGCTGCGCCAAAGCGCCGGCCCTGTCTGGTGTATTTTTATCATCCTGAAAAGAGGCCATCCACTGGGGCTGGGGGTCTGTGGGCCCCTGGATGTAGGTAGAATGTCTTTCACAAGCAGGCTGCCAGTGTGGCTGGTAAGCTTGTTTACAGACCAGCCGGCATCTCCCCACTAATAGCATGTGTGACCACGCAGCAATAAATACACCTTCAGGGTGGGTACAGTCTCACCCAGAGCTAGCAGAGGAGGGGGCTGAGCCCCTAAGGCTGTCTCCAAGAGGCCCCTCCCAAAAAAAAACACTCCTGCAACTGCCCTCTGCTCCGCGCCTGGTGACAGGGTCACCCTTCCAGACCCTGGACCCCTACTCTGCTTCCTGCCTCTAAGAGCTGCCGATTCTGGTCATCTCCTAGAAATCGATTCTCACCATCCGTGCCAGCTGTGTGACACTCTGCCTCTCAGGTGACGTTTGGCCGATGCTTCCTCATGACTCTAGTTTTGCATCTTCGGTAGTGCTATGGTTCGGGTATTAGTCTGAGCGTTGCTGGAGTACCGTCAGTGGTTAATGGGTTAAAGGCGGAGCTTTAACCCAACCACGGTGATGGAATGCAGGGCCCTTGGGATTGGTTAGATTGGATGAAGTTAGCCAATCATGGAGGCACTCACAGAGGACGTCTGTGTGCCCTGGCTTAGCAGATGCTCCTCATCTGCACCTGTTCTGCCGTCCCACGTCCACGGCAGACACCAGACCAACAAGATTGCCCAGTCTTGGCTGGCGCTGCAGCTCACTAGGCTAATCCTCCGCCTGCGGCACCGGCACCCTGGGTACTAGTCCTGGTTGGGGCGCCAGTTCTGTCCCTCTTCCAGTCCAGCTCTCTGCTGTGGCCCGGGAAGGCAGTGGAGGATGGCCCAAGTGCTTGGGCCCTGCACCCACATGGGAGACGGGGAGGAAGCACCTGGCTCCTGGCTTTGGATCGGCGGAGCGCGCTTGCTGTGGCAGCCATTTGGGGGGTGAACCAACGGAGGGAAGACCTTCCTCTCTGTCTCTCTTGCTGTCTAGCTCTATCTGTCAAAAAAAAGATCGCCCAGTCTTGGACCACGACCCTCCTAAGTCGCGCCTCTCCCGCATTGGTTGCAGTGATGGGAGCTAATCCAGGAAGGAAAACCCCACGCCGTGCTCTTTAAAAGTCTTCCTGTCGGGGCCCGGGTTTTAATTTCTCATTAACGAGATGCTCTCTTTATTTCTTGATCGAGGCGGTGTCTGCCAGCATTTTCTGCTGTCAGACTGTTTTTGCCCTTGTAGTGAATAAGTGTTTTGTGAGAACACGCTTTGGAACTTTGTCAATACTCCGTTTCCCATCCAACATTCAATTTGCTCATTTATGGATTTGCATCTATATGGAATCTAGAAAATTCCTATTTTATTCAATGGGTCAAAATCTGGCATTGTTTACCTTCGATGTTCAAACTGTCCAGAGTCAGACATCCCATCGCCACTCCCTGCCCTCACGCTCGCTCGCTCTCTCTCTCTCTCCTTCCTGAGCAATTCTTCTCATTCTGACATGAGATGCTCTAAGTTATCTTGTATCCCCAATCATGGAGTCAGACATTTCTTGAAGAAGCCTGGATTTGTTTTACTTAGAAGCCAGAGAGTTCGTAGAATTCAGTGCCTCCCAACATTGAAGACACAGTAATTCATCAGTAGCAAGGGCTGCAGCCCAGGTGCCAACAGGTGAATGTGGATACAGGAGATGGGGAAGTAACGATCGGTGGGAATGGATTGCAGGGCTCACGGCTGGTGGGCGACTGCGCGACAGACCCTGGAGTCCTCAGTGTCGCGGGCAAAGGTGGTCGGCCGGAGATCGAGAGAGCAGTGCAGACTTCCGGGAGGCCCTTCCCAGGCAGGGCAGCACCCAGGCCACTGTGTCGCAGGTCAGTGCCCTGAGGACAGCAAACCCAAGAGCAACAAACGGAGCAGGATGGGGTGCACGTGGACCCTGTGTGGCTACGCGGTCACAGCAATGACCCCCAAAGGCTTAGCCGAGAAAGCAAACCCTGCTCAGAATGTAAACAGAGGGGAACCTGAGCACGCAAAGCAGCCTCCTGCACACCCACCAGCCCTGGAGGCTGCCCGCCAGCCCCCGTGCAGTGCAGGTGGAGGGGACACCCTGTCAGCTGCAGCCCCAGACATGCAGATGCCACTGTGGACGCCCCAGCCGTTGGTGACAAGGAGGGAAGACGGCATTACCATTTGACCCACGGGAAATCCGTGACCGCTGAGGCCGGGTGTCTTGTCTGGGGTCTCAGATTCTGGATTTGCTTCCTGGGATCTGAGCTCTAAAGCTGCCTCTCTAGGGGAGATTTTCTGCAGACCACTGAGTGGAGATGGAGAGAGAAGGAAAGGGAGGGAGAGAGACATCTATTTTTTTTAAAGCTCTGTTCATGTATCTGAAAGGCAGAGTTACACAGAGGGAGGGAGGGACAGAGAGATCTTCGATCCACTGGTTCACTCCTCAAATGGCTGGAGCTGGGCTGATCTGAAGCCAGGAGCCTCTTCTGGATCCCCAAAGTGGCTGCAGGGGCCCAAGCAGTTGGCCCATCTTCCACTGCCTTCCCAGGTGCATTAGCGGGGAGCTGGATCAGCAGCAGAGCAGCCGGGACGTGAACTGGTGCCTGCATGGGAGGCAGTGACTATACCCACTACACCACAACACCAGGCCTGAGAGATTTATTCCAAGTTCCTGGACACTCCTGGCTTTGCAGGGCAGAGCGGCGGGAAGGTTGGGGACACAAAATTTCTTCTGCAGGAAACTTCAGTTCTTGTGTGTGAGCCCCTGACTGGACGAGGTCCACTTACACTGCCAAGTGCCACCTCCTTGACTTGAAGTGGGCTGGTCATTAGCCACATCACAGAATCAGCACACGCTACACCCATCAGTGCATCTCAACTGGGTCCACAGCCTCGCCACCTCGCCTGAGCTGCTGCCCAGGGCTCATGGGCACGCACAGGAATTGCCAACGTGAGACCTGCTGTGCGTCAGAACCCAGGGAGTCCACCCTCCCCCTCGGGCATGGGTCACTGTGTGTAGGTGTCACAGGAGTGGTAGCTCCTGTCTGTGGGTGGCACACAGGGCGCCTGGATCCAAGCTCATTACTGGCCCTACAGGTGCCCTTAGACTCCATCAACAAAACCACAGATGTTTTAATCATTCTGCAAAGGCAGACTGCCAAAAAAAAAAAAAAAAGTGATAAAAGTCTTCAAACAGACCTTAAAAAGCTAGTAAAAATTAAAAAGTAATTGGAAAGAGATAAAACTAAAAAGCAAAAGCTGAAATCCATTAAACCAACAAAGACTTCCATGAACACAAAACTTGAAGTGCAATACCATAAAAGAATCCAGAGAAGATGATGAAATCTGAGAATTAAAAAGATCAAATCTTCCCACAAAACAATAATCTTCAACTTGATTAAAAAATAATGTCTTCAAATACAGGAAGCAATCTTCAAGCACCAAGGGTGGCTTTCAAATGGAAGAGAAGGCTTTTTCATTGATAAAGTACAGCTTACATACTATCCCCTTTCAATAAAGAGTTGAGGAACGCACATTCTAAACTGAGTGACGAAAGATGGAATTTTAATAGAAAAGAGAGCATTCTGGGAAAGTCAGAGGAATAAAACCCAAACTTCAACTGTATGAGAGCTACATCTGGCTTTGAGCTTCCTGGCAACCAAAGCAACAACAGAACACGGAAACCCCCTCTTCCTGTTTGGAGGAACCACTCTAAGGCAATGCCATCCCTCAGGGCTAAAAACTGGCTCTTGGCGGGACAAAAATATTTTTTTTAATGTAAAAAGCATAAATACACGCACTGTACATATACAGCATAGCCATCCTCTTAGAATGGCATCACTGGGCATGGTTAAGGGGAAAGAACTCTAACAAGGATCCCCGAGAGGCAACTGTGGAAAAAAACCACTGAGAAACGCAATTCCTGAGTGAAAGGCATCAATCTCTGGATCTAGAGCAGCGAACCTTCCTCTAGAGGGAGGGGACCCTGAGGGCCCCGCAATACAGAGAGTGGGGCTCCCTGATGGCGGCTGCACAGTCCCACTGCAACCCCAGGCAGAGGTGCTGCGGAGTCTGCGTGAAGAGCTGGGGTGCGGGGGTGCATCAGCACACATTGATAATCTAGACCAGCACATTGATAATCTAGATCAGCACATTGATGATTTATATCAGCACATTGATAATCTAGATCAGCACATTGATGGTTTGTATCAGCACACTGATAATCTAGATCAGCACATTGATGATTTGTATCAGCACATTGATAATCTTGATCAGCACATTGATAATCTAGATCAGCACATTGATGATTTGCATCAGCACATTGATAATCTAGATCAGCACATTGATGGTTTGTATCAGCACATTGATAATTTATATCAGCACATTGATGGTTTGTATCAACATTTTGATCATTTGTATCAGCATATCGATAATTTGTATTCTGGAAATTCTGCAGCACGTTGGTCATCTCGTCTGGCATCACCCAGCTCTAGAGATGAGTGGGGTGGCACGGACAGGGTGGGGTTGTGGCATGGGAGGCTATCCCAGGAGATCTGGAAAGACCTAGAACACTGTGCCACTCCACAATACAACTGCCATCCTCTTGGGGCTAGGAGCTGTCCTACGGTTTTCTGTGGCTGACTGTGCAAGGCGCGATGTGGACTGCCCCTAGAGTGGCCCACTGCCCTCTGCTGCACTCCTTCTGATGGGTTGCCAAGGTGACCCCAAGGATGCTGGACCATAACCCGTTTCTCACACACTCCATGGAGGGAGAGTCTTCGCCGCAGCAGACAGTAAGGATTCCCAAAGGAAGCACTGCATGTGCACAGGGGTCTATGGTTTCTTGGGGGTGGCCTGGGTCTTCACAAACACGGAGAACCAGGGACACAGATTCCCGGAGCCTCTTGCCAGGCCGGGCATTGAGGCAGAAAGGCGCATTCCTGCAGTGCCAAGCTGGACGGCATGGACATCTTGCCATATTCGGCAGAGGACCTCACTGCCTTCTCTGTCTCTTGCTCCCTCGGATCCAGGCTGGCAGCCCCCAGAGAAAGCTCTACAGTCTCCATGGCTCTCAAGTTCAATCACACAGCTCATTAAACAAAGCCCTCCCTCAAATGAGCCGCTGCAAAGGCAGGCGAGGAGGCGTGAGTGTGCGAGCCCAGAGCCCGCGGACCTGGGGACCGGAAGACAGCTGCCCAGAGGCTCAGCGCTGTTCCCGTCCGAGGGGGACACGCGGGCACATGGCACATGGATGCATTCCCTCTCGACTCCCAATCAGAGACCAGGAAACGCCAAGCTCTGAGCAACATGTGTGCATCCATGAGTATGTGTCGCAAAACCCTTTAGGAAAGCGGAATAGAGGGGCCAGAGCTATGGCACAGTGGGCTAAGCCTCCGCCTGTGGTTCTGTGGGTGCCGGTTCGAGTCCCAGCTTCTCCACTTAATCCAGCTCCCTGGGAAGGCAGAAGATAGCCCACGTGCTTGGACCCCTGCACCCACATGGGAGACCAGGAAGAAGCTCCTGGCTCCCGATCAGCGCAGCTCCAGCCGTTCCAGCCATTTGGGGGGTGAGTGTCTCTCCCTCTCTCTGTTGCTCTGCTTCTCAAATAAATAAATAAAATATTCAAAAAAAGCGGATTAGAAATAGCAACATTTGTGTTTTACATCAAAGAATAAAAACATAATATGCCAGACGCTCTGAATCTTTTTAAATAACCCTTTATTTTCCATTGTCAATGATTAACATTTGAGACTACTAGAAGAATATCATGATTATAGCGAATAAAAAAATATAGATGATAGAATAAAAATATTAGGATGCACAAAGTTAGTTTTTTTTTTAAAAAAATCATTGTCCACCAATACTTTCAGAACGTAGGAGCTCTGAAAAACCAATTTCATTGTGTGGGTTTTTTATTATTATCATTATTTATTTACTTATTTTTTTGGTTAGTCTGTTTGCTTTTGTTTTTTTTACATTTCCAGCAGTTAAAAGCTGAGAACACATATTGGGAATGATTTGCAGATGCCTTTTCTATCCGAGAGGACCACAACATGAGAACAAGTTCTAAGGACCACCATATACACACACTCTGTACAGGAAGGGACACAGAAGACCCCACGGGAATCGCCTCGTGCAGCGCTCAGACCCTCCTCTACCCACACGCACTTCCCCGTGTGCTCGGGGTCCCAGCGGTGTTCCCGCCCCACGAGTTAGTCACTGTTCAGGAGCAGAGACGTGACCTGTTGGAATGACATCAGAGGAAGGAGGAGCTTCCCTGGGAGCATGGCATGTGACTGGCTGATGTGGGTTAAAGACAGACTCGGCCAACAGAAAGTCACAAGGACAGGGACCGCAGGTGCCGCCAGGGCAAGCCGGGTCCGGGCCTGCAGAGAGAACTGAGGGTGCTTAGGCAGCATCACCACACAGGGAGTGATGCAGGGACGTCCCAACCTCACCACCCACGACTCACCGCAGTCGGGCTCTTTGCTAAGGCAACCCATCTGGCACGAAAACAAAGGACCCCAACCCAGCAGACATCCGGGACCCACACCCGCCTTGCTCCGCGATGCCCAGGGATGCAATGGCGCTCGAGGTCAGCACAGCCCAGCGAGGAGGAGCTCAGGCGGACGAGAGGCAGCCGCTGGCTCTTCTGAGACTGCTGCCCTCACTGCACAATCCCGGAGTCCACCGACGTCTGCTTGCGCGTGGTCTTGGGAGGGGGCGGGGGAGGGGTTTTGCTGGGCAGCGGGGGTGGCAGATGCTGGAAAACACGAGTGGGGGAGACATCATGTTAGCCACGTTCTAACAGGAAAGCGGCGGCCCCGGGGATGGCTGCGGGAGCTAACTGGCCCTGGGCGTGTCTGCGGAAGCTAACCAGCGTGCCCGGGGGTGTCTGCGGGAGCTAACTGGCCCTGGGCGTGTCTGCAGGAGCTAACCAGCGTGCCCCGGGGATGGCTGCGGGAGCTAACACCTGCCCCTCCATGTGACTCGGGCTGCCCCACTGTCTGCGTTGCTGAGTCCCTGAGGGGAGCGACCACCACTCTGCGCTCCACTGCTTAGACCCAAGTGCTCCTGATGGAGTATTCTGTGGCTGCCCAAGGGACAGGCATGTCCTTGGAGCTCTCTCCCGGGGTGAGCAGGGAGACTCTGTTGCTTTCTGAACTACAAGAAAAGATCAGCAAAGTTTTCCTGCAAATCGCCCCAGAGTCCCCACTGCCAGCCGTGTGGGCCCACGGTCTCCGTCGGAAAAGCAGCGGGGCAGGAGTGCGCCGGTAAAACTTCCTCCGCCACAACAGGGGGCTGCCGGGGCTTGGGTGTGAATGACCCAGGGCAGCTGCTGGTCTGCTCCGGGGACCCCCGTGCCCGTCAGGAGATGACTCGGAGGCATGGGTTGACCCAACGGGTAAATGTGCGGGTGAAGACATGAGCAGGTGAACCTATGAACAAATCCGGGCAAGGGGCAGGGGTCTCAGGCGGAGAGAACCGGAAGGAAGTCACAGAGCAGTCCCACAGTGGAAGGGTGACCGTGCACTGTCCATTCGGCCATCAGCAAAGATGACTTCCAGAGCAGAGAGGGGCCCATATTTCCTCCTGATTTTCACGCGAGTAAATACAAAGATGACCGCGTGCTGAGCCCCGAGAGGACAGCACAGGTGGAGAAACAGACGGGCAGGGCGGTGCAAGGGTGCACGCACGGGTAAGAGAGACGCCCGCCTCTGGTCTGATCACACCGCGTGTTCACACCTGAGAGCCACACTGGTAGGCGGGGGGTTCAGTCCAGGGCCAGACCCACATCCTCTGACACGCCAGATACGAGAGTGACAGTTATCACCATTAAGCAAAACGATAGCTCTCTGGTCGTGGGAGCCATCATGGAAGACTGACAGCTCAGACTGAGTTGCCGACACGCCTGGGTGGATCTAAGGGAGGCACAGGAGGATCCGCGACCCCCGCCCCCACTGCAGATCCTAAAACGGCTTTCAGGGCCTGTGCCGGGAGGCAACTGCCGACTGTGACGTTCCACAGCGCGTCACCCGGATGCACAAACAGCGGAGAGGCCTGGCTACCTCACCTCACTGCATTCACACCTCTTTATAAACCGGGCAAAGGGACTAAAGCGAGTGCACATTCCCCCTCGCTTCAGGAGCTGCACACGGCTTCCATATCCCAGAACGCTGCGTCCAGGAAGCCGAGACCAGACAGTGGCAGCCCTGAGTTGATTCCAGACAAGAATGGTCCTAATCCCAAGTTTGGAATTCCCAGTTTACCAGTGTGGGAGACGTGGGGGACACTCCTGCTTTTTCCAACAAAATAAAGAGATGAAAATAAAGATACAACTGACCACCTAAGCCATCAGGAAAAGAACACCCAAACAACCCCAGATTCCCGCGAGAGATGCTGGGGATCTCCCTCTGTGCTCCAGAAACTCAGGCTGCCCCAGGCTCCAGCAGGGAGTGCCTCCGGTAGCATTAGTGATGAAAAGCAGAGAGGCCCAGGGAGTGCCAGCCTAGGACCCGGCTGAAGGGGCCCTGAAACGCTGGCTGCTCCTGCCTAAAACCAGCACAGCTGGGGGACAGCAAGCCAGCACCGAACCCACAACAGGGAGGGCTGGGTGTGCCACGAGGGGCAGCTGTGCCAGAGCCCACCGGGTAGGTTCTCTGTGCTGCTGGAGTTGTCACCTCTCAGGAGCCACCCAGCCACCAGATGCTGCCTGGAGGGACGGTTGGCACACGAGCCTCTCCAGGGTGGGCAGCCAGGCGTGCCTCCCACCCAAGGCACAGGTGGCCCACGTGCTGGCCGAGTCCCACGAGAACTGCGCCTCCGTGGGGAAGCCGGCTGCCTGAGGCCCCGCCCCTCCTCGGGAGCCACAGTAGTGGAAACCGCTGTGCCATGCAGGTCAGACGCTGGTGACGCCGAGGGATTGGATGGTGCCTGCCGACCGTGGTCCTCACTTGGCATCTTTCCTCACAATCGCATCCAGACCCCGAGGGACTCGTCCCTGTGTTTGCTGGGCCCTCCCTTGGTGACCCCATCCATGTCAGCTACCGGGATTCCTGTGTGGAGCGGGCAAGTGTGGAAAACCCACGTTCACAACTCACCCTCTGATGCGGAGGAGGGGGCGGAGGCGTCGCCGAGCCCACTGAATCCTGGTTTTCCATCAGGTTCCCGTAATCTGCCATACTGCCTTTGAGGGGCAGAGGGGGCGGGACATCAGCCAGGTCCACCGTGGTCATGCCATTCAGCTCCACACCTGCAAGGTCAGGGCCGTTTAAAAACTGACTGGCAGCCGCACCCCAGGGGGCCTGAGTGCTCAGCTGGCTGTCCATCTCCGGGCAGGGGCGGCAAAGCCAGACACACTTTACCCTGCTCCACGGCAGGCCAGAGAAGGGAGCAGCGAGGGGCAGGAACATGATGGGTGGGACCCCCCTCCAGATAGAATATTCTAGAAAGAGAATAACAAGCACCATACCATGCCTAACACCAGGGCTTATGGCCAGGTATCAATCTGCTACAAAAACAGTCACGTCAATCCTCTGGTGCCCTTGCCTTGGTGCCACCCAGAGTGCTGTGCCGTGACTGTGGTCAGTCCCCCGGGCGGGGGGGGACTGGAGGATGTCACCCAGCCAGCAGCTACGATGCAGCTGCCGGCCTGCCACCACCGCCTCCCGGTCTCCCTGCACAGGGAGCCCACAGTGGCACGGGATGCAGTTCTCAGCAGCGGCAGGTGCTGTGGCTGCCGCTGCCCTCCGTAAGCGGAGGGACACAGCAAAGGGGACGTTTCCAATCGAGGAATGATTACCCCTCGTGGAGACTTAGCCGTAATCTGCCGGGCTTTCTGCTACCGAGAGGGTAACGGACACGTGTATGGATGGGTCTCCTCTGGAGTCTCCCCAGCGTTCACCTGATGCAAGACGCGCTGTTGGGAAAACGCTTCCAAGGAGCCGACCCGTGCGGGCAGAGAGCGGGAAGGAAGCGTCCGTCCCCTGGTGCCGAGCCCTGTCTGTCTGTCTGTCTGTCTGCCTGTCTGTCTGTGGTGGTCTACAGGGACTCCAAAAGGGCCGTGAAGCGTGGAATGAGAGGCAAGCTTACTATGGGACAAGAGTCGGGACTCCCTGCACACGCAGGGTCTTCATGAAGATGCGTACTGCAAACAATCGTGCATAGAATTTCCATTATCTTCTGCACCCAAAACGCACTTGTCTTTTCACTGCATTGTCATGGACTTTTTGAAGGCCCCGAGAATACAAGACCTAAAATCTTGTGTACAATTCAGTGATCACACAGGAAGTCGGTGCCCAGTGAGCAGCACGCCCCAGGCCCCTCCCTCCACCCCAGTCACCGCTATGCCCTGCCCCCTTCATTGGCCTTGTCCAGATGTGCAAGTGGGGGCAATGGCGTTTCTCCTCTGTGAGCATCTTAATTCAGCCAGTGCACCTGCAAGGTCCAGCGCTTCAGCCCTTTCTACGCCTGGGCGCTGTGCGGCTGCGCCAGTATTTCTCTGCATGCACGCTGTGTTTCTCTGTTCCGTAGGGGAGGGGCGTTTGGGTTGCTTCCACCTTTTGGCTACTGGGATTGAGGCTTTGAGGGATGCTCACACACAACTACCTGAGTCCCTGTTTTCAGTTTTTGGGGGTGCGGGCCTAGAAGTGGAACTGCTGGCTCTTACGGTAATTCTACATTTAAGTACTGAGGAACCAACAAAGCGTATTCGTTAGCATTTTGCAATAGTGTCTTTTTGAAATATTTTTTAAAACAAAAAAAGGTTAATGTTTTTTAGAAACAGATCATGTGGTGATAGCATACGGATGTGGGGAGGCCCCCTGCCCCCAGCTCTCTCTCTCTCTCTCTCTCTCAGCAGCCTCTGGTGCAGCTGGCACCACCCCACTTCCCCAGAATCTCTCCAGCTCCCCTTCGACAACAGCAAACCAGGGTAAGGGCACTTGCCCCTCGCCTGGCGCAGGGCACGCTGCTCTCCTGCCGTGGACCCCTCTCAGCCACAGGAAGGGGCGGGCTCCCCGTGCGGCTTCAGCCCCCACTCCCTGCCACCTCCTTCCTACCCAGAGTCCCCTCGGATGAGTCGTCACACAGTGGCAAAAGCCGGGTACCACTTCCGGCGGCATGAACAGCACCCTTCCGGAAGATGGATCTCAGGGGTGCACGCAGACCCTCAGAACAGTCTTTGCAGATGCCTTGAGCTGAACGCACCCTGGATGGATGGTGGAGCCCCTAGGCAGTGACTGGAGTGGAGAGGACACAGTGGGAACCGTGGGGCCCCAGCCCAGCCACGGTGGGATTGCCGGAAGCCGCCGGAAGCCGCCGGAAGCCGGGAGAGAGGCGTGGGGCAGATGGTCCACATCAGCCTCGTGAAGAAGCTGCCAGCCCACACCCGGCTCAGGCTCCCGAGACACGAGGGGCCGGGGCTGCCTCCCTGCTGCGGGCTGTGGTCGCTGGCTGGGGCAGCCCTGGAGGCTGTGCGGTAAGTGCCGCCCCTTAGCCCCTGCACACTGCCTGGCATGTCTCTTGTGGACACCCGGAGGCCACGGGCCCTACATGGCTCAGGAGCGAAGGGGGCTGTGCCAGGAGAACAGGAGCCTGCCGCCCCCAGCCCCCAACCTCTGCAGTCCGTCAGGCACCTGGGCTGAAGCCAAGGCCTCGGGTCAAGGGGACTTGCGGAACGGACGCCCACTTACTGGACTGCAAGCTGAAGCTGAGCTTGGCCCTCGGTGTGACCGGAGGGGGCGTCTGCTGGGCGGGCGAGGATGACGGGGACACGGAGAAGCGCCGCTCGCTCCCGACGACGCTGAGGACCTGGCTCTTGGGTCTCTGGGGCCGCAGGGGACTTATCTGCATTGCGGGGACAGAAAGAGCACAAGGTCTGCAACTGGGCTGAACCCTGTCCCTCCCCGAATTCCCGCACTCAAGCCCTAACCCTCCCGACCCCAGGCCACGACGCTGTCTGCAAACAGGCTCTGTGCCAATGACTGCATCGCGATGAGGTCCACAGGGTGGGCCCTAATCCACAACGACAGCTGATGTCCTTCTGAGAAAGGGTGATGGACAGACACACACAGGCAGCACGTGTGCTGCTTCCATATGCCAAGCCTTGCCAGGCTGCCAGCATCCAGCTGAGGGGCACGGCACAGGCGCCAACACCTTGACCTTGGACTTCTGGCCCCCAGCACCGGCAGAGAATGCATCTCTGCGGCTGACACCTCCGACGCAGTGCCTGTGGCAGGAGCTGCACTACACGAATGCGGGGGCTCACAGCACACTGCTTACACAGCCCGGGGACGCCAGCTACTGCACAGGTGTCCTGGAGCAGCAGGCTACGGCCGCAACCAGTCAGACACCATGCGAGACACACAGGGCAGCCTCCAAGGGCCAAGAGCAAAAGGGACCAGGCAGGGCTCAGCTCCAGGGCCCCAGCCTGCCCCTGACACTGGCATCTCCTGGCGAGCGCGTGCGCATGGAGAACCTCGTCTCTGCTGCTTTCCATCTTTCCCCTCGTGCGACGCTGGTACTGAGTAGGATTCTCTCTCCTTCTCACACTTCCTACAACGTGGTCTCAGGCCATCAGGCCTCAGAGAGCCCCAGCTACTACAACACTCTGAGGCGGGAGTCAGCAAAAAGGTGATGAGCCCTGCTCACCAGGAGGGCTCCAGCCCACACCCTCCCCCACCACCACCCAAGGAGGGCCAGGCAGGTGTGGCCTGGCTCGGCACTGTGGCCTGACCTGTGGGCCTGGAGTGTGGCTGCCTGGGTAGTGGTACGGGGTCTGCAGTGTCACTGCAGGGGATGGGCAAAGCCAGCGCCAGTCCGGGGCTCTGAGGCTGGAAGGAGAGGGCCCTGGCTGGGAGGAGGGGTGAGGCTCAGTGGAGAAGGAGTGACTCGCAGCCACAGGCGACAGGGCCACTTCCGGAACTCTCCTGCGCCGCACGGCCGGGTCCCAGTCAGCCGGGTTGCTGGGAGAGCTCTGGAGGTGCCGGGTCACTGGGTCAGTGCGCCTGCGGGCTCGGCAATGGCTCAGGCGCCTCTGCCGGCCTCTGCTGCCGGGCCCCTGAGGCAGAGAGCAGAGGGGGCTTCACTGGGGACACGCAGGGTGGAGCCTGCAGGTCCGACTCACAGAGCCTCAGTGAGAGGTCAGGAATTGCTGCCGACGCACACGGAGTACGGAGAAGCGGAGAGGAGGGAAGACTTAGGCAGAAGCTCTGGGAGACTGGGTGGTGGGAGGCTGGGGGCTGGGAGATGGGGGGCTCCATGGCAGTACCAGGGGCCCAGGGAACACTAGCGGGCACCGATGTCACCCCTGGCCCTGCCCCAGGGGTGCACGCCTGGCCACAGGCACAGAGGCCCATGCAGGACAACCCCTGGTGCCCGACTCTGTCCTTACACCTCTTGTTGGAACCTGTCCCCTCCCGGTGGCCACTTTGTGGAGAGAAAGGCAGCTGGTTTGGACCAGGGTCAATTGCTGGCCTCCCGGTGGCCGTCCTGGGCCTGGCTCAGATGCTGACAGCCAGGTCAAGGTTCTGCGATCTGACCGAGGTGAGTTCTGAGGGCTTTCTGATGGCACTCAGGGGGCCGTGTGGCCCCGCCTCTGGCCTTGGCAGCCTCAGGGAGGGGCGGAAACTGTGCTCTGATGGCCTGGGGCCTGTCCTGGGACTGCTCTTCACCCAAACCTGCTGAGGTCCGCTCTGCCACCTGGCTCCATCTTGAAACAGAGCCTGAGTCAAAGTGCATGAGACTCAGTGGGAGTCTGGGATTCATGGACTGTGCAATCAACGCTTCCGTCCCTTCCCCCACCCACTTACAGGGGTTGAAACTTGAGAATTCTCTCCCGGGCTTGGGAGAAGCTTCAGCTGGCATCCCAACTGGAAGAGTGGACACAGATGGAGGCTGGGTCATCTGGGGCTTGGCACCTGGGCAGTTCATGCCTCCACGGGGCCCCATGGCCGTGTCCACCTGCAGGCTGCGCTGAACATGACCACATGGCTACAGCTGTGGCCAGCACATGCCCACAGGCCTTAGCAAGTGCCCACCTGCTTGGAGGCCCCGATGGCTCTCACCTCTGCCTTCCCCCATAGAGAGTCAGGCCACATGAGGCTGCCGCTGCACACTCTGGTTTTAAGGGAGGGGCACGTCTAGGAAAAGGGTCCCTAACTGAGCCCTATGATCACATGACCCTGCAATCACAGCCGAGACACAGCCGGTCAGGTCACGGGTGACAGCAGGGCAGGCTTCCTCCCAGTCAGCACACAGGTGAACGTCCCCGGTTTCCAGGGGAAAGTGTGGCTCTAAGTCTCAGTTCCACCTTTGAAGCTGACACTTGTGAGAATGACTCTTAACAGTTTTGTTTCTGGTCTAACTGTGGCTTACAATGTCCGGCCAGCAAGGGACAAGAGAAAGGCGTTAGCTGACACGGGAGCTGTTTTCTGCCAGAAGCAGCACTCCTACTCACGTCCTAGACACTGGGACACACGTGGGGACCATGCCCAGCAGAGCTGCGAGGAGCTGAGCCGCCAGGAGGGGAGGGTGAACACCCAGGTGTGGAGACCAGCACTCTGCTGGGGAGCGGGGGGGGGCTGCGGCTCTGCGTCTCCCACTGCCCCCAGCCCCCGGCGACTCCAGGGGGGCCGAGGGGCCCCGGGGTTTCCTAGCTACTTCTTTGCAGCAAGTGCAATCCAGAAGCCACGGCCCAGGGGGGAGGACCCCGGCTGTTACCGTTTCTGAGAGGATCACGGCCTCGGACTGCGGGGGGCAGGCGTCGGCAGGCCTGAAGTCCTTCTCCAGGGTCTCCTGGTGCCTGCTGTTCCTCTTTTCCTTCTTCTTGTCCTTCCTCTCCTTGTCCCCGTCGTCCTTGTCCAGCTTGTCCTGGGAGCGCGAGTGCATCTTCTTCGGCAGGAGAGGCTCCAGGGCGAACCTAAAGGGAAGGAGTCTTCCAATCAGCGTCGTCTTCCGGAAAGGACGCTTGCTCCCCACCCTGCAGGCTTAGGCCAGGCCACCCGGCGCTGGCCAGTGCTCCCTGCCCTTTAGGAGGAAGGGAATGGCTTACACAGGACGCTGAGGGCAGCTTCAGACGCACCATAACCAAATGCAGGTGCTGTGTTTGGATCCCAATAAAAAGCAGCAGCGAGAACCCCACAGAATCTCTGTGAGCCTGGCCAGGCTGGTGATATTAAGAGATTATCCTTTACGGTGGTAGGATGGCATTTTAAGAATATTTTGAAAGGGGAGCCCTGGCCTTTCGGGGTTGCGTGGAGACATTTAGATGATATTGAAAGGATCTGCAGAAATATTCACAAACACAGCAGGGAAAAATAGGCAGGTGCAGATGCACAGATTTCTACCTAAGTTTCTAGGATTTTGGAGACACTGGTTGGCTCCACGTGGAGAGGCCGATGGACGGCTCAGACAGAAGCAAGGTGGCTCCATCCTGCTGTACCCAGGGGCGCCCCAGGGTTTCAGCCTGAACTCAGCACGACAGGGCACCTGGATCCCAGCACTGCCACTGGATGCTAAACTCTGCTATCCCCTGGGAGCTTCATAAAAGGCACCCAGGAGACCACCAGCCTTCTGCCTCCTGACCTTGCACAGCTGATGGGCAAACATGATAATGATCCCATTCCTGAGTAAATGGATCTTGGACAAGTGCCTAAGGCATGTGTCAAAAGGTTAGTGAGTACCTGTGTGTGCATATATTCATTTATTTATTTGAAAGCAGAGTGACAGAGAGAGGAGAGACAGGGAGATCTTCCACCCACTGGTTCATTCCCCAAATGGCCACAATGACCAGGGCTGAACCAGGCTCAAGAGAGGAGCCAGAAGCTTCTTCTGGGTGTCCCATGTGGGTGCAGGGACCCAGGGACTTAGGCCATCTTCTATTGCTTTCCCAGGCACATCAGCAGGAAGTTGGATCAGAAGTGGAGCAGCTGGGACTTGAACCAGTGCCCACGTGGGATGCCGGCACCGCAGGCTGTGGCTTAACCCGCTACACCACAGCGCTGGCCCCATGGTTTGCTAACTTAAAACGAGGCTGGTTTGTCCACCCTGTTTCTTCTCTGATACACCATAAGGGGAGGGGAGGACAGGCATCCAGTTCTGAGACTGGACTTCACCTGTGTCTGCAGCCCTTGCTGTCGAGAGGGGAAAAGGGCCAGATGGGAAATGGGAAAACCTCCGTGTGCTCAGAAATAGGATACCGTTATCAGGATCTTACATTTTCAAAACAGAGCAACCTGAAAATGGTCTTTAAAGAGATTCAGTCCCTTGAGAGAAGTCACAGTTACGTGGTCACACAGGGGAAGGATCGACATTGTGATTTCCGCAAACGCCGTTTAAACTGTGGTCTCCATTTCAGTTCCACACGCAAGGCCAGGAAATCAGGAGCCAAAGCTCCCTGCCCCCTGGCTGCCCACCGTCCACTCAGTCCCCACCCCAGGTGGACGGAGCTGGGCCCTGGGCCCACCCTTGGGAGCTCCTGCTCCTCTCAGCAGCTCTCAGACCCCACTTCCTGGACCTCCAGGGTCGCTGGCCTCTTCAAGCGGTCCCACGAGAAACGAATTCAGGAAGCTGTTTCTCCTAAACGCATCTCCGAATGGGACATTTGGAAGGAAAGCACCGCTCCAGTTAAATGACAGCCTCGCTCCGCAGGATGGGATGTGCCGCTGACACTTAGCTGACTGCGAGGGCGCTGGGTCACAGAGCTGCACTGAGCCACAGACCACCAGGCGGCTGGGCGCAGGAATCCCACTCCTGCGGCTGCTCACCCAGGCCTCTGTGCTGTGCAGAGGGATCTGTTGTCATGGCACAAACACAACCTAAACAGCAAGAGCATTGACTCTAGGCATTGATTATCAATAGCTCTTCACATCATGGTGGGGGGGCGGGGGAGAGAGAGAGGGAGGGAGGGAGGGAGGGAGGGAGGGAGGGAGGAGGGTGGGAGGGAGGGAGAGAGAATGAGCTGAGGACGATGCACCTCTGAACACAACAGGCAACTACGTGGAAGCCCTCTTGTCCCCAAATCAAACCTACACCCGAGCAAGGTTCTAGACTCAGCGACCAACATGCAGGAGACGTGGAGGGCAGAGACACACGGCACACACTGCAGGGCAGGCCAGCAGCAAGATCCAGACTCTGGGACCCACAGGACAGGCAACCTGGACTTTCCAATAAATAAGTTCCAAGGAAAGGAAGTGTTTTTTTGACAGGCAGAGTGGACAGCGAGAGAGAGACAGAGAGAAAGGTCTTCCTTTTCTGTTGGTTCACCCTCCAGTGGCTGCTGTGGCTGGTGCGCTGCGGCCAGCGGACCACACTGATGCGAAGCCAGGAGTCAGGTGCTTCTCCTGGTCTCCCATGCGGGTGCAAGGTCCAAGCACCTGGGCCATCCTCCACTGCACTCCCTGGCCACAGCAGACAGCTGGACTGGAAGAGGGGCAACCAGGACAGAATCCGGCGCCCCGACCGGGACTAGAACCCGGGGTGTCAGCGCCGCAGATGGAGGATTAGCCTAGTGAGCTGCGGTGCCGGCAAGGAAAGGAAATTTTTAAAATGCACTAAAAATAGCTTGAAGAGATAATACCAAGTGGAAGGTGAGAATCTTATTTGGGCCCTGTCTCATATAAATTGTGAAAAATCATGAAACTTACAACAATGGGAAATTAACACTGATTTTTCATAATAATAGGGAATTCTGATTAGTACTTTATGTGCAATAAACTAATACAGTTATGTTTTTGAACTTGCTATAGATAAAATAATCTGATGTTTGGGATCTGCTGCAAAATACTATGGAACTTCCAGGAGTTCATGGAAAAAGAGAATGAGAAATTTATTTTGGTGCAAAAAAATTTAAACCTATGTATAGTTTCTCATAATACACATTCTCCATGAACTTTTTGAAGTTCCCTCATATAATATGGGGTGGGGGGCCAGCGCTGTGGTGTAGTGGGTTAAAGCCACCACCTGCAGCGCTGGCATCCCATATGGGTGTCAGTTGGAGTCCCAGCTGCTCTACTTCCGATCCAGCTCTTTGCTGTGGCCTGGGAAAACAGTAGAGGATGGCCCAAGTCCTTGGGCCCCTGCACCTGCCTGGGAGACCAGGAAGAAGCTCCTGGCTCCTGACTGGCACAATTCCGGATGTTGTGGCCATCTGGGGAGTGAACCAGTGGATAGAAGACCTCTCTCTTTGCCTCTGCATCTCTAATAAATAAATAAATCTTAAAAATAATAATACGGGGTGCGTGGTGGGTGGGATCCAGACTGAAATGAAGTTGTCTCAGAGGTGATCATTGTTGAAGCTGGCTGCTAGGGCTTGGAGTCTCATTATACTGCTTTGTCTACCCTGGGTCTGTCTGCAATTTTTCCACAACAGAAAGCTTAAAAATCTAAAACTATTGATAGAATATACCAGCACTAACTTTGGTCCTGAAGGTATTTTGAGACACTTGGATTTTTCCAACTGGATATATATTAGCCAACAAAACAACATCTATTAGATGTTAATATATCTATTATAGGCCGGCACCGCAGCTCACTAGGCTAATTCTCTGCCTGTGGCGCCGGCACCCCGGGTTCTAGTCCCAGCTGGGGCACTGGATTCTGTCCCGGTTGCTCCTCTTCCAGTCTGGCTCTCTGCTGTGGCCCAGGAGTGCAGTGGAGGATGGCCCAAGTGCTTGGGCCTGCACCCGCATGGGAGACCAGGAGAAGCACCTGGCTCCTGCCTTTGGATCAGTGCAGCACGCCGGCCATAGCGGCCATTTGTGGGGGTGAACCAACGGAAAAGGAAGACCTTTCTCTCTGTCTCTTTCTCACTGTCTAACTCTGCCTGTCAATATATATATATATATATATATATATATATATATATAAAACGACAACCAAAAGGCTTCTTTGTTTTATTCGAGGTTTTTCAGAATTTGAGAAAATGAACATATTTTAGTATGTTTTTAGTAAAAAGAAAAAAAATCCATGGCCCACTTTCCTCCCGGGGGAGGACCTATGTGAGATCCTGCCGAGTGCACAGACGCCAGAGAAAGACAGTTTGAGCTTTAAATTTTCACCTGATGAGAAGCAGCCACCATCAGGATGAACTTTATTCTGCACATAACCCATGCCATTTGAGACTGAAACCTCATTTTTCCACATTAGTTGGATAGCGAGGGTGGTAACCCAGAGACTAAAGGCGAATCTGGACTCTAATAAAGATGGTTCTAGTTAAAGGTTACACTGACGCCGCCCGGGGAGGGGCTGGCCGAGAGCCCGTGTCCTCACAGGTGGCATTTACCACTCTTCTCTCCAAGAGCTCGGGGTCCACCTCCAGCCCAAGCCCTGCATTCCTGGAGATACGAACGCCTTTCACAAGTAGCCCGGGGACTGTTCTTGGGGAGAAGCTGAATTAGATTTCTTCAGCAATCTTTGTGCTGGCTGACAAGCACACATGATTTAAATACCTCTAAATTGAGAATTTCCATATGGACTTGGCCTTATAAATATCAGATGCTGCTAACAATTAATGGCAGGAAGAAAAGCCTGGGTGGAGCTGCGACTCTGCATTGGGTACGTCAGTTTTTGGCAACAAAGGGCACTTTGAGCTGAGTGTCCCTGGGGCTATGCTTGCAATCTGTGTGTCCCCGTGGATGGGGCCAGGAGCCTGCGGGTGAAGGGTGATGGATTGTACACCAAATGGGATTGGACACAGTTGTGCAAACTCAACACAGAACAATTAGTGACTCCCCTCTGAGGTTCAAAGTGCAAGCAACAGTGTTTCTTTTCATATAATAAGAACAAGCTTTACATCTTGCCTTTGAAAACCACAAAGAATATCAACATCGAGGTTCCCTTTGCAATAATCAGACCTCACGCAAGAGTCACAGGGAGTGCCCATGAAGGTTAGTTATTTTGCTTTACTACTCGATTCTTGTTTGCTTGGTGCTGCCGGGTGCTCAGGATCAAACACGGGCCTACAAAGTGGTTTTGCAGAAACAAGGTAGCCCATGATGTGGTTTACAGGAGGAACTCGGAGTAGCCAAAATTACAAACAGCGAGGAGAGCAGGGGTGCCAGGGGCTGGGGGGGCTGCAGGCTGGGGAGTTACTGTTTAATGGATACAGAGCTTCAGTGTTCCAAGGTGAAGGGAGCGCCATGGAGGGATGGTGGTGATGGCTGCAAAGCCACGAGGGTGTCCCTAAGACCATGGAGTTGTGTGCACTTGATGGTGAAGACGCGATGTTCTGTTCTGTGTAATTTTCCACAATAAAAGCAAGCGGGAAAAAGCACTCACACCCTCAGCATTTCCCTTTAAAAAGCAACACACCGTAAACGTTTTGCTGGCAAAGAAAAAACAAAATAGGAAGAAACAGAAATGAAGGTTGCCCAGCAGCGTCCTATAAGTCTGGTGCAGTGGGGCACTGGGAACGTCCCATGCCAGCCCCGCCCTGGCACGCCAGCCCGGAGGCAGCACAGAGCCCAGGAGCCATAGGTAGGGGGTGAGTGCTCAGGGCGGCTCTGCACGGGATGGGAATCTTAACTCGGCAGACCCTGGAGGCTGCGATGTTTCGGAGGGCCTCAGTTTCAAAGGCAACACTGACTTAAAGACAACCCCCAGTTGTGATGAAACACAGGGCCCTGGGCCCGACTCACCCATCGGAGCCCGGCCTGGACGGGGTGCTGTCTGACGACAGGGAAGAGACGGAAGCCACGGACAGAGGCCGGGACGTCGAAGGCATGGTGAAGGACCGCACCATGGACCGGGGGCGGCTGCCTCTTCTCTCATCCAGACTTGAGGGCTGAGAGAGGGAGAGAGACTTGTCTGAGGCTGTACCTGCTGTGGCCAGAGTCCCGCAGCTCAGCCATCTCACAAGGAGGACTCTGGACCACAACTGTGCACCTGTTTATAAGCAGTTTCTGTTCTTGCTCTGAGCTGAGGACAAAAGTGACGATTATTTCAGAGTCTTCTGAAACTTGAATGGATGTTATAAAAAAAACAACAACTACAACCAGGAAGCACCTTCTTCGTCTTTGTATTTTCAACGCAGCTTTCCTCTCCAAGACCATACTGCACCAGCCCGTTCCAAAGCCACAATGAAGACGCAATGTGTTGAATGATCTCTAGAATGCGCTTACAGGATTCACAAGATCTGCAGATGAGCCCTGTACGCCTGTGAATGCTGGCGAACTGTGCAGATCACCAAAATACACGACAGCTTCTCTGCACTAAAGCAAGGTGCTCCTGTGGCCTTGTTAACGGTGGGTTTCCTCCTTCGCAAGGGACTGGCACAACAGACCAAACACAGACACAGCCAGGGCTGCTCAGTAGCTGGAAGACGCATTTGGGAGAAAACTGGTCTCTGGGTGGAACTTTCCACGCTCTCTTCGTCATGTGGTACCCCAGCAAGAGTCATTAAAGCATGGATGGTGTCAACGTACACTCAGCTAGGACATGCTGTTGCTCCTGCGCCCAGAGCCAGATGTGCAAACGCTGGGATGCAGCAGGTGCACAAATGTTCTGCTCTACCAGAGGACACAGAACCGGCCCCTCTGAAGGTCACTTCCTGTCTGCATCGCTTCCCACCCAACCTGAGCTATCCCCTCATCCCAGCAGTCACCTGCAAAACCCTGCTGTGGACCCAAGGGTTCCAGGCTTCAGCGGTAAGACACGCTTGGTTATGGATTACACAACTCCACTTCCACACCCAAAAAGTGAGCCTGTGTCTTAAACTCCAAGTAAAATCCTACTACTTGACTTGTAAACTATTTCTTTCAAAGTAAAGACTCTAGCAAAAGCACACAGGAGTTGCTAAACTCTTCTCTAATTGGCTCACAGCAATGTGCAGCTGGAGTTTGCTGGTCAGCCTTGGACTTAGCCCCAGTGATGGCACCAGTGGCTGTCTCCATGGCAATGTCCTTGACATTAACCAGCAGAAACTCAAAGGGTGACAGTCACCTGCAGATGGTCCCTGTCTGTGAAGACGTTTCCTACACAATATCCGGTGGCTCCGAGTTTCCACCATGGCCACCCCTCAGCCTCTGGGCAGCACGTGGCAGCCTGTCTCCCAGCCAGCCCCGAGGGCCTTGTTTTGGGTCCGGGCTGTTCCTGGCCGTCCACAGAAGGGCCCATTAGGCTCTCCAGTCTGCCACCTCCGGCACCAGCCGCCCCACCTCGGCCACTGCCTCTTCTCGGGGCAGCTCTGCGGGACTCTGTGCCCCTTCACTCTCTGATCCAGACTGCTGCCCTGGCTGTTTGCTCTCTCCCACCTCCTCCTCCACAGCAGCTTTTGAAGATGGGCACAGAGCGGGGGAACTGGCTTGGTGGAACCGGAGAAAGTGCTGGTCTTTCTGTAGACCATCCCACCTACCTGGGCGGGGAGAGCTGCCTCCCTGCCTCTCCCTGGGAACCATTTGTGGCTGGAATCTAATCGGATCCTCTTCAGATACAGGTGGGGGCAAGAAGGCAAGAGAGCCAGCAATCTTAAGCCGCTGGGAATTCTGCGGCTCGGAGGACATGGCCAGCAGCCCCCAAGGGAATGAAGCTGAGCATGTGGTGAGAAGGAACTTGACCACCCAACAGCCGGCTGGGGCCCTGGCGCTGTGAACCCCATCATGTGTCCAGCACATTGGTCTCCGTGTCTCTGTGATGGAGTGACCTTCACAGCAGCACAGTACTAGCAACTGGACCCCCAGGGCCTGTCAGGAGTGCAGGTGTGAGAACATGCTAGAATTTGGGCTCTGAGCTTCAGCTGTCCCAGGACACAGGGGTCTGGCGTGAGGACAACAGAGGTGAAGCCTCAGAGCATGGGACTGTGGATGGCCCAGAGCAAAAATTCATTTCTGCTCTCTTACCAGGCACATCGCTAGACCTGCCCAATGCCTCTAGGTTTTTTGTCTTTGTCTCCCAGCCAAAGGGGCTGTGAGGTCCCACCTGCATTAGTCATAGTGTTTAATGTCCCCTAAGTCACAGGTAGGAGTGGGAGGGAGGGAGGGAGGGAGGTGGGGCAGGTGTGGTTTTTTTTTTTTTTTTTAAGGGAACAGAGAGAGAGAGGGAGAGGGAGAGAGAGATGTTCCCATACCCTGCTTCTCTCCCCAAAGGCCCACAATGGCCAAGGCTTGGCCAGACTGAAGCCAGGAGCAGGAACGCAATCCATATCATCCGAGTTCATGGCAGGAACTCAGCTCCTTGGGCCATCACCTGCTGCCTCCCAGGTCTGCATCAGCAGGAAGCTGCTGTCAGGAACTGGAGTGGGGAACTGAACCCAGGAACTCCGACGTGGGACGTGGGACGTGGGACGTGGGACGTGGGCATCCTAACTGGGAGTCCCAATGCCAACGCCCACTTCCTGGATTAACTGAATTCAATGACGATGACTGGGAGTCCCAATGCCAATGCCCACTTCCTGGATTAACTGAATTCAATGATGATGACTGGGAGTCCCAATACCAACGCCCACTTCCTGGATTAACTGAATTCAATGATGCTGACCGGGGCTTTACCAGGAAGGTGAGAAGCAGGTGCATGTCGCAGGTCCCTGGAAACGTGCTTGGCAGATGCTACACAAATAGCAGCCACGGGCAGACGACCCACAGAGGGCGATACTGTCCTTGAGAGCGGTAGGTGGCAAGAAGGTCTGGGCGGGCCAGGGACAGCCTGTGCGCCGTGTGGAGCACTGACCTGATCCCCCTCCCCCAGGGCAGAGACAGCAGCACTTGCAGCCCCCCGGTCTGCACGCGTCACCTGGCTGATGCTGTCACGTCACACCCTTCTCCCCACCTGTGAAATAATCCCTGGGAGTGGGTGAGGCTGGAACTGGCTCCCAAGGAGGGCGCCATCAGCTCAGCCTCCCAACCAACAGCTCTGTCAGCAGCCGTGGAGGGGCCCTGGGTCCTGTGGATTCCAGGGAGAAAACCCAGGCACCGGCCCAGCTACCTGTGCAAGGTGTGGAGGGTGAGAAGCCCTGCAGACAGAGGCCAGGTCAGGGGCCCCCTCGTGGGACCAGAAGACCCTGGCGAGCCCCCGCATGAGGCAGCCATGAAGGATGACCCCGGGCCTGTCTTCAGCCTGACTGGGGGGGTGTAGCTGTGGCCAGGGCAGGGGTCGAAGGGTGACTGGGCACAGGGGGCCAGGGGTGGGAGGGTAACTTGCAGTTTCAGAGCAGCTGAAGAGGTGGTCCAGGGTGCAGGGGGAGAGGAGCAGCCGGCCTCGGGGATGATGGGCACACGAGTGGACAGAGCAGGTCCCCTCCCGTCCCTCACCTGACTTGCAGGAGGAGAGGGAGGAAGATGAAGGTGGGATGAGAAGCACAGCTTTTTGCTGAGTTTAAAGGCAGGGGCTGAGCTGGGTGTAGCTGGCAGTCATGGTCTCTCTTCCCTCGGGCCTGGGATCTGCAAGCCTTACTCTCTGGGGGCTGGGGAGGCCAGGCTGCTGGGCTCCCATCCAGGGGCCGGTGGCGCCCCAGAGCCCAGGACTGGCCGGATGGAGGCTGACACAGAGCGTGCGGGGGGCCTGTGTATTATGAAGTCAGACGGTGTCCAAATCCTCTCGTTTTAGGGCTTAGGCTGGCTCAGGAAAATTGACAAAATGGTTTATGTCCTTTCCATAGGCTTTTTATTTGTAAATCCATCTCTTTGGAAACAGGATGATGCTATATTGCTTTTCAAGGTACTCTCAGATGCTTGCAAGTTTCCAAAGCAGATAAGACAGGAAGGGCTCTCGCCAGACTGCTCTTTCTTGCCACATTTCTCAGGGAATGACAAGGGTGTCTGCCCTGCCTCTGGGCTGGCTCCAAGAAGCCTGGCGGCACTGCCTGCCTTTGGAGTCCCAGGACGGAGGAGGAGGAGGGAAGGCAGCTCCGGGGGGTGGGGGAGATGCCCTCCTCACTCCCAGTCCTGGCTGCCCCACCAGGGGATGGTGGGAAGCTGGAGGGGACAGCACGGTTTCAAGGGGTGGTGGGCATCGCTGGTTCAGCCAAGGATGGCACGGTGGGTGCAGCAGGGGGAGCCTGTTCTCGGCTAGGAGACGCTGCCGCCACCCACCCACACTCCCACCTCTGGCCCTGGCCTTTCCCTCCACCTGTGCCAGGCGGTGGCACCACTGCAGAGGAGCGGTGAGCCTGAGAGCTCTCTGTAGTGGGGGGTATTAATTACGTGATTGCTAAATGCAGAAGCTCCTCACTCAGTGAGGAAACCTCACGATTCCCCAAGCGTTTCTCTCCCAGAATCAGGAGCAGCCTGGAGCTCTGACCGAGACGCTCAGGACACCCGCGCCAAGCGCTTCTTGCTGCACAACTCCGACTGCAGTGAGCTGGGAGCTGGCAGCCCCAGGCACGATGCAGGACTCCGGCCTCTGAGACGGGGCCTCGCGAGGGGCTCCCGGGACAGCACCCTGAGTCCGAGGCTGCTTGCCGGCAGCGGCTCCCGCTGGGCTGGCAGTCAGATTCCCACCTGCTGGGCTTGCAGACCAGGGCCCGTGGTCAGGCCCATCCCCCGTCTGGCCTGGGCTGGGAGACCCGGGGGCTCGGCCACGCCCAGCAGGACTGTCTCAAGCCTGCTGCGAGACCTCCAGCATAGGGCTTGCTCTTCGCGTCACTGAAAATCACAAACTGCTCTTTCCCTCCCACTCCTGATCCAGCCCCAGCTCTCAGAAACCTTTCTTGGACTCACGGCAAAAGTCTGGTTCCGCCTCACCTCCCAGCCCCTGCCTGGTGTTGTAGGCCCTCGGAGGTTGGGTGCCGTTCCCACTGCTGCCCTGAGATTTGTCTTCTGCCCCAGGCATGTCTGTGTCTGCACTGGCCTCTGGCTCACCATTCAAACTCCTGCCACCCAGCTCTGCGGAGGGCCTCGCTTCCCAACACAGTGTCTTCTCTCCTCCCAGTCACCTCCCACTTGGCTTCCTTTGCCCAGATCAGCCACCTCTTCCTTGAGAAGGTCAGTCTGGGCTGATAGCTGCAAACCTCAGTATGCGTCCCTTCTCCCTCATGGCTACAGTTCTTAGATATCGGCTTTGGACTGGGTGCAGGCGCCACCTCTGCTTTACGGAATCGCGAGTGCTCCTGCTCTTGGGTTATGTAAGCAGGTGTGTGTGTGTGTGTGTGTGTGCGTGTGTGTGTTGTGGGAACATAGGAGTGGGATCTGTTAACCACCCAAGGGTCATGGGCCACTGCTCCAGAACATAAAGGGTCCACAGTGTTCCAGCGGGTGTGTGGGGTGTTTGGTGATCCGACATGTCCAGTTACTGAAAGGAAGTGGCAGACCGGCGGAGGAAGGGTCTGAGTTTCCTCACACCACCCCTGCAGGCATCCTGGGCACACATGAGCCCCTCTGGGCAGCGAGCCAGCCACAGCCCCAACCCCCGACCCTCCGTGGCGAAACCCACATACCATGGTTCGAACGCCATATTGCTTTTCCACTTTCTCCTTCAGCTGTTTGAAACAGGCTTCCATTCGCTCGTGGAATGGCCTCAGTGCTTCCGTCACTTTGTCTCCATGGATCCTGATCCCTTCGGCCAAAAATGGAATCTGAAAAACACAGAGGTTGATGCTCCGTATTTCTTGGTTAATGACTTAGGAAGACCCGCCCACACCAAGGGAAAGCGGCACTGTGCCAAATGCACCTGCCTTTGTTTCCAGACCGAGCTGGCTGATTACTCTCATCAGCAAGAGCTGATCCCCAAAGACCAAAGCGTTGAAATAAAAATCATCAGTGTCTTGAGCTGGAACAGCCAGTACAGCATCTCCATACGATGGCCTGCTTGGCCGGATGCGCACGTGTCCAGTCTCAGAACAGATTTCTCTGTGTTTCTCCTCTGGAACTGGGGAAGGGAGACTTTGATATGTGTAGGTGCAGCTTGTTCTGTTAGCAAGGGGTCATGCCAGAGTGCCGACGTCTCTTAGCTAAGAGTAAGCGCTGCTTTCAGTGGTGATGGAGACCCTTGGGCCAAAATGTAAAAAATGAAATCTATGTGATCTGTGGTCCCGAAGGATATTCTTATTGGAAAGGAAAATCAAATTTATGTCTCCTTAACACTAAAAATAATCGCGTCTCCACTGACAACGCTGCCACAGAATATCCACGCCAGCATTTCGCTCCCCAGAGTGGCGTGGAGTGACCTTTGCAAGTGTCGCCAGAGAGACCTTTTCCTTCCCACAGCTGAGAGAGCTCCTGAGACTCACTGCTGTTGGCGGCCGGCAGGAAACGGCCTCCCTCCCGCCTCTGGCCTCTGCTTCCCCCGCGGCGCTCAGACAATCTTCAAGGGAATCAAGCTAAGAGGTTTTCGCTTAATAATTTATAATTAAATCAAAACACCGATTAAAACCAGATTTTCCTCCTTGCGCAGAACAGCGATCTTAGCGAGCAGGTTTATTAGTAAGAAGGAGAGTAAGTACACAATCGAATTTCATGTGAACAAATTCAAGGAATCTCATCAAGATGAATCCACGCACGGCACGTATTTGGTTGCCATTTATAGCGCACCGCCGTTGCCTCTTAGGGAGGGAGGGCATGGGCAGGGGCTCCGGGTGCTCGCCGCCCACCCGGCCGCCTGCGGGCTGCAATGACTCGGAAGTCAGTGTTGCCCACACAAGGGCCCATTACCCCTCATTACCCCTTTCTGGCCGGTTACTCCCGAAAGAGCAGCAGGCAGGGGGGATTCCAGAATCCACGGGTGGTTTTCATGCTCCACGGCCATCACTCACATGGAGTGGATTACCCGGGGCCGGACAGGGTGCCCAGGAGCAAAGCTCGCTCTGTGCACCCTCTGGTGATCCGTTTGCTTCCGGAGCTGCCTGTAGGCAACCAAGGCCCCCCGGTCCTCAGAGCACTTCTGGTAGAACAGCTGTCTCCCAAACATGCAGATTTCAACCTAATCCTCTCATTGTTTGGCAGGTGAGATAAAAACTCTACATTAGGGGGCCAGTACTGTGGCGTAGCGGGTAAAGTCACCTCCTGCAGTGCCGGCATCCCATATGGGCGCTGGTTCGAGTCCCAGCTGCTTCACTTCCAATCCAGCTCACTGCTATGGTCTGGGAAAGCAGAAGATGGCCCAAGTCCTTGGGCCCCTGCACCCACGTGGGAGACCTGGAGGAAGCTCCAGCTCCTGGCTTTGGATTGGTGCAGCTCTGGCCGTCGCAGCCAATTGGGGAGTGAACCAGCAGGTGGAAGACCTCTCTCTGCCTCTCCTCTCTCTGTTTAACTCTTTCAAATAAATACATAAATCTTTTTAAAAACCCTCTACACTAGATTCTTTATATTTGGGGTGTGTTTTCTTGGAGGAGATGAGTTCAGACCACCTGGTTTGGGTCACTGCTAAGACTCTAACTGCACTTTGGCCAGTGGAACTCACAAGGTGTGAGAACAAGTCACTCTCAACAGTCCCTGATGCTGATCACGCAGGAACTTCTTTGGGGATGGGATCTGGGCCCCTATTGTTTGTCTACAGGGGCTGAGCTACAGCTGTGATCCTACAAGAGAATAGTAAGACATTCTGTGCAAACACACAGCCACGCGTGAGGTGCCTGATACACAAGTCAGAGCTGCAGGGTTCGAAACGGTCTTCTGAGACCCTTTGGTTCAGGGGGCTCCAACTCAGCCGCGCATTAACGTCTCTTGTGTAGATAGCAGAACTCCGCCCCAGAGCCTCTATTGCTCTAGGTGGGCCCCAGGGACCCTCACCCCTGAAGGGTTCCCCGGAGCCCGGAGCGGAGGAGGGCTTTCCCAAAACCATCCCCATAATCCCTCCAAGCTGAGGGCCACTCCCAAGCCCCATCCCAACGGGCAGTGCTGGCTTCGATGTCTGCTCCTGCCTGTCCCCTGCTGATCCACGCGCTGCCAGCTGCCCAGGACCCCTGGAGCCCCCTAGTGCTCCCAAGGTTCCAGCCCGGCCACAGCAGCCGTGCCTGTCACGGGCTGGGGACGAGGACTTTGGTCTTTCTTCTTGGCACATGTGGGGAGAGAAACACATATACACGGAGGCAGCTGAAAGCACACCTGGACCGGTGTCTGGACACGCGGCAGGGTGTGCAGCAGCGACAGCTCAGGACCTGGTGTCATCGGCAAACACGGAGGAGACCCAGGCAGCCCGCACCGGACCCCAGCCTCGCACTCTGCTTCAGAGACAGCCAGCAGAGGCGGCGAGCTGCCTGGGACTCACCAGCCAGACTTCACAAAGGAGTCTGGGCACAGAGCTGCTGACCGTACATACGTACGCACACCTGTGACCGGAACCCCTGAGTCCCGGGAGGAAACCCTCGCCCTGTCCTGATGGGAGCAAAAAATCCTCCAAAACCCCAAACTGCCTGTTTTTAATGACTCTCTGGCTCCATTACTGTTACTAAGACCCGGGTTTTCAAAACATTTGCAAATGAAGGCGAAGTCCCAGGTAATGTTTTGAATATGTATTTCTCCTCACTCTTTGATTTAATGAAGTTGCTATAAAACGGATTCTTTCTTTCAACTTTCCCAAGAGCTGCTTTAAAATTCTCCCTTTAATATAGCTATTACAGGTGATGACACAGTGCTGACACACAGTTGCTCTCTGGGGAGCAAATTATTTTCCTCTGTAGGACTGGAAACTCTTAAAATCCAATTTGCTGTAAGAGCTTACAGGAAAAAAGAAATCAATAGAACTTTTGCAGACCAAACTAGTTTTTGTGTTACAGCCGTCAGAAGAGTTTTGAATTTTGTCCTCCTCCGTTTCTACAACGTCTAAACAGAATCATTCCGATTTTTAAACTCCCTCCTGTTTTTCAGTAACGGAGGCTGCCATAGGAGGCTGAAATTTCTTCTTCTTCTTCTTTTTTTTTTTTTTTTTTTTGACAGAGTGGACAGTGAGAGAGAGAGAGAGAGAGAGAGAGAGAGAGAGAGAAAGGTCTTCCTTTTGCCGTTGGTTCACCCTCCAATGGCTGTCGTGGCCGGCGCACCGCGCTGATCCGATGGCAGGAGCCAGGTGCTTCTCCTGGTCTCCCATGGGGTGCAGGGCCCAAGCACTTGGGCCATCCTCCACTGCACTCCCTGGCCACAGCAGAGAGCTGGCCTGGAAGAGGGGCAACCGGGACAGAATCCGGCGCCCCGACCAGGACTAGAACCCGGTGTGCCGGCGCCGCTAGGCGGAGGATTAGCCTAGTAAGCCGCGGCGCGGGCCAGGAGGCTGAAATTGCACACAGAGGAACCACTGACCACAGGTCACCAATGCCACTGCCAACCGGCTCCAAGAGTTGATGACAAAACCGTTCCAAGGCAAACAGATCTCAAATGCATGTAGATTTATGAGAAAGCTGGATTTTTTTTTTTTACCTCTTTTAAGGTACTCTGTGTTAAAAAAAAAAAAGTAGATATGTATACGAGGGCACTTCTAGAAGTCTGGAAAGAATGGGGTCAGAGGTAGGGTTCATTCTGCTGCAAAAACCTAAGTCCACGCCGAGTTTCATATGATTTTCCATGAGCTGCGTGTATTTTTATGCACGTGTACATGTACACCACCCACCCACATACAACCTCATAGGCTTTAGAATGGCTGTTACGGGAACCAAACAGAACAAGGTGACAAACGCGGCCAGGAGGCAGAGAAACTGGGAATGTAAAATCGGTGCAGTATCCTACACAAGTTCGGAGATTCTTCAAACAACAAAAGGCGGAACACCAACCACGTGACGCTGGAATTCCGGGGGTGGGGGGGGGTTACCCCAGGAAGCACAGCCAAACAAGTGCGTGGACGCGCCCTTGAGCGCCCTGTGTCTCGCAGCAGGATTCGCAATGGCCACAGGGTAGAAAGAACCCAGGTCCCAGCTCCCAGGAACGGGTTGACAGAACGCCGAACAGGTGGGGTCGTGCCATGGAGCGTTACTCAGCCCTCAAAAGGAGTGATGTTCTGACGCCTGCCACTGCGGGTGACCCCGGAGCTGCTACGTTATAGGAAATAAGTCAGACACGAAAGAACCCAGCCTGTGCAGCCCCCTCATGGGGACAGGAAGTAGAGTGGCAGTGGGGGTGGGGGAGGGCTTGCTCGATGAACAGTCTCAGTCTGGCAAGAGGAGAGAGCTCTGGGGATGGACGGTGGTGATGGCTGTATGGCAGGGTGGATGCACTAACGCCACTGAACCACACACCTTATTTATTTATTTGACAGGTAGAGTTACAGACAGTGAGAGAGAGACAGAGAGAAAAGTCTTCCTTCCATTGGTTCACTCCCCAAATGGCCGCTACGGCTGGTGCTGCACTGAGAGAAGCCAGGAGCCAGGTGCTTCCTCCTGGTCTCCCATGCGGGTGCAGGGCCCAAGCACCTGGGCCATCCTCCACTGCACTCCTGGGCCACAGCAGAGAGCTGGACTGGAAGAGGAGCAGCCGGGACTAGAACTCGGTGCCCATATAGAATGCCGGTGCTGCAGGCGGAGGATTAACCAAGTGAGCCACAGCGCCAGCCCCTGAACCACACACTTTAAATCAGTACACTTTATGTCATGTACATTGGATTATGGTCATACATAAACACCTTTGTGTACATAATAGGAAGGGTGCTGTAAGTCCTTCAAGTTATGAAAATCCAGGATATCTTGTGAATCTGAATGCAAATTAGGAGGACGGGTAACTGAGCTCAGAAACGAAATTCAGCCTCACCATCCCAAAAGATCTCATTGGTCAGTGTGCTGACGACAGAGAGGCCGCTAGAATGAGGTTCCACGGGGCCAGCCAGAATAAGATGCCCACAGGGATGTCTCCTTGTTGCAGCAGCTCTGCCCTGTGCCCGCTGGGCAGAGGTAAGCGACACAGGATCTCCAGCCCCCGACTGGGAGCCTGGGACTCCTGGGTAAGCAAAGTGGAGCAGGCAAACCCTCATGTCCACCTCCCTCCACTGCCCAGCCTGCTGTGTGGGGTAGCAGGAGAGGATGGTGGGGACAGCGCCTCCTCACCGCCCACAGGAGAAAACAAAGTCGCCCAAAGCGTCAGAGCAGGTGCAGGCCATGCTCTCATGAGAATGGGGCCGGCACGTCCCCCACCTCACGCAGCTCAGGAAGGCCCCAAGGAGCACCTCCACCAGCAGACAGACAAGAGGCTGCGCCCAGAGTGACCCACCCCCTGGGGAAGGCATGGCTCTCTCACAGTCTCGGGGAACCTGGGGAACACGAGCAGAAAAGCCACAGAATATGTGGACTCACAGCTTGGAACGCACAAATGAGGACACACACGGCCCCCGGCGCTGGCCAGGGCGCTGCAGCTGCCGAGGCCACACTCCACAAGGACTGCCAACGCCGGCGCCTTTCCTGGCACACGCCAGAGCCAAAGGCTTTGTGGCTTTGAACTTGCCCCCACGTTCTGGTCTGGCAACCCCAGCGAGAGGAAGATCCTCCAGCAGCCGATTCACTGAGCAAAGCGATAAAGCAGACCTTGCTCATTGGCAAGAAAAAAAAATTGGGGGGTATTCAAACTAATGAGCGCAGCCCAGGTGTTGAGTTCACTACGGCAGTGGTGGCGGCGGACTTATGCAGGGGCACACGTGGCCAGGCACACTCTGTCCACCCTGCAGAAGCCTCCCTGCTGGCTGGGCCTGCGGCAAGGGGCCCAACGCCCCCCTCTAACCACGCAAGGGTACCACAGGACCCCCTACCTGCCAGGCAATCAGGTCCTTGAGCTTCTCGATCTGTTCATGGGCCTCGGCGTGCTCCTGCAGGTACCGCTCGGTGAAGAAGGCCTGTGGGAGACGGAGCACCTCAGCACACCTGCTCATCCAAGAGGGATGCACCAGGTCCCGGGAACAGCCCCGTGTAAACAGACCCTTACCCTCACCTGTGCAGAGCTCACCCCAGACCCAGGTCAAAACATGCAGTGGCGACAAACACCACACAATGGAGCTGCCCCCCGAATCCTTGGAGCCCAGCAGAGCCAGCATGGGACACAGCCCTCCCGGCTGCTCATACGCCCAGGACTCCCAGCCTGAACCTGCCCTGGGCCCGACCCACACCTGAAGGCAGCAGCCTGCTCTGTCCAGGGTGAATGACCCCTCCCTGGTACCAGCGCCCCCTTTCTATCTAACATTTGGATTCTTTCCTGTTTCTCTCCAACTGTTATCTCTTGGCACGCAACAATCCCGGGCCCCCTGAAAGCCTCCTGGGGTGCATTCTCCAGGGGCCTCTGGCCATCTGAGGATGCCCAGGGAGCTGAGCCGGGGTCAGGCTCTGCTGTTCCTGCAGCGGCTGCCTGTGGGTGCACCTGCCAGGCCTTGGCCCTGTCACTGCTGACTGCTCAGTGAGACCAGGATCAGTGCTGCACTTGGGAGACAGTGTCTGGAGCTTCCAGCCTATCCTGGGTGGGGCCGAAGGAGCAAACGGGCACGTCACATGCCTTCTCATAGTTTGCAAAGCCCCCCATGACGGCGGGGTCCACGATGCCGTTCAGGAGCATGGACAGGGGGTTGATGGGCAGGCTGGGGTCGTCCAGGTGCTGCTGCACCATGCTGTTGATCTTGTCGTTGGTCAGCTGCATGGTTTCGATGGCATTCTCCAGGGGGCTGATTTCCACCTGCAAGGGAGAGAAGACGACCCCAGGTCAGCCCAGCTGCTGTGCCCGCAGCCGGGGTCCTCGGCTGGGGTAGCTCCCGGGTCCTCGCCAGAGGGCAGCATGCCAGGACAGGGCCTGCTCCTCAGGTCCCCGTGCACCTTTCTCCCCCACAGATACTTTGGGTCTGACCACTTCGGCCCCAGCCAAGGGCAGTGGCATCTTGTTTTTATTTATTTATTTTTTGACAGGCAGAGTGGACAGTGAGAGAGAGAGACAGAGAGAAAGGTCTTCCTTTTGCCGTTGGTTCACCCCCCAATGGCCGCCGCGGCCGGCGCACTGCGCTGATCGGATGGCAGGAGCCAGGTGCTTCTCCTGGTCTCCCGTGGGGTGCAGGGCCCAAGCACTTGGGCCATCCTCGGCCAGTGGCATCTTGTATCACTGCTTGTTTCCCTAGACAGAGATCTCACATGAAAATCTCAAAAGGACAAGAGAAGCCAAGCCGCTCAGCTCTGGGGGTGTGTGTGTGTGCTTACACACACGTGTGCAAGCATGCGTGTGTGAGGTCATCTGAGAACACGCAGCTCGGAGTGGTGCCTGCTTCACAGAGGACTCAGCCACACTCCTGGTCCCTGCTCGTCTGAGAGCAAAGACTGCAGGGAGCTCAGGAACGCTGCGGCAGCCTGTGTGCGGTCTGATCAGGGACACGGCCACGAGGCGCCCCCTCACTCCCGACACAATCTCCCAGACTGCCAGGGAGCCCCTTGGGGCAGGCGGCAGGAGGCAGGGGGAGCAGCCACTCGCCCCCAGCCTCCGGGGCCCTGCTAGGCTCAGCGTTTCGGTGTCTCGAGGACACAGCCATGTCTGCAGCAGGGACCACACCTCCCGCTGGGCTCGTGCGCGCCAACCCACTGCCTCCCCTGAGGCTGGGCCACGGGGATCGCGTTGGGGGTGACCTCAACAGTGCTCTGACCCTCCCACAGAGGCGAGACAGGCCCCACCCCTGCCCAGGAACCCCGGGCCTCCTGCTTGCTTCTTGCTCTGAGCAGAGCCCCAGGAGTGACGTCTTTGGTGGCTGGGAGGGGCAATGACCAGAGGCTTTTGCAGGCCGTGGGGCTGATGGAGGGACGGTGTGGAGGGTCCTGATGTAGAAAAGTGGTCAACCAGGTGCACACGGCTGGGCTGCCCCTTGGTTGTGCCCTAAACGACACGTGTTCCAGGAACGCCACCCTCACCCTGTGCCCGGCTCCGATGGCCTCTGGAACGGAGCGTCCCCGGCTCACGCCCCCCAAGCACGGACTCCCAGTGGCTGAACTCTTTGGCTTCAGGAGAGAACTGTTTCTTATTTCTAATCAAACAAACAGGGCTTGCTGCTGCCCCCAAGATACCCCAAGGGCACCGGTCCCAGTAGACGCGGCAGGATGCAGCCATGCCGCTCTGGGCTGGCCAGGTGTCCAGTTCCGAAAGGCCAAGGCAGCTGGGGAAGAACTGTGAGCTCTTGAAGGGTCAGGGCTGCCCCATCCCAGGCCCAGAGGCTCATGGGAGCGAGTCCACTGCTGAGGCTGCTTACGTGGACTGGTGTGTCCATGGGAACAGCCTGCTCCTGGCCCTCCCAACTGCCCCAGCACTGGACACACGACCTCCTAAGCCTCCCACCTGCCAGGTGCTGCAGGGGCCTCTGTGGGCACAGACACTGCACCCCCGGGGGACAGAGCGGAAGTGGCCCCAGGCATGGGCAGAGAGAGCCCTTCGGACTCTGAGGAGGCGGCTTTGTGGGTAGGGGTCTGGCAGAGCTAGGGAAAGGCTCATGGAGTAGCCCGGAGCTCGGCCCCATGGGCAAGGGACAAGAGGGGTGGGACCAGCCCAGTCCTAGCACCGAGTCCTTGCGAGGCTCGGGCATTTGGTGGAGACTGAGAGGCAAGTGCACCCCTCTTGGGATGGGTCCCACCGGGAGGAAGGGAAAGGCACCAGGCCCCACACACAGGAATGCACATCTTGCAACTGGATCTTTCGAGAGCAGAAACCGCCAAGCCCTGCATCCCCGTGCAGTCTGCCGCGCAGCTCGGGAGACACAGCTGCCGGGGGCCGCTGTCTGCGCGAGCCTACGGAACCCTGTCCCACAGCACAGGGATCCGGCCACGGGACGCGGCAGGAATCGCAGTGGCTTTCAGAAAGACCGGGGTGGGGGGGTGGGGGGATGTTCTCGGGCCCTTTCCACGGCAAGTGAGCAGGCACCGTCGTGTAAAAGGCAATAAAACCACAGGAAGATCTTTCGGAGGGTTTACGTAAATCAGGACTTGTCTTAAACTCCTCATTTAGCTGTTGGAGAGAACTGTCAAAACAGCACAGTGACGGCTGTGTTTCCACGTCTGAGGGAAGGAAGTCTCAGCTCGGCTTCCTCCTAGGCTGTGGCCGTTGGGATAACATGGCATTTGTGCTCCACGTTGGGGGCAGGGCGATCGTGTGTCCTGCAGGGCCCGCGCAGCGCAGGCTGGTCACCGGAACACTGGGGGGTGCCTGGTCGCAGGGGTGGGGCTACCTCAGGGAAGGAGACATCCTTACCATGAAAACGGATTTGACCTCAAACCAGCGTAAAATTCCAGGCAGTTTATAGGCGGTTGTGTAGATGGTCCTCTCGATCCACATGTTCTGCAGGGGGACACACAAGACACTTGTCAGGAGCGGGGGGGGGCCTTGCCTGTGCGCAGCGTGCCAGGGTGTGTGCCGAGGTAGCACTTCCCAGGCCCCCCGTTTAACGGTCCCACAGGACACACCAAAGGCTCCGTATCTCCTGACCGTGGCCACCTCCCTGGTGTGTGGCACAGGAATATGAAAGGTGGGTGGGGAGGCTGTCCGTGCCTCAAGGAGCAGGCTTCTTGTGAGCACTTGGATTTCGGGGAGAGGCTGAGCCTTTGTGTGTGTTCCAACACTCACAGGTGCGGGACCGCTCACGTGTCAATAAAGTCAGCGTTTTTAGCTTAAAATTGCTTTACGTAACTAATGTGCATTTCTACCAGGACATAAAGATACAAGAAGAGAAGGAAATAAAATTACCCACTATTGGGTATATAATTCTCTATTGCTCAAGGCTTCTTACTATTTAAAAGTGGGTGCATGAATATTTTCAATAAAAACACCACTTGGTAATTCGTATGCTGTTAAAGAGCACGTCCCCTACTGCAGGAAATTGTTTCAAGGCAGAAACACAAGTTCACCATCAGTGAAGGCTGCACAGGACTCCGCTGTAGGGGCCACACCCTAACTCCTTCCCAGCCCCGCCTTCATGCACGGCCTTGCCCTTGACTTCGTCCTGCCATTCCAATGCTCCCCGTAACGCCAGCTCCCGGGGCGGCCGGGCTCACCAGTAGTCATCCAGGCATTGGAGATGGGGCAATGGAACTCCAACAGTTCCAGAAAACGGGCCTGGCTCTTCAAACACATTTATCCCAAACCCCCGAGATTCCAAGCGGGTCCAGCCGGACATCTGGCCAGGCCCCATGGGGATGGCTTGTCCAGGCACTGCCTTAGACCACAGCTCCGGTGCTTTCTGTCTCAGCCACCCTGGGAGGGGCCTCTGGGTTTCCTCGTGGGCTTCAGGGGCCACTTCCAGCAGCACAGACCCTGTCTCTGTCTCCCTCCTCCTCTCCGGCCCTGGATCCCTTTAACCAGGGCTGGAGGCCCTGAGAGCCACAGTTAGCCCCTGCCTGGTGGGTAGCACCCACAGCCCCCTGCCCTTGGGGGCCAGAGCCTGGTTTCCCAATCCTGCCACCCCGGCCCCTGCCCCCTCTTTCTGGAATCCTGAGGCTTTGTCAGGCGTGTGAGGGCTAAATCCCGTGGCCTCTGAGCACTTCATCCGTGTGTAAGGACCTAAACGGGGCCATCAGGGGATTCCAGGGCCAGAGAGAAGCACAGAGCCTCTGAGGCTTAGCCCAGCTCCAAATGTCAGGAGTCGAGGTTATTCTTAGCTCGGCGCCCGGCTGGCGACGCAGCCTGCGGCAATGCACTTGACCCCCTTGTGTCTACTCCTTTACGGCATGAGACCATCTATCCTTGCCAGATGGGAGCTATGCGAGGGACATCCCAGAGCTGCCTGGGAACCGTTCTTGGCACGGCATCCCAGGCGGTGCCGAGGCTGTGTGCTCTGTTCAGATGACCCTGCAGGGACCAGCAGGAAATAAGGTGTTGGTCCGAACACCACCAGCAAGTTACAACCACAGGAGGCTTTGGAATTCACCTGGCTGCAAGCTCTCTCCCCGACACAGGAGGAAACCAGGCTCAGGGCAGAGGGGCCTTCCCTGAATGGGCCTCCAGGATCAGGAAGGAGCCCGAGGAGCTGCATAGGGAGGAGGCTCCCTGTTGGAGGTGCTAATTTACCTTTGACGCCCCACACCCCCCACACCCAAGAGGAAGCCATTCCTAGGGTCCCTGGGGCAAATGTCCTCTTGCACATGGGCCTGGAGAGGGGCCCTGGGGGAGGCTGACAGGCAAGAGGGGGAGACATGTAAGGTCTTCAAGTCCTCTGGCTGACCCGATGCCTTTTAAACCTGGAATCCAGTAAACCAGCTCATATGCGTAGTTCTTAAGGGTATGAGGATCAGCATTAATACTTCCGTGATTCTGTAACAACGGACACTTGGCAGTGCCTGGGGCCCTTTTTGTTGGGTTGTGACAACTGGGGAGGTGGTACAGGCATGCGGTGGAGGGGGGGTGAAGCTGTACAGGACAAGGACACTGAGGCTGCCCCGCGCCAGCCTTCGAGACCACACTTCTCCCCAGGCACCCTTCTGGGTGGCGGGATGAGGTTTCTTAGGGTGGGTGTTTGCTATTTACTTATTTATTAATTACCGCGAATTCGTTGTCTGGGTTTTTCTCTCCCTTCCGGATGGGCCGAGAATACTCGAATCGCTGGACCTCATTCACCCTGTAAAAGCTAGGCAGAGACAGACGGATCCTTAGACGCCTAACGCAGAAAACAGCCGGTCTGCTTTCAGACACAGGGTCTGGCCTCGGAGCACGGCAGCCACTGCAGCCCAGAAAGCCTCCCCCAACCTTGACCTGAAGCCGCCTTGGAAGGGACACGTTGGCAGGTGGACAAATTGAGTTTTGCCTCCTCCTTGTCCCTGCCGGCCCTCAGGGGAGAAGATGCCGAGTAGGAGTGAAATGGGCAAAAACAGGGAAAAGGTGAAGTGAAGGGGATGACAGAAAAGGCCTGAGTATTTAACTGACGGGGTTGCCACCGAGAAAATTTAAGGAGTGATTTATCCTTTTAGCTCAATAATTTAATGATTTATTTACACAGTTTAATTTAGTATTTAAATTTTTAAACATTGTATGTGTTTATTATTTTCAAAGGGCATGTTTTAGTTTCAGATCCACAAAATACAAGTTTTGCAACTACCCAGGGCGGCAGGCATGGGACACTGACAGCCTCCTCCCTCGTGGGAGGGGGCTGCAGATGCCAGCGGCAGGTGCAGGAGGCCGACCTCTGTGGCTCCCACATCCGAGGGATTTACCTCCACAGACTCTGAGGTTCACTCTCTGCTTCATGCCTCTCTCTGAGGAAACGAATGTTGCAGACCTTAAAATGCACGCTTTCTGAAAGCAATCATTCGTAAGTAAACAGAGGCCCAGTTTTTCTGCCATTAGCACTACTGAAAGGTCCAAGAAATGAAGGAGGGTTCAAGGAAGCACGGAACGTCACGAGGCAAACAAGCAGATCCGAGGAGCACCGGGCCATCCGAGAGGCTAACTCTCTTTCTCCACAAGAACATGGATCACATACAAAAGAAAATTCTGAACATCAAAGAGGCATCTGCTACAGCAGGTGTTCCTACACCACGGCTGCGTCAGGTGCAGTTCGGCTGGAAGGCGTAAGATCTCTGCCCATTTAGACAGTCGACGCACGAGGTCTGGAAAGCGCCTGGTAATCCCACGTTACATAACTGTGGCGACTGCCATGCCGCGGGACGAGGGGCTCCTGCTGCACGTGTGGCGCCGGCAGCAAACCTTCAGCCCCCCAACCCGGTGAACCTCAAACACCTGACCCGCACCGCGGGTCTCCCTCAGACTGGTGTGGGCGAGGCTGGGCAGGGGCTGCAGAGCTCCAGCGCAGACCCCCCCTCACGGGACGGACATCGAGAAAACGGGCTGCCGTCTCCTCTCTCTCCGACCCCCGGGGCCCCCTCCCTTGGACCACGGCAAGGGAATGTGCACCCCCTGGTGCTCTGGGTGCAGCAGGAAGATGCCACTTGCGATGCCTGGGTTCTCTCTGCACCCCAGCTTCTTGCTAAAGTGCACTCTGAGAGGCAGCAGGTGACGCTCAGGGGCTGCAGCCCTGCCCCCACATGGGAGCCCTGCACTGAGTCCAGGGTTCCTGGCTTCGGCCTCACCCAGCCCCAGCGGTTGCAGGTGTTTGAGGAGTGAACCAGTGCATGGAAGCTGTGTCTGTCTTTCAAATAAATGAAAATAAATTTACAACCCCACATCTTCCTCCTGTACGTCGTTGGGTGGGGTGTGTGTGTGTGTGGGGGGGGAGAATTAGCTGTTTCCACTCTTCAAAAGGGAAGGAGAGGGTGTCTGGGAAGCTCACGAGAGGCTAAAACGCATCTTCAAGGCACGGAGCGGGCAGCGCCTCGGGCTGGGGCGAGGGTGGCAGGCGTTACCTGACGATCTGCTCGGACACGGGCCTGTGAAATTTCAGGGGCAGGTCGAGCTTGGGCTTCACCGTGAAGCACTGAATGTCTGAGGGGTCGGGGGTTAAGGGTCAGCACGGCGTGAGCCCTGGGAGAAGACCCCCCCAGGCACGGGCAACCACCCCGAGGGGGACGGCTTCCACGGGGCGCGGGGCTAAAGGATACGCTGTCCGGGGGAGTTTTTGATGTCGTCGCCGGGGGGAGACGTCGTCTTCATCTTCTCGGCGTTTGGAAACTGAGTCAGCAGCCGTGCTTCGAAGTCCTCCCGGCGTTCGTACTCTTTCCCTCGGTAAATGAAGACTTTTCCCTGGAAACAGCGGCACTCGCTAAAGCAGCACCTCGGGGCGGGGCCAGGGAAGGCTGGCAGGCCACGGCTCTGGGGCGAGCCTGACCATTTAAAAAGTACGCCAGGGAAGTGAAGGGTGACTTGTGGCACATCGGGGTGAGGAACCAGGAAGCCACGGCCACCAGCCCCGTGCGCACATGCTGCGGAAGCAGCACCCGAGTCGTCTGGTCTGCTCCCATCTTCCCAGTAAAACCCAGTACAGAGGCTGTGAGACAGCACGTGGCACCTGGAGGCCCACGCTGTCTACTAGCAGGAGAAAGCAAGCGGTTGCCAGGGCAGGCGGAGAATGATGACTTTATTCTCTAGGCAGGCCCTGATTAAGTACTTCTCACTCTGCCAAAAGGAATTTAAGACAGAAGAGATTCAGCTGGGGCCCAGAACCTGAGCACGGCCACCCTGAGCAGGCTTCTGTGAGACACACACAAGAGACCCACAGGGCCGCGGGAAGGGGGAGCCGGACCCAAGCAGGCAGGGCCGGGCCCTCGGCCTGCCCTGCTGGACGGATGGCGGTGGGGCTTTCTCAGGCATTCACAGTGGCTGTGCTGATGCTAACACACACAAGGCTCTTCTAAGGGCTGGGTTTTGTCCGTCGCAGATGACACGTTTGTCCCTCCAAAGGGATGGTTCAACCAGGCTGGGCTTGGTAATGCTGCAGGCAGCAGGGGTCAGAGTTCCTCCTGACCATGGGCTGACTATGGAGGCCGTGTCCACCCGGGGCGTGGCACAGCCACGCGGTAAGCCTGCCAGTTAGGAAAGGCCCCTTCCTGCAAGGGGGCTCCATCCACGCAGGGGTTTGCCCACTGTGGTCACAGAAAAGAGGCAGTGGGTCAGCAGGGGGACAAACGCCTCTGCCTCTCCTGCCTACCCCCAGGGCTGTCTCAGGCCAGATGCAAACTTCGGCAAAGACAGGGAGCAGACGGCACAAGGGCAGATTCCACAGAGCCTGCAAGGTCGGACTGTACCGGGCATCCTCATTTAGGGAGCACTGGCTGACTGTCTTCAGATTGGCAGGTCACAAGACAGGTGCAGCCCTGCCATAGCCGTAGCAACCCCTGGACAGAAGCTGGAGGCAAAGAAGGCAACAGGGCTGGCGCCACGGCTCACTAGGCTAATCCTCCGCCTGCGGCACTGGCACCCTGGGTTCTAGTCCCAGTCGGGGAGCCGGATTCTGTCCCAGTTGCTCCTCTTCCAGTCCAGCTCTCTGCTGTGGCCCGGGAGGGCAGTGGAGGATGGCCCAGGTCCTTGGGCTCTGCACCTGCCTGGGAGACCAGGAGGAAGCACCTGGCTCCTGGTTTCGGATCGGCACAGCACGCCGGCCGGAGTGGCCATTTTGGGGGTGAACCAATGGAAGGAAGACCTTTCTCTCTCTTTCATTGTCTAACTCTGACTGTCAAAAAAAAAAAAAAAAAAAAAAAAAGAGGGCAACAGACATGGAGGGAACAGGGTTTCACTGTGCACATTTTCCTAACCATCTCCTAAAGACTTAGCTTGAAGTCAAATACAATTTTGTTAAATCAACGGATTTTCAACAAGCAAGAGAGATCCTACGGTGCTCAGCTGATGATCCTTGCTGTGGTCTGAAAGCTGTGTCCTTCCAGAAGTCATGCACACAGAGGCCTCATCACCATGGGGACGGCGCTAGAAGGCGGGGCCTTTCCTGGTGGCCAGGTCACGAGGGCCCCAGGCAGCTCTCTCCCCTTCCGCCCCCGGGGACGCACAGCAAGCAGCAGCCACAAGGCCCAGGCCCACACCAGGCGACACGCTGAATCTGATATGGTGCCTGGGTCTCGGGCTTCTAGCCTCCAGAACTATGAGCAATAGATGTGCACTGGCCACAAGTCAGCCAGCCGCAGCCGCTTCTCGGGACAGCGGGACAGGCTGGGACCAGCCATAGGTGCTTCTCGGGGCAGCCCAGACAGGCTGGGACCAGCCATAGGTGCTTCTCAAGGCAGCCCAGACAGGCTGGGACCAGCCATAAGTGCTTCTCGGGGCAGCCCGGATAGGCTGGGACCACGCCTCGCCGAGTCCCAGCTCGCTCTGCGTTCTGATAAATCACTACTGAAGACACAGTTTAAGAACTGAATGTTTTTTTCACTGTGTATTTAGTTCTGTCTTAAAGTACCATTATGGAAGATAAATGTTCTATTTCTTTGAAGTAATGTTGGGCAGAAACCAAAGTAATATGTAGTCTTAATTAGAAATATAAATACATAGTATGGGTACCTTATAAGGCTATATAGAGCCAGAGATTCCAGACATTCAGCAATATTTAATACATAAAAGACTACCATGGAACTACCATTTATTATGCTTTAGACTGGAAGCAAGGCACCGTCATAAAAATGTATATAAAGGCTTGAATAGAAAAACACTGGTGAGATAGATGGAAACACTAATAACATTTTCTAGAAATGTCAATTACTTTGCATTCTGGAGTAGTCCCTTCAAACATGAAAACAAGTGGCTAATGTACATAGACAAAGATATTTATTCCTTGTAAGGACTATAAATATGAATATGGATGCATAAAACAAGGAGATCAATTTTTAGAGAAAAACAAGGCGAAAGGGACAGCCAGGCAGTTCTCAGAGGCCATTCTGCGGGCCAAACATGCTGCCTACTTCTTGGTAAAGGCCAATGTCATGGTCAGACTGTCCCCTGCCAGGCGACCTGCGAAGCGTGGCAAATATATTGCTACAGCCCCAAAAACGACTCAGGTGTGGCGGGAAAGTCAGCTCAGTATTAATCAAGCTCACCGGCTCCACTCCTGCTTTGAGTTTTGTCCTTTGATGGTAGGGGAACCCAGCCCTGTCCCTGGCCCTGCAGCCCAGGTGAGGCCCAGCCCGACCTGGAGGCCACAGGCTCTAGTGCCCAGCACTCCTCACCCCTGCAGCCTCCCATGCCCCTCCAGCCCTACACTGCCCCAGCGCTGAGTGAGGATCACTCCCACAGACCCGCGTTGGGTGCCCATCCACCATCCACACAGGCCACACACACTCTGGGCCAGCCCCGCCCAGCCCCCCAGCCCAGTGTGAGCTCTGCACACACAGGTCCACCAGTCAAAGCCCCTGCAGCACTAAGCAATGTCAGCCCTGAGCTTAATCCATCCGTCAGCTTTTTTTTTTTTTTTAACCTAGAACAAACTTTATTTTTCAAATTCCTCTCTAATTTTGAGCTGTCACTAAACAGCCTTTATCCACTCCAGGCATTGGAAGACCCGTGTCAGACTCTGGGTTCTGACCGGCTGCCATCTTAGCTGAGCAGTGACGGCCACAGCAGAGGTGGGCCAGCAGTGACGGGGACAGGGCAGGGGCCTCTGTCACCCGTGCAGGACACGGAGGGAGAAGGCCAAGCAAGCTCCCTGTGGGTAGCTGGCCAGGGCTGCACAGTCACCCACAAACAGGGACACATCCTCATCTGTGGACAAAGCGGGTAGGCTCGGGGCTGCTGTGAACGAAACCAGCCAGGCACAGACAGACAAGCACGACACATCCTTACTCTCTCGTGGAAGTAAAACCACTGACCCCATAGGGGTGCAGGGTAGAGCAGCAGTCCCCAGAGGGTGTGGAAGGGAGAGGGCAGGGACAGGGAGACGACGGGTACCGGAACCAGAACCCAGCCGGGCAGGAGGGGTACGATCCAGCTTCCGACAGCACAGGAGGTGACTGTGGTCTACAAGTATTTCATACACTCACATATTATAAAGAGCTACAAGAGTTCAGAGTTACCCAGCGATAACTGTCTCCGGAGACAGAAACGCCGGTGACCCTGCTCTGGTCACTGTGCAAGCCTGTTAAACTGTCACACTGTACCCCACACATTCGTACAGTTTCTACGAGCCAATAACATCCAGCAAAAACAGTAGCTCCTCAATAAGCAGAAAGCTGTGCTGGCAGAGCCGGGCTTGGATCCCTGAACGCTCGGTGACTCCTGCGGACAGAAGCACAGGGGCTGCCGGCGCACTCCTCGGGCAGCGCTCAGGCTCCCAAGCAGGTGCAGCACGGAGCTTCTGCTGCTAAGGCCAGAGGCATCCCACGGGGCCTCCCGGAACAAGAGCCACCCTTCGTGAAAAGTGTCGCAAGGAAGGACACGGAGTCCCGACCCGCTGGGTAGCGGCGTCCGGGTGTGTTTCCTGCTGTCAGGCCAACAGCACTCACTACACACTTCTCCCCCGGGCTCCCCGGAATATCAGGCGTGTGGCCCCGAGACCCTGGCTGTAGCTTCCATCCAGGGTCAAACAGTGCATGCCTGTCCCACGGAAGGCACTTGGCACAGAATGTCCAGCAATGTGGCCTTGAAAACCCATTTCCCGTCCCTCATAAAACTAAAAGCACACACGTTCACGGCAGCACCACTCACAGCTGCCAAAGAGTAGAACCCTCCCGAATGTTCACACGGGGGCGCAGGCAGCAGCAAGACGAGGTCTCGCCGCACGATGGAGGGTCAGCCTTAAGGAGCGGCGTTCTGACATGTGCCAACACGTGTCCCTTGAGGACAGCGTGCTGAGCGAAACGAGCCCGGCAGGAAAGGACAAACACTTGGGATTCGAGCCGTCATAGTCACAGGAATCAGAACAGCAGGTGCCAGGGCTGAACTCAGGGGAGCGTGGCAAGTTGTGATTTAATGGATAACATTAAGTGTTCCCGGGAGCAAGACGGAAGGTTCTGGAGGTGGATGGGGTGATGGGTGCATAGCAATGCGAGTGTGTTCAATGCCACCGGACAGCTAACAATGGTTAACTTGGCAAACTTTGCGTGATGCAAATTTAACACAATTTTAAAAACACATAAAGCTTTGAAGGTGAGTTCTTCTTAGAAAGAACAATCAGAGAAGACATTCCCAGCCCGTCTCTGCTCCGCACACCAACCACAGAGCCGTGTGTGCACAGAGTAGGAGCCAGCGCCGAGCCAAGTTCCCAGCCTTCCCCAGGATGGGCGGGCAGGCAGGAACTGCGCCTCGATCGCGGAGGGTCACACTTACCCGAAGGAACGTGGGGAAGCCCTGCCCGTAGTAGCCAACGGCAAAGTAATCAGGCTTGGGTCTTATCACCTTGACGATGTTTTCGTAAAACTGAGCCTGCTTTTTCTGGAAGGAAGGAAGCAAACGCATTTCAGGTCCGGGGAGAGTCCGGGCGTCCCTTCCCTCTGCTTTCTTCCCACGGGCTGCTGAGCGTGGTCAGCTCTCACGGGCTGGGAGCAGAGGTGCTGGGGCCGCACCCTCGCTCCGTCTCACTGCGTGGCTGGGATGTTATTTTTCTCTCATCCTGTATTATTCATCAAGGGATGCTGAATAAAGAAGCCAAACCGGTCTTGATTTACTGAGTGTTTTCATAACCAAAGAGGCACCACAGGAGTGGCTTCTAGGTTAAATGTCCAGCTCTTCATAGTTTTAAAATGCTGTGGGTCAGACACCGAGAGACAGTCAAGTGGAATACACAAGAGGTGAAAGACCCTGCTCCCAGTTAGCAACAGGCATGGTGGCCCCACCAAGGCCATCTACAAGCTACACAATGAGGCAGCCATAAGGGGGGTCAGTGGAAATCCTCAGGGTTCCTGGGGTAGAAGAAAGGCGTGGTTGCCACTCACCCACCACCCTGTTTGCCAGTGGCCACAGTTTTAAACTGGAGAGCCCTGGGCTCTCGAGACCACTACACACACACACACACACATGAGGTCAGCAACTACTTAGCACAAAGCATTCACAGGTGTCACCAGCACGGCTGTAAGAGCTGACTTAGCCTTAAGAAGTCAACCTTCATCGTCAGTTGAGCCACTTTCCCGGATGACACAGACATCCAGGTCCAGGGCCTAAGGACGCCTGGCTGAATCCCAGCCTTCAAATGGGAGAAGATTCCAGAAGCAGCAGCCCTCGCAGCCCGGGTTCATTTCACGGGAAGCCACGGAGACCTACCAGCAACTCGCTGAGCTGTTCGTAATCAAACATCTCGGTTTCGTACTGCTCCGCCAGCTCCTTGCCCAAGGCAATGGCCTCTTCCCACATCTGAAAGGGAAAAGGAGGAGGAGCAGACACGCCGCGTCAGGCGAGGAGCCACACCGTGAGGCCACCGCTCGCCAGAACAGCCTGGCCGCACGCTGCTAACTCAAACGCACGGAGATTCTGCTGCAGCAGCACCCTTTGCTGTGTGGCGATGCTGGCTACAGAAACCGTCCAACCCCTGTCTCATCATCACGCCGGCTTCTGCCCGCAGCCAGGGCCGTCGGTCAGCCGTCCCCGCCGGCTCCTGTGCGCCTTCTGCTGTCAGCTGTGGCTGCTGGTGACCATCTGTCAGAGCCGCCCTGGGGCCAGCGCAAAGGATGCACAGGGCGCAGGGAGGTGGTGGGGAGCGGGCGCGTGACCATCAGGGCCCTGGGTTGGAGATCTGCTCACATCACGCCACTCAACAAAGGCTGCATGGAAAACCATCAGCTGTCGAAAAACCAGGAGATATTTCAAGTCTAAATTAACACTTGCGTAAAAGTTTGCTTTGTAAGTGCAAGTATCGTGTGGTGGGTACGAGGACTGCCGTCATTTTGAACAGGGGGAGCTTTGCAGGGTAAATAGCTTGAAAGTGCCTTTCCAGGCAACTGACATTTTTTCATTTTTCATTTTAATTACTTTGTGACTGATTCAATATGGTTTGTAGATACAGGTCTAAGAACAAAATGATATCTGCTCCCTTCCTCCCACCCTCCTTCCTTCTACTTTTTTTTTTTTTGAGATAATATGTTTAAACTTGTATTACAGGACCGGGGCTGTGGCATGGTGGGTAAAGCTGCCATCTGCAGTGCTGCCATCCCATATGGGCACTGGTTCAATTCCCAGCTGCTCCATTTCTGATCCAGCTCTCTGCTGTGGCCTGGGAAAGCAGTAGAGGATGGCCCAAGTCCTTGGGCCCCTGCACCCACGTGGGAGACCAGGAAAAAACTCCTGGCTCCTGGCTTTAGATAGGCGCAGCTCCGGCCGTTGCAGCCAACTGGGGAGTGAACCATTGGATGGAAGACCTCTCTCTCTCTCTGCCTCTCCTTCTTTCTCTGTGTAACTCAAATAAACACATCTTTAAAAAATAAGCTTCTATTACAGTAAAAAGGCTTAATAAGTAACTGACTTATTAAAATGTGGGTCCACTTCTGGCACATGCAGAACACCTAAGGAGATGAAGTCGACCTGCATTCCCTTCATCTTTGGGTAAAAGAAAGCAGATTTCTTGAGAAGCAGATGGACAATCCAGAGGAATCCCCTTCCAGGAAGCCCTCCAGGGTACCAACCACTCTCCTACCCGCACCCTCACAAGGACCCAGCACCTCAGAGCCTGACACTGGGATGCCCTGTCTCTCCTTGTCAGAGACAAGAAGCCCTCTGAGGGCAACAGCTGGGTGCCGAGTGACCCTAAAAACCTCTGCACCCAAGCCTGGGCCTGGCTGGCAGAGAACAGAACTCGAGCTGGCTACCCTGAGGTCAGTACACCTGCATGCAGGTATGGAAACGCCACCCCGGAGCCCACAAATACCCATGATTCCTGTTACTAAAGGTGTCTACCACTCCCGACTGCATCGCCATCCTCCCAGCCACGCACCAGCTGCTTCCGCATGGCCATGGTTCCCCTGTGACAGATGTGCTGGGGGTGGGGCTACCCACTTCGCCATCCGTGGACCCCATGCCCTGCTGGCACCCAGGGTCACACCTGCCCCCCGCTGTGAGAGTGGGAGACACTTAACAATTTCCCACTTTTTCGAGCTTTCCCTACGTCCGGCTGCCTGTGTTCTCTTGTTAATGCCTGTCCATCACTGCCAACCGCGTCGTAGGCGGCTACCTTTATGATGCCCACGATGCAGATATGGAAGGGGGTGAGCACACAGGCGAAGTAACCTGCCCAAGGGCCCAGTGTGGGTTTTCTCCAGTGTTCCAGCTGTCTCTGCCGTCTCCGGCTGGCTTGGAGTCTTCTAAAACTCCAAGCTGGTCCTTAACTCTGGGTTCCCGCTGGGGACACACCCTCTGGTCACTGTGGGCCCAGAGCCCCCACCGGGCGCTGTGTCCATCATTTCTGGTTGGCAGGATCCTAGGCAAGGCCTCCCTTATCACTCAGGCACCCAACAGGCGCGGGAACAGCGTTCCACCTAAATGCTGCAAAGTGTGACATGCTCACCACGGCTCCTACGTGAAGAAACCACTTCTTGTTTTTGATGAGAAAGAGGTTTCTTTTTAGAATAACAGCTGAGTTTTAATACCTTGGAAGACAGAAGCAAGAGATCAGAGACGGGAGGCGGGGGCCGGGGGCCGGGGCATCTTGCCTTGGGTCCTCACGCACCTCTTCCCTTCCCAGGGCCCCCGCCTGCCTCTCTGGTTCTGTCAAGGCCTTGGCATTTTCCCAGCTTCTCCAGACCTTTCTGGTGCTCTTCCCAGAGCCCGAGTTCACATTCCGGGAAGAACTCTCACTTTTATGTTTCTTTTAAGCTGCAGTGACCAGTTCCTCCCTCAGCTGATTTCCATTTCAAAGACAGCATCACCTTCCCTCCCAGGTCTCCATCAGCGTGTTTTTCTTTAGGTTCCTGCAGGCTACGCCACATTCTCTCAGCTGCCTGTAGTGTTAGGGCTTCTAATCTATTCTGGAGTAAGAGCTTAAGCTCTCTTTATCCTGAATGACACCTGACATGCTTTAGATACACATGGAAAATAATTGGCTTGAAAAGAAATCTAGGTCTTGAGTAAATAAGCCGACTGGCCCTCAGCTGGCCTGGTCGTGTTCACTGTCAGATTTCCTATAAATAAGTACCCCCCTCTGGTCCGTTCCCCTCAGTCCTTTTTAGATGATTTTTTGCATTGAGATTTCCACTACTTATAATTGGGTGGGGCCCTAAAGGGAGTGTGGCTCTCACTTCCAGTGTGAACACCTCGGGACATATCCCAGCGCCAGAGATGGTGCAGACTCCGTGTGACCCAGGCTCGCCTCAGCCCTGTGGTTGGCCTCCCTGGCTGGGCTGCGTTCTTGGACGCGCGGTGCATGGCGGGGAAAGGCCCGAATTGTTAGGTAGGAAGTCAGTTATGAGCTTATGTGTGTGTGACATAAAGGCCTAAAGAGAAGACTATGTCCAGCACACGTTGCATCTCAAAGTCATCCTGATGGTGTTTCAGGGGCAGCCCGGTATTCACATCCTGCCCTGCCCTGCCCCCTCTACCAGATAACCTGCCAGGTGGGGGTCCCCACCCCTTCTGCCTGACAATCTTCCACAATCTCCCAGGGGCAGCCCAGTATCTGCATCTCAAACACCCTGCTCCCTTCCTCCTGTCTGATAACATTTGCATCCATAAAATCCTTTGTTTCAGCCATTAAAGCCCTTTGTTCCAAGAGGAGCAGAGGTGGGGAAGCAAGACCCCTCTCCTTAACCCCCCCACCCCCCCACCCCCACTCCCAACTGGACTGCGCGCTCAGCCCTCTGCCTCTCTGCCCCCCAACCGCTGAGCTGCCCGCCTGGTCTGGCCAGGTGTACTCTCTCCGCTCAACCACGTAACCTCGCTCCTTTCCCCACCCCTCAAGTCCGAGTGACTGGGCACCCTCTCAGTCTCAGGCTCTGTCTGGAGAGGTGCCCATCCGTCCTTACGGATGTCCCTTCCCTAATAGACCTTGCTATTTTACCTCCCACTACGCTCTGTCTCACGCCTGAATTCTTTCTTGCGCGAAGACAAGAACCCTGCAATTTCTCCGGTAACAGAATGAGCAGACAACTCCACTTCCTGATCCGAAATCCCTAATGGGGTTGATGGCCTGGTGGTTCCCAGGGCGAAGCAGACCCTCCGGGTGGGCGGGGTTCTTTCCCCACGTCCTCAACCTCTTGTTCCCGGAAGCAATGTTTCTTTGAGTTCCAGGAGTAGCAAACTTTGCTCCCCGACGCCACACCTTGTTGCAAGACTGACTGGGCGCAAAGATCTTCCCAGGTAGTGATTTCTGACCGAGCCACGAGGCTGGCGACCGGCCGGGCTGACAGGGTCGCCCATGCTGGAGAGGAGCGGCGGGGGTCACGGTCCCTCTGCAGGAACTGAGGCTGGCAGGGTCTTGGCCGTGACTCCGGGCTTCCCGGCTGCAGGGCGCTCACAGGGAGACGGACGCTGCTCCTGAGACGCTGGGATGCCAGCTGCTCTTCCCTGCCCAGAGTCGTCCTCAACGACCCCAGAGCTTCCAAAGTCCAGCCCAGGTCTCCGGGGCGTCAGAGGATTGAAGTCAAGGGAGTGGAAGGTTCCAGAGCTCCGGGCTGAGGTGCCCCAGCACGCAGGACCAGCACGCGGCCCTGTCTGGTCAGTTCTCCACCGTTCTAGTCCCTTCTGGTGCGGGCCTGCCTCAGTGGGCCACGAGGAGGGCTGTGGTGACTCCCAGGCCCCGGCTGGTCTCAGGGCTGTGTGGATCTTTCCCTACAGCACGGAGACCCCCGCAGGCCCCTCATTCGTTCCTGGGACCGAGCCCCAGGCTGGGACCCTGGGGTTCTGCACCGGCTTCAAGCATCTGCGTGAACTGGACTTCTCCCAAAGGCCTTTGCGACAGCCCCAGCCCTGCACCGCCACCTGCTCTGTGCTTGGCAGCTTCAAGCAGCCGGGCCGCAGTGACGGTGCCCCGCCCCTCTCGCCAAGGGCACACAGGTGGGGCTGGCCGCGTTGGGGAAGGTGGTCCGGCGGCGCTGGCTGCCCACTGCTGAGGCCGGCAAATCTGCGGGCTCTGGGACTTGGCCTTGATGGTGAAGTTCTGACAGGGACCGGAAGGTGAACGCTGCCCGGTGGTGCAGCCGAGCCCTTGGCCCACCCGACCCCTGCCCGTCGGTGCAGCGCCTCTCTCCCACAGCCACCCCCCCAACAGCCACTCCCCATCAGTCAACGCAGAAAGGACCTGCTCAGCTGCAAGAGAAAGTGAGAAAGGGACCTGTCCATCATGCCTTCCTCTGACAGGGAGTGACAGGCCACCTGGAGGGCGTGGTCTCCAACAGCAGGGAGGAGCAGGAGCAGCACGCACAGGCCTTCAGTGTGTGAAAGAATGGAAGTGGATAGAACAGAGGGGAGCTGTTCTCAGAGGTGGGAGAGAGGGCAAGCTGCTGCGGCTGGGAAAGAGGTCCGTGCCGCAGGGGACGGGCTGCTCAGGCGGACGGGGACAGGCAGAGCCCGGCGCTGGGACAGGAGGGAAGAGAATGCCCTGCACGCATGTCCAGCAGCAGCAGGAGGGCTCGGTGCGGGCACGTGGAGTCCACGCTCGTTCACAGAGCCTGGTCACAGCTTGCTAGGTGGCTGGTCAGTGGTTTTTTTTTTTTTTTTTTTTTAAGATGTATTTATTTTATTTGAAAAGAGTTACAGAGAGAGAGAGAGAGGGAGAGGGAGAAGGTGAGGGACAGAGAGAGAGAGAGAGGAATACCTTCCTTTCATTGATTTGCTCCCTAAATGGCCACAATGGCCAGGGCTGGGCCAGGCCAAACCAGCAGCCAGGAAGTCCACGTGGGCCTCCCACATGGGCAGCTGCTTTGCCAGGCTCACTAGCAGGGAGGGAGCTGGAAGCGGTGCTCCTGTGGATGCTGGTGTCACAGGCTTAGCCCACCACTCCACAGCTCCAGCTCTGACGGGCTACTTTTTAAAAGAAGGAATGGCAATATTTGACTTAGGAGCCCTTCCATTCCCCAGTGGTATGGAGAATTCACCTCCTCAACGCTCAGGCTGCTGCCAGTCTCCAAGCTTGCCCAGGGGTGCCGTGCACCCTTTCAGTCCACTGGGAGAAGGAGCCGCTTCCCCCAGCGGCTCTCACCTGCCGGGTCCTCCCACCCTGGGTGGGCTCTGGGGAGGAACCCAGGCTCCCTGGGTGGGCTCTGGGGAGGAACCCAGGCCCTGGGGGGCTCTGGGGGAGGAACACAGGCTCCCTGGGTGGTCTCGGGGGGGGGAGGAACCCAGGCTCCCTGGGGGGCTCTGGGGGGGGAACCCAGGCTCCCTGGGGGGTTCTGGGGGGGGAACCCAGGCTCCCTGGGCGGGCTCTCGGGGAGGAACACAGGCTCTTGTATCCTTCAGCCGCTGGTGGCTGTGATGTCCTCTCCAGCTGTCCCGGGGCTTTCTGGGTAACTGAGTCTTCTCTGTTGTCCCCCAGAAGGGCACTGGTCACAGGATGGTCTCATCAGTGCCTTCTACTTCATTATATCCGCAAAGACTTCACCCCAACGATGTCACATTCACGGGTCCTGAGAGTTGGCACACAGAACTCTAGGGGGGTCAGCTTCACCCCACTACAACCTGTGCTTGGCAACACGGGAGCCGAAGCCTTGATCTTCTCTCCCCATCATCCTCTCTTTACCCTGCACCTGACCGCTGCTGCCTCGCTCAGGGGCTAAGACCATCACAGTCCCTTTGTGCTCGTGGCCACAACCTGAGCACCCTGCCCCTGCATCTGCCTCCCACCAGGAGCCAAGGCTCCAGGCAGGGTGAGAGCCCCGGCCCGGCTGGCACTCTCGTCTGGTCTCGAGGATATGGCTGTGAGTCCTGCAAGGTCACTTCCCGTCTCCCGCGAGCATTCCTTTAGGGGCTGCCCTAATCAGGATCTCCGCCCCTGGGGCCCAGACAACGGCGCCAGCACCCTGCCTGGTGTCGGGGCCTCCTCCTTCCACGACCCGTGTCACTGTGTTGCCAGCATTACCCTCCAAGAGGAAGGCGATGTCATAGCACTACGTTTCTAATGTCTCTGTCTGTAAAAGAAATCTTCGTTGAGTGAGCCCTATCCAGGAGACCACAGACTCTGACGGACCCCTGCATCTTTACCCCCCATGCATGCCTGCTTCCTCTGGAGGGGACAAGTCTGTGGGAGCCGTTGGCCTCACCTGTGTGGTCCCCACTCACTGGAACTCCTGCTGTCTCCAGAAATAGCCTGCAACTTAATCTCAGTCTCAACAAAAGTCACCACCTCCGGGAAGCCCTCGCTACTCCTGAGAACAAACGGTGGCTCCCGCACCTGTGAGACGGACAGACGGAGCATCTGCCTGTTTGGGGGCTGGAGTTTGTTTTCTTGTTGCTTAGCTGAGAGCCCTAATACCTCAAAGCAGACCCTTGTCTTCAGCCCTTTGTGGGTTCTGGATGGCAGTGACACATAGTAGGTGTGTTAGCAGGCTAATTTTCTAGCGATCCCACCAAGGGTGGGACGGCAGTGTAGTTCTGATTCTAAAAATTGATTTTCTCAAGTGCTGATAATCAACGATTCCATATTTTTTAAAAACAGGAGCAAATCATAACGAACATGTGATGGTCTCAGCTTTCCAGGCCAACATCTGGCCGACTGAACACATTCCAGCATCAAGGTTTTCAAACGTTTTAGAAATGCAATTAACTCATAAGAAGGCTACCACTTTCCTCAGTAACTGTGACTTTTTAAAAAGCAAAGCTCCCAGGCTGAGACAACTGTACCCTAAATATTTAGAAAAGAAATCCAGCCATCTCACGCAAACCAGAAACCTGCTAAGTCCCTATTTTTAGTTCAAAGATGATGCAAGATGCAATCGCTTTAACTCTGGTGCCAGGTGAAAGTGTGAACTTTGTCACGGGGAGGTTATTTTAAGGGAAAAGCAAACAGTTCTGGTTGAAAATAGAGGAGGATTCAGACAGCACTGGGGCTATGGACGATGCGCCGCGTCCGGCAGGCCTGCCCAGGGCGGAGGTGGAGGAGGCTGCCCGACACCGGCTGCCTCCCTCTGCCCACGTCTGTCCACGGCAGGGCTGGATGCTCGGTGCTCAGCCTTCGTAGGGAAGCCTGGTGATCCTGAGTGAAGGACGGCTTTGCTTAGAGGCTTCACTGGAAATTACTGGGCCTCAACCGAGCCCGACGGGACCGTCAGTTCAGGGCACCTTCAGAAAGGAATGCTCGTTGGCTGAGGCAAAACTCAAGGGAAGGGCTTTGGAGCGAGGTGCCAACGGGTGGTAGAAGGCGCCATCATTAGCCCAGGAAGGAAGAACTGTGAAAGAATGAACAGGCAGACAGACAGGAATGATGTTTTATGGCGAGAAAGAAAAAGACTGAGACCAAGAGCTAGGCAGAAAGACATCCACACTTTCTAAAACAGAGGAAAGGAAAAACACAAGAATGATTTCATGCGGAAGAAACGCAGAGAACAGATTCCACAGTGAGTACCCGATACAAAGAGGCAGAAAATCCATTCAGCTGTGCTGGCTTCACAACACGCAGTAGAGACACTCTCCAATCCAGCCCCCCCATCCCCCCCCCACTCCCCTGTGTGCCCCGGGGATGCCAGCCACCGGGGGACAACCTCACCATGGATGCCGGAATGTCCACTCCCCCCCCCCCCCCACCCCGGGGGCTGCTGTTGCAATGTAGAGCGGCGCACTGGCTCCAGGATGTCTAAGGTTTCCTTGGGGGACACACAGAACAATTTCCTTAATGAGAGAAGGAAATGGGCCGCGGGCCACAGCCTGTGCAGCCCCCGCTGGAGGCCGGTCACCATCTTAGGCTCCACCGAATAATCACGCGGCCCCCAGGAGTTGCTCATCTTCAGCTTCAACTGAGACACAAAGTTGCCTTACTCTAAATACATTGTTTCTTTTCTTAAATAATATTCTATTTATTTAAAAATCACAGTGGCGGTTTCTTTGCCCCAAACGCTAGCCTCATGAGCTTAACTGGAAACAGAAATGAGAATCACATCACCGAGGGGCGTGACTCGAGACTGGGACAAAACGGGTAAGTACCAGAAAAGTCCACCTTGCCTCTCGAAGACAGGCTGCCTTGTCTTGGCTTCCTACAGTTTATCTTCACAGCAATCTCTGTCTCTGCCTCTCTCCCTCCTTGTGTTCCTTAGAAGCCACACAGCAGCCCCCAGCTCGCCCAGCTCTCCACATCCCCTACGCTGGGAGCTGCCGCAGCCTTCAGAGTTATTTCACATTTACAGACGCGACACTGGGCACAAGACAAAGAAGCTGCCCGTGTCACCCGTTCTGTGTTCCTGTCACTCTGACATAAATTCTACTCCTCCGTGGCATGGGTCCCCATTTCCTAATTCCTTAAGATACACTTGAGCTTTTCACATGTTCACTTGGTGTTAGGTACGTACACCGACAGGCACAGAAGCAATTCTGGCCGCCTGTAATGGCCTCCAAGGAAGGGCAGAGAGCCTGCGTTCCCGCCAGCCTGGGGATGGAGAGGCTGCCTGGACAGGGTGCTGGGTCGGCGGTGAGAGCAAAGGCTTCGGCTGCGGCAGCACCAGCCCACAGGGAGACACGGTGAGCTGTGTGTGGACCTGAACATTTCCAGGCACCGCATTTACCAAGTGAAGTCGGTGTTGGTAATATTTATAAGATCTAAAACATTACGCTTTAGCACGTAACGTGCACGAGGTAATTGCCACCGAAACAAGGATCTGGCTGATGACTGGGAGGCTTACACGACAGGACATTGTTCCCCACAGTTCTGGAGGCCGAGGCTGGAGAACCAGGTGCCAGCACGCAGCGCTGGTTTCTTCCACCTGCGTTCCCGTCTCCCCGTGGTCCTCCCTCCGTGTGCATCTGTGTCCTGATCTTCTCTTCTAATAAGGACACCATCCTAGTGCCTCATTGTACTTTAATGACCTCCCTATCTCCAGATACAGTCACATCCCAAGGTCCTGGGGTCAGGGCCCCATTGTGTGAATTTTGGGAGGCTGTTACTTGGCCATCAGAACATACTTCTTGTTATGCACCAAGTCGTGGAAATAGAGCACGTGGGGGTCGGTGCTGTGGTGTAGCAGGTAAAGCCACTGCCTACAGAGACAGCATCCCATATGGGCAGCAGTTCAAGTCCCAGCTGTCACTCCCCCTCTTCGCAGAGGAACGACACTAAACCCTGCCTAGGCTTCATATCCGAGTCACGGCACCATTATGCCGCTCCCCCTCTTCGTGGAGGAGCAACACAGGACCCTGCGCTGTTCTTTCGTCTGCTCGGCCCTTCCCGGGTTTGCTGCTGGTTCTTCCCGGGTTGGCTACCGTCCCTTCCACCTCCGTGGAAGGGCAGTTCCCCCTGCCACTTTCCCCACTTCCGCGGGGGAGCGGCACACCGCCGGCCGGCTCTCTCGGGGGCTGCACAGGTGTTCCTTCAGATAGATGTTCCCGGTGCATGTTGTCTCTCTCCTCCTTTATAGTCCTCTTCCACCAATCCCAACTTTGCTACCCACACGCCGAGTACACTGCTCTCCTCCAATCAGGAGCAGGTCCTGCAGTTTATTGGTTGAACTGGAGGCAGCTGTGTAGAAGCTGTTTCCTCCTCTCCCAGTGCCATATTGTGGGAGAGCAGATGCATAGAATAAGTCTTAATTCCAGTAACTTAGTCTAGTCCGAGTTGCTCCCAGTTGCTCCCCACACCAGCTGCTCCACTTCCAATCTAGTTCCCTGCTAACATGCCTGGGAAAAGCAGTGGAAGACGGCTCAAGTGCTTGGGCCCCTGCACCTAAGTGGGAGATCCGGAGGATGCTCTGGCTCCTGGCTTTGGATCGGCGCAGCTCTGGCCATTGCAGCCATTTGGGGAGTAAACTGGCAGATGGAAGTTCTCTCTCTCTCTCTCTCTCTCTCTCTCTAACTTTGCCTTGCAAATCAATCAATCAATCTTTAAGCAAATCAATACAGCGTGTGTTGCACACTACAGCCTGTCTCAGTTTGGACTGGCTGCAAAGCCAGTGGCAGTAGCCACAACCATCTTGGGATACAGAACATGACAGCACGGGCAGAACCTACCCATGGCGTGGGAGCCGGCTTCTCTGGGGCCCCCACACTCGCCAAGGCCCTCCTCCAGCTTTCTATTGGACACATTACCTGCCAACCATCACCTGTGAGCCCTTCAGACCTATCCCTCCCTCAAGATAACTGCAATCTGAACTGGGAGCCTGGAAACTCGTGCCCTGGGATCTCCCTCCAACCTCCAAGTCCTATATCCCCAGTGACAGCCTCAACACTGTCTTCCTCCATTGCTTTCAGAAATGGGGTGGCCACTTTCCTGGGCCGTTCAGATGCTGATTAAAATGCCTGCACCCCAAGTCAGAGCACCGGGCTCAGCACTCAGCTTGGGTTCCTGACTCCAGCTTCCTGTTAATGCAGACTCTGAGAGACAGCGATGTTAGGTCAAGTAATTGGTTCCTGCACCTATGTGGGAGTCCTGGATGGAGTTCCCACCTCCTGGCCCTGGCCCTGGATAGGGCATGAGCCAGTAGACGGGAACCCTCTATGTCTATCTGTATCTTTCTCTGTCTCTCAAATAAATAAAAATTTAAAAACAAAGAAGAAGCCGGCGTTGTGGCTCACTAGGCTAATCCTCCGCCTGTGGCGCTGGCACCCCGGGTTCTAGTCCCGGTTGGGGCGCCGGATTCTGTCCCAGTTGCCCCTCTTCCAGGCCAGCCCTCTGCTGTGGCCTGGGAGTGCAGTGGAGGATGGCCCAAGTGCTTGGGCCCTGCACCCGCATGGGAGACCAGGAGAAGCACGTGGCTCCTGGCTTCAGATCAGTGCAGTGCGCTGGCTGCAGCGGCCACTTGGGGGGTGAACCAACAGAAAAAGGAAGACCTTTCTCTCTGTCTCCTTCTCTCTCACTGTCTAACTCTGCCTGTCAAAACAAAACAAAACAAAGCCAAACCAAAGAAGCATGAAGGACGCTGTCTCTCAAATTGCTGCACGTACCCGGACCTGGCAGGGACACTGCCTTGGCCTTGTGATTCCAGACCTGGCACCAAATATCACACTGCGACCATCGACTGCTCCCTCCTGGGGAAATTTCTGGAAACCTGGTCACAGGGAATGGGAGCTAATTCTCCTGCAGTGTCCTGCCTGTCCAAGTACCTCTCACATTTCTCAAATGGGACAAAAAACTCACCTATGGAGGGAGCAGGATCACGGTCAACACCGGGTCTTACGGCACAATTCTACTCTCACGCCTCCAGTGCAGGGTTAGTGCGATTCTGAGAAGTGCACACAGGTGATTCCGACACTCACATTCCCACGTCTCCCATGCTCTTCACCAGAACCTTGCTCCCCTGTCTGATAAGGGCTGTGGTGCACACAGGTGCTGCTCACACCCACCTGTTCTTCTGGGCACCTGCCCAGCCCTTGACATTGGCTATGGTTGCTGACACGGGCGGAAGCACATGCATCGGTTCTGGGCAGATCCAACCGCGGGCCCAGGGCTCCTTAAGGTCCCTCGCCCACTGCATTCCTCAGGTGTGGAACCTCGGCTCAGCTGGGATGCAGGTGAGCAGGCCGGGCAGGGAGCATGAGTGACAGCACACCTGTGTTGTTCAGAACCATGGCTCAAAGCCGAAGCTCCAGCCTCCTCCAGCTCAGCCCGACTGATAGAGAAGAGAATGACCTCCTACTGCTGTTTCCCCAGAGGACAGAATGCCTATCGATGTTAAAGTGCACTTTTGTGCAACTAATTCCCCAGGGACTTCCAATCTCTTCACATCTCTTTATAAAATTCTGTCCAGCACCTCACTCTGCATCACCTGACTTCCAGGAGGATTCTGGTCCATTTTTCCAATTCGCGTGGAAATACTATGGATCTTCAGTAGTTTTCCAATGTGTTTTCTCAGCAGAGCCTGGACAGTTCCCGGAAGACAACCCACAAAAGCTCCCGCTGACTCACGGCCATCCTGCAGGCCACAGACTCGAATCTTTCTGGCTCCACTCAAACGTGGGCCGGCCTGAGGACGTTCCTTCGGCTGCTTTGTCTCTTCTGCCTACAATACTTTGTCACCTAAGCTTTGTCTCAGCCAGGTTTTCTCACCCCTCACTTCATAGACTTCTGGGCTGTAAAATTCTGCAGTGGGGCTGACAGGTGCACCGTGGGTTGGTTACGGGCAGAGGGCTCTGGGCAGAGCAGGAAGGGCAGTGGTCGCCAGAGTCCAGAGAGCGACGAGGGGGCGAGGGGGCAAGATGAGGTCGGGGAGATCCCAGGACACAGCTCATCAGAGGCTGGGTTTCCAAGCAGAGCCCAGGATCAGCTCCTTGCAAAGGCACTGGGTTCGGCAGCCCCGCTGACCCCTGCCCTGCCCTGTCCTAGTGCCTGATCGCCTCCTCTTGAACACCGTCGAGGATGGATGGAGCAGGGGAAGGAACGGCGGACGCGGCCTACTGCTTTACCCCTTTGTTGGTAAAATGTTTGTAACCGCCCTTAATTGTGAAGGTTTCGCACTTCTAGGAAGAAACGTGCCCGTTCCACGGCTGACCTGGGTGTCATTCATAGACCACACCCGGCCCAAGTGGTCTTCAACCCGGCCACTGGGCAGACAGGAAAGATACACAGAGGAGCTCTCAATGTAAGCAGGATTCTGAACTGGAGACCACAGGGGCCCTACTCACAGCTGTTTGAGCAAAGCCGGGAAGAGGGGCAGCCATCCTCCCTCCAAGTGTGGAGCTGTAACCATGTGTCAATCAGTGTGACCTTGTTGGAAACAGGCTCTCTGGATGCCATCAAGGTAAGAGAAGGTCCTACAGGAGCAGGGTGGGCCCTGGGCAGGGGGCAGAGAGACGTGTGAGGCTCCAGCCAGCGCCATGGCCTGCGGGCAGCACCCATTGCGGTGCTGAGAAGGGCATGGAACCGATTCTCCCTGGAGCCTCCAGAGGGGGCGTGCCCTTGCTGACACCCAGACTTCAGCTTCCAGACTCCAGAACAGGGAGAGACGGCCCCTTGAGGTCTCAGCCCCTGCATTGTGCGCAGAGCTGTGGCGTCACAGCGGTGGACTTGACCTTCTGCACGCTGAGTCACAGAGCCGACAGTGGCAGGCTTCCTCTTAGCACGAGTCCACGGCACACAGAATTTTGTCTGCGACAACGCATCCAGAAGGCACCGAGGAGGGGCAACGCCTGGCCTACCTCGGGACTCGCTTCCCAGCGGCAACAGAGGAGGCGAGACGTCAAAGGAGCGTGATTCCCGAGTGCACAGAGACACCTGCCATCGGGGGTCCGGCTCGCTCGTCCTGGGGACGGGCCACAAAGCCGCCCGTGCTTCCTCAGTCCCTGCCTTCAACAGGGCATCTGCAAAGGGCCACTGGGTCTTCTGGAGACAGATTTCATTTCTACTTCTAATGCAGGCGAGGGGCACAACCCCCTTGCATATGTGTTTTGTAGCAACTTCCTGGTGTGCACACATCGCGTGCTGACAGTGCTGTGCTTGGGCGCCCAGAGAGACCTGGAGCGCACCTGCCCGCGGCGCGTTCCTTACCTTGCCTTTGTCGAAGTAGTGGATGATCTCCTGGTAGAGCTGCTCTTTCAGCTGCCCCTGCGTCGTGGCCTGGTACCCGTCCCGCTGCGTGAGGTGGGCCGCACATACGTCCTCCGACCACTGAGATCAAAGCACAGGGTGAGCAAGGCTGAGGGGAGAGCCCGTGCGCCCACTGCACTGTCCGCTGGCAGGGTTGGAATGCCACGCTCCACACGCATGTGCACACGTGTGCACCGTGACTCTGAGGATGCGGTGTGGCTGCTGCCACCACACCACTGGGGCCTGGGGTGCGAGGAGAGAGCCCCTGTCTGGAGGACCCAGGAGGAATGAAAGGAAAGAAGGGGGTCAGGACTGTGGCTGGGTTCACAGGGAGAAAAGTCCAGAATGTTCTAGAAAGTATACATGTCAGCTCGCTAACGATGGCTCGTAACATCCTGGGACACAGCATGAACCAGGCGACCTGTGGCTGTCAGGGGCATGCTCTGGGCTCTGCCCGGCCCTGTGTTGCTCAAGACCTCAGTGATGTCTGGGAGGAAGGCCCCAGGAATGTCTGGGTCTCGCTCACAGGCTGTCAAAGGACCTGAGAGACCGTGAACCTTCAGTCCTAGGGCTGGCGCTGCCACAGTCAGTGTTTGTGCAGGTGTGGGTGTGGTTAGCCAACGTCCTGAAGACGCACAGGGTTCGTACCAGGCCACGGCGCCTCGCCGTTTGACAGCTGAAACGTAACCGTTACTGACTCAGCTCAGCGAGTGAAGGGCACTAGGTGCAGGCTCAATAAAACAGATGTTGGGTGGGGACCTTTCACGTGCTGGCCTCGGGGTCTAAGATGAGTCAGAAGGTGCCCTGCCCCCAGGAGCTCCTGGTCACCTGGAGACGGTGCAGCTGCACAGGCGGAAATACTGTTACGGGAAGAGTTCACGCGCTTGTGAGGGAGGGAGGCGGACTTCCGCCTGCAGGACATCGTGTGAATGCGCTGGCTCAGCGGCAGGACCTGGCAGGTGGAGCTTGGCCCCAGGAAGCCAGGACACCAGTGAAAGCAATCAGCTCCCAGGCTGCCTGGCCCACAGGAGTGTCCCCAGCTAGAGGAGGGGCGTGATGTCCCACCAGACTTGGCGCTAGTCAGGTTCCATCAGGAGTGCTGGCACTAGATGTGGTGACACAAGTTGGGGGCAGGACAAGTCGGGGGAGCTGGGCAGGTCCATCTAGGATGGACACTGTAGGGCCAACTATGCTGGAACTGGATCTGGGCAGAGCATGAATGTGGCGCTGCAAACAGACGCCAGCGTCTAGAGCTCTCTGTGTGACCAAAGAATCACAGAGCAGTGGAAGATGCCACACTAGACCTGTGATGTAGCACTAGACCTGTGATGTCACACTAGACCTGTGATGTCACACTAGACCTGTGATGCAGCACTAGACCTGTGATGTAGCACTAGACCTGTGATGTCACACTAGACCTGTGATGTCACACTAGACCTGTGATGCAGCACTAGACTTGTGATGTAGCACTAGACCTGTGATGTCACACTAGACCTGTGATGTCACACTAGACCTGTGACACCACACTAGACCTGTGATGTAGCACTAGACCTGTGATGTCACACTAGACCTGTGATGTAGCACTAGACCTGTGATGCCACACTAGACCTGTGATGTCGCACTAGACCTGTGATGTCGCACTAGACCTGTGATGTCACACTAGACCTGTATTGCCGCACTAGACCTGTGATGTCGCACTAGACCTGTGATGTCACACTAGACCTGTGATATCACACTAGACCTGTGATGCAGCACTAGACCTGTGATGCCACATTAGACCTGTGATGTAGCACTAGACCTGTGATGTCACACTAGACCTGTGATGTAGCACTAGACCTGTGATGCCACACTAGACCTGTGATGTCACACTAGACCTGTGATGTCACACTAGACCTGTGATGCAGCACTAGACCTGTGATGTCACATTAGACCTGTGACCAGGATCCTTCAGCAGAGTGAAGCACAGAACACCCACAGGAAGTCTCAATGCAAACGGACAGAAAAGCCGTGGTCCGCTCCCTTCTGCCTCCACTAAGTCATCAGGGGTGTGGGTGTTTCCTCCCATCTTTAGCTGCTCTACCAGGGAGGTCCCTTTTTCTTGAAGTCACCATTACTGAGTCCTGGCGGCCTGAGGAAGGCACTGCAGAATCTCTGACTTACGGCTGACACGCAGCTTATTGGAGGTTGAGGATGCTTGGTGAGAATGTGCTACGGCATTTCGCTAAATCTGCATTCGGGGCTAGAACTTTAATCAAAATATTTCCTAAATATTTTTACTTACTGAATTTAGTAAATATCCATAAAAACTTGCGCTCTATGTTTATTAAAATTTTTCACAGAAAAATAAACTTTTGCATGATCTTAGAATTTTTAACAACAGATTCAGAACACGCATCATGATTTTCATACCTTAAGCAGCTTTGCGTGGAGAAGCAGGGTGTACGCGGCTTCGGTGTAGTTGTCACACTCTTTGTGCAGGTCACAGAGCTTGTACAGGTACCTGAGCCAGAGAACAAGGCACACACTTAAAACGTCACCAGGTAGCCTGTGCTGAGGACTGCAAGAGCTCAATGCTGTGTCCCGCAGCAAATCAGATGTGCACTTTCATTTTACAAGCTCATGATTCGCTCCACTCTCAAAACTTTGCTGCAGAAAACACTAAGGGAAACCAACAGGGTCATATGCAATAACAGACATATTTAAAGATGCTAAGTCTTTCGTTTTCAGGAAAAAAATGAATGATACACGAAAGCAGACTTCACGTCAGGGTTTCTTATTTCTTTTATCTTTCCCGGATTTTCCCTCCAACTGCGATTTCCTACATTTCTAGTGGATCCAAATGCCCAGAGGAATTCATGCAAATCCACAGGACTGAGGAGTCCATGGATAACAGCGGACGTGCGCGAAAGAATTTCTCTGCCATAACGAAGTAAAGGTCGCTTTTGCATAAAAAGCCAGGAATATTGTGCATGGAAAAAGCTAACTGATTGTTTTCCCAAGTACCTCTATTCACCTGGCTTTTCTTCTTTGAGGAGAAGTAAAAAAAAATCATACAAATGAAAAACTGGACAACCACACTCAAGTCATAAACCCGCCATGAAACGCTCATGGGTATAACCTTAACCTCTTCTTCACTGTGGAAATCTAACAATCTGACCCTGGACCCTACGCTTCACCATGAGAGACAGGGGCTCAATCACAGCCCGCCAGGCTGCACAGAAAGGCAGGTGAGGGGGCACAACCCAGCAGGCAACGCAAGGCACCTTTGACTTCGTGGGAAAAAGAGAAGGCAAGCAGAAGAACGTGCTAGGAGTATGGTGTCCATTAAGGGAGAGTAGATGGAAAATTGTGATACTGCCTACTTCTGGCAGAGTTATACGCAGATTTCTCATGTAGTCCAGGAACTTGCCGTGAACCAGCAAAATGCGTGGTGCTATCTGCTTCCAAAGGGCCACGCGGGTTGGTGAAAGGGTGTGACAGCCTTGTGAAGTCCACCTCTTTCAGCTTGGACTTCCGGTTGGCTGCATGTGACTCCCCAAACTCGGTACTGGCTTGGCCCCGCTGCACGAAGGCCAAGAAGACCCCTGGGAGCTCCAGGACACCCAGCCTCAGACAGCCGCGCCTTCCCAGTGTGCCACCCGTCAGCCCGGTGGCGACAGAGCACTCTTAGCAGGGAGCTGACAAACAGCGGTTCCCGCGAACACGGGGCAGGGAGGGGGGCGGCAGCACTGGGCATACACACCTTATGTACATTTCTTCTCTTTCAATTTCCTTGTAGAAGTTCTGAAAAATTAAACCATAATGCAGTTTTAAGATACCTGTTCCACAAAAGGTGTCACATGTCCACCAAAAAGTCAACATTCCTCAGCCGGCAGGGGACACTTCCACGAGGACCCAGGTCTTCTGACTTGAGCCGTAAATTCACATAAACTGCACAGCCACCTTTACCCGTCTCCCTTTGTTATTCTAAGATCCCCGTTTCCCAGTCTCTGAACACCGTGATGACTAAAGTCTACTTCTGTCATTTGAAAGTCACCTGTCTTCAATTAAAAGAAGGTTCTGTCCGATGACAGATCTCTTACCCATTATAACCCCACATAAATAAGTCAATAGCCCAGTTCGTGAACAAGCAAGTAAGTACCCTCAACGGGAGTTAGTTCCTGCTGAGCCCAGCCTCAGCCAGAGCCACGGGAAGGCAGCAAAGATTCTGTAGTCAGTCGCCTTCCACGTATGAGGTGAGAACACTCAGAAAGTTCACGGAAATATGGGATGAACGTCTGTTCATGCAAAAAATGTTTAGGTCCATGCAAACATGTTTTTTATAGAATGTGTTTCCAAGAACCTTGCGAAGATCCCTCATATGCATGGATTTCAAATCCCCACCACCACCAAATACACTTATGTTAATTTCATTGTCTACAAACTTCTTAAAGTACCTTCAGATACTTAAAGGCAAAGTAAGTGACATTAAATAAAGCTAAGAATTCACTTTCTGAGTTGTACTTCCCACACCTGGAGTGTTCTATAGCCACTGGGGGCTGCTGCTGCTGTACTGAATGATGTAGTTATCGAACATTTCGCAGTCCCAGGAATTTCCCTGGGATGACACTTCTCTACACAGACCTCCCAGAACACTGTAAGAAACAGGCTGTCACTTAGAATGTCCCCTGTGGATAAATGCAGATGGAGGAAGATTAGCAGAACACAGCCAATGGGCTGTATCCACACCTTTACTGTAAAACATCTTCTGGCTAAGCATAAACCTTTTTAGCAAAATTATATTTCTTGATTTTAAAAAATGTTCATGTACTCATTTTCATTTTATTTAAAAGAGCAGCAGAGACAGAGTCCTGGGCAGGCCAGGCAGTGCAGTGGGTTAAGCTGAAATCCCGTACCAGAGCGCCAGTTTGAGTGCTGAGCAAGGCCTGGCTGCTCTGCTTCCACTCCAGCTCCCTGCTGATGCCCCTGGGGAGGCAGCAGGAGATGGCCCCCGTGCTTGGCCCCGGCCACCACGTGGGAGTCCAGGGGAGAGTTCCCGGCTTCTGGCTTCAGCCTGCCCCGGCCCTTTGGGGGAGTGACTCTGCCAATGGGAGATCTCTTTCTCCCTCTGTCTTTCTCTCTGTGTTACTCTGCTTTTCAAATAAAATACATCTTTAAGAGAGACAGACAGCCAGACCCTAACAGCCAGATGTTTCATCACTGCCTAAAACAGCCAGGACTGGGCCAGGCAGAGCTGGGAGCTCAGAACTCCAAGTGGCTTTTCCACGTGGGTGGCAGGGACTCGGACTTGAGCCATCGCCTGCTGCTTCTCGGGGTGTGCGTTAGCAGGGATGGGTCAGCGGCTGGGACTCGAACCAGGAACTCCTGTGTGGGACACAGACAGTCAAGCAAGACCTTAACTGACACTGTATCACAACACCTGTTCCCACATTACATTTCTTAATAGGATGATCTCCACAAGCACTTTACAATCTTTGTCTCTCACAAGACACCAGAAAAACACGGAAAAGCCATCTAAAGAGGCCTAAGGCACCGCCAGTGCGGAGCCGTGCACCTGAGGACGGTGCCTGGGGTAACCCGCGCACATCACCATGGTAAAGACATGCAATCACGCAGCCAGAGGACAGGGGCTCTTACGAATAAAGGCCTCGCTTCCACCACTGATCTCTCTGGACCGAAATGATAGAGAAACACAGGAAGAAAGTGGGGGCACCGAGATTCTCAAATCTGCAGCGGCTGACATTTGACCGTCCTCTGGTTCCTGCGACAGGGCTCGGCGATGAGGATATTTTCAGCTGACAGCTCAGAGTGCTGACGTGACGGAGCCAGTCCACATGGAAGGCAGAGAACGAGCCTTCGCTGGCAGCTCACTCGTCAGTGTCTACACACCGCGGTGTCACACCAGCCCCTCCGTCCTCCTATTTTTAATCCCTTCCTGAGGTTTTGATCGTTCTCCTTTACCGTGAGGAGGTCGTGTGGCCTCATTCCTGCCTTGCAGTCACGCGATGTCTTCTATTTCCTGCCTGTGCTGAGTTCTGTTCTCTTCCCAGGACTTCAAAACCTCCCCGGAGCCCAGACACATTCATCTCTGGTCCCGGTTCCTATAGAAAACCGTTGTGCTTCTTACGTCCAAGTTCACACGGCTCCTGAGCTTCGCTTCTGGGCTCCGTGCGCGGTGTCCTTGCCTCCCCACGGGCTTCCACCACGTCCCCTCCACAGCAGCAGCATTGCCGTCTGTGCCGAGCTCCGCGCCGGGCTCTCAGAGGCACCCGCGGGGACTGGTCCCCCCACCCGGGTCCAGCGGCGACTGACCCCACACACTCTGACACTTGCACTGTTATTTCCAATCGCGCTCCTCCGTGACCACAGCAGAGTCTGAGAGCTTCACAATGTTGGTCCTGATTGTGTACCAATCACGGCTGAGGACTCTACAGGGCTCTGAGAGAGGAAGTGGTATCAATGAACTAACAATGCAATGAAGTAATGGTGCTTTCACAGGGCTCACGCTGGGGCCCGCGTTGTGGCATAGAGGGTGAAGCCATTCTACAGTACCAGCATCCCTTGTGGGTGCCAGTTTGAGTCCCGGTTGCTCTGTTTCTGAGCCAGCTCCCTGCTAATGCACCTGGGAAAGCAGCAGCAGATGGCGCAAGTACTTGCTCCCCTGCCACCCACGTGGGACACCCAGTGGGGTTCCAGACTCCTGGCTTTGGGTTGGCCCAGCCCTGGCTGTTGTGGCCATTTGGTGAGGGAGCCAGCAGATGGAAGATCTCTCTGTCTCTCTGCCCCCACCCCCCCAGTGTAACTCTGCCTTCAAATAAATAAATGAATCCTTTATAAAACAACAGTGGGTCATGCTGATGACCGCATGAAAGAACTAGGTGACACAGAACCAAGTCAATGACCAATGGTTAAGACTGGTTAATAATCATAGTTAAGATTGCTTGATCAAGAGGTAGCAATACAATGCTAGTTAAAGCATTACAAATGTGCACTTGGTCCAGTGGGCTCCCCAAGCTGATACGCATGCAGACAAGCTAAGACAGACTTAGCTGGCCGGGCAGAGTGACTGCTGTCTCTCTCATGTTTGTATCTTCAGTTTTATCTTTTTAAGTGCAAGGAAGAGTAGAATATTAATGAGCCCATACAACTCAGAATGTTCTACTAACTCTTATTTTTTTTATAAAACAGCAGTGGTTCTAAAAAGATGCTATGTTCTTTATTAATTAACTCTAGGATTTTGTAGATATTCCTACTTAGTGACAAAGTGAGGAGATTTTACGCATATCCAATGTATGTCTATATTCATTGAGATGGACATCAGATGCATCTCTATGAAATCTATTCCTATAATAAAAATAGGAGAAAAAGTAAAAAATGTACTTTGAAAACCACTGTAAAACTCCGGTCTCTCGTTTTTTCTTTATTCCAGGGACTCGTCTGAGTTTGTACATGAAAGAACTGTGACAGAACCGTGGGATCCATTTTCTCATCCCTGGGAATGGTTAGGAATAAAATACCAGACTCTATGCGGGGTGACTCAGGATGTGCCCCCAACAGACAATCTCGGGAACTCTGGGCGTGTTTTTTTAGCTAAAATGGAGCTGGTGCTGATGACAGGAATCAGCTGGTGGATGCTGAGTCGGCCTCCACGTGAGAGAGGAACTTGGGCTGACGCACAAAACCGTGAGTGCACGTGTGTATTCAACAGTTCGTTTCCCGACCCTGGGTTCCGCTGAGTAAGAGGCCACATTCAGAGTTCGCTACCACTCCTGCCCCAGAGTTCACAGAGATTCTCCTGAAAACAAACGGATCTCTCAAGCCCCCGAGCTAGAAACCCAACAAACTTATTAACAGTTCTCTTTCCTGGACACCGACTGGCCGCTGGATCCCTGGGAAGGGCAGAGGGAGGATGTACAGTTGCGTCCGCAGATGGGAACGACTTCGCAAAGGCTTCCACGTCCTGTCCACAGAACATCTCTGGTTCCTACTTCATGTCAACCACATCAGAACTAGCAGAGTAAATGGCTTTGGACAGAGGCGCGAATGCAAGAGGACGCTGGAGCCAGGACCGGTGCTGTCCTTGTGCGAGAGCAAGGCCCGCTGGGCTGGGGCAGAGCTGCTGCCATGGCTCACAGAGCCGCAGGTGATGCAGAGGCGGGGAGAGGGGCAGGGGCCGGCGGCGGGGACGGGCACAGCGGCCCAGACCCTCACGGTGCACACGCAGAGGTGTCCAGGCCCTCCGGCTCCCCGAGTCTGGCCCTGGCTGTGTCCAGTTGACTGCCGAGACCATCAAGGGCACTCCTCACCCTGTGCAGTACTCTGGGTTTCTAGGACAGCTTTCAGATCTTTCTGCATAAACTGTCCGTCTGTTGCTGCTCGTGGTCCACGTTCCCCAGCTTAGCGTGTTGATCCCAGCTGCTTCCGATTCCTGGTCTGATGGTTCCAAAACCTGTGCCGTACCTGGGTCTGCTTCCCATGCCCTGTCTATCTTTTTAAACCATTTCTCATTGGTAGAATGCATTGTAATTACGTGTTGAGAGGGAACTTGCTGTACCGGATAGAGACGTCCAGCCGTGGTCCAGCAGTGGCTTCTGTCTGTGGGCTTCTGCCCCACCAAGGTGTGATTCTTGATGTCCCGTCTGTCCAGTTTTGGAGGTGGCCTTTCAGGAGGATGGGGCAGAGAGCTCAGAAGCCAGGGGTGAGCATCACACGGCTGCTGAGAGCCAGGAGGTACGCCAGCCAGGCTCCGCCTTTCATCAAGCTTCCTGAGAGCTCATTGGCTGGAACACATTTCCTGGCTGTGCCTCCCGGGGCCACAAGGACACTGGAAAGGGGCATGCAAAGCCTTAGCCTTACCCCGGCGACCACAGCAAACAGTGGGCATGACGGAAGGCAGCAGCCAAGTGCAAGAAGCCAGCTCTGCGCTGTCACACACTAGGTGGCCTAACACAACAGATGCATGTTCTCTCGCTTATCTGGGCCGGAAGCTCAAAATCAGACTGTGAACCGAGCCATGGTTCTCTCTAGAGGCTCTAGGGGAGAACGCGCCCTAGCCTCTTCTATTTTCCCGGGGGTAGCTGTTGATCCTCGGCGTTCTTCGGCTCGTGGACACGTCACTCCAATCCCTGCCTCTGTCTACCCGACTTCACCTCTGTTCTGTGTCTCCTCCCCCTCTGTCTCCTATGAGGACACCTGTTGTCAGAGGTAGGGTCTCCTCCCCCAGGTAATCCAAGATGCTCCCATCCAGAGAGTCTTCATCTGCAAGAACCTTCGTTTCCCCCAAAATAGTCGCACTGATGGGTTCTGAGAGTTGGGATGTGGGCCTGTCTTTTGGTGTGCCCCATGTAACCCACCCAGTAGGAACGTGTTGATAATCTCTTACGAGGAAGCCCTGCATCCATCATCAAGTCAGGAGCTACCAGGATCACAAAGGAAGACGGTTTTCACATCAGGAAGAACAGTGTGAAAACGTGGAGGGGAGTGCACTCTACAGACTTGCGTGGAGTGGGGCTCTCGGGGCTGCTGCCTTGAGACAGCTGAGCCAGGAAGCCAAGGCAGCCCCGCTCTGCTGGGAAGGCCGGGGCGCACGGGGCCGCATGGGCTACATGGGGCTGCACGGGGCCACAAGGGGCTGCAGGGGCCGCACAGGGCCTCACGGGGCCACACAGGGCTGCACGGGGCCGCACAGTGCCACACGGGGCCGCACAGGGCCTCACAGGGCCGCACGGGGCCTCACGGGGCCTCACGGGGCTGCACGGGGCCACACAGGGCCGCACGGGGCCGCACGGGGCCTCACGGGGCCGCATGGGGCCGCACGGGGCCGCACGGGGCCGCACGGGGCCATACAGGGCTGCACGGGGCCGCACAGGGCCGCACGGGGCCACACGGGGCCATACAGGGCCGCACGGGGCCGCACGGGGCCACACGGGGCCACACGGGGCCGCATGGGGATGCACGGGGCCGCCACTCACCAGCACGTTGACGGTGCAGCTCATGCGGTTCTCCTTGTTCTCGTCGTGCATGATGGTCCTGTAGTCCAGAAGCCGCTCCATCAGGCGCACCACGAGCCTGACGAACACCTCGCCGCTCTTGGCCAGGTATTTATGCTTCCTGCAGTGCTCCAGGAGGCTGAGGGTGATGGCACGCACCTGGTTACCCACACGCAGACGCAGTGGCTGCACCGAGGGGTGGTCTTAAATATTTCCCATTATTAATACCTTTTAATTATTTCTGGGCTACAAAGTTCACTGTAGTAATTATGGTCTCTCTGCCTCCATAGATCCCCGTGCTAATCAACACTCACATTTTATCAAAGAGCACTTTGTACTGCTCGTCTCCTCTGCCTCCTTCCACTTCATGATCCAGCTTGGTGATGATCTCATTCTCAAACTGTAATTAAACAGAGGAAGCACAGACAGTCAGCATGGCGGCTACTCCATCTTCCGGCCTGAGCTTCCATAGCGCACACGTCGGCGAGGGCCGATCACCTGACCGTGACCCTCCAGCTCCGAAGCCCTGGTTCACCCCAGAGGCCACCCCCGAAACCCCGGAGGTGTCCTGCCGCGGGAGACCTTTCACTTCCGTCCCTGGTTATGGGGCCGGAGCATGCAGACCCGGATGGCAGGAGCCAGGACAGAGCGAGAAGGACATGGGAACCGGGCGGGGGAGCCCCAAAGAGCAACATGAGAGGAGCCTCCAACTCCATCTCCACAAACAGGAAGCCTCCGAAGTAGCTCACTGGTTCTGAGAACAGAACAGATGGCGCCTCGCTTGCCAGCAAAGAGTTCTCGGCAATTTGCAAACAGCCGAGGAGGCCACTTCCCTGCCACTCCTCGACGGATCCAGTGAAATGCTGCAGTACGGCTGGGGAGATGTCAGAGAAGCCGGGGGCCGGCGCTGTGGTGTAGCGGGTAACGCTGCTGCCTGCAGTGCCTGCATCCCTCGTGGGCGCCGGTTCTAGTCCCGGCTGCTCCACTTCCCATCCAGCTCTCTGCTATGGCCTGGGAAAGCAGCAGAAGATGGGCCCAAGTCCTTGGGCCCCTGCACCCGCATGGGAGACCGGGAAGAAGCTCCTGGCTCCTGGCTTCGGATCAGCACAGCCAATTGCGGCAACTGGAGAGTGAACCAGTGGATGGAAGACCTCTCTCTCTCTCTCTCTTTCTGCCCCTCCTTTCCCTCTCTGACTTTCAAATAAATAATAAATAAATCTTCAAAAAAAAAAAATGTCAGAAGCCCCGGGCAAGGACCCTAAACGCAGACCAGCCGATGCCCCAAGAAGGTCAGTCCTCTCCTCCTCCCCCAGAACTTCTGCGGGGATTTCCTGGGCATCCGGTGGGAAAGGGTCCTCCCACCCGGATCCATGGTTGGATCTAAATTCTGGGGAGATGCAAATCTCCAAAATGTCTTTCAAACAGTGTATGAGGCTGGACGTGGCTACCTCCGTGATGAAGGCTGCGTCTTCCCCATCCTTGCTGCCTGGCAGAACTGAGTTACTGCTGCCCTGGGATTCCAGCCCGGTGACCGCCCACGATGCAGGGGGCCGAGGGTCCCGCCCACGATGCAGGGGGCCGAGGGTCCCACCCACGATGCAGGGGGCCGAGGGTCCCACCCACGATGCAGGGAGCCAAGGGTCCCGCCCACGATGCAGGGGGCCGAGGGTCCCACCCACGATGCAGGGGGCCGAGGGTCCCGCCCACGATGCAGGGGGCCGAGGGTCCCGCCCACGATGCAGGGGGCCGAGGGTCCCGCCCACGATGCAGGGGGCCGAGGGTCCCGCCCACGATGCAGGGGGCCGAGGGTCCCGCCCACGATGCAGGGGGCCGAGGGTCCCGCCCACGATGCAGGGGGTCGAGGGTCCCGCCCACGATGCAGGGGGCCGAGGGTCCCGCCCACGATGCAGGGGGCCGAGGGTCCCGCCCACGATGCAGGGGGCCGAGGGTCCCGCCCACGATGCAGGGGGCCGAGGGTCCCGCCCACGATGCAGGGGGTCGAGGGTCCCGCCCACGATGCAGGGGGCCGAGGGTCCCGCCCACGATGCAGGGGGCCGAGGGTCCCACCCACGATGCAGGGGGCCGAGGGTCCCGCCCACGGGTACCTGCAGGAAGGAGGGGCTGGGAGAGGTGTGCTCTCACAGAGATGGGGCATCCACACTGAGTGAAACCAGGAGGACGGGGGAAGAGTCCAAGGGAACGACCGAATTCGGGGCGCAGAAGCACCCTGTGGTCACTTTAAAAGACATGTCGATCACCTGCTTTCCTGGGTGATGATCCCACAATGCCCTGCTGCAGCTAGAATCCCCTAAGAACTTAAATTTGTGACGGCAAGGATTCTCTTCTCCCCCAGCCACCGCTGCTTCCTCGAGACATGGTAATGACGCACAGTGCGATGAGTGTGCTGTGTGCCCAGAAATTACTGGACGCCTGGTCTCAGGCTGCCTGGAGCTGGGGAGGACTTTCTGCAGAAGCGAAAGGGCGGGCCGCTGGGGAGCGGACACAACTGCTTTCCGGGTCTTTCCACGCCAGGTGGTGCGCTTACCTCACCTGCTACACTCCATCCTCTACGCGGGGACTCGGATGCCGCCCTGCTGTCAGGAAGGAAGCTGGTTCTGAGCCCTTCAGCCCCAGAAGCTGAAAGCAAGGGGTCTCACGGGACCAGGAAGCGGCCTCCGCCAGGACACCCTGCCTGCAGCCCCAACCTGGTCATGCTCCGGCTGAACAAAGGCGTAACGCAGGGCCTGAGGGGGCACCGGTTCTCGCACGACATCAAGGGTCAAGCACTCACAGCACCACACCGGCCCCGGCCTCCCTCAGCCTCTCAGCTCTCTCCTGGACCTTCCTCCCGGTCTGCTCCCCCAAATCAACACCTCTTCTTGATTCTGCCTGGTCTGCGAATTCAGGGACGTTACGGACACACACAGAGAGACGGTTCCACTGAAGGATGGCTTTTTTTTTTTTTTACCTGAAGTCTCAGGATAACGAGTTTTATAGTAAAATAACAACTTTTTGATACTAACCCACTCTACTCTGCTCTTTGCAAACAGAAATTCTGCAGAAGGGGGTTCGTTATGGAATCTAATGCAAGGCAGGTCACCCTTGGGAGCCCACGGCTGGCATCGCAAGGTGGTCCATTTCCCTGCCGGTGTCATGTTGGATGATTGCTGACGCCTCACAACAATAAGCAAGATACAAATTAAGATTAAATTGAATGAAAACACGATTCAATTACACACGTTTTAGCAAGTACTTACAAAAAGGAAGGTATAGAGAATGCAGAGAAACATGCCTTATCCTACGATGAGCGAACACAGGAATGTTTACAATGACTCAGGACTTGTAAATCAGAAGCAATTTGAACGTGAAGTCTACTTTGTGACAACGGCACATCTTCTCTGCTAACTGTAACAAACACAGGCAGGGAGGGATCGCCAACACTAAGTATGCCGCTTATCAAATTTTATCTGATGAATTTAATATTTTCTAAAAAGAGTGGATGAATCAGCGCAGCAGGACACAGCTGATTCCAATTTTACTAACTTCTAGTCTAAGTAATCGCACAAACACCTGGCGACCCGCTTCTGTTCATCAGCAAGGATTCCATTCCAGAGAGCAGTACCTCGCCTCTGATCCCAGAGTCTGTGTTAATTTTACAGAACATTCTAGAATCAAGTGGCTAGTGTGCTGTGAACTGTTGTCACAATCTGAATTAAGCGATCCTGTACCAATAAAGTGGAGAGAGTACATTAGCCGGTGGAGAGAGCTGATTTTACAAGAATCGTGTTCATGATCTTACTCATGGATGCACGCTGCCTGGTGATCTGCTGTAAGGTTCTCTGCGGGTCGCGTGCAACTAGCGAAGGTTTACTGCGCAGCCTAAAAGGTGGCAGAGGCTCACTCCAGTGATAAGCCAAATCATCATATTTTCCTTTCTCTTTTGAATCATGCATTTCGCTACAAAAATACCCACGGGGCATCCAGCTTAGAGTACTGACCAGAGGGCATCGCTAAGCATCTGCTACCAGCAGCCCTTCGAGAACATGAAACCCACGAGGCCGCTCACGAACACAAGGCTCTCTGGAAGGTGGCTGCTAAACTGAAGTGAAGGAGCAGGTGGGTGGCGCTCGCGGTGGCATTGATGCCACTTTAATTCAATTAACTTAGGAAGGAATCTCTGCTTTTGCCTCTCAAGGCCACAGGTAACCACGGGTTACTGGCTCCTATTCCAGGGAGCAGAAGGGTCCCGGGAAGTGGATAATCCAAAAGCCAATTATATTTGGTTCAGAATACACAAGTTGGGTGTTGGGGTAGATGCCCAATCTCACTCTAGTGCATATAAAACCAGGCTTATACTTTGCAGCCATTCAGGAACACACTTTTATACAACAGATCTGGGTTTACATGTGAGCCTGGTAGGGAGGATTGCAAATAACCCACCACAGTGACCGAGGGCTTGGAAGTTGCCAAGAGCTGTGGACAGGGTCTTCAACCATTTATAAACAAAACCTAGCAGACAGATGCTCTTTGCCCAGAGTGCTCCGCTTTCTCCTGAATATCAAGGAAAAAGCACTCAGAAGGCACCACAGGGAGGGGACGGCTGCGGGGAGCGTGAGGACGCGGACTCTGTGCCTTTTCCTCCTCTAGGTGAGCTGCGCCTGCAGTGTTTGCAGGACGGGTGGGCAGGACAGAGCCGCTACACCGCATCTCGGTGGCAGTCATGGCCGACGAGACGGCGCTGGCACGGCTGTGCGGAGGGCAGCTGGGCCCTCTGAAACCCTGGGGCTGGGGGCCCCGAGCTGACATCCTCAACGCTACGGATGCCTCCAAACTATCGCTTAGCCTTTAATCTCTGTGCTCAGACTCTAATATTTTCATGGATATTGCATTCCTCTTGCCTAACCACTCTATAAACTTAATTACACACTTAATTAATCTCTGGCACTCCATCTCACATTCTAAAACCACCATGTTCTCTCTCCTATGTCCACCAAGCAGGGTGGGTCACTGACCCTGGAGCTTTAGTGAAATACACAGAAGCCTGAAGACCCCAAAGCCGCACAGTTAGAGCCGCCTGGCTGGGGAGCCGTTGGCTGCCTGGCTGTTACCACAGCCTGAGACAGGTGCAGCTGCTGCCCCCATCTCCACATACAGATGGAGGAGTGATTTTGAGGCTGCGAGCAATTACGGTGGACTTGGGAAACACAGCCGCAGGCGAGTCCAGGTTAATTTGGTTTAAAGGGGATTATGGGAATTTGAGTATCTCTTTGCTGGAGGGCTTTTAGGATCAGAATTCAATGGAATCGGGACTCCCGCAGTAAAGGGTATTGGCTTCTATGACCTCTCAGACCACATGTGGGTCTGGATTCAATGGAATAAAAGCCTGATTCTCATGCTACGCTTCCTCTTGAAACGTCCAAAGCAATAAAATCAGTATTATTTTGAAACTGAAAACAAAGATTAAAAAAAAAACCCCAACAAATAAAAGTCCAATGAATTGAAGAATAAACAAGAGAAAATTGCTACCAAACTTATTCACATTCACATTATAGTACAAAATATATTGGCTTTCCCACCGAGTGGCAGAGGCTGCCAGCATCCACTTGGGCTATTCAATTATTTGCTTAAGGTTACAGGCATGGGCAGTAGGAGGGGATTATTCAGACAGGAGCTTGGCTACACTGACGACATAAAGATTACTCACGTTCTAACAGGGTTACGGATAAATGGGGGTTTCTGGAAGTTGGGGAGCATTTTACTGGGTCTTACACAGATGACGGCAAATAGCTCTGTGATGGAAAATATTATCTGGCTGTGGAGCCTTTTCCTTTCCATTTTTATTAATGCTCTGTGGCTCATATGGTCATTTGCTGCAGCTCTCAGCTGTTAGTTCTGTATTTTCCAAAGGCACAAAAAATGGAGTTCTTTAAAAAAAATGCCGGGAGAATACTCTTAAAGGTCTCAAAGGAAGTCAAGGGTGAGACGGAGCCTTGGCGTTAGCTCCTGGAGGGCAGGGCTCTTGGGGAGAAGGGGGGAGGGCTCCTGTCCTGTCCCCGGGGCTGGGTGTGCCAAGACAGGGACAGCAGGTGCACGAAGGTGCTGACTCCTCCCGAGTGCTTCCACGCCAGCTCAGCAGATCCTGAACCCCCCGCGGGTGGGATCTCTCCATGGAGAAGCACGCAGATTTCCTACAGCCCTCTGCTGCTCTGGTCCCGCGGGGGAGTGAGGTGGATCAGGAAGGACGACTACAACCGCAGCCATGGCTAAAGCCACAGGGGCAGGAATGTGTCCCCAGGGACTAGAGGGCAGGCGGCCGCAGCGGGAGGGGGCAGCTTAGGAGAATGGGTGGGGCCTCCAGGTCATCAGAAACAACTGAAGAGGCAGAGTGGCCAAGGGCAGGGGACACTCAGAGGAAAAAGGAAGAGGTGGATATGCGGAATGGGCTTCTGTTGAGTGGAGATGGAGCCCCAGGGGGACAGGGCAGAGCAGTCCCATGGGAGTGACCAGGGACAGCCAAGTGTGGCTGAAGTCCCTCAAGGACAGCTGCTTGGGGGAGGGGTGCAGGGGAGGGGCCCCCCTGAGGGCTCAGCTGCAGGGAGCCTGCTGGGAGAGGCTCTCCCTGTGCTCCTGGCTCCCCACTGCAGGGAGCGACGACGACACAAGCTCTGGGAAGAAAGGCCCCTCCCAAGGTGGCACCCTCCCTCCTCACCGCATGGGCAGGGGTGGGACGGATCAGCGCAGTGGTTAAGTGGGAACGGAGGGAGCTGCTGAGGTTGAAACGGGGTGGGGGGGGACCCCACTGCTTGTGCTGTCTTCCCTCTGAGCGGCCACAGACTGCTGTGACGGTGCACCCCAACCCACAACAAAGCCACCCGCCCACACGGGGGCTTCCTCTTCCTAGGCTCCTGTCTGGCCCGAGCTCCTTCACGTGGGGTCGCATCGGCTCTGGGGGCATCAGGCCCTGCACAGCGCAGCTCCCTCCAGGGTTTTTGTTTACATCAGGGCCTCTGTGCACAACCTTCTGCAAAGCTTCCTCCCTCCAGTGGAGGACTGTGAGAGCAGGTGCAGGTAAGCTGACGGGCAGCACTGACCACAGCCCTGGAGAGAGGAGCCCCGGTCACAGGCGGACACGGCAACGCCACGCCAGCCTACGGCACCACCAAGAGAGCGCACGGCAGGGCGAGCCCGGACACACCTGCTCAGAAGGTTGGTTCTGCTTCTCGCGTAAGTGGAGACATAAATGAAGTAGACTGGGGGGAATTCTAGAGAAATGCCCTCCCCTGCGGTTGGAGGGCCTGACAGCTCTCAAAAAGCCAATGTGTAACACACGCCTTTGAAGCTCCAAGAACGGCCTGGTGTAGTTTAATCCTGAGCCAAGTGGCAGGAGTTTGCTCGGAACCCAGCGGCTGCCTCGGCCGCTCCTGCGGAGAGAGTACCATGCGCGCAGGCAGCGTAGGAACGGCTCTGGGCAATCTTTGAAACAACGCGCTGCCTCGTGCTCAAAACACAGACGCTTTGCCAAACCAGACCCCTGACGTCATCGCCCCGCTGCTTTAGGTTTGCACACCTGCTATGAAGCCGAAGCCCTTGGGGACGCGACTAGGTTGGATCACTGGGTTAGTTAACAGCAGCAGCCATCCCCACCCCGGAAGCCCTGGGATGGAGAGGGGCGGAGTCAGCAAACCGTACGAGTGCTCACCCAGGACGCACTTGCAGGCACCCCCACAAGGGGCCGTGCCCCACGCTTACGGAAAACTGGATGGCAAGAGGATGAGTTGAACCAAGAGCTCCAAACAATGGGGCACTGTGGGAGGCAAACGCTGCGCTCCCGGACAGGCCTGGCCTGAGCGACTGAGCCAGACGGCAGTAGATGGCTCAAGGGGGGACCCTGCGGCTTCCCAACCTTCGGTCAGGGAGGCCAAGAAAGTGGGCAAAGGCCAGGATGGTGCGCGGCGCACAGAGAGCCAGCTGGCAAGGTGACCTGCAGGGGAGACACGGGCAGGAAGCTCAGAGTTTGCAAAGAGCAATCCTGGTCCAGCACCTGGAGGCGGGGCTGGGCCACGAGAAAGACCCACGGAGGCAGGGCTGGGCCACGAGAAAGACCGACGGCATTTAGATACTCCCACAGAAAAGAAAATTCCTGGGAAGAGATGAACACACAATAGGCGTTTCCTATGACTTCTCACTTCCTGCCGTGGTGTGTGGATGAGCAGCCGATGGCCCCGAACCAAAACCTTCAACGGCTGCCCATGCTTAGACGCAGACGGAGTGCGGCGTGCACCTGAGTGTGCAAGGCATGTGTGATGCCGGTGATGCCGCCACAGCTTACGAGAGGGAACTCAAGGTGCCTGGCATTGTTTTAACTCCAGCAATTTGGGTTCCCCAATACTGGGCAGGGTTTGAAGGCCCCAAGGGGTACGGTGTTCAGAAGGGAGGGGAGCATTCTAGAGCTGGCATGAGCTCCATGCCATTTGCCAGCACAGCTGTGTCCCTGCAGCAGGAGAGAACGGGGCACTTCCTTGGGAAGTGGGCGTCAGGAGGACCACAGGGATGTGAGGAAGAGGAGGCGCACTCCAGCAGCTGAGCTCTCACTCATCTCTGTTCCAACTGCCTTTACCTTATTTTCACCCAAGCTGCTTTCAGAAATGACAGACGACAGACTGTCTTGAGGGCTTTTGATCTTCGTTTTCCGGGCTAGTTGACAGTTATCTATATAAATACATTTCCCACTTTGCCTGATGCTTTAGTAGCAATTTTTCACAAAGTCTTTCTTTGGGCCTGAGTCATACAAAATTCAGAAAGTCAGATGAGTTTTCCTGCCTAGAAAAAGCATTTTAAATTACAACTCGTAGTTCCGGTGAGTTGGTGCTGAAATTGGGACTATGATTTAGTGCCAGCAGCAAGAGGGATGGGTCACCTCTCACGGCAGTCATGTCTAAAGTTAACACAGATAGTTTGGATCAGTAATTGAATTTCTGAGAGCATATACTTGGGCTTTCAAAACAAATTCAAGTTAAATGCATGAATGTGTTCATTGCACGAATGTGTTCATTCATGTTTAGTGAAAATCTGCAAATCACCTATAAGCCCAGCTCTAGGGTATGGGCAAGTATGAGTTGGCCGATTTGTTTTATGAATGTCATGGCATCCTTAGTCTGTGTTCTCAAAGAAAACGTCTTTGATATATTACAAAACACTGGACACAGCATTTAAATGTTCTATCACTGGCACAAAAACAGTAAACAGGGACCACAAAACAAACACACATGTAAGCAGATGCTCGCTCCCCCAAGAGCGGGAGCACAGGAAGGAAGGGAGCAAACCATGGGGTAGGAGGCACCGATCCCCTCAGTCCTGCCCAGCCCATAAAGCCCTCTGGGGGCCAGCGCTAGGGCGTAGCGGGTAAGGCCGCTGCCTGCAGTGCGAGAGCATCCCATATGAGTGCTGGTTCGTGTCCCAGCTGCTCCACTTCTGATCAGCTCTCTGCTATAGTAGTAAAAGATGGCCCAAGTCCTTGGGCCCCTGCACCCGCATGGGAGACCCAGAAGAGACACCTGGCTCCTGGCTCCTGACTGGCTCAGCTCCGGCCATTGCAGCCATCTCGGGAGTGAACCAGTGGATGGAAGACCTCTCCCTCCCTCCCTCCCTCCCTCTCTCTCTCTCTCTCTCTTCCTTTCCTTCTCCCCCTCTGTGCCTTTCAAACAAATAAATAAATCTTAAAAAAAAAAAAGCCCTCCGAACTACCCACTGTTGAAATAACATCAAATTAACAGCCTCTGGTCACCGCGCACAAACTGCCTGGAGGGTCCCGCACAATGACAGCACAGCCTTTCTGTGACACCACGCCCTTTCAGTGGGTTTTGGAGCAGAGCTGTGGGTGTGTGGGGCTGAGAGCGACTTCCCTGACAACCCAACTCCACTCTTTTCCTGTGCGCTCCCAGGCACTGAAGGCCAACCTCGGAAATGGCCACGCCCCGGCCCATGAGTGGTGCTGGACCCAAGGTCCTGAGACAGGGGCTCACCCACCCAGAGCCCTGCAATACGGCAAAGTGGGAAGACACCTTTCATGGGGCCAGACACAGTGCTGAGGGCTGTATGGGTCTGGTTTTATTTCACCCTCGCAGCAACCCATTTTAATTTTTATTATTTATTTTCATTTTATTTGAAAGGTAGAGAGAGAGACAGAGACAGACAGATCTCCAGTCTGCTGGTTCACTCCCTAAATGCCTGCAACAGCCAGGGCTGGGCCAAGACAAAGCAGGGAGCCAGGAGCTCCATCTGGGTCTCCTATGTGGGTGGCGGGGAGCCAGGTCCTTGAGCCACATCTGCTGCTCCCAGGACACGTTAACCGGAAGGTGGATCCTTAACAGAGCTGGGATTGCATGCAGGCACTCGATACGGGGTGCAGGCACCCTCAGAGGCACCTTAACCAGTGTGCCGAGCACCTGCCACCTTCCCACATCCCTTTCTGTCAGTCGGGTTGATTCCAGTGTCACAGCCCTGGGTCAGAGACTTCAAGATCTTGGGAGACTCACTGATGGCCGAGGAAGAACCCGGCCCAGCCTGGGAACGGGGTCTGCCCGACAGCAGCGTCTCCAGTCAATCCCTCCTGCCGGCGGACAGTCCCTCTCTTCTGCATCTCTCTCTTCTGTCTGAGGCATCAGCGACATTGTTCTGTGTGGACACCGCCTCATGCAATAGCGATGCAGGCTGACCAGCGAGAATCTGAGTATCCCCACCTCCCGGAGGCAACGCAGGGCAGAGGGGTCAGGAGGACTGGCCCTTTAAATCACACGACCTGGAAGGTGCAGCTTTGGTTTCCTTTCACTACAGCACTGCTCTCAAAACTCCCCAGAAATCGATGCAAAATGCAGAGTATATTTCAGTAACTTGGATTACTACAGTAGCTTAAAAAAAAAAAGATTTATTTTATTTATTTGAAAGACAGAGTTACAGAGAGAGGTAGAGACAGACAGCGAGGTCTTCCGTCCAATGGTTCACTCCCCAGTTGGCCACAATGGCCGGAGCTGTGCCAATCCGAAGCCAGGAGCCAGGAGCTTCTTCCAGGTCTCCCACGTGGGTGCAGGGGCCCAAGGACTTGGGCCATCTTCTACTGCTTTCCCAGGCCATAGCGGAGAGCTGGATAGGAAGTAGAGCAGCCGGGTCTTGAACTGGCGCCCATATGGGATGCTGGCACTGCAGGCCAAGGCTTTATAACCTGCTGTGCCACAGTGCCGGCCCCATCCAGTAGCTTTTAAAGGCAGCCTTCAATTTAGAGGACCCCTTGCATCTGGGCTGTCCTGATGCTCCTCCTAAGCGTCATGACCAAGCCATCAGAAGCCTAAAGATAAAGCCACCGGGCGCGTGCTGTGTGCGGTGAGTTAACAGTCACTGGTGATGCCACCACCCCACATCAGCTCTGGGGTGAATCTTCTGATGCAGCTCCGTGCTAATGCGCCTGGGAAAGCAGCAGGTGACGGTCCAGGTACCCACCCTCGTGGGAGACCCGGAGGGAGTTCCTGGCTCCTGGTTTCAGCCTGGTCCAGACCTGGACGATGTGTGGCCATTTGGGGAGTGAACCAGCAAATAGATCTTAGTCTCTCTGTCCTTATCTCTCCACCTTTCAAATAAATAAAATGTCTTAAAAAGTCACTACATGCACGTGTGCACATATACACATTGTGTGTACACGTGTGCATATGTGTGAACAAATTTATTTTCCTGGGATCCGGGGAAAGAGACCACTCCTTCTCAGTCTCAGTCACGTGGTTTTCCCTCCGTGTGGTTACGGTTTGCTGCAAGCACTTCACACACCCTTTTTTGGACAATTCTCATCCATCCCAAAGCATGCGACAAACACCCAGACACACACTTAAAAGGGTAACAGCAGACTTTTGGTTTCAAAGGGCCACAACCCTGCCACTAGCCGCCAGTCTGCGAGATATGACAAACAGTCTTTGATTAGGGTCTCTAGGGGCACAGGGGAGACGCTTCCATGGAGGAGTGAATTCACACACAAACCCAGACAGACGTAAGCAAAAGCTGAGACCAACCCTCCCCACAGATGAGTGCTAAGCACGAGAGCTACTTCGGCCAGAAAAATCACAGCTTTGTCTGTCGTAAGCTCCAGGGAACTTGGTCTTCCTCACTCAACGCCCTCGGCGCCAGGCCTGCCCGGGGCTCTCCTGGGGGCGGGCTCGCCCCCCCCCCCAGCCTCCCGGGGCTCTCCTGGGGGCGGGCTCGTCCCCCCCCCCCCCGCCTCCCGGGGCTCTCCTGGGGGCGGGCTCGTCCCCCCCCCCCGCCTCCCGGGGCTCTCCTGGGGGCGGGCTCGTCCCCCCCCCCCCCCCCCCCGGGGCTCGTCCCCCACCCCGGGCTCTCTCACCACTTGGAAGCTCCGCGTGGAGTGGAACTCGCACTGCATCATGTCAAAGAAGATGGGGATGGTGGCTCTGCGCAGCTCCGTCTCGGGGATCAAGGTCATTTCCAGGATGGGGCCGACCATTTCGGGAATGAACTTTATCTTGTGCTGACCTTGGAATAAAGACACGTATTATTCAAGAGTTATGAAGGGATCCCAAAAGGATGCAGGTGGACCAAACAATACAGAGGGCTGGGATGTTGACTGGGGCCCTGCTGGAAACAGGGACCCGTCAAGGGGGTCGGGCAGATGGTCACTTGGGTCCCTTCTGGTTGCAACATTTCACGAAGAGGCGCCCACCACTGGGCCCCACGTAGATAATGCGCAGAGAGGTCTGGAACACCCCAACGACGACACACGAAGCAAAACAAAGCAGCGGCCGCAGAGTGTGAACAGCTACCTTCCCCGGCAATTATTGGAGATGAAAATGTTTATTAGAGGAACGGATTTATTAATCTTGTCTCATGTATCTTGTCCAGATAGGATTTAAAATTCAGTAAACCTTCATGTTATTTTTTTTTAAAAAAAACAGTATTGCCATGGTGACTACTAACGAATATTAAAACAGAGCAAACATTCACTAAGCACTGGCTATGTAGCACAGCCGGCAGCAACATCATCACATGGTGCCCTCACAGCCTAGGGAGACAGGCGCCTTAACCCGTGTCATGGATAGGGACGCTGGGCTACTCCCAAGGCTGCTGAATGGGCCAACCACTTGAGATGCAGGGACAGGATTTGAACCCAGGTCCTGGGTTCCTGTCACAGGACCTCTGCATGGCATTCAGACTCTGCCCACTTCTCTGTACCGGAAACGCACCACTGGCAATGCAACAATTCTAAAATAAAAACAGACCGGCTGTCTGCACACATTTCTAGTTCAGTTGTTTTCTTGGAGATCTTGCTCTCCTACTCCTCTGGGCCTTGTCTTTGACTCAGACGCTAACTCAGCGTCCCTGGGGGAAACCCACGGGCCCAGCAGAGACTCCAGCACCGGGCCTGAGCCAGGAGAGGGCCTCTCCCTCCTGCTCGGGTGGGTTTTTGCTGCCACGGTGCCCCACGCTATAGCTTCTAGCTGCTAAATTCCTGAGCCCCAGGGGGACACGGGTGAGCTCACAAAGAGCTTGAAGTGAGCAGAAGGTGGTGGGAGAAGCGACAGCAGCCACCTGTCACCCAGGGACGCTGTGCGCTCACAGGAAGGGGACGGGGACCGGGCAGAGCAGCCGCCGGCAAGGCTTTTCTGGGTTCTGTTCTTTTCACCACACGTCAGCATCGCTTCGTTTCCAGCACTTAACGGGGAGCCCAGAAGAAACTAAACACTCGGGTGCGTTACGCGTGACACCGTGTTAACGTCGGCGATTTATTCTGTAAATATTTACTAATATTTCTGACATGGTCAGGAACTCAACGATATTCAAGAGAATTTAGTTTTCTTAACAACTCAGCCAATACAGATTTCTATAGAGAGACTGCACTCATTTGGTTATTACAAATAACTATACTTAAGGAAATACATAATTTAATAATTGGTCTAAAGTTTTCGGGTGGACACACACACTCAAAACAACACCTTCAATAATGGATTTGAATACAATTAAAACTTTATTATTTTCCTAAATAATTAACACTTTAACTACGGCTACAACCATCTGATTCTCCTCACTTCCCCAAGTGCTTAATGTTTCCGGAAGGCATGTAACTTCTACAAAGCACCCTCCAGAAAACGCTGTCATACGGAGGCCTCAGCTGAGACTTCCCCGTATTATGCCTGAAAAATGTCAGCGCCGAGGTTTCAGAGGACAGAGGAGAGTGACGGGGCACTGCTCATCAGCCACGATTCCAGTGTCATAAAGTTCCGTCACCGACACTTTTCATTACCCCAAGCTGGGAGGGACACACAAGTGGTTGTGCAAGTGGGGATGGGAAAAGTAAGTTACCACAGGAGGGGAGGACGCCCTGGAGTACAGCTGAGGCCCATGGGCAGTGGGACCGCTGGGGACTGAACTTCACCACAGCCCCGAGGGGAGCAAGGGTGGTGGCCTGGCTCTCAGGCAGTCACTTTTTTTCTGTTTGTTTCAACAGCTGCATTCCCCTGGGGCACACGGTGCTCACATTTCATGATGAACCTGAGTTTGGAATCAAGGAGGACTAAGGTGACGCCTGCAGTGTAGACTATGCGCCTGCAGTGTAGGCCATGCGATTTTCCTTCCTTTCTGAGATAAAGGAAGAGCGATCGTTGGGGAGAAGGTCACGGTGTAAGTCTCGTGCCAGAGGCAAGTTCACGGCTGAAAAGCTGCAGAACACACATCCTGTGTGTTAACCACAGACTCTCAGCCAGGGACAGGACGGAATGGGGGAAATCTGCTCTCTTAACCGTACCCCAAATCTAAAGTGCCCAGCACTCACCAGCCTCTGGGGGCATAAAGACAGACAAGGTCAACACAATCACCTCACTGAATGGGCTTCTAAACCCTGAGTCGGGCAGGCGTTTGGCCTGGAGGTTAGGCTCAGGTTACGATGCTGTGTCCCAAGCGGGAGAACCTGGGTTTGATGCGGGGATGCAGCTCCTGACTCAGCTTCCCACCACGCAGGCCCTGGGGGGCAGCGGTGGCTGCTCCAGTAGCTGGGTTCCTGCCACCCATGTGGGAGACCCAGACTGAGTTCTCGCGTTCTGGCTTTGCTCATCCCCCAGAGATCTGGGGAGAGTGAGCCTGCGGATGGGAGTCCTCTCTGATGGTGGCTCTTAAATGCATTAATTAAAATTCCACAGAAAATCAGAGAGAGACCAGCGTGCCCCCTCAGGAGGCAGGACCTCCCCATGGTCCTGGAAGAGGAACTGCGCAGAGACTCAGGCAGGACCCATCCCCGCTTCCTTCACTGCACTGGTGGCAAACAGGCACGAAAGGTAGCAACCAGTTTCAGCGCTGGCCAGTCTCTGGGGCTCCAGATGTGACAGTAAAAATGCTTAAAATCAGACAATTCACCCCAAACTGGAAAGGCCAGAGCACCCTCCACCAGGACAACCCCGGCCGGCAGCAGCCAGGGTTGGGTGTGGACACTCTTTCTATGCCTGGCAGGGACCCTGTCACGTGGCACCACCACAGGAGCCGAGGGCTCCAGGACCCAGGCCAGCTGTGCAGGGGGCAGCAGCTGTCCATCAAGAAGGAGGCATTTCTCATGTACCCGCCCCCGGGACCTGGGCTGGGGGTGTCGCTAGTTCCCCTACATGATGTGCGAATCCTGATCGAGCCTGGTCCTAAGAAGGATCTTCATGAGAAAGCATTTACGTGACTTCGCAGCGTGTCCTGGAGAGAGGATGCTGACCAGCCCACAAGAAGGTGGTCACTCTATTTTAGGAAGGATCAAGGAGCATGGCCCCAGACAGAGGCTGCTCTCCGAGGGCCTGTGAGTCTACGCTGATAGCCTGGCTGGCCAGAGCGGGGTGGGCAAGGGGTCACGTCACCTCTTCCAAGGCTCTGGGTTCTCCAAGGTCCAGCACGGAACCACGGCGCCCTCCACGCCCTCCCCCTGCACGTCCCTTCCACTTCTCTTGCTTCCCTCTCTGCTGCAGCGACACGCGGTCTCTGCCTGGCCTGAGGCCCACCATCTGGACTGCCAGGGCGAAGGACAAATGCATCCCTCGGAGCACAGTTTTAAGAAGGAACACAGAGCGATTAATTACAACGAACCTTCCTGTTCTGCAAACTTTAACATTTTGCTGCTGACATCACTGGATCTTAATGTCACCAGATCACTGGGCCTCAGCACTGTAAGGATCTCGACAACACAGCCCCCCCCCCCCCCCATCTGCAGAACGGGAGCCCAGGACCCCCGAGACACAGGTTGAGGCTGCAGAGCCGGCACGGTAGGAGGGAAACTCCCAGTGGAGTCAGCAGCTCCCCTCCCCCCAGGGGTGAGGCATGGTGGCAAGACAGAGGACAGGACGGGGCCCACCAGGCTCCTGGCTGTGAGCTCCGCAGGGCCTCTGATGGCCGAGAGCCAACACCTGGACTCTGAGCCCTGTGGCTGTCACAGCCAAGTCACCAGCGAAGCCCTGGCCATTTCCTGGAGGGCTGCTGAGCCGACTCCAGTCCTGACACCCACGGAGCGCGTGCAGGGACAGGCTGTACTGAGAAGGCACAGACAGAGCCACTGCGACCAACGTGCCCTCCGCCTGGGGCCTCCGCACTGGGCTTGTATCCCCCAGACCCTAACCGGGGGCCCGTGAGCACCCAGACTTCTCCATTCCTGTGTTTTAGCACTGTCCACGAGGGTCCTGTGGGTTTGCTTCCCAGGTCCTCTGTCTTTCCTTTCCTGGGCAAGGATGCGCATGGAAGACTCCATCCTTAACTCAGCAGAAATACAGAGACCTGAAATACTCCTAGGGGCCTCCGTCACACACCAGGGACCTCGGGAGGGACAAGCAGTCCCCCCCCTCGGAGGCAGGAAGAGGTCACCAGGTACCTGCTGACCACATCAAAGGTGAGGCCCTCGAACCCCACTCCTGTCTGCTCCGGGGGTGTTCAGGGGTGATGAGGTCCAGCTGCCCACCTGCATCCAAGTCCATTCTGCTTTGACCCCATCGCTCTGTTCTGCATCTTTTTTGCAATTTCCTGAAGGCAGGCAGCAAGCGGCCACTTAAGAAGGACACAGGCTGGGGTGCAGCTACCTGGTCCCCGCCCTGGTGGAACTAGTGGCACTCTCGAGCAACAGGGAGATGAGAGAGTGAAGTGGCCTGATGTACCCCACCTGAGGCACAGCCGGGCCTTCTCATTCCAGGCCGCGTGGGCTTCTGGTGCTCTGAGGACCGAAGCAGAGCCCTGGCCATCCAGAGGGAGGCAGTGCACCTGCAGCCCAGCTCAGGAGCTGGGCGAGGCCACCAAGTGTCCACCGCACGGTGAGCAGGAGCCTGGGACCCGTCTGCACAAAGCAAGGCCCAGAGCTGTGAGTGTAGGAAGAGCTTTTTCTCAACTTAGGGTGGGCCAGCTTCACAGGGGGCACACTACAGATGGCGAGCAGACACCAGATAATCATCGGCCCTCTCTTTAAGGAGCTCATCTGAAAGAACTATGTGCTAGGCTGGTGCACTGGTGTAGTAAGCTAAACCTATGCCTGAAGCGCCGGCATCCCATACAGGCGCTGGTTTAAGTCCCGGCTGCTCCACTTCCAATCCAGCTCCCTGCTGATGGCCTGGGAAAGCAGCAGAAGACGGCCCGAGTGCTTGGGCCCTTGTACCCACATGGGAAACCCAGAAGAAGCTCCTGGCTTCCCAGCGCCGGCTGTTGTGGCCACTTGGGGAGTGAACCAGCAAATGAAAGGCCTCTCTCTCTGTCTCTCCCTGTTAACTCTGCCTCTCATATAAATCTTAAAAAAAGAATTCTATGTTGTATTGGTTAAAATTTCAATAGACAATTCTTTGCTGTTACTGATGAGAATGGACAGGTGAACTGTACTAATTATTTTATTTACAAACAAAATGACACCGATTTCATATCTTAAATGCGCAAGTCCCTTACTGCCGTGAGTGCAGGAGCTCATTATGTGCCCCGCCCCAGGTGGCAGTTTGTCTAGTATCTAAGTACAGGATCAAGCTGTGAGTCGGTAAATAAACCCTTGAGAAGCTGGGTTCTGTGGTCTGAACACAGGACGTGGCAGCAGGATGAGCGCCATGGTTTGATGCAAGAGAAACCGAGAGGCGCCAGCAAGCCACAAGGGGGCGCTCCACCGACCTCTCTGTTGCACCAATCAGCTTTTCTTTTTTTTTTTTTTTTTGACAGGCAGAGTGGACAGTGAGAGAGAGAGAGACAGAGAGAAAGATCTTCCTTTGCCATTGGTTCACCCTCCAATGGCCGCCACGGCCGGCACACTGCGCTGATCCGAAAGCAGGAGCCAGATGGTTTTCCTGGTCTCCCATGGGGTGCAGGGCCCAAGCACTTGGGCCATCCTCCACTGCACTCCCGGGCCACAGCAGAGAACTGGCCTGGAAGAGGGGCAACCGGGACAGAATCCGGTGCCCCAACCGGGACTAGAACCCGGTGTGCCGGCGCCGCAAGGCAGAGGATTAGCCTATTGAGCCGAGGCGCCGGCCCCAATCAGCTTTTCTTCCCTCTCCTTTGGTCTTCCATCTCTTACTGAAAACAGAGGCCACTCAGACTTTAAAGATGTCCCAGCACTGGCGGACAGGGCCAGGGCCATGACCCACCAGGGACCGCCCAGGTACCCAGCCACTCACCAAGGTTGTACCACATGTCTCTGATCTCAAAGCCGATCTGCCGCCTCATGTCTCCATACCTGGAAAGCAGGGAAGGAAAGTCGCTGAGTCACTCTCTAGAGCGTGGGAAAAGCAGACGTGGATAACAGTCAGTGCAACCCAAGGTTTCCGTCGCTGGGGCCGATGAAGGGGGCGTGAAAGCGCTGACTTCTCCCAGAAAAGGGGTGGAAGGAGGAGGGATGCACAGGGCCCTGGGTGGGGACCCTCAAGGACCTTCCTGTTCCCATGGCTGCAGCTTACATAAAGTCCTCCCCTGGTGGGGGGGCAGGCATTTCCTTCCTCTGTTTTCCTGGTTCCAGGGCTGCCGTGGGGTTGTCTTCTCATACAAGGCCAATCTCTGGGGGCCACAAAGCCCATCCACGCGGCAGCAGCTTTCCCACAGCAAAATGAAGCCCCGGAGAAGGGGAAGGCCTCCTCCGAGCGTCTCACCTTCCTCTGTATCATTGATGCCAGGAAGGGCTGAACACCAAGAAGCATCGACAAATATTCCACTGGTTTTTGTTTACCAGGGAAAATAAATGCTAATTTTCCTCCCCGTGGGTGAACACAGGAGGTGTGTGTTTCAGGAGTAAACAGAATTCGATGCTTCAGAAGATAAACCTTTATTAGTTTGTGAGCAATTTAACTTTTTCCTTTACTGCCTAAGGAAAAACCTGATTATATTAAAAATAATAATTTGCAAAATTAGCATACAGCATCGCAGTTAGCAGCTGTGTCAGGAGCGGCTCCGTTCGTTTGTCCTGGTGGCAGCCGACGTGGGAGGGAAGGCTCTGATTACAGATGATCCTGCTAAGTCAACAGCCACAGCCTACTGACACCTCATTATGGTGCCCCGAGCACCTGTCTGTCACTCACGGCAGGAGACGGCTACAGCCCAGGAAGGGAAAATCTGTCCTGGCATCTGGGCACGGTGTGGGGGAGGCCACAGCACTGATCCTTCCCTCCAGGATGGGCTGGGCCTCTGAGAACCCCCAGGGCTGGTGTCCTGGCACAATGGACTGAGCCACTGTTTGTAGTGCCAGCATCCCACATCAGGTGTCGGTTCAAGTCCCAGCTGTTCCACTTCCAATCCAGCTCCCTGCCAATGTGCCTGGGAAAGCAGCAGATGATGGCCCAAGTTCTCAGGCCCCTGCCACCCATGTGGGAGTGGGAGACCAGGAAGGAGTTCCAGGCTCCTGGCTTCGGTCTGGTTTGGGCCAGCCTTGATCATTGTGGCTCTCTGGGGAGTGACCCAGTAGTTGAAAGATCTGTCTCTCTTGCTCTGTCACTCTTTTAAGTAAATAAATTTTAAAAAAGAAAGATATCACCCCAAGCCCAGCCCCACCACCAAGTGAGCGCTCAGTGAATGACAGGGAACCTCAGCTGGGGGGTGGGCCCATCGGGGCAGTGCAAAGGGACCAGCAGCAATGCCACTGGACCCGTGTTCCTGGGGGAGAGGAAAGCACAGTTTTGGGCAGGACCCACCCCAGATTGCCCCAGGCCATACGACTCCATCGTGTCGAGTTACGCTTCTCACGCTCTAGAGCCGTGCCCCAATGCGTTTCATTCTGCAGACAGAGGGATCCTGCCGCCACGCCAGGCCCTGGGGTGACGTGGTGGCTTCGTGGCCACAGGCAGGCTGGTGCCCTCTTGGCATTCATCAGGAGGAGGGGCACACCTGTGCCAACCCCCTCCCAGGTTCCTGAGGGTACAGGTGGACGAGGCACCTCCCAGCTGAGCAGGTCTGGGGCAAGCCCAGAATGCAGCACCAGAGGGGCTGGGCCTGGGAACACAGGCTCTACCCCGGGCCCTGGGGTCCCTGCCACCTTAGACCCTCACTACACGGAGGTGGCCTGAGGCCCTGAGACAGGCCGGCTTCACATGTCTTGATGAACTGAAGCTTATCCCCACCCCCATGCTACCCAGATGTCCACCCCATCCTGAGAAAATCCACAGAAACAAGAGCCCAGCGCTGGGCTGCCCTGTGTCGGCGTCTGTGCCGCTCTGGCCTTGGGCTCAGCTCCTTTCCTCAGCTCCCAGGGGGGCTGGATGCTCCGAGGTTTGGGCACAGGAGCCCCTGGCAGCAGTGGGTATAGCAGGTGAGGTCATGAGTGGCCCCAGGGAGTGATGTGCCATTTTCCTAGACTGGTGCTGACACCTGCGCCTTCCGAGGCCTGTGTGGGGTGGGCCCTCCTGGGCCAGAAGAGGGCTCTCTTCCAGGGGAAACTGAGGCCCCTGTGAGAGCAGGGAGCAGCGGAGCTCTGAGCACGCCACCCTGGTGAGCGCCAGGCCCGCCGCGGCACACAGATGCCACACGTGCTGCTCTGGCAGCCACCCACCGGGGGGCACGGGGGGGCACGCGGGCCTGGGGCAAAGGCAGCATCAGGACTGAAGAGGGAGGGCGAGACCGCGTCTCCCTGGCAGCAAGACTGATCTGCACTTTGTCTTCATCCCAGGCCTCTTGATGAGTCCATGCCTGCCTCCGAGCGAGCCCTGGGCACAGTCACAGCTGTCAGCGCCCTCAGGAGGCTCCCACGGAGCAGGGAAACCAGATAACAGAGCCTCTGGGCGGAAGCTCCTTCCCTGGGGGTGCAGCTCAGAGCTGGGCGCCACCCTGGACAGCCTAAGTGCCCAGACTTACCCTGGGGGAGCAGCCACAGGCACAAAGCAAAGTGTGGGGGAGGGGATCAATGCCTCAGACTCCCGTGTCCGCGTCCACCCCACAGCGGCTCCCCAGCTGTCAGAGCACAGCCTGCTGTAGCCCCACTGCCCCAGCTCACTGTGTCCCCACTGCCCCACTGCCCCAGCTCACTGTGTCCTCACTGTGTCTCCACTGCCCCAGCTCACTGTGTCCCCACTGCCCCCGCTCATTGTGTCCTCACTGCCCCAGCTCACTGAGCCCCCACTGCCCCCACTGTGTCCCCACTGTCCCCGCTCACTGAGCCCCCACTGCCCCAGCTCACTGTGTCCCCCCGCCCCCACTCACTGTGTCCTCACTGCCCCCGCTGTGTCCCCACTGCCCCCGCTCACTGAGCCCCCACTGCCCCACCTCACTGTGTCCCCACTGCCCCACTGCCCCCGCTCACTGTGTCCTCACTGCCCCCGCTCACTGAGCCCCCACTGCCCCTACTCACTGTTCCTCACTGCCCCAGCTCACTGAGCCCCCACTGCCCCCGCTCACTGTGTCCTCACTGCCCCCGCTCACTGTGTCCCTACTGCCCCCGCTCATTGTGTCCTCACTGCCCCAGCTCACTGAGCCCCCACTCACTGTGTCCCCACTGCCCCCGCTCACTGAGCCCCCACTGCCCCAGCTCACTGTGTCCCCACTGCCCCCGCTGTGTCCCCACTGCCCCCGCTCACTGTGTCCCTACTGCCCCCGCTCATTGTGTCCTCACTGCCCCAGCTCACTGAGCCCCCACTGCCCCCGCTCACTGTGTCCTCACTGCCCCCGCTCACTGTGTCCCTACTGCCCCCGCTCATTGTGTCCTCACTGCCCCAGCTCACTGAGCCCCCACTGCCCCCACTCACTGTGTCCCCACTGTCCCCGCTCACTGAGCCCCCACTGCCCCAGCTCACTGTGTCCCCACCGCCCCCACTCACTGTGTCCTCACTGCCCCCGCTGTGTCCCCACTGCCCCCGCTCACTGAGCCCCCACTGCCCCAGCTGACTGTGTCCTCACTGCCCCAGCTGTGTCCTCACTGCCCCCGCTCACTGTGTCCTCACTGCCCCTGCTCATTTCATAACTAGGTTGTTTGTTTTGTTGTTGAGTTTCTTCAGCTTTTTATAGATTCTGGTTATTAATCCTTTAGCAGTTGCATTGTTTGCAAACAATTTCTCCCATTCTGTCAGCTGCCTCTTCAGCTTCCTGAGTGTTTCTTTTGCAGTACAGAAACTTATCAATTTGATGTAATCCCATTTGTCAATCTTGGTTCTGATTGCCTGTGCCTCTGGGGTCTTTTCCAAGAAGTCTTTGCCTAAGCCAATGTTTTGCAGGGTTTCCCCAATGTTCCCTAATAGTTTGATGGTATTGGGTCATAGATTCAGGTCTTTGATCCATGTTGAGTGGGTTTCTGTGTAAGGTGTGAGGTAGGGGTCCTGCTCCATACTTCTGCATGTGGAGATCCAGTTTTCCCAGCACCATTTGTTGGAGAGATGTCCTTGCTCCCGGGACTGATTTTAGTTCCTTTGTCAAAGTTGGTTGTAGATGTGTGGATTGGTTTCTGGAGTTTCCGTTCTGTTCCACTGGCCCACACATCTTTTTTTTTGCCAGTACCAGGCTGTTTTGATTATAACTGGAAAAGCGTTTTTCTTAAGGAGAGAGAATAACTGAGAAGTCCCACCACTCAATGCTGCATGGCAGGGAGCCAGGAGAAACCTGGCTGGAGTTCTGTGGTGGGAAGGGGAGTGTTTGAGACAGGGTGGACGGTTGGGAGGTGGCCTGTTCTCAGAGGTTCCTGGGCCAGCAGCTGGTCCCCCACGTACTGGTGATAGAGTGGGGGACCTGTAAGGGGTGGGTCTACTGGGAAGTGCTTAGGTCATGGGGGTACCACCTGCCAGAACGGACTAACGTCTTTCCCAGAGACTGAGTTAGGACCTGTGGCAGGGGTTAGGGACTGTGACAGGCGGGTGTTGGGGAGCAGGTGCATGCCCTTTTCTCTCTTGCATGTGCGACCCCACCCCCCACCCTCCCACCGCATGGCAAGCAGGGCGGGACCTCTACTGGAAGCCCAGCACGGGCTGCTGTCCCACTGCTGAAATGCTCCACCTCCATAACCGTGGGCGGAATAAGCCGCCCTCCTTGTGAAGTACTCAGCCTCGGGGACTGTGTGCAGCAGCAGAAACCTGACTACGGCACAGAGTAAGGGGTGCAAGGAGAGCAACCGACAGGGCCCACCCCACAGCCCGAGTCCGCACCTGTCGAGGCAGCCGGAGGTGGGGGCGGTGAGGAAGTGAGGTGGCGAAAGGGCAGGCGGAGACAGCAAGGGAGTCAGGTGGGGGGAGGCATTTTCACCTGAATTGGCAAGACTGGTGGGTGGGTTCCTGGTGGAGAGGGGCACAGGACCCCAGGTAGACAGGCCGGCGTGGCCTCATTCCACCTGCACCACCGTCACCCAGCTCAGCAGCACTCATCACCCACGCACGTGGGCATCCACTCAGCTGTTGCACGCCAAGCTGGCACAGGGTTACCCCTTCAGTCTGTCTCCTGGGGTCTACTTCTAGCTCCTAAAGTGAAGCTAATTTGAATAATTTGAGTCCCTTGAAAAAAAAAATCAGCACAAACACAAGTCCAATCTATCCCATTTCCTGCTCTCTCCTGGAATGCAATCGCAGCTCCCAGGCAGGCGACATCGCAGGACGGGGCTTCTCAGCGGTTCTTTCCCTTCGGTTTTCCTCAAAGGTCACGTCCACGCCCGGCCGTTACTGTGCTGGCTCTCAGAACCCAGCGTATAGCGGGGTGCGGCTGAGTCTGCCTTGTGCTCGGGTAGAACACGGCAGAGCCGGCATGTACCCGGCTCACGGCTGCAGGGCCTGACGGGGCTATGGCGGGGGTCAGGTGTCAGCCGAGACCACGTTGCCAGACCCAAGGCAGAAGGCGGGAGGGAGGGCGGAGGGGCAGAGAGCGAGTGACGGGAGCGGAACCTGCCAGGAGCCCACTCCCGCGGGATTCTGTTGAGGAGGGGCAGCCCCCATGGCCGAGTCACCCCTCAGCACTGTCACAGCGGCAGTTACCCGTCAACAGGAGCTTGGAGAAGAAAAACACACGAACCAGTGCCGCGATATTTTTGTCTGTGTGACATCTGGGTCCCACGGGGATACCTGTCCTCTAAGAAGGGAGAGAAGGAGCCGAGGGACCGAGCGGGAGCGGGGGGAGGCCTTTGCGGGGTGCTCCCTGCCCCCTGTGCAGAGGCCTGAAGCTGGACTCTGCCGCTCAAGCCTACAGGGAGGCTGTAACTGTCCCAGGGTGTTAAAGCCGAGGCTGACTCAGGCCCAAGCCCAGGCTCAGGTCTCTTTCCCGGACAAAGCCTGGGCCCCAGCACTGAAGCGCCTCTGTGCTCTCGCTCCTGGCTGACCCACTTGGTACCCAGTCCACCATCGAGCTGACCCACAGCGATGTCAAAGCCGTGGGGAGGAGAGGGGCGCGGCAGCCGGGGGGGGAATGTCCGTCCTCCCTGCCCAAGCTGTCCCTACTATCATGGCCCTCGAGTCCTAGCGGCGGCTTGTTCTGGCTTCACTGGCGAGCCTCACCCTCAGTGCGGCTGTGACCGTCAGCCCTCTGCGTGGTGAGGCCCATTCGGCCACGTTCTTCCCTTGTGCTCTGGGGAGTGTCTCTGGCAGGGGTGTCCTCATTATCCCTCCCGACCTCTGTCACCAGGATGAGCAGCAAACAAGCAGGAGTGGACGGGCAGGGCTTCTGAAGACGGAGTCTCCTGCTGTGCACCGGGCAAGAGCTGCCGGGCTTGGCGGGGAGGGGGAAGGGCTGGCTGGGATGGGCGAGGGACCCCATTCAGATTCCTGTGGCTGAACTCATGGCGTAGCAGGGAGGCCCAGTGAGGGGCACTCCTGGGGCTGCTAAGTGGGTGTGATGTGGGTGCTTGCTCTCTCTCTCTGAGACCCTAAGGGCTTTCCTTCTAGAAAAAGATCAGTGCGGGGCTGGCGCTGTGGCGTAGCGGGTAAAGCCACTGCCTGCAGTGCCAGCATCCCATATGGATGCCAGTTCGAGTCCCGGCTGCTCCACTTCCCATCCAGCTCTCTGCAGTGGCCTGGGAAAGCAGTGGAAGATGGGCCAAGTGCTTGGGCCCCTGCACCCGCATGGGAGACCCAGGGGAAGCTCCTGGTTCCTGGCTTCGGATCAGTCCAGTTCCAGCCATTGAAGCCATTTGGGGAGTGAACTAGCAGATGGAAGACCTTCTCTCTCTCTCTGTCTCTCTCTATCTCTCTCTGCCTCTCTGTAATTCTGCCTTATATAAAGATATAAATAAATCTTCAAAAAAATCAGGGCAGGCATTTTGTTCCGCTATGTTCCAAATCAGCAACCAGCCACTGGCTCGACCTGTGGGGTCAATTCCACTGTCACCAGCATCTCGTGCTGTGTTCTGAGCCCCGAGCCCCAGGCCCTGCTACTCCCTTCTGCTTCGACCACCAGCGCCTCTCCCTGCTTGGAGACTGGACTGTTTCCCTTGGCCTGGTGTCGGACCAGCTCTTAGTGTTCTCAGCTAGCAGACTTCCCGGCCTTCTTCCCAGCCAGCTGGGCGGTCCACAATGCGGGGAACCCTCTGGCTCCCCATGCTGGGCTCTGCAGGGCCCCCTGCTGGCCGCCAGGGTCCTCAGTCCTCGTCCCAACTACTGCTCCACACATTACTTATTCTCCGCCTCTCCCACTAGGCTGTGAACATCCCTCCACGAGGTGTCTTCCCTCTCTGTCCGTAGCATCAAAGCCAAGCCCTGCCTGAGCACGGAATAGGCACAATCCCTTCTTACCAGATAATCTTTTTTTTTTTTTGACAGGCGGAGTGGACAGTGAGAGAGACAGAGAGAAAGCTCTTCCTTTACCGTTGGTTCACCCTCCAATGGCCGCCGCAGCCGGCGCGCTGCAGCCGGTGCACCACACTGATCCGAAGCCAGGAGCCAGGTGCTTCTCCTGGTCTCCCATGCGGGTGCAGGGCCCAAGGACCTGGGCCATCCTCCACTGCACTCCTGGGCCACAGCAGAGAGCTGGCCTGGAAGAGGGGCAACCGGGACAGAATCCAGTGCCCCGACCAGGACTAGAACCCGGTGTGCCTGCGCGGCAGGTGGAGGATTAGCCTACTGAGCCAAGGCGTCAGCCCATAGTCAGTTTTAAAAAAAATATTTCTAGATACTTTGTGTGCCTACAAGACTTAGGCACTGGGGTAAACACCTTGAAAAGTTCCTTATGCTGGCTTAGTTACACAGAAACAAAATCTGCAAACAGATTACAAAGTGGGCACAGAGTGTAAAAGGGCACGAGGAATACAGCAAATACAGGTGCACCTGCCCTGTGGTTTATGCTGCACAGCCTCAGGGGTCACAGGTTTAACTCCGGCACAAAGAACACCATGTCCTCAGTCACCTGTCACCGCCCCACATGGAGTACAGTCCATGGGGGCCCAAGGCCGTCCTGCCAGAGCCTTGCAGAGCTGCCTGGGGACATGCTCAGGTGTCCTTCCCCAGGAAATCCCCGTGGGAGGGGACAAGGGGAGTCCCAGGTCTCGTTACCCCAGTCGCAAGAGCGGGAAGGCGGAGGCCCTGCGCCGAGGGGAGACACCAGCTGGCGGTGTTTAATGTTCCCTGGCTCTGAAGCCTCTGCGTCCACACAGCGGCGTGGGAAGCAAATGTTTCCTTTGGCGGCCAAGGCCCTGTGCGTTTAATGCATTCGCTGATGCTGTTTTAGCTGAAGCTGTTAACACTCACACCAGCAAGGGGAGGCCCCGGGCGGTGCTCCTCGCGCTGGCCTGCAGAGTGCTCAGCACAAAAGTGTTTTACTGCGAAGCTCTCAAAGGACACGCCAGCTCTTCTGGGGCAGACTTCAGCTTGATGCACCTGTCCGCCCCCGCAGGCGCCTCCAAGGCCAGGGAGCGCCACATGCTTGGCAGTGAGCGGGTTCCAAAGTCAGCCGGAGCTGCGTTTGCATCCCCGCCTCACCTCACCCCACACGGGCAGGTGATCCCACCTGCTGAGGCTGAGCCCTCGTTAGTGAACCAGGACAAGCCGAGGTCGTCTGTGCTGCAGGGGTTGTGTGGTGATGTGCTCAGTGTGTGCCGGTTACCGTTTTACAGCACTTGGCACCATGAGGGCAGCCAAAGGACACCGACAGCCGTGGCCACAAGCAGCCTCACCTCACTTCCTGCGAGCCCCAAAGAGCCCCCCTGCTAGGCCAGTGTCCGGACGGTGCAGACTGGCACACCTGTCTCTCAACACTGAGCCAAGGTCAGGGACAAAGTCCCCAGCAGGCCTCAAGGAGGTGCACCATGCAGGCAGTCCTGCGGGCCGCGGGCACACACACGGGGCCTCCCTTGTTCTGGTGCGTGGCTCGGCAGGTGCACCTCCCTTTTCTGAGCAAGGAACACTGTTTCCATCAAAGGTTATCAGACAGCAGGTGCCGAACTCAGGAAAGACAGCCCGGAGAAAGCTGCCTTCCAGTGCGACAGCTACAGACCATGGCTGGAAGATCCTGAAAGCAGCCCAGGCTGAGCTCTGGGGCTGGGCACGGCCAGGCAGGATGCTGCCTTGTGCGTTCGGGGCCTGTGACTGGCCCAGGGACTTGGAGAGAACAGGGCTCCACCCTCCGCATCTGGAACTAGTGAAGATGAAAACAGGGCTTAATGGCGAGGTCTGCTTTTTTTCTTTTTTAATGACTGCACTTAGCGTATGTGAAAAATGCCCATGGAGCACTTAGAGCAAGCCCAGTCCACCGCTGCCGAGATAATTCTTGCTCCCCAGAGATGCCGTGCTCTGCCCTGCACGGAGGCTGCGCTCTGACGGAGTACGAGGAAGGCTGGGCAGCTGCCATCGTCTGAGGAGTCCTCAGGAATCGCCGACCTCGGGGCCCGGTGGGGGTGGAGGCGGGGGTGGGGTGGGGTGCCAGCCTTGGAACGATCGGGAGACTGCAGAAGAAGGAAGACTCGGCAGCCTGGGAGCAGGGCTGGAACTCTTCCCAAGGGCGCAGGGAGAAATCAGGGAAACTGAGGCAGGAGAGGACCCAGAGCCTCGGGTGCCCATACCTCAGGAGCAAACCCTCAGGAGCAGGAGGCCCCGGGGCTGCAGAGCTCAGGGAGCCAGGCACGGCCTTGGCCTTGGGGAGCTCCTGGAGGTTTGCTCGCACCGAGGCCGGGCTGGTTCCGTCCGCTCAGAACGGCTGGGAAGAAGACAGGTGTTGGCTGCCGCGCAGGGGGAGGCCACAGACAGTTCAGCAACAGCGCTAACTCCACGGCGAGCTGTTCGACAAGCCCAACAGCACTGCCAGCTCTTGCCAGAAACTCCCTTCTCAGAAGCAGGACTGAAGGATTGAGCGATACAGGCACCCACGTGCAGTGACATGAGGACAGTGCCCGGCAGGAGGAAATTACCTCTGAAAGTGTGAGTTCTGTGTTGGGCTGATAGTCTGGGACTGCACTAACGTTGAACCTCCCACGAAGAACCCCGTGATTTCACACCTTGATTCCGGGGTTAGAAAAGGCAGTTCCTGATCCTGATTTCAGTACACCGTGACTACATGGCAATTTGTGCCAAGCTGGCTTAGCCTCTACCGGAACATTATGCTAAGAGCGTCAGGGGCTCCTGGCGGGGCTGCTGAGCGGGACGAAGACTTACTTGTTAAGGATCTTGGCTCTCTTGGCACTTGAAAAGTTCTCCAGCTGCAAGGATTCTTGCGTAAGGAAAGCAACAGCCAGGTGGAAGTAGTTGTTCCACAGCTGAAAAGCAGAAAGAAGAGACGCTAAGAGGCTGAATGGCTTAAGGCGGGGGTCAAAGACGCGCTGGGAGGTGGGCCAGTGGCTTAGCCCGCACGCCAGGAGTGTTTCTCAAACCACAAAGGTGCTTGCCCGCCACCGGGAGTCCAGGACTGAGCGTGTGCACACTCTGCAAGTCGCTGGGACAGCTGATCTGACCTGGCTCTGCGCCTCAGTTTCCACTTGGTTTCTGCCTTGCAGGGCCGCTGGGAGGAACCAGCAAGAAGTAAGTGCAGAGTCCTGACCATTGTTCAAACCCTGCCAGGAGCACCTGATCCTGATTAGCTATTGCTAGTGTCCTGCCACGGTGTTGCACCTGAGCGAGTGCAAACAAAGGCGCTCCACACGCTGATACAATCGGATGGTCCCTTATTGCCGGCGGTGGAGAGTGGGCTCATGCCCCAAAGAACTCTCGACCCTGGAGCCCAAAGCAACAGGGTTTATAAAGGCAAAAACCACAATATCGGGAGGGGAATTCATGGTTGCTAGGAACAGGGGGGAATACATGGTTACCAGGGTCAAGCTGACCTAAAACCTATGCGAAACTAGTATCAATTATAAGCTTGACAATACCAGTTACAATCTTAGCAATTCCAATTATAATCTTGACATTAATCCAGGTGTTGGTTTTAATCACATGTAGGACATAGACAAATCACATTTTTATCATTAACCCCGGTGCAGCCTATTTACTTCCAAGCTTGAGTGTAGGGGGTTTCTGTGCTCTGCCGAGTGTGATGTGGTGAACTGCTATTGTCCGACCGTTTTAGATCCTCGTTTCAGACCAGAGTCTCCCGGTGTGGGGGGGCACCTTCCCAGAATGGAGTCTCAAGTGCTCCAAAATGGAGTCCCTGCTGTCAGGGTGTCACTTCAGTGGAACCCCACACATAAATAAACATCTTCACAATTTATGATGTACTACACCAATGTTATATACACGAGACATTTAAGGAAAACAGCTGTAAAAATAATCCCACAGTTCGTATTTTGAGGGCTTACAGAGCATACGTGGCTTCAAAAACAATGCCCCTGCGAAGAAATGAGTGGGTGCTGGTCTGATCGTGTATACACCAGGGATAACACTGATTACAGCAAACGAGGTAGCGTTAGGAGTTAGAGAAAGTGAGGTGCGCACGGGACTGACTGTTGCTAATTGCCTGCGAAGGAAGCAGAGGTTTCGGAGAATTTAGAGGATTTAGGAAGAGTTGGTTGGGCTTCCAATTATCTCGCACTTCTCGGGAACTGGACGCTTTCCGTTGTAGTCCACCAGCTCACGTGTGGCTCAGGCGTGGCTCACGCACGGCCAAAGGCTAACCGAGGAGGCACAGCTGTGCCCACTCCCCAGGTAATATTCCGAGACTCGCCCAGTGCTGCAGGTAGCAGGCGAGGCAGAGTGAGGGTCTGAGCCAGTTCTGACCGCTCACTCCTTCACTGCCCACAAATGCACTGCTCTTTGGGCCTCTTTTCTGATAAAAGAGGCGGCTCTGGTCCAGAAACACAAGCTGTTCCCTTCCTTTTGTTTTTGAATCCAGGTCCTCTCACCTGCGGCCGCACTGGCCTAGCACTGGGCAGAGTCACTGGCCACTGCCGGCTGTACTCGGAGACCCGCTCAGGGGCCTGGCTGGAAGGGGACCCGCGTGGCACAGGCCACGCCACACTTGACAGGACACCTGCTGCCTCCAAACACAGCAATTGTGGGGAGCAATCCGGACTAGACTAAGTTACTCGAATTAAGACTTATTCTATGCATCTGCTCTCCCACAATATGGCGCTGGGAGAGAAGTAAACAGCTTCTGCACAGCTGCCTCCAGTTCAACTAATAAACTGTAGGACTTGCTCCTGATTGGAGGAGAGCAGCGTACTCGGCGTGTGGGCAGCCGAGTTAGGATTGGCGGAGGAGGACTATAAAGGAGGAGAGAGACGGCATGCACCAGGGAACATCTATGGGGAACATCTAAGGGAACCCGTGCAGCCCCCGAGAAAGCCGGCCGGCGGTGTGCCGCTCCCCTGCGGAAGTGGGGAATGTGGCCAGGGGGAACTGCCCTTCCACGGAGGTGGAAGGGATAGTAGCCAACCTGGGAAGAACCAGCAGCAAACCCGGGGAGGGCCGAGCAGACGAGAGAACAGCGCAGGGTCCTGTGTTGCTCCTCCACGAAGAGGGGGAGCGACATAATGGTGCCGTGACTCGGATATGAAGCCTAGGCAGGGTTCAGTGTTGCTCCTCCACGAAGAGGGGGAGCGACAAGCAATGGTGACAAACGCCAGCGCCCCTGCTACAGCGTCGGCTTCACTAACTCCTTAGTTCTTTTCACTTCTAGGACCACGCTGAGCCAGGAGCAGGTGTGGTGTGGCCGACGACTCCAGCGCACACGTCCTCCCACCCGCCCCGGGGCAGAGCTCTGGGGTGGACTTAAAGAGACTTTACTCTCAGGGCGCTTGAAAGCTGGGGAAACCGCATTTACGAAACAACAACAAAGAGTAGCGATAACCACTGTTCCCGGATAAAGGACACTTCCCTCGCTGTAGCCAGGATGGAAAATACACAAGAATCCAACCTGCAAGCCACAGGCAAGGCTGCTATGCGTAGAACCAGAGAAGGGCACGAAAAGAAGACTGGAACATTCCAGAATGGATGGGGAAAGCCTGCAAAACGCCCCCTCAAATGCTACGCAACTCCCCAACGTGGTTGATAAATTCAATGAACTTCCAATTAAAGTTCGAGCAGCATGGCGTGAAGAAGAAACTCGGCTGATTTCAAGCCTCCTACAGAAGCGGAAACGCAGAAAAGTAGGCAGGATAATTTTGCAACAGAAAACTAATGGGGAGTACTGACTCCACCAGCTGGCCATAAGGTGTAGCAATTAAGCCACTCTGGGCAGACACAGAACTGGAATACACACACATTTGCAATTATGTTAACACTGGCCTTTCAAATAACTGGTGAAAAATACAAGCTATTCCTGAAATGATGTGGGAAGAAGTGAAGTTACATCCTTATCCCTAACACTAACTATAGAAACCCCAGATGGGTTTAACACCATAAAGGTATTAGTCGAGCCTAATTATATAAAAAACAGTTAAATTTATAGTACAGAGGCAAGGAAGGATTTGCCAAAAATAAATAAATAAGTAAATAAAACCAGAGAACCATACAGGAAATGACAAATTTGACTGCAGAAAATCTAATATTTCTATTGGGTCATGTCAAGTTTTCTAACTTACAAAAAAGAAAGACAAATTGCCCCATAGAGAAGCGAGCAGAGGGAGTGATCCACGAGTTCATGCAGAAATCCACAAAGCTGCTCCACATTCCCAGCCTAACGCATCATCGGAAAAAAGCCAGTAGAAGCAACATCGCCAAGTTTGGAGAAAACATACTGGATTCGATCCTAGAGAGCGGCTGTTCTTGAAGAAGGCTGGTGGCCTTGCAAAACACGAAGGCTTTCAAGAGGGCGACTGATCGCTGTCCAGCAGCCTCCGAATTTCAAGCCACACTGCTATCTGACAGCTCAGGCAGCCATGGGGGCGCCAGGTTGCACGTGTCTCAGACAGTCCTGGCCAGCACAGCCTGTGAGAGTGAGAAACCAGGAACTGCCCGGGCCCTCAGTACAGGGATGGCTGAGTAAATGTTGGTGTGTTTGTACCGAGGAATATGCCAGAAACGTACGTCACACAGTGTGAACCACCCGATGTTAACAGCCCTGGCAAAGGTGCAGTGGCCTACACAAACGCTGAAGGTGTTGGCAGGGGCTCAGAGCAATTGGTTCAGCGTTACTCTGGCCGGTGGGCCGCAGCACAGGCCAAGTGTGGGAGGGGTATTTCACATTTTGCTCTATAAACTGATGTACACTGCATGCATATCGTGTTTATGACATTTGAAAATATGCAGGAAGCAGATAAATGACACAAATTTAAAATTATGAAAAGCAATATTTCTAGATATATAGTGCCTGATATATTGTCATGTCATTATATTCTATAATGCTAATAAAGCAGAAATTCACACTTATGAATCCACAAAAGAAATAAGGGCATGGGTGCCTTAACGTGATCTACTGCACTAAGTGTCACGTTGGTTCCAGGCTTTTTGCAGGTAATGCAAATGAGAAGAGATGGCTGTTTATTTTTGTTATCTCTGATACAGTTTTGGGCTGACTCACCCACCAAGTATACATAAATTCTTCAGGTTCCCTCTCAGGGAACAATTTGGCCCTGGAAACAGACATCGTATTTGCCTTGGTGAGCTTCTTTGTATCTCTAAACCTTCATCAAATAATCAAAGTAACAGTGATGACAAATAAACCATCACCAGTAGAAACACAGCCAGAGTGCAAGGGGCGTAGGGGGCCCCCAGGCCTACAAATCTCACAGGTGCACAACAAGCAATCAGGCCTCACGACCCGTGTGTGTGCAGGTGTGCGCTTACGTGTGCACTCGTGCACACACACACACACCACGTGCTTTGAGGAGGCATTCCTGAAACTCACATGCCAGCAACAACACCCCTGGCGTCTCGGGGTCACGAGGTCGGGTCTTTGGCCTGTGGGTAGCCCGAGGCTGGGAGAGAATATCCCCTGGGAAGGAAGCTGAGCCCCCTGGTGCCAACCTGCTTGTCCCCAGATCCCCTCCTGGCAACCCTGGCAGCCACACCCACCGAGGTTCACACCTTCCTGCTCTGGCTTCCCTCCTTGTCACTCGGATTCAACAGTTTCTCTCTGAACAACTCCATCTCCTTCCTTGCTAAATTGAGCAAATGCCCTGAAGGCATAATTTTGGCTCCTGGTTCCAGGAGTGCACATTGTAAATTCCACTTCCACACCGCAGAGGGGAGGCCAATTAAGTCGGAGGATTAGGAATGTGAGAGATCGACATAGACCGGCAATTTGTTTTAACACGATTTATCCACAAAGGTCGTGTCTACCTCTTCTCTTACCTGTAGCTCAAAGTTGGCTTGATCCAGAAATTTTTTGTTCAGCATATCTGCATACTGATTAATTGCACGCAGGAAGACCCTAGAAGATCAAGAGAAAATTACATAATTACACACTTCAGCTCTGGCACCTGTACCAGGTTGGCATTTCAATTAGATACCCTCCCAGACCGTCTGGAATGTGAGTTCAAGTTCTGAGGTTCTGCCAAGGAAAAGCGCACAGAATTATATGCAGATGTTCTCTGAATTAATCAAGAAAATCAGCAGACGCGGAATGAGAGAAATAGACCAAAATAGCAGCTTCGGAAAGTAACATTTGAAAAGTATCACTAAAAAAATCTAATTAAAAAAATAGAAAATCTGCAAATGAAATCCTTCTCTCAAGTTGTGATGTCTTAATGGTCTATTATTAAAATGATCTTTGCTTCGGCAGCTTTCTAAGTCCTGCATTTAAAAGTGCTCTAACGAGCTATCAGGCTTGGAATAGTGGATGCTAGGAAGTGCAGCGAACTCCAGTCTCATCTGGCCCAGCCAGCGCCTGCTAATTTTGATCCCTGTTTGCAAAGAGAATTAAAAAGTTTTAGTAGATGCAAAAGTGATGGGACCAGAAACTTAGCAGGAATTTTAACCCTGAGACGTGCTGTGACTGTGCAGTTCTCAGCACACTCTTCCACGCCGTGGCTCTTACTATTCTACGCTGAGATGAGCAACCTCAGCTGCCACTAAGAGCCGGGCGTACTGCCCTTCACAAGCCTGTTCATTCAGTGGATTCGTTTCACTGCCCCCGAAAGTGTGTACAGAAAGAAAGCCGGGTCCAGCGCCTCCTTTTTTAAATGGCCCTTCCCCCTGTGCACACAGGCAAGGATGCAAGAGGCATTAGCGTTAGGTCACAGATAATAAACTTAATTACACTTCCTCTATTTAGACTGTAGGCAGCGGTAGGGAAATCTGGGTTACTCACTGGCAGCCGCTGCTCCCTGTCATCACTACCGCCCCAGCCAAACAGCCAGGAGAAGCCCGGAGCCCTGGCCGCCCCAGAGCCGCCACAGGCCAGGGAGCCTGGAGTGGCGAGCAAGGGAATCTCCACCCGGGCCTCAGGGAGGGTGTTACAGGCACCTGCTGCTCTCCCCAGCCCCCACCAGTCACTGCATCCTGAGGACAGCCCCAAGGAAGGGCCTTCAGGCATGACACCGCCAGCGCCAGCGATACCACCAGCAGGACCTAGACCTAGGACCCACCCAGGGGCCCCACGCGGCCTGGGGTGGCTGGCGCTGCTGCCCTAGCCACTGAAGAAAATAGCAGACACAGCTGGAGGAGCTCTTCCCTGGGGACGCTGATGCGCGAGGGATAAGCAGGCAGCAAGTCAGTTAGGTCCTGAGCTGGAGGGCATAAGCCCCCAAGCAATTCCATCCTCTTGCTTGTCCTTCCAAACGCCCCCTTTCCCGATGCACCTGCTTCATCAGGGACCTAAAGGAGAGACGCCAGAAAAGGTGCCTCTTGAGCTCCACCTGGAACTTGTGGACGTGCCAGGTGGCTTCACGCGTGGAGAGACACCACCCCGACTCACAAACAAACCCAACAACTAGGGGAGCCCACTCTCTCCTCCGTGGACCAAGGCTGCAGGCACTGCGTACGTGACCCCCCTCCCTTTCCCCACCCCACCTCCTCTCCAGCGATCTTCTGTCCCACCGCCCACCCATGACGGGTAATTCTCTGTGCAGGACAACCATGTTCAGGTTTGTGTGTGTGGTCACTCTGCCACCTTTTGAATGAAGCTTATCACTCTGTGCATCTTAGACGTCTGTACTCAGAATGCTTGTCTACTGCAAGGCAAGAGCCTGAAATAAAACTCACTACACCCCATGCCCAATCACGACCAGAGATTGATGGAAGGACGTGGAGATGGCTGCCTCGTCCATCAGCAGGAACCACAGCCCGGCAGCAGCACCCCCAGTCCTAGGGTCGCCAGGTTTCACAAGTACAGGCATTCATTGCTCAGTTTTATAACTGATGGGAAGAAAATGATGAAAACAGAACATTTAGGGAATCCTGAGGAATCAGTGCAGGATCCAGGGCAAAAATTACAAATTCAGGACATGGTGTGTGCATCTCGGACGCCTGGCTACTGTCCACTCAGCCCTCCCATCCCGGGCCAGGGTCTGCTGCACCAGGCCCAAGCCTCAGAAGCCCACGGTGTGAGGCTAAGGGGCAGGGGGCCTGCCCTGCCCACCTGACGCTTGACAGGGGGGTTCATATCCCCTCTGGGGTACACAGGGCGTTAACCTCAGGAGTCACAGGGCACCCCCAGCATCTGTGGACACCAACGCCCTGTCCTTATTGAGGGGGTGCAAACGAGGCACAGGAACTGATCTGGGGCCATTGTGTCTCCTTCATGCTTTCCTCAGCGTTAGGCCTCGGCTGCTCCCCAGGGCAACCACGGGCGCATCCGAGCTTTGAGAAGACACTGTCTCCAGTGCTCTGTGCCAACAATGACAAGTTACTAGAACATGCATTATTATTACAGGGTAATTATTTTGCCTCCAGATAGTACCCAAACAGTAGCAATATGCTTCTTCTAATTAAGCTCTGGAATGATTTCAGGGAGTTAAATAAAGAGATTTCTCAAAATGTCTTTTTTTGAAACATGTCATGCTGAAATAATATGAAGGCGAAACAAAAACTTTTTAATGAACTGACAACTGAGACAGAGCAGTGCTGAGAGGTAGACTCTATAATTTAGATCCCTATAAAATTTTTAAAAAGCCAGAACAAAAAAACAAATAACATGGAATGTGGGTTGTATGAGAACAACTAAAGAAAAGATCAAATAAAAACCATAATCAATGCAGTAAACAAAGAGGAGACGGGGCTCAGGCTCAGTGCATCAAGGGCCGCATCCCTTCCAGCCAGGGCACGCACGTACTCCACCCACCTGCACGCTAGGTGGGATGAAAGACTGGGTAACACCCCTGAGTCCACTCAAAGATAAATCAGTCATCCAACCAGGCAAGAGACAGAGGAGAGACCAGCTCCTAGGTAAGATGACCTATCACCCACTGAAACTCCCAAGTTGTTTCTAATAAATGCCAAACTAGGGAAAATCCACAAGAAAATCATATTAGAAGCTTCTGCATACAACCTGTTTTGCATCAGAGAGGACTATGAAAAGGAGCAGAGCTGGACTAAGTGTTGGGGGTGGGGGAGGAATACCCTACTAGACCCAACTGCGGGCTCCGGCTGGCTCCACACCACTTGGGGCCGTGGTTCTTCTTCTGGGACCGGCAATTTGAGGGGAGGGGAGGTGGGATGGGCTTGTATCCCTGATCACCACCTGTGTTGGACAGCGCTGGAGTCAGACTCAGGGTCGGGAGATTCCCCCACCCTTGCTTGCCCATGCAGCAACTGGGCCATGGGAAAACTCAGCCAGCAACTGTGCAGGATGAGTGAACAGTGGATGGGTGCGTGGGTGGCCAGAGGATGAGCCCCAGGAAGTCGGGCTCTGACTCAAGTTAGAGGCCCTGGGAAGGCTGGAATGTCCGGCAGCCTTCTGATGTCCCTGGGAGTACTTGACTTCAGCCCAGCTTCTCTTTGGTGGGGTTGTCCCAGTTGTGCACTAGGCAGATGGTGAGTGAGGCTGGGCACTGTTCCTTTGCTTTCCCACCTTAGCTCATTCATTCATTCTCCTCCTGACCTCTGGAGCCACTTCCCCGGGGGCAGAAGCCTTGACTTGCATTTACACATCGGGACCCTCCAATGCAACTGAAAGGCCCCGTCCACCAGGGTATATGTCCTGAAATCTAAGGAGCCATTGGCTAGCCAGCGCCGCGGCTCACTAGGCTAATCCTCCACCTGCGGCGCCGGCACACGGGGTTCTAGTGCCGGTTGGGGCAACAGATTCTGTCCCGGTTGCCCCTCTTCCAGGCCAGCTCTCTGCTGTGGCCAGGGAGTGCAGTGGAGGATGGCCCAAGTGCTTGGGCCCTGCACCCCATGGGAGACCAGGAGAAGCACCTGGCTCCTGCTTTGGATCAGCGCGGTGCGCCGGCCGCGGCGGCCATTGGAGGGTGAACCAACGGCAAAAGGAAGACCTTTCTCTCTGTCTCTCTCTCTCACTGTCCACTCTGCCTGGAAAAAAAAAAAAAAAAAAAAAAAGGAGCCATTGGCTGATGACTAACAGGTCTCTGGAAGCCAAGTTCATGTATCTAGGCCCTCCCGACACTCGAAACAAACAAATTACACACATGCTGAGCTTGCACCAGTGGAGAGGGGAAACCCACGGTGCCACACCTTGGTGGGTAAGCAGCAGGGCGCAGGGCGCAGAGGCCACACAGAGTGTGAAGAACGAGAGGAGAATGCGTGCAGGCAGCAGGCAAAGAGGCAAGGTGTGAGGGAGGGGCTCAGGGCTTCTACTCCCCCAGGGGAGTCAGGGGCGCAGCAAGGGGCAGGGCCGAGCTTCTGGTCTAGGAGGAGGGAGTCATTTCCTAGAAACCAAAGCTAACGGTATGGGGATTCAATACGTTCACGGGTGCCGTTCCAAATGGCCAAAATGATTCAGAAAACAAGTTATGTCCTTATTTAATAGAGTTTTTTCTACCAAGTTTAATCTAGGGAAGGATGTGTTTATAATCTACAATTTTAGAAGAGAAAACTAAACCAAAAAAATAATGCAGAGAGAATCACCTGCAAATTATGTCACCGTAAGAAGATTCTAAAGAGTCTGGATACTTGCAAGTTTTCTTTTTAGTGGCCAGATAGGAAGAAGTGAGTTTCTTTTTTCCTGGTCACCCAATTCCCATCTCCAGGAGGTCGGAGGCCTAAGTCTGGTCACACCTCTTAACAGCCTCTTTTAAAAGGTGGACCCGAGGAGGAATCTCCAAGCCCATGCAGCTAAACAAGCAAACCCGGAAGCTCTCCTGACTTCTTTCTCTTCTGCCCTGGACGCTCGCGCTCCCACTAGAAACAAAGTGCTGCTAAGTTGTGACGGTGTCACACGAACTTGACTGTCAACACGCACACACACACACACTTTTGTCCAGGTAAACTCCATCCGATCCCACCTGTCAACGTCCACGTGAACACTGATGTACGTGACCTTCAGAGAGTTGCTCCACACCACAAAGAACTGACCAGGGCACGAGGCAGCGAATATGGGAGTTTGCTTGAGTGGATCCTTCCACAATGTACATGAAGACCGTCACTGCACGGGGCCCCCCCCTGGACACAGGCACTCATTACCGGTCACTTCACGACAACTTTCCAAAAAAGAAATGTTAGAATGAGCAAGGAAGTCTGCTCAGGTTTATGGGATTCTCCTACTCTCCGCCGACAGCAAATCTGCAAAATCGTGGCGCCTCCACGCTCCCGGCGAGTCAACACTTTGTTTTTGGCTTTGAGATTAACGGGAAGAAAGAGGTCTCACCGCATGACGCAAAGCCATCAAACACACGACGCTTCACAGAACGCAAAGTCGCGTTGGGTCAAAGAATTCTATGCTCCCGCAAGTCTGGGGGACAGGCCAGTGAGCTCTGCCTGCAGGAGACACCTGCCAACTTCCAAGCCTCTTAACAGCGTGAAGTTCCTGGGGTGCCCCCCCCCCGGCCCGGCCCTGCTGCTGGGCCCGGTCCCCACTCTGTCCTCGCACGGAAAGCGGCTGCACACGCAGCGTGGGCTCCCAAGGGAGACCATCCTGAAGCTTGCCCACGGGACGCTACAGACAGCAATGGAGGGAACAGTCGTCGGTAATTAGGAGTTAATCAGGGAGAGGGGGACTTCGGGGAAGTCACCAGAAACCAGTTAACTGTTACCAGCTCCCAGCACAATCACTGGCACTCAACTGACCTCATTACGACGGGAGCCAGCGTTCGCCGCCAAAACCTCAGGTTGGGGGCGCTCCTCGCTACCGAGGGGAAAGTGCGGAGACACCGAACGTCTGTGCGGTAGGAAGCCCATTTCTCAAACCGTGGAGCTGTGCTCTGACCTGAGTTACGTAACTAGACGTACGGGTCCATGTGGCATCAGAACAGGACGCCAGGGGCGGGGGGGGGGGGGTGGTATGCACCCTCTAACAAAATGTGTTGCCCAAAATGAGCAGAAAGAAGGAAACAAATTAAAAGTGACAGAGTCTGTCCCTGAAGAACATGAATCAAGGCACAGTGGACGGGAATTTGGCTTAGAACCTCCCCGGAACTTGGGAATTCTGGAGAGAAGAGGGACCCAGGTGAAGTGATAGAAGGGGCGGCGATGAGAGGGGAAGGAGGGGTGAGGTGAGGCAGGGGGGGGCGGCCACGCCCATCACTGGGCACAGGCACAGATTTGCTTGCAGGGGTGTAAACCTGTGTGCCACCGTCTGCCCCTGGGGTATTTTCCAAGTTCCCGTCACGTGGGGATGGGGGCGGGATGGAGCACGGAGCTAGCGACTCCCGTGTGTGCAGCCAAAGAGTTTGGAAACACGGACGAGGGTGGTCCAGCACCATGGGAGCAATGAATGCCACTGAATGCAAACCTACAAACGGGGAAAGCGGCAAGGTGTACAGGGTCTCTGTTCTACCACAATAAAGGAGAAAACCATAACAAAGAAAGGAAACGGGACATTTCCTGGAAACTGCAGCAACGGGAGTCATGATTTTTCTGTGTCCCTAGGATCGGTGTGACTCAGTTCCACGATGAAAAAACAAACAAAACCTCATGACCGAGAATCTCTGACCTTGACTGCCCAAAGACCCAGGCTGCTCAGACCTGCTCCCCCAGGACGTGGGGCAGTAAGAAATACGCGCAGTGGCCAGGGCTGTGGCGCAGTGGGTTGAGCCACCACTTGAAAGTGGCATCCCACAACACAGCACCGACTTGGGTCCTGGCTGCTCCACTTCTGATCCAGCTCCCTGCTAATGCACCTGGGCAAGCGTGGGAGGCCTGGACAGAGCTCCGGGCTGCTGGTTGTGGCTTGGCCCAGCACAGCCAACTGCAGCCATTTGAGGAGTGAACCAGCTGATGGAAGCTCTGCCTCTCTGTATCTCTTTTTCTGTTGTCATTCTGTCTTTGAAATACATGAAAAACACTTTTAAAAAAGAAATATACATAAACAAAGAGATAAACAGCCTCATACAGGTAGAACCCCTCTTTTCTGAAATGCTCAGAGAAGTGTTTCGGATTCTGGAAAATCTGCATATATAAAATGAGGTGTCTTGGGGATGGGACCCAAGTCCAAACACAAAATTCATTTGTGCTTCCTATGCACCTTACACACACAGCCTGAAGGCAATGTCATGCAATGCTTTTCATCCTATTGTGCATGAAACAGTTCCACGATGTGCAGTTCCCCACTTGTGGAGTCAGCGGGCGACTCAGGGGTCGGATTCTGCCGCGTATCTGGGTTAGGGATGCTCCCTCGTAACGACAACAACCACACCCAGAGCCCCGCTGCTCTGCGTTCGCTGCTTCTCGCTTAATGTCACAGGCTGCAGAGGCCAGTCGCACTGCCAGGAGTTCACCGAGGGCCCATTGGTGCTGCGGCTGAATTCCCACAGCATCTAGAGTGAGATAACTTACGGAGCCCAGAACCTCGAGCAAACGACACGGTTCCAGGCAGACATTCGGAAAAGGAACCTGGAGAATGAGGGAGAAGGCTTCCATCAAGCGACTTCCCGCTCAGGGAATGCCAGCGGTGCGGAGAACTTAACCTACTTGTTCACGGGCACCCGAGTCATTCAGCGAATTAGTGTGTCTTGCTGGAGGCTCACCTGCCAACAGGTAACACCTGAGACAGGTGCTATGCCCGTCCAGGCACCCAGGGGCCTGAGAGAGCTGAGGGCAGCTCTCTGGCAGTGGGTGGCATTTTCCACGTTTCTCCATTGTGTCTTGTGTCGGGCATGGCTGCTCATGGGTCACTTAGTTTCATTCCCAGCAAGCCTGGGGACTCTCTCTCTACGGGGTGCATCCCTTGAGGAGGAACTGGGGGAGACACACGAAGAGGCGGAGAAGTGGGAAGCACATGACAGTGGTCCCTTCAAGTGCCTGGAACAGGATCTGCCCCACGCAGGCTGAGCAGTCTGATCAAGTTCATTAACAGCTGTGAGCTCCAGCTCGGAGGAGCCAGGAGGAGCCACTGCCGGGAGGGCGAAAAAGACACAAATGGTGAAGGCTCTGTGGTCCTGTTTGCAGCTGTTAACAAAGAGGTCTCTGAAGATCTCAGCGTGGAGAAGTTCCGGAGATCATGACGTCCACCAAAGATCCACCGCTGTCAAGGTCGTGGGAAGAAAGCAAGTGGTGGGCTGGCAGCTGACAGCTCTTTGATTTTTCTGGTGGCTCGGGGTTATTGTCATTCAAATGTCAAGTGTATGGGCCTTTTCCAATCATCTCTGACCATGCAAAGCAGATAAGAAAGTTGCAAAGATTTTCAGAGTGGGGCCAACTTCCACGGGAGGGAACGGTGGCCTGGAGAAGTCTGCTCACATTCGGGGAAACCGGCCCAGGGCGTCAGCTCGCCCCTGCTGCTCTGGGGAGAGCTCCATCTTGGTAGCTTTTCTGTTGGTGCTCAACAAATTACCACAAACTCAGGGGCTTAAAAAATCACCCATTATCTCACAGCTCCACGGGTCAGAAGTCCAGGCAGGCTCGGCGGGGTCTCAGAAGACTCTAATCTTCCAAGCACATCAGGGTGCTGGCAGAATCCAGTGCTTGGGGATGTAGGTCTGAGGTCCTGGTTTCCTTGCTGGCCCCTCCATGGGGCCTGTCCGCTCTCTGCACTTGGGGGGGTGCCCGCATTCTCTCTTGGGCTCATCCTCCACCTTCAGGCCAGCAGTGCCTTGTGGAGTCTTCAGGTTTCCTAGTCACTCACTCCCTTCCTTTGCTTCCAGCCAGAGAAACTCCTCCCCTTTGAAGGGGCTCCTGGGAGTAGGCAGTCCCAGAAGATCTCTCTCCTTTAAGGTCAGTGTAGGAAACACTTGGATCCAGCCACGTGCCAGTGCCGGGGCCCTGGGGGCCGGGATTAGCATTCTGCCAACCACAACAGCTTGCTCCTTTCCATGCTGAACGCTCAGAGCACAAACTTCCATGACAAACTGGTTTCCTGGGCCCCTCTTGCTTTTCCACGCAGCCCACCCAGCCCCAGGGAGAGGGGGTTGTCACAGGGTCTCCCTATTGTTGGCCCCAGCGCTGGTCTGAGCTCTGTGCCAAGGCTGAAGTCTCCACTTAGTGAGCGTGCGGCGGGAAGATAAGCAGCAGCCCAGCAGGGGCTGCAAAGAACCAGAAGCTTGTTTGGGACCCGGCGTTCCTGCAGCCGGCCCGAGAGACGTCTCTATGAACAGACAGAGCTCCGTCAAGCTGGCAATGCTGTCCGAGGCCACGTTCATTGGTTCACTGGATGCAGTGAGGCAACCTCGACTGTGAGAGCTCGTGAGCTGAACAATGATTCCTGCACGCCAGGAAAGGGGGCCTAAACTGTCCTCCATGAGGACACACCTCAGAACCCCACTAGAGAAACGGCTTCCCCTTCACTGGGAGCACAAGATCCTGCACAGGAAGTAACAGAACTAGAATTTTCTATGCTCATGTGTTAAGCCCAGGATGAGAAACAAAACAGGACAGTGTCAGAGCCAGGGCTTGGTAATATCTTAGAGATGAACAGGGGCCCTTTGCTGTGGCACAGTAGGGTAATCCTCCACCTGTGGTGCCGGCATCCCACATGGGCGCCAGTTCTAGTCTCAGCTGTTCCACTTCCAATCTAGCTCTCTGCTACGGCCTGGGAAAGCTGTGGAAGATGGCCCAAGTCCTTGGGGCCCTGCACCCATGTGGGAGACCCAGAGGAGGCTCCTGGATCCAGACTTCAGATCGGCCCAGCTCCGGCCGTTGCAGCCAACTGGGGAGTGAACAAGTGGATGGAAGACCTTTCTCTCTGTCTCTCCCTCTGTCTGTAACTTTACCTCTCAAATAAATAAATAAAATCTTAAAAAAAAAAAAAGAGTTGAACAAATTCCAAATCCATGAGCCAAATCCAGCCCTCTGCATTTTCTGTAAATAAAGTTTTACTGGCACACAGGCCACAGCCTGCGTGGTCACAGTGAAATTGTCCAAGCCTGTCCAGTCGTTCCAGCAGCTCCTAGCACACAGAAAGCAAAATGTGTTGGGAGGCCTGTGGACTGCGCCCAGTGTGTCACCACAGGTGCTGGTTTAAGAGCTTTGCTGTTCAGGGTCTGTAGGTTGCCAACCTTTAACCAGAAAGCACATTCGAGAAAAGCAGCTTAGGCAAGTGCTTTGGCCCTGCTTATTTTGATCAAAGCCAGAAGTACTAGAACAGTAATTGTTCTAAGTTATTTTCCTCTGCACACTTGTTCTTACTGAGCAGGGGGATTAAGAGAATGAGCTCTCCTTATTGAGATCAATGCTACGCAACGTTTGAGGACAAACCGAAAGTTTAGGGACTCCCCCCGCTTGCGTGTGTGTGAACAGGGGACATGGATGTAAGAGGAAGAGATGAGAAGGTGACAAGCCACACGTGTGTGGACTGCTGTGTGGACACGCGGCTGTGGTTGCCGGACGACGGCTGCAAAGTTAAATCTAGAATACTTTCTCGTCTTTCTCCAGTGAATCACTCATCAGGGCACAGGCAGAGCACCCGTCCTGGCAGCGAAGGTGCTTCACGAAGTAGCAACAGCCGGCGTGCGCCGACCATGAAAAAGTATTTGCACAAATGCCTCTGTGGGTGGCAGACTTCGACCTGGAACTTTCTAAAAGTAATAAAGTGGTGAGAGAAGAACTAACTCACACCCTCCTCTAATGACAAACAACTGAACAGTGTCTGAATAATGACCGCCTCTGGGCAGACCCAACCCGGGGCCTCCCTGTTACAGAGGCGTGACCTGGAGCCCCACATCGCCCTGGAGACACGGAGCCAGACGGAGACGCACAGGGACTGGGCCACAGGCGGCCTGGGCACCAGCCGGCGGCGAGGGAGACCGCTGGCCAACAGCTCAAACGCTGAGTGGCCGCGGGGAAGAGAGGCCCTCGTTCTTCTCACGCCAGCACTGGCCAGCAGCTCTTCCACAAACCCAGCGGGCTGGGTGCACAGACGTGGTTTCTCGTCTCAATTTACAGGTGGGAGGGGAAGGCTCACCGAGGTTCCCCACTTGCTCAGGGTGCTCGGCGAGGAGGGCAGAACAGAAGGGAGAAGCCATGTCGGAGCAGCACCCGTGGCTCCTGAGTCACGTGACCCGGCGCAGGGAGAGGCTGAAGCCCTGACCCGGGCAGCCCCGCCCAGAAGTCAGCCAAGCTGCCTGGGGTTGCCACACGAGTGCCCTGAGAAGCTACATCGGGAAACCACAAGTAATGGCCTGCTTTGCCATGCTGCGGCTGGCGGAAGGGATCTGCCAGCACTCGAGTCTCGTGGGAAGGAGGGCCCCACGTGGAGAGGGGGGATGCCTGAGCCGCTAGACGGAGGGCACGGGCAAAGAGCACACGGGGAGAACCTTTGCCGCCTCTTCCAACGCGCTTGGCAGAGTGGTTCTGCAGGGTACAATGTTCCCAATTCATTCGAGAAATCTCCATTCCCAAGGTGATGGTGTTAGGAGGTGCAGCTTTTGGGGGCCGAGTAGGTCCTGAGGGTGTGGAGCAGGTGCAATGCACAGGCAAGGGCTCAGGGAGAAGGCACTGAGTCTGCTGCACCTCGAACCTGACTTCCAGCCTCCAGAACTGAGAGAGATTCCTGTGCATTTACAAGTCGCCATCGAGGGGCTGTGGCCCCAGCATTCTGAGTGGCCCCAGATGTTGGCTGCCCCGGGAACTGTGCTCTCCCAGCAGCCGCCCCAGGCAGCTGCCCCACGGCCTGCACTGGCCACTGCTGCTGCTCCCCAGGAGGTGTGGACACTCGGGGCAGGTTCGGGGGAGCAGGAGCCACAGAACTCCTAGAGCTTCTGGGAAAGCACTTGTGGAGACCCCGAACTGCATCCAAGACAGGGAAGAGGATGGGCGTGGAGAGGGAAGGACCAGGTTCAGAGTGTGGACTCCATCTACAGGAGGTGACCGTGAACTAGTGTTCAGCTAGGCTATTCTTCAGGAGCCTTGGGGCTCTAACCCGAGGGACAGGACGGCATCTGAAGCACCCAGGGCAGGGACAGGCAGGAGTCGAAGCCGATGGTGCTCTCCGAGCCTCCGGCTGCCCCATGAGCAGACAGCAGTGTGAGAGGGGACGGGGCGTCCAGGGGGCCAGGGGGCTCTGGAGGAGCCGAGGGTGGAAGTGGGAAGAAATGCCCGCCCCGGTCTGCAGCTGAGTCTTCTCCCTGCCACTGGCGCTTGCGTTACGTGGTGACAAGCCATGACGACTGTGGGGCATTTAACGTCTTTACCATGAGATCAGTGATGAAATTACCCTGTAGGAGCAAATCCATAAATGTCAACGGATTCTAGCGGGGGTCCAGTATTCCTGCTTGTGCCCACGTATTCGAGCCACAGGCAGACTCCGTGGGAATCCCGCATCCCTGTGTGGCCTGCAAGGGAGAGGCAAGGCGGGGGACAGCCCCGGGAAGACGAGCCGACGTGGAATCAGCTCAGGAATCCGGCGTTTATTTTCTGAGGAAATTCACAAAGGACCGGTGGTCTTCCCGAGTGCGCCACACTGCTGAGTTGCTGGAACAAACTCGGCCCCGCCCAGACCAGCACAACCGAACCGCCTGACGGTGTCGGGATTCGGAGCTCGGAAGTGGGCTGCTTGGGTGGACAGATCAGGAGACCTGGGCTCCTTTGAGAGGCTCTGGGGGAGAGTCCATTTCTGGACTTTTCCAGCTTCTAGAAGTTTCCCACATTCCACCTGTGACCTAAAGGGCTCTGGCCGTGGAGCCTGATGCATTCGCAGCGTTGGGGTGAGGACGTGGACATCTTGGGGCAGCCACACACCTGTGTGGGCCTCATCACCTCGGCGGTGCACCTCCCCTGGGGACAGCAGCCTGAGGAGCTTCCCGCAAGGGTGCAGTCACCGCCCACGGCAGAGCCATCTGCATCCTCCACACCAGGCTTCGTACACAGGAGGTTCCCGGTTGACATCAGAGCTATTGATTATTGGTGGGTACGGACAGGCATCCACGCGTTCTGGCCCCCAGATCTGTGCCTATGCTGTTTCCTGGCCACCACCAGCGCTGCATTCCCCACACTGAGAGGTCTGCTGCGTGGGCCAGCACACTTCTCCTGTACGGGACCAGAGCTCCAGCCCCAACCACTCATCTGTGGTGCAGAAACCACCACAGACAAGCAAATGAATGAGTGAACCTTACTGACGGACTCTAACTCTCCATTTGGCACGATATTCATGGGACATCCTTATTCTGACTCTTTCCACTAAGCCTTGAAGAATGGAAAAGTGACTTTGTGGGTCACATATGCACACACACGTGCATGAACACAAATGCACACACATGTACACACACCTGCACACACATGCACATGTATGCGCGTGCACACACACAGAACATTCGGCTCAGGGCTGTAGATTGCCAACACCTGGTCAAGGAAATGACACGTGTGCCAATCTCCGTGTCCTCTGATTTTTTTTTTTGACAGGCAGAGTGGACAGTGAGAGAGAGAGAGACAGAGAGAAAGGTCTTCCTTTTTCTGTTGGTTCACCCCTCAATGGTCGCTGCGGCCGGCGCACCGCGCTGATGCGAAGCCAGGAGCCAGGTGCTTCTCCTGGTCTCCCATGGGGTGCAGGGCCCAAGCACTTGGACCATCCTCCACTGCACTCCCAGGCCACAGTAGAGAGCTGGCCTGGAAGAGGGGCAACTGGGACAGAACCCGGCGCCCCGACCGGGACTAGAACCCGGGGTGCCGGCGCCGCAGGCGGAGGATTAGCCTAGTGAGCTGCGGCGCGGCCTGTGCCTTCTGATATTCCAAGCCCAGGCGTCCACTGTGAGCCAGGGACTGGGCTGGTCAGGGAGGGGTGCAGGACCAACGTCTGGGAGGGGTGAGGCACAGGAGCCAGGCAGAGCTGTGGGGGTGCAGGCAGGGGCCTCCTCTGGGGACCACAGTGGCAGTGAGGCCTGGAACCAGGGGTAAGGTCGGAGTGATGTGTGCATTTGGCACTCGATCTGAGCGTCTTGTAATAAAATAATCGATGCTTGCAGATGGAAGTGAGACCTCCACGGAGAAACTGCAGAATGAGATAAGGAAGGCATCCAGGACGGTGTCGGGGACCTGCAGCGTTTTGTCAGCAAAGAGGAAGTAGAATCTCCCAGGGAGATGAGAGAGAAATTGGGGGCAGGAAAGCAGAGATGGAGGGAGGAAGGGACCTGACACAGCAGAGAGGGAGACAGGGCAAGTGTGAGGTATGGGGTCCTTGAAGTTGGGGGGCGGGAGCACTTTAAAATGGGGACTTGGAGGCCGGTGCTGTGACGTAGTGGGTAAAGCCACTGCCAGCAGGGCCAGCATCCCATAAGATGCTGGTTTGAGTCCTGGCTGCTCCACTTCCGATCCAGCTCCCTGCTAATGCACCTGGGAAAGCAGCAGATGGCTCAAGTGTGGGGTCCCTGAACCCACGTGGGAGGCCCAGAAGAAGCTCCTGACCCCTCCCTTCAGCCTTGCCCAGCCCCAGCCATTGACACCATTTGGGGAGTGAACCAGTGGACGGAAGATCTCTCTCTCTCTAACTCTGAATTTCAAATAAATAAAAAATAAATAGTAAAGGGGAGGGGGAATCTCACTAACCATGCCCAGGCCTGGCGAGGGGATGACACGCGACACCGACACGGAGGGCAGATGTGGGAGCACGATGGAGAGAGGCGGGGTAGCTGGCGTGAAACACCTCAGCATCTGGCTGTGAACAGGGCAAGGCGGGGGTGCCTGGAAGGGACTGAGGCTGGCTTTAAGGAACATCCGAGAGATGACACAGCAGAAGGGTGCGCTCCCGAGGAGGTGGAGCGACGTGTCAGGGCTGGTAGAGTCCCAGACCTGGGCTCCTGTGGGCTGGGCCCAGGGCACACCCATCTCACAGTTGGTACTCAATAAATATTTCCCGAACAAATGAGTGTGCTAAACGCCCCTACCAGATTCTCGCCTCGGGACTGGCCACTTTGTCACCACTGTGGCTCCCATCCTGGCCATGTCTCTTCCCCGGGGCCAGTTTTGGGGCTTACCCCTGCCCACTGATGCACCTGCCGCTCCCCCGGCTGTGACCTCATTCCAGGTTCTGTGCCCTGGTCCACGCAGTCGGACTTGATGCTATCAAAGCTGACACGCTCCCTGCCACGTGAGGGAGCCCTGGGCACTGCGTTCTTATGCAACTGCTCTCTGGCTGCTCCGCGCTATCCATGCGGCCGGCCCCTGCCATCCCGCCAGCCTCTGGAAAAGCTTGAAATAGATTAGCAACCCAGCTCCACATCTGCCTCTGCTCGGCCTGCCAGACTCCTGTTCTTCTGTTTTTAAACATGACCCTTTTATTTCTCTCATGCTCTTATCTTAGCCACGGTCTTTGCTCACGGCAGTGGGGAGGGGAGAGGGTTGCAGGAGGAGGATCGGCCGAGCTGAGCTCCAGAATCTGCTGCTCGGTAGATGCTACTGGGAGGAATAAAGGGAGAGGAGCTAAGGAGGAAGGAGCTAAGGAGGAAGGAGCTAAGGAGGAAGTGCCAGCACTGACAAGTGCAGAGGGCACTAGATGGCACTTCTCTGTGACGACAAGTCCAACAGACAGGTTCTGCTGCCCGGCAAGCACGATGCTTGTGGCTCCGCTGCATGGGTTCATGTAAGACTAAACGAGGCCCAGGACACGTGGCTCACTGGCCAGGGGGCAGCATTTTGCCCTCACCCTCCATCTACGAGTCTGTGAGCCTGTGGGCAGCCCCAGGTCACAGTGGAAGCAGACGTGCAGCAGCAACGACCATAGTGCATCACTGGCCGAGCCAGCGTGGGACACCGTCAACCACGCAAGGCTGCTCAGACAGGCTGCCAGGCTCAGCTCTGCTCCTGCACCCCGGGGCGGGCGTGGTCCGACAGCCACCGTCGGTCGCACTGGCCCCGGAGTTCTGGAAGCAGGCATCGTGTGGCTTCTAGGGAACAGAATTCAGCACTGCCTTGTTCTGCCAGTAAGTCGCATTCACCGGTCTGACACCTCCATTTTCCATAATATTCCCGTTTTTACCACCTGAATGCGACGGTGTGCGTCGCCTTTGCTGTGAACGGAGGCAACTGGGTGATCACCGGCTAATGATCGTCTACCTCCTTAATGCTAAGTGACTTAATACCCATAAACACACGCGGGAAGTGCTCTGGGAAGCTCCCGCCAGCCAAACACATGCAAGTTAAGCTTCTTAATTGAAAATATAATCTGTATTGCAGAGATTAAAATATATTGGATTCATTTTGGCTCTATTCTTCCCCATTGTCCCACATACATTTTCTTTATGCTACACAATCAAATTAGTTCCCCTGCTACGGAAATTATTTCAACACAATAAATCAATTTTATAGTGAGGCTATGACTGAATGTCCTATTTAAAGCAAAAGCAAATCAGGATGGAAACAATCTTCTTACTGATGTGATCAGTATTTGCACCACATGCCTTTGGCGATAGCTATTGGTTTTATCTTTTGTGATTTCTCAGATTTCTTTCTCCCCCTTCGCTGTCCTTGAGGAAGGCTTTCCGTGCAGAGCAGAGCAGGCAGCAGGCGCATCCGTGCCCGTCTCAGCGCCTGAGCAAGCCGTGCACAGCAAACTGGCCACGCTGCCGTCTCTGGTCCCCGGACAACGCCATCCCCAACCCCCCAAACAGGCATCCCCAAGGCCTCCCAGGTCCGGCTGTGACTGATTTATTTACTGACATAACCCTTAAAAGTCACTGACACCCCGAGACCTCGCTATTTGTTTGTTGCACTTTTATCTGAGCCCCAGCCAAGGAGAAGGCGGATTCCATGGAGACTGGGGGCTTGGGTGGTCCCAGGGCATTTACTCTCAGTGTTTAAATCAGGGCCTGGCTCAAATGCCACAGAAGCAAAGCAGCTTACAACACGAGATGATGTCACCACCTCGAAGCCGAAGCATAACGAGCTTCCTTCCGGCCGAGGACGGCAGAGCAAAGCGCTTTTCAGAGCTGGCTGTGGGCTGCGGCAGATGGATGCGTCGGATGAATACCGGGCTAAGCTGCACCGACCTTCTTTCAGACTTCTCATGCGCTGGGCCCTTGCACAGGCCATAGCCTTGCTCTCGAAGGCTCCTGCTGACCGCACACACAGCGAATCCTCCCCACATCTCAGCTCCCGGATTCACCCACCCCTCCACACGTGCTGCCATCGACCCCGGTCCCTCCCCTACCACGGGGCCGGGGTTGCACTGGCCATGACGTGTTCTGTGTAAGCTCAAGGGTTTCTGCAGACTTGCCACTCCCTGAGGGCAGGGTCCCATGTGCTCTGGGCCACACTGAACCCTGCCCTTCAGAGAGCCTGGATGCAGGAAGGCAGGACAAACACTGCCATGAAGAGCCCAGCAGCTCCTCTGCCATTTCCAATTTTTTTTTTAAATAAGATTTTATTTATTTATTTGAGAGGCAGAGTTACAGACAGAGAGAGGGAGAGACAGAGAGACAGGTCTTCCATCTGCTGGTTCACTCCCCAGTTGGTCGCAATGGTTGGAGCTGTGCCGATCTGAAGCAAGGAACCAGGAGCCTTCTCCAGGTCTCCCACGTGGATGCAGGGCCCAAACACTTGGGCCATCCTCCACTGCTTTCCCAGGCCAGAGCAGAGAGCTGGACTGGAAGAGGAGCAGCCGGGACTAGAACTGGCGCCCATATGGAACACCGGCGCTGCAGGTGGAGGACTAACCTACTGCGCCTCAGCACAGGCCCCTCTAATTTGTTTTTAAACTTATGCATAATACAAATGCTTTATTTAACAATCACAGATCATCCCCTGGGCCAAGTCAACGGGACATCCAGGACCCGGAGACATCTTCAGTGCAGCCTCCAACTCTGGCAGGGAGAGCACGTCGCCTCCCGCCAGGGGCCTTTCCCGCTGCAGATGACGGAGTGGCTGGTGTTCCATGAACTCCACTCACACCTGTGTGCACTGGCCCCGAGAGCAGGTCCTGCCTAGCACCTTGGCGACCCTGGCCAGTCTGGTGGGCTGCACTCTCCTCGCCATTTCCAATTTGAATGCCACTGACCTGGCACACCCACGTCCACTTGTATGCGTGTGTGCCAGTGCCCTTTAAGGTGGGAAAGAGTGACCGAGCAAGGCCTGTGCCCCGGGCAGCTGCCACTGCACTCAGGACTGTGCTGCCCTTTAGCAAGGGGTCCGGTTGTTCCCCTGGGCCACGGTCTCCCTCATCCAGAGTGCAGTCGGAGCGTCTAGGTGCAGAGTCCATTGGCGCTGACAATCATGTGCCTGCCCTGAGGAGCTCAAGGGAAGAATACAGGTGCCTTCCAGGAGCACACGGACCAGGCAAGGCGCCGCCAGCATCCTGTGCGGGGCAGTGGTAGGCTCTGATCATGCAGGAAAATTTAATGATGTAGGGTTTTGTCGCTCACCAAACTCTGACACGGTTCCCAGACCTGTGTGGGCACTACTCAAGAATCCGCACTACAAGGTGCTTCTAGTGAATTACTGGCTCAGTATCACCCAGGAATCCTGAGCTCGTATCTCCCAGGCACCGTGTGTTTTCCCATCTCACTGTGAACTCAGGCAGGCACAGAGCAGTGGGACCAAGACACTCGGACAGTAGGTGAGACTTTTAACTTCCTGTGAGAACAGTGCAAGCAGGTGAGGATCAGAAAATCTCTTATTTTAAGAAATCAAAGGATTCTGTGTTCTACCAAATTTTAGAAGCAAAAATACTGTTTCCGGGCTGGCGTTGTGGCTAACAGGTTAAGCCACTGCCTCCAATGCTGGCATCCCATAAGGGTGCCGGTTCACGTCCCATCCGCTCCACTTTCAATCCAGCTCCCTGCTGATGTGCCTGGGAAAGCAGTGGTCCAGTCCAAGTATCTGGACCCCTGCACCCATGTGGGAGACCCGGATGAGGCTCCGGGCTCCTGGCTTTGGCCAGCCCAGCCATTTAGGGTGCGAGCCAGTGGGTGGAAGATCTTGCTTGCTGTCTCTTCCTCTTTCTGTAACTCTGGCTTCCAAATAAAATACATCTTTAAGAAAAACAACAACATTGTTTCAACGCTTTTTAAATAAAAGACTGTAGTCTAAACCTTTCCCTCCTGGTCCGAACTGGGATGCATGGACATCAGGGTGATTTCTCACTTGGGGTTTAGGAATAAGAACACAATGTGTGTCCTTGTACCCATACCCACAGGCTTAAACAAAAATATGCATTTAATGAGGTCACAGAGCTAATATTGAAATGTCTGAAATACACAGTGTGGGCCCAGAAAAAACTGTCAGCAAAGTCTCAAAATAGCTTGACTAAGGTCTGTCAAGTCTTGGGGAGCGCTCCAGGAAAGCGATACAGGAGCACTCGGAAGGGTGAGCTCCCTCAGCTAACGGCAGCACAGCGGACATGGCGTGGGGGAAGCGTCCGATCGCTGGAGGGGGTCTCCACATTCCAAGCTGATGTCTTCTTGGTCTTGGTTTGTGGTGCGCATGAGGCTACCCACGTGGGCTGGGGGTTGTGGGGACCAAGGTGTGAACTGTGAGGGCTGTCTGCCGGGGGGCTGTTGGGGGCCCACCCGGGGCGAATGCCCGCCCGTCTGTGTATTTCTGTGTCTCAGACCCGTGCGCGGTGCCCCCATCCCCTGCAGCGAAGGATCAGCCAGAATCGCCCACTCTCCCCAGGTAAACCCCAGGTGTCAACGACAGCTCGAACAGTGCCGTGTGAACAGGACGACGCGACGGAGAGGCAGCGAGCCTTTGGCTTCCAGGCTTGACTGAGACCGAGCTGAGTACGAAGCCAGAGCACAGACGGCTTTTCTGACTTGTCCTCAGCATGACATCTGAATTCTAGAAAAAAAGGAAAAAGCCATATTCCTTCTACCTCCTAATAAGTATTATGGAATTTTACCATCGAACAAACAGACCATCAGTGTCTCTTCCCTGAAACTCCAGCTAAGGGAAGGGGGAGGGGAAATGGGCTGGCGCTCAAAGGACGCCTCCCTGCAGTGCCCTGGGAGTCTCCAGCCCTAACGCACACCAGGAGGACTGCGGTAACAACACGCGGCGCAGACTAGGAGTGTGCGAAGAGAAAAGGCTTTTAGGTCCTTGAAAACAAGGAAGGCAGCCATGAGATGTGGCGGTTTATTTTCCTAACTGCAGGGATCAGTTCACCATGTGGAAGCTCTCTCTCTCTCGCTCTCTCTCTCTCTCTCTCTCTCCCCCAACTCCTCTTCCTCTGCCATCTACCATGTGTCAGCTATCATTGTATCTCACGGCATCACGCTACATATTTTGAAAAAGGAGAGCAGAGAGCAGTAAGCATGTTAAGGTCTGTGTCCCCATTGTCTTAGAGGAGATGCGGAACCCTGAAACGCAGTGAGCTGGCTTCAATGGAAACCAGTTTCTCACGATGGACAATGACAACAGGGCTCACATGACAAAATCCCACTGCCTGGGTGGCTTCAACAGCACAGAGTTAGTTCCCCAGTCCAAGATCAAGATGTTGGCAGGCCTGGTTTCTCCCGAGGACTCTCCTTGGTTCCTGGAAGACAGAATTTCCTCTCGATGCCTTCCCTCTTACCTCCTCTGGTTAGGACAGCAGTCAGGTCAGGACCACTCTGATGACCTCATTTTTACCTCCGTTGCTGCTGTAAAGACCCTGTCTCCAAACACAGTCGTGCTCTGAGTGGGGTTAGGACTTCTACCCAAGAACTTCAGGAACACAATTCAGTCTGCAGCAGGTTCGTTCCCATGGGCTCCGCCTTCTGATTTTAATAGTTCCGGGTTCCCAGGATGTGTTCACCGTGCAGTAAGTTTTTTTCTCCTCCCCAAACCCGTCACCACCACCCACTCATCTTCTTTCAAGGAACAGAGGCCAGCTGTCCACTGTGCCACCTGGACAACCCCACGAGCACTGGGAAGGGAGAACACGGCGTGCCCACACTATACCCAGGAAGCCCCCAGGCCCAGGCCCTGTCCCAGGGGCAGCTCAGGCCTCTCTGGGCCCCTGCTTCAGGATAATTAATTGCTGTCGCTCTCACCATTGATGATAAACACCTTCTTGCCTGGGGAGCAGGGCCAGGGCCTTCCTCTCGAAATGCAAAGGCTCAGAGTAAAGACTGAAGACGCACCTGCTGACACAAGGCATCCGTCCACAGTGCCGGCGCCCTCTGAAAACCGAAAGCCCGCGTGCCCTTCCAGTTCCAGGGAGAGGGTGCCAGGCAGGGTGCACACAGAAACGGGCTGCCAGAGGCTCACATACAAGGTCCCTTCCTGTCGGGACTTTTGAGATGGACTCCCCGTGAAGATGCTCCATGCTACATAACTCTTCCCGACTTGAGGACACAGCACTCGCTTTTTTAGTATTTGAAAGGCAGAGTTAGAGAGAGAGAGATAGAGACAGAGATAGAGATAGAGACAGATATATATATATATATATATATAGAGAGAGAGAGAGAGAGAGAAATAGATATGTGTGTATATATATATAGAGAGATATAGATATGTGTGTATATATTTATATACATAGAGATATGTATATATATAGATAGATATATGTATATATATATAGAGAGAGAGATAGAGATAGATATATGTGTATATATATATATATATATATATATATATAGAGAGAGAGAGAGAGAGAGAGAGAGAGAAATAGATCTTCTATCCACTGGTTTATTCCCTAAATGGCTGCAAGAGACAGGGCTGGGCCAGGCCAAAGCCAGGAGCTTCCTCCAGGTCTCCTGTGTGGATGCAGGGGCCCAAGCATTTGGGCCGTCTTCTGCTGCTTTCTCAGGCCCATCAGCAGGGGGCTGAATGGGAAGTGGAGCAGCTGGGACTCTAAGAGGTGCCCATAAAGGATGCCGGCGCCACAGGCAGAGGCTTAACCCACTAGGCCACCAGGCCGGCCCCCACAGGGGTTTTGCCATGTTATGATTCCTAGTTTTCAATGAAAACTTAGTGCTGGAGACAGGATATACGAGGGGACTTCAAAAAATTTGTGAAAAATGGAAATAAAAGGCAAATTTATTCTGATGAAAAAAATCTGAGATCCAAGGAGTCTTCATAAAACTCGTGGTGCAAGCAGTTAGCCTGGTGGTCAAGATGCTGGTCAAGAGGCCTGCACCCGCACCAGGGAACCTGGGTCGCACACCCGGCTCCAGCTCTGACTCCAGCTCCCTGTTCACGTCGACCCACAGGGGCAGCGATGCTGGCCCAGGAGCTGGCTTCCCACTGTCTACGCGGGAGACCTGCATGGAGCTCCCAGTGCCGCTTCAGCCCTGGCCACTGTGGGCACGCGGGGAGTGGACCAGGGGACAGGAGCTTTCTCTCCGTGTGTCCATCTGCGTCTCCCTCACTCCCTCAAACAAAAATTTAAAAATTCATTAAAAAACGCACATTTTGAAAAAGAAAAACTACGCATGATTTCAAAATGCTTCTCAACAAGTCTGCAAGTCTATGTTCCCGAAACATTCAGAATACTCTCCTTCGTGGCTGCGGTGCGTGCACTCGCGTCCAGTTACTCAGAAACGCAGCAGCCTTGAGGCCAGTGCACATTCAGAAGGACTCACAAAGCCCACTGGTAACGGAGGGGGCGGATGTCATTTCAGACTGCCCCCTCCCCCCCCCCCCCGGATGCTCATCTCAGAAACCAGCAGGTGCAGCTCACCCAGAACCCACCCCAGGGAGCCGTCATTCAATTCCAAGTGGCTGTTGGCTTTCGTCCTTTATTATCTCTTGTTCCTTTTTCAGCTTGTAGTTGAGAAAAACGGTCTATCCAATCATACTTAAAGACACACAATCCCACCCTGTGCAGAGACGCCCACTGAGAGGACAGCACCTCCATGGCCTGCCCCTTCTTGTTTCAGGATGCACTAAAATAGACCTCATTAGGAGACCCAGGTCCCAGGGGCAACGTCACACTCGTCAGCCAAGTGTGGAAACAGGTGCGTGCGGGAGGCTGCCGAGGGCAGAGAAACATCCCCAGTTTCAATGTTTGTGGGCACGAAAAGTCATTTTCCCTGAAGGGTGCAAAACCACTGCATAAAACCTGTTCCACACAAACCCTCAGAACAGAACAAATCAATGTGCGCATCACACACGCAGACCTGGATCAAACAGAAACACGCACAGTCTCACAGCCACAGCAGATGGGAGCCCGTGAGAGCCAGGAGTCCCCGGAGTCACCCCAGGGGGCCTCTGGTTTTAGATTAAGTCTCTGCCCTCATGTCAATCTGTCTTGCAGGAACGAGCACTTGACAAGCGAGCCGCGGGCGTAGCTGCAGAGGGAAACCAGGGAGGGCATGGCCCTCAGAATAGCTGCTGAGTGGGGGTGCCAACAGGGGACAAGGCGGATGATGGGTGGGGTCGAGAGCGAGCAGGTGACTGTCACAGCTCTATTGCCGACAATGTCATCCCTGGTAAACTCCAGGAAGGGTGTGGTTCAGGCTCCGGCAAGCCCATAGCAATGTAAGAAAATAAGACATTAGCTTCAAATAGTTCATTTGACAAAGTCGGATAACGGATGTGGCTTTGGAAATACCATCAGTCATTTCCTCGCCATTGCTTAAATCCTGTTCTTTAGAAGTCTGGTGTTTGAAATAGTGGAGGGCACCACGTGGTATCGTGCATTGTGCGTTCACTCCCTCTTCCGCTCTGATGTTTAGGAGCTCCTCATGTACTTGTCTGTGCAAGAAAACCACAAAGGTGCTGTCCTTGCCTATGTGTGCCAGGGATGTGCCGAGGCTACAGCTGCTCACAGGGGGGCCGGACGGATGTAAGCGTTGCTCGTGGCAACAGAGGAAGACGACGACCAGGGATCCAGAGAAGGATCCAGGGTCTCCTGTCGTAAAGACTGCACAGAGGAGCTGGGAGCAGGAGTACGCCATGAAGTTGGGCTCTGGTGGAGACAGAAGTCCAGCAGGGAAGAGAGTAAGAGGAGAGGCCGTGTGTCTAAGGGGCCCACAGCTCTGTCTGTTGGCAGCCCAGTGGAGGGGCTGGGTAACCCTCCCTCACACAGGAGCAAGAAGTGGCTGCGGCATGGACAATGGTGCACAGGCATGAGTCTGAGGACGGGAAGATGAGCTGGTGAGGCGGGAAGAAGCGAGCCTGAAGGGGGAACGGCCAGTGTGGCTGTGGGGGAGGCTCAGAGACACAGAGGGGTAGAGAAACAAACCTGGCTTCTGATCAGTGAGCAGGACAAGATGTTCCAGACACAGACACCCACTGTGCAGGGCCCTTACGGGTCGAGGCAGGCAAGACACAGGTGACTCGTGCAGCCAGTGCAGGCCAACGCACACAAGCCACCCATCCACAACGCGCGGTGCATAAAGGAAGTGAGAATCCCTTGCTGTAGACCACGCTGCTGGGATCTCCTGCCTGTGGGGACTGAAGAGTCCTGGAGGCACCTGTGCTGGGTGGGCAGCTCCCACACTGGGCTGTCCAGGCCCAGGACCGCGTGGTGGAGACGGTTTACCACGGCATCCCCATGGACTCTGCCTCGCAGGCGTACCAGGATCCAGGGAAACCTGCAGGTTTGCCAGCTCCAATTCTGTTCTTCGCTGGCAACAAGGCGCCTGCCAGGGGGCCAGGGAAAGACTGGATATTGTGGAAACTAACCCCACCAGAAAGGCCAGGAAGACCCAGGCTGAGCGTGTGGGACTCCAACTAGGCAGCTCTGGGCAGGGTCTGCGGTTCAGCCCGCAGCCCTGGGGGAACAGGCAGCACGAAGGAGCTCGGAGTACCACCTACAGCTCAGGTCTGGCTTCTGATCTCAGCCTGTTCCTAACTCCCTGTGGGTCCTTAAAGGTCACTCTACCCCCTGGGGCTCAAGGGGAATGACACGGTGGGAGAGCTGACCGTGAACTTGGAGATGATGCAAGTCAGGAGCCGCCACGCCCACCTACGGCCACATGGGTGGCTCCGTCCCCAGCCCCCACCCTGCTGCAGCTGTGTCCACTCCCCGACGGACTGGCCTCTGCTGCATCCCCAGGTGAGCCAACAGGCAGGCTGGAGCCGTGCTGGGTGGATGTATGAAGGCACAGGTGACCCTTGAGCCTGCTTCCGATCCACGGCCTGACCCATACATCTGTGTTTAAATCCATTCTTCTACAGTGGACCAGTAGAGGCAGCAGAGAAAGGAGGGCGAGGGGACCTTTCAATACTGCTGCAGATGGCCGGAGCCGCGGCTCACTAGGTTAATCCTCCGCCTTGCGGCGCCGGCATACCAGGTTCTAGTCCCGGTCGGGGCGTTGGATTCTGTCCCGGTTGCCCCTCTTCCAGGCCAGCTCTCTGCTGTGGCCTGGGAGGGCAGTGGAGGATGGCCCAAGTGCTTGGGCCCTGCACCCCATGGGAGACCAGGAGAAGCACCTGGCTCCTGCCATCGGATCAGTGCGGTGCGCCGGCCGCAGCGCGCCAGCCGTCCGTGGCGGCCATTGGAGGGTGAACCAACGGCAAAGGAAGACCTTTCTCTCTGTCTCTCTCTCACTGTCCACTCTGCCTGTCAAAAAAAACAAAAAACAAAAAACAAAAAAAACAAAAAAAAACCAAACAACTGCTGCAGAGACCCAGAAACAAAGGCCCATTCCCATCACCGTTTCTCCGCTGGACCAGCGGCCCTCTGCGACCTGTGGCTCTGCTGGGCTCCTTCATCAGTTGCTTCTTTCTCTGCGTGTGGATTCAATCTCCTGATTGGTAAGCCGTGACTAAGAGCCGCTTAGTGCCGCATGAGAGAACTCCTCGGGTGACATGAGGGACAGGGGGGAGGAGGGCGCTGGGGGGGACCACATCCCCGAGCACACTTTTCAAAGTCAAAAATTAGCATTACCGACAGTCCTACCAGAGCACAGTATACGTGGGGCTCGGTGGTCTCCCCGGTCTAGCACAGGAGTGGGGAAGATATAAGGCCCACAAGATCATTCGGTCTGGCCCTGCCAAGGCAGTCACAGGTGGAATCAAAATTCAATGAACGCATAGCAGGCTAATTTCTAGGTTGGTCATTTTCTGTGTCCTGTGAATGCCGCTCTGAGCATCCAAACGGCCCTTGGCAGAAAGAAGGTTGAAGCCCCTGGCAGGGCACCCACAGCTCATCCTCACCTCCCTGCAGGGGCACGGCCTGGGCAGGCACACAGCAGCTTGCACAGGGCAGCTCTCGTGGGAGCTTCCCGCTGCTTAGGGCAATGGCAGGGAGGGCCCTTGTCCTCCACGCTCGCTGATGCTTCCAATCCTCGAGCTCGGGCAGCTGATGGACGACTGCCATTGCAGCCCCTTTGAAGTTCTCTGAGGTTCACATCTTTGTAGGCTTCTGGAAGTCAGCAGGGCTGCAGTGAGGAGAGCCCGAGACGGGCGGGGCAGCTCCCTCTCTGGCCGTCACAGAGCTGCTTACTCGGGCAAGTGCCTTAACCTCGCGGAGACCCTCTGCTTGGAAAATGAGTACAGATCCAAGACGTACGTAAGGGTCACAAGAAGACAGTGCATTTTAATAAAACCAAGGCCAAAAGAAACACAGCTCAGACCCAGTAAGATGGCTACTGTTGGATAAACTGGAAAAAAAAAAAGTGTTGAAAATGAGAATCGTTTGCACATTGCTGGTGGGAATGTACAGAAGTGCAGCTGCTATGGAAAGCAGAGAAGTGGCTCATCAGAAAATGGAATTTGAATTATCATACTGTCCAGCAGGCCTGCTGCAGGGACCTGGACCAAAGACTGGAGAGCGGAGTCTCCCACAGTTACGGGCATCTCGATGTTCACGGCAGCATCTTCCACGTAGCCAAGGTGTTCCCTGATCGATGAACAGGGTGCAGCTGTGTTGGGCCTTAGCAGAGGAGGGAATTCTGACACTTGCAACAACACGGATGAACCCCGAGGACATCACACCCGGGAAACAAGCCCAGCACAAAAACACAAACACCATGTGTGCGTCCACTCGAATGCGGCCTCAGGAGCAGTCAGGCACCGGAGGGCAGAGGGTAGCGCGGTGGGAGGGGAGCTGGGCTGAGTACAGAGCTTCCCTTTTGCACAGAAGAGGATCTGGCACAACACGGAGGGTGCACGCACCCGGCTGAACCACACACTTAAAAATGGCTAAGATGGCACTTTTATGGTGTGTGTATTTTATCACAATGAAAAATCTGGAAATCGCTACAATTAGAGAAAGAAAAGCAGCTGTATGCACGGACACAGAAGGGCTCCATCCACAGCTTTGTAGAGAGCGACGCCCGGATTCTGGGGCTGCTCCAGGAATGCCAGTTGTCCCGGCTCCCCTTCCAGGGGAGGAAGCAGGGCACGCAGCCTCCTGCTCCTGCAGCGCTGGGAAAACCTCCCCCACCGCGGGTGCCAGGAGCAGTGGGCAGGGTTAAAGAAGAGAGGCTGATCACGGCAGGCTGTAGAAGGAGAGGGCAGCCCAGCACCCAAGGACACCAGAGGGGCAAGCACAGCCCACCCACTCACATGATGATCAAGCAAGGCCTACGCTCCCTGGAGGGAAGGAGCAAGCTGGACGCCGGCCCGTGGAAAGCAGGAAGGAAAGAAAGCTGTCCGCAGTGCAAGTCAATACTGAAGCCACCTGTGGTGGGCACCTTCTTCCTGTTCCCTGGGCTGAGTGAGCACGGAGGTAGAAAAGACTCCCTCCTGAAAGGAGGCCTGGGTTGGACCGGTTACAACCTGGTCACCCTGATCACTTGGTGTTGTGGTTAAGACACCTCGTATCAGTGCCCCACAGCACAGCGCGCCTGGCTCCAGCTTCCTGCTAATGTGCACCCTGGGAGGCGGCAGGTGATGGCCCAGACGCTTGGGTCCCTGCCACCCCGGGAGACCTGATGGAGTTCCTGGCTTCTGGCTTCATTCTGGCACCAACAGCTGTAGTGGGCACTTGGTGACTGAACCAGAGGATGGGAAATCTCTGTCTGTCTCTCTCCAGCTCTGCCTTTCATGTCATCCGGCATCTTAACGATAGAGAGGCCCCATCCATGCAAATGCCCGCAATGGCAGAGGGCAGGCCAGGGCCGAATCTAGGAGTGGAACCTTGATCCAGGTTTCCCACGTGGGTGGGGGGAATCCCGTTACTGAGCCAACAGTGCTGCCTCCTATTGTCACGTGGGAGGCAGGTGTCTTAACAGGTAGGGCAGCCACTACCTCAACGCCAGCCCCTCCCCGGCCATTCTGACTTGCCTTCCAGCGTCCTCAAATCCCTATGTACTAGAAGAAAGCAAGCCACGGAAGGAGCACTGTCCCAGCTTGCCTTGGGTTTGCCCACGACGAGCCTGCTTTACGTTCAGGTCACAGTGCTCCGCCGTGGCTGGCGCTGCCCTTTTTCTCCTTCCCCTTCCGAATGCCACCTAATAAGATGGAACAGCAGATAAATCAGCCTCCTAGTTTGGGGCACTGAGAGATCGAAGTGATGTGTCCTGGCAGCCCACTGGAGTTTATTTCCTCCTACTGCACGACAACTGGGGCGTTAAGCAGTCTTAAATCATCGGGCCGTCCCCTGCCTGTTCTGTGGCCACTCCTGTGGCTTTGAAAATCCGATACGAGAAATCATTCTTTATGCAACCTCCATAGCTGCAAGCGAAGCAATTTGGAGAACACTTTTATGAGAACAGCTTCTACATACTCTGCTTCTGTTACAAATTACTCCCTCGCTCTGACAACACTTACCAAATATGCAGTTTAAGTAATACAAATGGCTTATCACATTTCCATGATGTAAACAGTCAAAGAAGTTGTTTCCTATCAGCCAACCCATAATAAGGCAGCGACAAAGCCCCTCTATCGATCTAGCACCGGGCATCCCAGCCAATTCGGTGCGTTGCCACGCGGGAGAATTTTGAATCTTCTCCCTGCATTGCCTTCTTTCAGGAAGGCAGTGCAGTTGGGTGATGCCACACTGTGGGGTCCAACAGGGACAGGCTCCCCGTGGTAGGAAACCCCAAATCCTGGTTCTCACAGTTCCCACTAGGACCTTAATACCTACTGTGCATACAGGCGTTCCCTCCACCTGTAACACAGGGTGTTCAGGGACCACCGACAGTGTCATCCCATCAATTGAAAACACTGACAATGGGCCGGCGCCACGGCTCACTAGGCTAATCCTCCACCTAGCGGCGCCAGCACACTGGGTTCTAGTCTCTGTTGGGGCGCCAGATTCTGTCCCGGTTGCCCCTCTTCCAGGCCAGCTCTCTGCTGTGGCCAGGGAGTGCAGTGGAGGATGGCCCAAGTGCTTGGGCCCTGCACCCCATGGGAGACCAGGAGAAGCACCTGGCTCCTGCCTTTGGATCAGTGCAGTGTGCCAGCCGCGGCAGCCATTGGAGGGTGAACCAACGGCAAAGGAAGACCTTTCTGTCTCTCTCTCTCATTGTCCACTCTGCCTGTCAAAAAATAAAAAAGAAAAGAAAAGAAAAGAAAACACTGACAATGGAAAACCAACAGAGTCCTCCACAAGGCTGGCCCCAATCAGTCTGGAAACCAGAGGATTTCGGTCACGACAGGAAAGACAATCTAGAACTAAGACCAAACCAAGAGCTGGCCCAGCATCCCAGGCCACCTGCACCCAGGCAGAAGCTCGGAGGCAGGGTCTCATGCTGGGAGGCCAGGGTTTGCTGCCCCACCTCCACCCTGAAGATCCTGATGATCCGGCCACACTCACGAGGATGGCTGGGAAAGCGTGAACACTCGCTCACAGGCCATCACGCTGGGAGAGAAAGGCACGGGGTCTCTAAAGTTCCCCATACCACGAGGCCGACAGGAGTGGGTGAAGAAATGCACCTGAGACTCCCGTAGGGCAGCAACACAGCCTTGTCCACCTGAAGTGGGCCTCGCAGCTCCAGCCCCTCCCCCAAGGACCCCTGGGTTCAACCTGAGCCCAACTCTCCTGGGGTGGCAGGGGGATGACACGCCCCACCCTCACCCCAGAGCCTGCCTTCTGCCCTGAGACAGCTCAGTGCTGGAGACCCTTCTGGGGTGGGGGGGGGCTCCTCCAGGTGGCCCGAGACAGACGGAGCGCGGGAGGCCTGGCAGCAGGCTACCACAGGCTGGGTGCAGGCACTCAGAGTGAGGGTGGGGGAGAAATGCACCCAAATGTGAGTCTGGGATGCCCAGGAGGTGGGGCAGGTGCTCTGCCGCCAAAGAGGCGAAACAGTCCCCAGGCTCAGAGCAGTGCGGGGGTTCCTGAGGTAAGCCAGGTCTACGGAAGATGGGGCTCCCATCCCAGGGACCGCACAGGCCTTGGCTCCCCTCCTGCCCCAGGCCATGGAATGCTCAGGGCCCTGCCACCCCCACATGGGTCTCGGAAGGGCACAGTCACCTCCAGGCAGCTGTCTCTCAGCTGGGTTGACAGGACAGCACCTGGACTTCGAGGGTGCAGGGTCCAGGTCTGGAGATGGGGTAGAGATGACACCTAAGGGGGACCAGGGAGGGCTGGGGGAGAGTGGGCAGCCCCTCAGAGAGGGGCAGGGCTCAGCTTCCTACGCACCCCAGTGAGGGACAGAGCCGTGCACATGCACACAGACAAGAGGGTTTTCACCTCTCTTGCATCCAATGATGATGCTGTCGACACAAGGTGTCGGTGTCCCGGCAAAGAGAGGCAAACAGTGGGCACCATAAATCTCATTAGCACAGTTCCAAAGTAATGTACTGACATTTTCAAATTAACATCACTAAAATGAAAACATTTTCTTACAAATGGCTCTTACTTCTAATCCTAAAACAATTCCCAAACTATTGTCAGTGAATTGCATCTTTTCAATTATGGCTAATTTAATGGTTACATTTTGCACAGAATACATGTAAATATTTTTCTTAATTCTTGTCCAGAGAGAGATTTTGGTAAAATTCCTTTTAAGAAATTAAGATGTTTTAGACGTGCAAGCTTCCATTTTAATGCCCCCTGTTGCTTTACTTTCGGTTTAGTTTCATAATAGCTGAAAATCTCTCTCATCGAGGTAAATTTAAAAACACCCAAATAGGTATCGAAGCTCCCCGTGACATGCTTGGGATGAACAAAGCACATTTCCCTGATGAGGTCTTTAGACCACGCCGAAGCCAGAGAAAGTGGATCTGATGTTGACCTGGGCACCAAGTCCCCTGGGAAAGAAGAAGGCTCTCACCACCACCAGCACAAAGACGCTTCCGCAGCGCCAGCTCTCCAGGCCCCCAGAGCTCCGCTGACACCACAGCTGACCTCCTTCCACGTGCAGCTATGAACAGGCTGACAGGGGGACACCCACATTCACGGCTCCCGAACTCGTCAGCCAGGAGCTCCGCCACAGCGCAAAACACCGGGAGTCACTCGGATGGAGGCAGGACACACGGACGCCTGTTCTTGGGGACAAGGGTTGGAGGGCAGGCACTGGGCAGAGCAGCTAAGATCCTGTGCGGGGCAGCGGCAGCTGTCCAGATTCGCGTCCTGGCTGCACCCACTCCCGATTCAATTTCCAAACCCACACCTTGAGCAGCCGTGATGGCTCTGGTTGGACCCCGGCCATCCCTTGCGAGAGACACAGATTGAGTCGCCAGCTCCCAGCTCCACCCTGGCCCAGTCTGAGCTGTTGCTGGCATTTGGGGAGTGAACCAGCAGATGGGAGATCTCTGTCTCTCTCCTTCTCTGCCTAAAAAAAAGGTATAGTGTTTTTGACAACCCCACTTGCGCGGTTTTCAAGTTCTTACACCAACTCAAAAATCAGTATATGTGTAAAAATATACCTGAGTTAGCCACATAAAACAGTCAACCTCCGATTACCACATTCAGTACAGAAATGCCGCGATTCTGGGTGTCAGCTACGCGGTCAGTCCTGCAGAGTCAAGTCAGGTGCTCAGCCTGTGATGTGACATGAACAGACACACCCTGCTCTGAAGGAAGAACTACTGGAGCCAATGAGAGGAAACCAACCCAGCCCTGCTCCCCGTGCAGGGAGCCCGGCTCACGGGCATCTCATTCTGCACCTTGAACATGGTCCAGGCCTCTTTGACGACAGACTGCAGTCCAGCTGGAGTGGGTGCTCCCGGGGACCAGCGCCTGAGGCTCGCGCTCCCCGCTGCTCCCTGTGTGCCCCAGGAGCTCCGTGTCTCGCTCTGCCTTCATGCACCTGCTACCAGCATGCCATCCGCCCCTTGAACCGTGTGCCCCTACAGTGGGCCAGCTCACGGATTCCTGGGTGTTCCCCTCTCCACTCGAGTTCAGTGGGACTCTTTCTAAACGATGCCCGGGAGAAGTCCTTGTGTTCACGGACACTGCTGGCCAGCGGCCACAGCACACCAGACCCATCACAGCCACTCTGCAGGGTGCATGGCCCCCAGGTCATTCTGTGTCCTCCAAACCTCACCCGGAGCAGCTTTCTGCTATCACCATCACGGTAGTTCAACTACATGTAATATGAGACGACGGATTATGCATGCAAAGAAGGCAAACAGTTCTGGAGAACTACATGGAGTGTTGGAGAAGTGCCGTAAAGGTTAAGTAGCTAAAGAATTAGGCAAAGTTAGGCATTAAGGAGACACCTGGAAGCCTGGAAAAGGCGACCACCCTCTGACTCCACTTGAAAGAAAGTTCAGGTGGAACTGAGATCGTTACAAGCCCTGGTCCACGGCGCCTTGGATTCGGAGTTTGGTCTTATTTTGCGCACACTGTAGAAGCTAGATGCTTCTGTGCACCCGTGACCACCAGGCCTTAAGAAATTCTTATGCCCGCACTGATGAACGCGGCGACATGACGCAGCTCGGCACATCTCTGCTTTCCCGTCCTCCACGGTCCGGGGCCTGCCCGACTCCAGCAGGGGCTCCCCCCTTGACTGCATCTGCAAAGTGACTCCAAGTGAGGCACCCGGGTAGGACGCCAGCCGACCTGCGGGTGACACTGTTCACGGCACAACAGGTGGGCTGGCTCTCACGCCTGCCCATCACCTCTAGACCATGGTCACTTTATTAGTGAGATCCTCAACAGGCCTCTGGGCCAGCTGGCTGTGGCGAATTTCCCTCTCCCTCTCCCCCTCTCCCTCTCCCTCTCCCGGTCCCGCTCCTTCTCCCTCCTCTCCCCCCTCTCCCTCTGTCCCCTCTTCCTTCTCTCCCTCTCCCCCTCTCCCTCCTTTCCCTCTCCCCCTCTACCTCTCCCTCCTCTCCCTCTCCCCACTCTCCCTCTCCTTCTCCCTCTGCTCCCTCTCCCCCCTCTCCTTCCTCTCCCTCTCCCCCCTCTCCCTCTTTTCCCTCTCCCCCCTCCCTCCTCTCCCTCTCCCTCCTCTCCCTCTCCTTCTCCCTCCTCTCCCTCTCCTTCTCCCTCCTCTCCCTCTCCCTCCTCTCCCTCTCCCTCCTCTCCCTCTCCCTCCTCTCCCTCTCCCTCCTCTCCCTCTCCCTCTCCTTCTCCCTCCTCTCCCTCTCCCTCCTCTCCCTCCTTTCCCTCCCCCCTCCCTCCTCTCCCTCTCCCTCCACTCCCTCTTCCCCCTCTCCCTCTCCTTCCTCCCCCTCTCCCTCCTCTCCCTCCTCTCCCTCTCCCTCTCTCTCTTTCTCTCATTAGTAGGGCCTTCATGTGCCTTCCCTACTCAGAACCCAGGAAGGTGCTGACAAATGGGTCACTTGATTTTCAAAACTGATGATCTGGAGATACCAACACAGGCGCTTCTTTTGAAGTCTGCCACTCAGAGTTTTTAATGCAGCTTCATAAGGTTGAGCGGCCCGGCTCTGAGCTCATCCCCAGGAGCCGACAACGAGCTCAGCCGGGAGACAATTTACGGCCCGGGTGGGGAAGAGGGAGACGCTCCTGGTTGACAGTGGCCAAAGCAATTGTCAGGCTTACTCAAGGAGAACTGAAGGGTACTCGGGCAAATCAGAAAGCAAAGAAAACTCCCCAATAACTGAACCATGAGACACAATTCAGCAAAAAGATTTCATTTCAGTTAATGAATGATTTATTGAAAATGCAAGCAAATTCAGCCCTCTGCTGTGACTACCATCAGAACTTCACTATCTAATTAATCACTGATGCAAATTAAGCCCCATCGAGGGGACTCTCCGCGCAACATCTGATTGGCTGACCCGTGGCTCTGACTCCGGTCACCATGCAGATACGCCTTGTTTGGGCCCTAAGGTTCCAAGGTCACAGGAGGCACACGGGAGCAAATTAGCGCCACGGTGCTCATGCCCAGGAACCAATCTGGTCTTCATGACGGTTTCACAATTCACACTGACTCACACTTAATGGATCACCTTCCCCACACATGGGTTATTATACGTGCTGGCAATGATTGCTTTTCCAATATGATGTTTGGTGGGATTAATTAAGTAGTGTTTGTTTCCTCTGAAGATAATATAAACAACACCTTGAACTGAGCAATATTGAAATGGGAAAGGGGAGGTCCCCCAGCCAGCGGGGGTGGGACTGGGTGCTGTTGCTCCTACGTGTCTGGATGATGCATAGCTGGGGAGGCTCACTGCGTTCCCCCGAAACGCCCCCCTCGTTTGCCCTCATTGCACCGATGTTCACTGCAAGTGTCTCAAGTTAACGCCGTGAGGGTTTGGATTACATTTTCAATATTCCATGATGCTAAAGTACAAGTTCAGAGTTACAAAGATTTATTACTAGAAATTGGGGGGGCAGTCACAGGCTGAGGGGTGCTCTGTGCGTCCACAGTCAGCTCGGAGAGCTCAGTGAGAATGCAGCCGCTCGCACTGCCTCGCTCCCCACCCCGGCTCCTGTAGTCTGCCCTCCCGCCACGAGGACAGAGCCCGCGAGGGCTCCCCACTCTGATGATTCTCGACTCTCCATCAGCCACCAGGACTAGCAAGTCAGTTGCTTCTGAGAGCAGACTTGACTGTCCACGCTCCTGCTGGCCAGCGTGGTCTCCTGAGAGACCCCTTCCTCCCTCCACCTCCCATCCCTGCCAAGTACTCCAGCCTCGTCTCCTCTCCACTCCCTGCTTGCCGTCCACACCAAGTCACTGGCAAAGCCACAGATCCCAGCTCCCCAGCATCTCACACTTCTGCCCTCCTCGGTACCTCCCGGCTGCCAGTGAACTGAGAACTGCTGCCACTCCCTCCACGCTCGCCACTGGCTCTCCACTGCCATCCTCAGGACCCCTGACCCCACCCCTCTGCTAGAGATCAACTCAAGTGGCCCCACCTCCGGCCACTGCTGGGACACCTGTCACACAAGACGTGAGATGGGCTCCTTAGGGTGCATTTCCAAACTGCTCCTTTCCCTTCCCACAGACAAGAGGGTCTGCCACCTCCCTCGTATGCACCCCACTGTCAACCCCCTTTCTCTTGTGCTCTCAACTCCCTGTCCAGGAACTGGCTGCAGGCAGACCTGGCGTCTTCTGCTTCCACCAGGGTCTGGGAAGCTCAGCAGTGAGGCAGAGAAGAGCACACATCCCAGGGCATCGCTCCCCGGGAGCACAGAACCCCGCGGCCCCTCACAACGCAGGGGTTGGGGCGCACTTGGCCCTCTGTGGACAGAACAAGTAGCAGCTTCCTAACCTTTGCTCCAACGGCATGGTTCTGGTTGGCCTGGACAGTCATATCAATACGGTTCTGGTTGGCCTGGACAGCTGTATCAACAGAGGAGAGCAAACCCAACTGCAGGACCAGCTTCTGTTCTGCAAAGTAGACACACCACTGCTAGTTTGACCAGCACACGGGCACCAACAGGCAACGAGCGGGCCTGTGTGTGGAGGCACCGAGAGAAGCTTGGGGGCTTCCTGGAGACGGGCAGGTGCAGCCTGCACTAGCGGGAAGGGTCTGGCTTAAGCACCACATCTCCGCCTTCTGCGTTCCCTCGTGAGTGACTGTGGTGCAACACGTGACAAGTGGGCAACCTGCTTCTACGTGGAAGCTGATGCCACATGCCACTCACCTCGCCAGGCACAGAGAGGAAAGATCCCCCTTGGGAATCCCACACCAAGTATGGCATCACTCCTCTCACAGATGAGCAGAGACATTCCCAGAGAGGATGCATTTCCCAAACCACCGGCGTGGCCTGAAAAATCCAGAGCCTGGGGTGGCACTGTAGCATGGACTGCTTGTGATGCCGGATCCCATTCCAGTGAGCCAGTTCGAGTCCCAGATGCTCCTCTTCTTCCAATTCAGTTTCCTGGCAATGTGCCTGGGAAGGCAAGAGACAATGGCCCGAACCCTTGGAACCCTACCACCCAGATCAGGAGACAAGGACGGAGCTCCTGGCTCCTGACTTTGGCTTGGCCCGGCCCTGGCTGTTGTGGGTATTTAGGGAGTGAACCAGCAGATGGAAGATCTCTCCGTGTGTGTGTGTGTGTGTGTGTGTGTGTGTCCCTCCTTCTGTGGCTCTGTTTTCAAAAAACTAAATAAATATGTTTAAAAAAGAAGGCAGCCAGAGCTCGTCTATCCAAAGCAGGGTGTGCTACCCTCAGTTTTATTTGAAAACCACAATTATCAGTATCCAATGCAATGCAATTAAGTATTTATTAGAAACCTGATTTTAGGTGTTTCTTGTTACCAACACCTGAGTGACACGGATAACCTCTCTAAAAGCTAAAGAACAAAACCTCGTGTATTGAAGCTGGTTATTCTGGAGTGAGGCAGTTGGCTCATCACCAAGCAGTGCTTGTCCAAGGGCCCCTCCCCCGGTCCCAGACCCTTCTCAGCTGGTTCTCCATGCGCCAGCCTCACCTAACAAGGACATCCACATGCTACACAGCACGTGGTGCAAACAGCGGTCTCTCAGGGAAAAGGAAGTACAGCACCTAAATGAACCAGTTCTGCACGCAAGTGTGTCTGGGCCAGCTTTGAAATGCACAAGCAGGGCCGGGCACTGTGGCTTAGTGGGTAAAGCACCCCCTGCAGTGTTGTCATCCCATGTGGGCGCCTGTTCCAGTCCCAGCTGCTCCACTTCCAATCCAGCTCTCTGCTGCGGCCTGGGAAAGCAGTGGAAGATGGCCCAAGTGCTTGGACCCCTGCACCTGCACGGGAGACCCAGAAGAAGCTCCTGGCTCCAGGCTTCAGATTGGCCCAGCTCCAGCCATTGTGCCATTTGGGGAGTAAACCAGCAGATGGAAGACCTCTCTCTGTCTCTCTCTGCCTCTGCATCTCTGTAACTGCCTTTCAAATAAATAAGATAAATCTTTTAAAAATAAACAACAACAAAAATGGCCCAGCACTGGACAGAAGCAGCAAGGGGCCAAGCAGGGCAGCCTCAATCCTGGCCTGGAGCTGGTGTGAGCAGACACAGCCTGGCTTTCCCACGCTGCTGCCTGTGGCCTGATCCACGGGCGCTTCACTGGGCGGGGGAGGGGCTCAGGAGCTTGAGGGCTGGCGGGACACCAGATAGTCTGGAAGGCTCTAAGGGCACCCTGGGGGCCAAGGCAGGCAGAGGTGCAGGGTGGATGTCCTGTCTGTTCTCACCAGGTCTGAAAATGACCAACCTAGGCCGGGTGTGGTGGCCGGCTGGTTAACCCCATGCCTGCGATGCCGGTATCACACACGGGAGGGCTGTTTCAGAGGCAGCTTCCTGCAAATGCGCCTAGGAAAACAGTGGAAAGTGGCCAGGACAGAGCTGTGGCCATTTGGGGGGTGAACCAGCAGATGGAAGATCCTTTTCTCTTCTCTTTTTCTATTCTCTCTCTTTCCTTGTTAAATAAATAAATATTTTTTAAAATGAAGACTTCTCCCTTTTTGGGTGGTTTTCCTTTTATTTGCAAAATCACCCCATGAATATGCAATGAGTGCCAGGGACGTGCTGGGCCCTGGGCTGTGTCTGTGTGCTATCGTCCCACGCATGCAATGCGCTGCCCAGATGCTGAGATGCTGGCCTCCTGGCTCCTGGGCAGCCAGTGCCTTCCCCACAGTCTCCAGCCCTCTGAAAGCAGGCTGCGGAGAAGCATGGCGAGAGGCATGCTTGGGTCAAAGACACACATCCACCTTGATGGCTGAGCCTCCTATTCACTGCGAATGGACCAAGGACCCAGTGACACAGGAAACCCTGTCCTGGCCTTCTGTATCTGGACAGCGACAGCAGCAGGACCTCACAGGCCCCGACCACAGCCACCTTCAGGCCACCGGGGCTCTGCACGCATTGGTGGACATCAGGTCCCCCTGCACTAAAAGCGCTTTGAACTAACAGGTGAAACGGCAGCTGGTGGCTCCCACCACGCCCACATGAAACGGCCACTCCAGCCAGTGTGTCCACAGGGAGCTCCAAAGCTCTGGAGGCTTCAGGACCTGGCGCCCACCAGCCCTCTGCCTGGTTCTGGGCATCTGAGGCCTCCCAGGCACCCCACAAAGGCGGGATCTCTCCAACACTCTTGCCACCAGCAGAACCCCGTTCTGTCTCCCTCTGGCTGAGTCTGGGCCAGCAGGTTTGGCAGGAACCTGCCTGGATCCTTGCTTTTGTCTCGCAGCCTCTCACATTACAAATAGAACCTGCCAAGCGGGGACCTTCCCATCCCTGTTCTTAACATCCCTAACAACTCGGAGGCAGCGACCCGGCGACCAGCAGACAGGGCATGAAATCTGTCTGCCAATATCACCTCTCGGCGGGCTGGATGTCACTTCGCATCATCGGCAGGTTTTCCTTGGGAAGCACAAAACATAAAGCCCGCACCGGGGGCGAGCGGCGCGAATGACTATTTCTTTCTAAATCACTGCGATCAATGGCGCACCTGATGAGCGGGCAGGCTGCACCTTTCATCAATCAACAGGAACGCAACAGCGCACCATGATGCAAGCAGCCATGCGTGGGAGCGCCAGGCAGGCGCGAAGGCAGCATCACACCTGCGATGTGTCACTCAATGACTTCCTCTTCGGCACAGCGTGACTCCCACTGCTCCGGGGTCCCTGCTCACTGCTGTCCTGGGCATGACACCCCCAAGCCTCCGTGACAGCGGCTGGCGGTCATCTCTCTTGCCGGCGGCACAGTGTCACACCTCCACACCCCGTGAAGCAAGGTGGATGAGCCGCCCGGCACAGGTGGCTCGTGGAGGACCTGCCTGAGTCCAGGGGCTGGGGCCTGGCAGAAATCAGCGTCCCTTCCCGGTGCTGCCATAAGTGGCCCACAGAGCACACAGGGTCTGCGTAGGTCCACACAGACACAAAGGCCCCAGCAAACATTTTACAGAAGATTTTAAAAGGAACAAGAAGAACACGGAGACCTGGGGTGGTCACAGTGGAAATGCACATAACGCAAATCCCCGAATCGGGGCAGCCCATTGGAATACTGTCAGGACTCAGCCCAGGCAAGGGGACGAACCCTCCCGAGAGGCGCTGTGGACACACAGGACAGGTGTGTGCTGCAGCCTGACACACAGCCGGGCTGGGTGAGCACTCTCCGGAGAGAGCTCAGAGACAGCCCGTTTCCTCCCCCGGGACGGCCGACTGAGCACCAAGCCTTGGTGAACAGACTGCACGCGAGTCGCGTGTGACTGCGCGGGTCACCAGGCGTGCTGTCTATCCCCCCGCGTTCTCTCCATCTGGGCTTCCAGCAGACAGGGCACACACACTTCTGCAGTACAGAGCCTGAGCCCTGGTCCCTGGCAACCAGGGACAGGAATGAAACCACCGGGCAACAGTGGCTGGATCCATGTCAGATCTTTTCTGATTTATTTTACTTATTCGAAAGGCAGAGTGAGAGAGTGAGGGGGTGGGGAGAGGGAGACATAGAAAGAGATTTTACAATCCAGCGGTTCACTCCCCAAATGGTCAAATCGGCCACGGCTGGGCCAGGCCAAAGTCAGGAGCTTCATTCAGGTCTCCCATGTGGGTAGGGCTGGGGCCATCCTCAGCTGCTTTCCCAGGCATATTAGCAGGGAGCTGGATTGGAAGTGGAGCAGCCGGGAATCAAACTGGCCCCCATATGGGATGCCAGCATTGCAAGCATTTGATGAACCCATTACGCCACAGTGCCATTCCTCCCCATTCCCTGCCCCCCCCATCTAATCTTAAACAAGTCCTCTCCACTCTCCAGACCCCAGAGAGGACAGATAGAGACGGTTCCCCCACATCTGGTACTGGCTGATACACAGGGTGGTGTTATCTGACCTCAGTAGTGGCCAGCTTTGAGAGAAGGAGGCATCCAGCCAACACTGGCATTTCTATGTCCAGCCCAGGACTTCAGGGAATCAAATGAAGGGGCCTTTATAATTCTACCGGGGGTGGGAACCATAGGCTCCAGGCTGAGAGTGAGGGGCCATGTCCTCTGCTTGCCGTGAGGAGCACAGGGTCGTGGTGGGAAGTGTAGACAGCAGGCACAGAGGGACAGAGAGGAGAGGGCTCCAAGGCCTGGCCTGCGACCGCCCCAGGGCATCAGCTCCGCTGCCTCTCACAGGCCCGTGCTCCTTCCAGGTCTCCGACCTGTGCCTGTGCTCCTTCCAGCCTCTGCGCTCGCTCTCATGTGCAACAATGTGGACTCCTGTAAGATTCCCAGGAGGGAACCTTTTCCATCTCAACCTGAGCCAGGCTCTGAGCGGTGTCCTGGGTGGAGGGAGAGGGGATGCACCATCCCAAAGCACCTGCAGCCCCAAAACCCTGTCTGAGAATTCCCTGGGCTCGGCGCTGGGGCATGGCGGGTAAAGCCACTGCCTGTGATGCTGGCATCCCAGGTGGGCACTGATTCGGGTCCTGGCTGCTCCACTTCCAATCCAGCTCCCTGCTCGTGGCCTGGGAACGCAGTGGAAGATGTCCCACCCAAGTGCTTGGGCCCCTGCTACCCATGTAGGAGGCCTGGATGGGGCTCCTGGCTGCTGACTTTGGCCTGGCTCAGTCCTTGCCATTTTGGGGAGTGAACCAGTGGATGCAGAATCTCCCTCTTTCTCTCTCTCCCTCCTCCCTCCTTCTCTCTCTGTTAACTTTTAAATAAATGAATAAATCTTTAAAAAGAGAGAGAGAATTCCCTAACACCACACATTCAATCCCACACGGCCCAGCCACTGAACAGGTGGGAGACTGACCGGGTTGTAGTCGCAGCCCCGGCCCAGTCCCAGCTGTTGAGGGCCTTTGGGGAGGGAGCCAGCAGGTAAGAATGAAAGTTCTCTCCCCTCCCCCTCTCAGCTACTGCAAATTAAGGGGGAAATGCTGTACATGAAGGTTCATAGCAAGAGCCCATAACTGGAAACAATCCAAATGCCTCAACTGGTTAAGAAAATTATGCTGCCCTTGTACTAAGCACTGCTACTCAGCAATGAGCGGAATGGACTTGCTGCGTGTAGCCACTCGGATGGATCTCTGGGAGTCAGGCTGATCAAAGGGCTACCTCCCAGGGGCTGGCGCTGTGGCGGACCGGGTCAAGCTTCCCCTGCAGCACCAGTATCGCATATGGGCACTGGCTACAGTCCTGGCCGCTCCACTTCCGGTCCAGCTCCATGTTAATGTGCTTGGGAAAGCAGCAGAGGATGACCAAGTGCTTGGGCCCTGCATCCACGTGGGAGACCTGGAAGAAGCTTCTGGCCCCTGGCTTTATCCTGGCCCGGCCCTGACAGTTGAGGTCATTTGGGGAGTGAAGCACTGGATGAAAGACCTCTCTCTCTCTCTCTCTCTCTCTCTCTCTCTCTCTGACTCTGCCTTTCAAATAAATCAATCTTAAAATAAAAAACACAAAAGTTCCCTCCTGCACAGTCCCATCTACATCACATTCTCAAGTTGGAAAAATTACAGTTGGCGAGGAGATTCGTGCTTTTGAAAACCAGGCAGGAAGAGGAGAAGGTCGGCGTCTGCTGCTACACCAGGGATTCTGTAGCCACTCAAGAGGTTGGTATTGGAGGAAACAGAAGGTAGGGCTACGGGGTCTCCCTGTAGCATCTCCTGTTCCTGTACAGAAATCTGTAATTATCTGAAAATTAAAATGGTCCGAAATCACAGTGAAAGATTTGCTCTCCACTCAAAACAACCATCACCTGCAGTCTGAGTCGCCCACAAGTCTGATTGCGTCGTATAAAGCCGGGGAAGGAGGAGGAAAAGCAGACAGTGTGCAGGCTATGCCATCCACCTGCCGTGCACCGAGACTCCCGCTGGCCAAGATGGGACAACTTTTAAAATGTTTATTTACATATTTACGACAACAAGATCTAATGCTCACATCCAGCGGGAATTTGAAAATAACTACTTGTGATAGGAGCAGTGACAGCTCAAGTACTTGGGACCCTACCACTCAACACGGGAGATCTGGATTGAATTCTGGGCTCCCGGGCTCCAGCCCGGCCTGGCCTTGGCTGGCGCAGTCACTCAGGGAGTGTCTGCCTCTGTCTCTCTGCCTTTCATTAAATGGTTTTCAATTTCTTTTGGTAGAACACTAAAGATAATAATACGGGAGAAATGCACATTGTATATTTAAAACACACCATACAACAATAATTTGAAAACAGAGGTCAGGCACCAGGACCTAGGCCTCCACCTGCAGTGCCTGCATCCCATGTGGGCATTGCGTTTGAGTCCCGGCTGCTCCTCTTCTGATCCGGCTCCCTGCTACGGCCTGAGAAAGCCGTGGAAAATGTCCAAGTCCCCGGGCCCCTGCACCTGCATGGGAGACCCAGAGGAATCTTCTGGCTCCTGGCTTCGGATTGGCCCAGCTCTAGCCATTGCGGCCATTTGGGGAGTGAACCAGCAAGTCGAAGACCTTTCTCTCAGTCTCTCCCTCTCTCCGTGTATAACTTTACCTCTCAAATAAATAAATAAATTTAAAAAAACCTACAATGAAGAATAAAACATCCAAGAATAAAGTGTTCTATCATTAAAGCAACAGATTGTCCAGAAATCACATCTAACACTTTCTTAAAATTGAGATAGAAAGGACTGGGCTTAAGCCTTGGAGAAGGATGATTCAATGAATGGTGCTATGAAAATTCATTGTAATTAAAAATTTTTTGATGCCACTAGCACAAAGCATCAAATTCCAGATAGGCTAAAACTTTAAACACAAAATAGCAAAATGAAATAATAAAATCTACCACTGAGCATCAGATCTGTGGGGAGAGGCTGCACCACGGGAAATTCACAGAGAAGATGCAGAGAGAGAAACATCCGTATGTGAGACAACAACAACACATAAAAGACAGCCCAGGGAGGTGGCAGAAACGTGTGGAAACATGAGATACGTTACCACCAGTGCTGCACAAACACCCAACACGATTCTTCAGAAAAAAACACTGAAATCCAATAAGCAAATGCCAAACGATACGGAAAGTTTATAAAAAAAAGAACCAAAGTAAGGAAGAAAATGGTTGGCACTGCTTCATCTTGCAAATAACTGAAGCAACACAAATTTAATCAAAATAAGGCAACTCGCTGTTACATTAATAAAGCTTCTTTTTTTTTTTTTTTTTTTTTTTTTTGAGATAATACTGAATTCTGGCAAGGGCGCAGTAACTGCTCACATCCTTCTGGGAAGTGATCTGACAATGTGTATCAAGCCCACTAATCCCACTTCTGGGAATGCGTCCTAGGAAATAGTCCAAAATATAGGAAGCATATGCACGGAGACACTCGCTGCAATATTATCTGTGACAGATACAACTCGAGAGCAACCTAAATGCACAAAAATGAGAGGCCGCCCTGCCAAGTTCGGGCCCATTCACCGGATCGGCATCTGCGCAGCCAAAAGCAAAGCTGCTAACGAACATGCTGTAGTAACATGGAGAGACATGTGGGGCTCTGGAAGCCGCACCACGATGCCAAGGGGAGACTATGCACGAAAACAGCTCTGCAGGAAACTAAACCGAGAGCAGGTAGTTGTAAAAGGATTCGGCGCCGGCACACCGGGTTCTAGTCCCGGTTGGGGCGCCGGATTCTGTCCCGGTTGCCCCTCTTCCAGGCCAGCTCTCTGCTGTGGCCCGGGAGTGCAGTGGAGGATGGCCCAAGTGCTTGGGCCCTGCACCCCATGGGAGACCAGGAAAAGCACCCGGCTCCTGCCTTCGGATCAGCGCCGTGCGCCGCCTGCAGCGCACCAGCCGTGACAGCCATTGGAGGGTGAACCAACGGTGAAGGAAGACCTTTCTCTCTGTCTCTTTCTCTCACTGTCCACTCTGCCTGTCAAAAAATAAAAAAAAAAAAATCAAAAAAAAAAAAAAAAAAAGGATTCCACGTGCTTTTCCCGCTTCTTTCTTTTCCAGGGTAGGGCTGGATGGTGTTACTCCTCTGTAATGAACGGCCATCACCGCTCACAGGAAGCAGCATTCAGCAATGCCCCGCCTGCGAGGGTGGAGCAGGCAGCTCCCACAAGCTTCTCTAACTTGCATGGTGATAAATCAGGTCGAGACTGCAAACCGGGCTGCCGCACATTCAGGGCGCTGCTTGCCCCCACTGGCTTGCTGGGCCTTGCGGCAGAATCCTCTCCCACAGCCGACCTGCCACTTGCAGCAATTACTGCCTGTGGCAGACAAGGAACCCCAGCAGCTCCATCCAGGAGCGGGGGCGAGCAGGCACAGCTGGGCCAGCGAAACTGATGACTCATTTATTCCAGGCGGCCGAGCTCCGGCGGCACCGCTTCCATTTGGAGTTCAAGGCCTCCTTCCGAGCAACGGGGAGGGCACGGGAGCACGGCACAGGCCCAGCCATCGCAAGGCACTGTCAGCTCACAGGACGGGCAGCCCTGTCGTGGGGAATTCCTGTGCAGGCCTGCATGTACTCTTTGGTAGGAAGCCGGAGGAAAGAGGAGGTAAAAAGCGGTGGGAAGGGCCGGCGCCGAGGCTCAATAGGCTAATCCTCCACCTTGCGGCGCCAGCACACCGGGTTCTAGTCCCGGTCAGGGCGCTGGATTCTGTCCCGGTTGCCCCTCTTCCAGGCCAGCCCTCTGCTGTGGCCAGGGAGTGCAGTGGAGGATGGCCCAGGTGCTTGGGCCCTGCACCCCATGGGAGACCAGGAAAAGCACCTGGCTCCTGGCTCCTGCCTTTGGATCAGCGCAGCGCGCGGACCGCGGCAGCCATTGGAGGGTGAACCAACAGCAAAGGAAGACCTTTCTCTCTGTCTCTCTCTCTCTCTCACTGTCCACTCTGCCTGTCAAAAAAAAAAAAAAAATGCGGTGGAAGCCTTGGGTTGCGCTGCAGCCCCCGATGGCCCCCACTGTCACTGTAGAAAATGCCTTTTCCTCTTTTTCTTGAAAAACAAAAAGTCCGCCGCAAAGGAGCGTCAACTGGATGCCTGCTTAGGTCTAGGGAGGTCTCAGAACAGTCGGGGCTGGCATTGTGGCACAGTGGGCTAAGCTGCCACGTGCAGCGTCGGCATCCTCTGTTCCACGGCTCTGGCTTCAGCCTGGCCCAACCTGGTCCATTGTGGCCACTGCGGGGGTGGACCAGCGAAGGAAGATCTCTCACTCTCTGTCTTTTACTCTCTCTGCTGTTCTGCCTTTCAAACAAATGAATAAATAATTCTTTTTTTAAAAAAATATGCAGCCAAATGAAGAACCTCCAAAATATTAATTATACCTATTTATTTTAAGTTATTTGTTTATTTAAAAGGCAGAGTGACAGATAGAGAGTCAGAAACAGATCTTGCATCTGCTGGGTCACTCCTCAAACGCCCACACTGGCCGAGGCCAGGCCAGGCTGAATCCTGAGCCAGGAACTCCATCCAGAGCTCCCAAACTTCCGGCAGGAACCCAGGAACCTGCAGCCCCCAGGTGCGTTAACAGGAAGCTGGGCTGGAATGGAGCAGGGACTTAACCCCAGGCAGCAGCTTAACCACTGCACCCCAACGCCCAGCCCAGTCACGCCTGTGTGTAACCCAAGGATTTCCTCCAACCAAGTGCTAAAAAGAGCAATGGTCTCATAATTGTTAACGTGATGGAGTTTTCCTGAGTTCTTTTCTAGGATCAGTGTCACAATTTGATAAGATTTGATGGATACGGAAAACTGTCTAGTTATTAAGAATTCAGCTAACTGGAGACTAACTTAGATACGTCAAAGAAAACACCAAGGAATGGAGGCTGTCTGCATTGAGGAATCGCAGTGTTTACCAGGAGAATGGAAAAATGTTGGTCACTGCCCCCACAAACCTTGTGCCAGATTTTTTTTTAAGATTTATTTATTTATTTGAAAGGCCAAGTTTCAGAGAGGGAGAGAGAGAGAGAGAGAGAGAGAGAGAGAGAGAGAGAGGGAGGCAGATGTCCCATTCTCTGGTTCACTCCTCCAGGTGGCCACTGATCCGAAGCCAGGAGCCAGGAGCTTCTTCTGGGTCTCCCATATGGGTGCGGAGGCCCAAGGACTTGGGCCATCCTCTACTGCTTTCCCAGGCCATAACAGAGAGCTGGATCGGAAGAGGAGCAGCCAGGACCCAAACTGGAGCCTATATGGGATGCTGGCACTGCAGGCGGAGGATTAACCCACTACGCCACAGCGCCGGCTCCAATACCAGAACTTACCAAAGTGAAATATATCTCCCCGAGTACTCACAGGGCAGGAAAGAAAAAGGAAAGAGGAAAGCGGATGTTCATGGTGTACCTGCTACACACACCAGGAGCATTTTCAAACACCGTCGAGGTGCAGGCCCTGTTCCAGACTGGCATCAGCAAGACAGAGCACCCTGGTCAGCATGGAGGACAACCCCAGCAGCTGTGCAGGGTGACGTGACATCACAGGGGACCCCAGCTGCTCACCATCCGACCCCAGATGTAGAATTTTGCCTGGATCATCCAGACGGCCCCAGCAGGCTCACGATGGCCCTTGGGAGTGGGAGTGATGGGCAGCAGAGTCAGGGGAGGGGCCCTAAGCCCAGGAATGCAGGTGGCCTCTGGAAGCTGGAAAAGACATGATGGGTGGTAGGGGATGTCTCACCTAGAGCCTGCCGGGAAGCACGCAGCCCCGACACTGCCTGGTCATCCCCATGAGACTGTTCCAGGCTTCTGACCTCCAGAGCTGAAGACAGTAAACAAAAATGCAGGCCGTTTCCAGCCACTAAGGTTGAGAACCGGTCACAGCCCCAGTGGGAACCAGGCAGACCTGCCCTTGCCAAGCGGGAATGCCTGGCTCCTTAGGGCAACTGCACACCTGCCGTCTGCAGTGCGCCTCCCCAAGACCGCACACTGCTGAGTCCCACAGTGCCCGCCGTTCAGCCACGCCGGCTCAGCAGCCGAGTCCCCAAAGGCCTCGGGTACCTCTCAGTGCACGCTGGGCTCTCAAAGTCGCAGGCACCACCCCCGCTTCTGCCTTCAGACCCCATTCTCTCTTCAGAGCTCAGGCCCCCGGGCATCTGCTCGACAGGGCAGGGGACCCTGGGCTGGCGGCCACAGTACACAGGGTGCACCTCCATCTGGGAGTATTTCTCCCATAACCCTTGGCTGTCTACACATCCACCTCGACTAACAGCAGTTCTCCTAGGATATGAGAGAGAGACAGAGAGAGAGAGAGAGAGAGAGAGAGACAGAGAGACAGACAGAGAGAGAGAGAGAGAGAGAAACCCCAGCCAAGCCAGAAGCAACCAAGCAAGCAGGAAGCTGTAACACGCTCTGGGTCTCAGCAGTGACCCATCATCACAGATCCTGGGTGGTCAGTGCCCTGCTCGCCCCATATCCCTGGGCTCGGGGTCAGGCCGGGGACCCCCCACAGTTCGAAGTGGACAGCCACTCGCCTGCCTCAGCCACTGCCCTGCTCCGTTTGATTCTGCACGCGCTCTGTTCACACAGGCACCTCGGCTCCCGCGGCAGAGCAGTCCCGAGTGCGGGATGAGCTCCAGGTAGCCTCTGCTGGACACAGGCCCTCAGGGCCCCTCCTGGGCCATGCCACTGAGGCGTGGGGCAGGAGGCAGAGGAAGCCAGGCACTGACACAGGGCAGGGACGCTCCAGGGACACCCCATGCCTGTGGTGCACCTGCCAGAGAGTCCCCTGGGCGGAGCAGACCCCTGGCGAACAGCGACCTGCTCACAATGCGCCCCTTCCCGTTGCTCTAGGAGGGGTGTGAGCTGTGCCCCCGGCAATGGCTGCTGCATGCGGGGCTCTGCAGCGTCACCACGGTGAGCACACGCTCTAAACTCTGGATCATTTTCTCAACAAGCCACAAAACTACTTGAGACCACGGCAATTTGCTATGCCACGGCTCGACGAGCTAATCCCCCTTTCCTGCTAACTTTCTACCAATTATGATGCTGGCAGTGCATTTTAGGGAAGCTGCTGCTTTATGACTTTGCTTCTTGGAGGGCGCTGAACAAATCCAATTTCCTTTTTTTTCCTTAAATATTTATTTATTCATTTATTTGAAATTCAGAGTTACAGACAGAGAGGAAGAGACAAAGAGAAAGAGAGGTCTTCCATCCACTGGTTCACTCCCCAAATGGCTGCAACGGCCGAGGCTGGGCCAGATAGAAGCCAGGAGCCAGGAGCTTCTTCTCGGTCTCCCATGTGGGTGCAGGGCCCAAGCACTTGGGCCATCTTCCATTGCTTTTCCCAGGCCATAGCAGGGAGCTGGATCAGAAGTGGAGCAGCCGGGACTTCAACTGGTGCCCACAGGGGATTCTGGCATCCCAGGTGGCGGCTTTACCCGTTATGCCACAACATCGGCCCCCAAAACCACTTTTCAACTTAAAACTAAAACCGTCTCCTGTAGCAAAGCCCAAGCATCTCCACCTGCAGCCACGCTGGAAACACAGACAGAATCTCCTCCACGAACCCGACGAGGCTGCCAAGGTCATCATTTAAAGCAAATACTTGCTAAGTGGAAACATATTAAATGTGGCTTCACTGTAAATTCCAAAGGTGTAACTTGCTAGATGAACTTTGCTGAAACTCAGGAGGAAAACAGGGAGCCGGGGCTGGACGAGCCGTCCTTTCTTCTGTCCAGCGTCACAAACGAACAGGCTGGAACTATTCCAGATGTTCCCCAGTTTGGAGCAGAAAAATGAAAAGGAGGGGGCATTCAGTTCTTTTATTCCTTTTCAAAGATTTCTTCATTTATTTGAAAGTCTGGATTAGAGAGAGAGGGAGACAGACAGAGATTTTCCACCCCCCGGTGCACTCCCCAAATGGCCGCAGTGGTCAGAGCTGGGCCAGGCCAACAGCCAGGTGTCGGGAGCTTCTTCCAGGTCTCCCCTTTGGTCGCAGGCGCCCAAGCACCCGAGCCATCTTCCGCTGGTTTCCCAGGCTGGGCGTCCGCAGGGGGCTGGATCAGAAGTGGAGAGGCTGGAAACTGAGCTGGTGCTTACAAGAGGATGCCGGCACCGCAGATGGCGGCTTCACCTGCCGTGCCACAGCGCCGGCTCGGAGATCAGCTCTCAAGCACCGCGGGTGTGCAGGGCAGGCGCACTGGACCCCGCAGGACAGGCTGGGGGGCGATGGGCTTCGTGTCTCAACTCTAAGCCCTAAGGCACTGGCACAACCTTGCCTCTGCCGCAGGCACAGAATCCTCTGATGTCCCAGTGCTCAGCCAGCAGTCACGGCACCGCGAGGACCACGGATCGATCCCAACTCCGTCCCCAACAGCTGGCAAGCCGGAGTGAATTACCCTCATTTTGGCCTCCAGTTGTCCCAGTGCATTGGGTTGCCCGGATGCAGCTGATGAGAAGGGGTGAGCGAGGCGCTGTGGGAAATGTGTGGTGCTTTATCCACGCGAAAAACAAAAATCCTGCGGCCAGCGTTGTGGCGTTGTAAGTACAGCTGCGACTTCTGATGCTGGCAACCCACGTGGGCCAGTTCACGTCCCGGCTGCGCCACCTCTGACCAGCTCCCGGCCAATGCACCTGGGAAAGCAGCAGAAGACGGCCCACGTGTGTGGGTCCCTGCTTTCACATGGGAGACCTGGAGGAAGCCCCTGGCTCCTGGCTTCAGCCTGGCCCAGCCTCAGTGGTTGCACGGTTGCAGCCATTTGGGGAGTGAAGCAGTGGATGGAGATCTCTGTCTCTCCCCCTCTCTGTAACTCTGACTTTCATATAAAAAATATATATATATATATATATCTAAGGAAAAAAGACATTCACAACTGGGGCATTTTACTCAAAGAACAAAGGTTTCTCCCTCTTGCAAAAGTAAAAACATACGAAATAAAATTTTAAAACCACGAAAATTTCTTAAAAATGAATGTGTTCTCAAAATAAGACATTTGACTCCATTTTGAGGTCACTGTTCTACAACTCGGATATGGAGAGACTATGACACAGCCGTGCTGTGGATGACTGAGTAAGGGAGGAACCGACACCTATTGCCTTTACACCTGATAATGTGTTACAAACTCCCAGGTCCTCTCATCCTCCCAGAGAGCACACCCGTCAGCACTGTCAGGACGTGGACAGCAGCCTTCTCCCGATACAGCTGCAGCCCGGGGGATGCCCTGTTTCTGTGCTGGTTTGCCAAAGTGCAAATCTGGAAAGAGCTGAGACAGGCCCCTGCAGAGAGCACTCCTACGTCTGTATTGAAATCCCAGCAGGGCGTCTGGCGTCAGATGTGGCCATGGCTGGCTCAGGGTGAACGCTGGTGCAGCAGTTCCGTACCAGAACAACAGACAAGGGGATGTGTATCCAAGGATGAATCGTCAGGTGTTCTCGGCCTCTGCCTTTCCCCACTCACCCCAAAAGTGTACAACAGAGGTTAAACAGCGATAAAGAAGGTACAGCCGGGGCTCATGATAATAACAACAGCTGGAGAGTTTAAAAGTAGGCACAGACTCTGGAGCTGGGCAAAGTGGGGTCCCCTAAGTCAGTGCCGACTTCAGCTCCCTCACATGCAAAATAAGGACCTTAGGGTCTGCCCTCTGTGGCTGTGGGGACGACTGACAAAATAATAGTTAATGCAAGCAGCGTGTGACCTGGCCAAATGGCTCAATGAATATTAAATGTTTTGATTACGCTGTTCACGGTATGTGCTAATAATCTGGGGGAAGTTCACCCAGCAGTCTAACAAACGATCCAGGGCTTTGCACGTTGCTTTTCAAGCATCGTGAGTGTTCCTTGCTGTGAAAGTCACGTGTGTGGGTTGATACGCCTTTACGGAAACCCCAAGTGGGAGAATTATAACCAAAATATGGAGCAGGAACAACAGAACCGAACCAGTCCCCAGAGATGTCCTGGGGACCCCAAATCTCCAGGGCACGGGGAGGCTCTCGTGGGGGCAGAGGGCGTGGGGGAGGGGATGGCTAGGGACGCAAGCGTCTGAGTGCTGATCTGTGTCCCATTCTCTCATTAGCAACGGATCCACACGTGCTCGCTGGATCCCCAGGTCCTCACAGGAGGAGACCCCCCTTCGGCAAACAATGGGAAGAGCCTGCTCCTCGGTGCAGAGGGAGGGGATCAGAACACAGCTCTCCCAGGAATAAGCAGTGTCTCCCCTTCCCCTCTGAGGATCCTGCAGCCCCTCCCCTGCCAGTGTCACAGTGCACGTGGTGCCCCCACCCCGACGTGACCGTGACTGTGACCGTGACCGGGGCTCTGGCTCAGTGCCCGAGGAGGGAAGTCACAGAGTGGCATCGGCCCTCTGTTCACACCTGGCTGACCTGGGCCTCCCTGTCCTGACCTCATTCTCCCTCGGCCCAGGGAACTCCAGCCCCACAGCCTCCTTTTCTGAGGCTCGGGGAGGTGAGTGTGGAGCTATGGGGAGCACTGAACAGTGGCACCTGCACTCCTGGCAGTCCTGTGCTGGCCGTGACCTCGGCACCTGCAGGTCTGTCCTCACAGCAGACCCTGGGTCTCTTCCTGAAAGGTGCGGTCACTGACTTGGGGCCTCTGTAGGCAAAATTGCTCACACCCACACTGACCTGTGAGAATCTCGCTTTTCCCTTTGGTGTTTTTTTTTTTCCCCCATAAATCTGTAACGCAACACCCTTCCATGAGGGACGTCGCCACATGGCCTCGATGTCCGGAAACAAAGTGTGCACGCGTGGGGTGTGCGTCTCACACGTGCAGGGCCCACTGGCACAGCTGAGTGTGCTCCTTACCCAGTCTATACTGGTTAACTCTGTTATTGAATTGCATTATTTATGACATATTATATAAAATGATAAAATAGGACTATAAATGGAAAGTTGACTTTTCCATGAGAATGAAGTAAAGAGCTTTAAAAAGACTTTAAAAAAAAATGACTCAGTTTAAAACCTGCTGTCAGACCAGAAGGGTGTAAGACAATGCACAGGTATGCAGGCAGGCTCCTGGCAGGGGGTCTTACACCCAAAGAGAAGGGGAGATCTCATCAGGGGGCCCCTTGAAATCACACACCCCAAGGAAAAGGAGCAACCTCAGAACAAAACACCCTAGGTTTATACCAAGGCACTTCAGAAATTAATGGAATCCAAAGATAACTTTATTTTTATGTAAGCATTTAGAAATCCATGCACATGCAGGATCTTTAGAAAGTTCATGGAAAATGAATATCATGAAAAGTTAGGACATTAAAATTATTTTCATGAATTTAAACCTATATTTCAACTCCATTTTTCCATGAGCTTTTTGAAGTCACTTCATATGTATTATGCTTTTTAACGATCTACCGACCTGAGCAAATTTTCTGTTTACCAACCAATAGGGTTTATGATTGGATTCGGTGAAATGTTTCAGCAGATTTGTTTTTATATTTTTCTTTATTGGAAAGGTGGGGGGGGTGGTGAGAAGGATGGGTGGGTACAAGGAGAGAGAGAGAGAGAGAGACAGAGAGAGAGAGAGAGACAGAGAGAGAGATCTCCCATTTACTAATTCATTCCCCCGAATGTCCACAACAGCCAGAGCTGGACCAGGCTGAAGCTAGGATCCAGCGACCCAATCTGGGTCTCACAGATGATTGGCAGGGACCACCCACGTGCACCACCACCGCTGCCGTTTAGGGTACACATTAGCAGGAAGCTGAAATCAGACGCAGAGACGTGTCCCCAGGCAGGCCCACCTGGGACACAGGCTCCCAAGAGCCATCTTACCATGCCCTTCAGCAGATTCTAAATGAACCATTTTTTTTTTTTTTTTAAAGCCAAAAGGCCATTCGAACCACTGGTGTACAACAGAAGTTTCTAGAAAACTCTTTTCTGAAAGGGAAGCTGAGTGTGCATCCCTTGAGCTCCGTTGCCCAGGCAGAGGAGCGGGACTGGAATCCCGTAGTCCAGGCTGCCTGTTTCCAGCTGCGCCCGAGACACGAGGCACTTCTGCCTGTAGGGACCTGATCAGGAAGATGCATGTGGTCCATTAGGCTCGCCGGCTCTGAGCACACTGACCGGCTGCTTGCCAGGACCCGGCCCACGATGCTTATCGTGGGATTCCGAATTCCCTTCCGGCGCGTGCAGCAGAGAACTGGAAACATAAAGGCCTCTCGGAGACCGCAGGGGGCTCGAGGATCCAGGAAGAATGTCATCCTCAAAATCTTTGCTGCACCGAGACTTCCCGGGCCTTAGCAAGAGGCTCGGGCCTTAGCAAGAGGCCGTCAGAGTGCATACTCCCGCTCCCAGCAAAACCCGCAGAGAGAGGCCCCTGCCTGCGCGGAGCCCCAGCTGGGCCCGCCAATGAGCTCAAGGCTACAGTGCACCCTTTAGTGTCCTCAGGGCTTGTGGGGAGGAAGGAGAGAGTCCTGGGGCGCGGGGGGGGGGGGTGGAGTGGGGGGGGGCAGGAGCCACAGGCTCTTAACAGATTCCAAACTGGAGTAGAGGCCACGGGGTGGCAGGTGGCAGGGAAGGACAATTGGCTGCACCATGACCCAAAAGGCACGTCCCAATGCTGAGCTGAGCTGAGCTGAGCGGAGCGGACACCACCCACGGTGGAATGGAGGTACGCAGCCCCAAGCCACCTTGGTGGGCTGTCCCCCACAGCCCACCCCGGCCCCCACCTGAGTGACAGGACGTCTGAGCCGGCTACTTTGAGAAACCGGAGGGTTGTGGCTGAGAGGGTTTGCTGAGGCTTAAAAGACGAGGTGCACCGGATGCACTCAGAGCAGGGACAGCCCTGGACGGCTTTAGAGGCCTCTCCAGGCTCAGGCCCCTCCCAGGCCTTCGGTCAGGAGCGGCCCCGGCCTCTGTCCACCCGCCTCCTGCGTACAGAGGTGGGGAAAACAGCTGTAGGTGAAACACTAACACAGACCTCACAATGACAGCTACACCGTGAGCTCTGACTCTCCCTGCACCTTTCTTGCTAATGGTATGGGTTCACCCTGGGGGGAAGCAGCAGAGAGAAGCCACGCAGGGATTTCCCCACCCCCCAACCAAACCCGGTCTGTCGCCCCCCCCTTGTCCTGAGGGAGCCCCCAACGCCAGCCCACCCCAGCCAAGGCTTCCCTCTGGACCCGATGCCCTCATCACCCCCACCCCCACCCCACCCCCACCTCCACTATCTGTTTCTCTTTCTACCAAATTATCCTAAACAACAAACAGATCTGACACGCTCTTGGCATCACAACTCCCTGCAGACACCATTTCTCTGACCCAGAGCAGGACACAACACCGGCAGGGGTGCCCACGCCCACGTCAGCTTCCTCGGGCCACTCACCCACAGCATCAGCAGTGCCCCAAGGCAGCCAAGTCCTCTGTGACTTCTCAGGAATCCACACACAGCAATTGGGCTTTGTCTTCTCTCTTTCCTCCCCTGCTGGCCACACACTCCCTTGTCTGCCTCTGCTAACCTCAGGGAGCTCTGCCTGCCTTGGCTCCCTCCCCAGGTGGTCTCAACACCATCATCTAAATGCTAATGACACCCAAAATGGTAGCTTCTAACTTTACCTTCCTGCTCAACTCCAGCCTGGAACCCCTAGGGGCTGGCTCCCCTTCCCTCTCCGGCTGTCTCTAAGCACCTGTCTTCACACTGGGGCAGCATCTCCCCAAAGCGGGTGCAGCAAAGACAGGTTTAGATTTCACACTGCTTGGGGCCCTCCACAGCACACCCTGCACCCCACAAAATCTTCCCTGGCATTTAACTTCTCTTCTTAATTAAATTTAAATTTCACTTAATCCTTCTCCTTAGAATGGTGATCATGGCGGTGGAGGTGGTGGGGGGGGAGGTTGAGAAACAGGGAGCTGGGCCGAAATGGAGCTGCTGAGTTCCCACCCCCACTTCTCCTGCAAGGTGTCCCCCACCCCTTTGACTCGAAGCAAAAATGCAATGACTTTTCCTTGATTGTGCCTTTCCCTACACCATTATGGCCCTGCCTCCCCAGAACACCCCAACTGTCTCTGTCCCCTCTCCCCATTCATGGCCTCCACCCAAGACAAACCATCCCCTGCTGCAGATCACTGCCCAGAGGTTCCGATCAGCTCCGGCGTGGAGACCAGAACCCCAGCCAGCGGCATTCTTTCCCTGTTTTATGGTTCCTGGTGAATCCTTGAAATCACAGGGAGCCCAGCCAGCTTCCCGCTCCACAAGGTTCCCCATGGCCCCTGCCCGAGCCAGCGCCCCCTCCTCACTACAGGTACATCTTCCCATCATGGTGAAGAACTGCCCCGGAGCCACGAACGGGCAGGACAATGCCTCGCTCCTGGGTCCTGCCCGCCCTGGGAGCTCCCCTCCGCGCACGGCACACTGCGGGGTGCACAGCCCGTGGGAGAACAGCTAGACACGCCAGGCACCGTCAACAACACGCAGATCATGCGTATCTCCCAGCGCCTCACGGGGCAGAAACCCCCCATTCAGTGCAAGCCCAGCTTAATTCTTGGTTTTTATCTCAAAAATAAGGAAACACATCCAGCTATTCAGCTCGCTCCTTGTATTCCATTTCCACATCACGCGCAGGTTAATAACTAATTAAAAACACCTTCCACACCACAGGCTGCCAGCGTCGATGGGAACGAGACGGCCATTTACCCAGCAGAGCAATCGCATTCCGCGTGAGCCGCACATCAGCTTCCTGACCCCTCAGTCCTGGGGCCCTTGGGGAAAAGAGAGAGAGGCCAGGCCAGCGCTGAGTGAGCGGGGCCGGGCGGGGGGAGGGGCGTCCTGGTCCGGAGTGGACGGCACCGCTGGCCAAGGCCCAAGCAGCTGCCTCACCCTCTCGGGTGCAGCGAAGGAAGAGCCTGGCGCAGTTGGAAGGACGTCTGATGGGAAGCTCTTGGAAGCCAACCCAAGGCTGGAGGGGTCCATGCGTGGGCTTCAGTCCAAGGCGCGCGGCCCTACAAGGCACTCGCGCCAAACCCTGCACCCTACCCGTCGTAACCCAGGTGCAGAGTCCGCTGGGATGGCCTTCACCCCGTGCCCCGCCCCCACCAAGCTCGCAGAGCCAGGCTGCCCAGTGCAGTCACAAGGAACGGGGTGTGCGGGGGGGAAGAGAGGGCGCCCCTCTAACCTCAGCGAGGCCTCTGCATCCCACGCAGGCCCCCGGCCCAGAGGCAACAGAGCGAAGCACAGGAAGGAAAGGGAGGGCTTTTCTGCCTAGGAAAACAGCGTGCACGCTGCCGGCAGAGCTAAGAGGCGGCCGTGGGGTGAGGCGGGACGGGGCCTCGGCTCCCGCCCATGTGCACAGCTCTTCACGCTGGGCGCCTCCCTGCCTCTCTCGCTCAGACGCTGGGCGTCCAGCACACGCAGCCGGTGGGCACCGGGCCCTGAGCGGGGAGCGCAGCGAGGGAAGCCGAGTCTTTGGGCGCCAGGCTTTAGTTTCGGACCATTTGAGTCCACTGAACTGAAAAGATCAAGCTGTCAGAGTTCATTTTCTTCCTAAATCAACCAAACTGTAGAATAACACAAAATATTTCACTTCACAACATAATTTGTATCTTCAATTTACTTGCAGCTCTGGGAATCTGACAGGTACAGTATTAAGTGAAAACCCTCGTCTGAAGTCTCGCTGGAAAGGTTAACAGCAAAACAGCAAGAGCAGCCCCCCACAGCTGGAGCACCTGCAGCCGCGGTACCATCGGCGCGGGGCGGCCAGACGCGGCCCTCCCTCCTGGCTGCCGGGCTGCACTGGGACACTCCCATCCCAGGAGCGCACGCTTCACAGGTCGGGATTTCCTGCATATTTACGTATTTATGTCAGGAGGTTTTTGTGTGTGTGTGTGTGTGTACCCAAATAGTAAAAAGGAAAGTGCACTTTATTCCACGTGGCAGCTGCTACAGAAGTGTTCCTGTGTTTGCCCACTGACGTGATGACAAAGTTTCCTGTCGACGCTCATACTCTGAGTTAGGCAACTGCACAGCCGCTGTTTGCTGAACACCTATTGCCTGCTGGGGAGCATGGCATGACACAGCATGACACAGCAAGACCCCACTCAGTGTACATAATGCCATGTGAAATACAGCAAATGGGGCCGGTGCTGTGGCGTAGCAAGTAACGCCCCTGCCTGCAGTGCCACATCCCATTATGAGCACCGGTTCGAGTCCCGGCTGCTCCACTTCCCATCCAGCTCTCTGCTGTGGCCTGGGAAAGCAGTAGAAGATGAGCCAGGTCCTCGGGCCCCGGCACCCATGTAGGAGACTCGGGGGAAGCTCCTTGCTTTCTTGGCTCAGCTCCAGTTGTTGTGGCCATCTGGGGAGTGAACCATTGGATGGAAGACCTTTCTCTCTGTAACTCTCTCAAATACATAAAATCTTTACAAAGATACAGTGAATGCCACATCAAAGGGTTTTATATGAGCAAAAATGGATAGATGTCAGTCTCGCTAACACTTCGTTTCTATGGAGAAATTATATTAAATATTATTACTCTGCTGTGATCTGAAAATATACTATATGTGTGGGCTTTCTAAACGTAAGTATGCCACTGGCAGACTTCCTTGAAGGTGGAGACACGACATAATCCAACTTCATTTCTGATCTCACGCAGGTCGATGGCAGGAGCTTGATAAATAACAGTGGGATCTCTGGTTCACTTTTCCAGGTGATGTCATTCCAAAGGCCACATTCCACGGGGCAGCCGTGCAGAGAGAAGGCTCAGCCTGGCTACTGGGACAGTCCCAGACGGCAAGCCCGCCTTCTTCCTTTCCCCAAGAGTCTTCCAAAGAAATCTTAAACGTCAGCCAACAAAACCCCCTACGTATTCAGAGGCAAAGCTGCAGTCCCAGGGTAGGCAGCGGCATCTGGGCCTGACACACCTGACCCAAGGCCTCATCCCAGGTGTGCCCATCGAGAACAGCACAGGGACAGAAGAGGACATCATGGTCATTTCTGAAAACTAAATAAGTGGGGGTGCAACCCAGTCAGATCCCAAGGAAGAGGCAGCGCCATAGAATCCCCACTCCACGCGAGAGGTTGGTGGAAACAAAGCAAACGCAGGCCGAGGCCGAGTGTGCCCTGGCATCTTAACCCGCTCTGGACACCTGCCAGCCCTTCCGGAGTCCTGTTCGAAGCAGGATGGTGGCACCTGCTTCAGATGCCCAAGCCCAAGCGGCTCTGCACCAGGGACAAGGGAGGGGATGGAGAGACGGGGGCTCTGTGGACGGTGTCCTGCACTGTCCCTGACACTGAGCATTGTGGGCACCGCTGTGGCCACCGTGCCTGGCCTCTGAGGAGGCCTGTGTGCACCTGGCTCTGTCCCTCTGACCCTGCACGGTGCCTGTCGCCACCTGCATCTCACACACTGATGGGCTCAGTCTGGGATTAAGACCAGCGGGCCCCTGGGTCAGCTCTGCTGCCTGCTCGCTCACACTTGGGGCCGGGCCACCTCCTTCAGCCCACAGGAGTCTCGGACTCTCACCTGCAAGCCAGGGGCTCAGGTGGGCTCCGCTCGTGTCTGAGGATCTGACACACCTGGGAGGACTGGAACACACCTGTGGGGACTGAAGCCTCGGCTCTGGTTGGTTCCAGGAGACTTTGCGTGACTGTTCAGCCGGCAAACTTGAGGCTACTCACAGACACCACATCCTGCTCGGAACCGTCAGGTACACCTGCGCTGGCGTCACGGCGTGGCAGGCGAAGTCGTCACGTGCAGTGCCAGATCCCATGGGAGCATCAGTTCACGTCCCGGCTGCTCCACTTCCCATCCAGCTCCCTGCTGATGTGACTGGGAAATCAGCGGAGGATGGCCCAGTGTTGGGTCCCTGCACCCATGTGGGAGACCTGGAAGAAGCTCCTGGCTTCCGGTTTTGGCCTAGCCCAGTCCTGGCCATCGCAGCCATCTGGGGAGTGAACCCGGGATGGAAACGGAAGATTCTCTCTCTCTCTGTCTCTCTCTCTCTGTCTCTCTGTCTCTCTCTCTCTGTCTCTCTCTCTCTTTCATATAAATAACTAACTAAAATCTGGTTGAGTTGCCTATAAATCCAGGAAAACTCTCATTTAAATATATGCATGGATCCCACAGGAAGCCAGTGGATTTATGGAAGCGCAGAATTTCTCAGTACAGGTGCAAGGATTCTGCCTCTCCAGAAATGCCTGTGCTTCCGGTCTCTACCCAGGGCCAGAGTCTCCCATGTGGAGGACGGTGACTTAATATCTCCTTGGGAAAGGAACTTGCTGCAGACACAGCTCGCTGGGGGTCACCGTGGGCCAGACTCTGGCCGAGACTCCCCGTGCGCCATCACACTGCCTCCCTGCAGCACCTCAGCAGGGCTCGACTTCGCAGTGAAAGGCCTGAGGCCCAGAGCCCATTTCCCAAACATGACAAAGCAGCACGCGCTAGAGCTTGCATTGGACCAGACAGACTGGGTCCTAGAGCCCAGCTCCCTAGCGCTGTACTCACACTGGCCTCTGGATGGAGAGCAGGGGACCAGAGGCAGGGGCTTCACCTCAGCCCCTGCTCAGCAGCAGGAGGGGCACAGGCTGGAAATCCAAGCACCCTGAGAAGAGACCTGGTACCACTCCACTCCAGTCCCACATGCCAAGCACCAGGGGAGGCGGCCCTGGCATCTCGGCTCATGTCAGTGATGCCCGTGCCCGCCCGCTCCCGCCATCACTCAGGGACTTGGGTCAGGCCCTCCGCGTTCTCCTGTGAAGTCGGGGCACCCGGCAGGCACTGCGAGGAAGGCCAGGCCTGAACCGTGCAGCAGCTGCTGCCGCCGTGTGCTCCCAAGGGTCCGGGATTTGCTGATGTCACGGAGCAGAGGAGGGCGACTGGGGAGAGGGAGAGGGAGAGGAGGTGGCCACGAGGATGCCGTGTACTTCTGCTCACTTCGTGGCATCACTGCGATCGGTTTCATCACTAAGAATGTGCAAACAGCAGTGACTTTCGGGTCGACGGATGCTCGGTGCTGGGGACTGTCCTTGCCAGAAGCATGCCTCACAGCAGCCCCTGTCCCAACCCACGAGACGCCCATGGGCCCGCAGACTTGTCCAGACCCGGTCAACTGTCCCCTGGAGACAGCTCACACCCTGCGGCACTGCCACCAGCTGGCAGTTAACCGGGCTTCTGCCCCCTCCACAACAGCAGAACACAGAGGGCGCCAGGCCCCACAAGTCCCAGCTGTGCTGGGGTAAAAATTCTCTATGGGAGGACCTAACAGAATACACGAAGGAATTTCATAAAATTCGAGGAAAACGGAATTAAAAGAGAATTTAGGGGTTGGCGTGTGGCCTAGCAATGGGGACACCTGTGTCCTACTTTGGGGCGCCAGGGTTCTATTCCAGGCTCTCCCTTCCCGCCAATGCAGCAGTGAGCAGTCAGGTTCCTGCCACACATGTGGGAGACCAGGACTGAGCGTCCAGCTCCCCCGTTTGGCTCCTGCAGCCGTTGCAAGACATCCGGGGAAATGAACCAGTGGGCGAGAGTGCTGTCTCTCAAAAAAAAAAAAAAAAAAAAAAAAAAAGACAACCAACCTAGTTTATTGCCAAGAAATGTTTTTTAAGTGAGTGCATAGTTTTGTTATGACACATTTTTCATAAACTTGTTGAAGACTCCTCATATACGTGGACTTCAAACTACTTTTACCCCAAATAAATCTCTTTTAATCCCACTTTGCACAGACTTTTTTTGAAGTGCCCTTGTATTTTCTCCGTGTTGGCTTTGAGAGATGTTTTGTGCATGACACCAGCAGTGCTTGGCTTCCTGCTGCATAGAGAGAAGTGTGTCCTCCCGCGTGAAGTGCCTGGGGCTGCGGGCGACCCCACCAGCGGGGCGCTCACAGGGAGCTGTGCGCCGGCTCCAAGCCTTCTTGAGCAGACTTTGCCCTTTTCAGACTTCCCTCTCGAGCGAGTTCCCTCCAGAAGAGTCCTGGCTGAGAGCTCTCCATCACGGCCACTTCTCTGAGAGTTTGATTTTGCATCTTGGAATTTAGTAAAGAGGTACCCGGAATAAAGCCAGACTGTAAAAATATCTCTGCTACAAGCAATACATTCTGCATGAACAATCAGGAAGGATCTAGAAATTATTTGTGAGGGTTGTTTTAGTTTTTATGCATTTATTTGGAGGGCAGAGAGACTGAGACAGAGACCTCCCATCCGGTGATTCACTCCCCAATACCCATAGAACCAGGGCTGGGCCAGGCTGAAACCAGGAACCAGGAACTGACCCCATCCCAGTGTGTATCTGAGCCGGCATCTACTGCCTCCCGTGGGCATGAGCAGGAAGCAGGAGTCAGAAGCAGAGCTGGGACTTAACCCAGGCACTCCCAGACGGAAGGTGGGGACAGGAGCAGGCCGCTCACCTCACACCGAACACCTGCTCCAGTTCTGTTTCAATTACTAAGCCAAGTGCAAAAGCACACGTGCTATAGATGAAACGTTACGGAAAGCATTTAAAATAACTTGTGACAATGCCATCAGGGAAGACCAGAACTCTGGGAGGGCGTGGTTGGGGACGTGGCGCCCATGGTGACAATGGCCCTGGTGTGCACACTATACCACGCGCAGGCAGGGAGCCACTACAGGGCAGCTGCCAAAGCTCCTCAGGGCATACGACAGAACAGCGGCGACAGCAAGTACCTGGGCCCACCACTGGGCCAACTTAGTACCTGTCCTGAAGTCCTGCTGCCAACTCAGCCTCAAAGGAACATCTCCCATGCCATTGGGAGGCTCAGCGGAAAAGCACGTCGGCGAGTACCGGAAGCAGACCTACGGCCTCAGTGCCACCAACAGTGGCCTCCGAGCTGGGCACGTCCCAGGCAGGCCACCTGGAGAGGACTGCAGTTCATCAAGCAGCTTTCTTCAGTGGTGCACTGGGGTAAGAACAGGCAGGCTGGGCTCCGGAGAAAGTTTCCCTCCAGAATGTTTTCATGGTGCTGACTTTGAATGCCTATCACTTCGCTGAAACACGCATGTGTATATTTTCTGTCTGTAGGTTGTGTTGTGACAGCGTGTTGTGTGCGCTGCGGCCACTGCTGTATTCTGCTACAGAGGAGAAAGCCATCCTTAGGTGTGCTTCAAACCATCACGTCCAAGGCTTCCAGAGTGAACCCACACATCTTAGAAATAACTTACTTAGAAATAACATCAACTAAAACCCCAGACTTCAAAGAATGGATAAGAAGATGATGAAATGCAATAAACCAAGAACCTCTCAAGTCCCCAATGCTTTCCACGCATGTTTTCAGTTTGCACAAAGCCGTGCCCTTCCTGGGGAGCAGGGCTGTTTGTGAGGGAGGGTGAGCGGGGATGAACGTTGCCAGTTCCCCAGGCCCCACCACCCTCAGGCTGCCGCTGGTGCCGTGGCCTTGACGCCGGCCCCCAGCCCCCACCCCAAGGCAGATGGTGCACTTTCTGTGATCCAAGCCCTCAGCAGTGAAATTCTCCCACAGCAACAAAACCACATGACAGCAAACCCACAAACAGCCAGCTCTGTGAATGTCCTTCTGAGCACTGACAGGATTCGACCCCATGAAATCTGGCCTCTCCGGAGCGGAATCCCTCGCTAGGGCTTCTGGCCCTTTCCTGTCCCGGGGAGATGCCAAATTCACTCTGGCAGTCACAGCACTGAGCTCACCATCCTGGACTCTGATCTCTCAGAAGGATATAGAGAAACACATTGCATTTAAAGGGAGAGAAAGTGCCAAGTTACAAAACAAGCATGGGAAATTGAACTGTGATCCTGTGTGTGCGCGTATAACAGGTGTGTTGGGTTGGTGAAAGGTACTTTGTTAATGGATGGAGAAGACACTTCCTGGTGGGAACTGCTTGCGTCACAGGTGAGAGAAGCAGTAGGAGAGGCCCCAAAGCACTGAGCCAGGGCTGCAGGCAAAGGGATCAAGAGCAGAGAGCTCCGCCCTGAGCAGAGGGCAGACCCCGCCCTGGGTTGTCCGGCACCTTCTCTTCATGGCCATGATGAACGTAAATAAGTGAGCGGCGCCTGGACACACGAGAAGCCCAGCAACACAATCTCACACACACTGCAGGTTGGGATGAAATTTCAACATTTGTAAGAAGATTAACTGATTCCGGAGAAAGCCATGCCCAGAAAAGAGTTTGGACAGATGTATTCCAATGTTTGAATACTCAAAAACTAGACCGAATTAAATCGAGCAGGTCAGCAAAACCCCCTGTCCGATCAGGCAGTGTTCCAGACCGGTGCAAATGTAAGTAACCATGATGATGCCTTGAAACCATCACCTCCTTATCTGGGAGCCGAATCCCGAGTCCCGAACTGATCGCTACCCTCTGATGTCCTCTCGCTCCACGTCTCACACGGGTATAAAGATGCAGGTCACACCCCGTCAGTCTCCCATTACAAAAGGCAAGGACCAGCCAGCGCGAACCTGGCAACCCTCCAGGTTCCGTTTTGCTTTGTCTTCCAGTCAACCTCCAGCATTTTGGCTTCTGGAAAGCTCCACGTTTTCCCCGTGTTTTCTCCTGTTTTACTTCATATTCACAGCCTATGAGTCTTCACTTGCAAAACATACCGGGAAATCCTCCGGGAAAGTGTATAGTATAGAAATCCCAGCCCAACCTGGGAGAGAACAGGAACTCCATGACACGGAATGTGTGCAACAGAGAGGGACATCTGCAAGCGATTGATAATCACGGTTGCAAACCGTGCGCACTCTGAGAAAGTGAAAACATTGCTTTCATTTATTTTTCATCCTGAGAGAGCGGAGCAGGGCATGCAACAAGGCCTGGGGAGAATCTGAATTGGGGAAGTTGATGTTTTGAAAATTCTGTTGGAAGTCTGAACCGCCGACAAATGGGTGAAAGGTTTTGTTGCCTGCCGTGCAGTCAATACGAACCAGAGAGTCGCACTCCAAACATCTGAAGAACTATGCTCGGTGCTGCACTGCCTCTCAGCCAGTGCACGCTGCAGGAACACCCTCCTCCAGCGAAATTAAAGCAGTTAATAACAAATGCTTCCTTCCAGATGGAAAAGGAATTCGGTCAACCTGACAGGCTCATTTCCTACCGGGTTACTCCTATCACTTCAAATTCCAGGAGGGAGAGGTCCGTGCACAAACAGAAGCCGTGTGCTGGGGTGAATTCCAGGCAAAGACATGGAAGCCCAACCACGGGGTCACGTGCCACATGGCACCAAGGAGAATGCTGCACGAGCCACGGCACACCATGCAATGAAGCCACGGCATACCACAGATGTCAGGGTGGGTGCCAGCATCACCCAGGGCATTTGTTTCCCTCTGGGAAGACCATCAGGCTCTCTCGATGCGACAGAGGCACCCTGTCTCTGAACTGTGCTTATCTGAAATGTCACCCTGCCATCTGGCACCACCGCGTCCTAGAGCAGAGCTGTAATGTCAGACCACCGCCAGTCCGTCACTCTCTTCAACAGAGCACTGAGTGGTGGTCCTTGGGGACAGTCACCAACTCCTACAGCTTTGATTCTTGATTTACACCGTGTTGCACCAAAACGGACGGATGCCGTCTTTAATTACACTTTACAGGCCTCCTGTGTGGAGAGGGGTCTGTGGAGAGATAAAGCTGAGCGCGCGCACAAATATTTAAGAGACAAAAAAGGCTGATTTTTGTCCATTTTCAAAGCCATGGGTGGTAAAACTGCATGTCCAGCTGTGCCATTAAAACTTAAAGACAGATTCCAGAAGCTTCTGGAAATCATTGCTTCTCCTCCCGTGGCAAGGGGGTCTCTGAGGCACGCCAGGAGAGGGGGAGCAGGGGGCTGAGGACGACTGAAATGCATCACTGCTTCTCCTCCCGTGGCAAGGGGGTCTCTGAGGCACGCCAGGAGGAGGGGAGCAGGGGGCTGAGGACGACTGAAATGCCAGCCTGTGACGTCGCAGGTGGACAGGCGGGCAGAGAACGAACCGGGAGCCCCCTGCACGCACTGCTGCGCTTTCTATTTATTAGCAGGTCAGGGAGACCTTGCTCCTCTGGGAGTTCACAGCAGGACTCCTGGGAAGCACGCCCGAGCCGCTGTCGTCCTCAGCAGCAGACACGTGGCACCCACAAGCCCCTGCTCAGAATCCACTCAGGTTGACGTGGCGAATCTCTGCAAACGTCACGCTTTAAGGATTTTAGAACTAAAAAGCCACAGCACGCCCTCTGCACGGTGGAGGCCTTACTCAAGATGAGAGGCAGCGTGGCTGCGAGGTTTAGGGTTTCCGCTCTGGGTGACAGCCTGCATTGACATACTGGCGGTAGGGGCCGGTGCCGTGGCACAGTAGGTTAATCCTCCGCCTGTGGAGCTGGCATCCCATATGGGCACTGGTTCCAATCCTGGTTGTTCCTCTTCCCATCCAGCTCCCTGCTGTGGCCAGGGAAAGCAGTAGAAGATGGCCCAAGTGCTTGGGCCCCTGCACCTGCATGGGAGACCAGGAAGAAGCTCCTGGCTCCTGGCTCCTGGCTTCGGATCGGCACAGCTCTGGCTGTTGTGGCCATCTGGGGAGTGAACCAATGGGAGGAAGACCTTTCTCTTTGTCTCTCCCTCTCTCTGTCTGTAACTCTACCTCTCAAATAAATAAATAAATAAATTCTTAAAAAAATTAATACTGGCTTTACTACTTCCCAGCTGTGTGTCTTTTGGCAAATTACCAAACCTCAATGCCTCAGTCTCCCCACCTGCAACGCAGGCATCCCAACAGAGCAGTGAGGGCCACTGAGGGCATGCCGCCCGCTCTGCTACAGTGGTGTGTGCACACGACAGCACACCACCCGTGAGCTCATGCAAGCGTGTGGCACGTCAGAAATGATGTGCATCACGTGGGGCAAGAGAAATCAGCTCTTCACGTTGAAGCTGGCATTTAGCAAAGATGTGGAAGAACGCTTAGTGGTCACCATACCAGCTGTCCCAGAGGGCTTTTGGTATTGGGCCACAGGGAGAGAAGAACCTTCTTCAAGCACCCAACTGACTCAGCCTCTGAAGGTCAGCATTGTCTATCACACGGACGGGACAGCCTGCTGGGGCAGGAGGACGTGAGAACAAAACTCGCGATGCGCAGGACCCATGCTCGGATGCACGCCTCCAGCACCACACCTGTGGTCCCCTTTTGCTGTTCACGTTGGCTTGGGAACACGCTCCTGCAGGATGTCCAACCACGAACGGATGTGGAACCGGCTGAGTTTCTACAGTCAGAATGTCTGAGATAAAAGTGCCTTTCCTGGACTCAAAACCCTCACACAGAGGCACACGCACACCCAGATACACCCACAAACAGGCACACACACACCCGGGTACACACAAACACAGCTGCACACATACACAGCTACACATATACACAGGCACACGCACACACACAGGTACACCCCCACACAGGTACACACACACACATACACACAGCCAGACTTACACAGGTAAATCTCTACACAGATCCATACACACAGGTACACCCACACATAGGTACAAGCATACACAGCTACACCCCCACATAGCTACACACACACTGGTACACTCTTATATAGGTAAATCCCTACACAGATCCATACACACAAGAACACCCCCACACAGGTACACCCCCACAAGGTACATCCCCACATGACACTCAGCCAGCGGAAGCTGCAATGAGGAAACAATGTTGGCTGGACAGCTGGGCCCAGACAACCACAATACACAACTGGAAGGTGCCGCGCAGCCTTTTAGGTAAATGTGGAATGAGCTGCAGGGAGTCCACACGCTGACTGCCCGTGCAGGACATCTCTCAGGGCCGCAGCCTTCATGCACAGTAGACAAGGAAACACGACGGGCCGGGCAGTGGCAGACATCATCATGCACTAGACATCACCCGCTGAGTCTCAACCCTCCCAGCTGCCCAGACGGCACCTGGCACCATGTGCCGTCCCCCTCAGAGAGCCCCCTTCCCGGGAACCCGAAGGCTCCCTCTGAGATGTAATGGCTTTGGTGCCAAGGCCACCGACGCTGCACCCCACGTCTGCCTTGTGCTGTGCCCTGTGGAGGGCTCCAGCACGCGGGGACCCGGAGGCACTGGCAGGAGCAAGTGAACTCCGGTCTGCAGCCAGTGCACGATTCCAGTCAGCTCCTCGGGCCAGAAACCACAGAACGTCCCAGGAGACCTCGGAAGGGGGCAACCTGGACCACAGCTCCCCAGGGTTTGAGCCGCAGCCCATGTGCCCAGCCCACGCAGCTCTGAGGCTTCCTGCTAGAGTCAGGGTGTGGCAGGAGGCAGAGCCATGCAGCGGGAGGAAGGGGAAACGAGGCAGCCAGGCGGTGCCATGGAAAACCGCCTCCCAACCACCATGCAAATAAGGCAGTGACCTGACTGTGTCCTCCTTGGAGTGACAGTTTCCTTTGGTGGGGACCCAGTGAGCAGGACCACGGTGAGAAAGGACTTCAGGGGGCCGACACACACAGCCTTTGCTGGAGCAGGCCCACCCAGGGGTGTTGAATGCACGGGCCACCACCAGGACAAGGCAGCTCTGCTAGGGAGAGCCAGGAGGCAGTGTCCATGTGGGCGGCCACGGAACCCAGATCCCCGTGTGTGTAGCCGCCTCACTCCTGATCAGCGATGGGAGATGGGACGAGATCTCTGGTTCCAGGACAGTGTGGGGGTTTTGTTATTGCTGCTGATTGGTTCTCGTGATGTGCAAAACAAGCCCCAACACTGCAGCTCTTCAGAATAACTCTAAGTTGCCCATCACCAAGGCTAATCCTCACAGGAAAAGGAGGGGAATCCCAGCACTTGCTGTGAAGGCCCTCATTTCTGCATGAGGACTCAGATACCAAGGGTCCCCTGTGCAAGGGGGCTCAGCAAGTGAAAGGTGGATGAGAAGCAGAGGCCAGCTCAAGGCTCTGTCGTGGCAGGGATGGCCACAGAGGCCAGCTCAGGGCTCTGCCCATGGCAGGGACTGGCCGCCTGGGCCTCTGCACATTGCGAATGCGGACAAAGGTTTTGGGGACAGCGCCATCTGACGTGAGATGCACGACGCTCCGCTGTACTTAAGCCTGTAGGGAAACATCCCCCTATGAACAAAGGCCAATTCTGCCCCTGGAGTGCCCAGGAGACGCCAAGGCAGAGGTCACCACTGCTGTGGTTTGTCCATGAGGTGGACAAAAGGCACTAAAAAGAGGCAAAGCCACAGGGAAAACCCAAAGTAACGCCACCAGGGAATACACCACACACCTAGCAGAATAACTAAAATGAAAAACGGTGCTTGCAGCAAAGGCCAGAGGAGGAAACCTGGATCCACCGCACATCGCGGGAGGGGACGTGGAACGGTACACACACAGTGGGGCAGCTCCTTTAAAGGAAGTGTGTGGTCACCATGCGACCCATCACGCGCACCCTCGCACATCCATGCCTCGGAAATGCAGATGCAGGTTCCCAGAAACACCTACACATGGAAGCTGACGGCAGCTTTGTCCAGTCCCCAGCTCAGACCACACTTCAGCAAGGAGACGGTCAAACGCACGGTGGTCCAGCAGGGTTCACATCACCCCAGGGACGGACAGAAGACACGCGCCATGGCCTCGATCCCTCCCGAGCAAGGACCCCAGCTGACGGAAGAAAGCCAGCCCCAGGTGTCGCTCCCCGTCTTCGTGGGGGAACGACACAAGACCCTGTGCTGTTCTTTTGTCTGCTCAGCCCTCCCCGGATTTGCTGCTGGTTCTTCCCGGGCTGGCTACTATCCCTTCCACCTCCATGGAAGGGCAGTTCCCCCTGGCCACATTCCCCACTTCCGCAGGGGAGCGGCACACCGCCGGCCGGCTCTCTGGGGGCTGCACAGGCATTCCCTCAGATGTTCCCCTTAGATGTTCCTGGTGCATGCCGTCTCTCTCCTCCTTTATAGTCCTCCTCCGCCAATCCTAACTCGGCTGCCCACATGCCGAGTACGCTGCTCTCCAATCAGGAGCAAGTCCTACAGTTTATTGGTTGAACTGGAGGCAGCTGTGCGGAAGCTGTTTACTTCTCTCCCAGCGCCATATTGTGGGAGAGCAGATGCATAGAATAAGTCTTAATTCCAGTAACTCAGTCTAGTCCGAGTTGCTCCCCACAGATCCCCCTTTCTTTTTATTTTTTGGCGTTGACACGCGCCTGTCTTCGGTGCCCCGTGGCACACACTCTGCTCTGCTTGCTAGAGTTGCCACAGGTTCTTACAAGTCCTATCAATCAGGCAAACCGAATCCGGGTCCTCTCTTCGCCATGTTGTGAGGAGGTTTTTAGGCGCTGATGCGTGCCTGTGTTCGGTGCCCTGCAGCGCATGCTCTGGTCGAGCCGCCCGCTGGCGCTTACCGCCTTAATCAGGCAGACCGAATCCAAGCTTTCTCATTGCCGTATTGTGGGGGAGACTTATTAGTGTTGGTTCGTGCCTATCTTCGGTGACCTGCAGCTCATACTCTGGTCGAGCTGCTTGCTGGTGCTTACCGCCTTAATCAGGCAGACCGAATCCAAGCCTCCTAATTGTTGTATTGTGGGGAGGCCTTACTGATGTTAATTCGTGCCTGTCTTCGGTGACCTGCGGTGCATAAGCTGCTAGCCGCCGCAGGTGCTCATCGCCTCACTTAATCAGGCAGACCGAATCCAAGCTCTCTCATTGCCATGTTGTGGGGAGGCCTTTCTATTTCTCTATTTCTCTATCTCCGGGCATTCCTATTTCTCCCATTTTACTTCTATCTTCCAGCATTCCTATTTCTCTCATCTTACTTCTAAACTTCTGTTTCTCTTATCCCTGCGGCTTCCTGGCGCCTCGCCCTGCCGGCAGGCTCCGCCCCGAGGCTGCTTCTCGGCGCCTCGCCGGCTCTGAGCCGCTTCAGCCCGCGCCTCTCTCATCTGCGCGGTTCGGCTTTGTGCGCACACTCCGCGGTCTCGCACTTAACCCTTTCGCGTCTGAACCACGGCCTCGCGCCAGCCCCGCGTTCCCTATGTACTTGAGCCCCGCACGCTCTGTCTGCGCGCGGCAGCCTCCGCGAGTCACACAGCGTAGCTTACGTGTCCGCCACTAGCATTCAATCTAAGTTCCCCGGGCTAGCCTGGCGAATTCAACCCAGCTTACATCTCCGCCCCACGGTTTGGCTTCCCGTCCTTTGCTCCCCGGGCTAATCAGACGGATCCCAATCTGGCTTACGTTTCAGCTTCTGGTTTCAACTTTTCGCCCCCTATTCCCGGGCTAACTTGAGAATCCCAAAGTGGCTTTCGTTTCCGCCTTGGCCTGCCCCCCGCGGCTTCAATTTCCCTAACATTTTTCTCTACCCGGTATGTTTCCCCAAACTTTCCTCCAACGATATTCCTCCCTCATTTCTCCTGGCCTCTCCCCACAGTCCGCGTCCGAGTCTGTTTGTTCTAGCTTTCACTTTCGCTTTCGACCTTAGAGATTTCTCCCAGCTTCCCCCCCGTAGTCCGTATCCGAGTCTATGCCTAGGCTTTCAATAGCTCCTTCCGGCACCTTTATCGTCTGGCTTTTCCCTAGGCTGTTTGCTAGTCTCTCTCTCCGATATTTTCCTGCTTCTTCCCGTTTCTTCCCTCCTAGGTTTCCTATCCGTCCTAGGTTTCCTATCCGAGTCACGGCACCATTATGTTGCTCCCCGTCTTCGTGGGGGAACGACACAAGACCCTGCGCTGTTCTTTCGTCTGCTCGGCCCTCCCCGGGTTTGCTGCTGGTTCTTCCCGGGCTGGCTACTATCCCTTCCACCTCCATGGAAGGGCAGTTCCCCCTGGCCACATTCCCCACTTCCGCAGGGGAGCGGCACACCGCCGGCCGGCTCTCTGGGGGCTGCACAAGCATTCCCTCAGATGTTCCCCTTAGATGTTCCTGGTGCATGCCGTCTCTCTCCTCCTTTATAGTCCTCCTCCGCCAATCCTAACTCGGCTGCCCACATGCCGAGTACGCTGCTCTCCAATCAGGAGCAAGTCCTACAGTTTATTGGTTGAACTGGAGGCAGCTGTGCGGAAGCTGTTTACTTCTCTCCCAGCGCCATATTGTGGGAGAGCAGATGCATAGAATAAGTCTTAATTCCAGTAACTCAGTCTAGTCCGGATTGCTCCCCACACCCAGGGTCTGATACTACACGCCTGTTTGCCTGTGACGTTTCTAACATCGTGCAGTTTGGCAAAGGAGAACACAAGAGCGGCTGCGGGGAGGGCCGACATGGGCCACGAGGGGAACGACCGTGGTGACAGAGGTGCCCGACTGGCCGCAGAGATGGACACGGGAACACATGCGTGTGACAGAACTGTGCAGAAGCAGACACGGACCCGAACTCCTCCACGCCAAGCCAGGAAAACCGGAACACCATCCGTGAACGGTGTCGCCGCCCACTGCCTGGCGGTGACAGATGATTCAAGAATGTCACAAAATGCCATCGTCTAGGGAAACTGGTAAACGTGTACACAAGGAGTTTCAGCATTACTCCTCACGGCCGCATCTGAATCTACAGTTATCTCCATCACAATTGCAGTGAGAAAAAAGAGGTCAGGGAGATCTCCTCTCAATGCATCCCGGGGGCTGGGGATCTCCACGCTCATCCCTGCAACTCAGAAGTGCTAGAATATTAACCAAAAGCCCTCACGGGGAGAGGCTAAACACGGCACTAGCTTAATATTTAATAAAGTCTGGAGAAAATACGCCTAATTTTTTAAGAAAAAGAAAGTCTGAAATATGTGAAATGCAAGCACCGTTCAAAAGCCTGGCTTAGAAGCATGGACCACGTTGGCTAACACAAGCGTATGCTTAAAACGAGATGTCCAATTGACAGCAGAGCCTTCGCTGCCCCGACAATGTGTGAGGGCACACAGGCTCAGGCCGAATCAGGGCAGAGTCCAATTCCCCAGGGCCAGAGGCCCGCGCGGGTGTACAGAAATGCCCACTCTCTCCCAATCGGCCCCACAGAAGCGGGGACACGGGGCAGGCAGCCACAGCCCCGCTCCCCCGACGCGGCGTGGGCCCAGGTGGAAGGTGAGCGCTCGGCCCCTTGTACTCACTTATTCTGCATCATATTCATGATCACCCAGTCGAAAGGGTAGACGTTCTTCCCAATGAGGTTCTTAAACATGATGAATGTCTCCATCAGGAAATCCTGAAAGGAAAAACCAAACTCTGAAACAGCCGCCAGCAAACCGACGCGTCTGCCCCAACCCCGAACGCAGGCATTAAATGATAAGAGACCCCATTTTTTGAACTGAATGAAAACATTCTAAAAACTAATGAAGATGTATCTCCTAGCAGCTGTGTACTGGTTCTATCTTTCTGTTTATCTGGGCGCTTTCCGTCTGAGACGGCTTTTTCAAAGATGCATTCCGAAATGTTCCCTGGGCACGTCTCTCGAATACTCACAGCAAGTCGATCCCAAGGGTTACAAAGACACGTTTCACACCTTTTCTGCATGCAGGAAAATGTGATTTTACAAACATAATAGGCAGGTTGTGGCAGCTTCCTACATTGTCTCCAAATCTGTTTTTCATTGCAAACAGTCCTTATCAGGTTGAGTATGGGATATGATTACCCACCATTCTTCTTAGGCTATTTATTTATTTATTTTTGACAGGCAGAGTTAGACAGTGTGAGAGAGAGAGAGACAGAGAGAAAGGTCTTCCTTCCATTGGTTCACCCCTCAAGTGGCTGCCACAGCCAGCGCACTGCACCGATCCGAAGCCAGGAGCCAGGTGCTTCCTCCTGGTCTCCCATGCGGGTGCAAGGCCCAAGCACTTGGGCCATCCTGCACTGCCCTCCCGGGCCACAGCAGAGGGCTGGAATGGAAGAGGAGCAACTGGGACAGAATCCGGCGCCCCAACAGGGACTAGAACCCGGGGTGCCAGCGCTGCAGGCAGAGGATTAGCCAAGTGAGCCGCGGCGCTGGCCTTAGGCTATTTAACAAACAAAAGGCTGGAACAGGATTTCTGCACTGTGTGCACATACCCAGCATGCAATGAGCCATGTGAGCTGTGACTGCTTTGCCAAAGTCCTCCTTGCAGCTGCCACAACCCCAGTTCTACTCAATGGTCCTGCTGATGTCTTGCAGGTGCCCTGTGGCACCACCCTGCTTCCAGGCTGACACAAATAACCGTGGCATCAGGAAGGGGTCCCCGTTTCCTGGGGGCTTTCCAGCTGCCCCTGGTTCTGAGCGAACCTGAACAGGGCAGGTCGTTATCCTGAGAGCAGCACCCATGCCTGGTCTGATGTTTGCTCAGACCTGGCGTGGGAGGGGAAAGGCAACAGAGAATGGCGTTAGAAAAATGAGGCCCTGGCCAGAGATTGCCAAGCGCGTGGATAGTTCTCTTTATATAATCTACTGAATCATAATGAGGTGCAATGGCTGTGAAGGCCAAGGTGCTGAGCAGAATTTAAGCAGCCAGGAAAACAATTCCCAGGACCAAGTTCCACAGCAGAACCTCCTGGCAAGAGGCACAAGCGAGAGTGGATCACAGCAGCAAGGCGAGGACGCCTTCTCTGTGGCCTCAGCCAGGGCTCAGCCAGGCACAGCCTCTGGATTTCAGCAGAAGCCTCCAGCCCAGAGAGGCGAGGGCCTGGGCCAAGCCCGGCCAGGTGCCCCAAACCTCCACGCGGCAGGTGCTCCGTGAGCCAGAGCTCGGAGGCAGGAGCATCTGGACGCCCCCGACAAGAGCGAGCGGCCGCCTTCTCCAGTTCAATGACTGAAATCCATATTTCTCTACTGAGTTTCCCCACTTTGTCAAGTGTTTCCCGTTTTAATGACCAGGTTGCATGTTTTGCCGGCTGAGTGCTATAATTTCGCCACATCTCTTTGCATGAAATTGCTGGCTTCCTCGCTGATCGCTCCTCAATGCCTAATAATCGAGACCCAGGGTCTGGTTTTTATGATTCTGGAAGAGACGCCTGTTTTCCCCGCTCCTTTTCTCCTCCTTCATTAGTATGGCTCGGCTGTTAGACGTGGGCACTTTGCTGATCACACAGAACACTGCAGATAGCGGGAGACGGCAAGGCTCCGGGAAGCTTCCTAGCCCGGCTGCACAGCTCCACAGCCGGGCTGGTGTCCTCACAGCCGTACGTGCCAGGATGCTGAGGGGCCTGGCCAGATCAGGGTCGCCCGGGGCGTCCAGATCAACAAGGGACACCCTGTGACAAGGTCATCTCTCCATGCCCATGCACTGCTGTTACTTTATCACGGAACCCCTATATCACCAGTGGCAGCCCTAACGATGACCGCCAGTGTTGCCAAAGAGAAACATCTTCCTAAACCCACCTGCTTCCTGCCATCCCTACCCTACCCTTGCGAACACATGTCAAACCTTCGCAGCTGAACTGTGACAGGGCACATGCGCCTGTGCCCAGAGTGCTCCTATCACACAGCCAAGCTGGTCAAGGCACCACCACTTCCCCAGCCCAACACTTCACCCGTCTCCACGATGGCCTCTCAATGCTCTTGGGACAAAGTCTCTTGAGCCTGGAGATCAGGGAGCCAGGATTCTGCCATGCCAGAGGACTAGTGGTTACAGACAAGGCCATCAGCAGGTTTTCACGCAGCTGGGCCCTGGGTGTGCTTTTCTGTCCTCATGAAGGCTCCTGTGTTGGGAGTTTGGTCCCAGCATGGTGCTCTGGGGGAAGTCGGGATCTCTGAGAAGCAGGGCCTAGGAGGTCAACTGGGGGCACGGCCTGCAGGAGAGATTTTGGTATTTCTCCTGGTGCCCTGGTCTGCTTTGAGATCTGACTCTTCTTCCCTGACGCATCCCCTGCAGGACCATCAGCCGCGATGTGCCCAGACCTGAGCCAATGCCAGAGCCACGCCCTTGGACCTCCAAAACTGTGAGGAAAGTTAATCACTTTTCTAATTAAAAAAAAAAATTTAGTTGAGAGCCAGAGAGGGTGAGTGACAGAGTGAGCTCCCGTCTATTGGTTCACTCCCCAACTGCTCACGAAAGCCCCTAACCAGAGCTGAAGCCAGGATGTGAGCACTTAACCCAGGTCTCCCACGAGTAGAAGGAACGCAGTTGTCCAAGCTGCCACCCAGGGTATTAGCAGGAAGCTGGAGTCAGGGCTGGAGCTGGATTGACCTCAGGAACTCTGATGTGGGACATGGGCATCCGAACCACTAGGCCAAGTGCCTATCCCACTCCTTCCTTCCTTCCTTAGATTTATTTGATAATCAGAGACAGACAGAGAGGTCTTCCATCTGCTGGCCAATCCAAAGTCAGAAGCCAAGAGCCTCTTCCAGGTCTCCCATGTGGGTGCAGGGGCCCAAGCACTAGGACCATCCTCCACTGCTTTCCTGGGTCATTAGCCGAGAGCTGCATGGGAACAGATGCAGCCTGGACACAAACTGGACCCACATGGGATGCCGATGCCACAGGGGGAGGCTTAACCTGCTATGGCTCAGCACCGGCCCCCACCTCGTTTCTTTATAAAGTCAGTCTATCTCAGGTATTTCATTACAGAAACCAGAAACTAAGAAACCATCCAATGATTTTGTGGATGTCAAAGATTCACCCAAAGATCACGCGATAACTGCAGGGGTCTGCATAATGGAGAGGGCGGGCGGTACCACCCTGTAGGCAGTCACCCAGCACTGTCGCATCACCAGCTGTGGGCCAGTGTGACACCCCCGGCCTCCTGAAGGGGTGCCCTGGGAGCACTCAGCAGCAACTCTGAAACATGCTCGCCCAGAAGTTGTCCTTGAATTTTAGGTCAAGCGTCCACTGACAGCACATGGGACGGGGTGGGGGAAGGGGAGGAGACAGAGAATCTAGTTGGAAGGTGTGATAAGGCAGCACTCAACAAACTCAGAACAGAAAACTTGCTCTCTTCAAAAAACGTAAAAATAAGAGCCATGAAGAGAAACTAAACGGAAGAGGTGATGGTCTTTTTCTACAAAAAGCAAGAGACAAAAGACAGAAGACAATCAAACACAATGGGAGACTCTGGAGCGGGCTCCAATTTGAGGGAACCCCTAATGAGAAGGGTGGAAGTTTGGGAAGGACGAAGAAACACAAAAGCAAATCTGAGGGGGTGGGTGCTGTCTTCCTGCAGAGCGAGAGGCCTTGGAGGGGCCTCTCCAAGGGGTGGTTGGGACCCTGCACCCTGCACCGCAGAGCTGGGCTCCAGTCCTGGCGGAGTGAGAGGCCTTGGAGGGGCGGGTTGTTGGGACCCTGCACCCGACACCACAGTGCTGGGCTCCAGTGCTGGAGGAGTGAGAGGCCTTGGAGGGGCGGGTAGTTGGGACCCTGCACCCTGCACCGCAGTGCTGGGCTCCAGTGCTGGAGGAGTGAGAGGCCTTGGAGGGGCGGGTGTTGGGACCCTGCACCCTACACCGCAGTGCTGGGCTCCAGTTCCGGCTCCGCTTTCATCACATCCTCCTGCTAATCTGCACCCTGGGAGGCAGCAGGTGATGGTTCAGCTACTGGGCTCCCAGACACCCATGAAGGAGACGCCCACTGAGGTCCTGCTTCCTGGCATTAGTCTGGCCTAGCCCCAGTTGTTGGGGGCATTTGGGAGTGAACAGGTGGATGGAAGATCTCTGTCTCTCTGTCTCCCTGCTTTTGTAATAAATGAAAACTAAGTACACTTTAAAAAGTACGTGGGCCAGTGCTCTGTACTGGGCTAAGCCTCTGCCTGCAGCACCGGCATCCACAAGGGTACCAGTTCATGTCCCGGCTGCTCCTCTTCTGATCCAGCTCTCTGCTGTGGCCTAGGAAAGCAGTGGAGGATGGCCCAAGTGCTTGGGCTCCTGCACCCACGTGGGAGACCAGGAAGAAGCTCCTGGCTCCTGGCTTCAGATCAGCCAAGCTCTGGCCATTGCAGCTATTGGGGAGTGAACCAGTGGATGGAAGACTTCTCTCTCTGTCTATAACTCTACCTCTCAAATAAATAAATATTTTTTAAAAAGTACTATAGTTTTAATGACTTTGTGACTATTTTAAAATTTACTTTCTATGAGTGAAGTTGAACATCTTTTCATCTGATTACTGTCACAGCCCTTGCCTATTTTCCTGCTGGGCTATGGTCTTACTTCTCTTTGTCAAATTCTTTATTTAGCGGCGTCATTAGCCTTTGAATATCATGTAAATTAAAAATGTGATCTCCAAAGTTAAATAAGTAAAAGTAAAAGACCACTGGAGAATGTCTTCATTTTTCTTTTTGTTTTATTTATTTGAAAGGCAGAGCTACAAAGAGAGAGAGAAACTTTCATATGCTGGTTCACTCCCCAAATGGCTTCAACAGCCGGAGCTGGGTCGATCAGAAGCCAGGAAACAGCAGCTTCTTCTGGGTCTCCTACATGGCGCAGGGACCCAAGCACTTGGGCCATCCTCTGCTGCTTTCCCAGGCACATTAGCAGGGAGCTGGATCAGAAGTGGAGCAGCTGGGACTTGTACCAGTGCCCATAGGGGATGCTGGCTCCGAAGGCAGCGGCTTTGCCCACTACGCAACAGCACCAGCCCCAAATGTCTTCATTTTTAAAAGACAGTTGCTGAGGCACCTGGGGGAGCAGCACCCCAAGGTCTCCCACTGTAAGGGATCTGCAGTGGGAGACACAGAGCTCCGTGGAGGAAGTGAAGAGATCCAAGTGCCCACGACTGACAATCCGAGTCCTAGCACAGCGGCCTGTGCTTTTCCTTCAGCCTCCCTGGATGTTGGAAACGTCTGGTGATGAACAGTTATGGAAAAGAGTACAAGGAACACTGGTCCAACCCGAGCAAGGGCAGACTCATCCCACCCAGAATCCTGGTCTCGTGCTGTGCTCCTGCAGGATGAGGGCAGCAGAGCTGAGGAAGGGGGCACAGGCCTGCACGTTCCCCTTTCTAGCTCAAGGGACCCCGCAATGAGCCCTAAATGCAAAGGATGCTCCAAAAAGCAGTGCTTCAAAAATACACATTTTTTTTAATTAAGGGAGAAACAACAGCACATGGATGATAAGTCGAAAACAACACTGCTTCAGAGCTCAGCCAACAAGGGGGTCCCGTGTGGTTTGAAGGCTCAGCCCTTAGGGGCCCCGCCCACAGGAGCCCCTTGAGAGCATGAGAGGCAGGGGCACCTCCCTCTTCCCTCCGCACGCGCTATCCTGCCAGGGTCTCCCTCATGCCGAAGGTCTCGTCTGCGTGCTGCACGAGGGCCCGTCTGGTGCAGCACTGATTTGGGTTCACTGGAACGGCTCTGCCCCGCTGTGATCCTCTCCAAGGTGGCTGTGAGAGCAGGGCCTTCTGCTGGTGCCACCCCTGCTGACGGGAGGGGGCCATGTGAACTCCCCGTGCAAGGCTGTGCACCCCCAGGTTCAAGGTCAGCGGATCACCCTCACGAAAACTGCCTCACTGGGAAACGGTCACGAGGAACCAGCTGGCTCCTCATCCCACCCACAATGACGCGCACACGACAGGGCTGGCAAACCGCCCGCCCGGAGGTGGCTTCTGCTGGACTCAGAGCATGAGGCCTCAGAGCAGAGCGTCCTCTGAGCCACCCCAGCATGTGCTGATGCCCAGCTGCGAGATGGACAAGGTTAAAGGGGCCACCCAGGGGTGCCCAGTGGGTGAGACCAGGGCAGCTGTCAGAAAGGAGCTCCAGGAGGGGAGGGGCTGAGGCTGCATGAGGCCGGCAGGGTCTTCCCGGGAGAGGGCCTGGAACACCCGCCGGACTCTGCCTCCTCCCGAGTTACCGTGGGGAGAGTGGGAGTGCACGAGGCCACAGGACCTGCAGGCCGCCTCAGGAAGGCCAGGGGTTGGTTCCCGGGGCTCCCTCCACGTTCCCCTGCCCTGTATCCCACACCCAGTCAACCTCGAGCCCCAGGCACGGCTCTCCCTGCGCTGCTGGACACCTGCTTGCCCGCCAAGTCCATCACCAGAGCCGTCTTCGCAAGGTCAGAAATGCCCAGGCTCCAGGGACCCAGGCCCCAAGAGCCCTTGGAAGCTGCTGTGTGGCAGGAGCGTCTTTCATGCGTAACGGGCTCCTGGTGGTCACGCTGCGCCTTATGCCAAGGAGGTGACCCAGTGGGGCTGGTTTCAGAAAGACCACCAGAGGCTCAGAGCCACAGTCCGCCCGCCACACACCCCTTGGGGAGAAGAAGGAGACAACGCTCTGGACGAGTCCGTGAGCCATGCTCGATGAGTCTCTGGGTGGCTGAGCAGGTGGACGTGCTGCCAGGGTTCACCTGGAGGGACATGGAAGTTCCACGCTCCCCACCCGCCCATGCCTGCCCGGCGCAGCTCTTCCATTATGGCCGATTCTGAGTCACTTCCCTTATAGCAAAGCAGGAAACATGTTTGCTCGAGTCCTGTGAGCCCCTCTAGCCAATCACAGGCCCTAAGGAGGGGTCATAGGAATTCTGTGCATAGCCCATTGGTCAGAAGTAGGGGAAACCCAGACTTGAGGTCAGCACCCCGTTGGAGGGATGAGAAACTGACCTGAAGGCTGGGACGCCCAGCTGGCGCAAGAGGACTGGGTGGGTGGGAGAGCTCCCCCGGCACCTGCTCATAGTTTTGTACAGAAAGGCCATGTGTGTTCTTCCCAAGCCATTTAGTGGGATTTTGTGACAAGCGTTGGGATAACAGTCCCCTTGGAGGCCCAGGGTCCTCCTGATCCTTCCTTGTGACCATGGAGACCCTGGGCCAGTCCTCTGCTTCTGTTCTTGGTACCAGTCTCATGCATGGCACCAGCAGACGAGCATCCGCGGGCCAGCAGGGTCTGAAGATCCCTCACGGCTCAGGTCCTGAGGAGACGGGAGGCTTGGGATGAGCACACCCTCTCGTCTCCTTGTCTGGCTCCGTCTTTCTGCTCATGCGCTGGACTCTTCCCATCCTGGGGTTCCTGGGGCCACCTGGGAGGCGGCCAGCAGGTAACTGTGATGTTGATAGTAACTGTCTTGTACAGAATGACTCAACCAACCAAAAAGGGGCTCAATGTGAGAATGTAAAAGCAGTACTTGTTAGAGGGAACTCATCTTGAGAGAACGGTTCAGTCTGTTTGCATATTGGAATACTAATTAACTTCCAATTACTGCATGCAAATTGATCTTTTATTTTCTGATATTTTCAGAGTACAAAACTAGTCAAATATTCTCTACGTATAGTTAATGGACAGGAACACATTTTACAAAGGTTCCAACAGATTAACAATAAGAATGGCTTACAATGCTCCCAGAATGAGTTTCTGATATCAGAATCACAAATGCCATTTTATGATGGACATCAAATGGTCTGAGAATAATTGATTTTCTGCTGTGTCTAAGGGAAAAAAATCCTTGAAAAATTAGGGCCACAACACGTAGCAAATATCTGATCCTCCGCTCTGAGCAGAGAGTCAGGGCAGGCACATGAAATTCAGTACATTACGAGGATTTTTAAGCACCATTCCGCATAATCGTTTTTCACGATACACAGGACGTTCCCTATCAACTGCAACGCGTAAGAGTTCACATTCAATGCTTTTAACAGTTTGCGAGCATGGATGCTAATCACGTGACTGTTCTGATAAAGGGCAAACTATTAATTGGAGTCCTATCTTTCCAGGATGGGTAATTCTTCCAATTTTGAAAATTATTATTCACCCTAGACTGTTATCTATGAATTGTTCATCCAATTTCAAGCTATAACTACTATTTCCACTGACCAAAACAGGCATATTCTTAATATTCAATTATGGCCTCTCATGCTACGAGTATAAAATATGATTTCACTATGCCATTCTTTAAAACAATCATGGGGCATCAATGTGAGTAAATGTGACTGTCAACCAAGCATTGATATTCAAAAAAATTGACACATTTGGACACACAAACATACATTTTTGCTCCCTGAATTTCATTTTATTTATGGGAAACTGCTATGATTTTAAGGGAAATATCCATTTTTATTCTGCCTATAAATTTTAAAACATGGATATATTATGGTAACCATAAGAAAACTCTGTCTTCAATAGTCCCTCAAGAAAGTCATAAAGGCATTCTGCTCCCATGCCTTAGCAAGTGCGACAAAGCTCGTCCTAGAAACGCTGGCAGAGTTTGCTGTGTTCCACAGGAGCCATGAATCGAGAAGTTCAAGTCCCTTTCTCCTAAGGAAGCCAGCCAGCAAGTGTGGCCGCGGCCTCACAAAGGAGAGTCGCCATACAGCGATAGGACCTCAGGGCGTCAGGGAGGCTGCGCCTAAGCGATAAGTTTCCCTCTATTATACTTTTCCTAATTAAGCTGTATCATGGTTTCACTGAGGATGGCGAGAGAATTATTTGGAGAAACGCTGATGAGCTTCCATGATTGCGGCTAATTAATACGAGTACCATTTCAGGCCGAAAAGTCTCTCTGGCTTCTGCTCTCAAAAAGTCGACCGATAAATGAACAGGAGTTAATGGGAGACCATCATGGGTCACAGCTCCAAACTTCCAATTTTCCCAAAGCCCAAGCAAGGAAACTGAGACCAGAGAGGAGAAACCCGGGCCCTGAGTCATTACTGTGCAGGTGAGAACCAGAGCGAGCCTGTCAGTCAGGGCCCCGTGGTATTACAAACAAGGTACAGTAAACCTTCCCACGTGGCTTCTCTTACGTCTGTTTATTTATGTGAAAGGCAGAGTGACAGAGAGGGGGAGAACTTTCACCAGCCAATTCACTACCAAAATGCCTACAATGACTACAGCCGGGCCAGACTGAAGGCAGGAGCCTGGAACTCCATCCAGGTCTCCCACCCTCGAGCCACCCTCTGCTGCTCTCCCAGGTGCATCAGCAGGGAGCCGCATCAGAAGCAGAGCAACCAGGATTCAAACCAGGGCTCTGACGAGGGCCGCCCAGTTGCTTAACCAACCACACCACAGTGTAGACGCCCAGCTGGTCTCTGAAGCCAGCCAGAGCCAAGCAGGCAAGTTCTCGTGAGAAATCGTACACAGGACGAGAACACCGACGTGAGCATCACGTGGAAAACGCCAGCCTTAAAACACGGCCGGCCACTCACCACCACATCAGTCCTCATTTTCCCAAAAGTCTTGATCAAGTGGGCATAGTGGTAATCTTCCATCTGTCGTAAAATCGCCGTCATGCAGGCCACGAAGTTTCCCTGCAAAGCAATCGAATGACACGATTAGGCGGAGAGGGGCATCACTCATGGAAAAACGGTGTCACTCAGGATTCTGAGACTGAGAACTCAGGAGACCGTGGACCCTGCACAGGATGCCCCGAGTCCCGCCACCCTCCACCCAAGGCTGACCAGTGGATGGGTACTGGCTACCGCCAGCCTCAGGGCTCTGTCCGTGTGTCTGTGTGTGGTGGTGGGGGTGGGGGTGTCTGTGTGTGGTGGTGGTGGGGGGGTGTCTGTGTGTGGTGGTGGTGGTGGGGTGTCTGTGTGTGGTGGTGGGGTGGGGGGTGGGGTGTCTGTGTGTGGTGGTGGGGCGGGGCGGGGCGCTATGCTTCATTCTCCCTAACTGCATTAGGTATCTCCCAAAACCAGGCTGTCTAGCCTGCAGCAACAAGCTTTCAAAGTCTTTGCATTCAATACACAAAAAATGAAAGGCAGGTGAACATCACAGCCATTTATATGCTGTGCTTTTTGGGAAACGTGTCATTCTTATTTTGAGGCAAGATGTGTGCACAGTCCTTCCCCTTGGGCCACGGCGAAGAGAGATCTTTCTCCGGAAGACCTGACGGATCCCTCATGGCCAGCTCAGAGGTGATCCCGCCGGCTCCGTGGTGAGTGATGCTCTCCTTCTCCAGCTACAGGAGGACCGGAGAGCGAGCCTGGCTCCTCAGAACGCCAAGTGGGAGACGGCGGAGGCCTCCTGCCAGGGAGAGCCAGGCGGAAAGGAAACGAGGGAAGAAAACAAGAAAGCAGCCAACAAAACCCAGCGTGGAGAAGGAAGGCTCCCGACAGAGGGCCGCTGCAGGCGGCCGGGCGCTGTGGGCTCCGGGCGGCCAGGGGCTCAGCAGCCCCGTTCAGTGGACTGCCATTCACTGCCATTTCTCATTCCTACTGCTTCTGGCTAACGCCATCATCCCTGCTTTTAAATATCTCCCCCTCAATTAATGGCACTTTTAGAAACCTAACACATATATTTTTCTCTCATTAAAAGAGTACAACTCTGGTAAAATTATGGGAGGAGGCAAAACTTTGCGACACGTCCCTACTTCTCCCCCATTAAATGAGCTCCCAAATTGCATGCTTTTACTAACTCCGCTTTTACCAGCAATATATTTGAATGCCTAAGTGTCTTTTATGTTAATTTGGGATATGCCCGCTGCAGAGAAGCGCTGAAGTCCAACACTTCTCCAATCCGTTTGATATCTGTAGTGTGCGTGCATTCCACAAACCAAACAAATACCACAACGACAACACAGTATCTTCCATTTGACCAGAAACATACATTGTTTGTGCGTGACGGATAATTGCCGAGATTTAGATTCCAAGGTGTGGAGTTCAGGAACAACACTTGTTCCACACTGGAGGGAGGATTGGTGCGACAGCACGACATTTACAAGCGTGCACATTCAAATGGCACTGCACCGAGCTGGGAGCAGCCACCTGTGTGTCCCGGCCATGCATTACGAGATGCCACCCTTAGACAATCGCCTACATGTCATCACGTGTGTTCGCGCACTGCACTGAGGTCACCAGACCCTGGAGACAACCACAGGACGAATCTCCTTCTTCACCCATTGTACAGGCAGAGAAACTGAGGCTGACTGGTTCTACCCTCTGAAGGAGTAAATGGCAACGCTGGCTGTGAAATCAGCGCTCTCCGGCTCTCAGGCAGGTGCCTAGTGGCTGCCCTAACTTCATTCCCGGCCACGCGGTGCACATCTTTGTTCTTTTTCTGAGAAATCGTCAGTCCACGGCTCTCCCACTCTGCAGTCATCAGGGAAAGCGGGACAAGGGCGAGGAAGGAGGAACAGTTGCACCCAAGGCAGCCGCCTGTGACCAGGTCTTTTCCTGGGAAGGACGAGCAGCCCAGCCCAGGGAGAAGGCTGAGGCAGTCCCAGTCCACCGGGAGGTGCTAAGTGAACCTGCTACAGTGCAAAACAGCCCAAGCGTGGAGACTCCCACACTGGAACCGCTGATCTCCACTTGGCTGTTACAATCATTGTACGCGATGTGCTTCACTCAGCAGATCAAGTTCAAAGTAGAAAGAGAATCCCTCATGACCCTGAGGGATCACGAGAACACGGAGGCCCTGAGTATGCGGCTCCATGGAGGTCAAGCGGCAGTGCACCAGGGTCGGGCCAGGCACTTGAACTTGGGCACAGTCAATTTGAGGGCAGGCTGCTATGGGTGCTGAGAAATTCAGGCAAGGCCAAGGGCAGGGGAGCCGATCTGACACAGAGAATACAGGAGAACACAGTGCCTGTGTGTTACGCATGGTCCTGGGAAGACGTACGTTTACAGTGGAGAACTCGTCTCCCTGGAAACGCATGGCACGGAGAAGCCAACCCAGTGGCCCCTTGTGTGACAATCATGGGGACTAATGTGAGCAGGTCTGGGAGGGCCCGGAGGACCGCTGGGCAGAGCCGTGCCCTCTTCAAGAAACTCAAAGGAACGTCTGCTCTGAAATAAACTGCGTGGGGTCGTCTCTCCTTTCCTAGGGGATGCCAGTCTTGCTATCTCCAAGTAGAAGTTCAGGACCCCACTAGGAAAGAGCTCATGCACGTGTTAGCGCTCACAGCAATGCTCCCCTCTGCTCCCTGTCCCCCAGGGACAGAGCCCCATCCTTGGGGCACCAGCCTCTTACAGGGATGCATCACCGCTGGCACGAACACACAGAAGCCCGGCAGGTGCACCTGTGCTTGCCAGGGTGGACAGAGCAGGTGTCTATGGAGGCCGCTTTCAAGACCACTCACACAATAGGAACCAAACGGGGGAGAACTGCGGACAGGAACCTTGAATTCTGTAGGCTCAGGAGACAATCAGCACTCTGCGCTTTAACTGACTTATTTTAGATGCACTTAGAGGAGTCCTGGGCAGCTTTTATTTTTAAGTGATGGGCAGGCTGGTGGTAGTCCGGTGAAGAGCTCATCCTGGGACTTGAAAAATAAATAAATACAAACAAGACATGTTCTTTATAACTTCAAAGCAATGCAAAATAAGGGCAGAGAAGTCGGGCTACACTTGCAGAGCATTTAAAAACCAGGCCATCGAATGCCTAATAATCAAAAATGTGAAGCTCATTAGTAATCAAAGATGAAAATGATATATCATCATTTGCCTGCTGAAATAGCAAAGAAGTATTTAAGTGATGATAATGTTCGCAAGGGTGCAGGGAACGAGGACTCTCCTGCACTGCTGGTGGGAGCATAAATTGCTGTAACCTTTTTAAAAAGAGATCTGGCAATCGGGTTGAAAAGCCTTGAAAAAAATGCTCATCTCCTGAGTACTTCTACTTCTAACAATCCACCTGAAAAGTAATTCAAAATAGGAAATTTTGTGCCAACCCATGTCCATTGTATTACAGAACATATCTAAAGGTTAAACAGCAGGTACTATGAGGGGTCGCAAGACAAAATAGAGGGCGCCCCACCCAATCCTAATCTCTGATAAACAACGAAAAACAAGCATGTGTTACATGGCACATACATGTTCTAGAAAATGTTATTTGTTCTTTGCTTGAAGTTCACATTGAACCGGGTGTCCTGTATTTTCACTTGTTAAATCAAGCAATCATACTATCATGTCACCATAAATTATTGTGCAACCACTAAAACATTAACATTAACCAATCAAATATGGAATGTTTTGATAACATGAGAAAATGTTTGAAAAACAAAACTGGAGGTAATCACATATACATAGCTCAGCAATACAAACAATATTTTCACAGAGAAAACAAAAAATGACTAGGAAAAAAAAGACTCCAGGTCATCATCAGGGAGGGAGAATAATAAGTCCAGATTACAGCAGAAAATACATTAATATTTTTAAAGGTGGCCCCGAGGAGTGCCTGGTTCCAGGCTCAGCTGCTCTGCTTCTACTCCAGCTTCCTGTTGATGCACACCCTGGGTGACAACAGATGATGGCTCACGCGGTCGGGTGCTCCCTTGGGAGGCCTGGATTTGGTCCAGGGCTCCAGGTGTCAGCCTAGCCCTTGGTGTTGTGGGCGTTTGGGGACCAAAATGCAGAATGAAGATCTCTTTCCTTATCTGTCTCTGTATTTCTGTCTTTCAACTAAAATGAAAATACATGAATAAAAAGGTTTCCAGCAGTCCTCAAACAGAAAATACCTCATCTGGGAGGATGGGTCAGTACTCCTGCCCCCACGTCCTGAATCTCCTAGTCTCTCATCCTCAGACATCTTTCCCAGGGCTCCCCCTATCGGTATGGGTGTGCACTGCTCATTGAGAGCTGGACTGGACTAACCTCCCACCTTGCCAACCTTCCTCAGTTCTAAACGTCTGTACCCCACTGTGTCAGGTAGGTGGCAGGTGGCATGGGGCACAGGTAGCATGGGGCACAGGTAGCATGGGGCACAGGTAGCACGGGTGACAGGTAGCATAGGTGACAGGTAGCATGGGTGACAGGTAGCATGGGTGACAGGTAGCATGGGGCACAGGTGGCATGGGTGACAGGTAGCATGGGGCACAGGTGGCATGGATGACAGGTAGCATGGGGCACAGGTAGCATGGATGACAGGTAGCATGGATGACAGGTGGCATGGGTGACAGGTAGCATGGATGACAGGTGGCATGGGGCACAGATAGCATGGATGACAGGTAGCATGGGTGACAGGTAGCATGGGTGATAGGTAGCACGGGTGACAGGTAGCATGGATGACAGGTAGCATGGGGCACAGGTAGCATGGGTGACAGGTGGCATGGGGCACAGGTAGCATGCGGCACAGGTAGAACTGAGCACCCACAGAATGGAAGACAATGCAGCACGAGCTGAGGTGCACACAGGCAGAATGGAACACAGGCAGAAGGGAAGGAAGAGTGGAGCTGTCCTGGCACGGAACACAGGTGGTGACAGGCGAGCTGAATTGATGTGAGGTGTCCCTGCAAGATAGAGAGAGAGAAGTGAAAAAGAGGCTGGAGGATGGAAACATGGGAGGGATGCTCCTGTCAGAGTCTCTGCCCAGCGTAAGGTTGCAGTGTAAGTGCACCAGTTAGTGGTTCTGAAATATCTATGTGAAAGGCACAGGAGCACAGACAGGTCTCCCACCCTCTGCTTCACTCCCTAAATGTCTGTCACAGCTGGGGCGTGGCCAGGCCAAAGCCAGGAGCCAGGAGCCAGGAGCTCAACAGGTCTCCCCATGGATGGCAGGGGCCCAACTACCTGAGCCATCACTGTTTGCCTCCCAGGGTGCACAGGAGCAGGAAGCTAGAATGGGAAGCGGGGCCAGGACTTACATGCAGCCACTCCAATGTGGGATGCAGGCTGCCCAAGCAGTGCTGAATTCTACCCCAAATGTGTGAATTAGAGGGAAAATCCCAAGGTTTAACTCAGCTTCGAGGAATTCACGCTTAGCCTTGTGACTGGGTAGGAAGCTGCTCTTGGTAATTCCGTAGAGAACAGCCATGTCACTCACCCTGGCCTCCCCTCCGCATGCAGCCCGCGTCCACTCTCCGGGACACACAGCCAGGATGGCTCTACACTCCCACGGACCTCACACCACAGAGGCGGCAATACGGCAACCAGGATCCCCGAGTGTGGAGGGAGGCAGCAAGTCTGCACAAGCAGGACCCGGGCACTGAATCCGGGCCTACACCTGCTATCCAGCGACGTCCTGCTGGGAGTGCTAGCCAAGGTCTTGCCAGGTGAGGTTTTGAAGCGGAACCTCTCATTTACGTGGTTCAATCTCACATATATGGAGGAAACAAGCCTGCCTAACACACTCACCACTAGAAAGGAAAGAAACATTAATTGTCCAGTGACCCTTTTTAAAATATCACCAAGCAACACTGGGAAAAATTATCATGATTTGGTAAATTCTGAATGCCTTTGAATTTGGGGAACATTTAGGTCCAAAAAACCAACAATGCAAAGCAGTGTTACAGAGGATACAGAGAAAGGGCATGTGAGAGTTGAGTCCATTTAGAAGGTGAGGCTGACTCAAAATCAATGTAGATACGCGCAGGTTCTTGGTTACAAAGGCTTACACAGCACAAAGCGTTTCTGCTTACTAGAAAAAAAATGCCACTGGTAGAACTATCCTAGGCTGTATTTTCTATGAGGAAATCCAAGTGAGAAAAATCAGAAATCCAAAAAGCTCAGTGAAAGTCTCCAAGCCTCCTAAGCTGGCCCAGAGTGAAACTGGCCACAGCACACAGGGGCTTCCACGCAGCAAACCAAAAACAGTTCAAGACGCACATTTATTTCCACGTCCTCACATTAACTTGGCAACAAAGAACATTCTGGAAACTATGGACTCAGACACCAGGACACAGAGAGACACAAGAGCGACTAGAGGATTCTGGGAGAGGAAAAGTGAGTGGTGAGCGATGACCTCGAGGCAGGAGGGAGGTGCTGACCCAGCGGGTGGCCTGCCCACTCCTGGAGCAGGGCCCCAGGGTGGTTCAGAACTCGAGGGGCCAGGCACTCAGAGAGTGGGGCTGCCCCGGGGTGAAATCACCAGCAGCTTTATCGTGAGCCCCCACACCTGCCTGTGCACCCAGCGTGGCCAAGACCACGAGCCCTTCACATGTGGGCAGAAGACAAGGGTGGGACCCAGCACGGCAGAGCAGAAATCCTGCAGGGGGCACTGGCTGGGAGCAAAAAACATAAATTAAGAATTTGGGGCAAATTTTTTATTTTCACAAAATAATAGAGTCAACGGTAAAAATTGTTAGATGTAATAATTATGGTCAGCAAGCAGCAGGATACAGGCTCAAAATCCAAAAGTTGTCTTTCTATACACCAGCAGTGGACCGTCCAAAAGTGAAAGTCAGAAAAAGAAGAACATCAGAATATTTGAGGAAAAAGTGTCAGACTTACATATTCAGTAATGTTGGCATTGAAAATGCTGGGAAAGTAATGAGAGCTTTACACAAATGCAAAGACGCCCACGTTCATGGACAGGAGGACGTAGTAGGGCTGACAGGACAGTGCTCACCAGACGACCCGCAATTCAGCACCACCCTATCACAGCTCCAGCTATGAGACACATCCGTGATCACATTTCTAGGAAATGTTCAGGGCAGGCAAATGTGAGCCAGGAAGTGGGGAAGCCACAGCCAGGGGCTGGGGCGTGGAGGGAGGTGAGGGGGTGACTGCTAATGGGGACAGGTTTCTTTCAGGAGTGGCAAAAATGCTCTAGAAGAATGCTAGGAGCTCCGTGAATGTGCTGCAAAGCACGAAGCTGCAGACTTCAAATACATGAACCTAAGGTACAGGAGTCACCATTTAAAAACCACGAACATTTTCAATATAAAAATTAATGATATGAGGCGGCGCCGCGGCTCACTAGGCTAATCCTCCGCCTTGCGGCGCTGGCACACCGGGTTCTATTCCCATTCAGGGCGCCGGATTCTGTCCCGGTTGCCCCTCTTCCAGGCCAGCTCTCTGCTGTGGCCAGGGAGTGCAGTGGAGGATGGCCCAAGTGCTTGGGCCCTGCACCCCATGGGAGACCAGGATGAGTACCTGGCTCCTGCCATCGGATCAGTGCGGTGCGCCGGCCGTGACGGCCATTGGAGGGTGAACCAACGGCAAAGGAAGACCTTTCTCTCTGTCTCTCTCTCTTTCACTGTCCACTCTGCCTGTCAAAAAAAAAAAAAATTAATGATATGATCTATGACAGTTTCTTTAGCAGGGCGAGCCTATTCAGAACGTAAAGGCCACGGAGAGCCAGACGTCTTGCCGTGAGACTGTGGAGAGCCACAGATGAGACGACGGCCCTCAAACATTGTGCAGAAGCATGGGAACCGCAAAAGCTGCCCCCGAGGGCTGGGGACTGTGTGGACAGTGCAGGGACAGCGGGCTCTCAGGACCAGGGAAACGACTGGCCTTGACCGCGTCATACAGCGCTCGTGTTGAAAGTAGGGATGCACTGGGAGAACCCTCCCCACGTTCTGTTCTCTATAGAAAGCTGCGATTGATTTACTTTGTAGTGTTGAAATAAAAGCAAGACAGCACTCCACCCCTTCTTGGAGTTTCTTTCTTGCGTGTTTTCATATCCTATGGAATTCCTTTAAGGCTACCTCAAAACCCTCTAAGAACTGGGTGGGAGGGGGAGTGTGAGAACTCAGAGACGACGACTCTAGCAGGGAGGCAGAGACCACGTGCTGTCTACAGAGATCTCACTGCTGCGCCCTGCGCAGGTATTCCCTGTGCTGCCACTTAAATAACTGAGAGAAGACATGAGAAAAAGATTGAATCAGGTACCCTCCTTAAAGCTGGGGTTCACGGAAAAATGAGCGTCTTGTTACAGCATGAACTACAGACCCTTCCCAGTTACACAGCCAGGGTTTCTCCAGCGAATTTCAGTCTTGTGATGCCATCATGTGAGGAATGGCTAATTTGTATTCATTTAGTTTCCAAAATATTATAGCTTTCTTAGTTTACAACAAAACACTGAATAGAGAATGTTGGAAAAAATTCAACTACACAAAACTGAAAACCATATGGTTATAAAATACATTAATGTCATTTACTAGCTATTTTAGACTGCTAGCCGCAGAATTAAACCTCTATCTTAAATTTAAATTGAGTGCTTCACTGAATTCATAGAGTTCTAGTATCTCACATAATTCCAGACACTATAAGGAAAGAAATCTAATTTTAAAAACAAAATCAATTTCAATTTTACTGTAGCAATAATTGAAGGAAGATGTTTGTAAGATAAATACACCAAAAGGGAATATTTGGATATTAAGTTACCCATAACAATTATTTGCTACTTATTCGACATAATAATTTAAATACCTATTCACATTTGTTATGAAGAATAAAAATAAATTATGAGCAAATTTTACATATAAAAAGTATACTTTATGGTATAATGAGGGATATATACTTAGTATACAACTTCTTAAAATAATTTATTTGATGCTAACACAAGATAGTAAAGCAGAAAGTTTTACATCTTATTTTTATAAACTCAATAAATCAGATCATATGAGAGTCTTGGAGAGTGTGGGATTTTCCAAGTTTTAACCCATGATGCACAGCATCAGAGAACACAACACAAGGAAAACAAGAGTAAGCAAACACTTGTGAAGGGGGAACCACAGTGATTACATAGTTTCCTATGAGACACAGAGAGAGACACAGAAAGAAAGAGGTGGGGAGAGGAGGAGGGCAGAGTGAGCTTCTACCCACTGGTTCACTCCCACAACACCTGCAAAAGCCGGAACAGGGTTGGACAAAAGCCTGGTGCCAGGCACTCAATCCAGGGCTCCCATGCGAGTGACAGGGATCCAGGCATGTGAGCCATCACCTACTGCCTCTGCAGGTGTGCATGGTCAGGAAGCTGGGATCAGAGCTGGAGCCAGGAATCAAACGTAGGTACAGGACGCAGGTGTTCTAAGCTGCACCTGAACCACCAGACCAGACACCTGCCCCTACGTACTTCTTCACTGATTGCTGTCCATAAAGATACCATTACCACCACAGCTACAGATTAATATTGAAATCTGAATCGCAATGGGCTGCCTCTGCATGATCCATGAACAGGTACTGTCCTCAATTTTACAGGCATGGTTTAGATGAAGGGGTAAGGAGGAACAATGCTCCATACCGACTGTTAAATTAATGAATCAAAAGGATGCTAAGATGTGTTGTGAAATGCAGTATCATTGTATCATGAAATGCAGATAATAGGTTATAAGTATTTCTTATAAAACACTCACTCACACATGCACAATAAATGTGTAGACTTTCTGTGATTACATGCCCCAGTGCTATCCATCACTTGCAGCAGCCCATAGCTTTCCTGCTTCAAATTACACAAGCACGAAAGTGATCTGGACATCTATTGTTTTGTTTTGTTTTGTTTGTTCTGTTTTTTGACAAGTAGAGTTGTAGAGAGTGAGAGAGACAGAGAGAAAGGTCTTCCTTCCGCTGGTTCACTCCCCAGTGGCCGCTACGGCTGGCACTGCACCCATCCGAAGCCAGGAGCCAGGTGCTTCCTCCTGGTCTCCCATGCGGGTGCAGGGCCCAAGCACTTGGGCCATCTTCTCCTGCCTTCCCAGGCCACAGCAGAGCTGGAATGGAAGGAAGAGGAGCAACCGGTACTAGAACCCAGCGCCCATATGGGATGCTGGCACTGCAGGCGGAGGATTAACCAAGTGAGCCACGGCACCGGCCCCTGGACATCTAGTCTTAAAAGCGCTACAGCAGCAGAGGGTGTCTCAGTGTGTGGTGCCAGGAAGGGCTGCTCGGGAGCTGTGCACCTGCCCGGCAGGTGTTCAGAGGAAAGCATAGGAGGCTGAGCACACAGCCCATGGGTATCCTACCCGACCCTTCACACAGACCTGAAGACATGAAGGTCCCCATGATTTGGAGAAAATGGGTCTACTTGCAAAGTGCGTAAGAAACAGAGGGGATGAGTGTCTAACCAGAAAAAGCCTCAAGCCAGTGCAGAGAACTCGCCAGCACAACACTGTACATGCGTGCACTACGTGGAAATCACTGAGTTCCCAGGGGTGGGCAGAAGCAGCCGCACCCAGGGTGACCAGGAAGGGAGCTTGGACCACGCCTGTAGCCCAGACCAATGGAGCCCTGCCAAACGGACATCAGCGGTGGCCTGAAGAGGCTCCCCAGGGCCCATGTGGGACAGTTGGGACAATCTATCAGGATGGACAAGGACAACAGAGAAACTTGTACATCACATGAGGAAAACAATCCATGCCTCCGTACAGACGCTCGGGGTGGGGGGAGGCTCTCTACGCTGACAAACGTGCAAGGAAGTGGCGAGTTAGGGCGCCAAGCTCAGCTCCTAACGCAGAGGCTGCTCCCGGCAAGGATCCGCTGAGACCAGGAGGAGAAAGGTCTCTGGGGTCCCAGCCATCAGTCTGAGAGGTCGCCCCAGAGTCCTTCTGTGTAGCCCTGGCCTCAGCAAGTGGGGCAGTGCTTACCACACAGCACTACTTACATCGGATCATGAGTGCATGAACAGACTCAGAACACGGGACACAGACCGGACCCTGGCCTGGACTCAGACTAAGTCCCTGGGGAACAGCTATGCCATTACAACCGGGAGAGGTGGCATGAAACCACCGGGGATGCCGAGTCATGACAGCGAAGACCAAATCTGGTTCTGGCAAGACACCCATTCACGTTACACCTGCATGCAAACTGCACTGGAGGAAGGGCTGGGAGACGCCAGCCGGGCAAATGTGAACCTGCAGTGACCCTGGCTGGCAGGTGCGCAGGCTCCACTGTAATGTTTGTCATCAGCGTTTCTGTACATACGGAAAATCTTCCGAAATACTTCCTCCCACAGTCTAGTCAGAAGACATACTTGACAACAATTAATTAAGACTCAATGTTACAAATAATATTGAAGGGAGTTATTACAGACTGCCAAGTGAATTACAAAGAGGACGTAGTTCTTGCCTAATCAAAGTAGCTATTATTGAATTTAATAACAGAACTACAAGCTATGATTTAGATATCTTGATCCACACTTTAGCGGGGGTGGGAGAAAAAGTGAAGAGGATTAAAGAGCAGGAATATTGGCTCCGGAAAATGTCCGATGAGCTAAAGTAGAAGAAATGGAGGGTTCTACTGGTTTCGCATGTAGAGCTTACCACATGCATTCCTCTTAAATGCAGGAATAGTGACTTCATTTGGAACATTCGCTGTACAGGTGCATCCTGGTCTACCAAATACAGCACGGTGACAGCAATAAGAGGAGTAAAATGTCCCGCTCTCTGCCACAAACAGCCCCCAACAGCACACCCAGCCCTTCGTGTCTTATGGTATAAATTAAATGCACACAGGCCAGAACACTGGTTTAATTAATAAAGACCAATGTTACAAATATTATGAAAGTGGGTATTCCAGATTTCCAGGCAAATTCCAAGGAGAAAGCATTTCTTCTCCAGGAAATACAAGAGGTGAAGGCTTCAGAGGCAACGGTGTGGAATAAGTGCTTGGCCAAGACGGAGGCAGCAGTGTCAGTGAGGCCTGAGCGCCAGGCTCTCCACCTTCTTGGAGCCTCAGTGTCCTGTGGCAGAACTGGGAGAATGACTCGAAGTGTGGAGTTCTTGCAAGATTTCAGTGATGCAGATACTTAAGGCTGTGAGCACAGCAGCAGGCTATGTAAATAAATGATGGTGATGATGATGCAGAGTAAAACACAAAACCAAACTCCGGAGGTATTTTAGGGGCCAGCATGGTGGTGCAGGTTAGGCCACCGCGTGTGACGCCGGTATCACCACATCAGAGTGCTGGTTCTAGCCGCGGCTGCTGTGCTCATGATCCAGCGTCCCGCTGAGCGCCTGGAAGGCAGTGCAGCACGGCCAAGTGCACAGGTTCCTCCCACCTGTGTTCCTGGTCTCTGGCCTCAGCCTGGCACAGACCTGGCTGTCACGGTCACGAAGGAGCAGACCAGGGGTGAAACATCGCTCTCTTTCCCTCTGCCACTGTCTACCTTGACCTCCTTCTCTCTCTGCCTTTCAGATAAATAAGTGAATAAAACTCTTTATAAAAAGTTACATTTCTATAATGAAATCCACAAAATGCTGATGACAGAATTAAATAGGACCTAAAAAAATGGAAGCTATACCATGTTCATGAATTGAGAATCTCATATTTTCTTGTAATTTGGTTCAGATCATACTGTTAGATGCGAATAGATTTAGTTTCAAAGTGTCAGCAGGCATTTATATAAAAAATATAACCAGATTCTAAACTTTATATGAAAAAGCAAGAAATAAATACATGAACAACCAAAGCAACACTGAAAAAAGTTGAAGACACACACTACCTAAGACATATCATAAAATAACAGACATAGAGAAAATATACCAGAAAGACCAGGCATACAGGTGAAACAAACTGACCATACACATGTTAATTGATTTTCAACAAAGGTGCCATACCTTGCCCCATACTCAAAAGTTAATTCAAAATATAATATAAACCTAAATACAAAGTGTAAAGAAACCATTGGGACCTTGGCCAACACCTACATTTCTTAGGACAGAAAAAGCATGAGACTCAACAGGAAAAAATGGTAAGTTGAACTTTACCAAAGTTAAAAACTTCGAGGCTTTGAAATGTAAAGGAAGTAAAATGGAGAATACATTTATAAACTCCATATGAGAAAAGTCTGTATATAAAGATCTCGGAGAAACCAAGAAAACATTTTAACAAAAATAGGCAAAAGAAAAAAAATTGTCAGACATTTTGCCAAAACAGGACAGAAATGGCCAAGATACATGTGAAAAGATTTCAAGGCCACTAGTCAAAAGGAATCTACAAATTAGAATCGCATCTACTGCAGACCGAACAGACTGGAACAGGAAGACACAAAGGAACCGAAGCTCCTCTACTCTGTGGGTGTGTCGGGAAATCGGCACTGCCATTCTGGAAGTCAGTTTGGCAGTTCTGTGTGCATTTAGTCCTACATTTACCAAGTGACCCAATGAACCCACTCCGAGGTGTTCACCCAGAACTGAAAGCGCACCCCGCCCCCGACCGCTATGCACAACTGCCAGGCAGAGACACCCGTGTGCCTGCTCTCTGCAGAATGGACAAACTGTGGCTCAGGATTGAAAAGCAACAAGTGCCTGATACCGAGGCATCAGTAAATCCCAAACACAGTAGCACCTGGGTGCACCTAGCTACCTAGGGTGCAGAGCCAGGCACAGGAGGCTGCATACCGCAGGAAGGCTTCGTCATGACATTCTGGAAAAGGCAAATTACAGTGACGAAAGACAGGGACTGACCACAGAGGGGCAGGGGGCACACTTATAGGAGAATGGAATTATTCTCAAGTTTGTACCTGGTGGTAATTACAGAACCAGACCTGCCAAAATTTACAACAAAAAGTGTCAATTTTACCAGATAAAGAAGTAAAACTGAAAATCACCGCTTCCTATCAGCCATATGTAATTAACAGTCCAGGGGAGACTTCTTCACTCTGACACACGAATAAAAGCAAAGACTGGCTCCAACTTACTGACACTTCCAAGTATTACAGCTTCAAATAGCTTTGCAATTCGGTTTTACAAGTCCTGGCGACTCTTGCACGTCCCATTTTTCTTGAGTATCCGTGCTAATCTATTCCTTCATGAGAACGAGAGCCGTATGACTGAGTTGGCAACAAGTTACACTGGCATTCCCATTTTTCCAATTCCACGAATTCTGAAATTTCCCGAGGAGGCTGCTGATACTGCTGGGGGTGTGTCCGCACTGGTTCTGTCTACTTTATGCCACCCGGGAAGATTTTGTACTTCACATCAGATGGGCCTTAAACAGCTCTCACTTTTGGTCCTATCAGAAATGATTTTTTTGATAAGATTTCAAGACGTCTCTATACTTTTATCTATTTGGGAAAACTGCAGAATTGAATGGGTCTATTTTCTAACTGAATTTAACTAGTTTGCTTATTTCCCCAAGTTTTTTCTTCCTCTTTGCTTTGCTGTGAGTTCCTAAACAAATCAAACTAACATCTGCCAATATTTTTGTGTTGTTCTTTCTGCTCACTGGAAGTCTTAATTCTGCTTCTACACCCGTGACACAGGCGGGCAGCATCAGCAGTGTCCAGTGAAATGACCCAGCAAATCTCTGTGTTTTCACAGTGATTGTAATGGCCACGCCTTGAGGGTCCAAGCTGCAATTACTTTTTTTCCCAGCAGTCTTGCAAGAGGCAGAAGCGTGACACTGAATGGAGTGAGCCGAGCGTGGGGCTGGGTTGGCGCTCGTCAAGGAGCGTCTGGTTCCACCGTGGGCTTTGTTTACTCTTTTGCTTCAAGGAAAAGGGTTTCTTGAGGGAACAACTTGACCTCCAACGATGATTTATCTGGGTGCGCTGAGTCACCTCTCCCCTAGGAAAGGTGCTCGGTAACTTGAACTCATCCCATGGAAGTCCTTTGGAAGCTCCCAAATCAAAGACGACCTGGAGCGTACTGCTGGCCGGGAAAGGATGCTCCAGGGGCTCCCACTGGGGCTCCGGGTCCGCGGCCTGCTCACGGCTCAGCATTTTCCTCCTTGACTTGCTCTAAGGAAAGCCGCACGGCTTCACGTTCCTCTCCTGGCTCTGCGTGAATCTGCTCCAGACGAAACTGTTCTGCCGTCTCTCTCAGGAGCTTCTCTCTCTGCTCCGTCAGCCTCAAGTGAAAGGCGACAGGCCTCCTCCTGCTCTCCTTCAATGTGTTCTCTGGCTTCACGTTCATCCTCGTCCTTTATGTCTTCCTGCTGCTGGACTGTGCAGATCTCCACTGACGCCATGAACTCATCCACTGTTGTGTTGCCTTGGATCACGTTTAACACTGCGTTAGATGACCGCGTTCCCATAATAATTAGGAAAAGTGGACACTCGGAGCCATCACTTTGGATGCTGGTTTAAGTCCAGAAAGCACAATACAAAAGTTGCATTTTATGTTCTACTTAAAACTATTGGTTGAACTCTGTAATTAATACACAATTACTCTTAGGTGTTTAATTAATGCTATAACTAGTACTCAAATAGTACTTTACACTTTGTGTTTCAGTGTGGGTGCAAAATGTGGATATCTTTACTTAATATATGCGAAATTGATCTTCTGTATATAAAGATAATTGAAAATTAATCTTGATGTGAAGGGAAGGGGAGAGGGAGTGGGAGAGGGAAGCGTTGTGGGTGGGAGGGAAGTTATGGGGGGGGAAGCTATTGTAATCCATAAGCTGTAATTTGGATATTTATGTTCATTAAATAAATAAAAAAAAAAGTCCAGAAAGCACTGCTAAGCCACGGTTCAGCTATACCAACATCAGCCTAACAAATATGTCACGGATGTTGTTACAACATCAGCACTGAGCAGCAGAACGAGTGGGCCAGCGACGAAGTCCAGCCCCAGAAGCACATAATACGGATGCTTTCACACTCTTGCTACGAGGGCTGTAACGGTTTTCCCACACCCAATGCTTTCACACTCTTGCTACGAGGGCTGTAACAGTTTTCCCACACCCAGCAGAATTCTCACAACTTCATTATACAAGGTCAAGGTATAATAAAAAAATTAGAAAATCAACCTTTGTTTTCTTTATTGTGAAAGGCAGAGTTACAGAGAGAGGTAGAGACACAGAAAGAAATCTTCCATGTGCTGGTTCACTCCCCAAATGGCAGCAAAAGCCAGGGCTGGGCCAGGCCAAAGCCAGGAGCCAGGAGCTTCTTCTAGGTCTGCAACGTAGGTGCAGGGGCCCCAGCACTTAGCCCACCTTCTGCTGCTTTCCAAGGTGCCTTAGCAGGGAGCAAGATCAGAAGTGGAGCAGCCTAGACTTGAACCAGCACCCACATGGGATGCTGGCACTGCAGGTGCTGGCTTAACCTGCTATGTCATAGTGCTGGCCCCCAAATCAACAGTTTTTATTGCCTTAAGCACTGAGGAAGGCCCACTGTGTTCAGGCACCGTCCCTGCAGCCCCCATGACCCCCCCGTTCTATTGGAGCCAACTGACGGGGAGTTTACTGGCAGTGGAGTTTAGACATTGACTGGCATCCCAAGAAGACCGTATGGTGCTGGAATAAGTTCACAGTCACACACTTGGGGGGTAGCTGTGAAGTTTCCATAGCACGATTCGTGAAAAAATCATTTCTTACATGTTTGTTCAATGCAAAACATATTCAAGGGAATATGTATTTAATACACGGCAATGTGTCCACTGTTACATCAAAATTGCTCATATATCCAGATCTCAGCTTATTATTTTGAAATGCACTACATGTATTTTGAAATACATCACAAGAGGCCGTTCTATAAACTTATCTCAGTTTAGAGATGCAGAGTATAATTAGCAAATGGGGCTGTAGCATTGTTCATTCTGGTGACCACCAGGATTTTAAGTACGAATAGAAAACATTGGTTTATTGAAATCATCTCCTTGTACAAAAGTCATTTATGATGGATCTTCATGGAAAAAAAGTATGGCTTTCAAGATCCTTTTGCAACAAAATAACCTGATGTTTCACTTTCACTTCTCCACAAGCTTCTTGAAGTTCCAACGTATTTTAGAGGTTGATTTTTTTTACTTATGACAATCGTGGACATTTCAGTTAATTGCCTTACACATGAGTTAAGAGACCATGACAAATCAAATCTGCTTCCCGTTACCTGAACCCAAGATTCTAATCACATGTCATGTGGAGAAGATGCAAATTGGAAGTCACTTTGCAACAGATGTTCAGTCAAGATTTTTTATTTTTTTTATTAATCTTGCTTAGACAAGATCTTAACAGCATGCAGTGGAAGGTAAACCCACAAAGTGGTACCATAACGACTAATTTTAATTACTTCCCAGAATCACTACTTGTTTGCAAAATTGAGTATGTTTTTCACAAGCTAATTATCTGCTACACAGTTAAAAGTTTACAAAATGTAATGCTCCTAGTTCCTCTCTAAACAAGGCGCAAAAGGGATAATGAAATGAAGCGGACTTGTGTTGAATTTAAATCAGCTGCTTTGGTGTCATCAAGGAGCAAAAAGCAGAAATCTAGGTTGATCACTTAAGTAGAAACAGGATCCATAGGAGACATTAACTTCAAAGACTCAGAAACCTCGGGAAGTCAGGTGAGCGAGGTAAAACCCTTATCACAAACAGGTGATCAGAGTGCCAGTGCTGCCCGCGCACAGGCCTACACGGCCGTCTGTGCACCTGAGACTTGCTGCACCCCGCCCAACACGTCCCCGACTCTGCCCCCGTCCCAGTCACGGCTCCTCCGCACTGGCCAGCACCCGGTCCTTGGCCTGGCTCTCCCTTCCCTCTGTGAAGGTCCCTCCCCTGGACAAGGACCTGGATCCGGGTCCTGTTTCCCAGGCTTTGCCTGCTGCCTTCCACGTCAACTTCTAACACATCCCCAGGCCCCAGGCCCCCGAGGCCCTCCTTCTGCCTTCTCCACACGTCGGCCGCCTTCAGACAAAAGACACGCTCCGTCTTCCTGGAGCACCGTTCACCCTCTCTCCTCGCTAGAACATAAACTCCGTGAGGACAGCGATCTTGGCTGCATGCTGGTGGCTCCCCTGTGCCTGGAAGAGACCCTCACCAAACAGCCCTGACACAGCTCACCGGACAGCTCACTCAGCCCTCAGCTGGTTTTTAAGATCGTTCAAAGGCAAAGCAAGAGGGCCTGGTAGACACAAGCGGAAAGGACCATCAGCTATTCTGCCATGTCTCTAAAGAAGGATTCTCTCAATCTTTGATGAAGTTAAGATTTCATTTCTAGTCTTTAAGATCCTCAAACCTACAGCTAAACGGCATTATTCCAGAGAAATTCAGGCATCAAAGAATGTTTTACAATTAATTTAAAATGTGTATTCGGAGACACTGAGTGTACCCAAATTTTGTTGAGCCTATGGCGCTGACTTCTTTTTTTCCAAATACCTCCGTGGTGGGGTTTGCAGAGAGGCGCTCAGAGACACAGCAGAGTCCGTCTGGTGTTTCTCTAACCAGAGCTCTCTCTGTGTCAGGGTTTCAAAGCAAACTCCAACCCTGCCTTGACAAAAAACAGTTGCCTATAAGTCTTCACACAAAGAATCCAGGTCAGGACAGACACTCTGGAGCAACAGTGTGAATGACAAGAAGTAGCAGGTGCAGACGCCCGGCTCCGGCATCAATCCTCAGAGCAGAGGTGGGGGCTGCAGGGCACCCTGAGGAGGCAAGGGTGGTACGGGGGTGGGCTTTACCCTAGACTGGGGTCTTAGAGCAAGCACCCATCCATTTCTTCACCACTGCTTGTTGGGGCCCAGGAGGGTGGGCTATGAATGAAATGCACCCCTGGCTTCCACCTCTGTCTACTGAGAAATGACCCATCAAGGGGGGAAGTGCATGCAATGGGATAGGCCCAGGATGGGGTGTCCTGCTTCTGCAGAGGGTGCCTCAACAGTGAAGGTGGAGACACAGGGGACCTGGGGCTGACCCCGCAGAAGTGCCGAGTAATCACCAGGGTAAAGGTGTCAGAGCTGAGAGCCAGGAGCCCCACAGGCCTCTTCATGTGGGCTGGGAGGGATGGAACATGGTCCTGAGACAGACAGGCGGGCCCCAGCTCCCAGCCTGTGTTCTGGGAGGCTGGCACGCCGATGTTCCGGCTGGTGGCATCAGCCCCTTCTGCCCTGTGTTGGACCCTTGCTCAGGAGCCAAGAAATCCCAGTAGGCAGGTGAAGTCTATTTGCCTTTACATTTCCTGTGTCTCACACACATTCAAGTTGCAAATTTAATCTCTGTCCAGGACTCCAGCGCCCTCATCAGCATGGGGAGACACCTGCCAGTTAGGGGCACTACAATGACCCTGGCAGTCACTTAGAAATGAGCATCTCCTGGAACAAACTCTTACAAAAGCCACCTCTCACTTGACGCTCCATTTTCACACTCCACACAAATCCCATGCCTGCGACCCGGAGTGAAAAGGGGAAAGGGCACCTGTGAGTCCTAAGCTCCGTATCCAACAGTTGGGATGCAAAGTGCTAACGGCCAAAGCAGCCCCAACTCCTGAGCCGGGAATCCTCCCGCGGATGTGCAGTTAATGAGACAGAACTAACAGAGCTCTTCCATGGGTCACTCCCAGTCTGGAGCACCCGGCGTGAAGAGTGAGCAGAGTGAAGAGTTCTGCTGCATCCCATGGGGGCATTTCTCTGGGACCTAGAGTGAGAGAAAGAAACAGCGAGACTCACAGACCGGGTGACGCCCTGAGTCCAGCCCTCTCTCCTGCCCCTGGACGGGGAAGCCCCTGCACACACAGCCTGCACCTGAAGAGCTCTGGGCCTCACTGACTCAAACATGTATTTTCTGCCTTGAGTAATGGAACGCACAATTATCAAAAAACTGTCAGTTTAGTGCTTAGAAAATTCAATTCCATGAGCCTTAGTAACAAATCACAATTCTTGTTCTCCTCTCCATAAACGGGTTTCTACATTTTTTGACACATATTGTGTGACATCCAGACCTCTCTAACTCAGATTTACCCACAGGAAGAGAACACAGTTAACTGGCAGAAAAATGCGAATTTCAGGATACATTCTAAAAATATATTTTACATATGTATGATCACTTACCTAAAAGTATAGATGGCAAAGTTTATATAAATGGTGATTTTTTGATAACTGCTTCAAGTTTAATTATTAAGTATAATTTTTTCCTTCTATTCCAACAGTCTAGATAACATTCAGATTCATTAAACATACTTGAATGTTTTGCAATTTTGAGTCTAACAGAATTTGTACTGTAGGCATTTCCCTGTGCCCTTTCTGCAAAACTCCTGTTCAGATTTCCACTTGAATAATTTAAGCCATGGTTAATACATGTGTGTGTGTGTGTTACACATGTGTGTTTGAATGACAGTATTTCTAAATGGTCTGGCTTCATCTTAAAGAACACGGTCCACGGTCCAGAGTTGTTGTTTTTTTCTGGATATAATTAAATGAGTTATTAAATAACTGAGATAGAAAACACATACATGATTTTTTTAAAATGAGAGAGAGATCAATCTCCCATCAGCTGATTCACTCCCCAAATGCCCACAACAGCTGGGACTTGGCTGGGCGGAGGCCAGGAACCTGGTCCTCCATCCAGGTCTACCAAGTGAGTGGCAGGAACTCAACCGCTTGACCACCACTGCTGCCCCCAGGGCGTGCGTTAGAGGGGAGCTGGAGGAGGCGAGCCGGAGCTCAAGCCCCAGTATCCCAGTACAGGACATGAGCATCTGACCTAGCGTCTTACCCGTGAACTGAAACGCCTGCCCCACATACGTGGATTGTTAAGAAGGAGCACATCTATGTAAGCCCCAAACACGGTTCCAGACACAAAGCCAAGGAAAGACCAACCTCTTCTATCAGCTCACTTAATTCGATGGACCGGGCGGCGGGAAACGAACTCGCAGCTAACACGGCACTGCTCCCCGAGCAGCACAGGCGGGAGGGCACGGGGCCACTTCCTCCTCCGGCTTTGGAGATCCGGAACCCAAGCTCCAGCTGGATTCTCACATTCAGCTAAGAGTTCCTGGGTTCCCCGGAGACAGCGAAAGCTAAACGAGGTGCTGCAGACAAAGGCCCGATGCCACGGGAAACGCCACTTGTGAAATCCCTCCCACAGGACAAAGTGCTCGTTAGGAGCAAATAGCCGATGCTCTCCACGTTCTCGCTGCGCCCCTCGGTGACGATCACAATTAATATTCTACCAAAGAAGAAGGGACTGAAGAACACACACAAAATGGAATTATTAAACTCGAGAAAATCCCGAGGTAAATAACACCATGTTGTTTAAAGGCATTAACAGATAATTTTGATGGGACTAATTGATTTTTAACTTTCTAAACAACATGTGCACACAATTTAATAGTTAATTTGCTTTGGTATACATTCCTAAAATACAGTCTCATAAGATCCTGGAAGGATGCTGACTGGTATCATTCCAGTTTTTGTAAGGATCATTGAAACAGAGCCGTCGGACATCCTGATGAAGTCCGAGAGCTTCCGGCGCCGACGTCTCAGTCGTGACGAGGGACCGGCTGGGATGAAGGGAGCAGCGGCAGGGCAGCCTGGCACCGGGCATGCAGGGGCGGGGCGCTAGGCCTCCACACCTTTTCTGTGAATCTAAAGCTTTTTAGCATTTTTAAAAGCAGAAGCAACAGGGCTGGCTCCAGAGCGGGTGCAGAGTGTGTTCAGACGCAAGCACGGCCGCTAATGTCAAAAGCACAGCCCGAGTGGGCGTGCCAGTGACTCGTGCGGCTGCACACGCTTGTCACGGGAGAGAGGACACAGCCGCGAGGTGGGCTGTGGGAGACGGATGGAGAGCAAGGCTGCTGGACAGGTCCCTGGGCAGCACAAATCCTGACACAAGTACACGCTGGGCATTGAGAGTGGATAACGTGTGCCCTGTGCAGCCTCTGCTCCCCCGACACAGCCACAGCGCCTGCCCTCCCTGCTCCCAAGTCCAAAGACCAGAGACGCAGGGACCCTGAAGGACGCTCCTGAAACTGCGTCTCCCAGACGACTTTGAATAAACAGCCCATCAGAGCGTGCTGGCGCGGCAGGCGGGTTCACACACGCGGACACCGGAGTGAGGCGAACGCCTTGATCCCTGTTGAGAACAGAAAAACTGAGCCCCAAGGAGGCTCCCCCTACCCGAAGCTGAGCATCCACACTTGTTTTTAAAAGATTTGAAAGCCTAAAGAGCAATAAAGAGAGAAAAGGAGAGAGAGGGGAACGGAGCGGGGAGAGGGAGATCTTCCATCCCCTGCTTTTACTCCCCAGACGTCGGGGCCAGGTGGAGGCCAGGAGCCAGAACTCCATTCTGATCTCCCACGTGGCTGCAGGGGCCCAAGCACTTGGGCCGTCTTCTGCTGCTGTCCCAGGCACATTAGCAGGGAGCTGGACTGGAAGTGGAGCAGCCGGGACTCCAAGGGCACTCCAGTATGGGACGGCACCACAGCCAGAGGCAGCTCAACTCACGGCCCCACAGTGCGGGTCCCTCTTCAATAGTCTTTCATTGCAATGCACAAAGCTCTCTGTTAAATCAAGGAAACAACTAAGAAAACCCACTCAAGCACAGAGCAGCCATAGGGTGCCGGCTCCACACCCAAGGTCATGGTGAGCCCCACGCTGAGAGCCCTCCCCGCGACACGGCGTCCACTGAGAGGTGTCGGGGAGCTGCAGAGCCTGGAGGCTGTGCACTCTTGGGACTCCGTACTTGCAACCTTCTACATCCTTTGCCGTGAGCACTGGAGCAGCAAATCCAAGAATGAAAGTAGCCGATGCCGCGGGGAAACCTCAAGGGCAACGGGTGGCCAGGCAGGAGGCACAGAAGAGGCACAAGTCAACCCACACGCATCCTTCCAAACCCGACACGTGACACAGGGACGTCACGCGTGTGAGCATCAGCATCTCGACACAGGACTGCAACATCCATGTGCTCAGGCTACGTAACCACACAGCACACCCTCGGTCATGGAAGCATCCAAACGGCACTTTCTGTCTTGAGCATACAAGTCCAAGTTCAAGGCGCCCCCCGCATTGGTATCTCGCGGGGTCTCTTTTCTTGGCTCACAGACAGCAGCCCCACTGCCACCTCCAGCCATGGTAACCCCCTCTGCACAAGCACACGGCCCTGGTGTGCGCCCCCTCCCTGTAGGGAGGGCAGTCAGATGGGGACCACTCCACAGCTTCATTTTACTTCAGTCACTGCTTCCCTAAGCTCATTTACGAATATGCGGCACTACCAGGGGTCAGTGCTAGCGGACACAGCTGAGCTGAGAATAGGACCAGTCTAGCTTTATTTGTTTGCCTGTGGGTCACACCAACTCATCTTTGCGACGTCAATCATACCCGTAATGCAGTTTCTGCAATTTCCGGTTTCAATTCCTTTAAGGAACATTTGAACAACACCCGAGTGTGAACGCTGCTTCATTCTGACAACGTCCCCTCGCCTTGGACCACGGCCTCACCCTCGGCCAGCTCCGTGCTGTTTCAGGGACTCTGACTTGGTTTTCTCAGACCCTCCAGAGCAAGTTGAAAAGTGAATAATTTCCACTCACATTTCTTGGTGGTTTGTGTATACCTGACAAATCCGAGTGATTTTAACAACATGGACAGGGGCACTGCTTGCTCTTAGCCAACACACCCGGGCTGGGGAGCACACCGTCATCCTAATGAAACCCACGTCATCCTAATGAAACCCACAGCTACCAGGCTGCTACCCCCAGACCAAGGAGGGCCCTGCTCCTCCAGGGCGCCTGTGAAGTGGAGAGCACTGAGGGGCACTTACCTGGGAAATGAGTTTATGAATATTCATAGGAGAACAAATTAAAACAGAAGACAAACAAAATGCAACAAATTGTTTGCAGGCGGAAATGAGACCCATAGCCCCTGTCCTTTCATGTGGCTTTTCTGTAATCCTCACTGCCCGTCTACACCAGGGAATGGGACTGGGGCGCCGGCTGCTCCTCCACCCCTAACCTTCACCCACAGAACGCCTCCTTCCCTCTGAGGCTGGAGTGGCTGGCAAGGGCAGGACACTCAGTTAAGGTGAATTTCAGATCAGCAACTGTGGGGAGCAACCCGGACTAGACTAAGTTACTGGAATTAGGACTTACTCTATGCATCTGCTCTCCCACAATATGGCGCTGAGAAGGGAGAAACAGCTTCTACACAGCTGCCTCCAGTTCAACCAATAAACTGTAGGACCTGCTCCTGATTGGAGGAGAGCAGCGTACTCGGCGTGTGGGTAGCAGAGTTGGGATTGGCGGAAGAGGACTATAAAGGAGGAGAGAGACAACATGCATCAGGAACATCTATCTGAAGGAACACCTGTGCAGCCCCCGAGAGAGCCGGCCGGCGGTGTGCCGCTCCCCCGTGGAAGTGGGGAATGTGGCAGGGGGAACCGCCCTTCCACAGAGGTGGAAGGGACAGTAGCCAACCCGGGAAGAACCAGCAGCAAACCCGGGGAGGGCCGAGCAGACGAAAGAACAGCGCAGGGTCCTGTGTCGTTCCTCCACGAAGACGGGGAGCGACATAATGGTGCCGTGACTCGGATATGAAGCCTAGGCAGGGTTTAGTGTCGTTCCTCCACGAAGAGGGGGAGAGACAAGCAACGATTTTTTCTAGACTAAGGATGTCCCAAAGAGCGCATGGCCTATACTGCCATTGAACGTTACTGGTGTTTTTAAACTGAAATTTAGATGTAACTGGGTGTCCTACAATCTGCTTGCTCAATGTGGCTGCCCTACATGTTCTCAACACTCAGCGCTGAAGCTGCTGTGACGGGCAGGGCCAGCCCCCCAGTCATGCCCCTCCTCCTCTCCCGCTGTGTCTGCTTCCTCCCGATTCCTCTCCACCCTCTCTCTCGTCAGACTTCAAACTCTCGTACATTTCAACATCACATCAGGAGACACACCTGCCCAGTGACCCGGGAAGACCCACACTGGTCTCTCCAGGTCAAGTTTCAGTGGACGGAACAATCAATCAGATGAAATCTTGAACACTTTTTGTTGCAATTTTCCCTTTAATGCTCTCGGAGTTTATTTGGAACCCTCCTCTGTGCCAAAGACTGTGCAAGGGCTGAGGGAGAGGACGTGATGACAGTCAAGGCTTGCAAACCTCCGTCATAAGGACAAGCATCCAGTGATGCGCAAATGAGAGTCAGTGGTCAGAGTCAGGCACAGCTCCCAGGTGCAGTCTGGGCCATGCTGGGTACCAAGAGCACAACAGGCTAGGGACAGGGAGACACAGAGGATCAGGGAAGGCCGCAGGGGTGAGGTGACACAGAGCACCAGGGAAGGCCGCAGGGGTGAGGTGACACAGAGCACCAGGGAAGGCTGCAGGGATGGGGTGATACAAAGCACCAGGGAAGGCTGCAGGGGTGAGGTGACACAGATCACCAGGGAAAGCTGCAGGGGTGAGGTGACACAGAGCACCAGGGAAGGCCGCAGGGGTGAGGTGACACAGAGCACCAGGGAAGGCTGCAGGGATGGGGTGATACAAAGCACCAGGGAAGGCTGCAGGGGTGAGGTGACACAGATCACCAGGGAAAGCTGCAGGGGTGAGGTGACACAGATCACCAGGGAAGGCTGCAGGGGTGGGGTGACACAGAGCACCAGGGAAGGCTGCAGGGGTGAGGTGACACAGAGGACCAGGGAAGGCTGCAGGGGTGAGGTGACACAGAGCACCAGGGAAGGCTGCAGGGGTGAGGGTGACACAGAGCACCAGGGAAGGCTGCAGGGGTGAGGTGACACAGAGGACCAGGGAAGGCTGCAGGGATGGGGGTGACACAGAGGACCAGAGAGAGAAGGAGAGGCAGAAAGAGAGGTCTTCCATCTGCTAGTTCACTCCCCAATTGGCCACAATGGCCGGAGCTGTGCCAATCTGAAGCCAGGAGCCAGGAGCTTCTTTGGGTCTCCCAAGCAGGTGCCAGGGCCCAGTGACATGGGCCATCTGCCATTGCTTTCCCAGGCCATAGCAGAGAGCTGGATGGGAAATGGAGCAGCCATGACTTGAACCGGCACCCGTACAGGATGCCGGCTCTGCAGGCGGTGGCTTTACCCACTATGCCACAGTGCCAGCCCCTTTCCTATTTTCTAAGGGTGGGATTTAAACTTCCTAGATGCTGTAAGTCCCCTAAGCACATTGCACCAGACACACCGAGAAGACACACAGCAGGTGTCTCACCCCTCTGGTTTCTAGCAGTTAGTATATTACCAATATATCAGAATTATGATCAATATACAATATCACTAATGAAAGAAAACTCAGAGTAAGACTCCTTAAGCATTTTACACTATGCAGTTTCATGGAAGTAATGTGCAGAGAGAGAGAGAGAGAGAGAGAGCGAAGTCTCCCATCTACTGGTTCACTCCCCACATGCCTGCAAAACCCAGAGGCAGCAAAGGCTGAATCCAGAAGGCCACAGCTCAGTGTGAGTATCCCACGTGACAGCAGACTCTGGTACTGAAGCCGTCCCCTACTGCCTCCCACGGTGTGCATGAGCAGGAAACTAGGACGGAAGTAGAGCTGAGATCAGAACCCCGGCATTCTGACATGAGGCATGGGCACCTCCAACAGCATCTTAACCTGCTGTGCCAGATCCTCACCCCGAAATCAGGCAATCCAAAGTGACGGAGAAGAAAAATGACGCCAGGGGCACTTGCATTGGACGGGTGTGAGTAAACGGGTGTGAACGCAGTGGGAGCCATGTGCAAGGAGACCCCAGTGGACAGTCGCATGATCTCTGCAGGGCAGTGTGCAGGGGACACAGGCAGTTGCTAGGGTGTGTAGAAAAGAAGCAGTCCTAGCCGGGAGCACCTGCGTCCTGCACTGGCCCCTAGCGAAGCAGAGCCACTGCTGGGCTTTGGGCTGTGCTGACGGAGATGCCCGATGTCTCAAGAGCAAGGGTCCTGGCCTGGGTCTCAAGGCAGGGCGAGGCGGCTGAGCTTTCAACCGCAGGGAAGGGCACTGCTCTGACACCACCTGCCCGGCATGGGCACGACCCCACCTTCTCTGCCCCCAAGCAGGCCCCGCAGCACTTTATCATCAGTTCCAAAGACTGGTTTGTTCTTTTTCCTCGCAAACGATCCATCCTGCCCAGGCCCCGTAGGGAAAGCTCACAGACTGCTAGTCCCGAACTTGGGTAACCAGGGGCCTCTGAGAAGGGGTATTCAAAAAATCCATGGAAAAATGGGATTAAAAGGAAAGTTTATTCAGGTGCACAAAATTGAAATTTATGCATATGATGGGGTCTCGGGAAAATGGGTGTTACCAAAAATCTAGGCATGGATTTCTAAAATGGTTGGCACCAAAATAAACTTCTCTCTTAATTTCCCTTTTCTGAACTTTTTGAAGTTCCTGGGTATAATGAATGAGACCTTCTCCAGTGGCTCACAAGGAGCTGACACCAAAGAGGAGTTTTTGGGTTTTCTTTTTCTGGATGCAGCCCAAAGATGCGGCAGACAGCACAGTTTCTAGAAACCAGTTTCACTCATGAATCCCACAGTCGGGCCCGTCTAGAACTCTGCAGGAAGTGGGGTTCCTTCGCACTCAGTGCCTGTGAGTCAACTCTGCAGCCAAAGCCAAGGCACACGGGCTGGGAGCCACGCCCCCACGCGTGGAAAGGACGGTGAGACGATTCAGCGCGGAGACACAGCGCAGGGCCACACCTGAACAGAATGGCGCAGCCCCTTGGGCAGAGGGCAGCAGCATCTTGTTCCTACTGCACAGGTACCAGCATCCTGCTCCTGCTGCAGGAATTATTTTGATATTATTGTCAATGTTGGTTTTCAGGGAATCTTGTTTGCTTTACGGCACTCAAGTGGGGCTGTGACTATTTTGAAAATGTTCATGATTCATCCCACATGTAGGAAGGGACTTCCTTCCCCTTCTTTACTTCCGCTTCTTAAAATAAACCTCGTGTGCGCATATTTTAAGCCACTGAATGGGGCTTCGGTTACAAAAAGTGCCCCCGGATCACACAGCATTATCAAAGCCATCTTCTCTATCGCAGGAACTATAAAAGTGAGACGGGGTTCTCACAGTCCTACCTGGTGGCAGGAAACTAAGAGAAATGGGGACAGAATGTAGCTACGGAAGTCTGGGGCTTTAGGAAGGACCAGGGAGCCCTCCGTGCCTGAGATATGCATTTGCCATACAGAGACAGTGACCTGGCAGTTGCACTAAGGGGTCAGAACCTAGGGGAGGAACTGTCACACAGGTGGGCCCGGGGCTGTTCAGACGGACGGCAGTGTTCCAATAGGAAAGTCGGACTCTGCCCAGACAGCCATCCAGAGAGGGGCCTCGAGTATTCCTATGACTGTTGAGCCATAAAGAAATCAGTGGATCGCACCTGCACCCAGCAACACGACACACTGCAGCACCGTAATGATGGAAGTTAAAAAGCGCGTCACAGGGAAACAGGTGGCACATGACTGCGCTTACATGAGGGGTAAAAGTAGGCAAAACCCAAACATACGTTGTCAAGCGGTGCAGAAACACGCAACAAAACTCAAAGGAAAAGCCAGGGGGTGGTGCACCCCAATCCTGGAGAGACCCACCAGGAAGAGGAAGAGCAAGAACCAGGACAAGGGGGCTCTGGCAATGGAGGAGTCGTCTCCTGGGCACCTGAGCTGGGAGTGGCCCACGGCTCAGTCCAGTTTTGTTTTCAAACCGTACCCAGCGGTTCTGTTTATTCTCTTGTAGACATGATCTATTTTTATTTCAAAATGAAAAATAAAAGCAGAAGTGCTGCTGGCAAACATGACTGCTCAGCTGGGATTGGGGAAGCCATTACAAGGGGACAGGTGCAGCTCCGCCCGTCACTCGCCCCACGGGGCAGGGTTCCCCCAGGGCCTGCCCAGGAACACTGTTCCCCAGGGCCCAACGGAAACAAAACCACGATTAAAACGCTTCCTGGGGAGGAGAGGGGGGACGCACTGCCAGCTCCTGCTGTGCACTCCAGTACCTAAGGTTCTGGCCGCACTGGTGGTGAAGCAGGTAAAGCTGCTGCCAGCAACACCGGCATTCCACACGGGCGCCGGTTCAAGTCCCGGCTGCTCCACTTCCCATCTGGCTCCTTGCTAATGCACCTGGGAGAGCAGCAGCAGATGGCCCAAGTGCTTGGGCGCCTGGCACCCAGGTGGGAGACCTGGAAGAAGCTGCTGGCTCCTGGCTTCGGCCCGGCCCAGCATGGGTCGTTGCAGCCATTTGGGGAGTGAACTAGCGGATGGAAGACCTCTCTGTCTCTCAATCGCTGTCTATACCCTTTCAAATAAATACGTATTTTTAAAAAATTTTAAAATGAAGTACCGAAGGGAAGACTGCTGGAAGGAAACACTTTCCACTCTGTTCAGCTTCGTGTTACCTGATCCTACAGCCTCTCACGCAAAACATGCCAAGAAGAAGTCTGCAAACACCCTGACATGGGGGCCCAAACCACACAAATGCTAGCTCACCTCAGTGGCACACAAAAGCACCCCACAAAGAATAAATGACGTCCTTTCCAGCAACATCCCAGGGATGCAATCCTTCCAAAGCATTGGACAACTTATTGCTCCGAATTGAAGACAAATCATCTCTCGTTTCTCCAGCTAAGATCCTGCTTGTCTAGAGTGCTGCCCAAACGCTGAACTCCTGGACGTGTCCTAGAATCATCTTCTACCGGAGGAACACACAAGTGCATCTGCAGCAAAGATAATGAACCCTGAAAACTCTGTTCTGAAAAGCCAAGGGAAACCCTAGCTTTCTGCTTATAAAGCATGAGGGATGCTTCAGGAATATTCTGGAAGGAGAAACAAAACACTCACATCTGTACCTAAGGGGTCAGGGGGATGTCCATGCTACCTCCTCAAAACTAAGAAGCTGCACGGGCATTTGGCCTAGGGCTCAAGGTGTCCCAGCCCACGGCAGAGCTCCAGTCCTGGCTCCACGCGTCTGCAAATGCAGATCCCAGGAGGCAGCAGGTGATGGCTGAAGTCCTGGAGTCACTGCCACCCACGAGGCAGACTTGGGGCATGTGCTCAGTGCTTGGCTTCGGCCAGACCCAGCCCTGGCTATCAGAGGCGTTTGGGGAATGGACCAGCACAGGGAAGCTGCAGAGATGTTCCTGCTACGTTATCAAAGGAGGCAGAACTGGACCGGTGCTTGGCCTAGGGTTTAAGACGCCCTCACCCTACACTCCCTGTGTCAGTTTTTGAAAAGTGTTTGAGCCAAAGTAAATCCAACATTTCATTCCATTTCTACAAAATTTTTCTAGTACCCTTGTATTTTTTTTTTTAAGTTAAAACATTCTCCACAGGTGAATTTAAAAAGCAGAAAACCTTCAGGGATAGAGATGCAGGAAATGCAAAGGAGACATTCTGCAGCCTTTTGGAGGTGGGGGAGGGGAGCAGGAATGAAAACCATGTTGGCAAATCAAGTCCACCTGGCAAAGAGGTCCCACCGCAAAGGGCAGCTACAGATTCGGCAAACCCATCCTTTGTTGAGAGAAAAAAGTCTGCAGAAGCATCCAGAACACTTCCACCTGAGGTGAGAGCTGCGGAATGACAGGGCGTGGAGGGGCCATGAGAGGCAGGAGAGGGAGCCGGGGAGAGCACGAGGCAGGGGTCCCGAGGCAGCAGCCGAGCCCGACACAGAGGCTCTCTGTCGCCTAATGGAAACGTATTTTCAGATTCTGTGAGGAGCGCATCCCAGGATCACGTATTCCTTCAAGCACACACAAGCACCAAATAATGGGTAAAAAGGAAGTCGCTATTTCTGAAATGCAGTCAGCATTGCCATGTAATGCAACTTGGCTTTGGAAGACATTTTAAAAAATGCTTATGCATTTATTTTTCATCTACTTGAAAGGTGTGGGTGTGGGTGTGGGTGGGGGGGGGGAGAAAGAGAGAGAGAGAGAGAGAATGAATCTTCCATCCTAGGACTGGGCCAGGCTGAGGGCAGGAGCTCAGAACTCCCATCCAGGTCTCCCAAGTGCAAGACAGGGGCCCACGCGCTTGGGCCAGCGTCTGTTGCACTCTGACACGAGATGCAAATACTGTAATGCAGCAACTCAATTGCTGTGCACAATAACTGTGCCCGGAAGGATTTTATTTATGTAACAGCAAGGATCAAAATGATTCTTGAAATATTTTCTTTTTACTTCTTTGAAAGGTAGAGAAAGAGAGTGAAAGAGAGTGAGAGAGAGGAGAGAGAGAAAGAGACGCTTGATCTTCCATCTGCCAGTGTACAAATCAAATGCTCACAACAGCCTGAGACGTGTAGGGCCAGGCTGAAGCTGGGAGATGGAAAGTCAATCCAGGTCTCCCACGTGAGTGGCAGGGCCCTGCCTGTACTTAGCTTTTAAAAATAGCCATCACAAATGTGTGGATAATTTTGCCTGGTGAGTTTTTTCAACAACTCAAACTGACATTCTAAAGGAGTTAGAATTGTCTTAACCCCATCACTCATTTCTCAGGACTTGCCTACAATGTGGTCTTCAGTTCCAAGCCTGGTTGGTTAAAGGAAGAAGTTGTTCCAAGAGGTAGCAGAATGTTTGGTGCAGTGGTGTCGATGCTGCTTGGGGTGAGAACGGAAGTCCCTGAGTTCAAGTCCTGGTTCTGCTTCCGGCTAATTCACACCCTGGGGCAGCAGGTGATGGTGCCAGGCTTGGTCCTTGTCACCCTGTGGGACTCTGATGGAACTGCAGGCTCCTTGTCTCACCCGGACCAGCCCTCGCTGTTGTAGGCATTCGGGATGTGAACCAGCAGACAGGTCTCCTGATCTCTCTCTGACGCCCACCCCTTCCCCACTGTGCTCTGCCTTCCAAATAAGGAACTTTTTAATAAAACCCTAAGTGAAATAAAGTTGCTTTTTTAAAATGGTCAGGGCAAAAATCAGTCTGAACAATTCTGAGCTACAGGTTGTGCGACCCTTATCTAAAATGCGTGGGAACAGAAGTGTTTCAGATGCCAACGCTTTTCAGATTTGGAAATATTTTCATAAATTTTATGGTCGAATACCCCTAATCTGAAAAATCTGAAATTCAAAATCCAAAACTTCCTAAGAATCACGAAGAGGCGAGAAAGTTTCAGATTTTGCAGCAGGCGACGCTGGGACCAGACCTGCACATGCGGTCATGCGGAGCCTGCACAGGTGCACTCTCCAATGCGTCGGCTCCTTCAGGGGGAGGAACAAACTGCGTTCCCAAAGGTACATCTGCTCCTGTCTGTAGGTTGGAATTGTTTTTCAAGATTTATTTGTTTGTTTGTTTTGAAAGACAGAGTGACGGCCAGCGCCGCAGCTCACTAGGCTAATCCTCTGCCTGCAGCGCTGGCACACAGGGTTCTAGTCCCAGCTGGGGCGCTGGATTCTGTCCCGGCTGCCCCTCTTCCAGGCCAGCTCTCTGCTGTGGCCCGGGAGTGCAGTGGAGGATGGCCCAAGTGCTTGGGCCCTGCACCCCATGGGAGACCAGGAGAAGCACCTGGCTCCTGGCTTCGGATCAGCACAGCGCCGGCCGCAACGCACTGGCTGTAGTGGCCACTTGGGGGGGTGAACCAACGGAAGGGAGACCTTTCTCTCTGTCTCTCTCTCTCACTGTCTGTAACTCTGCCTGTCAAAAACAAAACAAAACAAAAAAAAAAAAACCAAAAGAGAGAGAGAGAAAGAGAGAGAGAGAGGTCTTCCATCCGCTGGTTCACTCCCCCAAATGCCTACAATAGCCAGGGCCGGAACAGGCTGAAGCCAGGAGCCAGCGACTCCAGTGGGGTCCCTGATATGGGAGGCAGGGGCCCGCGAGTAGCTGGGACTTCAGCTGTCCCGTGATGGAGAGGCCTGCAGAGAAAGTGGCAGCTCAGCCGGCCCCTAAGTCTCTACAAACCGCACGGTCAAACCCGAGGGCCGGTGCATACTCTGCAGGGGTTTTGAACAGGAGCTGGCCCAGGAGAGGAAGCAGCATGCAAGACTCACTTAGAAGTGCAATGCCAGAGGGCAGGTGTTCACCCACGGCCTCATCTCAGGAAGGACTCGAGGCTCCTCAAGGGCGCAGCCCCTCTACTTCTCACCAAGCATCTGCGTTATTTTAATTGCATGTTTTAAAAATTATAGTATCTAGATTTTTCTTTTTTTAAAAAAAAGGTTTACTTATTTAATTGGAAGTCAGAGTGACAGAGAGAGGGGAAGAGACAGAGAGAGAGAGACCTTCTCTCCTCTGGCTCACTACATAGACCTGCGTCTTCCGTTTCTGGGCCCAAGCCAGGTTATCCTCTAGTGACCACAGAAAGTGGCCATCTGACCACATGCACAAGGCCCTGTGTCCCAGAGAGAAATCCTCGCCTCCGGTCCCTTTACAGCCCCTGCAAGGCCTCACGGCCCTCCCTGGCAGCTTTGGTAGGAGTCATTGGCAGAGACAAGCAGGGGCCCTTCTTCCCAGGATGAGCCCTGGGGCCGAGTTCCGTAGCCTGGATGATGCCCGCGGCGCGGGCTGATGGCAGCGGAATGAGCTCTTTACGGTAGTTTCCATAGGTAATGGAGCAATAACCACCAAATGTGAGACTTCATAAAAAATTTCATTCTCGCTACGAGGGAACCAAGAAACTGAAAGAAGAAATGCTTTCTTTGTTCATAATTGAGAACAGGAAGAGCTGGGCCCAGCCCTGGCGCTGGATTAGTCCCGGAGAATTCACCGAAGGAGCAAGACTCCTCTCGGCTGCCCGAGCCGCCCTGGAAAACTGGACATCTGGGAACTGCCCTCCTTGGCAGCCTACAAATGAAATGAGGTTGAGGAAGTGGGCTCCCAGGTGAACGTCCCGGCTCCGAGATTCTGCGGGCCCGGGGCTGGGGGTGCGAACGAGGGCACGCACCTTCCTGACTGTCTCGGCACTCCCTGCGACACCTGACGTCCTGCCCCAGGTTCCACGTCTCCCACGTACTTGCCCCGGGTTCTGCGTGTCCCACCTACTTGCCCCAGGTTCTACGTGTCCCACCTACTTGCCCCGGGTTCTGCGTGTCCCACCTACTTGCCCCGGATTCTGCGTGTCCCACCTACTTGCCCCAGGTTCTGCGTGTCCCACCTACTTGCCCCGGGTTCTACGTGTCCCACCTACTTGCCCCGGGTTCTGCGTGTCCCACCTACTTGCCCCAGGTCTGCGTGTCCCACCTACTTGCCCCAGGTTCTGCGTGTCCCACGTACTTGCCCCAGGTTCTGCGTGTCCCACCTACTTGCCCCAGGTTCTGCGTGTCCCACCTACTTGCCCCAGGTTCTGCGTGTCCCACCTACTTGCCCCAGGTTCTGCGTGTCCCACCTACTTGCCCCAGGTCTGCGTGTCCCACCTACTTGCCCCAGGTCTGCGTGTCCCACCTACTTGCCCCAGGTTCTGCGTGTCCCACCTACTTGCCCCGGGTTCTGCGTGTCCCACCTACTTGCCCAGGTTCTACGTGTCCCACCTACTTGCCCCAGGTTCTGCGTGTCCCACCTACTTGCCCCGGGTTCTGCGTGTCCCACGTACTTGCCCCGGGTTCTGCGTGTCCCACCTACTTGCCCCGGGTTCTGCGTGTCCCACCTACTTGCCCAGGTTCCGCGTGTCCCACGTACTTGCCCCGGGTTCTGCGTGTCCCACCTACTTGCCCCGGGGAGAGGATGCGCTTGTCTTGCTGCTGCATTTCCAGGAGCACTTAGTGCTGCGAATGGTTCTCTTGCGCTCTCACTCCTTGTCTGTTTCTGAAACCCATCGTTTTACATTGAGCAGCATCTCCGCTCAAGAAAAAAACAAAGAAGGGATTGGATGTCTTCCTTTTTTTTTTTTTTTTTTTTTTGACAGGCAGATTTTTAGACAGTGAGAGAGAGACAGAGAGAAAGGTCTTCCTTTCCGTTGGTTCACCTCCCAAATGGCCGCTATGGCTGGCGCTGCGCTGATCCGAAGCCAGCAGCCAGGTGCTTCTCCTGGTCTCCCATGGGGTGCAGGGCCCAAGCACTTGGGCCATCCTCCACTGCACTCCCGGGTCACAGCAGAGAGCTGGCCTGGAAGAGGGGCAACCGGGACAGAATCCAGCGCCCCAACTGGGACTAGAACCCGTGGTGCCGGCACCGCAGGTGGAGGATTAGCCTAGAGAGCCACGATGCCGGCCTTGGATGTCTCCCTTTCAGCAGCTACCTCCACGGCTGCCGTGGGAGCTACACCTGGGCGCTGCATCTTCAGCTCTGACAGCAGAGACAGATCTGTCCCCTTCTTCCTGTCACGCGCATCATCCAAACCACCAGGTTCCCCGGAGACGAGACTCGGCTCAACCCAGAGCCCTGCTCTCCAGGCGAATCCGGCTTCCCCTTGCTCCCATTTTTAGCTGTAAATCGTGAATGAGGTCGCTCCACTCAGTGACGTCGGATTTTGCATCCTCTAGTGAACATCCAAGTTAGGCCCTAAAACAGGTGCGCACACTTGCACTTCACTCTTAAACCCCAAGACAAGCTCAGTCTTCTCCTAACCGGTATGCGCCGAACACTTGGACCTCTCAAGTGAAATCCACGCATGTTGGTTAGACATCGAGAAGTGAAGCAGGAACCTCAAGTCTTGCCGCTAGACTGTTCAAAGGCACAGCTGTGCTTCCAAGAGTAGGCAAGTGAGACGATTTTAAAGATGCTTCCTTGAGGCCGGCGCCGCGGCTCACTAGGCTAATCCTCCGCCTAGCGGCGCCGGCACACCGGGTTCTAGTCCCGGTCGGGGCGCCGGATTCTGTCCCGGTTGCCCCTCTTCCAGGCCAGCTCTCTGCTGTGGCCAGGGAGTGCAGTGGAGGATGGCCCAGGTGCTTGGGCCCTGCACCCCATGGGAGACCAGGAAAAGCACCTGGCTCCTGGCTCCTGCCATCGGATCAGCGCGGTGCGCCGGCCGCGGCAGCCATTGGAGGGTGAACCAACAGCAAAAGGAAGACCTTTCTCTCTCTCTCTCTCTCTCTCTCACTGTCCACTCTGCCTGTCAAAAAAAAGATGCTTCCTTGAGTTAAACACCCTTGAGAACAAGGCAATGTCGTTGAGGGTTCTCTCTGCTCGGTAAACAAAAAGCCATCACCTAAGAGAGATTGTCGTAACCATGTGGTAAGTTATAGCACTAGGCACGGTCAACTAATTTTAATTAGTAAGACAGTTCCACAGCTTTACTGATAACCAGCACAAAAGCATCGTTATATAAAAGAAAATTAAAAATTTATCTCATGTCTTTAGAGAATATCAGGAAGCATCAGCAAGGATACTGCATGGACACCCGGCAAGGTGTGGGCGCCGTGCAATGGAGCTCAGTGCGTTCAGTGGTCACTGATTGCCATGTGGTGCCATAAAGGACTTCTGTCTGGAGTGACGCTCAGGTTAGCGAAAACATTCGCATGAAGCTAACCTTGAAACATTTTCCATATGTTACAAAAAACAATTACAGAAACTTCACCCTGAATCTCAGTTATTTAGAAATCATTAAAACAAAAAATAATATCATGGAGCCAGCACTGTGGTGTTAACAGGTAAAAGCCACGGCCTGTCTGCGACACTGGCATCCCGTACGGGTGCCAATTCTTATCCTGGCTGCTCTGCTTCTGCTCCAGCTCCTTGCTAACGGCCTGAGAAAGCAGGGGAAGACGGCCCAAGCGTTTGAGCCCTTGAACCCACTTGGGAGACCCAGAGAAAGCTCCTGGCTCCTGCCTTCAGCCTGGCCCAGCGCTGTCTATTGTGGCCATCTGGGGCATGAACCAGCAGATGGAAGACCTCTCTCTGTCTCTAACTCTGACTTTCAAATAAACAAATAAATCTCTTCAAAATAAAAAACCCCTATTCATCATCACAACTGCTCCAGCACTCAAAGCCTACAGCTAAGACAGTCCACTTGGTTGTGTGAAGCACTTTGGAAACTCAGCCAGAAAGGAAAACTCAACAATAAGTGCCCATAGTGTCTTGTCACAGGGAGATGGAGAGGGGGAAGGAGCCAAGCATCGGTGGCCTCCCTACAAAGGGACGGCTGCGTCTCGGTTCCAGGACCACAGCCTTCCCTTAAGGAGCAACACCGCACGCTCCTGGTACTCACTGACAAAGACACAACGATACCGCTATTCCCAGTTGTTTTCTGTTGATATTTTTGCAGGGTTACACGAGAAGCAAAAGGAAAAGAAACTGCATTCTCTTGAAATGAATCGAATGCTTTTATTCTTCTTTAAAATTTGGATTTACATAGAGCACAAAATCCGGCCCAACAGCTTATGCTGGAAATCAGAGGTCCGAAAGCATTGCCTGTGGACAGAATCTAGTTCACTTCCCGGTTTTGCAAATCAGGTTTTCCTGGACTCAGCCGCTGCTTGTTTGCTTCTCGGTGTCTGTGTTTCCTCTCCTGCTTCAACAGTGAGAGGGGTTTTCACGGCAGAGAGGCCATGGCTGGCAAAGGGTGAGACACTCGTCCTGTAACTCCTTACGAACAAGCCTGCAGCACCCACCGCAGACCACTCTTGTCATCAGTGGTAGGAACTAAGGGAACTGGAATCTCAAAACGTGAGAGCCTTCACGTCCTGGATACGTGCAAGAATGAACGCAACTCTGCCTTCCTGGGGAAGAAGCACAGCACTGCAGGGTCTTCCAGAAGTGTCCGTGGCTCACTCAAGCACAAGCTACAAACAAACAAGCCGTCTCCATTCTGCTTCCCTAAAATCCGAATGATCTCGCTGATATTTATGGGGGCAATTTCCTGATGGCCCACGAGCCCCTGGGAGAGGTATCATGTCACACCGCTGACGGAGCTCCCTGAGCCCCCTTTGACAAGGTGCTAACTCCCATAAGGCTCTGGAGCCACGGGCAGCACACAGGAGCGATGGACGTGCAACCACTTCAACCAAGACTAGAGAACAAGGGGTGCTTCTGTTTTCCTTTTTCTCCATGAAGACACAGACGGCAATAATAGTAAATGGGGAGAAACTGCACCCCAAACCTGCCTGCACTGCTCGGAGAACAGGAGCTGAGATACCGAGGCGTGCCATCAATCAAGAAGGCTTGGCATACAGGCTAAGTTGCGAATAAGCCAGGAAGCATCTTTATATAAAGTAGAGCAAAGTGTGGAGTATGAAACTACAGGAATATCTGAGTCAAATGGGACCAGACCTACAGGTGCATGGAGACGCGTATTTGTGAGTCCTGATTTAGCAAAACTTGGTCAAGTGGTGTCGTCAAGGACTCTCCAGCTCTGCTCCACACCAGTCCTTCAGGTTCCACATCTCACTGAGATTTTACACTTTACCATATCTCCAAATTAGCCAATAAAGAGAAAAATGTGCAATGCTCCCAGCCCAGTGTCCAGGTCTTTGGGAAACACATCTGCTTGTTTCCTCGCTGGGCTCTGCCTTCTCTCGAACACATGCATCCGGAATATGCTGGTTGCATTAGCAAACGTACAGCACCTCTGCTGCGCTCTGATGGCCCAGGTCATGGAGAGACCTACCCACTCACAGAACAGGGCAGAAACCCACCCCCCAAACAATCAGAAATAGTGTGTCGGTAAATTTATATACACCTAGGTACAAGAATATATGGTAGACTACACTTAACGAGACAGATGTGGTCCTTCAGAGTCATGATGTAGTAATTCTGACAATGACAATAGCTGCAAGTACGGAAGCGTTATCTGAGGGCAGCCTTAATCTACATGAGCCTTTGGTGAAATGAAACCACCAGTCACCTGTGGGTAAGTCACACTTTCACAGAAGGAGCTTGCTCTAAGTGGGTTGTACCCATGGATGGGTAACTCTTAAAATACTGATTCTATTCTATATTCAAATGTAGAGATTATGCAAGCTTGTCAGGAAATAAAGAACAGGTAGTCTATGGGAGATCTTTGCATTTTACATGGTATGTAGATGTGATTTCTGCTTTAATGGAGCTTATTTAAATTTCATGGCAAACACAGGCCATGTTTCAACACTTGTCATGTGCATCAGAACTTAACCTGATTTCACTTTGGCAATATTTTAAAATGTCCTTTAAATACCAACAAAGTATATTCTTCCATCAAAAAAAAAAGCAAAAATTCAGCATGTCTAACATACAAAGGGATGTATTTCTCGGGAAAACCACACACTGTATGCAGCAGGCACCCGCCTCAGTCTGGGAGGGAGTGGGCACCAAACACGGCTCTGAAATGAAGTGCAGCTTTATTCTGCTTACCCTCTAGTCTCAGACTAGGAGGTGGTCGCAAATATCAAATTAAATTCATGCAGTCTGTCCACAACAAGGAGACAGAACATGGAATTCCCCAGGCTGGGACCCACAGCATGAAGCAGGCAGCAGAAGCCACATTCTTTTGTCCACACTGCAGGCAGCCTCAGAGAACGTTCCAGAAGTGAAAATGTTCATTAACACCCAGGGACCAAAAAGGAAAGAACCAGTAACTTATGAATCCGCAGGTGAAAATGCTGGTTCTCCACTATTTTCATGGTGTGAATGAATCACAAGTCTTATTTTAAGGGACTCCGAAGTATCATCAGCAATTTCATGTGACAATATTTACTCCGCTGGGAAAGGGAAAAAAATAAAGCATTAAAATGAATTTCTTCATTTTCATACTTGGATTCAGTGAACAAAATAAATCATCAATAAATTTCATTTTCTGCTAGAACTACAGGGCATAACGCTCACAGCCCAAGACAACCTAATAAAAGGATAATTTTTAGATTTGCTCAGGCTGATCAAATGGAGCCAGGCCATTCCTCTTCAAGTGGGGAGAGAGACCTGAACTCCCGAGGAGCCAGGAGAATGATGAGGACGGTGCTGACCCAGGGCCAGAGCAGGCGTTCGGGCTGCTGTCCGTCACTGTCTCTTCAACCCTCATTTGTTTCTAACTGTTCAACTGCAGGTCATTTTCACTACTGACCAAATTCTGAAATGAAACTTGTTTAGGATTCATACTGAAACACCCATAAAATCAATCACAACTTCCTCCCATCTTTAAGCCAAGTAATAGACTTCTCTGATAATGCAATTTTTTTGGAGTGACTCAATTTCCAACTTCTCACCACAAATTTATTTTTTAAAGAACACACGAATTTTCAAATTTTTTCCTTTAACGCACTACAACAGTCAACTCAAGACACACTGGCAAAAGAGTTCCGTGCGCTTGCCTCCCTCACTTGAATGAAATACATGTTCTGGAATCCTGATGCCTTCCCTCCCCTAGACCCAGGAATGCCTGAGGGACCACTGGGGAGTCTCAGAAGGGGGACAGCCTGCCAGGAAGCTGTGACGGCCAAGACGCAGGGTTCCAACTAAATCATGACCATTTGCAAAGCAGTCTGACTACATGAATTTCAAACTATGGACTTCTAAAAAAGAAGCTGAAATACTAAGCAACATTTTACAAATCCTGGAAGAAATTAAAGTTGCATGTGAAACACGTTGAAATGTCTTTTGATGATGACTTCAAGTCGGTTAAAGCCACAAGAGTGCTACGGGACGAGAACCCAGAAGGGAGCTCCGGAGGCTGCACGCACACGCAGGACATGCTGGCTCCAGGATGCGCTAACACACAAAGGAGGCAAAGCAGAATCAGTGCGCTCAGCAGCCCTGCAGCCTGGAGTCCCCGTAATGGCCCAGCCATTCGAGTCTCGAAGGACTTGATTATATGAACAAAAGAAATGACTGTGGAAAAACACGGACCTGAAGGTCTGTGTGGCCTTACAAGTTATCAAACACAGCTAGATTAAAAAAATATGTAATATTTCCACTGGGAACTTGGGATTTAAGAATAAAACATGAGGCTGACATTGTGGCATAGCAGGCTATGTCTCCCACCTCGGATGCTGGCATCTCATATGGGCACTGGTTTGAGACCTGGCTGCTCCCTGTTACTGTGCCTGAGAAAGCAGTGGAAGATGGCCCAACTACTTGGGCCTCTGCATCCACGTGGGAGACCCAGAAGCAGCTCAGGGCTCCTGGCGTTGGACTGGCCCAGCCCCAGCCTTTATAGTCATTTGGGGAGTGAACCAACAGATGGAAGGAAGATCATTCTCTCTCTCTCCCTCTGTTGCTGTAATAGTGTCTATCAAATACATAACAAATAAATATTTAAAAAGAAAGAACAAAACACATGTTTCCAACACTAAGTAGCTTCTTCCATCATCTGTGATGAACTGTGCTAAGTAAATACAACATCTAAAGTCAGGTAATCAATTCTTGGACCTAAATTAGCAAAATAATTTATTGGACTGAGAGTATAAAAATGCCAGAGGTAGATAATTAGGATTAAGTGTAGAGTGTGTTAGTCGCCTTAAAGAGGGGAAGAAAAACAAAAATACAAAAAGGAGGAGGAGTACCTAACCTAGGCACAGCGTTGTCAATGTGACGCTGGGACCAACGGGTTGCTCTGGGTAACTGCACAGGTGCCAATACAGCGGAAGCAGAAGCATCCAGAGTGATCTTTCGGGGATATGGTGGCATCCATATATTGGGACTGTCATTCAATGAAAAAAATATGTGATGACACAGCTGAGATTATATCGGGGAAACACACAATACTGCCCGAAGGCCAAATGACTATGGTCCACGGCTGTTCCAGAGACAGGCTTCCCTTCCAGGTGTGGTGGACACAGTGAGAAGACCAGGTATGGCTAACGCACATTAATGGATTTCTGGTCCATGAGACTCACAGCCAGCCTGTATGTTACCTGCTTTATGAGAACCTCACGTGAGCATTAATACTTGTGGCTGGAATCTGTGTCTGAGGGCACAGCTGACACCACACCACCTGAAGGGGCGCAGGGTCCTCCGGATACAGACACCTGATGCTGCATGGGGCCAGGTAAGCACCAGGAGGGAGTTCCACTGGCCAATGCCATTCATCAATCAGGACCACACTGTGTGACACAGAGTGACACTCCTCTATACCCTGTGTTCTTGAGCAATCTCCAGGTCTTCTATAAGCCACAGACTTGAGCAGGGCAGTGTTAGAACGTGGCACCAAGCACTCAACGAACTCAATCTAGGCTCTCCTACAGCCTACCTAGCTGGAGTAAAGACTTAACTTTTCTGATCTATATTCATGAAAAGAGTTTTTGAGCACAGAAGCAGATGGTGTCCAACATACTGAGTGCCTGGCACACAGTAGGCGCACAATGAAAGTGCAACATTATTACAAAGGTCTCCTATTCAAAGACAGCTTGGGGAAGGAAAAAGTGTAAGAAGGCGGCATCCATTGTCTGCTCCTCCCATTCCCACATCCCTCCTCCAGGTCTGTGAAACCTCAGGTGGGAACAAAGAGAGGAGGAAATCCCCACCCCAGGAGCCCCGCCCAGCTAATGAGAGGTCTCAGTTCACCAGGACAGACAGGTACGAAGGCAGTCAACAGTCTCACACCAGCCAGGTGGATTAACAAGCCAGCCACTGAAATTTGAAAGCAATTTTTTTTATCCCTTCTTGACCTAGTTCTGGTCAAAGGTATCACTCTTCAGTCTGGGTATATTAGCTGCGTGATGAGAGGTTGGCTTGTGCAGGCTCAAAGATGCTGTTGGTGCTACCAGTAGGGATTAAGAAAAGCCCATTAACCATCTACCTCTGCTGGAAGAGGTCTGCTCCTCAGACTTCAAGAATAGGGAAAGCTGGGGTGGGGGCTTGCAACTGTACTTAAGTTCCTGCTTGGGATGCCTGCATCCAATGCTGCAGTGTCTGGTTCCAGCCCCAGCTACCCCATTTCCATCCAGCTTCCTGCTAATGCATCCTGGAAGGTGGCAGCTGATGGCTCAAGTTCTTGAGCCCCTGCCACCCAGGTTGGACACTGGGTGGAGCTCCTGGTTCCTGGCTTCAGTCTGTCCCAGCCTGGCTGTTGCAGGCATTTGAGGAGTGAATGGGGGTATGGAAGATGCTTCTCTCTTGCCTTTCAAATAAAATGCAAGTAAATAAAATTACGACCCTGTAGGCACTATCACCCAGCTAACCACTTAGGGTGAGCAAAATCAAACTGCATGTGTTTATTCCCCCTACAAGGGAAAAGTGAGGCACCTAAGAGAAAGGTGAGGCAGAGCCACTGTTGGGAGCACCCTGCAATGAGTAGGAGGGGGAGGGTGGAGAGCCAGACGCACACGCCTCTCTTCATCACGCTCATCTATCACTGCCTACCCTGGAGGGTTTGTGAAGGGGAACCTGGAGCCACCTTCATCCTCTTAGAAATGAAAATATCCCACTTCCTACAGACACATGAGATTTGCAAGGATACATCTGGGTCTCAACTAGTCTCCACGACATTCGCTGTTCCCAGACTCACTGTACTGGGGCCAGTAAGCCCTGCCTACTCTCTCACTGCAGAAGGAAAAGAAATCTACAGGGAGGGGCATCCCTGGAGCAGGAACCAAGCACTTGAGAAACACAGCTGTGTTTCCCACAGCAAGGAAAGACGGCTTAGCCGCCAGGACAATGGCAGAGCCACAGGCAGAGGCCTTTTCACAAAAGGAGACTTACAAGCCAGAAATAAGTCTAGAGAGAAGACGGTGACTGCTGGACAAAGGCAATGATGCAGAAGGGCTTCTCTTGAGTCTTGTAGGCAAAGGATGAGGCCTGGCAGGAGCAACCTCTGAGCACTCTGCCGTCCTGCCTTGAAAGAGAGAGGCGGAACGCTGCCTGTTACTCCGCTCTACCCCACAGGTGTGCGTCCATGCGAGTTAGTTCCTTGTAGCAGAAGAGCACAGGGCGTTGGGAACGGAGGGGCCTTCCCTGCTCATCACAGGAGGAGGCTCACCTGAGAGGCCCTCCAGACCATCAAAGGGCAAAGGGTGGGGGGGCATTTCCACAGTGAATGTGGTCCAGGTGCTCCCAAGAGGGGCCTTTCTAGTCACTGACCATTCAAGAAGTCTCACCTGCAGCCGGAGCCCATGTGCAGAACCTCTCTCTCCCCATATCTTGGGTTTCATAGAGGATGCCTTTGCCAGACAGAAAAGACCCTCTTTGATGGATATTGTGGTTCATGGACAGGGATGGATTGTTGGGATAAACACAGCAATGATACAGTGACCAGGCTCAGACAAAACGCAAGGGAACACTTGATGAGCTTCTATTTACATAAGCAACTGTGCAACCATCTTTTCAAGTACAAAACAGTCCAGGGAAGGGGCCGTGGCCTTGAAGACGCACCACGTCCCAGATGTAACCACCACCCTGATGTTTCCTGTGGTTGACAACGTTTTTACATTGTTGCATTGTCGCCTTCATTTACATGGAATCCCTTGAGATGCACCTGTGCATGTCTGCCCGCACAGAGACGTGCAGGGTCTGCTGCTTTGGATCGTGAACACCCCACCCCCCACCCCAGCCACTGCAGGCTCCAGGGAAGGTTCTGTGGCCGCCATGTTCACACTGCATGATGGAACCGAGATTTTTACCCGTTCTTGTGAGGATAGGGGCTAGGGTTGTTTCCAGTTTGAAATTAACACCAACAAAACGGTTATGCATATCCAGGAATGTTTTGACTTTCATCTACTCATGTTTTTTTAATGTGAAAATTGGGAAACGTCGGTGTTCTGTAGGGGTGGGATTCCAGCACTTCTCTGCACACTTCCAGGAAGAAAGGAAAAGAGAGACTCGCATACTTGGCTTGGTGTTTATCCCTTTTACTCTTTAGATGCCCCTGGTTGTAGGAAGTCCTACTCAATGGAAAGTAGCTATATTCCCCTTTGCAGGTCCACCTGTTTCAGAAAAAATCTGAAATGAAGTATAAGCACCCAACTTATCCCTAATTGAATCTCAAATTAATCTACTGTCTATCAAGTTCCACTCCTTTTCTGAAGAAGCTGAACATTAAGGACTCACTCCAGACTCTAAACATAGCTGTCTGTCCCACCCATCAAAAATAATAATGCCAAGGGGGTCTGCAGGCTGGAAGACGGCCAATCTCCCTCCTCCCCATCCAGCCTCCTGCAGAAATTTCTCTTTAAAGCTGTGGGCATGATGGTGCCCCAACCTCGCACATGCCAGGCATCTATCTATCACAAAGGAAGTCAGACACGTTTGCACCAAGATTTTGCTTTGTGCTGCTGAAGACTAGAACATCAGTAATACAACGGGCAAACAGCTTCTCATTTCAAAAGAAAAGAACAACAACTATTTTAATAGACTAAGAGAAGTAACAGTATGTCTACCAGATAAGCAAGTGACTCAAATCAGTCTTGATAACACACCAAGTTCACTGAGTGTCGCGTCTAGCCTGCCAATTCCAGCTGTTTCCCTCCTAGAGGCAGGCATCCTCCCCATCTCAGATGACGCAGTCCTGGGAGCTGCGTTCCTGCCAGGTCACCGTGCACCTGCGGCTGAGCCCACGCTCCTGTGCATGCCCTTATATGTATCTGTTCCCACTCACGGTTCCTGAAGACTTCCACTACCACCAGCGCAAGATCCATGCTTCCAGCAGCTTTATGTACAACGACATGCAAGTTACAGTTGCAATAAAGCAAGACTTGCATCGAGTTCCTAAGACCAGTAGGAGGTTCCTGACGTCAGCAGCCCGACAGCACAGCCCAGGGGGAGCATGCTGGAGTGCTCAGGGACAGCAAGCCTTCCCATCTGGGGTTAAGTGTGTCCCCCAGCCCTGCACGTCCCCTCAGGTCCCTGCCAGATAGAAGAAGAGGTAGCAGGCTTCTAGGACGATCAGGCAAAAACCAGCCTTGTTTCCCCAGTGCTCCCCCAGAAGTCTCACCAGAAGCCAGAGAACTGGACTAAAAATCAGACTTGGGGTATCCAGGCTAAGAAGGAGAATAAAAAATTTGAGGTGGGCAGTTTGTTCCATAGATTCAGGAGTCCCTTCCTGGCATATGTGGGTCCCCAGGAACTGGGGAGCTGAACCTCAAAGGCAGGATAATCCCCAGCACTTTCTGCATGTCTGGACACACGGTCCCAAGCGCCCTCGGGTAGGCAAAACACTGCACGGGGATCCATTTGTAAAGAACAGCCACGATACAGAGCTCCGCGCTGGGCTCCACTCCCGTCCAGACAAGGATGGAGCCTTGGCACCTGGCACAGGGCTGCTGCTCCACACAGGAGCTCTGAGGGGCAGGTCGTGGTGGGACCCCCTGACGTGTCTGAAGAGGTGGGTGGGCCAAACGACTTCCCACTGTCCTCCCCATTCACTCCCGAAAGGGGGTCAGCACTTCTCCGTCCTTTCCTGGGAAACACTCGGACTAATCAATGTGTCTCCTTCCAATACCTCCTAGGAGGAAACCTGCAGTGAGCTTTCAGTCCCAGGCCCAGACAGCAGAGCCTGCAGGCAGGCAGCAAGAAGCCCCGGGCCTGCTGCCCTGCGCACCGCAGACACAAAGCTCCCTGGAGGACCTGGAACCAGGGGTAGGGGCTAGCACATTGAGCATCCAACCTCTTCCTGCCCAGGTCAAGGGAACTCTGCCCAAACAGCAGCAGCACGTGCCCTGTGACATCTGCAGGCGGGTGGTGTTGGGGGGGGCGGGGGGGTCCTGATTCTAAGCAGCAGTGGCATCTGCCTGCTCCACAGCGCTCCTAAATGTCACCAAGCAAGGCACCTGGCCGGCACTTCCACTTCTGACCTCGGGCCGCTCGCAGCTGGTCTGCCTTCCTGGCCCCTCTTGGAGGGGGGCGGACCCCACACGCACTGAAACACACCTCTGACCTTGGCCTCCACCAAGCCGCGATCCGCAGGTGAGGGGGCAGGCGCCCAGCCCCCCGCACCCTTGCGTGTCCGAGCCGGCTGGCGCAGCCCCCCAGCCATCGACCAGGGTCCCCAGCGACCCTCCCGAGGCAGAACGCGGAGTCCCCGGTCCGCCAGCTGCTCCGGAGGCGGCTCTGGGTAGACTCAACAAGTTCCTGGGCCGCGCAGCGCCGCCTGCAGCCCAGAAAGCCGGAGGACGCGCCACGGTGGAGCCCCGCGCGCAGGCGGCAGCCGGCGGCAGCCGCTTCCACCTCCCGGTCCTCCAGCCCGGGCTCGGGCGTCGGCGGCGGGGGCTCCTCCACTCGCTCCCGATCCTCCACGCCACGCACGCGGCCCGGCCCGGCCCCGCGCCGCCCCCGCCCCCACCCCCGCCCCGCGGGCTCGGGGCTCCGCCCGCCTCGGTGCCAGCCAAGCGCACAGGCGGCGCGGGCGCGCGGCTCCCGGCGCCCTCTCCTCCGGCCGCCGGCTCCGCGGAGTAGCCGGGACCCGGGAGCGGCTGCAAGGACTTCCCTGCCGCTCCCTCCCCCTCTCCGCCCCCGCCTCCCAGCCCGGGCTCCGACATCGCGCCGAAGACAATTGCAGTAAATGAGGACATCGGAGGAGCACCGGGCCGAGTGGCTGAGGCTGGCTCCGCCGCGCCGCGAGCAAGCGAGCGCGCGGGCGTCCCGGGAGCGGGCCGAGCTGCTGCCTCCCCGCGCGCGTCGCTGAGCGGGGCCGGAGGGAGGCGAGCTGCGGCGCGGGGGCCGGCCGGGCCGGGCGGGCCGGGCCCGCGGCGGTGGAGGGGGCGGGCGGCGGGCGCGCAGCCGGCCAAGTCCCCGGAGCCGAGCTTCCTCCGCGCGAGCCCGGCCAGCTTTGCCGCGGATGCCCTGCCCGGAGCGCTCCGTGCCGCGCCAGGCTGGCCAGGGTCCGCGGCGAGACATGCCCGAGCCGGGCGCTGCACCGACCTCGACTTCTCTGTAAGCAGCGGAAGGTAAGCGGAGCCCCGCGTGCCCTCCGTCCGCGCCCCGGCTCCCTCTGCACTTGGTCGCGGGCAGAGCACCGCCCGGACGGGCGCCGACCCCGGCCCGGGCGCACGCACTCGCCCGAGAGCAGCTTCGCCGGGGGGCCGGGACGCGCGGGTGCAGCCCGAGTGGGGCGGGCGGGGGCGGGCGGCCGCGGGGGCGGGGGCGGGGGGCGAGGTTATGCAACCGCGTCTGGCGCGGCGCGGTCGCCGAGGGGCGTCTGGCAACTTTGGCGACGACCAGGGAGGCGCGGGGCTGCCCATCTGTGAGGCCGGCTCTAGACAAACGCCACAGCCTCGGGCGCGCCCCACAGCCCTGGCCGGGCAGAACTGGGGGGCCTTGGGGGCAGCAGCCTGCCCGGAACGTGGAGGGGTGCCTAAGAATTTCCCAAACTAAGGAGAACCGGCAAGCACGGCCGATTAACTTTGGGGGGCATAAGTCGGGGCACAGGGGCCCTGGCGCCAGCCGCTGGAGACGCGCAAGCAAGAGCGAAGGAGGCTGCGCACGTGCGACGCCGGAGCCTCCGCTCACCAGGGTTGGCACCTTCGCGGGGCTGCGGGCCAGGGTCGGCGCCCGCGGGGTGGCCGGGTGCCCGGCGTCCCGTGTCAGACCGGCGGGCGTGGGAAACCAACCGAGGCTGCAAACCGAGCGGCCCGGCGAGGGCAGCAAGGCAGAGCGAGCTCCCGGCCAGCCCGGGCCGGGGCAGCGCCTCCAGCCCAAAGTCAAGAGCCACAGTGTGCATCCTGCTGCTTCATGCCCAGGGTTCCCGGCTGGCGTCTCCATGACTGGGAGACGGGTAAGAATGCTGTGACCTCAGCATTCTACTACCCAAAAACACGCCCCAGGGAGATGGAGCCGGGGACACGGGGCTGCCAGGAGAGGGGGAGGAGAGGCGCCCGAGTCCACCGTCTGTCTAGCACATCCACAGAGCTCGGCTGCAGCCCTGTCCCCTCTCCTGCTGCGGGTCTGCGCTGGGGGCTGGCCGCCGTCTTGGGTCCCTGAGCCAGAAGCGGCAGCAAGGCAGCTGAATTTGACCTTGTCTGCTTAGGTGTTTGAATTCTGCGGAGGTGAAACTGGAGAGTGGGACGCAACTTTGGGCAGCCCTGCCGTGGCTGCCAGGCACATTTCACAAGAGCGGAGCTCAGGCTAGCCGAGGGCGGACGGCTGTGGCTTGTGGGGCTCTCCCTGGACAACGACTTGCTCATGGGCTGCCCTTCCCTCTCCCAAGGTGACAGCACTGGGGATTGGATTTTCCAACACCACCCTAACCAGAGGCCCCGGGCGCTTGCCAAGGAGTAGTGCATACGGGAAAATGATACAACCTTCCCAAGCTTAGCTCAGACTGAGCAGAAACTGTCATGTGCTATGCAGAGGAGGGAGAGCCTGGCTTCCACTGTTCACATCTTGCTCTTTATTGCATTCATATCCTGTTGAATGTTACTTTCAAAGTTCATATTTATCTTTGCAATTTTCTTGCAAGATTGATTAGCAAACGTGCACAAGCAGCTCATGGGAAAAAATGGAAGTCCTGCCATCTGCATGCCTCACAAGATATTAATAATTTACTATCTGTGTTTACTACTTACATTAGATGGCACTGCTTCTCACGATGGTTTCATTAGAGGCGCATTGTGGAAAAAAAGTCTAGCACAGCTATCACTAATTGCATGATTTTGCATAAATTATGTTAGCTACAGAGAGTTTTGTTTTCTTCACAAAATCCATCATTTGCTTAAAAAGAATGACTCAGTTTAACTTCTTTAGCTAAAGGAAAGACCTCTACTTCCAAAGGATGCCCTTGAAGAGCAAAGTATGCCTTCAACTTATCCCAGTTGCCATGACTTTATATTTTATTATTGTGATTAAGACTTGGAGCTTTTACATAAATCAGGCCCTTTATTCCACTGGGAAACGTAACAAATGGTTAAGAAATAGGCTAACAAGGCAGACGCTGGAAGGCTCCATGGTTGCATAGAGAGCCTTCAGAAAGCTCCAAGGCAAGACGAATACTCTGGGACTGGGTTGACTCTGGGGGTTTCTCTGTGTTCCCACCATTGTTTTCCCCCATGGCACGGTGTGGGATTTTTGTCTTTTGTTCCCCCCTCTGAAGGGATACATTTAAAAATAAATAAATAAATGAAAGACTCATACATGAAAGGCAGCTGCCTACAAGGAGGACTCCTACACATTGAACTAAGCAGTCAGGAAATAGAAATGATTCTCAGAAAAAATAGTGCATCACAGCCGAGCGGCTGGACCGGCTCACTCACGGAGTAGACGTTTGTATTCTGTTTGCTCCAAACCATGGCTGTCTCATTTAGAGAAACAACTACAAAACTCTCTCGTATGAGCAGATCACTAGGTTAGGGCCAGGCGCCCTCACGGAGAACAATGATTGGGAAATGAGTACATCTGTATCCCAAAGCAGCGGTTCTGCTGACAGGCATTCATATAGGAGTAGAGTGAGGACAGTGACAGGTTCACCAGCATTCATATAGGAGTAGAGTGAGGACAGTGACAGGTTCACCAGAAACCATCATCATCATCATTATTATCAGGCCCTGAACCAACCTGCCAGACACCTGGGCAGGTGCACGCACTGATGCTGCCTGCAAAGCCTGGGTAACCATGCAACTCAGACATACTGGAGGCAAACCGCTGTCATTCTAGGCAGTGAGGTCATCAGGAGTCCCCAGTGTCACTGTTTTAAACAGGTCCTTCATCAACATGAAGAGCCATGTCCTTTAACCACCACAATTCCACGGAGACCTGCACCCTCCAACCTGAAATTAGCTGACATAATTTATGAAGCAGATCCTTCTCAGTTTCCTCACATATTTGATTTTAATATTTCATAGCATTATGGAGTGGCTTCAATATTTTAAAGCAAAATTGAATATGATTGATATTTCATAACAACACTTTTATTACCATGAAATTCCCATACAAACATTTGGAGACGTTGGTTCAACACTTGAGCTAACCTATGACGCACACAGAGTAAAACTTCATGACTTTTGATCCATTTATTTACAAACTATGTTTTGTTTACCTACTAAGGACAAAATATGCATTTGTTACCAAGTTCCAGGGACCCTGGAAAAATTCACACAAACGAGATGCGGGGACAATGTCTTATGTAAGGCAGTATGCAGGTGTGAACCTCTGCACCAGCTGTGATAAAGAACCTATTTTATCTCCAGAACCCTACCTCTCAGATTAAGAAAAATCAAGATGCCAGAGACAATTCCTGGCTCCAAATTCAAATCCTAATACACTCTTTCAGGGACCCTCTTCTACAAGTCAGCAGGATATTCCGCATGCAGCTGAGCCATACAAGGGTACTTCAGAAAGTTCGTGGAGAAATGGAATTGAAAGATCAGTTTATACCGGTGCAAAAATTTTTTGAAATCCACGTATAATTTTTTTAACATTCATTTTCAAGAACATTTTCGAGCCCCCTCATATGTACGTCAAACCAGAAGTGATAAATTGCTATCTTAAATAAGAACAATACATTCTAAGCTGATAGTTCTGAGGCTTTCTGCTCATACACGTCCACAGTTCTAATTGGGACTAAGAAAATTAATTTGAACATATGAGAAGCAGATATCAGAGAAGGGAAGGAATTCTATTTCAAAGTTACTCTTTAAACGTTTGACTAATGTTGCATTTCAAAGGGATTTGGAAAGAACTCTCTCCATAGTCATTATTTGTGAATCTTGCTTTTATAGAGCATTGAACTGATTGTTCAAAGTCTTGTACATCCACACACATGTTCTCTTTACCACATCTCCTTGCTATCAGGAAGGCTGAGCAGGAAGACGCCAGAGAGTCATCTTGGCACAACATACATTCGCACGACTTTCACTGTTGTAGCCAATACGGTGGCGTAGAATTTTTTTTTTGAAAGATCATAACAGCATGTCAAAATGCCGGCTGAAGTTTATATTGTGATTACTATGGAAAATTCCAATTGGATCCTTAATAACCGAGCCTTGGGCATAAAATGAAATGCAGTCAACCCCAGCATAGGAGAGACATGAGAGGGAAGCTGTAAGTAGTCCTGGCAGCCTTGCAGACGGAAGCTGCCCTCCTTCGGTGCTCCCACGAGGAGGGAACTGGCGACGGGCAGACTGGTGGCACAGGGGCCTCCTCATCTGTCCAGCTGAGGAACCAGCTTGGAGATACATCACATCCATTCTCAACCTTAATGACAATGAGCAGCCCTTGTGTTTCTAGAGCATTCCACTGATGACATAGGTCTTTCTACGCTCATTCTTCTGGGAAATAGCCCATATTTGTCAACTGCCCTTGGAAAATATGTTTTCCACATGGACTCAATGGTTAGGTTCCGGGTACCCCAGCTGTTCTGCATGTTGCTGCATGAAACCTGTTCATTTTTATAGTGAGTGAGTTCCACATCCTTGGAAATACAGTAGAATGAAGAGACCTGGTCTCTTAAAATGGGCAGGACACGGGAGGCGGATACGCAGTCCTTCTTCAGTAAGGACTCTGATATGTGGAAATGTGCTGGACAGGAACAGCAGTGGCCAAGGCCGTGGGCACGGTGTTGCAGGAATGCGGGAGCGGTCTTCAGGAGGACAGAGCCCCGGGGGTGTTAGGAGGTGGCAGGCGTCAGAAGAGTCATAGGTGGCAAGGAGAGCCTGATAGGTCCTGGCTGACTAAGGCGGAAGCTGAGTGGGACTCCGTGGCCCAGCACACGGAAGCTCCAGGGCTCAGGCCAGGTTGCTCAGGGCGAGAGGCTTTGGGAAGTGGGGGAAGAGACGGTTGAGAGATTCAGGTGGAAGGCACCAGCAGGGACGTTCCTGGGATGTTTTGAACGAGAACATCTATTTTCGGAAGATTAAGTCCTGATATCTAGAGGTAAACCAGAGAAAAGGAATTGGAGACCAGCTGAGAAGGTGTCACAGGTGAGAATTAACCAGTGCCAAAGGTGGCTGCTGGCATTCGGGATGAAAATAAGGGGGCAGCTTCGACAGAAACAGCAAGCTAGCAAATCCTTGTCCCAGGGCCACTGGAGAAGAAGGGATTACAGATGCTGCCCGAGGCCAGCAAAGCGGTGGTGATCGGAGTGGAAGCAGAATTCTGGGAGCAGCAGGAAGAAGTGATTACTACCTGGAAATTAGAGTGTGAGCTTTCAACTGGAAATGATACTGTAAAATGAGTTTTTTATAATCACTTCCTACAATTTTCATGAGAAATACCTTCAAACAGGAGAACGACGGACCAATACAATACAAAGACATCATAAAAGAACTACACGTGGTACTATCTAGTAACAAGTGCTTAATAAATACTTAACAAGGCTATTAACAGCAAACCTAGTCAGTGACTTTGCGAGAAGCTCAGGGAATTCCAACGAAGAAATAAGTGGTTTTGTTGTTTGTTTCAACTTGTGTTTTTTTGTAGTAAGAATCAAAAAGAAGTAGTATGAGAAGGTACTAAGACTGCCTCTGGGGACAGTCCTTACAGCTGGTCGGTGTTTAGAAAGGAAAATGAGATCCAGAGATTGGACTTTTCTGCCACCAGCTCAACCTCAGGAATTTCTTTGGTTAAAAATTCTTTAGGATAGATTTTCAGTTTTTAAAGAAAGGACACCTTCGCATTTGGTGACACAGTATTCAGGATGAAAGAAACAAGGAGAGTGAGAAAACTTATCTTGATGCAGTCAGATGCATTAATGAGATTAATGCTCTTAAACCACAAATGCTGATGTTTGGGGTTGAAAGGAATTTTCACTTGAGCTTTCCCAAAAAACCTAGAGATTTCACTGGACCGGGCGGAGACAACTCTCTCCCCTTGACTGCACATCTCAATTTGACACCCTGACACCACCTTGACTGATCTGTGTGCCAGACCCATCAATTTATCAATTTTTTTTTTTTAAATCAATACCAGAGTGGTAAATCAGATTTTTTTTTCTTTTTTCCTTGCTGAAATCACATGGCACAAATGACCAGTGTCCAGTTGATGCTGTACTCGGGTCTCCAATCACTGGAATAATGAAGCTGGGATTCAGTGCCAAAAAGGGTTTCTGATTTGCCCCAGGTATAAATGTAGAATTGAGGAGTAAATGTAAACAAATGAAGAGTCCTGAAGCTCAAGACCTGCTGAAAATGACGTTCCTCACGTCCAGACTCTATTTTTCATTTAACTTCTTGAGCCACTTAGGAGCCGATGATAACTGTGTTCTTCAATTATTTATTCCGTGTGTTTGGTTTAATGGTAGTTGTTAGTGCTAAGCCTTCATTGAAGTAGTACTTCACTGAAGTATTCTTGTTTGTTTTGTTTTCCTCTTTCTACTTATATTTGTCTCCATTTAAGAGGAGAATATTAACTCTCCTTCAAGTAGGTCTCCACTGTGCTTGTCAGTCAGTTTGCTAATGATACAGCAAAACGACTCTCAGGGCCAGGCTGAACCTGGGTGAGGCATGGGCACCATGAATACCTCGCAGAGTCTCCGTGGGCAGGGTTGACACCCGCACTCTAAGGGGCGGGACCAAGTGCAGAGGGTGAATGGTGAGGTCTCCATTCATTCTTAATAGTCATTTAAGGTTTTCACGGAGACACACTGACCAGTGGCATATCCTACTTTGGGCAATCAGTCATCTGAGAACAAAGCTTCCTGCTGGTTGGATCTCAAGGTGGCCTTGCCCACGTCCAGTGTCCTCCTCGGACAGAACATGGTCACGTGTGTGTTGTCCTTGTCAACCGCCACTTCATCACCAGGGCCACACACCAAGAGCTTCATGGGACCTGACCTCCAGTCTCCTCATCGCAGTGCAGAGAGCGGCATGGGACGCTCCTCCTCCACGGTGTGGAGGCCAGAGCGCAGGCTGTGGGCCAGCCTGTCCTCATTTGCACTCCTGGTGCTGCCAGGGAGTACCTGTGTGACTGTGGAGCCTCCATTTCTCCATCTGTATTGAAAACGGAAACCTCTCCTTCAGAAGGCATTTGGAGAATAAAATGTTGAAACCTCCACAAAGCGCCACACACTGCTGACCCACGATGAGCACTACAGGAGGTGCTGCACCTTCCTGCCGTCTGCTCTCCCAGACTGCACCACTTGCCCAGGATTCTGGGCTAATCAGTGCAAGGGACAGAACTCAAAACCAAGCAATGGGTCTCTACTCTGCAGTGCTTAATCACCCTGACCAAGACAGTCACAGCAACATCACAACACGGGAGAGTGATCAACCAACGACGTTGAGCATTCGGGCAAATACGCAAACCCCCCCAGCCGGTGGTTCACGGAAGACTGGACACGTACCAACTGCTGATCTCAACCCCCAAACCTTGGTGGGGAATACTGCCCCACCTATGGAATTCCTAGACTAGAATGCTGTGTTTTGCATTTTCACCCAGAAACATGCAAAAATAAATAATTAAAGGTGTACATATGTCTGGCTCTTTTAGTGGGTTTCCTTGTTCCTATCATAGTGGGCCTGACCAGTGAGAGTTGGCTTGGAATCTGCCCTTTCACATTGTGAAAGAACTGAATTCTAAAGCTTTTATTTTTCCCCACTTAAAACCTTGAGAGAATGACAGAGAGAGAGAGAGACAGAGAGAGAGAGACAGAGAGAAACACAGAATCATTTCCCGTTCACTGACTTCACTCCGGAAATGCCCAGAACAGCTGGGCTGGGCCAGGCTGAAGCCAGGCACCTGGAACTCAATCCAGGTCTCCCACGTGGGTCGAAGAGACCCAAGTGCTACAGCCGTGACTGCTGACGGCCAGGCGCCACAACCGCAGGAGCTGGGATCAGAGGCGGAGGTGGCACTCATGCCCAGGCACTCCGTTACAGGATGCAGGTGTCCCAAGCGGCATCTTAACCGCCGTGCCACACGCCCACGCCACGACCTGCAGTGAAGTCGTGACAACAGCTGGTTCCCAGTTCCTCCCTCTCCCAGCTGCGGCTCCACCTTGACTGCCGATGCACAGGCCATGCAGGGCCAACCACAGCATCCCAGGCTGCTGTCCTCAGCCAGGGCTCTGCTGGGGATGTCCCTACTCCTGGCTGGGTCCTGTGTCACTCTAGGAGACAGGAAGAGGCCAGCACTCCCTGCTCCCCTGGACAGGCTCGCAGGACCCCTCCATTCGGTAAATACCTCCAGACTCCCTGTGTGTGCCACATGCTGCTCTGTGTCCTGGGGATACAGCAGGACACAGACAAGATGGAGAGGTGGCAAAGACAAATAAATACAGCAGAGTATGCAGGCCAGTGGCTGCTTCTTACCAGGGCTCAATCCCGTCTCCATCCCCCAAAAACTCTTAGTCACCTACACTGGGGTGTGGACCAATCTTTTTCTCTTTGGTCCTTCCTCTCGTTTCTTCATGAGTCGCCTTTCTGGCCCACAAAGGTGGCATCTGGAGAGGAGCTGGCAGATGCAGCCCTTCGGGGAGGTGCCCAGGTCCTCCTCCACCACCCACTCTGAACTCTACGCTCCTTAATCTACAAAAACACCCAAGACAAAAACTCTGAAAGGGTCCACTTCTTCAGCACCCACGCATGCTCTCCTCCAAACCCACAGGACCACACGGTCATCTGAGGTTTCGGAGAGACTCACAGCTTCCTTTAGAAAGTCTCTCCAGGGTTCTAGGCCTGCAGAGAAGGAGTTTGTGGGTCATCTGCACGGCTTACGATGGCACTGACTGCGATCATGAACCCCTTCTTATCCAACGCTCTCTTTCCCCGTCCCACCTCACGGTGAAGTTAACAGGCAAGTGTTCTGGAGGAAGGAGGTGCCGGAGAGACTAAAAGATGGAGGCAAACACAAGAACGTAGACCTGAACCACGGCCCAGGCCTAGCCATGGCAGGTGGTGCAGAGAACCCGAGTTGGGGGACTCCTGCTGACGTGCCCACCCGGGCCTGGTCCATTCTGGGCAGGAGGAGAGGGGCTGCTGCACCTGACCCTCAGGAGCCCCTGAGAAACCACAAGCTGGGCTCAAGGCCGTCACAGCGGCCTCAACTGGGCAGCATAGCACCCAGCGCCCCCCAGTTCACCCTCCGAGCCTTACCCCTCCGTGCCCTCTGTGTGCCTGTCCGACATGCATCTGGGCTTCTCTATGTATGTGCATCAAAGTCTGCCCATGTGTGTGCATCTGTTTGCCTCTACATGAGTGCGTCCTGTTGACACAGGTTTCCACACCTGTGTGCGCATGTCCTCCTGTGACTATCCATCCGTGTCTGTTCATACGTGTATCCATCTGTCCACGTGTATTTCTCTTGATGTGTGGTCCTTCTCTCCATCCAGGTTCTCAGTGTATGTGTGTCCTGCCCACCTGGGTTTCCCTGGTGTGTTTGCACATTCACCTGCCCATTTGAGTATCTCTATGTTGTGTGCATGTCCGTCTGTCCGTCTGCGTGTTTCTTTAGACACGTCTCGCGTGTTTTTGTATTTCCCCAGTTCCCCCTCCTTCCTGTCTGTGCTCATCTTAATGCTCACTAGCGCTGTGGAATGATGTCTCTCGGTACTGGGTTTCCTTACTGAGTGTAGTTCTACTGTATTCCGCCCCAGCCTTTCTGTACCAGTTAATTAACCAGGCCCAGGGTACACTCTGTGTCCCCTCGCCTGTCCCCCTGACGGTCAGGGATCTGTCCTTGGTAGCAGATTTGAAGGCTGACATTAAGAAAAATGCCATTCTCTGAAATGTTTTTGTTATTTCAAAGCTATTGAGATTTCTGAATTAAATTCTTAGTTTGCCATTACCCCTCGCTACTCCCAAGAAGAAAGCTGGGTAATAAGAACAAACCCACTGGTAATTCTTAGCGAGACACATTTTCTGCAGGAAATACGTGGGGAGAGCCCTGCAGTACTTCAGGATTCAACACAAATCATGCACCGTTTCTCCTCCATCTTCTTGTTTCGGAGAACGTGTGTGCCATCTCCTCCTTTCTCTTCTGTAAGCACACCAAAAACCTGAGCAGCGAAAAGAACTCAAGATAGACATGCAAGGCTCAGAGGAAGTATCTGCGACCAATGAAACCATCCCTTCTAGAAACTCCCCACTCATGCAGTCCCCACCCAGGCTTCAGAAAACAGCCACAGCCTACCCAACCTGAGATGCAAACAGCAAACAGAGAATCCTAACATCCCTCATAGAAGCCACTCACGCTTGGCCTTCGGGGTCCTGTCGTGGGCAAGACCTCGCCTGCAAGGAACCCGAGTGGCCCCGCATCAGGCCCTTACCCTGGCAGCACGTACTGAGGATGAGTGGGTGCAGGAGAGGAGGGTGCCCGGGGACGGAGTCCACAGAACACTCATGTTTGTGGGACACCTGCATCCCACACTGGAGTGCCCGGGACGAGGCCCCGGCTCTGTCCTGATCCGGCTGCTGTACGTCCTGGGTGGCGGCAGGTGCAGCTGGCTCGCACAGTGGGGTCCCTGCCACCCACCTTGAAGGTGGGGACTGAGTTCCTGGCCAAGCCCTGGGTCTCACTCTGCCTTTCAAATAAATTAAAGCTGCTTTTTAAATTAAAAAACAACACTTGTATTTGTGTTAAAGAGGCAGCAAAAGCAAGTGTTGCGCCCTCTGGGTCGGCCCTCGTAAGTCTCCCAGGTGAAGGCCGCACGGTAGCCGTGGAGCACTCCCAGCCCTGTCTACGTCCACCTTCTCAGGGTCCCAAGCACAGCGGGCCAGTGTCATCCACCAGTGTGTGTCCTGCCTGCTGGTCAGCACATAGCCCAGGACTGTCCTTAGTGTCTTCTGTGTGCCCAGCAGCTGGGGGGAGCCTGGGGTGGCCTCCTGGGCCACCAGCTGGGGTGCAGGCGCTGTGGGGTGAGCCTGGGGTGGCCTCCTGGGCCACCAGCTGGGGTGCAGGCGCTGTGGGGTGAGCCTGGGGTGGCCTCCGGTGTGCAGGCGCTGAGCACTAAGCACACGAAGGTGACCCGCGAGACCTGGAGAAGCTAGAGAGGGCACGGCCAGATCTGGGCCATCGTCAACACCAGTGTGTGTGGGCAGAGGACAGACCTAGAGAGTGGGAACAGAGACGCGACATAGGGATCAACCGTGGAGCATTCTAGAAACAGTGCTGGCAATCACTCAAGTCCAGAAGACGGGGCAGGTTTCATAGCTATGAGAACTCAGGAGAGAGAATCACAGTGGGAAAATTATGAAGACCTTAAAAAAAAGGACACGTTTCATGCAGTGTCACTGAGCCTCGCTCGCAGAGATATCCAAAGAGAGGAGATGTGTGTCCTGAGCTGTACCTGCAGGATGGGGGCTGCGGGCTGAGGGCAGGTGAGGCAAGAAGGCCAAGATCAAGGGGGCAACCCTGCGAGTGGAAAGGAAGAGAAATCAATAGGAGAAGCAACAGGAAAGAAAAACGGAAATCGATGGGGCGTGATGAGGAGTGGACGTGGGGGATTACAGTAGGGATGAAGCAGGCTAAGCACCAGCGTCACCCACAAAACCCAATCACGGAAGGACTACAGTCCAAGGCGGATGGCTCTCGCGACCCCCTGCAGACCGATTCAGCGCTGCCTTTACCACGGGCTGCCTCCTGCCCCGGGCTCAGCCTTGGCGAACACAGGAGCCGAGCTCCAGGGTTGAGCACAGCCTACCCCTGGCTCCCAGGCCAGCACCTGTGTCCAGCGGCCTTCTGCAGGCTTGCGGGGATCATGCGCGAGGAGACAGACCTTTGAAGACATCAGGAGGAGACTCAGTGAGGGAGGATGCGGCTTCATGTCTCCTGCGCTGTACAGAGGAGACAGAAGCTCACGGTGGGTGCAGGTCAAGGACAGAATGAACGAACTGACCCGAAGAACAGGAACTCACACCCCGACTGCTGAGGGGTGGACTCTATTTGGGGAATGACATGTGACAGCTAAGCGGAGTCACCCTTTAAAGTCCACGACAACATACGGACAGCTGTGACGTCTCTGTTCTGAGGGCTGAGACTTCACCCTCCCACATCTGCAGTGCAGGACCGACAGCCAGCTCACAGCATCCCTGGGTTTCTGGATGCCGAGGGATTCGCTCTGAGTTCTGTCTGAACTGTCCACATCTTCCTGTAGGTGATGGCCCAGCAGCCTCCCTGGAAGGACAGGCCTCCTCCAGGTCATGCACGAGACCCTTGCAGTCACTCAGGCTACACAGGCTCTGCAGCACTTCCACCCCCACAGTCAGGACACAGAAGCGAGAATTCAAGCCGAGGCAGCCTCTCCACACTAGACAAGGCCAACAAAATGCACACGAGGGCCAGGAAGGTCACGAACATGATCTCTCGCCAGCCTTTGTTAGGACTGTGGACGCCGGCTCCAAGCACAGTATACTTTCTTTCTCCGTCTCTTGTTGTCAGCTCATAGACACACGCGAGAGTTGATTCCAGGGAGGGCTCACTACTCCCTTTCTTCTGGGCTTCACTGCGTCTGCTGTAACCCAGGACCATGTGAAGTCTAGGTAGGGTCTGGTCGAACCAGCGTTGCGCTATGTGAAAAATGCACAGGGAATGCACTCCCATGGCCTAGCCAAAAAGACACATTGCGTCTTCAACTCTAAATGACTCAACTCTATTGAATGGTTACCTGTGATCAGAGATTCTGCCCTGGGTGTTGCGATATCGTATCCTCAGATAACAGTGGGAAGCAGCAGGGGAAACATAATCTTCGACATAAGTCATTTCGGGAGTGTGGGGGTGAATCAATGTCCTAATTTTATTTTCAGATATATCATGACTCAAAACATGCCATTTAGTAAAAAGAAAATATGGATTCGGCACAGTGAAGCACTGAGGCACAGTGTTGCCCAAGTCCACTCCAGTTTTGTATCCATGGGTTTGCATGGGCTTATCCCCCTGAAGTCCCAGAGAGGCCACCTCGGCTATGTCCCTCCAACTCCTACCAACTCCAGTCTCTGGGGACCCCAAACGACAGCATTAGCCGTCCAAGAACAGACAAAGCAGGACACTTGCTATGACCACCTTATAGCACTCGGGAGCTCAGAACCGTTTCTCTCCTTAACTGCTGCTTGCGGACAATGTGGGTGAGTTGTTGGAACCAGAGTCCCTGACTCTCTGTGGCTCCTACGGTTAGCAGAGCTCGCCGCAGCACAGTTTAGCGTTCACGTTGTCGTGGACGATTGGAGGAGACGTTTTTTCCCCTTGATTTTCACCAACATCATAAAATTTTGCTAATTCATTTCTACTAATTTAGATTCTGTTTGGACAGAGACTGCGCAAAGGTTAACATCAGTACAAGCTCAGAATCAAAGAATGAACCAGATGGTGAGCTAGGAAGGACAGGGAGTGGACAGTGGCTTTAGCACTGTTTTCTGGTTCTTCAGAAACCCCAGCCTCAAACCCACAGCATCCACCCCCGTGGTAAATGCCCTTTCACCCGCTCTGTCCCCACTCTTTAGCTCAGGCCAGCAGGAGCCTGCATGCCCGCAGTGTTCACGTGATGTGGCTGAAGGAACTGACCATAGATCAGGTTTTCGGTGGGTAAATGCATTCTCTGAAATCATAGGAGGAGCTGGGGCAGCACCCAAGATGGTTTTGCTTCTGCTTCCAAACCCGCACCTCCGCTCGCTGAGTGCGCCTATTCCAGATTTGAGGCTGGCCGGGCATCGGCTGGCAATGACCAGGGTCTGGCTGCCACGGTCCCCCAGACCGTGGGACAGGCAGGACTCCCGAGTTTCCTCTGTAGCAGCTCCCTCTCCATCACAGAAGCGACCCTGACTTCATTTAGGTACCCCTTTCAGTCCAGTTAATGAATGACCTCTGAAGAGGAGAACAAATGTCTGGGAAAATATCATTTTGGTATATTATAGGGAATTAAACTGGATAATGGATCTAAGGCATAGCCCAGAGTCTACAGCAGTTAGCTTTGCCCCAAGGAGAGAAGGACTTGCATTTCTGAAGAATCAGTTGGTGCCTATAAAACCGGCCTCTAAGTTAACTGTTTCAGGACAGGAGTGAACTCCCTTAGGGCGATCCTGCGCCGCTGCCCTTTCTGACGGGGGCTGGGCGTTTGCCGCAAGGGCTGCCAGTGGCCGCGGCTCCCCTACTCCACTAGGCTGATGCTCAGGCACTCCCGGGCACAGGGAATAAAATGCTGACCCAATTAATCTTGAATGCCAGCCAGCATCTCTGCCTCCAAGGTGTCCCAACAGTGGGAAAGCCACACCAGAAAAGCCAGTAATTCTTTTTCGACACTCATCAGATTGCTTGCTTGGCTTTTTTGGCTCTACCCAGTGATGGGTGCACACTGGGGGTGTGGGACTTGGCCAGCCCCGCCTGGCAGTCGACTGCCTGATGGCACATGGCACAGCCGACCAGGGACCCTCTCAGTCAGCGCTGACACTTTGGCAATGGGCAAAGCCTCACATGTCAGCTCATGAACCCCATCAAGTGTTGTGCAGACTCCGAGGTCACCCAGAAAAGCTGGTGGAAAATGGAATTTAAGGGCCCGGCGCCGTGGCTCATTTGGTTAATACTCCGCCTGCGGCGCTGGGCATCCCATATGGGCACCGGGTTCTAGTCCCTTGCTCTTCTTCCAGTCCAGCTCTCTGCTGTGGCCTGGGAGGGCAGTGGTGGATGGCCCAGGTCCTTGGGCCCCTGCACCTGCATGGGAGACCAGGAGGAAGCACCTGGCTCCTGACTTCGGATCAGCGCAACACCGGCCGTAGCAGCCATTAGGGGAGTGAACCAACGCAAGGAAGACCTTTCTCTCTCTCACTCTCTGTAACTACCTGTCAAATAAATAAATAAATAATCTTAAAAAAAAAAAAAAAGAAAATGGAATTTAAAAGTATGTTTATTTTGGTGCAAATTTTTTTTTAAATCCTCACACAGGTTTTCATAACATGCATTTTTCATGAAACTTTAAACACTCCCTATATACACGTATTTCATTTTTTTGCACCAAAATAAATTTGTCTTTTAATCCATTTCCCATGAACTTTTTGAAGTAGACTTGTAAATGTACATAACAGGTCAAGTCCAACTTATTTGTAATTAAAATGGATGCCAGCACCCTTCCTACCAGTGACTTATCAGCTACTAACCACTCTCTGTCTTCCCATCTATATGCATCTATGCGCGACGTCCACATGCAGCAGCCTATACCTAGCCATGCCTCTACACACACATACAGACCGTCATTATTTTGAAACTCATTTCGCTCCTTATTCATGGCGTCCTCAAAACAGTAAGAGATGACCTTTGGGAGTCTATCTGTAGCAGAGCTAATCATTCCTGAGGTTCTCTTGCCCTGATACAAGGGTTTATACTTTCCAGAAACCTGCTCACAGCAGGGGCTGCTCCTGCTCCAGGATTTTTTTAATTGGCAAAACAATGTAGCAACATTTCCTGTCCCTCTCCACCCCTCAGGCCCCCAAATTGGAAAACACAGGACAAAGAATCTCCCCCAATGCCCTATCTTAGGGCGGCAGCGACGGCCTCCTATGCAGTTGGGTGGACGGCTGTCTTTCACCGGACGTTTCTTCCCAAGTGCTTCCCTGTGACACTGGAAGTCCTCCCCAGCTCCGTGTGCACGGCCACAGTGAGTGAGTGCACACTGTGAACTACCAAGCCATTCCACTATCATCAGGCATTTAATCGCTTCAGTGTTCGGCTCCTTTGCATTGGAATGAACATTTTATATAAGCTGTTCATGTAAAGTTACATAGAGAAAGGATGAAACTCACTCCTCTAAGCATACGAGGTTTATACATTTGCACCTTGCCTTTGATTATGGAGTTTGATTTGTGGGTAATTAAGACATTTATATTCCAAACAGCTCCTGGACCCGCAGCTCCCCCTCTGCCAGACAGGCACAACCATGACTAGCCATTTTTATCCCAACAGAGCACCGTCCAGTGAATTCCAAAAACACAGTTTTCATAGAAAAAATAAACAAGTCCTGCTTTAGAGATGGGGAGCTCCAGGCCAGAGTGCATGGGTCTTGGGGGACACAGCAAAGCACAAACCACTGCTGCCGATGCCGCGTGTGCAGTGCAACCTGAGGCAGCCCCCACTCCTGTCTGCACTCCAGGGCCAGGCCTGTTCCTAGACTCACCTGGAGGTCCCCACTGACCTGCACCCAGGTACTGGGTGGGAACAGGCTCACGAGATGGCTCAGTTGGGTTTCCGTTTTTTGCTGCTTTCTGAAGCCCATCAGGGTCCCTTCCAGCTGCAGGTCTGCCAGAGCAGGGTAGTGGTTTAGGATAACAATAGCGCCTCCTCTGGAAGGCTCTCGGGAGGGAGAGCTGACGTCCGGGAGGACACGGGAGCACACAGCCCAGGAGCTGAATGGTAAGAGACCATGGGACCTCTGTATGTACCTCGGCTGAAGGAAGGAGCCATGGGCTGTGCCTGAGAAGGCTCCCGTCCCCTCGTGGGCAGTGTTCTGCAGAATGCCTGCTTACTGTCATGACAAAGTCAGCTTCTTAACTATGAGCCTGATCAATCCATTGCAGATGAACACCCTGGAAAGATAGGACCACCTTGGTGATGCTTAATGTCCAGGAAAATTCCATTTCAGAGCTTCAGACCATATTATCTAGCTATCAAAAAGAACTCCCAACCTCACTGGAAGCCAAAGTAAATCAACCGCAAACATCCGTTGGTGTCTTCCCCTTCGGTGGAATCAAGACAACTCCATTGCCACTACTTAAACAAATAAAAAGCTGAACCGATTAAAAGTCTTCAGTTCTACCATCGTTTTCACTAAGAAGGAAATGATCTTTATATACTTAGCAGCTCTGTAAGACACAGAGGAGCTCAGAATTTTTTAGTATGATGATTTTGCCATCAGCAATTAATTCTTGTGATTTGTTTTATTAGTTGGATGGCTGGGACCAAGACTCCAAATATCTTTCCAAGCCAGCAGACTGATGTAAGAAAATTATTTCAGTTCTTGGCCAATCGTGATGATGAATAGCATTGGAGGACAAACTTATTCAGACACACATTTTTCAGTAGTGGCAGGGAAAAGACTGAAAAATTACTAGTAAATTGCTTTTTGTAAAAATGCTCTCTCTTTCAAATTTTCCCTAGTATGAAGGTCTTCTACAGAGTGCTGGCACAATACATCCTGACATACCTGGACAACAAAGGCAGCTAAAGAAATGAGTGCGAGATAAGAATGAGGGTTAAGATTTAATTTTCTTACTATGCCCCCATCGCTGCCCCCCTGCCCCCACCCCCCACCAGGCCTTTTTAACCTGTTCAGAGAGCTTCTCTAAGAGAAACCTATTCTGTCCTAAGCAAGCCCCGCCCACCACAGGAATCCCCTCCTCCCCCAATCAGAGCAGGCCTCTTCCTGCCCAGCTGGGTGAGTTTCAAGTTAGGGAGGTCTCCTAATACCCCCAGCAAAGGACCCCTCCCCTTGGCCTTGTCAGCAAGCCATGCTCTTCAGGACACCCTGGGAGAAGGGAACAGGGCTTCAGGGACCCGGGGATGAAAGAACTAACGCAGAGGGGGTCAAGCGGCCGAGTCTGGAGACATCGGTGTGGGTGGGCAGTCTCCACGCCGGAAGGGGAGTGCCACCTCTCGCTGGTGGGTAGCAGCCATAGCTACAGCTGCTCAACATTCCACAGTGCACACCAGTGCGCCTCCGACAAGGAATTATCCGGCCTAAAATTACCAGTGGAGCCGCGGTTGAGAAACCCTGGTCTCATCTAAATCAAATGCTGCGTGGGATTATTTTTCTGTCGTCCTCAAACATGATTAGCAGTTAGTTGTTCACGGCATAACGTATGAAGAACTTGACTTTCCTCAAAGCTTGTCATCCAGCAAATACTGCAGCAAATACCGTGCTGGCCTGAGAGGAACAGACAACTAAGCAGAGGTCCCAGGCTGCAGAGGGTGAGTCCCAGGGAGCGGCACTGAGGTCTTCTCTCTCCCGCCCCTCCTAGACCCAGCGTGGGCGCGGCCTGCCATGCTGACTCAGTCAGGGCTAAGGACAGAGGGGGGCTCATGCCTCTGATGCTGGGCACCCCGATCTTTCAGAAACAGCAATGCATGCTGGAAACTAGTGGGTCAGGACTTTGCTCCAGCACACGCTTCTCACTTGCTGTGTGATGTGGAACAAGTGATGTGACCTGTGACCTCTCTGAATCCCACTGTCCTCCTTGAAATGGGAAACGCGGCCCTGACCTTTGGTGTTTTTTTTAAGAGGAGGTTATTCTATACACAGACTAGAGAGCCACTGGCTCGTGGACCCCTGACCCCCTAAACAGCCACCGCACCACCAGTGTCACGGTTCCTGTGGCATTTCCCAAGTGCTGCTGCGGGTGCTGGCTGGCTTCTCAGGGTCCTTCAGGACAGAGCACACAGTCTCTCCACAGCTGGGCTGGACAGGAAGGCGGGGCCTGTCCTGGTGCCACGCTGGCCACTCGTGTCTGTGACCCGCCTCTCTGGACTCTTGGCTGCGGCTGCCAGCGCCCTGCACATGCCTGCTTCCTCCCATCTCACTGTTCTCAGACACAGGGGCAGGAAACTGGATTCCGATTCATAAACACTAAACTGAATTTTCCCACTTTAAGTAAGTTCAACCCTGAAGAAAGTTCTTCCGTGTGAAATAAACAGCTGTGAATCTGCCTAATAATGTGAAGGCATTTTACCCTGGTACTCCCCGAGAGGAGTCGCTGGCCACCTGCATCTTTTTAGCTGCATTTAATAATTCAGCCCAGGATGCATCTGCATGATTAACATAAAGCCTCCTGATTGTATTTCCTTTCAGCATGTGAGTACTGGAACAACCGCCATTGTTTCCATTTTCAGAGGTTGTGATCAAAACACAAAACTTGATTCTAGAATATTTTCTTTTTTTTTTCTCTCCGTGGAATCAGAAAAGGGTTCTGCTCTGTAGATGCAGGGAAACCCAAGTTCCATCTGTGGCTGGAGTTACTCATGAGAAGCAAACTGACTTTTCCTTTCGCGTTTCCGTAAGGGGGTTCTCCCTGGGAGCCAGGATGGCTAAGGCATCCATACTGCTGTCAGCCGCCCACGTGGGCGCTCCACAGTGACCTGCGAGGGACCTGAACCTTCAGGGATTCTAAAAACAGCATCTCGCCTAGACCTCAGTAGTAGACTAACCGCGTCAGCCCCCCAAAATAGTCCAACCCAAACGGAAGAAGCTGCATGTGGGAAGCCAGCTGCCTGTGAGCTGTGCAAGGGAGTGCCTCCAGGGCGCGCGTGGCGGGTGGAAATGCGATATGCAGGCGGAGGCAGCAGCTTCTCGCGGGTGTAGGTCGGAGGGCGAGCGCGTGGAAATGAAACACACCTGGTGCTGGTGGAGGCGGAGGCTTCTCCAGGGGCGCAGCCAGGGCGATGCACCTTACTATGCGGGTGCAGCCGCAGGCCTTCGCGCCAGGGAGGCCCCGCCCGCTTCTCCTGCCCAGGGCCGCCCTCACCTGTCCACAACCCTTCCGGGAGGCGGGGTCCCGATCCCGCTAACCGCTCTGTGGCTCTTTCCGCCTGCAGGCACCATGGTCAGCAAGGACAGCGGCAGATGCACACTCACGCCGCCGCCCGAGAGCGAAGTGGAGCCGGCCGCCTGCCTGGCCCTGGAGATGAAGTACGCGCTGGACCCCAACCGCCAGGTCAAGAAACGGAACAAGGCCTTGCAGGTGCGCTTCAAGGACATCTGCGAGGCACAGAACGAGCAACGTGATGCGCAGCCGCCGCCCTCGGGCCTGCCTGTGGAAAGGCGCGAGGCCAGGCCCGCGTCCTGCAGGGCTGCCTACCGCAAGTACCTGACGGTGCCCGCGCGTCGCTCCATCCCCAACGTCACCAGGAGCACTGGCGTGCAGACCTCGCCTGACCTCCGCAAGTGCTACCAGACCTTCCCCCTGGACCGCAAGCGCGGGGCCCCCCGTGGCATCCCGGCCACAGAGCCCTTGCCAGGCCAGAATGATGGGCTGCTCCCCTCGGAGGCCCTTGGCAAGGGCGAGGCAGAGGTGGCCCGGCCGTGCGGCGCGGGGCGCATTCACAAGACCACAGCCCTGGTCTTCCGCTCTAGCGAGCACATGAACGAGCTGGACCGGCCTCCCGCGGTCAACTGCGCGGAGCCCTGCACCAGCCCCGACCCGCTCAGCTCTCCCGAAACTCCACTCCAGAACTCCCCGGGGCCTCTGGCTGCAGCGGAGCCTGTGCCGCCCGCCCCCAGCGCGGAGCTTAAAACGGAGGTCACCACCACGTATGCGCCGGTCCCGGGCGCCAGTGCGGCCGAGCCAGGCTTGTGGGACTCTGCCGCCGCCAGCCAGTGGTCCCTGTGCCCAGCTGAGGAGGAGCGGGGGAGAGCCACGCAGCTCAACGGGCTCCAGGCGCCTGCGGACTCTGCGGCGGCCTGCTCACCCCCAGCGCAGTGCCTGTCCCCCAGGTGCCGCGAGCGGCACCTCCCGGGGCCGGACAGCCCTCCCAGTCCGACCGCAGCGGCTGCAGGGCAGGAATGCCAACAAATCGTGCCTCACACGGAAGTGGTGGACCTCAAAGCACAGCTTCACGTGATGGAGAACTTGATCAGTTCCAGCCAGGAAACCATCAAAGTGCTCTTGGGGGTCATTCAGGAGCTGGAAAAAGGAGAGGCCCACCGGGAAGGGTATGTATGCTCCTCTGTCTCTCAACGCGGCTCTGC